>NC_055991.1:108286444-109724537 GCF_018446385.1 Zingiber officinale
TCCCTTGGAAGTTAGTTGGTGGCCGAAACTTGGAAGCAAAGGAAGAAGCTTGGGTGGATTTCATCTTGGTAGATCGTCGCTCACACGACGTCCAAGAGGAGGAGAGGAATACAACAGAAGATTAAGAGGTCTATAAGCTACTAAGAAAGATATAACTAGTTATTTGTTTCTGCATCATAACTAGTTCATCTTCTTTGTATAGATCTTGAAAGACGAAACACAAGAGGCTATCGGTTTTAGGTTATCATTTTTGTTATCGATTTTGTGTTTCGATTTCATGTTTCGATATTGTACTTCTATTGAGGTCTCTGTAGTTAAACCTAGTTTACTATAAGAAGTTAAATATCTGATTTATTTGAAAGGCTTTGTCTAGGAAGTGGTGGATGATCCCAAACCCAAGAAGGTCTAGTGTCTCGCCATGTTTAACTTGGAAGCTGATTTTTGAAATAGATATTTAAATAATTTCTGTAATATGGTTTAACTTATGAAGAACACATCGGTTAAACTTGGAGTAAAAATGTTAAGTATCGTTTCCAATCCAAGTTTAACTTCTGAAGGACAATTTGGATTAATAATGTTAAGCATCGTTTGCAATTCAAATTTAACTTCAATAGAGCACATGGGTAGCTAGGATAGTTCTATGCTTGTACAAATTTTTGTACAGGGGGACTAGAACGGTATTCCGAGTAGCAACCAACAGAAGCATCCGACGATCGAACCTAAATTTTGATAATGGCAAAGGATTCAGAGTTAAGATTATTTGTGATCTAATGTGCTGAATGAGCTTGCAAGAAAAGTCCTAAGGTAACTTAGGCAAAAGTCCTAGCTGGGGTTAGGCAGGTAGGAAAACCCTAGGGGATGGTAACCCTAGGTCCTCGGGGGTGGTAACCCTAGGAGGAAAGTCTTGGAGGGTCGAAGCTTCGGGCAAAAATCCTAGGGGGTGGTAACCCTAGGTGGAAAGACCTGGTGTCGCGAACCAGGTGGAAGTCTGAACGGGTCATGGAGCGGACGTCCAACATGAACACCGGAAGACTCGAGCGTCAAACAAAAGTCCAGTTGGTCTGAAGGATCAACTGGCAACAGGTATACTCTCCTGAGTAGAGTAGCTAAGGACGCGTTCCCTAGTGAGGAAACATTAAGCGTCGATTCGACTTAGAGTTTCTATAAAACTCAAAGTCAGAACCGGACAGTCGGAGGATGTCGCATTTCTTATATTCTATATTGTTTTATGTCTGGACTAACTTTGTTTTGAAAAAAAAAAAGTTGCTGGAGAAAGCAGGTCCGGGCGCCCAGAAGGGATCCGAGCGACCGGGGTCCGGGCGCCCCTAGTTGGTCTGGGCGCCCCGAACCCAACATCTATCGAGAAGCCGACGTGGCGCACGCGGAGTGGCCGAGCCACGTGGTCTAGGCACCCGGAGGGGTTCCGAGCGCCCGGAATGGCCTATTTAAGGAGCCTCGATTAGAAGCTGCAGAACAACTCAACGATCAACTCTTGCTTCTTCGAGCTGCTAAGAAAATACCTCCACGACGCCCAAAAGCTCTGACGATGATCCTTTTAGAAGAATTTCTTTCAAGAGTCGTCGGTATTGTTTTCATTTCAAGTTTCTTGTGTACTTCAATTGTAATCCCTTGTAATCTTTCGATTGATTAGTATTTGTCCATCGAAAGCACTCTTACGTGCGGGCCTTGGAGTAGGAGTCGTCACAGGCTCCGAACCAAGTAAAAAATCTTGGTGTCTTTGTTCTTTGTGTTTGTTTTTATTTCCATTCTGCTGAGTATTTTGAGATTTCCGAAATGAATGAAAAGTGAAAGCCACGAGCGCTATTCACCCCCCCCCCCCCTCTAGTGCATTTCGATCCAACAATTGGTATCAAAGCGGGGTCGCTTCGATTTGGTGAAACCACTAGTCAAGCATATTTTCGTGGTGATTTTTAGTGTTTTGGAGTCGATCGGAATCGGTATTCTTGTCGCCTTCTGATCCAGTTTTTCGTAATCAAAGTTTTCCTCGAAGTTAATGCAACACCACTCGAGATCGTAGTTTATTTTTTCTTTTAAACCGCACTACTAATCTAGGATTAAGTTCTGGGACAAGTTTCTCTGGTTTTTCTTTGTGCGCAAGATTTTATGGCTCTCCAAGAAGGCTACAGTACAGCCCGACCTTTGCTCTTCACCGGAGAGGACTTCGACTATTGGAAGGGTTGAATGGAGTCGTACCTTCAAATGCATTTTGAGGTATGGATGATCATCAAAACCGACCTAGAACTCCCAACTGATGGCGTCGGAAAGCCAATACCATACGAGAATTGGGATGCTACTCTGATAAATAAAGTAGAAGCCAATGCCAAGGCGACATGCACCCTCCAATGTGGACTGGAGAAAGAGGAGTTGAACCGCGTCGGTCCGTTCTCGAGCGCCAAAGAGCTATGGGATAAGCTGATTGAATTACATGAAGGAACATCTGACACCAATGCAAGTAAGAGGGATCGCATCCTTAACAAATTATATAATATAAAATTACAGAAAGGTGAAACGACAAGCCAGTTGCATGCACGCATTCAAGACCTCCTCAACGGGCTCCACGCAATAGGACAAAAGAAGAAAAATAGAGACATAGTTAGGTATTCACTTAATGTTTTTCCGAGGACTACTTTGTGGGCATCCATGGTAGATGCTTACAAGATATCCAAGGATCTCTCTTCAATTAAATTAGATGAGTTGTTTGCTGAATTTGAATTACATGAACAAGTTAATGCTCGATCGACCGAGAAGGGTATAGCTTTGATTGCAGGTACAAGCAAACCAAAAGCAAGACGCAAAACTGAACCGGGGTCAGAAGAAGAACTGGATTCAGAAGATGACGACGATGAACTCACGGCCGAACTCGTCAACTTGGTGAGAAAACTCTACAAAAAGAAGAAGAGCTTCAACAAGAAGGACATCAAGAAGGTGATCCTGTCCAAAGAGGCCCAACCAAGCTCAAAGATAAAGTTCGAAGTAATCTGCTACGGTTGCAATCAAAAGGGGCATATCAAAGCAAATTGTCCGAATCAAAAGGATGCGAAGAAGCAAAGAAAGAAGAAAGCTCTGAAGGCGACTTGGGACAAGTCTTCTTCAGAAGAATCCGATGATGAAGAGCTCGCACAGACGAGCTACCTTGCACTGACGACCCGAGACCAAGTCAATGAATCCGGAAGCGAGGACGAATCGGAAGCTGAGTCCGAGAGATGCCACGGATCCGTATTCATTTCCGAAGGGCCTAACCCCTCTGTAAGTACTTCTCGATTATATAACTTAGTTAATTATTTGATGCATAAATTAGCTAAATCTAACATTTGAATCAAATCACTTCTAAAGGAGGAAATAGCCCTTAAAGAAGTGACTCTCTCCGAATCCTTGACTAGAATCTCAACTCAAGTCCAAAAGCTTGAGGAAGAGAATTCAGCCAAAAAACTCAAGTCAAGGATTTGAAGATTGTATTGGAACGGTTTACACTGGGCTCCGAGAATCTTGACTTGATTCTTGGAAAACAGAAGGTCGTATACAATCGATCCGAACTAGGATTTAGAACAAAAAGAAAATACCGTTCATATTTGTCACTTGTTAACAGACCAAATAGAAAGGTAGTCCAAGCATGGGTACCTAAGTCCAACTTGGTTAATCAAGTTGGACTTGGTCAGTATTGGGTCCCCAAGGATCAAGTATATTACCTTGATAGACCATATCGAGGCTATGATCCAGGGGGAGCTAATAGAAAAACTATCTTAATAAATAAATAGAATTGTTTGATGATTGTTATTTTCTGCTTTATTTTTATGGATGCTTAGATTAGGCTAGATTAAGGACTTAGGTGTAATTTATACTTGATTAGTTAAACCTAGGGATTTCAAAAAGAAAATTAAATATATAATTTCTTTGAAAGACTTTGTCTAGAAGTGGTGGATAATCTCATACCCAAGAAGGCCTAGTGTCTCGCCACAGCCTGGGAGCCGATCCTTGAAATGTGCATTTAATTGACTAATTAGAAAACTTAAGTCTAATTCAAATGTAAATTAATCCTTAGACATAATCTAAATTAAAGATAATCATCTCACAAAAATATATAAGGTTCCCTGATTGATAACTTAGAATCGAGTGAGATGGATCTAGGTTGAACTTAGTTGAATTTAATTAAACCTAATTTAAATCTTAATTCAATTTAATCAATTTAATTCACTTAATGTAATTAATTAACTTAACTATTTAATTAACTTAACTATTTAATTAACTTAACTATTTAATTAACTTATCAAATAAATTAAACTCAACTTAATTTTCAACTTAATTAAACTTATCTAATAGATTAAATTAACTTAATTGACTAACTTGATCAAATTAACTTAATATAATTAATTAACTTAAATATTTAATTCACTTAATTAATTAACTTAACTATTTAATTCACTTAATGTAATTAATTAACTTAATTATTTAATTAACTTAACTATTTAATTAACTTATCAAATAAATTAAACTCAAATTAATTAATCAACTTAATTAAAGTAAACATAACCTAATAAACCATCTCACAATCACCCATAGGAATATCATGTTTGGTCATCTAGACTGGATGAGATAGAACATTAAGGAGTTGATTTCAATCAAGCTATCTTATGAATCCATTAAATTGACTCAAATCAAACTTTATGTAGGATCATAAAGATTTGGATCAATGGATGCTAGATAGTGGATGCTCCAGACACATGACTGGAGATAGATTGAAATTCACTAAGCTGAAACTCAAGAACCTAGGGTCTGTTGCATTCGGCAACGATGGAACCCTTAAGGTAATCGGAATAGGTAATATATAATTAAATTCTGATTTTTACATTCGAAAAGTCTTATCAGTTGAACAATTCAGTTTTAATTTGCTTAGTATTAGCCAGTTATGTGACTCAGGATATTTAGTCACATTTTCAAAAACTGAGTGCATAATTAAGAATATTAAAAATCCTAAAACCACACTTAGGGGAATTAGGCAAAAGAACATCTATACAATAGACCTACCAACCTCCTCACTAGAGTATCTATTGACACAGCAAGAGGAAACTGAGTTGTGGCACAGAAAACTGGGTCACACTCACACTAGATTCATTTAAAAAATGAGTCAAAATGGGTTAGTTAGAGGTTTGTCCAAATTAAAATTTACTGAAAATTCAATTTGCAATGCTTGTCAACAGGGTAAATAAACCAAGTCAAACCATAAGTTAACCAACCTGAATAAAACAACTTCGATACTTGAGCTCCTTCACCTAGACTTGTTTGATTCACACGAGGGCAAGTCACTAAGCAAAAACCAATATTGCTTAGTAATAATCGATGACTACTCAAGATTTACTTGGGTAAAATTCCTAAAAACTAAAGATGAAACCTTCGAAGTCTTTAAAATCTTTTGTAAATTAATAGAAAATGAAAAAGACACTCAAATAAAAAGAATCAGAAGTGACCATGGGGGAGAATTTGAAAACCACAAATTTATTGAATTTTGTGAAATTAATGGGTATAAACATGAATATTCATGTCCTAGGCCCCCCCCCCCCCCCCCAACAAAATGGTCTAGTAGAACGTAAAAACAGAACCCTACAAGAAGCCACTAGGACCATGTTGAATGAATACAATCTATCTATTCAATTCTGGGCTGAAGCAATTAATACAGCCTGTTATATACAAAATAGAATCTTGATCAATAAATTTCAAAATAAAACGCCTTATGAAATATATTATAATAAAACCCCCAACCTAAACTATGTAAAGGTGTTTGAGTGTAAAGTTTTTATTCTAAATACCAAAGACTACTTAGAAAAATTTACGTCAAAAACAATCCTAAAAATATTTTTAGGGTACTCAACAACCAGTAGGGCATATAGAATTTATAACAAAAACACCCTAAAAGTTGAAGAATCAACCAATGTAATTTTTGATGAAGAAAATAACTTACCCAATTTAATAAATGAAAATATTAATACAGGAAATATTAACTCAAAAAACATAGAAGATGATGAAGAAATTCAACTTAAACCTAGTGAATTACAAGAACCAGTTACTGACCCAAATATAAGACCAACAAGAGTAAGTATCTATCACCCATCTGACCAAATTTTGGGTGACCCAACTCTAGGAGTCAGAACTAGGTCATCTTATAGAAACCTAAGTTAAATAGCCCTTATTTCCAAAATTGAACCCAAAACTATAGACGAAGTCCTACCAGACCCAGACTGGACATTAGAAATGCAAGAGGAATTAGCCCAATTTGAAAGAAACCAGGTCTGGGAACTAGTACCTAAACCAATTAACAAAACCATAATTGGCACTAAGTGGGTTTTTAGGAACAAATTAGATGATCAGGGCTAAATAATTAGAAAAAAAGAAATATTAGTAGCTAAAGGGCTCAGCCAAGTAGAAGGGTTAGATTATGATGAGACTTATTCCCCTGTAGCCAGACTTAAATCTATTAGGATGTTGTTGCCCTATGCAACACATAAAGGATTCAAGTTATATCAAATGGATGTAAAATCCGCCTTCCTAAATGGATTTATCAAAGAAGAGGTCTATGTAAGTCAACCCCCAAGATTTGAGGATTTGAACCAACCAAACCATGTCTTTAGGTTAAAGAAAGACTTATATGGACTAAAACAGCACCTAGGGCTTGGTATGAACGACTATCAAATTATCTAATATCTAAAGGGTTTAACCAAGGTCAAATAGATTGAACCCTATTTGTAAAAATCTTAGAAAAATATATTTTTATAACCCAAATTTACGTAGACGATATAATTTTTGGTTTAACCAACACTAAATTTTTAAAAGAATTTACCAAGTTAATGGAAAATCAATTTTTTCTTAGGCCTACAAATTAAACAAACCAAAGATGGTATTTATATTTTCCAAACAAAATATGCTAAGGAATTAATTAGGAAATTTGGAATAGAAAATTCAAAAATCATAAATACTCCAATGACTACTAACATTAAAATTGACTCTGACCTAGAAGGAAAACCAGTAGACTTGAAGTACTATCAAAGTGCGATAGGGAGTCTATCATATCTAACTGCAATTCGACCTGACATCCTTTTTGCAGTAGGTATAAAAGATATCAATCTTGTGCAAAAGAGTTACACTTATCAATCCTAAAGTTTTATCAAATATTTTCTCATATTTTTTTTTAAAAAAAATAATTTTTTAAATCAAAGTTAGCTAAGTTACTTTTCTAAGTCAAAACTTTCCTTAGCTACTTTTCAAACTTAGTTTTTAGCATAACATTTTTTTTAAGAAATTTTTTTTTCTAAAAGCTAAGTTTGAATTTAAACTAAGCCCCCTACTTAACCTTTGATAAAGTTTTTTTGCTAAAAAGTCTACAAGAAAATTTCTTCTAAAAACTATCTAAGACTAAATTTTTAAAGCTAATTTTAAAAATTTTAAAAGCTAGGTTTTATCAAAAACTTATGAAAAGCTAAACTAAAATATCTCTCAAAAATCAGTTATTAGCTATGTACTTTTAAAGCTAAATTCTTCTTTATACCTTCTTTTTGCTAATTTTTTATGTATGGTAAAGGGGGAGAGTATATGAAAATTCAAATATGAAAATTCTTTCAAATATGAAAATTCTTCTTATAACGACCCGCCCCTCGGCCCCTTGGGCGGCCCAACTGGCGACCCCTTATGTCGTCGACCGACGACCCTCGGACGTGTGCCGTTACTCACAAGCTCTTTCCACCCCTGGCCAGTGGATTTTTGCCTTCCCCAGATTCGAACTCTAGACCTCCAAGCTAAGTACTAGAGTTTATGAATCTTGGTAGCCAACGCCTCACTTGGCTACCAGGATTCATAAACTCTAGTACTTAGCTTGGAGATCTAGAGTTCAAATCCTAGGGAAGATAAAAATCCACTGGTTAGGGGTGGAAAGACCTTGTGAGTAACGGCACACGTCTGAGGGTCGTCGGTCGATGACATAAGGGGTCGCCAGTTGGGCCGCTAGTGGGGCCGCCCCTTGGGCGGCCCAAATTGGCGACCCCTTATGTAGTCGACCAACGACCCTTGGTCGTGCAATTACTCACTAGGTCTTCCCACCCCTGGCCAGTGGATTTTTTCATTCTCCAAGATTCGAACTCTAGACCTCCAAGTTAAGTACTAGAGTTTATAAATCCTGGTAGCCAAGTGAGCGGCTCTTACTTGGCTACCAGGATTCATAAACTCTAGTACTTAGCTTGGAGGTCTAGAGTTCGAATCCTGGGAAAGGCAAAAATCCACTGGCCAGGGGTGGGAAGACCTAGTGAGTAACAGCACGACCAAGGATCGTCGGTCGACGACATAAGGGGTCGCCAATTTGGGCCGCCAGTTGGGTCGCCCAAGGGACCGCCAAGGGGTCGCCAAATGGACTGCCAGTTGAGTCGCCCAAGGGGCCGAGGGGTCGAATCGTTACACTTCTTTCTCATTCAAATATGAAAATTCTAGCTTTAATTAAGGGGGAGCTTTGCATTCAAGGGGAGCTTTGCATATTTTTGCTTGTACTGTCATTGAAAATCTTTACAGCATTATTTCTTTATTTCTTTATGTCTTTTTTAACTCTGAATTTTTGTTACCATAATCAAAAAGGGGGAGATTGTTGGTTCGGGAACCATCCGACGATCGAACCTAAATTTTGATAATGGCAAAGGATTTAGAGTTAACATTATTTGTGATCTAATGTGCTGAATGAGCTTGCAGGAAAAATCTTAAGGTAACTTAGGCAAAAGTCCTAGTTGTGGTTAGGCAGGCAAGAAAACCCTAGGGGGTGGTAACCCTAGGCGGAAAGTCTTGGCGGGTCGAAGCTTGGGGCAAAAATCCTAGGGGGCGGTCACCCTAGGTAGAAAGTCCTGGTCTTGCGAACTAAATGGAAGTCTGGATGGGTCATGGAGCGGATACCCAGCATGAAGATCGGAAGACTCGAGCACCGAGCAAAAGTCCAGTTGGTTTGGAGAATCAATTGGCAACAGGTATACTTTCCTGTGTGGAGTAGCTGAGGACCCGTTCCCCGGTGAGGGAACATTAAGCGTCGGTTCGACCTAGAGTTTCTACGAAACTCAAAGTCAGAAACGGATAGTCAGAGGTTGTCGCATTTCTTATATTCTATATTATTTTATGTCTGGACTAACTTTGTTTTGCAGAAAATAAAGTTGCTGGAGAAAGTAGGTTCGGGCGCCCGGAGTTGGTCCGGGCGCCCCAAACCCAACATCTATCGGGAAGACGACGTGGCGCACGCAGAGTGGTCGAGCCACGTGGTCTAGGCGCCCGGAGGGGTTCCGGGCGCCCAGAATGGCCTATTTAAGGAGCCTTGACCAGAAGCTGCAGAACAACTCAACGATCAACTCTTACTTCTTCGAGCTGCTCAGAAAATGCCTCCACGACGCCCGAAATCTCCGACGACGATCCTTTTAGAAGAATTTCTTTCAAGAGTCGTCGGTATTGTTTTCATTTCAAGTTTCTTGTGTACTTCAATTGTAATCCCTTGTAATCTTTTGATTGATTAGTATTTTCTCATCGAAAGCACTCTTATATGTGGGTCTTGGAGTAGGAGTCGCCACAAGCTCCGAACCAAGTAAAAAATCTTAGTGTCTTTGTTCTTTGTGTTTGTTTTTATTTCCATTCCGCTGCATATTTTGAGATTTCCGAACGAACGAAAAGTGAAAGCCACGAGCGCTATTCACCCCCTCCCCCTCTAGTGCATCTCGATCCAACAATGCACGCACCTACAACATAAGTATAATCAACCTGATACTTCCAATTGAACATGTCGAACACGTGTGCACATACAACATAGGTATAATCAACCATATAATGCCAATAAAATATATCAGACATGTATGCATATACAACATAGGTAAAATCAACCAGATACTTCCAATAAAATATATCAGACACATATGCACATACAACATAGGTATATCCAAAAACATGATCCATCAATCACATATATCTATATGTATAAAAAGATCCAACAGGTGTCTACTGACAACATATACAATAAATAACAACATATATACACGTATACATACTAACATATGCATAATTAGCATGATAACTACTATAGTACGTACCATATATGTGTGTACGCTACAGAGTAAGAATATTCAAAGAAGAGACTGTATAGATAATAAATAGATCATCTCTAAGATCAAGCACGCAAATATCAAGCATGGATAAATACAAGTAGACTTAAGATAAAGCAACTTAATCCATCAATTAAAAATTATTCACTAAGTTCAATGAACTATAGAGGCCAATAAAGAAGTACCCGCTTTTAATGTGTAGCTCGTGTCAAATAAATCTCACATTGCGACGCTCGTCCCGAATTAAAGGCATGCGATCACATAATGTATTTAGCTAATTACATATGAAGTCAATATCTAAATCAAATTCTAAACCTAATTTAGGTAACCCTAATCGAACTCATTTATCGATTAGTCCAATTAACTAAATCACATAATTAAACTTGGTCTAACCCATGCTTAACCCCTAGCTTAATCCATCCAATTAATTAGATTAGGGTTCTAATCACATCATTAACCCTAATCTAGTTCATTAATGTAATTAGATTAGGTTTAACCTTAAGCTAAACCCTAATCCATTCTATACACTAATTACATTAGGGTTTACATCAAGTTCATCATCCAAAACTCACCCAAATCCAAGGTGGTTTCTGGTAGCTCATGGTCGGAGGGGTTCACTACCGGAATAGGATGGTCGGAGCTATGGATTGCCATTGAACAGTGTTGGCCAGAGTTGTGCTTGAAACCAAGCTAATGCACACAAAACATTCATTGGAGTATTCACAACCTCTGGTTCAAGGCCAGAGCAAGGCTGATGGTCGACGATCGAGTGGCACCAACACTCAAGGAATAGGCCATGGTAAAGAGAAGAAAGAGGTGTTGCGCCGATGATGATTCGGGGAGAAGGGGTGGCTACTGCTTGCAACGATTGGCAATGAATCAGAACAAGGGAGACGGGTTGCTCGCTATGTCAAGGTTGCGCCACGGCTTGGACAGGCGACCATCGACAAGCATCGGGCATCGACTTCAAGTAGAGATGCAAGAGGGAGAGAGGGGTGGTTGGAATCAAGTCGTGCAGTGTCGGGCAACGGCGCGAGGAGGCTGGGAGAGGGACAACTTCTCGCTCGTGGCCGAAGAGGGGCAGATCAGCGCCAGCGGTGGCGACATGAGTGGAGAGGGTGGCAGTGGAGTGAATCAAGTGAGAGAGGGGGAAATGGAAATAAAACCTAGGTTTTAATAATATATATCTAAGTTAATTAATTCAATCAACTCTCAACTTAATTAGGATATCTAAACAGTCTTTCTTTAAGCCTAATAGATTCATCCTCTTAAACGTGTCATACAGGTTTCATTTAAATCCCAATTTTAAAAAAAAAATCTCAAAAAAATTATAAAGTAATTTCTCCAATAACACTTATTATTTAATTGTCATATCTTACCATATTAACCTAAGTTAAGTCAAGATAAATAATACAATAAAATAAGTAGTTAATGCAAGTTAATATAATAATTTGGCAACTATATAAAGTAAAGAAAAATGTAAAGAAAAAAATCTATACCTCCCCCGGCAGTTAATTCCTAATTTCTTCCCCTTTAATAACATAAAAGAAATAGGGTTATGTATCGAAAAAAAATCGGAAAATTTTTGTAAGAGTGATTGAAATAGTGACCAAGTTTGAAAAAAAATTTCAAGAATTATTTTTCAAATATCCGAATTTATAAAGATTAAAATTAAAATTTGTCAAAATTATTTTTGTTCTTCTAAAAATTTTGAAGATTTTTTTCACTGATAAAGACAATTATCCAGATCAATATTAAATTTTTCACAAGAAAGAAATATTTATTTTAACAAAAATAAATCATTTTGGATAGAATATGTATTTTCAAAATAAAAATATTTAAAAATAAATTTTGACTTTAAAAATTATGGCAAATTTTGATGAAGATTCAAAATCTAACCATTAATTTAAAAAAAATCAAAATTTTTAAAAATTTAATGCCAAGAATTTTAAATATTAAAATTTCATCTTTCGGTAAAAATTCATTAAAAATTATTTTTTAGTTAAAAAAATCTTAAATTTTTTAACAATAATATTATTAATTGTTAATTATTTATTAGGTAAAAATAGATTTTGAAATCCAAAATAAATTTTTACCTACTTGATTAACAAGTTATTTTTTAAAAATATATTTTGTCACTTTTCTAATTTGACCCTTATAAAATTTAAAATATCAATTTAGTACTTGAAAAATTCTAAAATTCTAAATATTTAAACATACATAATTATTTTTTAATATTTTTATTCATTCCATTAATTTATCATTTTCTATTTTCAATTTATCAAAATTTTCTAAGGGATATGCATTAACTAAAGTAGTTCTTAAGTCTAAATTTTTTCTTTTTAATTGTATGCATTTCGTCCTTAGCTTGCATAATGATCTAGAAAACTTTTGTGTACCTTCACATAGTTGATTAGGAGATAGGAGACGTTCCTCACTTACCGTGTCGTCCCCGTAATTCGATGCTCCTCCTTAATCGCGACTTTCTTCCTATGTTTCTCTCTCTTCATATATGCTCATCTCTAAGGTACTTTTATCGTCTTTCTGGTGATCTGCTATTAGTGATAGTTCAACATACTCTTCCAGCTCGAACTCAGATAGCGACTCATCCCACATTGCTCTAGGTTCTTGTGCTTTGTTTTATTTGACCCTTTATTCTTCTTTTTGGTTTTGTTCTTTAGTTTAGGGCAGTTAGGCAATTATCTTTGATGTGCCCTTGTTCTTGATAGTTATGTCACCGAACATTTCTTCTTCCCCTTATTAGTTTTTTGGCATGAGACTTGTTGAACTTGTTAGTTTTAAAGAAGTGTGAAATTTTTCTTACCATGAATGCTTCTTCGTCTTTGTCGAGGGATGATTTTGAGTCTGGTTCTTCCTTTCTGACTTGTAGTGCTAGGTTTTGGTTTGTCTCTATTTCTTTTGTAACTCTTGCACATCTAAAACTCGTGTAATTCGAAAGTCGAGAATAGTTCTTCTAGAGTACTTACCTACAAGTCCTTAGAGATATAGCATGCATCTACTAAGGTTGACCACTCGTGTGTTCTCGGAAAGACATTAAGTGTGTACCAGATTGAGCCCTGATTCATTACTGATTCTCCAAGGTTGTTGAGTTGGGTAATCAATTTCTTGATCTTCGCGTGGAGTTGAGTCACCTACTCTCCCTTGTTTATCTAGAAGTTTGGTAGTTGATTTCGGATGATATCCCGTCTCGCTAGCTTGGATTCCGAAGTACCTTTATGAAGCCTCAGGAACTTCTCCCAATGTTCTTTTGCTGAATCGTAGGTTTCGATCTAGTTGACTTCTTGGGACGGTAGTACGGTAAGCAGATGGAATTCTACTTTATCGTTGGCTACGAAATCGGCTTACTCCTTTTTATTCTAAAGATGTTCCCCTTTTTGTTCTCCGTTTTCATTCCTAAGTATTTCAAAACCATTTTTTAAAGTTAAAAAAAAATATCAAAATCAGTTTTAAAGTATACATTCATTTTACACTTCCAAAGTACAAATTCTCCTTCAAACTTAAGTGATTAAATGTTGGATCTGACCATTGTCTTCTTTTTTTATACGGTGGTTAATCCTTCTAGAGTGATCCGGGTTCTAATACTAATTATTGGTCCCAGTGCGACCGACAAAAGAAAGATGAATTGTCCTAAAATTATGATTATACCATTCTCGTTCTTTCGACTTGAGTTAGACAACACTTAATAAATAAAAAGAAAATACGTATAAATTAATACGAGACTACCGAAATTTACTTGGTTTGCAACCGAGAAGGTTGCTAATCCAAGGCAATGTAAACACTAGCAAAGTCTCCTTCTTCGAGCAAAGTCAAAGGTGGAGAAGCCCCACACATCGTTTGAAAACACGAATTGTAAATACGAAAAATAAAGTGAAAAATGAAGTACAAAATGTGTTGTCCAAAACTCTTAGGACCGACGCTCTATTTATAGCATACTGGTCGACTTTATCTGTTAACTGACATGGCAGCTCTGGGCGCTTGGAGTAGGTTTGGATGCCCCTAGTAGTGCACTCTATCTACTTCGCAATGACTCTTCAACGGATTTAGGATAAAATTTTATCCTCACCCGAGCGTTTGGACCGGTCCGGGAGCATGTTCTGTACCAGGCGCATGTTCCGTAGCAACATCTCAACGAGGCGCATGTTCTGTACCAGGTTGGTCCGGGCGCCTGGACCTGGTCCAAGCACCTAGACAAGTCAACTTCATGTTGACTTGTCTGATTTCTTCTCCGGTGGTTTGGATGATTTTCGGTCATCCAGAGTTGAGCTCACCCGAACTCAACTCTAGTCTTCTCTTTGAGCATACTTCCTCCACGGCTTCTTGTCTCTCAGAAGCATCGCGCACGTCCTTTTTGTCCACCGGTGTACTCTTCCATAGCTTCTCGTCTTTCGGATGCACCGAGCCCGTCAACTCGCTTCCCATGTCATCCTTCTCATAAGATGTGTCTTTAGCTTTACTTCTTGTGTTCCTAAGTCTCTGCATACTTACACATAAGGCATCAAATAAAACGTAAAGCCTAATTTAATCCGATTGATCACATCAAAACTTACCCGAGGTATTTACACAAAGTTCATGGGCCTTGGAGTAGGAGTCGATTAGGCTCCAAACCAAGTAAAAAGGCAACATGTCCTTTGTTTTTCTATTTACTTTATTCTGCTATGCACTCGAGTTTTAACGAAAGAAAAGAAAATTTTTAAAAGTGTCAAGATTCATCCCCCCCCCCTCCCCCTCTCTCTCTCAATCTCTTACAATCCAATATATATGGTGAGAAATCTTGATCTTGAGGCTCCTACACGAAGTTATAAGCTTGTGCTAATTCGCACAAAGTCTAAAACTTTCTAAATCTTTTGAGCAATGCTGGAAATCCTTTACAATGATAATGAAGGGCACATTTGGACTCTTAGACACTGCAGAAACCTACATAAGTTGCAATGAGCCCGATCAGAGCTCTCTAAATCCATCAATAAGTTTTGACTGAAACTCATTGATGGACTAAGATGACTTGGATTTCTGAAATTTTACAATACAATAAAAGTGTGGAGTGTGTAGAAGGGAGATATGGTGAGAAATCCTAGTCCTGAGTCTCTTACACAAAGTTATAGACCTGTGTCAATTGGTACAAAGTCTGAAACTTTTAAACCTTCTGAGTAATGATGGGAATCTTTTATAATGATAACATAGGGCACTTTTGAAATCTAGGGCATTGTAAAAACCTATAAGAGTTGGAATGAATCCGATCAGAGTCTTCTAGGTCCATCAATAGTTTAACCAAAATCCATTGATGGACTTGTATGACTTAGATTTCTGAATTTTTATAATGAGATGGAAGTGTGAAGTGCATAGAAAGTAGATATGGTGAGAAATCTTAGTTTTGAGTCTCCTAAATGAAGTTATAAGTTTATGTCAATTGACACAGTCTGAAGCTTTCTAAACCTTCTAAGCGACAATATTTTATAATGATAACGAAAGGTACCCTTGAACTCTAGGGAACTATAAAAACATACAGGAGTTGGAATGAGTCTGATCATAGATTTCTAAGTTCATCAATGAATTTTGACCAAAACCCATAGATGAACCTAAATGACTTGGATTTCTGAATTTTTGTAATAAGATGAAGGTGCAGAGTGTGTAGAATGTAGATATGGTGGGAAACCTTGGTTCATAGTCTCTTATATGAAGTTATAGGTCCTTGTCAATTGACACAAAGTTCGAAACTTTCTAAACCTTCTAAGAAATACTGATAATCTTTTACGATGATAACGAAGGACACCCTTGGACTCTAGGGAACTGTAGAAACCTCTCTAAGTCCATTAATGAATTTTAATCGAAACTCATTGATTGACTAGACAACTTAGATTTCTAAAATTTTATAATAAGATAGAAGTGTGGAGTGTGTAGAAAGTATATATATAGTGTCCAATCCTGGTCCTAATACATATAGGTGAAGTTATCATCAAGTGTCAACTAATATTGACAATGGTGTTGGTTTCTAAAGACTAACACCATAGTAGTAATGATCTTTGGAAATCAACACCACAGTGTGTGATCAGAATCAACACTGTAGTGCTGGTGTTCAAAAACTAGCACCATAATCTATGCTAGTTGACATACGATCGCAACATCGCTTACGTGTATTAGGAATAGGATTGGACCTTCTACACAGTAACCTGTGCGTAGATTATATACTCTTTTATGCATGTTTTTACGCACATTTACATATTTTGAGCATGCTTAATCTATGCATTTTTATACTTCCAGCTTTCCTTTTAGCATATTTACTCTTTTGGTTCGGAGATCTGCTTTTTGTGCATTTTCTGTACACAGGAGTCGAAATTGGTGAAGATTATGCGTCCTCGGACAAGCTTGGAAAGAATTGAAGGGAGAGAGCATCAGGCCATGTACCACACACGGCCGTGTAGTTTTAACAGGAAGGGAAGAGGACATGGCCGTGTGAATCTCACACGGCCGTGTCTTGATTTGAAGAAATTAGAGCAGATGCCTTACATGGCCGTGTAGATCTACATGGTCGTGTAAGGTTTCCATAGGCCAAGCAGGTGGTGGCCGTGTGCACCACACGGCCGTGTAGCATTTCCAGATAACAGAAGGGTCCTGGCCGTGTGAGTCACACGGCCGTGCAGCTTTGGCAGAGAAGGAACTGGACATGGTCGTGTGAATCTCACACGGCCGTGTCATGGGGCCGTGTGGCGCCTGATTTCCTCCTCTATTTAAACCCCCCTTCATGAATTGAAAGGGGATCTCTCCCCCTTTGGGAGAAGGCAAGATTTGGTGGTTTCCTCCCATTCTTGGGAGGATTTATGGGCGATTCGAGGGGTGTTCTTGACGATTTCGACTCCGGAGCGAGGATTGAATCCGAAGACGAGGCTTCTTCGTAGATAAGTTTTCTCTTTTCCCCTTTTCTTGGTTTCTTGGATTGGGGATTTAAGAAATGCTTGTAATCTTTATTTCTTCGGGTATTCTTCCTCGATTCATGGAGTAGATCTTGTATTCTAGGATTAAGGGAGTATTTGTATGATGGATTGATGTAATCTCTTGTGGATTTGCCAATTTCTTGTTTTAATGACATTGTCTTGCTTGTATCAATTAGATCTTGAATGATTAATGGTGATTTGTGCTTAATTCTCATTCTTGATTGATTGTTTGGATTTCTTGTGGACTTTGTAAAGATAAACTCTCACTCGATCATCCGAGGGATCCACGTGACAGGTGCAAGCCCGTGTAAGGACGTTTGAGAGATAATCTTGAAGAGGAAATAGGAATATTCAAGAGAGTATGATGGATCTTGTGATTAGTTTCTTGTATCTTGATAGATTAATAAGTTGTGGGCTTCTATGTTGATATCCGAGGAAGGCATAGTAATAGGTACGCTTCTGTGTAAGGACAACGTAGGTTCACGTCTAATTGATCATATTTAGATACATTTCTCAGTCCTTAGCCGGTTATCTATTGCAAGAGAGAACCGGCAACTTTCTACTAGTGTTTGGCAATTGAGGGATAAGAATTGGTGAACCATTTACATTCAAGAAATCTTACAAAGAAATCGAAACTCCTAGAATCTCCCTTTATCATAACCCAAAACACTAAACTCTTGTTTGTTGATCTTTAATATTAGATTTGTTTACCTTCACTTTGTATTTTAAACAATTGGATAGTTATTTAGCTAATTCGCATTGAGACATTTCTAGTGCTTATTCCATTCCCTGTGGATACGATAATCTTTTATATTACTTGCGACATTTCCGTACACTTGCGGAGCGTAACAAGTTTTTGGCGTCGTTGCCGGCGACTGCGCTATAACATTAGGAATTATCAATTGAGTTAGACTAAACATAACATTTATTTTCCTTTCATATTGCATAGTTATAACTAATCATTAGATTTCTATTTTTACTTTCTTGTATAACCTTTACTTCTTGTTAATTCTTTTTGTACAAATTCAATTCTGCATTTTTTATTCTTTTATTTTTCTTTTTCTGTTGAATTGTCATTTGCTATCTTGTTCTTGTGTATGCGAGGATCTAACTTTGCAGGGGAATTCTTTCCTTTTGACCCTGAGATTGACAGAACTTTTCATAAAGAAGAATTCTGCAAAGGCAAATAGAAGAACAAGAATATCTAAACATGGTGTGCAAGTCACTAGGAGATTATGGAGCTCCGAAGTCTGCAAAACAAATGGGAGCAATTGTTTACCCTAACATACAAGCAAGAAATTTTATACTCAAACCATCTTTTGTTTCCATGGTTCAGAAAACTCAGTTTGGAGGATTGGAGATTGAGAACCCTTATTCCCATTTGATGGAGTTTTATAGATATTGTTATACTTTGAAATATGAAGAAGTTTCATCTGATATTGTTCAGCTGCTTGCTTTTCCTTTTAGTCTGAAGGATGCTGCAAAAAGATGGTATAATTCTCTAAAGTCTCAAAGTATCAAAACATGGGATGAGTTAGAGCAAAAATTCCTTGACCAATATTTCCCTCCAAGGAAAACTACTTATTTGAGAAGTCAAATTTTAAATTTTAAGCAATTGGATAGAGAAAAATTATACCAAGCCTGGGAAAGATATTCTTCTCTTCTGCAGTTATGTCCACATCATGGAATTGAGAAATGGTTAATTATGCATTTGTTCTATGTTGGGCTTTCTTTCTCAAATAAGAATCAACTGGATTTAGCATCTGGAGGATCATTTTTGAAAAAATGTCTAGAAGAAACTTTTGAGATAGTTGGCAGAATTACGTAAAATTCCAATGATTGGGCAGGGCAAGATAGCTCATTCTTAACAATGGATATCATTAGAGAAAATGATGATGTTGAAAAAGGGTTTATCTTGAATCAAAATGATTTTCAAACATTATTTCCTTGGTGCTGTGAATCATTATCAAAAATGTTTGGTGAAAAAGTATTTTCAACAGAAAAGGGGGTATGTCTTGGTGATCATAAGGAGGATGATCTGTCTTTAGATAATGAAGAGTTTTTAGAAGAAAGCTTGGCTAAGGAGGAGACTATGTTGATAGAACAAGAGCCAGTTTTACCAGAAATAGTACCACCTCAACTTGAACTTAAACCATTACCACCAAATCTTAAGTATGAATTTCTTGGGCCGAATTCTACTTATCCAGTTATAATTAATGCTCAGTTAAATGAGTTTGAAACAAAGAGACTGTTGGATGAGTTAAGGTTGCATAGAAAGGTCATTGGATATACAATTGATGATATAAAAGGGATTAGTCCATCTCTCTGTATGCATAGAATTTTACTTGAAGAGGGGTACAAGAACTCAATTGAGCATCAAAGGAGACTAAATCCAAATTTAAAAGAGGTAGTAAAGAAGGAAGTGATTAAACTTCTTGATGCAGGGATTATTTACCCAATTTCGGATAGTGAATGGGTGAGTCCAGTCCACGTGGTTCCAAAGAAAGGAGGAATGACTGTTATCAAGAATGAAGAAGATAAGCTAATTTCAACACGAACAGTGACGGGGTGGCGAATGTGCATTGATTATCGGAAGTTGAATAAAGAAACAAGGAAGGATCATTTCCCTTTACCATTTATTGATGAAATGCTTGAAAGATTAGCTAAACATTCCTACTTTTGTTACTTGGACGGATATTCTGGATTTTTTCAAATTCCAATTCATCCTCAAGACCAGGAGAAGACTACTTTTACTTGTCCTTATGGTACCTTTGCTTATCGTCGGATGCCATTTGGGCTTTGTAATGCTCCAGCCACTTTTCAGAGATGCATGATGGCAATTTTTTCAGATTTAATAGAAAAAATTATGGAGGTTTTCATGGATGACTTCTCAGTTTATGGAAATGACTTTGATTCTTGTTTGTCAAATCTTTCTACTGTTCTAAAAAGGTGTGAAGATACAAACCTAGTGTTGAACTGGGAAAAATGTCATTTTATGGTTAAGGAAGGAATAGTTTTGGGGCATAAAATTTCAGAGCGTGGTATTGAGGTAGATCAAGCAAAAGTGGAAGTAATAGACAAATTACCCCCACCCATCAATGTAAAAGGAGTTAGGAGTTTTTTAGGGCATGCTGGTTTCTATAGACGTTTTATTAAGGACTTTTCAAAGATTTCCAAGTCATTGACTAATCTGTTGATTAAAGATGTTGAGTTTTGTTTTGATAGCGAATGTATTGAAGCCTTCAATAAAATCAAGAGTGCTCTTACAACAGCTCCAGTCATTCAAGCACCTGATTGGGATCTTCCTTTTGAAATAATGTGTGATGCTAGTGATTTTGCTGTAGGAGCAGTTTTGGGACAACGAAGAAATAAGATTTTACATGCGATCCATTATGCAAGTAAAACACTTGATGCATCCCAAGTAAACTATTCTACTACAGAAAAAGAATTATTGGCAGTGGTATTTGCTATTGATAAATTTAGATCCTATCTAGTAGGACCAAGAATAATAGTGTATACTGATCATGCAGCTATTCGGTATCTACTTGGAAAGAAAGATGCTAAACCTAGGTTAATCAGGTGGATTTTACTTTTGCAAGAGTTCAACCTTGAGATTAGGGATAAGAAAGGAGCTGAAAATGTAGTAGCGGATCATTTGTCTAGAATATCTCAAAAGTCAGAAAATGAGGTGGATTTTGATTTACCTATTGATGACATATTCCCGGATGAACACTTATTAGCTTTATCAAGTGTGAAAACTCCTTGGTACGCAGATTTTGTGAATTTCCTTGCTAGTGGAGTGTTACCTCTGGATTTTTCTCATCAACAAAGGAAAAAGTTTTTTTTAGAAGTTAAGAATTATGTTTGGGATGAACCTCTCCTGTATAAGAAGTGCAATGATGTGATTTATCGAAGATGTATACCTGAAGAAGAAGTTAGAGATATCTTGTTTCATTGTCATTCTTCGTCCTATGGAGGACAATTGGGTAGTTCAAAAACAATTACGAAAATTCTTCAAGCAGGATTTTATTGGCCAACCTTATTCAGGGATGCTAAGTTGTTTGTTCAGTCTTGTGATCAATGTCAGAGAACTGGGAATATAACTAAAAGAAATGAAACGATGTTAAATTACATTCTTGAGGTTGAGTTATTTGATGTTTGGGGAATTGATTTCATGGGACCTTTCCCTCTTTCATATGGGAATAGGTATATTCTTGTGGCGGTAGATTATGTGTCCAAATGGGTAGAAGCTGTGGCATCTCCTACGTGCGATGCGAAAACAGTTATCAAATTATTTAGGAGTATTATCTTTCCAAGATTTGGGGTGCCAAAGGCAGTCATTAGTGATGGAGGATCACATTTTATAGAGAAGCAGTTTGAAAACTTACGTAGAAGATATGGAGTGAAGCATAAAGTAGCAACACCTTATCATCCTCAAACTAATGGGCAAGATGAGATATCTAACCAGGAAATTAAGTCCATATTGGAAAAGACTGTATCCACTTCAAGAATGGATTGGGCATTGAAACTAGATGATGCTTTATGGGCATATCGAACTGCTTATAAAACTCCTATTGGGATGACCCCATTTCGATTAGTTTATGGTAAGCCTTGTCATCTTCCAGTTGAACTAGAACACAAGGCTTATTGGGCAATTGCAAATTTGAATATGGATTTAAAGGAAGCAGGGGAAAAAAGGAAGCTTCAGTTGAACGAACTTGATGAATTAAGGATGGATGCATATGAGCATGCTAAATCTTACAAAGAAAGGACGAAGAAATGGCACGATCAGCACATTCTTCGTAAAGACTTTAATGTAGGAGATTTGGTTTTGTTGTTAATTCAAAATTAAAACTTTTTCCTGGGAAGCTTAAGTCAAGGTGGGCGGGTCCATATGAGGTAAAAAAGGTTTATCCTTTTGGAGCTGTAGATATTTGGAACAAAGATTTTGGGATAATTAAGGTAAATAGTCAACGTTTGAAAAAATATATTCATGGTACGAAAATAGAAGAGGTACAAAGGTTGTATTTTTCTGAACCTCGCCCTCCAAATTGAATTCTTTTAGCTAGTATAAATTCATTTTGTTGGTTTTTACTTGTTTTTAATTTTGTTTTCAGGTTAGGTGCAAAACAGAGCCCGGCCGTGTGCTATACACGGCCAGGCAAAGGTTGCAGAGAAGGGAAGTGCTTGGGCCGTGTCATCCAGACACGGCCGTGTAGGATCTCCCAAGGAGAAAGAGGTCTAGGCCGTGTCTCAAACACGGCCGTGTAAAGAATCCCGAGGAGAAAAAGGTCTAGGCCGTGTCCCAGACACGGCCCGTGTCTGGAATCCAGAGAAGAAAGAGAAGGGGGATGTGTCACAGACACGGCCATGCGATGAGAAATGAATATGGCCGTGTGATATCACACGGCCTGATCCACATCTTTTTCCTATTTTCCCATTTCTAAAGGTTTAAACTACTTCTTCTAATTTTTCTTTCTCATTCTTCTTAAGGAGAAACGTGATTGAGGAGATTTCGGCCACAAGAAAAGGGAAGGAGAAGGTGGTTGCAAGAAAGGAGAGGAATGTTTGCTTTAAAGGTATTTCTAATGACTTTGGTATTGTTTTCTCTAGTGATGAGCAACGGTATAGATATTCTTCTTTATGTAAACGACCTCTTTTAGGCACTAGGTTTCTTGATGTTGAAACTTTAGAAATTTTGGGGTTTAAGGATGATTTGGTTTGGTTATTTGAAAGGATAGGATGGAGTGATTTAGTGAACATAAAATATCCTACTTATCCTAGAATTGTTTTTGAATTTTTAAGCTCAATAGAGGTTGATAATGTTCAAGGTGGGGGAAGTTTAAATTTTGTTTGTTTAATGAAAGTTATGAATGGACGTTGGGAGATTTTAATACTTGTTATGAATTGCCAAAGAATGAGCTGTGTGTGATTTTGCCCCAATTTGATAATTCACATTTTTGGCGATAAATTTCTGAACAACCGCTATTTGATCCTCATAATTCTAGAGTTTTCCAAATTATCAATCCTATTTTTAAATATGCTTACTTATTCATGAAAAATACTACATTTGGAAGGGAGGACAAAGAGGGATCAGTAAGACTTATAGATTTGTATTGTTTGTGGGCAATGGTCGAAAATGTTCAAATTAATTCTGGTTATTTCTTTCTTAAACATTTTACAAAATTAGGGAAATCGAATTCTATCACACCTATTATTTTAGGTGGATTACTTACTCAATTGGCCTTAGTATTAGGATGTGATTTGAGTGAATTAGAGGTGGTGGAGAGTTCTCGTACATTGGATTTGAATTCATGTTTAGCAATGAAAATGATTAAGCATGAAGAGCATGGATTTAGTTTATTCATTAAAAATGGTTTCCCTTTAAAATTGCCCAATCATGATTTTACTACAATTCATAATAAAGAGAATTGGTGTTTAAAGTTAGCTAGGCAACAATCTAGAGCTTTGTCATCTTTTACTCCAAGAAATGTTTCTAAGGGTAACCAAGAGATTCATAGTTTTATGTTTCAAGAACTTAATTCTGCTTTAAAGAATATTCATAGTGATTTAGATTCAACTAATGAATTTCTTGAGAATAAGAAGCTTATGGAGGAGGAACTATTTAAAAAGCTACAAGATTGTTTTAAGAGTGAGAGAGAATTGTGTGATAAGATTTCTAAAATGATGAATGCTTATAAGGCTAAAATGGAATTTCATGAAGATCTTAGAGGTTTTATGAGATTTGTGCAGGATGATATTGATAAATTGTTTGAGTATCATAATTTTTTCAGAAACGAAGTTAAATGGTTTGTTGAAGATTTTGCATCTTTCTTCCCTGACTTTCCTGATTTTCCACCTCCTCCACCATATTGATTTCATCGGGACGATGAAAAGTTTAAGTCTGGGGGGTGTCATGTACTGTTTAGTTTGGTTTTCAGTTTTTAGTTTTTGTTAGTTTTTCATGTTGGTTCATATTTTCATTGCTTGTTGCTTTATTTTGCTTGTTTTTGAAATAATCATGGCAAAAAAAAAAAAAATCTTTGAGAACATCAAATCTTCACTTATATGCTTTCTTGGATTCAAGTGAAATGTTAGCACGATTATTGTCTTGATTCATGATGTTCGAATGATGCTAGTAGTAAACTTTGTGTAGTTCTTTTTTCTATCTTGGGAAGCATTAATAAGCTAAGAATCTTATGGTGATGAGTTTTAGTTTTGGTTCAGCCTTAAGGAGTTTATCTTCACTACACTTGTGCTTGATGCTTGAATAGTTGATGTCATTGAAATAGTCATGATTCATCTTGTTTGCTTAGTACTTGGTTTCCATGGTAATTTCTCAACTTTCATTTTGGTTACTGGATGAGGCTCAAATCATTAAAGCTCATTTGGAAAAATCAAAATATCCCAACATGTGTGCTAAAAGTACATTTGTGAATAAGTTTTACACAATGCAACCACTTATAAAAAATAATAACAATAATAAGGGATATAAAAAACAGTTGTCATGAGTGGAATCTAGCAAGTCACCCCTTTGAGACCGAGTTAGGTTACTGGGGAAATGACTGCTTAGCTTCCCTTGAGATTGAGCACACCTTTGAGACCTTGGGTTAGTTGAGAAATATGAACCAAGTGAATGGTGAGTAAGTGTCTATCACTGGTTACTTGTCTTTCACTGGAAACACTAGGAATTCAAATTTGATGACGACTTGACTAGGACATGGATTGAAACTTGAAGGGTGTTGAGTTACTTTTACACTGTGCACAAGATTCTTATGCTTGAACCATACTTTACTTGTTTCCATGATCACGCTTGTTAATGAAACTTTTTGATAGAGTTAGGAAAGTGCACTAGGTTTTATGAATGTGTTGTAGAACATATGAATTTAGATTGCAGCATTTTGCTTGAGGACAAGCAAAGGTTTAAGTCTGGGGGTGTGATGTGCGTAGATTATATACTCTTTTATGCATGTTTTTACGCACATTTACATACTTTGAGCATTCTTGATCTATGCATTTTTATACTTCCAGCTTTCCTTTTAGCATATTTACTCTTTTGGTTCGGAGATCTGCTTTTTGTGCATTTTCTGTACACAGGAGTCGAAATTGGTGAAGATTATGCGTCCTCGGACAAGTTTGGAAAGAATTGAAGGGAGAGAGCATCATGCCATGTACCACACACGGCCGTGTAGTTTTAACAGGAAGGGAAGAGGACATGGCCGTGTGAATCTCACACGGCCGTGTCTTGATTTGAAGAAATTAGAGCAGATGCCTTACATGGCCGTGTAGATCTACATGGTCGTGTGAGGTTTCCAGAGGCCAAGCAGGTGGTGGCCGTGTGCACCACACGGCCGTGTAGCATTTCCAGATAACAGAAGGGTCCTGGCCGTGTGAGTCACACGGCCGTGCAGCTTTGGCAGAGAAGGAACTGGACATGGCCGTGTGAATCTCACACGACCGTGTCATGGGGCCGTGTGGCGCCCGATTTCCTCCTCTATTTAAACCCTCCTTCATGAATTGAAAGGGGATCTCTCCCCCTTTGGGAGAAGGCAAGATTTGGTGGTTTCCTCCCATTCTTGGGAGGATTTATGGGCGATTCGAGGGGTGTTCTTGACGATTTCGACTCCGGAGCGAGGATTGGATCCGAAGATGAGGCTTCTTCGTAGATAAGTTTTCTCTTTTCCCCTTTTCTTGGTTTCTTGGATTGAGGATTTAAGAAATGCTTGTAATCTTTATTTCTTCGGGTATTCTTCTTCGATTCATGGAGTAGATCTTGTATTCTAGGATTAAGGGAGTATTTGTATGATGGATTGATGTAATCTCTTGTGGATTTGTCAATTTCTTGTTTCAATGACATTGTCTTGCTTGTATCAATTAGATCTTGAATGATTAATGGTGATTTGTGCTTAATTCTCATTCTTGATTGATTGTTTGGATTTCTTGTGGACTTTGTAAAGATAAACTCTCACTCGATCATCCGAGGGATCCACGTGACAGGTGCAAGCCCGTGTAAGGACGTTTGAGAGATAATCTTGAAGAGGAAATAGGAATATTCAAGAGAGTAGGATGGATCTTGTGATTAGTTTCTTGTATCTTGATAGATTAATAAGTTGTGGGCTTCTATGTTGATATCCGAGGAAGGCATAGTAATAGGTACGCTTCTGTGTAAGGACAACGTAGGTTCACGTCTAATTGATCATATTTAGATACATTTCTCAGTCCTTAGCCGGTTATCTATTGCAAGAGAGAACCGGCAACTTTCTACTAGTGTTTGGCAATTGAGGGATAAGAATTGGTGAACCATTTACATTCAAGAAATCTTACAAAGAAACCGAAACTCCTAGAATCTCCCTTTATCATAACCCAAAACACTTGTTTGTTGATCTTTAATATTAGATTTGTTTACCTTCACTTTGCATTTTAAACAATTGGATAGTTGTTTAGCTAATTCGCATTGAGACATTTCTAGTGCTTATTCCAGTCTCTGTGGATACGATAATCTTTTATATTACTTGCGACATTTCCGTATACTTGCGGAGCGTAACACCTCTCCCATTATATGACAAAATTTTAAAAATTCAAATACCCTAGATAGGTCAAAAAGTTTAGAAAGTTTCGACTTTATGTAAATTAGCACATGCATATAACTTCATGTACGAGACTTGGGATCCAGATTTCTCACCATATCTACTTCTGCACATTTCGCACTTCCCTCTTATTATAAAATTTCAAAAATTCAAGTTGTCTAAGTCCATCAAAGGATTTCGATCAAAATACATGAATAGACCTAGAGAATTCCAATCGGACTCATTCCAACTTAGTAGAATTATTAGGTGAACATGAATTCAAATGCAATCTTTTTTTTACTATTTTAAAATCCTCCCAAGAGTGCTCAAAATGATTTGAAATTTTCAAAATACTGTGATATTCATTTCAAAAGACAAACATAACTGTAGTGTTAATCTTTAAAACCCAACACCACTATGATGCTAGTCAAACCAACACTAAAATAATTTTTTTTTTATTAATACAATCAACTATTGTTATTATTTTTATTTTTATTTTTTACTCTTTATAATTACATATTAAAAAATTGAAGATGTTAAAAAAACCAAAAAAATTATTTTAATGTTTTATTAACCTTATTTTTATAATTTTTATTAAAGTTTTAAAAATAAAAATAAAGAAATTTAGAGGAGTATTTATTAGAATTTAAATGATATTTAAATTAATTTAATTTAAAAGTAATAAAAAAAAAAACCGTTGCGTTCGTTAAAGCGAGAAAATAAAATTCCATGTATACATAAGAGTAAAATTATAATTCAGTGGGTTTTTTTAGAAATAATGAAACATGGAGCCGTCATTTAAAAATTCTGAAACAGGTGCATGAAATACAAAATTTCAAGTCAAACTTAATTTAATCCATTATCATCATATAAAACCAAATATATTAAATCAAATTTAGAAAAGAATTTAATTAGACAGCTAAATTTGAAAGAAAAATCAGAGGCACAACAGTTAAATGTGGGATTCTGTGGGTGGATGTAATATAAAAAAATTAAAAAAAAAAAAAAAAACCCCACCTTGAGTCTCTTTTTAGGATTTTTATAGGCTTCAAAGTGAGTGCATATATCATGTAAACTAGCCACTACTCAAAATCTAATGTGAGTGCATACGTACGGAAAATTGCCGCAATGCCCTGTTGGTGAATCCAACCTTTTGGTTAACGACTTTATCGATCAAGCTTAGTGTACACAGATTGATCATGTTCCCACTGTGAGCCACCTCAAATACACACCCATGACCATGGTTGATAAAATATGAGACAGTTTATAAGATTTGAGCAGGATTCCTTGATGATACTAAACAAGTTCAATGTTCTACCTACATTTTCTTGATGATGTTTTGCCAGAGTTCTAACACACTCATCAGATAGCATGATCTCAAAAGAAATATATTTGAAATATTATATAAGTTTCATGCTAAAGGAACACAATGAAGGCGAAAACTGCAAAAGTGAAACGACAATCAATTGCTAGGATTTGGTTTCAATGAACGAACCAAAATCCATACTCCCTTTGAAAAGTAGAAGCAAACATTTCAAGCTGATTATATAACAATCTTATAGAGTAGGGGGAAAACTCAAATTAGACGAGAAATTTAACTGTAAGTGGTGGTGTGGAGTACTAACAGCCAGTTGAATCACCTTTTATTGGCAGAGTTGCTCAACTGCAGCCACTATCTGTGCTGGCTGCACCACAGTCCACTCCTCCAAGGTCCCTGCGTACGGTGTTGGTACATCCTGCGAGGACAAGCACATGATCGGAGCATCCAAATAGTCCCAGAAGTTGTCAATTATCGCCGCCCTAAGACTCGAACCTATTCCTCCTGTTCGCATGCATTCCTCCACAATCAGCACACGATGAGTCTTCTTCACAGAATTCCCGATGGTGTAGAGATCAAATGGTTTCAGTGACCTGATGTCAATGACCTCAGGGTCATATCCTTTGTTGACCAGCGTCTTTGCAGCCTGCATCACATGATACCGCATGCGCGAATAGGTGAGGATTGTAACATGCTCACCAGGTCGCACCATCTCCGCCTCCTCCAGACACAGAACATACTCCTCATCTGGGATTCTCTCTTTCAAGTTGTATAGCAGGACATGCTCAAACAGCACCACTGGATTGTCACTTCTTATTGCTGCTTTCATAAGGCCCTTGGCATTATAAGGCGTTGAGCAGGCAACCATTTGCAGGCCTGGGATTGACTGAAAGTACGACTCCAAGCGCTGCGAGTGTTCTGCTCCTAGTTGCCGCCCAACACCTCCAGGGCCTCTAATAACCACTGGGATTTTAAATTGACCACCAGAAGTATAGTGAAGCATGCCACAGTTGTTTGATATCTGGTTATACGCCAGGAGGAGGAATCCCATATTCATGCCCTCAATAACAGGTCTTAAGCCCGTCATTGCAGCTCCAATGCCCATGCCTGTAAAGGAGTTTTCAGCAATAGGGGTGTCGAGGACCCTAAGATCTCCATACTTTGGAGCCAAACCTTTGGTCACCTTGTATGAGCCACCATAATGCCCCACATCTTCCCCCATGACACAAACTCGAGGATCTCTGTCCATCTCTTCTTCCAGTCCCTCTCGTAAAGCCTCAAACAATAGCAGTTCATGACTGACATTTACAAAGAAACAGCAAAAGTCAAAACCTTGCCAAAAAGATCATAGTAAAACATAAAAGCTTAAGCATGAAAACTTGGAATTCATGACAAAGAGCATAAACAGCCCAGTTGCATAATAGGTCAAATTTAACAAAAAAGATAAAGACAGTTGGAAGCAACGTTTTGTAACATGACAAGGTTACAAAGGCAAGGAAAAAAGATTATTACAACTAATAGAATATTAGAATCCTCTTTGAGTGGATAAAACTGAAATCAATATCCTTAAGATTTCTATTTGAATATTCGACAAACCTCTAATTAGGCACAACTAACTCTATTTGGCAGTAAGGTAGGAAGAAAAGTGTTTTACATATGATGTCAGTGTGTTTCCTTTAGTTTCTTTAGGATAAAGTTCAAAATATTCCAGTCCAAAAACACAAAGAATACTAGACCCAAAAGTTGAGTGTGCAGGGCTGTGAAGGCCAAACAGTCAGACATGGTAAGCAGTTAGACAAAGCTTCTGAAACGATGAAGTAACCATGAGAATATCTGATGGTCAAATAAGCTAAACATCAAACAGATCATTTTTGTTCTGTCCAAAAACAATTGGACCAATCACACTGCAAAAATTGTTGTAGAATTTAATATTCATTGGCGTGCTTAGCCATTCAAGGACTTTAATGTTCCATGTTCATACAATAAAAGCTTCTGGCATGATGAAATCAAGTGTAAAGCAACAGTATCTTTATGCCCTTCACAAGCCTAAAGTAACAAACAAGCAAACATAATCATCCTTTGGCGCATACTCCATCTTACATTTTATAACTATAAAGTTGGCAAATTAAGATATGACATACAAAGATTGTACACACCAGAAGCTCTACTGATCTGACTAATCATGTCCACTTTATCAGCATCTCTACATGATGATGCATTTAATTAAATTCCAGATTCCACCTTAGTTCAGTAAATATTCTGAAACTTCCTACGTCCACATTATAAATTTCTTTCAACATTATAAGAACACTTTATAAATCTGACAACAGATACTTGGAGTAACTTCCACCAAAATATCACACTAATTTTGATCAACAAGAATTCTGACAATAGCAGAAGCTTCAACAAATAAATGTTTATATGAGTTAGAAAATACTAGCGCCCTGCTGGATAAGAGAAAAGTTTCAACAAGGAAAAGGGACATGGAAACACTACACAGTGGATGCTGTTATAAACACAATGTTCCAGATTGGGTCAAGATTATAATGAGTAACAACTCCTTGTCCTATGTCTCTTCCAATCCACAAATGAATTTAGAAAATAACAACTCAACATGAGAAATCCTTTGCAATTTCCAAAAAACTCAATTGTCAACAAACAGCACTGCATAAGAGAAGAAACTTACCCAGGTTTAGAGTCGGTGGAACTTGTAGGAGTATCGGCCTTCGTCTAACCCATGCAAGATAAGAGACAGAAATGTAAGTAAATAACGAGACATATTGTATCGTTTTACAAGGACGAGTAAGAACGAAACAACACTCAACTGCAACGGCATTTGTGATCAAATTCCTTCCACTGAGCCTACCGGAGATTCTTCCATCGGATCTAACAACCAAGATGCTTCCTTTCGTTCCTGAGTGCCAAAGGAACAATCGGCATATCTTCAGATCCCAAATCAGTAATAGTTATCTGATTCGTAAAAGAGGCGAAAAAAAACCTGGAAGAGATCTCGCAGGGGATGCAAAGAGACGCCTGTGCGGATCAATACGATTTGAGAGGAACACTGCCGACTGGAGTGATGCCGCCATTTCCGAAGCGGATCAAACCCAGAGAGAGGAGAAAGAGGAAGACGAGGAGGAGGAGGAGGAGGACGAGAAAGGCCGAGGCTTGAGGAGCAGATATTATGCTCGCGGCCTCACGCTAACGGCGGAGCGAACGAGGCGAGTGGAGAAGAGAGGAGATGAGCGGCTGTATCCTATTCAACTCCAGTGGGTGCAATTCGCTACTTCTCCATCTTGACCGTTCGTTGACCATATTCATACAATCTTTACCGTTCATCGATGAAGGGTATTTCCACTGAAGGAACTTGGATCTCAACTACGGAGGGCGATAAGATCCACTCATGGGCCTCGATGGGTCCGTCAAGTGACATATTTTAGAAAAAATAAAATCCAAATTGTTTATACATTTTATTTAATAAAAGTGATGAATAAATTATTATTATTTTTTTAATTCAAATATGCTGTTTTGAAATTCAACTAATCCATACAAATAAATCTTAATAGACTGTCCAACATAATAAGGGTTCGAACTGCATTATGAAAGTCCATCCTATCTTTTACTATCACAAATAAATCTTTATCAATAGTATTAAACCTTGTTTTTTTTATTGTAATAATAAATTCTGGCCATGTATGAGCAATTCTTCTCCCTATTGATTAAAAAAATGCATGATATTTAACTTGTTTTTTCGATTGAAAAAAAAAAATTAATAGACTCACGAGAACACAATATATGCAATGATATCCTCTAATTACCATTTGAACCACCAAAAGATCATCAAAATGGTAATCAATATATTTTTTATTAAAACATCTTAAAGACCATTTTAATGTCTTTTATAGTTAAAATAAATAAAAAATAGTAACACTAATATATTATTAAGAAAACCGTTAACAAAATGATAGTCTTCTTTTACCATTTAACCACTAAAAAATCATGAAAGTGGTCTTCAAAGTGTTTTAGTGATTTTTAATAGTTAAAATCAATAAAGTGTGGGCATGAACGAACTCATAAAAGTATAATTGTTGTCCTACGTTGTCATATTGGCCAATAGAACATATGTTTTAAGTTAAATATATTAAGGTAAAATCAAAAGACACTTTTTTTATTAGAATAGTTGAAACAATTTCTTTCTAATTTTGTTTCCAAGAATACACTTATTTGAAGTTATTGTAATAGTCATGAATACTATTAATACTATATTGTAATAACTTGCATCATAAACAGCTCATCTTTGGTTAATATTATATTTTAACAGCTATAAAATTCTAATTATGATAATTGCATTAAAAATAAAGATATTTTTAAAATAAAAATATACTGGGATGGAATGAACATTATTTTGATAATAAATAAAAAAGGACGATCAACTCTTTTGACAATTTTAATAAAAAAAAGACACCCTTTTAATTTTTATCCAATATATTATTAATAGATTCTAATTCCTAGTTCTGATGATTTTGAGCTATCAACAAAAGATTTAAGTTAATTTTTTAGTGATTTGATGTGTGTATTAAGTTATGCAGAGTCTACCAAGTACATAGGTTTTGAGAGCTAGATGCTAAGGTTACTCGGCTTTAGCCTAGAGGGGCTTATTTTATTTTATTTTTAGGCAATTGTTCATCCGATCAGCTTAAATTAAATTTAATGATCAGTCGAGGTCCTTTTTTTGTATATGCAACTTCTATCATTGATAAAAAAAAGTAGACAAACCAAATTATTGAACACAAAAGTGAGGGAGTTCTAACTAAATTCACCAAGTACATATGGGGAGATAAGAATTACATTGATTTAAATCAGAATTGATTTGGAATTGATTTGATTAAATTTTGGCTGAACCAAATTTAATGACTTAAACTGATTTGGTTGATTAAAATGAATTAAGATATTTTTTTAAGGAAACCTTATCTTTTCTTTTTTTTTTCTCTCCACGTAAGCATGCAGTACTTTTGTTGCCCGTCGCTATACCCCCACCGTCTCATACTTAGGGGTGAGTATTCAATTAAAATCAAACCGAACCAAATTAACCGAATTAATTGAAAAATTGAATTAATCGATTTTTTTCAAACTAACTGAACCAATCAAATTTTTCAATAAAAACCGAATAAATCGAATCGATAAAATATTGATTAATTTGATTGAAAACCGAATTAACAGAATGAAATGCTAAACGAGTTAATGATAGAGTCAAATGTGCCTTTTTGTCTCACATGGGAAGTTTAAACACAGTGCACAATAAATTTGCAAAATCTATTATAGATTTGATGAATGTAACTTGACATGTAGATAAAGTTATGGATCGAAATTCTTCTAAACATATTCAAAAGAATCGATTAAGACTTGCAGTAATAATTGAGAGCACTTGTTGACTTAGTTTGCAAGGATGTGGATTGAGAGGTCATGATAAATCTTCATACTCTCAAAATCATAGTAATTTCATTGAGATGTTAAAACTTTGGGGAAGATGAAATGCTAGTATTCACGATGTTATCTTAAAGAAGCTCTGGGAAATTCAAAGTATATCTCACAAAAAGATTTTAAAAAAAAAATCTTGTATATTATTAGTAATAGAATCAGAAATAAAATCTATGATGAAATTAGAGATTCTAAGTTTTATATTTTAGTGGATATACCGAAGGATGTAGCTAATAAATGACTATAATTTTGAGATTTGTTGATGTTTATTATTTGTATAGGAACACTTTTTCCCTTAAATTATGCATATTCATGATACCACAACTGCAACACTTAAGAAAGATATATGTGATATTCTCACTAGATATAATCTAGAAATTCATAATAAGCGAGCTTGAGGTATGATGGTGCTATCAACATATGTGATGTTTTTAATAGATTACAAGTTATATTTCTTAAAGATTGCTCCTATGCATATTATGTGAATTACTTTTCCATCGACTCGAGCTACATTAGTTGTAACTGCTGAAAAGGAGATCTCTATATGACTTTTTTTTTTTAATATGACAATTATTGTCAATCTTGTTGCATCTTCTTTCAATTGAAATATCGAGTTACAATCTATTCAAGTTAATGAAATTGCACATTCAATTGCTGGTGATCGCGAGACTGGGCTAGTAGCTAATCAAATTGGTACTTCGTATTAAGCAGGAGCTACTCGCTGGAGCTCTCATTTTGATTATATTTGCATCTTAATAAATATATATGATGCAACTATTAATATACTCATTGGATATTTGGTGCCAACTTAAAAAAAGCATTATCATCAATGGTTCATCTACTTCGATGTGTAGGGGAGCTGGTGGTTCCTTATTAGTGATAAAGTCTTTTGATTTTTTTTTTTTTGCATTTGATGCATAAAATAATAAGAATCACAAATTTACTTTATCATGCCTTGCAATAAATATCCCTTGATATCATAAATGCAATAGATATAATGTCTATGACTAAAGCACTTCTCCTAACATTAAGAAATGATGATTTTGATTTTGTTCTTTTGTATGTCAAATCATTTTGCATTAGATTGAATGTTGATATATCGGAGATAAGTGCTCATTATAAGCATTCTAGTTGTTTGTGCCGGCAAAAGGATACAAGCACAGTTGAGCATCACTTTCATTATGATATATTTAATGCTATAATAGATTTTCAATTGAAAGATTTAAACTCTAGATTCAGTGATGAGAGAGTAGAACTTCTTATGCTTAGCTCTATTTTGGACCCAAAAGATAATTTTAAATGGTTCGATATTAACAAGATTTGTACTCTCATTGAGAAGTATTATCTTGAGGATTTCATTGAACAGGAAATGTATCATTTGAGATGTCGACTATAACACTATGAGCTTAATGTAGTTTGTTATGAGAATTTTTCAAAAAATGTCCACTATCTTAGAATTGTGTTAAGGGTTATTTGAAACAAAAAAGTTATAATACTATAATTTGATCAACAAGTTGATCTATAAAATTTTAGCTTTTCCTGTTTCCACAGGCAACAACAGATAATGCATTATCAGCTATGAGGCATATTAAAACAGTTCTTCATAATAGAACGGGAAAGAATTGTCTAACAAATTCTATGATTATTTACATTGCGAGAGAGTTTACTTCAAGTTTTTGACTCAGATTCTATAATTGATAAATATTATTGTTGCACAAAGAGAGGGCAACACCTCTCAACCTCTAAAACGTAGAAGAAGAGGAAGAGAGAAAAGAGATCGCACGGAGCAACAAGACAAAGGCGCACAAAGGGAGAGCAAACACGAAGAAGGAGAAGAAGAAGAAAAAAGAAAAAGAGTTACCGTGGTTCGATGACGTGCCTACTCCACAAAAACGGGCGAACCTTTATTAGAATTCTCTCTACACAAGATAATCATATTACATGATTCTTGTGATTGTTGTTGTACAATAGGTTTACAATGATCCCTATAAATAATGCTAAACCCCAGACTCGGTAAAATCGTAACAGAATTTTGTTATGAAAAATTACAACAAAATTCTGTTATATAAAATCTTAACAGAATTTTATTACGAAAAATCTTAACAGATTTTTCTTTCATAACATCCCTCATATTAACATTCATCCAAATATGAGCCACCCGTCAACAATCTCCACGTTGGCGAATATTCACCCCTGCAAAGAACACAAGTATCTGAACAAAACTCCATCTGGATCTCTGGGTCTGGGCTTCCTTCCTCTAGCATCTAGAAATATAGATCAAGTTCAAGCAATGCTTAAACTTCTCTGTGGTCACTGGCTTTGTCAGCATATCTGCAGCATTATCTGCAGTGTGAATCTTCTCAAGTTGAATTTCCTCGGAAGCAATCAACTCTATGATCTTGTGAAACCTCACATCAATGTGCTTAGTTCTCGCATGATACACTTGATTCTTCGCTAAATAGATAGCACTCTGACTATCGCATAACAACTTGACTCGACCTAGCTGAACACTCAGTTCTCTGACCATCCCTGTAAGCCATAAAGCTTCCTTCGCTGCTTCAGCTACTGTCATATACTCGGACTCCATAGTAGACAATGCAACAATAGATTGTATCATAGATTTCCAACAAATAGGTCCTCCTGTTATAGTGAAGACGTATCTTGTAGTAGATCTCTTATTATCTAAATCTCATGCATAGTCTGCATCTACGTACCCAGCAACTGAAGGATCTTCCGATTGTCTACTGAACATGATGTCATAATCAGTTGTTTTTCTCAAGTATCTGAAAATCTATTTCACTGCATCCCAATGTGGTCGACCAGGATTTGAGAGAAACTTGCTCACTATACTAACTGCTTGCGCCAAATCTGGTCTCGTGCAAACCATGACATACATTAGACAACCAACTACACTGGCATAAGGAACATTTGACATCTCTTGGATCTCATTATCCGTCTTTGGACACTGTGTACTGGATAACTTGAAGTGATGCGCTCGGGGTAGAGCTGTCAGACGGGTCAACCCATGGCGGGGCGGGTCGGCCCGTGGCGGGGCGGGGCGGGCTGTCAACTTGGCGGGTTGGGAAATTTCCAACCCAACCCAATCCAAGGCGGGTCGTGGGTTTGGCGGGCCAACCTACGGGCTTATCAAATTTTTTTAAAAAAAAATAAAAAAAATAGTTCATATCTTCAATGTTTTAATTCGAAAATATTTTATCAATCAAATGTATTCATAAACAAGTATTTTAAATATAAATGGGCATAAACAAGTACTTATGTTGGGTTAAAAGTACTATTTTTATTTTAAAATTATAACAAAGAAAGATAATAAACTGGCATAAAATTGTGCAACGAAGGGGAATAGTAATTAGGACTCCTGGCTGTGCGTCAAGCAGTTTAGATCAGTGGTACCCTGACTGTGCGTGCGTAAACAAATCAATTAAGAAGGTCATCTACTTTTAAGAAGGTCATCTAGTTTGGGTACACACACCAAGCTCTTCATTGTGCATAATGTATGTTTTAGATTTATCCCATAAATGAATCAAATAAGAAGGTCATCTACTTTTAAGATTAATCGACTTTGTGTGCATATATATTTCTGTAACTTTTGTCTATCACACTCAACTTCACAAGTATGGGCTTTTCCTAATTAGTATTCCTCTCAACGAAGAAGATAATGAAATGCTACAATTTAACCCTTGGTACTCTCGCAGTTGCAGCATTGACTACTGATATAAACTGCTTACATGTGTTTCTCAACCTGCGGACCAACCCAAGCCCATCGCGGGCCGACCCGCGCGGGTTGCGGGCCTAGGCGGGTCGGCCCGCGGCGGACTTGGGTTGATAAAATTCCAACCCAACCTGCTTAAATTGTTTAGCGGGGCGGACTAACCCGACGGGCCTAACCCAAATTGACGGCTCTAGCCAAGGGGTGTGCTCACCGACTTTGCATTCTTCATGTTGAGCCTATCCAGCATCTTCTCCACATAGTTATGTTGAGACAACCATAATCTCCCTGCAACTCTATCCCTGTGAATCTCCATCCCAAGAATCTTCTTGGCCTCTCCCAAATCTTTCATGTCAAATTCCTTGCTCAGTAATCTCTTCAATTTGTCAACCTCTTTCATCTTCTTCGCAACAATGAGCATGTCATCTACGTATAGTAGTAAGAAAACCGGTGATTCATCTTCAAGGCTCTTCACATATATGCAGCAGTCATACTCATATCTCCTATATCCATTTTGAATCATGTATGAATCAAAATATTTGTACCATTGTCTAGGATATTGTTTCAACCCATAGAGTGATTTCTTCAACTTGCAAACCAACCGCTCTTGTCTGGGTTGACTAAATCCCTCGAGTTGTGACATAAAAATTTGTTCCTCCAAATTTTCATGAAGAAATGTCATCTTCACATCCATTTTCTCAAACTGCAAATCGTGATGTGCCACTAAAACCAACACCGCTTTAATTAACGTATGTCTTACCACCGGAGAGAAAATTTATTCATAGTCAATCTCCTTTCTCTGTGAATACCCCTTTGCTATCAACCGAGCCTTGAATTTCACTTCTTCTCCTTCTGACATTGCTTCTTTCTTCTTGAATATCCACTTGCACCCTATAGCTTTCTCTCCTTCAGGAAGTTTCACTAGATCCCACGTTTGGTTCTTATGCAACGACCCTATCTCCTCTGTCATAGCACCCATCCACCTGTCCTTCTTAGAGCTGTGTATCGCCTCTTGAAAAGATGTAGGGTCTCCACTACTAGTGATAAGTGCATAAGATACAAGTCTTCAAATCTGTATCTGGTAGGTGGTTTTACGACTCATCTCATTCTGCCACTAGCTATAGTGCGATGCTCCGTGTGCTCTGAGCTAGAATCATCGGAATTATGAGTCTCTAGCTCCACCTGTATAATATATTTCTCCATGTTGCTCTGTGGTGTTTCCTTTCCTTCTTTCTAAGTACGTTGTAACATAGCCTTCTTGTCAAACACCACATCTCTGCTGATCACCACCTTGTTTGTCTTAGGATCTCAAAGCTTGAAGCCTTTAACTCATTTCTGATACCTCAGAAATATGCACTGCTTTGACTTCGCATCCAGCTTTGATCTTTCCTCACTAGATATGTACCTTCTAGTGAGGACTTTGCCTTTAACTAGCCTTCTAGTGAGGACTTCGCATCCAGCTATGATCTTTCACTAGCCTTTAACTGCTTTGACTTCGCATCCAGCTTGGACATCTAAAAACTCGAAGATGAGAGTAATCTACTTGATTCCCTGTCCATACTTCCTCTGATACTTTGCCTTCTAGTGCTTCCCTTGGTGATTTATTAATGAGATAACATGACATGTTAACCGCTTCCACCCAGAAATTCTTTGCAAGCCCTGCATTTAGCCTGAGACATCTTGCCTTCTCAATGATTATTCTGTTCAACCTTTCCGCTACCCCATTCTGCTGAGGTGTCCTGCATGTTGGTTGGTCCTAGGAAGATCGTACCGGTTCCACTGTACAAAAATTTTATGCAAGTGTCGAACCTTTCCTAAACAACCTATTGTGTTCTTTAAAAGTTAAATAAGGAATCATAAACGGAACTTAACATTATTGATTTCAAATTTAACTTATCTGGTCTTAGTGGTTTAGACTCGGATCACAAGCGGAACTTAACACTATTGATCCAAATCCACCTACGTTATAAATTCAATTAAATATTAATTTTCAAAATTGGCTTCCAGGACTGCATGGCGAGGCACTAGTCCTTCTTGGGTATGAGATCATCCACCACCGCCTAGACAAAGCCTTTTAAGGAAAGCTAATATTTAATTTCCTTATATAACTCTAGGTTTAACCAAAAAGAACAATCGAATCACAAATTCGAAAAATAAAAAGAAAACACAAACTCGAATTACAATTCAAAAAACTAGAATCTAATGCCTCTTGTGTTTAGAATTCTTACAAAGAAAAGTAACTAGCATGATGCAAAAGAAAATTACTAGTTATACCTTTTCTTTGTATGCTAATGACCTCGAGATCTTCTGCTGTATTCCTCGCCTCCTCTTGGACGTCGTGTGGGCGACGACCCTCCAAGATGAACATCACCCAAAAGCTCCTCCTTCTTCCTTCCTATATCCGGCTACCAAAAGGGAAGAAACTCCATGGGAGTTTCAGCCACCACCCAAGAGAAAATAAAGAGAAGAGAGGGAGGGTCGGCCCCCAAGCAAGGACAAAGCAAGAGGAATAGATTTGATAAGGTGCCTTCTTCTTCTCTTATTCTCCTTCTCTTTTTGTATCCGGCCACACAAAGCAACCACAAAAAATATGGCCAGCCCTAGCATGATGAAAGGCAAGGAGCCGACCCTAAGGAAGAAGCTAGAGAGAAGAGAGAAAAGAATTAATTAGCTCTTGAGGCAATACCTCCCCTTCTTTTATAATCCTTGGCCATGGCAATTAAGGAAAGATTTTTCCAATGAATTAAAATCTTCCTTTTAATCATCCCTTGATTCCTCTAATTTTCCTCTTATGGTCGGCCCCTTGCTTGGTCACCAAGCAAGGGTGGCCGGCCCCTTATCATGAAGAAAAATTTCTTATAAAATTTTATAAGCAAAAAGGAAAGCTCTTATAAAATTTTACAAGCTCTCTATTAATTTCCTAATGTGGATGACAAAAAAAGAAAGTTTTAAAAATAAAAACCAAATTTTAAAATTTTAAAAAAACGTCCTTTTATAGAATCCTTTTTTAACATGGTTACAAAAAATAAAATTTTAAAATTTAAAATTTTCTTTTAAAACCATGAGGATGGTTACAAAAAAGGAAAGTTTTAAAAACTTTTAAAACTCTCTTTTAAACCATGTAGCCTAATTCAAATAAGGAAAGTTTTATAATTTTGAAATCTCTCTTTTAAAACTTGTACATATCTACAAAGATAAGATTTTAAAAATTCAAAAACACCCCTTAACTTTGAATTATGTGGTCGGCCCCCTTGCACAAAGCAAAGGTCGACCACCTTGAAGGAATTTATGGCCGGCCCTTGGCTTGGTCACCAAGCCTTGGGCCGACCCTTCTTGGACACCGAGATGGGCTTTCATTGAGTGGACTTGAAGCATTAATGAGACTACGACAGGGACCTAGAGGAGAAATTGGTTTTGGCCTTCCGACGAGCTTGAGTATCCCGTGTTCGCCCCGAACACACAACTCAAGTTCATCAATAATAACTCATTCCACTATAGAGTTATTATTGCACTACCGCACCAATCCCAAATTATATTATGGGCTCCTTCTTATCATGAGTGTGTTAGTCTTCATGTGTTTAAGATATCGAATGTCCATTAATTTAATTGAGTTACTGATAACTCACTTTAATTAATGTCTTAGTCCAAGAGTAGTATCACTCAACCTTATCGTCATGTCGCACTAAGTCCACCTGCAGGATTTAACATGACAATCCTTATGAGCTCCTCTTGGGGACATTCTCAACCTAGATTACTAGGACACAGTTCCTTCTATAATTACAACACACACTATAAGTAACATCATTTCCCAACTTATCGGGCCTATTGATTTATCAAGCTAAATCTCACCCTTTGATAAGTTAAAAAAATAAATACTAAATATATGTGTTTGTTATTATATTAGGATTAAGAGCACACACTTCCATAATAACTAAGGTCTAGTTCTTTTATCAAGTCAGTATAAAAATAACTTACCTAAAATAGTCCTACTCAATACACTTAGAGTGTACTAGTGTAATTTATTAGTCAAGATAAACTAATACCTAATTATACTACAATTATTCTAATGGTTTGTTCTTTTCCATTTTAGTCATGAGCAACTGTTTATAATTTATAAATAACTGATAACATGATCTTCTGTGTGTGACACCACACACCATGTTATCTACAATATAAATTAATTGAACAACTACACTTAACTTATAAATATAGGTATTTGACCATTGTGATTCTTTATTTCTAAATAAATATTTATACAAAAGCTAGACTTTTAGTATACACTCTAATACTGTGAGCCGAGAAATACCTCATTATCTCATGCTACTCACAAAATTTCTGAAACTTTGAATCTGTGTACTCAGCCCCATTGTCTGACTTAAGGTATTTAATCTTTCTTCCGGTCTGGTTCTCCACTTCAGTTTTCCACAGTTTAAACTTTGTAAAAGTTTTTGATTTGTGACACATAAAGTATACCCAGACCTTTCATGAGAAATCATCAGCAAAACTCATAAAATACAAGTGCCCTCCACGTGATGCTATACTGGCTAGTTCCCAGATATCCGTATGTACATAGTCTAGAATCCCCTCCGTCTTGTATGCTGCTGTCTTGAATTGTACTTTGCTCTGTTTCCCAAGAACACAGAATTTACAGAATTCAATCTGACACTTCTTGATACCCTTCAACAAATCTCTCTTGTGAAGTTCTAGCATCCCACGTTCACTCATATGCCCTAGCCGCATATGCCACAAGACAGTATTGTCTGATTCAAACTCCACTGAGGCGGCTCCACCTACAACTGTAGTCTCAATCAACTTGTAGATGTTTCTTGCTACCTTTTGTCCTTTCATTATCGTCAGAGCTCCCTTGCTGACCTTAATCACCCTGCTCACTAATTTGTAATTACAACCAATACCATCCAGTGTGCCTAGTGAGAGCAAGTTCTTCCTTAGCTCTGGTATATATCTGACATCACATACAGTTCTGATCACACTATCAAACATCTTGATTATAACATTCCCTATGCCGATAACTTTGCATGATGCATCATTTCCCATCAACATTGAACCAGAATCCACTGCCTAATAGGTGTCAAACCACTCCTTGTTTGGAGTCATGTGATATGAACATGTAGAGTCTAAGATCCATGCATCTGTTAGCTGCTCCGAACTTGACATAACTGATAGCATATCTCCATCACCGCTCTCTGAATTTTCTTCTTCAACTATGTTTGCAGACTTTGCCGAACTACCTTTGTTCTCTGCAACATATTTCTTTATCTCTGGACAATCTCTCTTGATATGACTTTTGCCTCCACATTTGTAGCACGTGATCATCTTCTTCCTTCTCGATTTTGAACGAACCTTCTTGTTGTTACCCGATCCATGTAGAGATTTACTCCTACCACACTCTTAGTTGCTATTTACCACAAGTCCTTCTCCCTGAGAAACTTCATCTCTTGTTTTCTTCCTTTGGTGAAAACCTAGCAACACACCTGTGATCTCCTCCAATTTAAGAGTTTCCTTACCCTACATTAAAGTAGTAACCAAATTCTTATACGTAGGAGATGAAGGTAGAGAATTTAACAACATCAGTACATTGCCTTCGTCTTCGATCTTCACATCAACCCGCTTCAGATCACTTACAATCTGATTGAATATGTTGATATACTGGCTCAGATCGATTCCTTCTGTCATCTTCAACCCGAATAATTTCTGCTTAAGATGCAGCTTGTTTGTCAATGACTTTGACATGTACTGGCTTTCCAACTTTTGCCAAACTGGCACTGGTGATTCGTCGTCCATGACATAGTACATCATGTCATCCGTAAGACAAAGCCTGATTGTTCCTACTGCCTTCACCTTAAGTTCTTCCCAATCTGATCTCTCCATGCTTTCCGATTTTCTTTCTCCTAGCACCTTCACCATGCCTTGTTACACCAACTGTTGGAATGTATACTAAAAGCCTAGCTTTTTGTATAAACATTTACTTAGAAATAAGAATCATATTGGTCAAATATCTATATTTATAAGTTAAGTGTAGTTGTTCGATTAATTTATATTATAGATAACATGGTGTATGGTGTCACACACAGAAGATCATGTTATCAATTCCTTATAAATTATAAACAATAGCTCACGACTGAGATGGAAAGGAACAACCCATTAAAATAGTGATAGTGTAATTAGGTATTAGTTTATCTTGACTGATAAATTACACTAGTACACTCTGAGTATATTGAGTAAGACCATTTAAGGTAAGTTCTTTTTATACTGACTTAATAAAAGAACAAGACCTTAGTTATTATGGAAGTGTGTGCTCTTAATCCTAATATAATAACAAGCACATATATTTAGTATTTATTTCTTTGACTTATCAAAGGGTGAGATTTAGCTCGATAAATCAATAGGCCCGATAAGTTGGGAAATGATATTACTTATAGTGTGTGTTGTTGATTATAGAAGGAAACTGTGTCCTAGTAATCTAGGTTGATAATGCCCCCAAGAGGAGCTCATAAGGATTGTCATGTTAAACCCTGCAGGTGGACTTAGTCCGACACGACAATAAGATTGAGTGGTACTACTCTTGGACTAAGATATTAATTAAAGTGAGTTTTCAGTAACTCAATTAATTAGTGGACATCTGACATCTTAAACACAGGGAGATTAACACACTCATGATAAGAAGGAGCCAAAAATGTAATTTGAGATTGGTGCGGTAGTTCAATAATAATTCTTTAGTGGAATGAATTATTATTAATGAAATTAAGTTGGGTGTTCGGGGCGAACACGGGAAGCTTAATTTCATCAGGAGGCCAAAACCAATTCCTCCTCTCGGTCCCTATCGTAGCCTCTTATTAATAAAGTATTATACCCACCTATACCCATCCTAAGGTGGCCGACCAAGCAAACTTGGAACCCAAGCTTGGGCCAACCAAGCAAATAGGATGAGCCAAGTTGTGTGGCCGGCCCTAACTTGAATCCAAGCTTGGTGTGGTCGACCACATTAAATCAAAAAGAATTTTATTTTTTAAATCTTTCTTATGTGGATACCATGGTTTTAAAAGAGAGTTTAAAATTTAAATCTTTCCTTTTATAGCTTTCTACAAAAGATTAAGTGAAAGGTTTGATATCTTTCCTTATTTGTAGTTAAAAGGAAGATTTTAATAAAACTTTCCTTTTATGAAACCATCCTCATGATTTTAAAAGAGAGTTTTAAAATTAAATCTTTCCTTTTATAGTTATTAAGAAAAGGTTTGATATCTTTCCTTATTTGTAGATTGAAAGGAAGATTTTAATTTTTTATAAAACTTTCCTTTTATGAAACCATGTTCATGATTTTAAAAGAGAGTTTTAAAATTAAATTTTTCCTATTATAGTTTCTACAAAAGATTAAGAAAAGATTTGATATCTTTCCTTATTTGTAGATTGATAGGAAGATTTTAATTTTAAAGATAACTTTCCTTTTTGGAAATCATCCACATGTTTTAATAGAGAGATTTTAATTTATAAAATTTTATTTTATAACCAACCATGAAGGGAAAAATTAATAGAGAAATTTTTATTTTAAAATTTTCGAAAACAAATTAGGAAGTTTTAATTCTTGTGATTGAAACTTTCCTTGCTTGGAGAATTAGAGGTGGCCGACCATTTTAACAAAAGAAAAGGAAATTATTTTTTATCAATTAAATTTTCCTTTTCATGGCAAAGAAAATAAGGAAATTTTTATTAAAACTTTCCTTATTTGCCAAGACCAAGGATTATAAAAGAGAGGGAGGGGGTGCCTTCACAAAGAGAACTCTTTTCTATTCCTCTCCTCTCTTCCTTGGTGTGGCCAGCCCTCTTATTCTTCCTTTTCCTTTTTTCTTTCTTCTCCTTGGCTAAACCTCATCATCTCTTGGAGCTTTGAAGGTGGCCGGATCTTGCTAGGAGAAGAAGGAGGAAAAGGAGACTTTGTTTCTAGCATCCCTTAAAGCTTGGTGGTGGTGGCCGAGACTTGCTATCTCTTGGAGAAGTTTGCTTGGCCGAAACTTGGAAGAAGGAAGAAGAAGGGCTTGGGTGGTTCTCGTCTTGGAAGATCGTCGCCCACACGACGTCCGAGACAAGAAGAGGAATACGGTAGAAGATCAAGAGGTTGTTGTATACAAAGAAAGGTATAACTAGTAATTATTTTCCGCATCATACTAGTTTTTCTTTGTATGAATTCCAAACACAAGAGGCTAGAGATTCTAGATATTCGGATTTGTTTCGAATTTGTGTTTCTTTTATTTTTCGATCATATGATTCGATTGTTCTTTTTGGTTAAACCTAGAGTTATATAAGAAAATTAAATATTGAATTTCGTTAAGAGGCTTTGTCGAGGCAGTGGGGGATGTTCCCATATCCAAGAAGGCAAAGTGCCTCGCCATGTTTGACCTGGGAGACGATTTCCGAAATAAATATTTAATTGAATTTGTAACATAGGTAGATTTGGATCTATAATGTTAAGTATCGTTTGCGATCCAAGTCTAAACCTATAAAAATAGATAAGTTAAATTTGGAATCAATAATGTTAAGTTCCGTTTGTAATTCCGAATTTAATTTCTAAATAACACAATAGGTTGTTAGGAAAGGTTCAAGACTTGTACAAAATTTTTTATAGGGGAACCGGTACGATATTCCTTGGACCAACCAACACCAACAAGTCTTTGAATCTTCTCTGCCATAATCCGAAGTTTCTGTTTCCGTCAAACATCACCAGATCAGACTTCGCAGAAGTGGTCCCCGACATGTTGAAGAAATTTGCCAAAAACTTGTAGCTCTGATACCAATTGTTACACAAAAAGAGGGTAATAGCTCTCAACCTCTAAAATGCGGAAGAAGAGGAAAAGAGAAAAGAGATCATACGGAGCAACAAGACAAAGGTGCACAAAAGGATAGCAAACACGAAGAAAGAGAAGAAGAAAAATTACCGTGGTTCAACGACGTGCCTACTCCACAAAAATGACCGAAGCTTTATTAGAATTCTCTCTACATAAGAGAATCATATTACATGATTAGGTTTTGGAAATCTAAAGCCAATATCTCTCTCTTCCTTTCCCTCTCTCTTACCGTCGACCATAACAAGAGGTTCTCCTCTTATTGCCGTGAGCCACCCAAAGGAAGAAGATCTTCCTTTTGCTTCTTCTTCCTCTTCTTGATCCTTCTCCTTCACTCGTGACTAGTACGTTCTAAAGATGAAGCTTGATCTCTTAGAGTTGTCTTAAAGAGCTCGACGTGGATACGAATAGAGACGAGGTTTAATAATGTCACAAAAGGTTGATGTCTTTCTCGTTATAGGTCATCCATAAGTTATACCTAGAATACTTGTTATTTATTTTGTTTTATTTTATGATCTTTTCTGTGCTATTATATCTTGCATATGCGTAGTGTGTGTGATGTAATAAATTAGTTTATTTATCGTTAAATCTTCCACTATACTTGTTTATAAAACATATTTTTAGCACACACCATATTAGGCATATCCCAATAGTGGTATTAGAGCCTGATTGTGCTTCGACATAATCGTAAAATTATTTATAGTTCATAATTAGTATTGTAATTAATTTTTAGGATTTGTTTTTTAAATTATTAAGAATTTTTTATTTTTGGAAGTTTCCTAAATTGTTAGAAAATTTAACTTTTGAAAAGTTTCTGAAATAATTTTGAAAAATAAAATTTAGAAATATTCTATTAATTTAGAAATTATCATTTCTAGAAAATTTAGGAATTTTTTGGAAAGTTTCCTTCCATAGGGTTAGAAGGCGCCTTTGTACTGTTCATCGAAGGTGTCTTCCTGTTGGTGTAGCGGGGCCGGTAAGAGGGGAGGGGTGAATTGCCTGCAAAATAAGAATACCCTCCTTAAACTTTCAACTCTAAAATTATAGCAACAATAATAAAAAAAATTAAATAAAGCAGAATAACAGAAAAGAAAGAAGACTCAGCAATTTTGACTTGGTTACAACTAAGAAGGTTGTTAATCCAAGGCGGTTGGAAAGCACACTAGAAAAGTCTCATTCTTTGAAGGCGGAGAAGCCTTTTACACACTAAAAGCTCTTACAGGTTACTAGGAAGTTGTTACAGAGTTGATTAATTAATTTCCTAGTTTCAGGGGTCTTTATATAGCTCTTGGAAAACCTATCCCGAGTCTTGAAGGCGCCTCTAAGAGGGTTGAGAGCGCCTCCAAGGGGTTTGACCGGATAAAACTTTATCCGCGCTCAAACGGTTAAGTAGACTGGGTCTGAGGCGCCTCCAATGTTCTTGAAGGCGCCTTGGACAGCTTGAAGGCGCCTCGGACAAGTCTGAGACGCCTCCAACACTGTATAGTATAAATAGCTTCCAGCTTCTCTTTTTTCCTCTTCTTCCGAAGCTCTGATCGCTTGGGTGATTTTGGCCAACCGAAATAGGACTCACCCGAACCCAATTTCCGACCTTCTCCTCGAGTAGGCTTCCGACTCGGCTTCTCATCCCTCGAACGCCGCGCATGTTCTTCTTGTCCACCGGTGTACTCTTCCGTAACTCTCTCGTCCTTCGGACGCACTGAGCCCATCGACTCCTTTCCCGTGTCTTCCTTCTCGCTAGCTGCATCTTCCGCTCGACTTTCTGCACTCCTAAGCTCCTGCACACTTAGACACAGGGATCAAATAATAAGCAGGACCTAACCTAACTTGGTTGATCACATCAAACAACCGCGGGGGTCCAACAATCTCCCCCTTTTTGATGTGCATCAACCCAAGTTCAAGTTAGGGAAAAAATAGATAAATAGTAATTTATAGAAATTACTAAACTAACAGTTTAAGCATAAAGATTGCAATAAAAGAATTTGCAACACTAAGAATTTTTTTAAAAAATTTTTAACTCTCCCTAACTTATTCCTATCTCTCCCCCTTTGATCACAGAAAAAAAATGGGGTCATAATTATCAAGTAGAAGTTTTCTAAAGAAAAGTTCAAGTTTTAAAGTAAATCATTTTCAAAAATAATTTCTAAGTAGAATAATTTTTTTTTTAACTTAGTCAATTTTTAAACAATTTTGATAACTTCTTTTTGAAAATTTTCTAAGTGAAACTTTAGGTAAGATAATTTTTCTAGGAAAAAAATTAAAAAAATTATTTGAAAAATTTGTCTAAGTAAAAAAATTTATTCATGAACCATTTTTCTAAGTATAAAAATATTTTTGAAAAAATTGTTTAAAAAATGTTTGAAAAACTTTTTAAAGCATTATTTAATTCTAATTTTAATGTTTTACCAGAAAGTTAATTAAACATTTTATTTCAATATTTTTGCTTCCAGGTCGTGACGAGACACTAGACCTTCTTGGTTATTGGAGCAACAACCACTTCCTTAGACAAACCCTCATAAAGAAATTTTAACGTTTAATTTTCTCGCTGAAAGCTTTAACAAAAAAAAAATTAGTCTATAAAAGATTTTGGAACCCAGTAAAGATTCCTTCCTACTGGATTAATCAGGAACTTAGGGGGTGCATAACTTTTGGAAAATTTCCTAAGTTGTCCCTGATGTTTTATAATGTACCAGTTTAATTTTCCATATAACTTGAGTTTTGATTTTGGAAATTTATTCAAGCATGCATAATCATTTTTGAAATTTTTAATTTCTCATTTTCTAATTTTAAATTATCATACATTTCTAGTGAGCATGCTTTTGCTAAATTTAATTTTAACTCACTATTTTATTTTTCTAATTTAACTAAATCATTAGTGAGTACTTTAATGAATTGAAAGGTTGCTTGGGAGTTAGGTTACGTACCTGACTTACCTATATTTCCGATGCTCCCCCTTCATCGCAGCTTTCTTCTTCTGATGATCCTCCCCCTTCATCTATGTTCATCTCTGAGCTGGTTTCTTCAAACAGATGGTTGGCTATCAGTGCTAATCCCGAGAAGGCTTCGACTTTTGATTCCAAGGATGATGATTCATCCCATGTAGCCTTCAAACTTTTGCACTTCGAGGACGTCGGCTTTTGAAACTTCTCTTTGTCCCTTTTCTTCAGTCTTGGGCAGTCATCCTTGATGTACCCTTCCTCGTTGCAATTGCAGCAATGAACCGTCCTTTTGCTGCGTTGATGCCTTTTTGACTACGATCTAAATTTATTAGTTTTAATAAATTTATTTAGCTTCCTTACCAATAGAGTCGCTTCAGATTCGTCAATCGACGCTTCGGAGTTGGGATCGTCCTTTTCAGCTTATAGGGCAATGTTGAGATTTGGCTTCTCTACTTGTTTAGGCTCTGCAATTCGAGATTCGTGAAGTTCAAATATAGAAAATAAACTTTCTAAAGTACTTACCTCAAGGTCCTTAGAGATGTAGTATGCATCTACTAAGGACGCCTATTCTGGAGACCTTGGGAAGGCATTGAGCGCATACCGAATTGAGTCTCGGTTTGTTACCGATTCTCTGAGGTTGTTTAGCTGAGTTATCAGCTCTTTGATTCTCGCTTGAAGTTGCGCTACCTTCTCATCGTTGTTCATCCAGAGATTCGTCAGCTGAGTCCGGAGGATGTCTCGCTTTGCTAACTTCGCTTCTGATGTGCCTTTGTGGAGCTCCAGGAATTTTTCCCAGAGGTCTTTAGTGGAGTCGTAGCTTCCGATCCGACTTACCTCTTGGGGCGGTAGAACGTTGAGTAGGTGAAATTCTACCTTTCTGTTGGCCATGAAATCGGCTTGCTCCTTCTTCGTCCACTGATACTCTTCTTTGTCTTTTGGAGCTGTAAAATCAAATTTCATAGTTAGAAGAATGTCAAAATCCATTTTAAAAAAATACCTCCATTCTTCTTCTCCATGTAGCAAAGTCTCCGTCGAATTTTGGGGGCTGAATGCTTGTTCCTACCATCGTCTTGATCTTTGTGCTTCAGTCGGCGGTCAGTCCTTCTGAGGTGGTTTGGCTCTGATACCACTTGTTGGTGCAGTGGGGCCGATAAGAGGGGAGAGGTGAATTGCCTGCAAAATAAGAATACCCTCCTTAAACTTTCAACTATAAAATTATAGCAACAATAATAAGAAAATTAAATAAATCAGAATAACAGAAAAGAAAGAAGACTCAGCAATTTTGACTTGGTTATAACCAAGAAGGTTGTTAATCCAAGGCGGTTGGAAAGTGCACTAGAAAAGTCTCCTTCTCTGAAGGCGGAGAAGCCTTTTACATACTAAAAGCTCTTACAGGTTTCTAGGAAGTTGTTACAGAGTTGATTGATTAATTTCCTAGCTCCAGGGGTCATTATATAGCTCCAGGAAAACCTATCCCGAGTCCTGAAGGCGCCTCCAAGAGGGTTGAGGGCGCCTCCAAGGGGTTTGACCGGATAAAACTTTATACACGCTCAAACGGTCAAGTAGACTGGGTCTGAGGCGCCTCCAATGTTCTTGAAGGCACCTCGGACAACTTGAAGGTGCCTCGGGCAAGTCTGAGGCGCCTCCAACACTGCATGGTATAAATAACTTCCAGCTTCTCTTTTTCCTCTTCTTTCGAAGCTCTGATCGCTTGGGAGATTTCGACCAACCAAAATAGGGCTCACCCGAACCCAATTTTCGGCCTTCTCCTCGAGTAGGCTTTCGACCCGACTTCTCATCCCTCGAACGCCGCTCATGTTCTTCTCGTCCACCGGTGTACTCTTCCCTATCTCTCTCGTCCTTCGGACACACCGAGCCCGTCGACTCCTTTCCCGTATCGTCCTTCTTGCTAGCTGCATCTTCCACTCGACTTCCCACGCTCCTAAGCTCCTGCACACTTAGACACAGGGATCAAATAACAAGCAGGACCTAACCTAACTTGGTTGATCACATCAAAATAACCGCGGGGGTCCAACACTTCCATCCATGGAAGGCGCCTTCCACAGTGAAGGTGTGGAGGCACCTTTAATTCACTTTGAAGGTGCCCGAGTAGCAATTCCAGCTTCCTTTCACTCTTCTGCTATTCCGATCATCTGGGTGATCGTGACCATCCGAAATAGGGCTCACCTGGACCTATTTTCCAGCCTTCTCCTCGAGCAGGCTTCTGCTCCGGCTTCTCGTTCCTCGAAACTGTTGGTGCAATATCCCTTAGGTCAAGGCTGACTGAGTTGACCAAGCTTGAGTCTTGATCATAATTTCGATGTTTGACAATACATGTAGACACATGGACAATGCAGGTGCAGTTGTTCATGTGGGGAGATTCTGATCAGGGACTGATCAGTGTGGATGAAGAAGAGTCAAGTAGGTCAAGGGTGACCGGATACCTGACTGGGAATTCCTAACTAGAAGGTTAGGCAGATAGAAAGTCCTAGTGAGTGAAGCTAGGCAGAAGGAAAGTCCTGGTGAGTGAAGCCAGGCAGAAGGAAAGTCCAGGTGAGTGAAGCCAGGCAAAAGGAAAGTCCTGGTGAGTGAAGCCAGGCAAAAGGAAAGTCCTAGTGAGTGAAGCTAGGCAGATAGAAAGTCCTGGTGAGTGAAGCCAGGCAGAAGGAAAGTCCTGGTGAGTGAAGCCAGGCAGAAGAGAAGTCCTAGTGAGTGAAGCTAGGCAGATTGGAAGTCCTGGTGAGTGAAGCCAGACACGAGGGAAAATCCAGATGGGTCAAGGTTGACCAGACATCAGGTGAAAGTCCAAGTAGGTTAAGAGAGTGACCGGATACTTGGCATGATGAAGGAAAGTCCAAGTAGGTCAAAGGAATTGACCGGATACTTGGCAAGAGGAGAAAAATCCAAGTAGGTTAAAGGGATTGACCAGACACTTGGTGGGGAGGCCTGGCAAGTCAAGAGAGTGACCAGATGCTAGGCATGATGTACCAACAGGTCAAGGTTAACCGGATGTTGGTTTGAGAGGCTTGGGACTTGGTTTTGAGCAAAAACCAAGAGCTGGATCGATCAGTGGATCGATCCAGGCTTTTCCCAGCGCACAGAAAGCCTCTGGATCGATCAGTGGATCGATCCAGAGGTCCCAATCGATTAGTGGATCGATTCAGAAAGGTTCAATCGATTGGAACTCAACTCCAATCGATCCAAGTTGCTGATTTTGGCTGGGACGGTCTGATTTCAGCATTTTAAACCTTATTTTAGTCTAGGTAACCATTCCAAACCCCTCAAAATATATTTGTATCCATAAAAAGGGTGTTTCCATGTTGAAAACAAGGATGGATTGGTTAAGGAAGACTAAATTGAAGTTTAGGTTGAGGTTTGTTTCAAATTTTGAATATTTGAACCTCAAAACTTCTAAAATTGGGTTTCTTAAAGTTTTAGGGATTCCAAGTCATTGTTGGTGCAATGACAGAAGTTATCACCATGTCTTTAGGGGGAGGGACTCTTTAAAGACATGAAAATTATTTTCATGAACCTTGGAGGGTGGTTAACCTTCTTTAGAGAAAATGCTCATGAATGAGCATTTGAACTTGAAATGGGGAGTGGATATCCTCATTATTTCAAGTGATATTTCAAGTGGTTGAAAAATGCTCAAGGTTGGGCATTTGTCTACATTGCGGGAGAATGTAGGGAAAATGAAGGGTATGGGACCTTCATTGTGATGTTGATTACAACCTTGAGAAACTCTTCAGGGGGAGAGTTTTAAAAAGGGATAAAGGTTCAACGAGTGCAGTTACAACCAATGATGAGTATCTCTTCATGGGGAGAGATAATGTTTGTTTGATGTGTGCCAATAGGGGGAGAATGTGTGGTTTAAGTTAGGTCTTCATTACCTATGGGGGAGGTCATAGGGGGAGAATGAAGGGAACCAATATTCATACTTTGGCATGAAGAGAGTTAAAGCCATGGGATTAGCTTAACTCAGAGTCGTCCTAACTTAAAGGTATTGTCAAACATCAAAAAGGAGGAGATTGTTGGTACAATATCCCTTAGGTCAAGGCTGACTGAGTTGACCAAGCTTGAGTCTTGGTCATAGTTTCGATGTTTGACAATACATGTAGACACATGGACAATGCAGGTGCAGTTGTTCATGTGGGGAGATTCTGATCAGGGACTGATCAATGTGGATGAAGAAGAGTCAAGTAGGTCAAGGGTGACCGGATACCTGACTGGGAATTCCTAACTGGAAGGTTAGGCAGATAGAAAGTCCTAGTGAGTGAAGCTAGGCAGAAGGAAAGTCTTGGTGAGTGAAGCCAGGCAGAAGGAAAGTCCTGGTGAGTGAAGCCAGGCAAAAGGAAAGTCTTGGTGAGTGAAGCCAGGCAAAAGGAAAGTCCTGGTGAGTGAAGCCAGGCAAAAGGAAAGTCCTAGTGAGTGAAGCTAGGCAGATAGAAAGTCCTGGTGAGTGAAGCCAGGCAGAAGGAAAGTCCTGGTGAGTGAAGCCAGACAAAAGAGAAGTCCTAGTGAGTGAAGCTAGGCAGATTGGAAGTCCTGATGAGTGAAGCCAGGCACGAGGGAAAATCCAGATGGGTCAAGGTTGACCAGACATCAGGTGAAAGTCCAAGTAGGTTAAGAGAGTGACCAGATACTTGGCATGATGAAGGAAAGTCCAAGTAGGTCAAAGGAATTGACCGGATACTTGGCAAGAGGAGAAAAATCCAAGTATGTCAAAAGGATTGACCGGACACTTGGTGGAGAGTCCTGGCAGGTCAAGGGAGTGACCAGATGCTAGGCAGGATGTACCAACAGGTCAAGGTTGACCGGATGTTGGTTTGAGAGGCTTGGGACTTGGTTTTGGGCAAAAACCAAGAGCTGGATCGATCAGTGGATCGATCCAGGCTTTTTCCAGCGCACAGAAAGCCTCTGGATCGATCAGTGGATCGATCCAGAGGTCCCAATCGATCAGTGGATCGATTGGGACGCTGCTGCTTTGCGCGATAAGCGCTGGATCGATGCGCGGATCGATCCAGGCGTGTTTCCAGAGCACAGAGGTGCTCTGGATCGATCCGTGGATCGATCCAAAGCCTCCCCGATCGATTGGGAGTTTTTGAATCGATTGGGATCCGACCGTTGCGTCGTATTTGAGCTGCAGGTGGGCGTCTCCTTCAGCAGTTCTTCACCGATTCATTTCAGATCTCTCGCCAGCTCCTCCACAGCGCTCTCAAAGCTCAGATCGCCAGTTCTTGAAGGATCTTGGAAGCTTTCCAAGTTAAGAGGCGGATCAAAGGCAAGGAGAAAAGTTAGGGTTAGGGTTTTCTACACTTATTGTAAGCTTGTGCTTGTATTCTTGTATCCCTTTCCTTTCTTCTTGTATTGAGAGTCTTGTAGGGCTTCTCCGCCTTTGGTAGTTACCATAAAGGAGAGTTTTATTAGTGGAGGGTGCGTGAGTAGGTGTGGATTCTTGGATTAGTCACCTCTTGTGAGGTGGATACCAAGTAAACCAACCGTGTTAGCGTTGTATGCTTTTGTTTCTGTATTTTCCGCTGCACATCTTCAAAGAAACAAGCAACGTCAACCACGAAGCACGCGACGAGCTATTCACCCCCCCCTCTAGCTACTTTTCGGTCCCAATAGAAACGTCACGCACGTCCTTCTCGTCTACCGGTGTACTCTTCCGTAGCACCTCGTCCCTCGGATGCACCGAACCTGTCGGCTCCCTTCCCGTGCCATCCTTCTTGCTAGCTGCGCCTTCTACTTGACTTCTTGTATTCCTAAGCTCCTACACACTTAGACACAAGGATTAAAATACCACAGGACCTAACTAAACTTGGTTGATCACATCAAAACTACCATGGGGTACTTACAATCTCCCTCTTTTTGATGTGCATCAACTCAAATTCAAGTTAGGGTTAAACAGAAAGAAATTACAATCTTATAAGTAAAGTCCATTGTAAATTCAATGAATTAACGATTTGCAAAAGAAAAATGTTCTAACTCCCCTACTCTCCTTTAACTTGTACTTATCTCTCCCCCTTTGATCACATTTAAAAAATATGAAAAAATATTAAAAAATAGATAAACAAATTTGAAAAAATTTCTAGTGGTACATTACTAATATTACTAGTATGTTAGTATTTTCTATAATTAATTTTAAAATATATTCTATTTTTAATAACTAAGCATCTATTTTGACAAAATATAATTTAATAATTACTTTTCGATTTCAAAAAATCTTGAAATTTTTTGTCAAATTTAAAAAGAGTAAGGTAGACTAGTAAAAAAATTTTCACAGAAAGATATTATTTAGTCTAATAGAAATAATTTATTTTAGTAAAGTAGCTAATTTTCAAAAATAATTTTTTACTTCTAAAAATTTTGTAAATGTTTCTTATATATGGTAAACAGATTGTTTAACATTAAAAAAATCAAAGTTCTCAATTTCTATTTCCTTAAATTTTTAATATTAAAAACTAACTTTTCGAAAAACAATTCATAATAAATCAAATAAAATTTGAAAAATGTCAAAAAAATTTGTTATGATAGAAGGCATCATGCTTTATTTTAGAAAAATAAAATATTTCAAAGATAAGTTAGAAAAGTATTTTTAATACTCAAAATATCATATTCATTAATAAGTTCATAGAAAATTATTCAACGATCAAAAAATTTTAAAATTTTTTTTATAGTTAAAGAAGATGATATTATTTCACAAAAAATAATTTTTTGGAAAATTAACTCTGCAAAACATTTTTTAGATCGAACAACATAATAATTTTTTTTGTTAAAAAAATATTCAACAAAAATAAGAAAAAATTTTGAAATAATTTTTTGTTAGTAGATCAAATTATCAGATAGCACGGTAAAAGTTTCCAACAAAAAAATATTTTTATAGTTAAACCAAAAGGATTTGAGAATTTAATCAAAAAGAGATTTTGGAACCCAATATAAGTCCGTACCTACTGGATTTATTAAGAATTTTGGTGGAATATAATTTTTAGGGATTTTCCTAATTTGACCCCTATGGTTCCTTATATACCAATTTAACTTTCTGTAATTTCTAAAATTTAAATTTGGAGATGAACATGCGTAGTCACTTTTTAAAGATTCTATTTGTTCTTTTAATTTAACATTTTCTATTTTCAAATTGTCGAACAGTTCTAGTGGACATGTATTAGCTAATTTTCTTTTTAAATCCACATTTTATTTTTATAATTTGTATAAATTTTTAGAAAGTATTTTGATAAAATTAAAAGACTGATCTGGAGATAGGGCACGTATCTCACTTACCTCGTGATCTGATGCTCCCCCTTCATCGCAGTTTTCCTCTGATGATCCTCCTCCTTCATCGATGCTCATCTCTGAGCTACTTTCATCTTCTTCTTTGTGGTCGACCAGTAAGGCTAGTCTGGAGAAAGCTTCGATCTCAGACTTAGAGGACGACGATTCATCTCATGTGAGCTTCAAGTTCTTGTGCTTAGATCTTGTTGGTCAATTTCCCTTGTCCTTGTCCTTTTTCTTTAGTTTTGGGCAGTCATCTTTGATGTACCCTTCCCCTTGGCAGTTGTAGCATCAGGCCTTTTTCTTACTCTGAAAATGCTTCTTTGCCTGTGACTTATTAAATTTATTAGATTTAATGAATTTACTAAAAAAATTTTACCATTAGAGTCATTTCGTCTTCATCAAATGACGCTTCGAAGTCTGGATCGTTCATTTTTGCCTTCAAGGCAATGTTCTGACTAGGCTCCCTTTTCATCTCTACACATCTAGATTCGTGAAGTTCAAATGTGGAAGAAAGATTTTCTAATGAACTGACTTCCAAGTCTTTAGATATATAAAATGAGCCAACTATAGAGGTCCACTTAGGTGTCATAGGAAATGGATTTAAAGCATACCTTAATGAATCTCAGTTTGTTACCTTTTCTCCAAGATTCGTTAGCCTGGTAATGAGTTCTTTGATCCTCGAGTGCAGATGTGCGACTGTTTCACCTTCTTCCATCTAGAGATTTGATAGCTGGTTCCAAAGTAGGTCCCTTCTCGCGAGCTTTGCTTCAGAAGTTCCTTCATGTAGCTCTAGGAACTTCTCCCAAAGTTTCTTTGTTGAGTCATAATCTCCAATCTGATTTACTTCTTGGGGTGGGAGTACGCTGAGTAGGTAGAACTCGCACTCTTTGGTTTGCCACAAAGTCTGCTTGCTCCTTCTTGGTCCATTGATGTTCTTCCTTTTCATTTCCTTGGGAGTCTTTAAGAGCTACAAAACTGTATTTAATGATTAACAATATTTCAAAATTAGTTTTGAAAAATACCTCCATGCATTTCTTCCAAGACACAAATTCTCCCTCGAACTTCGGTGGGAAGATCGTCAGCCCGGCCATCGTTTAGGTACTTCAGTCGACAATTAGTCCTTCTGAGACAATTGAGCTCTGATACCACTTGTTGGTGCAGCGGCACCGACAAGAGGGGTTGAATTGCCTAAAAAAAATAAAACAAACCTTTCTTGTTCTTTGGACTTGGATTAGTAGCACAATTCTAATTAAGCAACAACAATAAAGAAACTAACAACTTAAAAGGGAAATAAGTAAGAGACTATGACTTTTACTTGGTTACAACCTAGGTGGTTGTTAATCCAAGGCAGTTGTAAAGCTCCACTAAAAATATCTCGTTTGATGAAGGCGGAGAAGCCTCTTACACTCTTTGAAAAGCTCAGAAAGTTGCTAGGAAGTTAATACAAAAGTTGTTTTCTATTTCCTAGGTCCATGGGTCTTTTTATAGCCCCTGGAAAATCTTATCCATCGTTTAAAGGTGTCTTCCATAGGGCTGGAAGGCGCTTCCAACGAGGCGCCAAAGGATAAAGCTTTATCCTTTGGCAATGGCTAAAATCAGCCTAGTCGAAGGCGCCTTCCATAGGGCTAGAAGGCGACTTTGTACTGTTCATCGAAGGTGTCTTCCATCCATAGAAGGGGCCTTCAATTCACTTTGAAGGTGACCCAGTAGTAATTCCAACCTCCTTTCACTCTTCTGCTGCTTTGATCGCCTAGGTGATCGCGGCCATCCGAAATAGGGTTCACCCGGACCTATTTTCCAGCCTTTTCCTCGAGCAGGCTTCCGCTCTGGCTTCTCATCCTTCAGAATGTCGTGCACGTCCTTCTCATCCATCGGTGCATTCTTCCGCAACACCTCGTCCCTCGGATGCACCGAACCCGTCAACTCTTTTCTCATGCCATCCTTCTCGCTAGCTGCGTCTTTTGCTCGACTTCTTGTGTTCCTAAGCTCCTGCACACTTAGACACAAGGATCAAAATACCACAGGACCTAACTGAACTTGGTTGATCACATCAAAACTACCTTAGGGTACTTACAGTGCCAACTAATTTGGAGTCTCCCCCTGAATTACTGAACTTTTTAGATTTTAGGTTTGTGTCGATTTACTTTATAGTTGTAATAGACTTAGTTATAGTTTGGGTTTAGATTGGTTTTATTTTTATTTATTTTAGGTTTATTTTTTGATTTATTTGATTTTATTTTATTCTTTAGGTTTAAGTTTATTTTTGAAGATTTAGTTTTTGATTTTAAAAGTGAGTTATTTGATTTATTTTGATTTATATAGTGAATTTCATTTTTTGATATATAGTATTGATTGAATCCTACTTGCGTGGTTAAACATGCTTTTGGAACCCGAGCTTTGGTTAATTTATTATTTTGAGCTAGAGTTTAAAATGATTTAAATGTTGAGTTAGAATGGTATTCAAGTCCAGATTTATTATATACAGCTCTTTGGGATCCAAGTATCATATTTAGATACTTGGATCTTGAGGTAAACTTTTCCAACTATTCTTTTAACTTTTTAACTTTATTTTTTTTTAATTTCTTAAGGATGTTATTTTCCTTAAGGAGGATATTAGCGTGTTCTTCGGTTTTAGTTATCTTGTTATTTAGGCATGAAATAATTTTAAAGAAATTTGTAGTGTAATTAAATTTTACCCCAGTTGATTCGTCTAAACTGGAAGCGGATCCATTGCTCGACTCATATTCTGACTCGTCTTCTTGATCTATTTCACCTCGGTTGCCATCAATGTGAGGTAATTTGCTTGCTTCGGTTTGTCTGCTCCCGATCCATCTAAAGACAACTCATTCCAATTCGCCTTTAGTACTTTCTTTTGTTTCTTGATCTTGTTTTTGTTTGGGCATTTGTGTTTGAAGTGCCCTTTCTTGTTGTAGCTGTAGCATGTGGCATTTGTCTTTGAGTTGTTGGATGCAGATATAGATATCTTCTTTATGTCACGTTTGGTGAAGATTTTCTTGCGCCTAGTGAACATCTTCCTTAATGTGTTCACTAGTTGCTCTTCTTAGTATGATTCTAGTTCGAATTCAATTTTTTCTTCATGTTTAGCTCCCTTCGAAGTACCTATTAGAAAAGTAGTTCCTTTCTTGACCTTTGGGCAGTTAGTTTGTTCATGCAACTCTAATTCACAAAATAATTCATTTAGCTTTAATTTTGAGAGATTCTTTGAAACCTTATAAACATCTACGATCGATGTCCATAGTGAGTTTCGAAGGAACGAGTTCAGAGCAAACCTGATAACGTCATGATTCTCGAGTTGATGTCCAATCATGTGTAGGTCATACAGGATATCCTCGATCCTCATGTATAGTTGGTTTGTGATTTCTCCATCTTGCATTTTGATATTAAATAAAAAATTCAATAATAGATCCTGTCCGAATCGCTGAACCAAAGGACGCTGGGCACGTGGCGTGCTCCTAGTCGATGGCGTGGGCCTCCGTCTGGTCGCACGAACCTCTGGCGATCCTGCACAGAAGTCGGGCCGGGAAGGGGTTCCCGGCGGCGACCCTCCGACGCTCAAGTCAGGTAAGCAAGTGGAAAAAGTGGCTTTGAAGCTCTTAGAACGCGTACCTCCGGCGGAGTATGCGGCTCTTTATATAGAGCAATCAAAGAGTGCCCGCACGTCCACCGAGGCATATATATGCCGTAACCCATACTTCAGTATGTGCCTGTCAGAGAGCTTACCTGACGCTATACCGCTACAGTCCAATCATGTCTTCAATGGGACAGCAGAACACCTCGTTGTCAGACTCGGAGTATGGCCTAGCCCTAAGATTTGACGGCTGTCAGAAGATGTTCCTGCCCTTCTTTACCCACCACCGGTCGGGACGTCCGTCCGGCCAGCTGGACGAAGGGCGTCGTCCGGACGGCCCTCATCCCCTGTGCTGGCCGGGCGGCCGAGCGGCCTGCCCATCATGTCCCGCCTGTCATTTGCCTCGATATGCTGGGACGGCTTCTGGGTATGCTGGGACGGCTTCTAGGTATGCTGGGACGGCTTCTGGGCGGGTGCTACATAAGGACTGTTAGCAATATGTCACCTTCTCTTAGGCCTTCCGCTCGGCTCTTAGCTATTGTGTCAACAGAGCGTCGGAACCCTGACCCTGGTCAGGGCGCCTTTTACTTATTAGAGGTTAATTGGTCGGCCGATCGGCCTACCCTTTCCTCATAGGTCTGGTCGGCTCACCCTTCTCCGGTGGACACCCTGGCCCTTTAACCTCCACGTCGCGTTGACCCCTCGTAATGGGGTCCCCTGCCTTGACCACCGGATCACTTGCCTCTCCCTCAAGTCTAGTCGAAGGAGGCGAAGTCCGACTGACTGGACTGCCGATCTGACTGAGCAATGATCACTGCATTGGGCCGCTCGGCCAGGCATATGGATGCTCGTCCGTTCGGCGTCATCTTGTCCGTACCTTGTGTTTTCTTGGAATCTATGTCCGATGCTTTCCCCTACTATCCATCACGTGCGCTGCGCACGGTAAGGGGAGCTCATTAAATGCGGCCAATATCCTGCTGACACGTGGCGATCGTGCGTTTGTCAGCGTATGGCGGTGGCGTCACTTCCGATGGAACAGCCGCCGTTTGAAATGAACGGATGGATGATGACCTCGTTATCGGCGACCTAGATCGGACGGTGGAGATTGCTCCCGGGCGGCGATATAAATCCCGCGACTCCGATACCGCCGCATTGTTGTTTCCTTCTCCTCCGGCGCCCCTCTGCTCATTTTCTTCTCTAGCGACCTTGCGTTCCGGCTCTTCGGCGACCCTACAGCTTCTTCAGACCGTCTTTCTTGCTCGTAAGGCCTTTTTTCTCGCTCCCAACGTTTCCTTCTTTCTGTTAATCGTCTCCTTCAGTCGGTTTTCATCCATTCCTCGCTTGAACCTTCCCCTTTTGTCCCGCATTCTTGTCTTTCGATCATGACTAGTACTTCGCAGTCGACCGACGGTGCTCCGGGTCTTTGGTATTCGACCATGGAAAGCCGGTTCGACGAGGAGGACGCCTTGCACCTTACTTGAACTTATGACCTACCGACCGACCACCAAATAGTGTTAGCCACACCGGCCGATCGACCTCATGAACCACCGTCCGGCACAGTTCTTTTCTTCCGAGACCAATTTCTGGCCGGACTGCGTTTTCCACCCCACAAATTTTTCTTACAAGTTTGCAATTATTTTCGCATTCCGCTCGGTCAGGTAGTTCCCAACTCTATTAGGCTGCTGAGCGGAGTGATAGTTTTATTCAAGCTGAACGACATCCCCTTAGACCCAAAAATTTTCCACTACTTTTTTTATCCCAAGCAAGCCGAGTGGGGCACCTTTGTTTTCCAGTCTAGGATAGGCTTCGTCCTTTTTGATAATATGCCGAGTTCCAACAAACATTGGAAGGAGCATTTTTTCTATATACGTTTTCCCGAGCGGCCAACTTTTCGTACCAAGTGGCAGACGGCACTGCCAGCGCAACCGGAGCTCGGCAAATTTAGAGGCGACGCGGCCTACCTTCATGCAGCCGAACGGTTAGTTGGTCAGCGCTATCATATTGACAAGCTGCTCCTTCCGGGAGTAATGCACATATTCGGCTTGTCTCCTACCTCAGCCGATCTGCCCTGCAGCATGAGTAAGTTCCCTTATCCTCCCGTTTATTTTGTTCTAACTGATTTATTTCTTGCTTCTGCAGCTGAAGTCATGTGGCGTGCTAAGGCGACCGAGAAGCTCAAATTGAAAGCCACTCAGATCGAGGCGGTGAAGAACAAAGAGGTCGCCGAGCGGGGCTTGGCTCCAGCTGATCCGGCCGGCGAAGAAGGTGAGGGGACTCCAACTGTCCCCGAAGCCTTAGACGCCCCTACCTCTCACGATGAGGCCGTGGGCGACATAGAACCTTCTACCGAAGACGAGGTGGAGGGACGTTCGGCCGATGATGTGCCGCTACGCACTCGGAAACGCCGACGACCGGAACCCACCTCTACCACAACACCTGATGAGCCACAGCCCGAGCGGGGCGCGGATGCTTCGGTGCTGTCCGGAATGGTTTCCTTAGAGAGTACACCGACCCCACATGACTCTCCGAGGGCCAGCTCTGAGGCGCCGCCGTCCGGCCCTTCCAGGACTTTACGTCGTATCAGGCGTTTGGGCGAGCTTCCCTCCTCGTCCACCGGTGGGCCGTCTGGTAAGGCCGACGCTTCTCAGAGCGAGCCGAGCGGCCAGAACTTAATTAAAACCATTATGCGCCTTCCTTCGAAGGCGTACATGGCTGCTGCTGATCGGCCAATGGTCCCTGAGCAGCAGATCACCTTGACGGGTCCTCTAGCCCAAGCTTGGGTGGACGCTCGGCGTTGAATAGCCAAGATGACTCCCGGGCAGCTCGGCGACAGCAACCTACAACAGGCCACCGGGGTATGCTCTGTTTCCTCATTTGTGTATTTGAATTGTGTTTTTAACCTGTCCACATTTGCTAGCAGAACTAGGTGGAGCAGATCGCCATTAGCGATCGATTGGCCGAACTGGAGGACGAGTTGAAAAAACAAAAAGCTGCGGGGGGTACTGGGCAGTCGACGGCCGCTCTGGAGAAGGCCAAAAAACTACTGGATGCCGAACGGAAAAGGGCTTCCGATCTGGTGAGCAAGGTCGTTCGGCTTGAGGCGATGATCAAGCAACGAGATAAGGAGATCAAGACGGCGACCACCCGGAAGCTCCAGGCCATCGATGATATGGACCGAATGAAGGTGGAGATCCGAGGGCTGGAGCAACGCATTAAGGATCTGGATGCTCTGCTAGCTACCGAGAAGGAGAGCCGCTCGGCCGATCTCCAAAGATTTGATGGAGACTTGAAGGATCTCCAAGCCGCCAGCGACGCTGCCCACGCCGCGCTCAAAGAATATCAAGAGGGGGAGTCGGCCCGTTCGGACGAAGTGAGGAAGGCGTATCTCTGCTCGGAAGATTTCGGAGAGAAGTTTACTGACAAGATATCCCTCACTTTCGAAGAAGCGATCAAGGCGGCGGTAGATTACCTGAAGACCAAAGGTCACCTGCCCGCCGAGCTGGCCATCCCCCCCCCCCCAGGACCTCGCGACCGTGATAGGCGCTATCCCAGACACTCTTTTTGACTTTGACGCGTGATAAGCGTTTTTTCTTTTTATGAACTTTTTTGTATTCCAGCCGTTCGGCCCAACTTATTTGTAGTAACTTTTTTGGTTCACCCAGTGCATAATAGATAATCTTTTCTGTTCCTCCAACTTCTATTTTGACAAGAAATTTTTCTTTCGTCACATTTTTAAGTGTTCTTTATACCTCCTCCGCTCGGCTTTATGCTATAACGTGGACTCAAGCCGCTTGCCTTCAATAACATCCTTCGCCATGCAACTAGGTAGCCGCTCGGCGCGCGAACGTCATTCGTTCACTTGCTCACATTTTTAATTCTAATTAACCATCTCTAGCTTTGCGCCTTACCTCAAAGGGGTTTGCGCTAGATTCTTGCAATGCGAGCCGCTCGGACGTTTATAGACGCCGGCTCGTCTCTCGATATTTAACGTCAGAGCTCGACGGTCTTCCGCTCGGACGTTTATAGACGCCGGCTCGTCTCTCGATATTTAACGTCGGAGCTCGACGGCCTTCCGCTCGGACGTTTATAGACGCCGGCTCGTCTCTCGATATTTAACGTCGGAGCTCGACGGTCTTCCGCTCGGACGTTTATAGACGCCGGCTCGTCTCTCGATATTTAACGTCGGAGCTCGACGACCTTTAAGGCTAATTTTGACGCTGCCGCTCGGCGGACACATTGGCCATCCTTCGAATTAATTTTGTTTCCTGCATTACAATGACATGGGCGACTAACATATACAAAAATTATCTACATTCGTGCACCTTTCACCCCTCTCGATAAGGCTGGAGATGATTTGCACTCCACGGTCGATTCAGCTGCCGCCCGTCTTCATCCTCCAAATAATAGGCTCCTGAGCGGAGCTTTTCAATAATCTTGAAGGGGCCCGCCCACGGTGCCTCTAGCTTGCCGACGTTGCCGACCGGCTTGACTTTCTTCCAGACTAAGTCGCCGACCTGGAATGATCTGGGGATTACGCGACGGTTGTAATTTTGCTTCATCCGTTACCGGTACGCCATCAGCCGGACGGACGCCTTGGCTCTTTCTTCTTCGACCAGATCCAGCTCCATGTCCCTCCGCTCGGCGTTGTCCTCATCATAGCTTTGGATCCGAGCGGATTTGACCCCGATTTCAACAGGAATGACCGCTTCGCCGCCATACACCAAGTGGAAAGGCGTGTGACGCCCATCCCTTCCTTTGGAGCCGTTCGGATGGCCCATAAGACGCCCGGCACCTCATCTGGCCAACTTCCTCCCAGATGGTCGAGCCGAGTGCGTAGAATGTGAAGAATTTCCCGATTGGTTACTTCCGCTTGACCGTTGCTCTGGGGATAAGCCACGGACGTGAAGTGTTGCTCGATGCCGTAGCTTTTGCACCAATCCTCTAGCATCTTCCCTGTGAATTGCCGCCCATTGTCGGAGACCAATCGGCGAGGGATGCCGAACCGACAGATGATGTGTTGCCAGATAAATTTTTTGACCATCTGTTCGGTGATCTTGGCTAGCGGCTCGGCCTCCACCCACTTGGAAAAATAATCAACCGCCACTAGCAAAAATTTCCGCTGCCCGGTCGCCATCGGGAATGGACCAACAATATCCATTCCCCATTGATCGAACGGACATGAAATTGTTGATGCCTTCATTTCTTCTGCCGATCGGTGGTTGAAGTTATGGTACTTTTGGCATGAAAGGCACGTTGACACGATCCGAGCGGCGTCTGCTTGTAAGGTCGGCCAAAAGTATCCAGCTAGCAGGATCTTCTTGGCTAGTGCTCGTCCGCCCGGATGTCCTCCGCACGATCCTTGATGTACTTCTTGGAGGATGTAAGCCGAGTCCTCCGAGCTCACGCATTTCAACAACGGGCGTGAGAAAGCCTTTTTATAAAGCTGATCGTCGATGAGTGTGAACCGACCGGCTCTCCTCCTTAGCAGCTGGGCTTCATACTCATTGGATGGTGTGGCGCCCGAGCGGAGGAACTCTATGATGGGCGTCCGCCAGTCGCTTGGAAATGTGAGGCCTTCCATCCGGTCGACGTGCGCTACCAACAGTACTTTTTCAATTGGTTGCTGAATGGCGACCGGCGTTATTGAGCTCGCGAGTTTGGCTAACTCATCAGTTGCTTGATTTTCTGCTCTGGGTATCTTCTGGATAATAACTTCTCTAAAACCAGTTTTCAGCTTCTCGAAGGCTTCAGCGTAGAGCTTGAGCCGAGCGCTATTGATTTCGAAGGTACCGAAGAGCTGCTGAGCGGCCAACTGCGAATCCGAGTGGAGAGTTACCCGACCGGCTCCCACATGCCGGGCAGCCTGCAAGCCAGCTATGAGGGCCTCATACTCTGCTTCATTGTTGGTAGCCTTATAATCCAGCCGGACGGATAAGTACATCTTTTCTTCTTGAGGGGAGAGCAACAATATTCCAATCCCGCTTCCGAGCCGAGTGGACAACCCATCCACATATATTCTCCACATAGCTTCTGGCTCCGGCCTTTGCACCTCAGTCACAAAATCGGCTAAGGATTGCGCTTTGATCGCCGAGCGAGGCTGGTATTGGATGTCGAATTCACTTAGCTCCGTCGTCCATTTGATGAGCCGTCCGGACGCTTCTGGATTTAGTAGAACACGTCCGAGCGGACTATTGGTTTTGACAATGATGGTATGCGCTAGGAAATATGGACGGAGGCGCCGAGCGGCGAGGATCAGAGCAAAAGCCAGCTTCTCGAGCCCAGTGTAGCGAGATTCAGTCTTTTAAAATATGACTAAGGAAATACACGGGCTCTTCTCCGCTCGTCCTCACTAAAGCCGAGCCGATTGCATACTCGGTTGAAGATAAGTACATATAAAGTGGCTCACCAGCAGTCGGCTTGGCTAATACTGGGAGAGAGTTCAGATAGGCCTTCAAGTCTTCGAACGCCCGGTCGCATTCTTCGTCCCAGTGGAACTTTGTAGCCTTGCGTAAGATCTTGAAAAAAGGAAGGCTCCGGTCGGCGGTTTTGGAGATGAATCTGGACAGAGCGGTTATCCGACCGGTCAAACGCTGCACTTCCCTTGTATTTCTTGGAGGCGGCATATCTTGCAGAGCTTTCACCTTGCTGGGATTTGCTTCGATGCCCCGTTCGGTCACTATGTACCCCAAGAAACGCCCTCCTTTTGCTCCGAACAGGCACTTCGGAAGGTTTCTTCCAGGTCCTTGAAGAGATCGGCCGCTCGGATGGACTTAATGAGAATGTCGTCCACATAAACTTCTAGATTCCACCCGATCTGCTCTCTGAATACTTTATTCATCAAACGCTGATATGTGGCCCCCGCATTCTTCAGTCCGAACGGCATCACATTATAGCAATAAGTGCCGTCGGCCGTCACGAAGCTGACTTTTTCTTGATCTTCACGGGTGAGCAGCACTTGATGATAGCCTTAGTAAGCGTCAAGCATACATATTAGTTCGCAGCCGGCCGTAGAGTCCACCAGCTGATCTATCCGAGGCAGAGGATAAAAATCTTTCGGCAAGCTTTGTTGAGATCCCGAAAATCTATGCACACTCTAATACTACGTTAGCCAACCAGCTCGGGAACTGCACCTCGCGTATATGGCCGGCCTCCATAAGCTTCTCAACTTCCGCCCGGATGATGGAATTCTGCTCGGCGCTGAAGTCCCTTTTTCTTTGCTTCACCGGCCGTGCGTCCGGTCGGACATGTAGCTCATGCTGCGCTATGCTAGGCGAAATTCCAGGCAGCTCATGCGTCGCCCAGACGAAGACATCATGATTTCTTCGGAGGCATTGGGTCAGCTCTTCTTTCTGCTTCTCCTCCAGATCGGATGCAATAAAAGTCGTGGCCTCCGATCGGGTTGGGTGAATCTGCACTTCCTTTTTCTCTTCATAAATTAAAGAGGATGGCTTTTCGGTGATGGCGTTTACCTCGATCCGGGGCGTCTTCCGAGCGGAATTGGCTTCTGCTCGGACCATCTCGATGTAACATCGCCGAGATGCTAGCTGATCTCCCCGTACTTCTCCCACTCTGTCCTCCACGGGGAACTTGATCTTCTGATGGAAGGTTGAGACGATCGCTCGGAATTCGCTGAGCGCCGGTCGTCCCAGAATGACGTTGTAGGACGAGGGAGAGTCGACCACAACAAAGTTTGTTGTCCTTGTCCTCATGAGCGGCTCTTCTCCCAACGAGGTTGCCAGCCGGATCTATCCGACCGGCTGAACTTCGTTACCCGTAAACCCGTAGAGCGGAGTTGTCATGGGTAACAGCTCGGCTCGATCAATTTGCAGCTGATCGAACGCCTTCTTGAATAAGATGTTGACTGAGCTCCCTGTGTCAAATATGCGGTGAATTGTGTAATTGGCTATTACCGCTTTGATGAGCGGAGCATTGCGGGGTACTTCAACTCCTTCCAAGTCCCCTCGCCCGAAACGATTTCCGGTCCGTTCGCCCATTCTTGTCAATTGACCAAGATGAATTTGAGCTGCAGACGCTTGCCTTTCTAGCTCGATTGAGTCTCCTCCGGTCGGCCCGCCAACAATAACGTTAATCTCGCCTCGAGAAGTATTGTTTATTTTCCTCTTCCCGAGCGGACGGCGGGACCGTTCTCGACGCCGCGATTCTCCCGCCTGGAGAACGATGCCAATCAGGAGCCTGTTGCTGTGGCCTATTGGTTCTTGTCCGCCGCCTCATGAGTTCTCTGTCACCGTCGATCGAGGGAGACCGTCGTCCCAAGATTCCGGCACGGATGAGCCACGAAGGAAAACTCGACAATCCCTTGTGTTGTGCGATCCGTCCGTGGAAGGAGTAGAACATCGGGTCCATTTCTTCTTGGCTTTGGCCGGCGGCTACCTCTTGCACATGGGACCCGCATGGGGATCGAATTGCTTCGCCCTGGTCCTCCGGGCGGTTGATGAGTGGCGTGTTGTTTCCGCTCGGGAGCCCGCTCGGTTGGAGTTTCTTTTTTCCTAGCCGCTTGTGCCTCTTCCACGTTGATGTATTCGTTCGCCCGGTGTAGCATGTGATCACAATCTCAAGGCGGCTTTCGGATGAGCGATCGGAAGAAATCCCCATCCACCAGGCCTTGTGTGAAGGCTTCATCATGGTTTCCGAGGTGGCCGTTGGAATGTCCATCGCCACTTGGTTGAACCGCTGGATGTAAGCTCGAAGCGATTCCTGGGCTTCTTGCTTGATGGCGAACAGCTCACGCCGCTTTTACGGTAGCGTCGATCGCCGCAAAATGGTGGAGGAAGGCCGTTCGGAAATCTTTGAAGCTCGTGATGGATCCGTCCGGCAATCTCCGGAACCACCGTTGAGCCGATCCCGAGAGAGTGGTAAGAAAAACTCTACATTTTACTCCATCTGTGTATTGATGGAGAGTAGCGGTGTTATCGAACTTACCCAGATGATCATCTGGGTCGGTTGTCCCATTGTACTCGCCGATCGTCGGAGGCGCGTAGTGCTTTGGCAGAGGGTCTCGTAGAATAGCCTCTGAAAATTGGCGATTGATCCGCTCGGGCGATGCGTCCGCTCGGGGGGCTTTCCCCTTTCTATCATCTCGTCTAGGTATTTCATCCGAAGAAGATCCCCTATCCCGGTGGGCTGCCATGGCTTCCGGGGTGCGGAACAGAGCCCGATGAAATGCGACGGTGGCAGGTGGTGCTTCCGCTCGGCCGCCAGACGCTGACGTTGCTTGCTGCTCTGGCCGCTCGGCGGCTGCCTTCTGTTTTTGCTCCACAAGCTTGGCGGCCCTTATCTCGATCAGAGCGTCGAGTTCCTCCGTTGAAAGTGTCACCGCGTGTTGTCGTCCAGCCTCGTCCATTGTTTCCGTTCGGATACAGGAGCGTTCCCACAGACGGCGCCAAATTGATCCTGTCCGAATCGCTGAACCAAAGGACACTGGGCACGTGGCGCGCTCCTAGTCGATGGCGTGGGCCTCCGTCTGGTCGCATGAACCTCTGGCGATCCTACACAGAAGTCGGGCCGGGAAGGGGTTCCCGGCGGCGACCCTCCGACGCTCAAGTCAGGTAAGCAAGTGGAAAAAGTGGCTTTGAAGCTCTTAGAACGCGTACCTCCGGCGGAGTATGCGGCTCTTTATATAGAGCAGTCAAAGAGTGCCTGCACATCCACCGAGGCATATATATGCCGTAACCCATACTTCAGTATGTGCCTGTCAGAGAGCTTACCTGACGCCATACCGCTACAGTCCAATCATGTCTTCGATGGGACAGCAGAACACCTCGTTGTCAGACTCGGAGTATGGCCTAGCCCTAAGATTTGACGGCTGTCAAAAGATGTTCCTACCCTTCTTTACCCACCACCGGTCGGGACGTCCGTCCGGCCAGCTGGACGAAGGGCGTCGTCCGGACGGCCCTCATCCCCTGTGCTGGCCGGGCGGCCGGGCGGCCTGCCCATCATGTCCCGCCTGTCATTTGCCTCGATATGCTGGGACGGCTTCTGGGTATGCTAGGACGGCTTCTGGGCGGGTGCTACATAAGGACTGTTAGCAATATGTCACCTTCTCTTAGGCCTTCCGCTCGGCTCTTAGCTATTGTGTCAACAGAGCGTCGAAACCCTGACCCTGGTCAGGGCGCCTTTTACTTATTAGAGGTTAATTGGTCGGCCGATCGGCCTACCCTTTCCTCATAGGTCCGGTCAGCTCACCTTCTCCGGTGGACACCCTGGCCCTTTAACCTCTACGTGGCGTTGACCCCTCGTAATGGGGTCCCCTGCCTTGACCACCGGATCAATGTGTAGGTCGTACAGGATATCCTCGATCCTCATGTATAGTTGGCTTGTGGTTTCTCCATCTTGCATTTTGATATTAAATAAAAAATTCAATAATAGATCATGCTTCATTACCTTTGAGTTAGTAGTCCTTTTGTGTAATTCGATTAGCTTGTCCCATATCTCCTATGTGTTCTCGTGTGGGCCGACTCGGTTAAGTTCTTTCGTGAGTCCGCACTAGATCGTGTTCAACGCTTTTGAGTCAATTTGGGCTTTCTTATTATCCTTTGGACTCTATCTTTCCAAATCAAATGGTACTTTTATTGCTTCATTTACAGACATCCAGTACCCTCGTCGGATAGTGAACCGTTGTTCGATGTCCGTCTTTAAGTAGACTTCCATCCTCTTCTTCCAATACAGAAAATCATTTTTGTTGAAAAGAGGAGAGGACGAGCGGTGTTGAATCCCTCAAGTTGGAACATTGATCATTGAAAATAAAAAGCTAAAAGGAGCCACGACTTGGTCTTGGATTAATAATGCTTGAGAGAGAAAAAATATGTTGACGACTTGAGTGGTGTTGTACCACTTTCAAGTAAAAATCGAACGAGAAATAATTATCTAAAAATATAAATTTTACCAATTCAAATAAGATATGTTAAGAATAGATATCCAAAAAAGAATTAAAATCGTTCCCCCGGCTTGATTGGTGGTTGCACCAATTTAAAGTAGAACCTACTCTGATACCACTTATTGGATCGAAACGTACGTGAGGGGGGGGGATGAATCATGTGGTTTTCAAAAACTTTTCTTTAATTATTTTTAAATATAAAGTATGCGCAGTGGAAAGGAAAGAAAGTAGAAAATAAGCAGAAACTACAAGTATGCGATCAGTTTTTAGTTGGTTCGGAGCTTTCGGCGACTCTTACTCCAAAACCCAAGTCCCACGGACCTATCGACAGATAATCCACTATAAACCTCTTTCAAAATCGTCAGAAGAGGGGATCGAATACACAAGAATCATAAGAGTGTAACAAGCTACATTTTCTATTTACAGAAATTAAGTACAAGAATTAAATTGTGTTGCCAAACACTTTTTTAGATGGTCGGCTCGAACTCTGTGTTTGGACAGCTTCACGGCAACAGTCAGACATAGTAGAGTCATAGTAGGGCAGCAGCAGGAAGCCGCAATAGTCAGAAATCCAATCGGACATGTAGAAACTCGTATGAAGGTCACGAGACACCCTTATAAAGAATGTGGAAGGCGTCTTCCATAACCTTGAAAGCGCCTCCAACATGTCAAATCTAATCCCAGACTCATTGTTCCTTATTTGTGATGGTCTGAATTTTATGCCTTGGAAGGTGCCTTCCATGAATAATACAAAGGTGTCTTTCAATGCTTGAAGGCACCTCGGGTACTATTCACTTGAGGTCTTTTTGCTCCTTTTGTCTTGCAAATTAGGTTAGTCTAACATGATAATATTTAACTTGTAAAACGACATTAGCACATTAATAATAAGATTAATTTATAGCTTAGACCTTGTCTTCCAGACTAAGATCTAGTCAGGGTCTTAATTTAGGTTTTCGAAATAAACCTAATTGGATCGACATCTACTGTTCCTTCAACCGAGATGCGTCCTCAGCTAATCACTCTCCTCCAGTAATTTACCTTTACTTATCATGTGTTAAATTACCTCCTTGACGTCAATATGACTTGATAGGACCGCCAGGTCTTCCTACCGAAATCACACATCCAAACTTCGTCATTCAGGAATTGCATATCCCGATCTCCTACTAGAATGGTACATCTAGACTTCGCCACTCGGGAATCAAATATCCTGACCAGACTTCCTGCTTGGTATTAGGTCCTCTTGACCCGTCAAGTTAGTCAACTCTGCACATTCGATAACAAAGTTAGATTACAATAATATCTAATTTAACTCACTTGTCATTTATCAAAACCTGAGTTAGACCATTAGTACAAATTGTACCAACAAATTGATTCAACCTCATGAAAGTTCTCATCGACCATCAGGATAAATTGAAAAGTGCTCATAGAGATCCATCCATACGACTAATATGCTTAGATTAATTTTTTATTGGAAAGAAAATTTTCTATAATATATCACAACTAAGACTCAAATTTTAAATCCCTTAATTATCTATGAAAAAATTTAACTATTGCATCATTACCCCCTACAACAAAAACTTCACCATTGAATTGATGTCTAACCGTGCAAAAGATTTTTACCACATTATTTTGTTTTGACTATTAAAAAGACCATTAATATATACTTTGGTATTGAAAAGTTTTCAAAATATTTTGGTTAAAACATTTTGATGACTTCAAATAATAATATCGGACTACTATTATCTTTAAAATACTTACATTTTTTTTTTTTGCCCACTAAAAGTCTATCACCGAATTACTAATCACTTTCATAATTTTTAATATATCATTGTATCCGATCCTAAGAGTTTAATACTGATTATACTTTTAATTTTAACTACTTAAAGATAATTAAAGTGGAGATCAAAATGTCAAAGTAAAATCATTATTGGATTCGTCATACATGTAAAGATTAATTATTTTTTGTGACCACCAAAAACATTATTGAAATATTATATTTCTGTTTCAAAAGTATTTGTATAAGGTTATCTATTTAAGATTATCTTATTTAATTCGAATAATCTCGGATAATAGAGTATGCCTATTATGCCAGTAAATTACGGATAGAATCTCGCAGGGCTTCCCCGATCTGCTCTCCCGCTGCAAAATGGCGACTGCTTCAGGTGAAAGAGTCTTTACCCTTTTCTTCCAGTTCGAATAAACTTATGACTTTTACGTTTATCGAGAAAGCCTGACCTGGAAGAGTCTTTACCTTTTCTTCCTTGTTCCTATACGATGTTTTGTTAGATTGAAATCGCCTTAAGCGATCGTGTAAAAAGGAATTCGCCTAAGTTTAGTTGAATTCAATTTATTGCTTTGTGTCCATTAGAAAAAAAAAAAATCAATTCCTTTGGTTCTTTTCTGCTATTTGTTTTGTCATTGATTATTTGGGTTCAGGTAATGCTGTTATCGTATACAGAATTTTCATTTCAGATGAACTAGATGGTTAGGGGGATTTTCACGTCCATGATTTTCATTGAGTAGCTTCCGTGGAACCAAGCGGAGAACCTTTAGGAGATTGAAACGACACGTCTCTCCCAACTGTTTGGTTCTTGGATGCCTTGCAGTTCTTGTTGAATCCTTTTTGTAGTTATATCATGAAATAGTAAAATACTTTGGTCTCAGTTACATAACCTAGTCTTAATTAAATCCTAATATTGTTAAATGCTTAATAATTGTAATATACTGGTCAATGCCTTGTTAGCCTGATCCATTTGGACTATGAGTCCCTTATCTTCCCCATGCAATGATTCTCATTCTGCACATTCTAAGAGTACTACAACTATACCTCCAAGAGAAAAAAAGTTGTATTGGGTTATTAAATTTGTTGAATTGGATATTGATCCCGTCGGGAAGCTGAGTCGGATGAAGGTTGTTGCGGTGTCGCCGGTGTTGACGGAAAGTCGGCGGGCTTCCTAGATGACCTGGCAACCCGCCGAAAGACTCCCACGAGCAGATGACGACGGGGGTGACGAAACTGCTGATCCTGCGCACACTCCGACGAGTCCCCCCACGTTAGAGGCCAAAAACCAGGGAAAAAGTCCCCAGGTCAGGCCCTCCGACGCTCAAGTCAGGTACTTTTTCTCCAGAAGAAACAGAGAAAGTCCAAAAGGAAAAAGTAAAAGACTGGTGAGAAAGGATGAGTGAGCGTACCTGCGTAAGGGACAAAGCATCCCTTTTTATACTGCCATGGGTGTTTCTGGAGTCTGGCAGGTGTCAGGGAATGTCGGATGCCAGGCTTTGTCTGGCGATGAATGACACGTGGCATCTTTCCTTAGGTCGGCAGAAGACCCGAAGGGGTAATGAGCCCCGACTGTTGGCATATTTTCTGACACTCTGATTATTCTCTGACAGGTGGTTACAATTCCCTTACTTACTTGTCGTGTAGTGCATGGTCTCCTCAGTCCGTGATCGCTAAGCTGGGTCTTTGCACTTGCTGACCCCGATCTGGTATCGCCTCCAGACCTGTACATCTAACCTTGTTTTATGCATCTCATATTGCAAACTCCCGACCAGCCTTGCCTCTTATTGCACTACGTATCGCGCCCTGTATGCCTTAGTTGGGTTCTGTTTATCCCGCCTCCAAAGTTATACGTCTGTCTGGCTCCATCTGACCTGACCTGTATGCCTCCATCCAACTCTGCTTATCCTGGTCCTGCCTCCGGCCTATACACTTTTGTCTCTGTATCTTGTGCTCCAAGATTATCAGTCCTGACCTGTATCCTTGGTAAACACCTCCCGACCTGTATGCCTGTCATGTATCCTGTGCCGCAAGACTATAAGTCCTGCATCCAACTCTGCTTATCCTTGATTGGCATATCCCGACCTGTACGTTTCATCGATCTATGTATCTTGAGCCATGAGGCTATAAGTCCTGACATGTACCCTTGGCTGGCACATCCCGACCTGTACGCATCATCGATCCATGTATCCTGAGCCATGAGGCTATAAGTCCTGACCTGTACCCTTGGCTGGCGCATCCCGACCTGTACGCTTCATCGATCCATGTATCCTGAGCCATGAGGCTATAAGTCCTGACCTGTATCCTTGGCTGGCACATCCCGACCTGTACGCTTCATCGATTCATGTATCCAGAGCCATAAGGCTATAAATCCTGACATGTACCCTTGGCTGGCACATTCCGACCTGTACGCTTCATCGATCCATGTATCCTGAGCCATGAGACTATAAGTCCTGACCTGTACCCTTGGCTGACACATCCCGACCTGTACGCTTCATCGATCCATGTATCCAGAGCCATAAGGCTATAAATCCTGACCTGTACCCTTGGCTGGCACATCCCGACCTGTACGCTTCATCGATTCATGTATCCTGAGCTATGAGGCTATAAGTCCTGACCTGTACCCTTGGCTGGCACATCCCAACCTGTACGCTTCATCGATCCATGTATCCTGAGCCATGAGGTTATAAGTCCTGACCTGTATCCTATATCCTGGCTTCGGAGTTCTCACTTGACACGTAGCCCTAGCCCCGGACCCCTACTTGCGTCTGACCCCGCCCCTCCTGTAACCAGGCCCTTTCATCTACACGTAGACCGGATTCTGGACCTTCACAGTGGGTCAGACTTTTGACCACCACGTGTTGGATCGAGAAGCGCTAGAGGGGGGGGGTGAATAGCACTAGAGGGGGGGTGAATAGCGCTCGCGGCTATTTTGTTCGTTTCGGAATCGTAAAAACAATCGAGTAAATAAGAGCAGCGGAAAAATAAAAGAGCACACAGAAAGACGCAAGGGATTTACTTCGTTCGGAGCCTATAGCGACTCCTACTCAAAGGCCCACTATCCTTGATCGCTTTCCGTGGGCAACAACTATAAGCACGAAATTATTACAAGCTAAATACAATTTAAAACAGTAATTAAAAATACCAACGACACTTAGGAAATATCAAGTTTTGGAGCTCCGGGTCGTCGGGAAGTAGTCGCAGCACTTCTGGGTCGTCTCGTTGACAACACGTTGATGAAAGGTTGCTTGGAATTCGTTGATTGAAGGTGCTGCTCGAAATCCCCTTTTAAACAGTGCTCAAGGCGCCCTAAAGCCCATCCAAGGCGCCTTAAACTAGCCGAGTCGCCCGCGTGGATCAAGCCTGAATTGGTCATGACTTATCCCTTCAAGGCGCCTTCTGTGCTCTCCAAGGCGCCTTCATTCACCAGTCCAAGGCGCCTTGAGCTTCCTTCAAGGCGCCTCCAAGCTTGCTTCGTGGACAGCTCAGCTTTGCATCCGAGGCGCCTCCAAGCTCCATGGAGGCGCCTCGGACACTGTTCATCCGAGGCTAAGTTGTGCTCCTTTGATCCTGCAAAAAGTGTTAGTCCCAAACACATACCCTGCAAAACCAAGTTAGCACAAAACAACAATATAGATATGATAATTGACAGTCATCGGACTATCCGGGTCTGACTTCAGATTTCCGACCGGAAACCCTAGGTCGACCCGACGCCTACTGTTCCCTCTAGGGGAACGCGTCCTCACCTACTCCACTCAGGAGATTTACCTGTTGCCAGTGCGATCCTCCAGATCGACTGGACTTTTGCTCGGTGCTCGATGCTTCCAAACTTTCTGCTGGACTTCCGCTTCCCGGCTGGTCCAGTCTTTCACCTGGTTCGTGACACCAGGACTTTCCACCTAGGGTTACCCCCCCTAAGACTTTTGCCTGAAGCACTCGACCCACCAAGACTTTCCGCATAGGGTTACCACCCCCTATGGCCTAGGGTTACCACCCCCTAGGGTTTTCACCTTGCCTAACGACAGTTAGGGCTTTTGCCTAAGTATACTTAGGACTTTCCTGCAATCTCATTCAGATTGTTAGATCACCACACACCTTAACTTTGAATCCTTTGCCATTATCAAAACTTAGGTTCGATCGTCGGATGCTTCCCGCACCAACAATCTCCCCCTTTTTGATTATGGCAACCCAAATTCAAAGTTAAGTAAAACAAATGCATAAACATATTTAAAAGGTTTAAGTGAGCAAACTTAAGTATATAAATTCAAATACAAGCATAACTTAAGCTTAACACTTAAACTTTGTGAAGCTCCCCCTTAATACAGGGCTTTCAGATTTTTACTTTTGAATTTCCCTACTCTCCCCCTTTGCCATTTATCAAAAAATAAGTCAGTTGAAAGCAAGTTTTAAGTTTTTTAGAAAACGGATTAGGCTTTGTAAGAAGGTAAAAATGCTAATGTAACACTTAGCTTATAATTAAATTTTACTAAAAAAAAATTGTTAGCTAAGGGAGAAGGAGGACTTAAAAAGGAATATTTTTCACCTAAGTTTAAAAGGCTAATAGATGGATGACTTTGAAGGATGACTTTAGCCACTTTTGAAACTTAGTTTTTTTTAGAAAAAAATACTTAACTAAATTTTGAAAAACTTAGCCAAATTTTAAAGAATTTTTGGAGCCAAATTATTTTTGAAAAAAATTTGAAGTCTCTTTTTACTTAGCAGAAATCTTTTGAAAGCCATGAGTTAAATTTTGCAAGTAAAGAAATATGCTTTTTAATACTTTTAGCTAAGTGTAGAATGAATCTAAGAGGTAACTTAGAAAAGTATTTTAGCAAAAATTTATAATGGTGGCTAAGTTTGAAAGTTGTTATATGAATCATTTAGCTAAGCCTTTTGCAAACATTGAATTTTGAAAATGTAGTTTCAGTTTAAAAAGGTACTTAGCTTAATTAAAAAAACTTAATTTTGAAAACATAGGAGTAAGAACTTATGAAATTTTAGGACGAAGAGGGAGTCACTAAATATTTAATTTAGGTTATTTATTTAAATTTAGTTGGTCCTTAAGTCCAAGCATGAGTCAAGTTAAATAGTTGTTAACTTATCCAAATTGTTTTGATCAGGTATCAGAGCCCTAAAGTACAAGCATGCTCAATCTTAAAATCTCCATTTCCTTCACCAACTGTCTAACCTTTAGTTACTTGCTGATTGCCTAGAGGGCAGCAGCTTTTACTAGGTTAGTCAGGTTAAGTCTTTTGGTCCAGTTAGATTTGACTAAGGCTGGATGACTTAAACTGATTACTGTTAATAAGGTATTTAATGCCCAGACTCATAATGATGCACAGATATAAGCATACTGGAGTCCAGGCTGTACCCTATGCATCTCACGCCGTTCTATGTATTTCAAACACAAGCAAGGTATACCTAGGTGTTTGTGAGATGCTCTGGCTTAAATCTAGGGGAACATGATTTCTAGGGTAGAGCCTAAACTAAGTCCAACTTTTGAAAATTCTAAGAAAATGGGATTTTAAAATCATTATTTTTCCTAGAATTTTTGAAAAGAACAGAATGATCAAGTAAGATAATAAGTTTGAAAATCAACATCTATTCTACCCAGCACATTCCTATTTGTCTTCTAAGTGCACTGAACTCAAGTTCAGGTAAGGGTTTTGTGAAAATGTCAGCTAGGTTTGATTTGGACTCAATATAGTTGAGTGTAAGTTCACCTTTAGCTACGTGATCCCTTACAAAGTGGTGCTTTACCTCTATGTGTTTAGTCCTAGAGTGGTGGATTGGATTTTTTGTTAGATTAATTGAGCTTATATTATCAATTAAGATTTTTGTATTTTTGTATTCTAATTGATAATCTTTTAGGGTATGCATCATCCACAAAAGTTGAGAGGCACACTCTCCTAGGGCTATGTATTCAGCTTCAGTGGTGGATAGAGCAACACAATGTTGCTTTCTGCTTGACCAACTTACTAGGCACTGACCTAGGATTTGGCAGCTACCACTTGTACTTTTTCTGTCTAATTTACACCCGGCATAGTCTGAGTCAGAATAGCCAAAAAGGTCAAAGGTGCTAGTTCTAGGGTACCAAAGTCCTATATTTAGGGTGCCCTTAATATACCTAAGTATTCTTTTAACATATGTTAGATGTGATTCTTTTGCACAAGATTGGTATCTTGCGCACATACCAACTGCAAATATTATATCTGGTCGACTTGCAGTTAGGTAGAGTAGGCTTCCTATTATACTTCTATAGTATTTTGGGTCTACTGGTTTTCCTTTTGGGTCAGAATCAATGTTGATGTTAGTGGCCATTGGGGTATTTATGATTTTTGAGTTTTCCATGCTAAATTTTTTAATTAGTTCTTTAGCATATTTAGTTTGATAAATATAGATTCCATCTTTCGTTTGTTTAATTTGTAGACCTAAGAAAAAATTTAGTTCCTCAACCATACTCATTTCAAATTCATTTTTCATTAATTTAACGAATTCTTTTAGAAGTTTAGAGTTAGTTGAGCCAAAAATTATATCATCAACATAGATTTGGGCTATGAAGATGTCTTTTTCTATAGTTTTTCCATTATATCATCAAAAATTATATCATCAACATAGATTTTCCATTAAATTTGTTGAATTGGATATTATCTATTATGACCAATTTTATGTGGTTCTTGGTGAGTTGGTGGTGTTTTCAAAAGAAATGATGTTTTTTTTTGTTTGTTGCTTGTTTTCATATCTTAGTTCTCTTTTCAAATTTTGGGCGCTTGCTTCACTTTGTTATATAGTCACCTTGGTTTCACTCAGTTTCTTTGATATCTCTTTGTTTCTGAAATATGAGATACTAGCTTAGCTTGGCTTTTGAATAGTTGATCTCTGTCAATGGGAATGTGCTACTGTTAATTATCATGTCGCAAAAATGTCTGATCACTCATATTTTGTTTGTTTTTGTCTGAATTTGAATTTGAGTTTGTAGTCTTTATGCCAAACTAGGACCCTAGCATTTAATATTTCTTTATATGTTTTTGCAATCAAGGACATTACCGTTTTCTTCACTAGGTTATATGATGTTGAAGGTTTCTTTTATTTTCTTGTGATATATGATTGTTGGTCAACATTTACTAGAAACTATATTTTTTCCCATTATTATTATTGACTTTTTTTTTTACCACTGAATTAAAGTCAATAAGTTGGCAGGCATGCCTAATTTCTAATTGTAATGGGGGGAAATCATATGGTGCCATATTGCGTATTATGAGTCTTGAAGTTTAAGGAATATTATCTCTGTTCAACATGCTTGATATTATGGCTGTCCTTATAAATTTTACTACAATCTTGATATGTTTTTCTCAAACATCGATTTCATTCATGAATATTTGTGACAATTGGTTCCTTGGTTACAGTATCTTTTAAATCACGAGAAGATCATCAGAAGCAACTTGAATTAGAAGAAGCACGTAAGGCTGGGCTTGCCCCAGCTGAAGTGGATGAGGATGGAAACGAAATCAATCCTCATATTTCCCAATATATGTCCTCTGCACCTTGGTATCTCAATGCAGAGAGACCTGTAAGTGATTTTTCACCAGTATCTGTTATTTATATTTGTCTAGATAAACCTGAGTTGGACTTGTGATAACTTGCTATTTTTTTATAATCGAATAGAGTCTCAAGCATCAACGTAAGTGGAAGTCAGATCCTAATTATACCAAGTCATGGTATGATAGAGGTGCAAAGATATATCAAGCAGATTGTTATAGAAAGGGTGCTTGTGAAAAGTAAGTAAAGCAGTTTTTATATTCTGGAGCATTTCCCACCTTTGATATAGTATTAAATTGGACAAGCTTCTACATGCTAATCTGCCTGTTTTTCTTCCTAACATTTGCATGTGGCTATTGTCTATCTGGAATGTCGTTAAGTATATTCTCTATTTCATACTTCTAGAGAGGAGTTGCATGCTACGAACAAGAACTAGCATTCATTCACCTATTTTCCAAATTGAAGTTTGTTTATGTGCCACACTAAATTATTCCTTATGCACTAGCAAGAACTGACATTCATCTGCCTATTTTCTAAATTAAATGTTTGATCATGTGCCACACTTTTTACTTACATATAAACCTTAGGTGACTATTAGGCATTATTATTCATTTGGCATGCTATCAATATGGAAGAGAATATAACATTTGGAGCACACTAGAAATTGTCCATTGATTTTGCTTGCTTCTACATTATTTTATGCTTCCATGCTTAACTATATGTATATACATTCTCTAGATGTGGAGCAATACTCATGACAAGAAGTCTTGCATGGAAAGACCTCGGAAGGTTGGATCTAAGTGGACAAACATGCATATAGTGCCAGATGAGAAAGTGGAGAGCTTTGAACTTGACTATGATGGTAAACGTGACCGTTGGAATGGGCATGAAGCTTCTACTTATTCTCGTGTGATTGAGCAATATGAAGCTAGAGAGGAAGCCAGAAGAAAGTTTCTGAAGGAACAACAGCTCAAAAAGTTGGAGGGGAAGAATAGCTTGCAGAATGGTGAGAACGCTGCCAGTGATGATGATGTGGATGAAGAAGATCTGAAAATTGATGAGGCTAAAGTTGCTGAGAGCAAACAGACGGACTTTGCCAAGGTAGAAAACCGAGTTCGCACCACAGGTGGTGGAAGCACAGGAACTGTCAGGTAATTTTTATTTCTGACTCCATTTGAAATTTATATCAAACTGGAAGTTTTATTTATTTCGAGCATCACATGTTGGCCCTTTTCCCATCATATTGTCAAACTCCTAAGTTCTTTGTTTGAGAGCATGCACTAATAATTAGATGCTATTCCATCTAGGAATTGCGTATTAGAGAGGATCCAGCTAAATACCCCCTGAATTTGGATGTCAATTCTTCATATTATGTCATGCCCCGAGAGGAGGTTGTCCGATGAAAATCGGACAACACCTCCCCTGTAGCAGTGACAAATGAAACCAGTATACATTGACCAAGGCTACTCACAAGTAACAACAACCCACACGGCTGGATATAAAATATAATCACGCGGTTATATACATAACCCACACGACTGAAACAAAAAGAACATAATCACGCAGTTGTATAGTAAGCAGCCCACACGACTGGAACAAAACGACTGCGGAAGATATAAGCAAAATATAAAAATAATACAACTAATTGCGAGTCGACCCGACTTGACACAACAAGTTCATAACCGAAATAAAGGACACCACAAGTCCGGAAAACCATACAGAAGGTACATAATGCAAGTACAAAACTAATAATGCGAGTGGAAGCATTAACGATAGAAGTCGCTCGATGTGGCATGGGACTGGCGGACATGATCTTCAGACGACTCCAAAAATCTTTTACCTGCTACCTAGCGAAATAAACTAGTTTACGGGGTGGTGAGTACTAAGACTCAGTGGGTAATAGACAAATAGTGCATGAACATAATAAAGAACTAGAGATACAAAGTTATACAGTCTCATAGGGAAATTAGCAGATACTACAGTGATATCTTAATAAATATTCATATTTGAAACCATATACTAGGCTAGTAATAGAAGTTAAGAGTAGTAAAGATCTATAATAGTACTGCTCATACTACAAGAGTATCATGTGAGGTATACTATCAATAAGTAAGCAAGTGTCTAAACACATACAACAGATATATATCCCAACATATGTAAGCATATCAGCATAAGTAAGCAACAACAGCATAAGTTATCAACAGCAGCATAAGTAACAACATCAGCAGGTATAATAATAACAGAGTATGCACGGATGGTCATCTTGCCCACCTCTTTGCACCACGACCCCAGTATGGTCGAAAGGTCGGATAAATGACAAACTGTACACCACTTAAGCTACCACTACTCTTGAGTGGTCGAGGGGACAGTTGCTAGTAACTAACTACATCTGCGACTGGGTCCTGCTGCTCGCAACTCCAGCTATTACTACCCATGAGTGAGCGAGTGGGAGCACGACAGGACAAGCGGCACACTCCAGCTACCACTACCCATGAGTAGCCGAGGGTGTGGCCCTGACTGACGACTCTCTCACACCACAAGGGAGACAATGGTCATCAGTATGCATGCAATAATATGATGCGCAAGATGCAACAATCATCATATATATATATAAACAGAAGCCAGGTATGCTACATGATGCCAGCATGCTCAGTAAGGTGTGCAAATAAACAACATTCAAAGCAAGTAAGCATAGTATCTAGTATCTGCTTAATATCATAGATAGCAACGTGAGACTGTATAGATATAGAAACGAGTAGCTCAAAGATCGAGTGGATAGACATCAAACACAGGAAAAATATGAGTAGAGTAAGGTAAATGTAGCAACTATCTGAATATAAAACTCATGCACTAGGATCAAAGTACTAAAGAAATAAAGCAAATATGCAAGTTGCGCTGAACATTCTTCACATCCAAGAGTCTGCTTCAAATCGAACCAAGACCTGCAACATAGATTACAAATCATAGCCAAGTTCTACCGTGTATCGAATAGAAAATCTCTAATTGGGTCTACCTAATCACCTCATACTTCGTTTAATATTCTGATCTATATTTCCATAAGGAAATTAACGAACAAAGCATAAGAAATAAGAGGTTTTGTTACCCACTGTTCTCTTCTCCGGTGGCAGTTGTTGCTCCAAGAGTAGCTGATACGGCTCACAACAATGATGAGGTGGCTCGTCACGATTGAAGTGGCCAATGCGTGGTAACCCCTTGCAACTGCTAATGTGCGGGAGAACAACAACCCTACTCCCCTACGCCCTCAGCTCTCCGGCGATGGTAGATGGAAGAGGAACAGTGGCGTCGACTGGCCGTGGTTGGCACAATCGAAGATGCATCGACGCACAGGAAACTGGCGATGGAGATCGGAAGGGGAAATCGGGAGGCCAACGGCCTACCCCCGTCATCGGCTTGAGTGCTCGACTTCTGGCAAGCTTCGAGTGTCCGTGACCAGGAGGAGAAAGACAGTAGCTAGATCATAGCTCAAGTGATCGACATCAATCGGAGTGGATGAGAGGGATCTAAGGCACGAGATGAACAAGGGGTCGACTGCGTCACTGATCTGGCCTCAAGCGAAGGAGCAGCAGAGATCGAGAGATGGGAGCTCATGATAGTGAGCGACGGTAGATCGGGGCGACGAGGGGCGTGGCTACCGTGGCAATCAAGCAACAAAGGAGATGATCGGGAGATGGCGCAGAGTCTACCCCACGACATCCTGCTCGTGGTCGGAGGGGGAGGGGGGGGTGGGATGCGCCGAGAGTCGAGAGTCCGGGGGCTAGAGGAGGTGATAGCTACTGCGGCGGTGTCTGGTAGATCGAGACATCAATGATGACGAGAGACAGAAGGGCGGCTAGGAGATCGGGATGGCTTCTTGTTCATGATCGGAGAGAAGCCGGTGGCGCACGGAAGTCCGGCGATCGGCAAGGCAACGTGGATGGTGGTCGGCGTAGAGAATGGAGGCGTGATCGGAATTAGGGGAGAAAGCAAGGTTAGGGAAGAAATGAAGAATTAAGTATGATTAATATATATAACTTAGGTTTAGGTAATTAATACGTAAGTTAATTTCTCAATCAAATCCCACTTTAATAGTTATTCCAAATATGCTTTCTCTAAGCTCGATTGTTTCATCTCCTTAAACGTGTCGTACGGACTCCGTATAATTCTCAGAAAATTTATAAAAATTTTCATAAAATTTCATAAGATTATTTCTTAAATAACATTATCATTTAATTGTTATTTAGGTGTCGTATTTTACATTCTCCCCCACTAACAAAAATTTGATCCCCAAATTTCCTACTCAACTCAGAAATCTCCATCCAAGAGTAACAACCAGACAACATACTCATATACCACTCCATCCAAATATCATGATCAAATCCTTAAACGTAAAGGATGACTCTGTGGGTTATGAGCTCACCCCGCTTCCACTACTCCCACATTGCTACCCAACTAACTATGGGTAAAATCTACTACCCTAAAATCCATAACACACACTATCCATAACTCCTCCTACATATGTATAATGCGCTTCGACTATCCATCTGAGAGTAGAAAGCTATACTGAATCAGTGCTCTATACTCATGGTCCACTGAAAAATATGCCAAAATTGTAATGTGAATCACGAATCTCTATTCGATATATTATTCAAAGATATACCATGAGATCTGGTAATCTCTCTACAGTATAACCCTGCTACTCGATCCAAAGAATCTGTCCTACTGATTGATAGAATAGGAGTAAGTTAGTCAACCAAACAACGTTTACCCACATCGCATCATATCCTCTCCGTGTCTGGGGTAATCCCACAACAAAGTTTATCATAACATGCTCCCAATTTCATTCCAGTATACCTATCTATTGAAATAATCCCACTAGTCTCTGATGTTCAGCCTCCATTTGTAGTCATACTAGACATCAAACTACAAAATCCGTGATGCCTTTCCTCGTGTCACTTCACCAATAGGAATACTCCAAGTCTCCAAATATTCGGGTACCACCCATATGTATCTCAACTCTGGATCAGTGTGCTTCCTGGAGTTACTCCTGGTGGACAGAATGAGACTTAGGAACACACAATCTCCTACGGAGACAATAAATCCAGTATAAATGGTGTCTCCACATTTTCAGCGTGAAAATGATAGCTACTAACTCCAAATGATGAGTCAGATAATTCTTCTCATGATCTTACAATTGTAGAGAAGCATATGAAACTATTCGACCGCGTTACTTCAAAACTACACCTAACCCTTGGTACGGTTCATTTGTGTAGCGTATAAATCTGTCTACCTCAGATGATAAAACTAAGATGGATGCAACTATCAACTTTTAGTTTTAGCTCCTGAAACTAGTATCACAAGCTTTTGTCCAAGAAGATTTCATTTCTTTCTTAGACGGTCCAGTCAACGACATATCTATGTTGGAAATACCCTCAACCAATCACCGGTAATATCCAGCTACATTAAGGAAGCTATGAGTCTCTTATACAGACTTCGACTACTCCCAACTGGTACAACCTCTATCTTTTGAGGATGCACTGATATACCTATGCTAGAGACAACAAGTCCCCCGTAATTCTACAGAAGACAATCGAAATACGCACTACTGAATTTCGCATAGAGATGTTCTCGTCGAAATATTTCTAGAACTATGCGAAAATAGTGTTTGTGACCCACCTGAGATCAGGAATATATCACAATATTGTGAAGACAATTACAATTGATTCAAATTCTCTAGGAATACTAGATTCATCAAACCCATAAAAACATCTTGGGCACTGATAAGCCTAAATGGCAATACCAATGACACATAATGTCTGTACAACAGAGACACTCAACTATAAAATCGCTGACAACGAGTCTGTAATTTGATCACCAACTACAAATCACTAAATCTATAAATATCAAGACATACTACTCCTTATGTCACTATCAACATCAAACACTAAATAATAGACCACCAAGTCAAATATCCACTAATAGAGTATTAGAAAAATCACATATCACAACATTTAGGTGTTGTGTAAAAGGATATCCACCAATAAATCATCAGAAATCAACATATCACAATATCTGATCTCACAATATCCATCAATCTCAAATCATCTTCAACATCAATCATACTTGATAATTTTCCAGTGACCAATTCTCATTATGGTGTACTATCAAGATGCAGAAATATATCATCATCTAACTTATGATGTATGACTACTGAAGTCCAAGGGATATCTCTTGACTTCCTGATTGATAATATACAACTCTCCAAATGGTAGAGATATGGTCAATCCATGAGATATGAGTATAAAAACTCTACTAATCTTATCCAAAAATATCCAAAAAGTATGTCAAATCTCATCATTCCAAATACTCAAATATCCACAATAAAAGAATCACAATCCAAAGTTCAAAGGGTCACTCAACCTCCTGACTAGGAGTCTACCCATCAGAGAATATCATCACAAATCTCATAATCATACCTGCAAAATATCCTCCGATAACTGTCGACAAAAGGTCGAAAACTCTAATATAAAATATAGATTTCAAGACCTTTAGTAAATGATCATGTGGTCAAAGTCTTGAGCTACTTACGGAGACAATGATAGTTGAGCTGACTAACCATTGTCTTGCAACACATCATACTCTGATTGCTCCACTTGAGGTTTAATAACCTTTAGTGACGAGCAATGCACACAAGGATAGAGGAGCACCGCCAACAAATAGCTAACTGACATCACTATCGATCATCGCTCTGCCCCTCGAAGATCGTCATCTGAAACTTTCCCTCATTAACGGTCAGATTTAATAGGTGTTATTCAACTAACACCACCTCTTCCGCATCATTGAGACTTATATATCTTTAGGTATCATCAAGGATATCTAACTATATCCAATCGGTCCATGAGTCTGGATCTCCCATGGAACAACGTTAAGTGAGTCAACTGACCATCGCCTTATAAACCGTTATGCTTCCAAAGGAAGTAGAGAAGTACTCTCTCTCAAACTCCTCAAAACAATCACCAAGAGATGCCCTGAACTCAAAAATCATCTTCTGCATTTTCCTTTACGTGGTGCCTGGTCACGTAAAGGATACGCAGCTAACGTCATTTTTCTTCATCGGTACAAGTCATATATCTTAATGTACTGACCAAGTTATACAACCAAGTAACGGTTATATCTCGTAAGTGTTAAGCAGGCAGCTCTACACTTTTTCACATCGGTGGGGTCATCTATCCAAATGTACCTTCTAAATTATCTAATCAGGTATAGACAGTTCATGGTCAAAGTCCCAATGGGATAGAATACATCGATCCTCTATATCCTAGTCAAGCTAACAATGGTATACGGCTAATTCAACCATTTCTATGTTCGTACAAGTCATGTACTCATATATGTCTTCTAGGTTATCTAACCAAACACAAATAACCCAAAGGTTAGAATCTTCATGAAATAGAGTAAGTCGGTCTCCTACTGACCGAACTAATAAGAGTAAATTAGTCTTCTACAACTAAACCATCAAGAATGAATCATTCCTCTCCTGACCAAATCAATAAAAATAAATCGGTCCTCTACTAACCGAACCGACACGAGTAAATCGATACTCTACTGACCGAGCAAACATGATATATAGTAGATACTATCCACTACCCAACAAGTAATAGCAGAAACTAGTAGTACTGGTGGTATGGTAGAAGAAATCTCATGAGACTGTAATCCCTGATCTCTAGTAAGGTTTAATGGACCTAAACAGTAGTTCTACAAGGGTATGATGGATCTAAACTCACCCAACACATGTCATATATGCTATAAATAACTAGACAAGTACCAATAGAAGTGTATGATAATAGTACACAAACATACCTCTTATAGTTTGGAGATATCTTGTCGCTGCCGGATTCTAAAACTCGCAAAGTCACATCGAAAAAATAAATCACGAAAATACAAAAACATGAGAAAACATGCCTCGTAAAACATGGCTCTGATACCAATAAATTGTCACGCCCCGAGAGGAAGATTGTCCGATGAAAATCGGCAGCACCTCCCTGTAGCAGTGCCAAATGAAACCAGTATACATTGCCCAAGGCTACTTACAAGCAACAACAGTCCACATGGTTGGATATAAAACACAACCACGCAGTTATATACACTGCCCACACGGCTGGAACAAAAAGAACATAACCACGCAGTTGTATAGTAAGCAGCTCACACGGCTGGAACAAAAAAACTGCGGAATACATAAGAAAAATATAAAAACAATACAACTAACTGCGAGTCGCTCCGACTTGACACAACAAGTTCATAACCGAAATAAAGGACACCATAAGTCCGGAAAACCATACAAAAGGTACATAATACAAATGCAAGTACAAAACCAATAATGCGAGTGGAAGCATTAACGATAGAAGTCGCTCGATGTGGCAAGGGACTGGCGGACAGGATCTCCAGACGACTCCAAAAATCATTTACCTGCTACTTGATGAAATAAACTAGTTTACGAGGTGGTGAGTACTAAGACTTAGCGGGTAATAGACAGATAGTACATGAACATAATAAACAACAAGAAATACAAAGGTATACAGTCTCATAGGGAAATTAGCAGATACTATAGTGATATCTTAATAAATATCCATACTTGAAACAATATCCTAGGCTAGTAATAGAGGTCAGGAGTAGTAAAGATCTGTAATAGTATTGCTCATACTACAAGGGTATCATGCAAGGTATACTACCAATAAGTAAGCCAATGTCTAAACACATACAACAGATATATATCTCAACATATGTAAGTATATCAGCATAAGTAAGCAACAGCAGCATAAGTTAGCAACAGCAACATAAGTAAGCAACAACAACATAAGTTAGCAATAGCAGCATAAGTAAGCAACAACATCAGTAGGTATAATAATAACACGGATGGTCACCCTGCCCACCTCTCTGCACCATGACCCCAGCATAGTCGAAAGGTTGGATAAATGATAAACTGTACACCACTCCAGCTACCACTACTCTCGAGTAGCCGAGGGGACAGTTGCATAGTAGCTAACTAGCTACATCTGCGACTGGGGTCCTGCTGCTCGCAAATTCAGCTATCACTACCCATGAGTGAGCGAGTGGGAGTACGACAGGACAAGCGGTACACTCCAGCTACCACTACCCATGAATGACCGAGTGTGCGACCCTGACTGACGACTCTTTTACACCGCAAGGGAGACAATTTTCGTCAGTATGCATACAATGACATGATGCGCAAGATGCAACAGTTATCATATATATATATAAACAGAAGCCAGGTATGCTACATGATGCCAGCATGCTCAGTAAGGTGTGTAAATAAACAACATTCAAAGCAAGTAAACATGATATCTAGTATATGCTAAATATCATAGATAGCAACGTGAGACTATATAGATATAGAAATGAGTAGCTCAAAGATCGAGTGGATAGGCATCAAGCACAGGAAAAATATGAGTAGAGTCAAGATAAATGTAGCAACTATCTGAATATAAAGCTCATGCACTAGGGTCAAAGTACTAAAAAAATAAAGCAGGAAGTACCCACCTTAAATATGCAAGTTGCGCTGAACATTCTTCACATCCAAGAGTCTGCTTCAGATCGAACCAAGACCCTGCAACATAGATTACAAATCATAGCCAAGTTCTACTGTGTATCGAATAGAAAATCTCTAATTGGGTCTACTTAATCACCTCATACTTCGTTTAACATTCTGATCTATATTTCCATAAGGAAATTAACGAACAAAGCAATAGAAATAAGAGGTTTTGTTACCCATGGTTCTCTCCTCCGGTGGCAGTCGTTGCTCCAGGAGTAGCTGATATGACTCAGAACAATGATGAGGTGGCTCGGCACGATTGAAGTGGTTAATGTGTGGTAACCCCTTGCAACTGCTGATGTGTGGGAGAACAACAACCCTACTCCCCTACGTCCTCAGCTCTCCGGCGATGGTAGATGGAAGAGGAACAGTGGCGTCAACTGGCCATGGTTGGCACAACCGAAGATGCATCGACGCACAGGAAATTGGCAATGGAAACCGGAAGGGGAAATCGAGAGGCCAACGGCCTACCCCCGTCATCGGCTTGAGTGCTCGACTTCTGGCAAGCTGCGAGTGTCCGCGACCAGGAGGAGAAAGACGGTAGCTAGATCATAGCTCAGGTGATCGACATCAATCGGAGTGGATGAGAGGGATCTAAGGCACGAGATGAACAAGGAGTCGGCTGCGTCACTGATCTGGCCTCAAGCGAAGGAGCAGCAGAGATTGAGAGATGGGAGCTCGTGATAGTGAGCGGCAGTAGATCGGGGTGACGAGGCGCGTGGCTACCGTGGCAATCGAGCAACAAAGGAGATGATCGGGAGATGGCGCAGAGTCTGCCCCCACGACATCCTGCTCGTGGTCGGGGGGGGGGGGGACGACTCCCGGGAGTCCATCGATGATGACCTAGAGGAGGTGACAGCTACTGCGGCGTTGTCTGGCAGATCGAGACATCAATGATGACGAGAGACAAAAGGGCGGCTAGGAGATCGGGACGACTTCTTGCTCATGATCGGAGAGAAGCCGGTGGCGCACGGAAGTCCGGCGATCGGCAAGGCGATGCGGATGGTGGTCGGTGTAGAGAATGGGAGGCGCGATCAGAATTGGGGGAGAAAGTGAGGTTCGGGAAGAAATGAAGAATTAGGTATGATTAATATATAACTTAGGTTTAGGTAATTAATACCTAAGTTAATTCCTCAATCAAATCCCACTTTAATAGTTATTCCAAACATACTTTCTCTAAGCCCGATTGTTTCACCCCTTTAAACGTGTCGTACAGACTCCGTTTAATTCTTAGAAAATTCCATAAGATTATTTCTCAAATAATCTTATCATTTAATTATTATTTAAGTGTCGTATTTTACATATTATTATGATCCAAAGACTCGTTCTATGCGCGAGGATCCTTCACCTGATAGTGATCCAAATGAAAAGTTTTATTCAGTATGTCCTTTCTAAAAGATGTAATATGCCAGTTTGACCACAACCTTCTCGTTATGGAGGTCTTACCGATATTTTCTGTTATATATGTAGGGTGATAACCAAAACAGAATGAATGGTCAAGCATTGGATTTCAAACAACTGAATACACATGCTTGGGAAGCATTCGAGAAAGGACAGGATATTCACATGCAAGCTGCCCCATCTCAAGCTGAATTGCTGTTCAAAAACTATAAGATAATTAAGGAGAAATTGAAACATAAAACTAAGGATTCCATCATAGAGAAATATGGAAATGCAGCTTCTGAGGAACTGCCAAGAGAACTTCTTGGTCAGACTGAAAGAGAGATTGAATATGATCAAGCTGGTCGAATAATTAAGGGACAGGTATGGTTATTAGATTAATCCCCTCTATGCCTTACAAAGATTCTAGAAATTTGTGTTTTTTTTTAAAAGGTGCAATTTGGGAATTTGAAACTTTTTCCTCATTTTCATTTTGTAGCTTTTGATTGCTTTAAGGATTTTTAAAATTATTATTATTTTCCAATAACACTTGTATTTGTTTTGGCTAATTTCAGTTATACATGATGCTGGCTGGATTTGCAGGAGGCCTCACTTCCAAGGAGTAAGTATGAAGAAGATGTCTTCATTAACAACCACACGACTGTTTGGGGTTCATGGTGGAAGGATTTTCAATGGGGTTACAAGTGTTGCAAGCAAACAATACGTAACAGCTACTGCACAGGCTTTGCTGGAATTGAGGCTGCTGAAGCTGCAACTGAGCTTATGAAGACAAACATGGCTCGCAAGGAGGCCACTCAAGGTATGTTTAAATGCTTGTTAGTTACCTAGTACAAACAACAATTAACATTAGACTCTATACTCTTTGGTTTTGGCTAAATGGAAGCTTGCCTGGTTATTCACCATAGTGAAGTTTTCTTCTCAATTAGCAAAAGCTGTCTAAATGCAGTTTGTTTGCCATCTTTTGTATCACTTTGTAAATTCCTAACTTATTTTTTCTAATGTTTGCCTGCGTCAGACAACACTCCAGAGGATGAAGAAAAGCAACTCGCAACATGGGGAACTGATGTCACTGATAATTTGGTTCTTGATAAGAAATTGCTTGCAGAAGCCCTGAAGAAGGTAGCATTTTTTTTTTCCTATTCGTCTTTGTGATTTCGATTTCCTGATGGAAAGATACTGAAAACTCTCTTTTCAACAGGAGGATGAAAGGAAGAAAGAACAACGAGATGAAAGAAAAAGGAAGGACAACATCAAGTGGAACGACGAGGTATCTATTAGTGTGTGCACCGATGTGCCAAGACACTCTTTATGTATTTTATGGATAATTATTTAATAAAGACAAGAATTTATCATTAATTATTTATTTTTCTGTACGCATATGATTAATGATAAAGTCCCACAGATTAATGGGTATATTAATCTAAAAATAGTCCTTGATCAGATAGATATCTAGAGGGGACATGGATATCTAGATCAACGCTGAGTATGACTAGGTCGAGATAGACTGGAGGGATGGATATCCAAGTTGTACTTGGGGGTACCTTGAGTTTAGAGGTACACTGGACACGACCCGCTCAAGAGAAGACCACATATTAAGAATTATTGGTTATTCCTCTTATGAACGAGTGTAACTGATCTTTTGACTTGAGACTTTCATTTATTCTATGCGTGGAGTTATGTGCTTTGACGCCGTTAAAAGCAGTCTTTAATCGGATTGTGATTAATACTGTAGTTGGGTGTATGACAAAACGTAGAGAGAATAGTGTTGAATCAGGATTCATCGCTCTCTTGGATTAGGAGTTAACATCCTGACCGCTTGATAGAGATATTAGTGACTCAAAATTCATGGCCATGAGAGGAATGATTTATCATTCAAGAGGAGTCTATTATATTTTGAAAATCAAGTAAACAATTAATTTGGTAATGATGCATAATGTACTGAATTAATTGGGATGTAGGCTTTAAATGAAGAGATTGAATTACATAGTAATCGGTTCATAGTGGTTTACAGTTTATGACTGATATTAATTTTATCGCGTTGGGTGGCTAAAAACTATTGCTAGACTGTTACTTTAGTCTGTGTATGAATTTACACTACTTTCGTGTATAAAACCTAGAGGGTCGCACGCATAGCACGTAGACATGAACATGAGTATCAGAAGCTAGTCGAGATTAAGATCAAATATGGATTTATTTAATACAAAGAAGAGAGAATTCGAATAGCCATATTCATGATGATTAATGGAGAATTCGAATAGTCATCATAATGATAATTAATGGAGAATTTGAATAATCATCATAATGAAGGTCATAAATAAAGAATTTATGGAGCCTATAACTCTTCATCTTCCTTATTAATGAAGATAATAAATGATGAATTAATTGAAAACTTAACTCTTCGTATTCCTTGAAAGCTATAAATAACCATCCTCGGAAAGATTCAAGGAAAGGATTTCATTCTCTCCTTTTCTCCTTTGTCAACTTCTTCTTCCATCGGAAGAGATCGGTAGTGCTTCCAAGGCTTTGTCGATCCAAGAGGCTAGCACCTAACGGATTATGTCAAGTTTGTGATCTAGTGCGCGTGGATACCGCTAGAGGAGTCACACGTGGAGCTCTTATCTGTCTATCTGTCTATCTGTCTGTGATATCATTCACACCCATCGAGGACTCGAGATATGTTTTATATTACTTTTGTGCAAAATTATATGTACCACGAAAAGATCCATGATCAATATATGTCTTTCGCAGCGCTTCGAATCCAACAGTATCATCTCCCATACAGTTTGTGTGGCAGATTTAGCATCTTAATCATCCTAATTACTTGCTATGATTTACCCTTTTTATATGTATCTCGTACTAAATTCAAATATATTCGAACCGGTTACTGCAGAAGATACGGAAGCCTACCGAATGAAGAGGACCCATCATGACGACCCAATGAAAGATTTTCTACATTAATTAACAGTATAACCTCGGTCTAATTGTAAAAATCTAAATATACTGCATCAGTTAACAGTATAACCTCGGTCTAATTGTAAAAATCTAAATGTAATTCTTAGAAACTTTCTTCAATCAATGCTGTATTTGTTGATCCATCTCTCTCAGCACTAATAACCCAAAGCATTGTACAAAGCTGTGTCGCATGAAGAATAAACTATGTCGATTAGTTAGGTAGCATGTTGATTATTGTATGCATTAATGAATTGAAAGCTCCTTGTATTGACAAATTCTAATTTGACGTCTTGGTTTTGTTAAAAATCTTCTTTTCTGAAACAAGCCGTGAGGGAAAAGAAACAAGGTAAAGATATGAGAATTTTGGAATTTAATTACATTTATTGCATTTAGGTGGTGCATCACATCTCCAGCTTATCCTACTGAACAATGAAGAGTGGCTGCATTAAGAAAAAGACGGGGGGAGGGGCTGGAAGATTGTCCATCATCTTGCAAAGTGACAAATTACTAAATGGACAAGACGTGATTGAACCAGTAATAATTCTCTTCTCAATCAGCCAAAGATTTCTCTGCCATCTTAAAGAAGAACAGCCCTGGCCGAGGTCAAGGTCAAGCTTATTGCTCCATCACCAAATTCAGCATCTTGTCCCTCAAGCTCATATATGATGCGATATAAAATTTACACCTGATGTGATGTTTGTCTCAGTCTTATTATGACCATATTCGCCATCATTATTATCAAACACTGTCAATGTCGTAGGTTGAAAAAAAATTGATTAGACTGCCACTTGGATGTCTGCCATTTCGATGCTGCGACCAACTGTGTTTTGCTTAATTTTTATAGTTTTTTCTTGAAACATTCAAATCTCTTCATGTCATCCATGAGGTAGAGGTAATTATAATGGTATAGTTGGATACATCAATAGCATGATTGCATAATTGATGCCATAGGTGGAAGAGCCATCAAGAGCCTAGTAGATGCAAACGGAATTGACTAATGACGACCAACATGTGTCCGACCCAATAGTTAGCCGAGACAGTACGAGTCCATCCATGTCATATTGGTTGATGACCACGTAACTTCAGTAGCACGACCTACTCTAGATTTTAAAGGGTTCAATATAAAAGAAAAATAGATCTTTGTATCCATATAAAAATAAATAATAAAATTGATACTACAAAAATAATTCTATTAACCAAACACATGAATTAAATTTATATTTAATGATTTTAAAATTTAGAAAGATAAAAGTAAGAAAAGATGGGTGGAGGAAGAAAAGGCACATATTTTTTTAAAAAAATTTTTTAGGTACTTTTAAAAAAATTCATAATGTTTTAAAATTTATAATTAGATTTTTTTAATTTATTTTTTTAACATGATTTTGTTAATATTTACTTTAAAATATATATTATAAATGGGCTCACCTTTTAAATTTATTTATTTTTCAATGAATACGTTATGTTATCATTTAGTTAAAAAAATATTTAAAAAATATTTTAAAAAATGGACCTGCTAGAGGTAGGGCCTTGTGCACCATCCCCACTTTAACCACACTAGGGCCAGTTATGTTCAATAGCCTATTAAACGATAATGTTATTGTCATTTGAGTAATCTTTTCAAAGCTTTCTCAACTTAGCGTATCCAAATCAATTTTTCTATAATATTTGTAAAATTTGAGATAGATCATTAACCTTATTAAATTTAATATTTTAATATTTAAAAAATAGATTTCATTCCCTAAATTTAGAGAAAAAGTATTCATGCAATCTAAATTTAAAGAATAGATAGAGTAACTTATACAAAGATTACTTTTTATGTAAAACATATATTTTAAGATAAATCTGTATTTAGAGAGGTTGATGTGGGTATTTTTAACCCGCTTTGTTAGAGTTTTCTATCACTTGTTACGGAGCTCGGCAGATTTTAGAGAGGATTAGAGAGGCAAAAAAAAAAAAAAATAGAGAGCTTAATGACCTTTCCCTGGAGCTCAATAGGTGTCTAGAAGAGGTGGTTGAATAATAATAATAATAATAATAATAATAATAATAATAATAATAATAGTTGTGATATGCTGCGCGAAACTGTAGTGCGCAACTGTGCGCGTCGCGCAGCATATCAACATTTTTTTAAAATTATTATTTTTTAAGATTTTAAATTTTAAAAATTTAACATTTCCTTATATAAAATATTAATACATAGATATATCCCCTAAATATATTACAATACTCCGTAAATATTTAAATTTATTTCATTTTTAATTTTTCTTTTAACTAAACATTATAACCTAATTAGGAAACCTGAACCCTAGAGGTAAAATCTTAAAAAAGAAAAATAACTTAAAAATTATAACCCAATTGGGAAACCTGAATCCTAGAAATAAAATCTTTAAAAAATATTTTAATTATTTTTTTAATTCAAAATTTAAAAAAATTTTAAAAACAAAGATATTTTGAATTTTAAAAAAATATTTCTTTATATAAATTCCTAATACGTTAAGATATCCCCTTAACACATTACAATACTCCATAAATACTTAAATTTATTTTATTTTTAATTTTTCTTTTAACTAAATATTATAATCCAATTGAAAAGCCCTAGAAGTAATATATATATATATATATATATATATATATATATATATATATATATATATATATATATATATATATATATATATATATATATATATATATTCGATAGGCTGAGCAACACTTTATACGCGATCGTGAGCGAAATCCAATGTGGGATATCTAACGCGGCCAAAACCTAATTTTTTTTAATCTCTCTCTCATCTGCATGCAACAACTTTTCTCTCTCATTTCGTGAGCTTGGTTTCGGACGTACCTTCGTGTAGCTCAAGAAACTTCTCCCAAAATTCCTTTGTTGATTCGTAGGTGCCAATTCTGCTGACTTCTTGCGGAGGCAACATGCTCACGAAATGGAATTTGGCTCGTCCATTTGCTATGAAGTCCGCTTACTCCTTCTTGGTTCACATATACTCTTCTTTTTCTACTCCTTGTTAGTCTTTGGGGGCTAAAAAACATATTTAATTATCAAAAGAATCTCAAAATCAGTTTTAAAAAATACCTCCATGTGTTTCTTCCATAGCACGAATTCTCCCTCGAATTTCAGTGGATAGATGCTCGGTCCGACCATCGTCTCGGTGCTTCAATCGACGGTTAGTCCTTCTGAAGCGTCTTGAGTCTGATACCACTTGGTTATAACCTAGGAGGTGAATTGATTAAAAAAATAATAAACCCCTTCTCGTTCTTTTGATTTGATCAACAGCACAATAATAATAAATAAAATAATAAAACTAAACAAAAAGTAAGAGAACAATCTATTTACTTGGTTATAACCTAGGTGGTTGTTAATTCAAGGTGTTGAAGAAGGTTCCACTAAAAAAACTCCTTTGTTGAAGGTAAAAGAGATATAACAGAATTATCCAAATTGACCGGATCAAATTACCAAATCAAATCATATTAGTATTTGGATTATTCTAATAATTCTATTATAATTATTCTCAGAATTATTCTTAGAATAATTCTGTTATTTATTAATTAGTTATTTGACCAAGTACTTTTGAACATTATATATTGTATTGTCCTTAGGACAAATATCAATGAACAATAGATTTTATTATTCTCACCTTATTCCTTCCTCTCTCCCTATTCTTTTTCTTACATGGTATCAGAGTCATCTCTCTCTCTCTCTCTCTCTCTCTCTCTCTTTATCTTTCCTCAATTTCTTGAGGTGGAGATCGTATAAACGGCGAATTTTAAATTTTTCCCTCAAGCCTTTTATTTTCTCCTACGTGTTTTAATTTTCTTAATCTTCTCTATTTTTCAGAACAAACGAAAAATACTTATTTTCTTCCGCTGCCAACCCCTTTGCTTCTCTTTCCTTTTCCTTAATCTCTATTTTTTTTTCCACTACCACCGGACAAGTTATTTTTTTTTACTTTAGATGTCAAATACTCGACGACATCAAAGAGAACAAAAGCAAAGTCCAGACCGATGTTAAATTTGTCACATCGTTGGTTATACTGGAAATATATGCCCTAAAAAACTTGATTGGTCTAGGGTAAAATGTCAAATTTGTCTTGGAATTGGACATTTTGGTATTCAATGTCCTAGTCCATTTGATTCAAATTTCATTGGTGGTCCTACAGTCTCAAGACAACCATCTATTTCACAAGTATATCCTAAAGTTCTTTCGTCTGTGCCTACTTGTGGTAAAAACCCAGAGTTTTCATCTACTGATTGGTATATTGACACTGGAGCAACTCATCATGTCACATCAGATTATAATATCCTTACAGATGTAATGCCATATTATGGCTCAGATACGGTGCAAGTAGGCGATGGTTCAGGTTTGCAAATTGCTAATCTTGGAAACACATATGTTCATTTATCTAATCGAACTTTTCACATGCGCAATGTCTTTCATGTTCCATCTATCACTAAAAATTTACTTTCTACACGCCAGTTTTGTCTTGATAACAATGTCATTTTTGAATTTCATCATAATCATTATCTTATAAAGGATAGAGGAACAAATGCTATTGTATTTTATGGGAGAATAAAAAATGGCCTCTATTGTCTTCAGAGTTCTTCAATCAAAGCTTTTGTTGGTGAACGCACAAATAAACCAGCTTGGCATGCTCGACTTGGTCATCCTTCCCTTCGTATTGTTCAGTCAATCATCAATAGGTATGGTTTACCTACTTCTATTACCTCCTCTCCATCTTATTCATGTAGGGTCTGCATGAAATCTAAAAGTCATAAGCTACCTTTCTCTTTATCTGATCATGTTTCTAATTTTCCACTTGAAATAATCCATTCTGATGTTTGGGGCCCTGCACCTATTTTGTCTAATCAAGGTTTCCAATATTATGTTACATTCATTGATCATTTTAGTAAATATACTTGACTTTATCCTATGAGAAGGAAATCTGATTTATTTGATATATTTTGTAATTTTCAAATTCAAGTTGAACGATCTTTTAATCGTAAAATACTCTCTTTTCATTCTGATTGGGGAGGCGAATATCAAGCTCTCCATCGTCATTTTGTCTCTTGTGGAATTGTTCATCGAGTTTCTTGTCCTCACACTCCAGAACAAAATGGCTCTGCTGAGAGAAAACATAGACATATAATTGAAACTGCCTTAGCTCTTCTTCATCATGCATCGGTTCCACGCAAATTTTGGGATGAAGCTGTTAGCACTGCAGTATATCTCATAAATCGACTTCCTACACCATTGCTCAATCATAAATGTCCTTTTGAAAAACTTTATAATCAAACCCTGATTACACTTTCCTTGAAATTTTTGGTTGCGCATGTTATCCATGGTTACGCCCCTATTCTAAACACAAACTTGACTCTCGTTCACTACAATGTGTTTTTCTTGGTTATAGCAATTTGCACCATGGTTATCGTTGCTTGCATATACCAACAGGACGAATTTATATTTCACGACATGTTACTTTTGATGAGTCTTTATTTCCTTTTTCGGTAGCTTCTTCAATCTCTCCTCCAGATACAAGTGGCACCTTCTTAATGCCACCTAATATTATCAGAAGTGATGGAATTCTAGGTCCTGCTCCGGAGCTCTCTAATAACTCTCCTATACCATCAGAATCACCTCCGGTTGCTGCTCCAATCTTAGAAGTCTCGTCGATCGAAGATAATATGCTCTCTGGTTCCTCGGATAATGCAAGTCCGTCATCTACATCACCATGTCATCCTACTTCCTCGTCGTCATCAACAAGTGATCCAGATGATAATGCTCCTCGTCGCATGCTTCCCATTAGTGATATTTATGAGCGTTGTCCACCAAATGCAACTCGATATCCCCTTTCACGAGCTCTAGTGGTTTCTTCCAAATCTATTGAACCAACCCGTTTTACACAAGCAAACAAGGATCCAAACTGGCGTAGTGCAATGTCTACAGAATTTGATGCACTTCTTCGCAATGGAACATAGACTCTAGTTCTGCGCACTCCCTCAATGAATGTTGTGGGCTCTAAATGGGTATTCCGTCTTAAGCATCGAGCTAATGGTTCTCTTGAAAGATACAAAGCTCGACTTGTAGCTAAAGGATTTAGTCAACAGCAGGTATTGACTTTAATGACACTTTCAACCCAGTCATCAAAATTACATCTGTCAGACTATTATTATCAATAGCTGTTAGTTCTAATTGGCTTGTACGACAATTGGATATTTCAAATGCATTTCTCCATGGTCATCTTGAGGAAACTATATTTATGGAGCAACCACCTGGTTTCATTCATCCACAATTTCCATCTTATGTTTGCCAACTCAAGAAATCCTTATATGGTCTTCGACAAGCTCCTCGTGCATGGTTTCATCGACTATCTAATTGGTTACAAGCTCAAGGATTTTCTGGATCAAAGACTGACTCGTCTCTATTTCACAAATATAATGATGAAAATATGATATTTTTTCTTATTTATGTGGATGACATTTTGATAACCGGCAATGATCACAAGGGTATCACAACTTTATTAAGTCTTCTCAATCAAGAATTTCCTACTAGAGATTTGAGTATTGCTCGTTTTTTTCTTGGTATTGAGCTTATTCCACATGAGGATGGCTATCTTCTCTCTCAGAGCAAATACATTACTGGACTTCTTCAAAAAGCCAAAATGGATGGAGCACGTCCGGTCTCTACGCCAATTGCTATAAACAACTCTCCAACTTCATCCTCTCCTGCTCTATCTGATCCACAAATTTATCGAAGTATTGTTGGGGCCTTACAATATGTCACTATCACACGTCCTGATATTACTTTTGCGGTAAATCGTGCTTGCCAATTCATGCATGCTCCAACTGAACAAAATTGGGATAATGTAAAAAGAATACTTCGCTATCTCAAAGGCACTATTCTACATGGTCTTCTTTTATATCGCCAATCATCTCGAGATTTACATGCATATAGTGATGCGGATTGGGCAAGTTCTTCTGAAGATAGACGCTCTACTAGTGGATATGCAATATTTCTTGGACGAAATCTTATCTCATGGAATTCGAAAAAGCAACCTACGGTATCTCGTTCAAGCACTGAGGCAGAATATAAAGCTATAGCAAATACAACGTCAGAAATTATTTGGCTTCAATCACTTCTCTCTGAACTTCATCTTGCATCAAATATTGCACCAAAAATTTGGTGCGACAATATTGGAGGAACATATCTTACAGCAAATCCAATCTTTCATACTCGTACAAAACATGTGGAAATTGATTTTCATTTTGTTCGTGAACGTGTGACAACTCAGCAGTTATCCGTCTCTTATATTTCTGCTGAATATTAAATCGTTGACATCTTTACTAAGCCACTATCCAGACAACGTTTCAACAAGTTAGCAAGCAAACTCAACGTCAGAGATCTCCCGCTGAGTTTGTTGGGGGGTAAAAGAGATATAACAGAATTATCCAAATTGACCGGATCAAATTACCAAATCAAATCATATTAGTATTTGGATTATTCTAATAATTCTGTTATAATTATTCTCAGAATTATTCTTAGAATAATTCTGTTATTTATTAATTAGTTATTTGACCAAGTACTTTTGAACATTATATATTGTATTGTCCTTAGGACAAATATCAATGAACAATAGATTTTATTATTCTCATCTTATTCCTTCCTCTCTCCCTATTCTTCTTCTTACAGAAGGTGAAGTAGCCTCTTATAGACGTTTACAACTCACTGAATGACTAGAAAGTGAATATAAGACTTGTAGTTTAGTTGTTATTTTTTTTCTAGGTCCGGGGTCTTTTCATAACCCTTGAAAAATCTTATCAGAGTTTAGAAGGCGCCTTCAATAGGCTTGAAGGTGCCTCTAGCGTGGAAAAGCTTATCACTAAAGATAAAGTCTTATCTTCGGCTAACGACTACTATTTGCCCAATCTAAGGCGCCTTCAAGGGGTTGAAGGTGCCTTCCATAAAGGCTTGAAGGCGCCTTCAAGGGTTGAAGGCGCTTTCCACCAGAAAGGTGCGAGAGCGCCTTCAATACCATTAAAGGCGCCTTCAGCAGCTGTTACTGAGCTCCACACTTCTTTATTGGCTTTTCCGCTGCTCCACTCGCTTAGGTGGTTTCGATCATTCGGAATAGGGCTCACTCAAACCCATTTTTCGGCCTTCTCCTTGAGCAAGCTTCTGTTCCGACTTCTCGTCCCTCGAAAATGTTGCGTGCCTCCTTCCCATCCGCCAGCGTACTCTTCCGTAGCGCCTCGTCCCTCGAACACACTAAGTCCGTCGACTCTCTCGCGTGCTGTCCTTCTCACTAGTTACGTCTTCGCTCGACTTCTTGTGTTCCTAAGATTCTGCATGCTTAGACACAAGGATCAAACAGAACAGGACTTAACTGAACTTGGTTAACCATATCAAAATTAACCCAGGGTTCTAACAGAAACAAGGACCAAAGCAGTGGTATGAGAAATTTGATAATGCCATGAAGGAATGTGGATTCAAGATTAATGAATGTGATAAATGTGTCTACATGAAAGCTATAGAGAATGACTACGTCATCTTGTGCCTATATATAGATGACATACTTATCATTGAGAGTAATGATAAGATAATCAAATCCACTAAAGATATGTTGAACTCAAGATTTAACATGAAAGATATGAACCTAGTTGATGTGATTCTAGGAATCAAAATTCTTAAAACAATAGGACTTGTTCTTAGTCAATCCTATTATGTGGATAAGATTCTTGAGAAATTCACTAAAGGTGATACTGCGGTGGTACGAACGTCGATAGATACAAGTCAACATCTATTAAAAAATTAAGGTAAAAGTATCTCTTAGATAGAGTACTCTCGAGTGATTGGAAGTTTGATATACCTGATAAGTTGTACACGACCAGACTTAGCCTATGCAGTAAGTAAACAGAGTAGATATACGAGTAATCTAGATGTTGAGCACTAGAAAGAGATAACAAGAGTACTGAGGTACTTGAGGTATACTCATGAATATGAACTGCACTATATGAGATATTTTACTGTGATCGAAGGATACAGTGATACGAGTTGAATATCTTGCATAAAAAGCTCTAAATCTATGAGTGAATATATATTCACTCTAGGAGGTGTAGCTATTTCTTGAAAATCTTCTAAGCAAACCATAATAACCAGATCCACGATGAAATCTGAATTTGTAGCTCTTGACAAATGTGGTGAAGAGGCTGAATGACTATTGTAATTCTGAGAAGACCAAAATCAGTGTCAGCAATTTACATACATTGCGATAGTCTATCAGCAATTAGCCGGACATAGAGCCATCTGTAAAATGGTAAGTCTAGGCATATATATCGTAGACATAATACCGTTAGACAACTACTCTCAACGGGAGTTATCACTGTTTACCAAGTGAAGTCAAAGTTTAACCTAGCAAATCCGCTAATCAAAGGGTTAAATCAAGAGTTAGTTGCAAGCTCATCACGAGAAATGAGTTTTATGCCGTTGTCAACGATTAATACAAAAGACACCCAACCTATACTAACTGGAGATCCCAAAAATTAGGTTCAAAGGGATAACTAATTTGCACTAACTAGAAATACTGTGGGGGATAACCTAATAAAACAGTTATTAGACCAGGGTAAGCCGATAGACTTTTTAATGATCAAGAAGAGTGGATGACTACTCTCGAGGGATCACTTATGTGAGAAAGAAGTGAGGCCGCTTCGAAGAGAATTAGAGGCATAATTCTTAAAGCTTCTCACAAAACCAGGAGTGTTCATGGCTAAGAATGAACGCACTCATGAGAATTAAATTGTGTCAGGGAGAGTCTTGGATGAGATATATCAATGTTTATACAAACGATAGAACAGTTCAAGGACATCATGTCTACTGTCAACCAGTATGCAAACAGATCTTCATAAGAGAAGATTCAAAGGGTAAAATCTACCTATCATATACTTGACTCAACTGTTGAATGTTATCACATACCATGTATTCCATTTATGTCGGGGATTGTTATAAATGTGAATGGAATAAAGAGGTGGAGACAAAGAAACTTTATTGTGCATGGGTTGTTAGTCCCACATTAGAAGTCTTTTGGCTTTATTGTTAGTTTAAATTATGACATATGCATTGATGTTGTAAACATATATATGGGGAGAGACTCTCTTACGCATGGGTACAGGGGTGGGTGCAAATCCAGGACTCGGATTGTACTGAACGAAAGTTGACTCGTGTGCGAGCACGACCTGTGCATGTTGAATGCTAGATCGATCAAGGCAAGATTTGTCTAAGTGAATAAACCAACATTTTGCCACCTGAATCTCTTTTTGCTACCTTCTTAAGAGCGTAACGGAAGCATAAATATGAAATTAATGGTGATTCCGTAACGTCTCGTCATTAATGGTGATATTAAACTCATTAATGATGATTTTATAATATTTCAGCATTAATGGCGACATTAAACCCAATAATAATGATTCTGTAACGTCTCAGCATTAATGAAGAATTTAAATCCATTAATGACAATATAAACCCAACATTAAATGATCATAATTTGATCATTCATTGCAGGCAAGGTAAGAGCTCTTATCAGGAGGTTGGATCTTGAGCAAAGAGAGAGCGAGAGAGAAAACAAAAGCAAAAGCAAAAGCAAAAGAATTCCTCCACCTTCGTTTTCTGATTCTTTTCTCTAAGCTGTGTATCCATTAGACTGAACTACTCGTGATAGCACTCGGTGTATTCTCAGTTCACCATGAACAACCAATGCTTGGTTGCGTGCGTGGTTTTACCATTATATCATGGGAAACAGACGACCCGAGAGAACCTCGAAGCACAACCGGAGGTGGGACGAATCTATTTCAAGGAAACTGCGTTGAACGCATGCTTCAATATCTTAGTCAGCGAGTTCTCTTCTTGATTCGACGATCGACTCTCGATTCTACTACGCACCGCATCAACTTCGTAACTCAGACCACCGGAAGCTTGGCAGAACTAGTCCCGCTGACAATCTAAGATTATCCACTCAGGTCATCTCAATAGATAAGTTAGAATTAATTTTATATAATTTTAATTCTATAATTTTCCTAATATCTTTTGTAACAGATTATCCAACAACTAGTGATAGACTGTTTCTTTTCTAAACCTCAATTGATTCTTTTAGTAAATATGTCATTAGTCTACTATGCATATTCATTAGTAAATTGTTCTAATAGATTCATGACCCATCTCTAGATGATTAAATTATCAATCCACTATTAAATTCTGATAATCAACTCACTTGGCTAATGATTGAATTTTTCACTGCTAACCAATGTCTCTAATTGTCTCATATTCTTTACCACGTATTGTACTTGCAGAGTAAATCAAATGCAATATTTTTTGTTAAACTCAAACATAATAACCAGCTCCATAATCGACTCAATCTATGACTAATCGACTAAACAAACACATCAATCGGTTGATTTTGTTTGACCTTAAGCAATCACATCGGCTTTAATAACCACGTCTCTTGCCCCCAGGGCGTAGCACAGACGGTGGGCGCATGGTATCTCTGGCGTAATGGCCAGGGGTCGATTCTCAGGAACTGACGACCTGGGGTTTACCCTGCCATGCGCCTATGGCCTGTGTACCTGCATGAACCTTCCTCCATATCCGTGGGGCCGGCACTAGGGGGACCGCTAAGGTAGCGGATCTACCTTTTTTTAATAACCACGTCTCTTGGACGAGTTTGCACCTAAATAAAAAATTTTCTATCTAAAATGTAAAATGTAATTTGCTCGATCTCTCATCTCACATGTCTTTCAGTTGATGTTGTTCCATCTCTTGAGTTCACCTCGATAAGCCTCCAACCTTTGAGTCATGTTCAATTCAAGTTTGTCCATACAGGCTGGATCAGCTGGTTAGATGCCTGCAACTTGTCAATGAAGTCGTGAGGTCGAAGGTCGTCAATTGTATTCAGGGATAAAACTCTGGCCTGCTGCGCCAAAAATTCTTTCGACCCCCAGTCACCTATCCTGCCCAACATTAACTGTGATTTACTCCCTCTGAAATCTTGTGGGGCCGGGACCGGGGAACCGTTAGGATGACGATTCCACCTTTTTGCCAATGTTCAATTCAAGTTCACTAAGTCGGTATCCCTTCAAACATATTGAGAATCATCATCAATTTTGTCAAACCTCACTATGGAACTTGTCATACCTTCAAGCGCTCACTTGTCATACCTCCAATGACGCCTTCACCTGCCAAATGCTCATCTCCAGAACTTCACTATCAGACCTCCAGTGGAACTTCACTTGTCAAGAGCTCAATTTTGAGATTCCACCATTTTTTTTTTTTTTTGAAATTTAGGTATATGGCCTTCTATCCGGCTAAATTTGGAGGTGGATGGTCCAATCCAACAGATTACTCTGACCACTAGGCAAATTCGGAAGCACGAGCGACTCCTCATCCAGCAACCAATATCCCTAATTTTTCATCCCAATGGAAAATACCTTGTGATACATCGTACCGAAGTATTTTAGATTTCACTTCTTAACCTCATATTGGGATTTCACCGATTAAGATCTTACCTTTGGGATTTCACTTGTTATTGTTGTTGTGTTAATATGGTCAAATTGCATGCTAAATAGAACAGTTATAACAAACTAGAAATTTTTAAGAATTTAGATTTATATTTTCTAGTTTTTTTACTAAGGTAATAGCATATCTGACACTTTTTTATTTTTTCAAGCATGTAAAGATCGAATATCAATTTTAGTAAATTAATAGATAATTTATTTTAATTCTTAAGAATGCTAGATTGATGGATCATCCATTGTAATAGTCGGTGAAAAAATTTCGTAGAATTAGATTGATTACTTTAGTATCAATTGGCATATATTAAATACTTAATAGTAATATTCCTGATTTTTATCATCTACAGTGGCTAACACATGAGGTGTTACCATTAATGAGATCTGGGGTTCGAATCTCGACAAAGTTAAGATAAATATCTTCCTTATGTACTAGTCACTATTTTAAAGGATAGTAACCCTCTATGGATGAACATATTCGTCCTTTTACCATCAATTTAAAATTTAAACAGTAGGTGCCGATTTTTTTTCTTTGTTTTTTAACCTCGGGACAATGGTACAGTGTGAAAATGCCTGGTCAATTTCTTAGGTTGATGGATGTCAGTTGTGAGCGGGTCGGTAAAAAATATCCATAGAGCCGGATTAATCATTATTAATCGGCTAAGATGGATACGGGATACCCAACGCCAACTTAACCAAAAAAAAAAAAAAAAGATTTTTAAAATTATACATTTTTTTTTGAAACTGAAACATTTTCTATATAATTATTTTTTCCTGGTTGCCTCGCGTTTCTTCTTCGTGGGCAGCGATTACAAATTCCGATTCTTCAATGGTTTGATCCCTCTCCTCTCCTTCTCCCCATTGCTTCAAGAACCGTGCTCGCGCCCGAAAATCTGAGAGGTAGGGTTCCGTTTAGGTTCTGGAATTGCGCTTCTCTCCCTTCTGATCGCCTCATGGAACCTCTCTAGGGTTTTCGATCGGCTTCTAAGGATTCTTAACTCGATTTGCGCGAGTTTTCCGATCCGATGTCTTCTTATGGCGCCCAACCGTCGGCGGATCTGGATAGGTCACGGAGGCGCCGCCCGGATCCGCCGCCGGCGGAGTCGGTGGACGAGGGGATCGATCACTTCGACCAGCTTCCTGACTCGGTGCTCCTTTTGATCTTCAATCTGGTCGGCGATATCAAGCAACTGGGGCGGTGCTGCGTCGTGTCCCGCCGCTTCCTCGCCGTGGTACCTCTCGTCGACGACGTCGTCCTCCGGGTCGATTGCGTCATCTCTGACGACGCCTCCCTGTCCTCTGATGCCGTGGCAAGCGGTGTCGCCGTCTTGTCGCAGAAGCCCCCTGGCGTCATATCCCACCTCGCCCGTCTCGTCCTAGGTGGGCTCGTCAAGCCGCTTCAGGCCCTTGGGCAGATCCTCTCCCCCTTCCCTGCGTCTGCTACCGTCTCCAGGACATCATCGCCTTCGTCCTCTTCTCCTTCGCTGCCCTCTTCCACCGTTGCCCACCACTCACCGACCGAGGTGTTGAAGAACTTCAGAGAAATCCGTCGCCTCCGTATCGAGTTTCCTGACGGCGAACTCGATGACCATGATGGCGTCCTCTTGAAGTGGAGGGCCGACTTCGGATCCACCCTCGATCGCTGCGTCATCCTTGGCGCCTCCTCCGTGGCCTCTTCACCATCCATTTGCCCTAAATCCGCGAATCCTAGCCTCAGTCTTAGTTCCGATGATGCTTGTGGAGGTGATGATTGTGAGAGCATTCCGGAGTCGTTCTACGCCAATGGAAGCTTAAAGCGGAGGGTCGTATGGACCATTAGCTCGTTGATTGCTGCATCGGCACGCCATTATCTTTTTCATCCTATTGTGGTCGACCATGAGCCTTTGGAGTGCTTGGTCCTGACGGATGCTGATGGACAAGGAGTGCTGACCATGGACCGGCGGCAGCTGCTAGAACTAAGGTTAAAAGCAGTGGTGGCATCAGGGAGCTCGCAGCGGACCCTTTTGCCAGCGCTAAGCATGCGCCTGTGGTATGCCCACCAGCTTGAGTTGCCTGGTGGGTTTGTGCTGAACGGTGCAACCCTGTTGGCTATCAAACCAAGTGATGAGCGGCCGAAGGAAGTAGGTGGTTGCATACCAGGTTCCAATGAGTTCTCAGATAGTTGCTGGATCCAAGATTGCTTTGAAGAGCCATATAGAACAGCAACGAAGATGCTCATGAAGAGGAGGACTTACTGCCTTGAGATGAACTCTTTCTGATTCTTTCAAGCTTAAAAATTTTATGCTTGACAGGTAAAAGTTTCTTCTTGGTACTGACACTTTCTTGGTTGAATTTGCATGATACATTTATGCATAATTGAATTTGAAAAGTCATGCACCCTTGTCATTTAATTGAAAGTAAGTAATTTGGAGATGCAAATGAACTTGCCTGATTCTTTATGCCAACTGTTGAAAATATATGCAAGTGCATTCAATAAGACTATAAGAGTTCATATGTGCTTTCGTCTGTTCATTATTTTCATTCAATAAGAGTTTTTTCATTCATTGTGGGCCTTCAGCATATTTTCGCTCACCCAGTTTTTTTTAGAAAATTTGGATGACTCGGATAAAAAGTGACTAAATTGTGTTAAATCTGTAAGGTTTTTTTTTTTGGATTTATTTGTAATCAAAAGAAACAGATGGAATGAAGGCAAACAGAATAACAAGGGGATACAAATTGGCCCGCTAAATGCATTCTTTACTTCATTCTATAATTTATGATTGTCGAACAAGATGCCTTAGTTGGATAATTATGTATTTATTGGGTCTGCCCCGACCACCATAAACATTAATCAGTGCACTGCTTTCATGGACCATCATATTCGAATTTCTGACCATTAGTTCTACTTTACATATGTCTGTTTTATTTCGATAACATACACTAGTGATAAGCTCATAGAGGGATAAGATTTGTGTAGCTGACTCCAAATAGTTGTCAAACACATTGATTATGGTGATATGCAATTATATTTCAATCACATGAACTATGTTAACAAGTGTAACTGCCTGTGTCCATATTATTTTATTAAAGATTTGAAAAGACTCGGATAGAAGTACTTGCATAATCAATTGATTTGTGTTCAAATCTGGGTTGATTATATGGATCCAAAGAAACAGATAAAAGGAATGGAATTGATATAGAAATGTTCCATTAAATGATTTTATTTTAATTCATTTATCTGGAAATACTCATTTGGCATATCAATATGGTTATTCTATTCATTCCTAGCTCCCATATTAATGAAAACCATATACAAACTCATACTGATTAACTTTTACCAATACATTATAATCATCCTAAGTCAATTTATGTAATGCTATTTCAATTTCTATTCAAATAGAATTATTCTGGATAACAAAACAAGAGACAAGAAAAAATTCTTAGCCACAGCATTTTATTTTAATCTACTAAACTCCTATCTGTAGATGTTTCTATTGCTTTAGTGCGAAGCATAAAATGTAGAGCATATTTGGAATGCGAATGTATAACTTAACTTTACATTTTAGTTCTTTGGAACAATGATTGAATGTAACATCCTTTCGGTGCAACCTTTAGGCCCAATGGATATCTCAGAGAGGCAAACTAAACCACATATCAAATGGTCTTCAAACGTTCGAAGCTGTTGTATGCCATGGTAACCTCACGGGTAACATGCTCCTCGCCCCCACGATCAAGGCACGGAATGCTCCTGTAACTCTGTGCAATCTCCGCATTGCTTGCAACTTCAGATATGATGTGCGACTGATTTGTTGTAGTTTTAGCTTTCTGGTCTATGCCCTTCAGTTGCCTTGCGACTAATATTGATCACTGTTCCATGATTCTGTGTATTAAGCTTCACTAATGCACCATATGAAATTTCAGATAATTATAGCTCAGATTATTGTAATCTCAGTGAGAATTTATGGTTTTGTATGTTGGAATCTCATTTCTATACATCTTGTTGCAGACTGGTGCTCCTCTAGGACTATATGGAACACAGTTTAAAACCTTCCTTCTCTCTTTAATTTTTAAATTGGAAGGAATTGTTTCCAGAGGAGGTTATCGCGTTAAATAAGTGTTATCAATTTTACTTTGCTATTCAAATCATAAATTCAGGCCATGTTTGATAGGTTGGAATGGAAAGAAAAAGTATTGAAGTGGTTTATTCCTGATTGATTCCATTGTAATGGTTAATTTTTGGTGTGATGAACATTTGGAAGAATGATTGGTTCTATTCCACCCATTTTGTAGCTTCAAACATGGAATGGGGTGAAATATTTCATCTCTATAGCATGAATGAGGATTGAGTGGTTTGCCTGACCAACTTAGCCAATTTGACTTGATTAATTTGCACCCAATCGACTCAACCCACTCGAGTTGATAAGTGCACTTAGCTTGGTCGACTCGCTTCTTCTAATCTACATGACCCATTTGACCTGTCTGATCTTACTAGTCTGCTTAGCTCTTCTCGATTAACTTGACCCACCAGATCCTCCCTCAATAGCTTGATTTGCTTGCCTAGTCACCGCAAGCTCAACTAACCTGATCAGCCAATTCAACTCAGCTCGACTGATCCATTAACCTAACTGACCCAATTGAACCATGGCCCAATCAGTCAACTCAATACTCTTGGCTTAAATGTCAAATGATAAATTCCTAACAAGTATTATATTTGGTAAAAGAATAAAGATTTTTATTGTATTTTTTTTCTTTATGGTATACACATGCACAAATTGAAAGGGTTTTGGTTTTATAAGAGGAAGGTGAATTGCAAGTTTTTATTCAACTTGTGCAGCATTGTTTGAATGAATGTTTATCTCACAAAAATTGGACTCACAAAAATACTTCTAATTTAATTCTTAGTGCTGAATAACTCCAACATTCATCCAAACACCTTGTTCACGATAAAAGTTTCCCCTTATTGTCTTTCTCTCGCAAGACCTCAAATCTCCGACTTTTGAAAGTAACAACCACTACATGTCGACGATTACCGCATTTATTTTTTGAATAAAAAGTTGACGAGAAAGCAAAGTTCGGTCATAGTCGTAAAGTTTGACTTCGATCAGTGTAGGAATGATCCAATTTGACTAGCCGACTGAAATGGTCAAGCCCAAGAACTAGTCTTTTGAATGAACAATTTGGAATGTCTAGGATTCACTTGTTTGGGGTAGGTGCCTGTGGTGGAAAATGATCCTAAGCGGTATATGATGTAAAGTCTACCCTATAATCAAGGAAATTTCGCTTTCAAACTTGGAATTTTTGGGACAATAGCAATGAAAGTGGAAGCCAAGAAAAAGTTGAAGCTGAAGCCCTTTGGGTTACGGAAACTTGATTGGACAATCAAAATGGAGACATATTCAAAGTCAACACAACATTGGCATCCACAAGTTAATTTTTTTTCCCAAAGAATGATAATAATAGTCAACAAGTTAACTTATAGCATTGGCCCTGCCTCTCAATTTGTTAATGTAAGAGATATAGGGAGGGGTATAGAAATAAGGGTGAATAGGGGAACGGCATGGTTGCAAAAGTGTTAGCCATGTTTGGTCTGGTGTATCTCATATAATTCATTAAAAATCGGTATAATTTTAACTAGGGTGAGTTAAAGTTTGATTAAATTGAATTAATTGATCGAGGTTAAAAATTTAGTTTTGTAAATTTAAAAATTTAATTTTTTTTTCTAGAAATATCGGTTTTAATTTTGAAAATTAAAATTCGATTAAACTGATTAAACCAATATTATGAGTTGAACCAAATTTAATTAGAATCAAATTAAACTAAATTGAATCAAACTGGAATCAAACCGAATCAATATTATGAGTTTAATCGAATCACACCGGAACCAAACTAATCAAACTAAACTAAACCAAACTGGAATCAACTCAAACCAAATCAAAGTGAAAATTTTAGGTATTTCAGTCGAAAACTGAATTAACCGATGCTTTATCGGTTCGATTGGTTCAATTTTTTAAAAAAGTTTGGTCAGTTTGGTTGGTTCGGAAAAAATTCGATCGGTTCAATTTTTAATTTAATCGGTTCAGTCGATTCAGTTTAAACCGATTACTCACCCCTAATTTTAAAGATGAAATGTCAAATCGATCAAGATGTTCGTTAAGATACAAATACATACGAATAATTTTTTGTTTGATAATTTAGATATACAATTTTTCAAACCGACTAATTCTGAATATGATCGGTTCGGTCTCATAAAAATTTCTCATTAGTTACTCGGGTAAATTAAAAAATATTTATGAAGATTCATCCAGATGACCAATATTCTTTGGTGAGATTCAAACCTTAAATATCTTAATTATCCCTTGAAAACCCCCTTAAATATCTTGATTATCCATTGAAAAACCCAACATGACCCCGAGGCATCCTAACCCATAGTTTATTCTCATTCATTAATAAAATTTTCTTATAAAAAAATAGATAAACTTAAAATACTAATTATTTCTTTTTGAAAAGATAATTATGAGAACCCATAAATATGAAGGTGGATCACCCTCAATTATCTACCTTAGAATTGGCTTTAGGAAATGTTATTTTTTTTTTTTCAATATCAAAACTTTGTTAATCTACTAACTTAGTTGTCGAACATTTTGATTCAAGTTCTAGAGAGTAGGAAAATTATTCTGCTCATTTATACCAAACAAAATTACTGCTATTTATACCAAAAAATTTACATCATAGAACTGCCACTACAAAAATGCCTATATTATTTATACATTATATTTTATTATCCATTCTAGTACATTTAGAAATGACCGACTCCTATCTACCTTCTATATTCGTGATTGTTATTTGGTTGCTGGCAGATGAGTCTTGATGATTGCTCATTGATGATGACAAATAAATTTCCGACATCAAGTCTCGCTTAGAAAAGAAACCCGGTTGCTTAGGCTCCGGTAAGAGAGCAATATCTCCGGTGCTACTCAACATTGTCAACACTAAAGGCATTGTTGGTCGGTCTTCCGCCCGGTCTTGAACACACAAAAGTCCAATTTTTATACACCTCAAGACCTCAATCTCTGAAAAAGAATGCCCAATGTTTTTGTCCACAAAATCCATGCATTGGCTTTCCTTCCACAAGTTCCATATCTAAAATGGAATTGGTTAGCATCATAATAATAAGGGGAAACCACTTGCATAAAGGATAAAGAAAGTTTCTTGCACTTACATGTCCTAGAAGATTTGAATTGTGTGACCCATGATAAACTCCTCTATTTTTTTTGCCACTTATAATCTCGAGTACCAACACACCAAAACTAAACACATCTGATTTTATTGAAAAGATTCCATCCATGATATACTCAGGTGACATATATCCACTGCAATAATAATTGTAAATTTATAATAATTTCTTCTACCATACAGATTAATAAAGTTAATGGTAAGCACAAATATATCTACTTACTATGTTCCAACGACTCTTCTGGTATTTGCTTCTGATTCATCCCCTCCAAATATCCTAGCCATGCCAAAATCAGATATTTTGGGATCCATATCCTTGTCAAGAAGAATATTACTAGCTTTAAGATCCCTATGGATGATTCTAAATCTAGAATCATGATGCAGATAAAGAAGTCCTCGAGCAATTCCAACTATTATATTGTATCGTGTTCGCCAATCCAAGATAGTGCCTTTAACTTCATCTAAATAAAAAAGTAGTAATAAATTTATTATTTGATCAAGTTCTTGAATATCTAATGCAAGGAAGGTGGTCAGTGACTAAATAAAATGATCTTTACATCACTTATTAGAAGGAGCTTATTTATAAAGTTTGCTAACAGAATTTCAACTCAAAGTAAGTTGCCTTAACTATCTTCCATTGACAAAAAGCTGGAAGCAAATCTAAATAAGTTGGGCAGACGTCTAGGTTAAAATTTAGTGCATAATTATTCAATAATTATGATCTTGCCATTTTGAGCCAAAAGTAGAGTTAGACTACATGCAGTCATGCGCTACCCTAGAGTTGTGGGTCTCCCATGTATCTCCATTCATCTTCAAAATGTTCCCTCCATTCCCTCTAGTAATCTCATAATCCTGATATAAAAAGTAGAATAAAAAAAACATTCTATCTGATTTTGTTAACTGAATTTTCATGTACCACACATACACCACCCCTAGGGACTAAGGGGAGATTTCAAAGTTGTAAAGCATACATGGACCACACAGACGCTCCATATAGTTTATCAAAATATATATAGACATATCAAATAATGCAGGCTTTTTTTTTTTAAAGTTGAGATGGAAACTCAACCTTCGCAAAAGCACAAAATAGAAACAAGTTTATTCCAAAGTCCATCCCTAAGTTCAAGAGTTTCCAAATCATTAGGAATAATCTACCATTGAACTTCTCTCCTTTTTATCTGGAAAAGGACTACTAGCAGTTATGACCTCAAGGCTATATAACATCTCATGGTTTTAGATAACCAGGGGCTCAATATAAATAAGGAATTGATTTAAAAAGAATTTTACTAACCAAATAAGAGGATATCTAAGCTTCCATTAGGCATGTATTCATAGACTAATATCCTCTCCTCTTCTTGAACGCAACAACCAAGAAGTCGAACAAGGTTTCTGTGCTGCAGTTTTGCAATCAATGTCACCTCATTTTTGAACTCATTCAAACCTTGAGTTGATGTCTTAGACAACCTCTTCACGGCTATTTCTTGATCTTCCCCTATCTTACCCTGCACCCAGTCATTTTAGACATCTTAGTTGTTTCTATCAAAATAAACAGTAAGATATCTTTTCCAGGTAAAAGCAAGAAAACCAACAATAAAATTTCTGAAACAATTCATAATAATCTATATACCCTGTATACTGGGCCAAAACCTCCCTCGCCGAGCTTGTTCTGTGATGAGAAATTGAATGTTGCGTTTCTAATTGTGCCCAAATCAAATAATGGAAGGTCTAAGTCATTTTCTTCTGTTGCTTCAATAATATCAGCACCTACAAACATATCAAATATAATACAAATTTGATAAATTGATGTTCTCCAGGTAATTGTGAACAAGAATTGAAACTAGATAAAAGAATAAGCATTAAGGGTACCTCTCTTCTTCATCCTCCTCCAAAGACAGAAAGCAAGACAGGAGAGGACAACAATTGACACAACAAGAGTAACAATAATAACAACGAAATGATTCTGACGACGATCAGATGAAGTATCAGAGTCTGGAAGATGGGTAAACTTCGTTGTATAAATACAAAATTGAGCATTCAATTTGTTCAAACTAAGTGGAATAGTGGATAAGAACGCACCTAAATCAGCTGCCGCGAGCCTGACATAAAGATCTTGTCCTACGCTACTTTGATACACTGTGATATCGGTGAGACTGGTTGTCCACGTTATGCAACCGTTGCTACCGTCGCTGATGTTTGAGGCAGCATAAGCTGTGCAATTGCAGTTATTCAAGCACAAAGACCTGCACTGGTCAAGGCTCAAGCTTGCGCTCACCATCGACCTCGAGGTATCTGGTAGTTTTATGTTTCTTAGGATGACGAACCCGTCGGTTCCATTACGGCAATCCAACGGCGTAGTTCTCAGGCAACCACCCGTCCCATCTCGGAGTCGCCAGTTTGTGGGACTACGCGGGTGAAACCCCTGCAAGCACACACATTGTGGCGTGATGATTTGGCGGCAATAGCCATTGGGGCCGCAGGACGACAAAGAATCGCATAGATCCTTGGGTGCATACCAAATCCTATTCCAAGATTGCCGACTTTCTAACCACACATTGAGCTCTACAGTGCCGGAAGAATGCATGACAAATCTCAACAGAGCAGAAGACTGATCGCTGCGAAAGTAGGTCGTCTGATTGGGTCCAACATCGAACCTCAGGAGTCCGTTGGCTGTGTCCACCATCTCCGGGACACCGCTGAACCACCGGCCATTCCACGGCCCCGCGCGCCAGTACTGCTCCGTCCCGGACCAAATGAACAGCTGCGGGTCTCCCCGCAAATCGAGGCCGTAGACGAATGGGCCCGGAGTGGGATCGCTATCGCTCGTCGAGGCCGTGATGTTGATGTCAAGGTCGGTCCCGTTTCTGAGCCTCCTTCGCCCCAATATCATGCCCGGAAGCTGCGTGTCCGTCGGGAAGTCGAAGCTCTGCCACGCGAAACCGTCAGAACCACCGCTGCCGGATTCATGGACGGCGAAGTTTCCGTCATCAAAGAGTTGCGCGACGGGATTCGATAGGGATGAATCCGGCGCGCCGGAAGTCCAGAGGATACTGGAGTTGCCGTCGGTGAGGACGAGCGCCCCGGTGGTGGTCAAAGAGAGGTTGCCGAAGCGGGTGGTTATGGGGCTTCGGCGATTGGCGATCCACACGACGGTTTGGGGGGAGATCCTGTTGTACCATATGCCGACGTAGCGGTTGGTGGATCCGCTGGGGTTGAAGAATCCCAGCTGGAAAGTGCCACCGGCGGAGGTCAAGGTGGTGCTTCCATCGACAAGAAGAGGTAGATCTGGGGTTAAGGTGTCAGCTCCGCCGGAGATCGAGAAGAGAGTGGCGAGAAGGAGAAGGAGGAGAAGGAGAAGGGCGGCGGAGGAGGAGCAGGAGTCGACGTCGTGGCTGAGGCCCCTTCTCATGATCAACAAAGGACAAGTCTGATTACAACTAAAGTAGACGGTTTTTATCATAAGAAGAAAGTTTAGATAGCGAAATCAGTAATCTGTGGCATGCTTATTTTTATTTAACAATAGACAATAAAAATAATAAATAACATTAATTAAAATAATAACAATTGTAATTTATTTAATCAAACATTATCAACAGAGTAATACATAATAACAATTCTTAGTGAATGAAGTATGAGTATCTTCACCAAGAAAAGGATTAAATAATTTCAAGATCTTTTTTATAATATGAATATAATTAGATTATTAATTAATAATGCCTACACGTTACTTAAAAAGACATTCTTTAGTTTTGCCCTTATAGTGTACTTAATTCGCTAAAGACACTTATTTTTGAAGTTATTAATTTACTCCTTACATTTTAAAACTCTTATACAAACACCCCTCCTCCAAAAAATCACGGTATGACTTTCTAATGAAACCAACCAACTTAAAATGATAAAAAAAGAAATTGTCGAAATACAGTTTTTCCATTGTTAAAGCAAGAAAATAAAGTTACTAAGAAAAAGATGCAATCAATCAAATATTCTTCCATGACTTTTGATATTCCTTTTATCATCTAGAAGAGCCGGCTCCAAATTCAATGGTTTTAGAAAGTTTTCTTTTTTAAAAAAATTATGAAATTATTCTCAATGGAATCGGTTAAACCCCTTTTCATAATAATTATTCCTTTAAATGAGGATGTAGCTAAAGGAGGTTAGATTTTTAGCTGACCATCATGTGTATTTTTCAATTTATCATAATGAAATTGAACCTATCACCCAAGATATAATTAATAAAATTAACTAGAATTATTATTATTTTTAATAATAATTATTATATGAATTTAAATCTAACTTTTGACTAAAAGTTCTTCCTTTGAATCTAACCTATTCACAATTCACTACTAGACCACCTAAATATTAGTTAAGTTCTTTACCTTTAACCCTTAAAAGAAAATGTGTCAATCAGTTGCGCTCGTCCAATGTGACTCGTATGGCAAGACATGGCTTGTGCGGTGCGACATGAACTAATACAATCCTAACCCAAACAAAGGCCCAGATACAAGGAAGCATCCTAGATGGTCCGGCTTGACCTTAGTGAAAAAACTATAAGAAGTATAATATATATCTATCAACTTGTATCCCAAAGAACTTTTCCATAGGATACGATCTTGTTTCTCTGCATAAAATCTAGAATTCTTTCAACTATAATTTAGTTGAGAATCTACCTTCAAATCCCAAACAAAGTGTTGTTGTTTCCAAATAGAGTTGTAAATGAACCAAACGTTCATGAACAAGTTTGGTGTTCGGCTTGGTAAGAGTTTGTTTATGTTCGTTTAATATATATATGATTAATTAAACAAACAACCTCTCATTAAGTTAAATAAACAAACTTGAATACATATGTGTTCAACTTGTTAACGTTCATGAACAATGTTCGTAAACAACGTTCATGAATAATGTTCACGAATCATATTCATTAATAAAACTTTTTTCAATATACTAAATAAATAATAAAATAAAATAAATAAATAAATTTAAATTATCAAACTCAATAACTAATCAAATAACTAAAAGTTTCAAATAATCAAACAAACTTGAATTGAAAACTTGATAACATCTAAACGAACCAAGCTTGAATTGAGAGCTTGATAACATCTAAATGAACTAAGCTTAAGCCAAGCTTCAAACAAGCTCAAGCTTATAAAAAATAAATCAAGCCAAGCTTGAACATTCATTTCAAAAGTTTGGTTCATTTTAAACTCGGCTCGGCTCGGCTTGGTTACCTTATCAAACAAACTTGAATATCCCAAAGCTCGGCTTGTTTATAGCTCTATTTCCAAACAGTTACAGTTACAATTACAATTACAACTCTATAGTAATCAAATAACTAGGTAGCATTTCCTAACCAAAAAGTACTAAACTAGTTTTTAAAATTTTTTGATTGATTCTGATTTTGCTTCTCTAAGTTCATCTCTAAATTTCTCTCAACAATAGTTTGAACAGTTATTGTTTGAAAGGAAGTTGGCGAGGAGCATGTAGACAACAGCAGTTCTTGCCCAAAATCATGTTTTTCAGTAGCGAGGACGACAACAACAAACATAAGGAACAAAGAACAAGCAGTTGTTGCCTAAAACATTGCTTGGCGCACATCCACAAATGGAGAAAACTCACTGTCATGTCTCAGAACAAGTAATGGATAAAGAATTTGATTGGCTTTGATGTCATTTGGGCCTTTGCTGTCAACTCCATATGACAGCAGCTTTTTTTTTTGGCATTTACATCCATTAAGGACAAGGAAAATAAGTCAGAGCTTGCTAAGGAGACCTGGCTCAAGGTATAGATCATAATCATCTATACCTAGGGCTCTCTATTATATTGGGACTTACAAATTTTATATATATACATATATAAATTAAATATAAATATTAATTTAAAAATATATGAGTTTGAATATTAAATATTCAAAATTATGACTAAAATAAATTTTAGTTGAGATTTATTTTCATCAGTAATTTTAATTTTTTACAAGCTAAACTATATTGGGTCAAAAATTTTAAATTTTTTTTATAGATTAAATCTAAATTTTTAAAAAATTTTTTACTTGGGTTAGATTTAATTGATAAATTTAATTTTTTTTATTATTAAAATTAGATTTTTTTGATAATTTATTTTTATTTTTTAATTAAAATTTAATTAGTAAATTTTTTACTGATAAACCTTTAATTTATTAATCAAAATTAAATTTTGTTAATAAATTAAAAATATTTATTGGTTATACTTAATTAATATTTTTTTATAAAAATATTTTTTAAAGTCAAAAGCATATTTAATATTATTATTTCTTTATTAAATTTTATTTTTCTTTTAATTTTTTTAATAATTCACAATATTTTTAAGCTAAATCTTTTTGGATAAATAAATTTTATTAATACTTTATCGAAGTTAAAATTAATAAAAAGGTTTAGTTCACAAACCTTCCGTCAATAATTTATTACTTGTTTCTAAATTAGTTAATATAAAATATTTTTTTTATTTTTTAAATTTTACTAATAATAAAAAAAATGAGGTTAGACATAAGATAAAATTATTCTACGTGACTTAATTGGTCACTATTTTCAATTGCATAATTAATCATTGACAATATATGAAACTATCTTTTTAAATTTTACTAACAAAATTAAATATCGCTTCGGGACATGGTGGAGTTGACTAATACGGGGTAGATATTGTTACAGTAGGTAAGGTGTCGAATCTCGGCAAAGCCAAGAAAAATATTCTCCCCTGGTGGCTAACTGCAGCTTGGTCGTAGGATCGATCCACCTTTTAATATAACTAATAAAATTAAATATTTCTAATAATATTTATTTAAAAAATATTAATTTTTTTTTTCACCTAGGAGTTTCAAGCATGATTGAGACGGCCTGTTGCTAAGGAGACAATATTTCCTAGAAAAAGTTAGTAGAGTGCCCTATGTTCCACAGTTCATACTTCATAGCATGCCTGTCACTCCGGTGTGTAGGTTTGTAAACCAGCTAAGCCGAGATAAACTTTTTAAAATTTTTATGTTTGTAAACTTGTTTGATTGATCCGTGAAGTATTACATGCTTATTTATTCTTTTTGAGAGAGTTTTTTTTATTTATTGATAATTTTGATAAAAGATTTATTAACAAGCATAATTGACAACTTTATTCATGAATATGGACATAATATTATTTATGAATAATTCATAATTTCTATATTAGATATTTATATTTATTTATTTAATTAATTTTATATGTATTAAACAAGATCCTTGGATTCATTTAAGGCCCTAGTGTTATGACATTGGAACTCATTCCCTTTCCTGTCACAAATCTAGCACGTGCAACTCCATAGATGCTTACCAATGTCGAGCACCATTGCCATTGCAAGCTAGGACTATCTATGCCACTAACGACCCAAGTGAAGGTGAAAACCATAGCAATAAGAGAAGAAGCAACAAGAAAACAAGCAACATCTTAAGAAGAAGCCTTCGACACAGTCCATGGGTGTGTGCTCTTTCTCCAATTGATTAGCTACGATTCTTAGTAAGTCGCAAGTGTTCTTGATCATGAATTCTAACATTGAAATTTTAGCATCCATATGAACTTGAAAAGAATCATGCATAGGATCTAGTTAATATCGAAAATTTTATAACAGAAATCAATTTAAATGAAATAGATGATGACCAAAATAAATGTGACCTTAATATAGTAGATTTGTTATCGTCTCAATCTCGTCCTCAAAATTCGATGATCCTGAGAAAAAGAAACGGAAGGAGGATCTTCTGTAGGGACTAAGGGACTAAGGGGACAACGTTGTACTCTCCTCACAAATGGAAAGCAACGATATCTCAAGTCATTAATCCATATTATGTTATTATTGATAGTTTGATAACAGAATCAAACCTACTACTATATATATAAAGTGTGATCCTCATAAGATTGGAAAACTTGAGATCTCGTTTATATATATAACTCCGCCCATGACGATCGATCATGGTCGGTCCCAAACCCGGATAAAGGAGGAGGGTTGCATTAGGTTGCCAGCCAGCGTTAAACTATGACAAATAATATTCAATGAATGAATTCATTAAACTATTGTGTTAATGCTAGGTTGTTCCCCGGAAGGAACGCGTTGTAGGGTCTGACTGTAACGTCTCGGCAAGGACCGCTACATCTCAATTAGCGAGTACATAGAGCTCAATTAGCCAATTGTGATCCCTAAATAACATTAGCCAATCATAATTCCCAAAAAGTAGAACTCAATTACATCATATGCAACCTCTATGTAATTCGCCTCACGTTTGATAAGGGCCCAATATGACGTCGATTATCTTTGTGTGTCAAGCCGACCCATCAATGTTAGATTGTAATGGATGATTGTCATGTGTTCCCTCAATGATATGAGCCGAGGTTATGGGAGTTCCACCCAATCCACATCACTTATGTCAGTGGAAGACATCTTTCCGACGTCCAACCCTCCCTAATGATATGAGCCAGATACTGACAACGGGTAACTTTCATCGTGCAACCACCATTAACAAAAGGCAGTGAATCATATTCAAAATCAGGGATTTTAATTTAAATATTTATATCATCACTCGGAAGATATAATATGTTTTATGTATATTTGTCGGATTTAAGCAACTATGTTATAAAATAACATACATACATATATCTAATACTATATATCAAATATATCATATTTTAAGGATGAATAATCACTGAGAGTCATTTGATCATCCTTCTTGCATCGTATACATAATATCAAATATTTTATATCAATTAATTAACAATTAATTAATTAATTAATTGATCAATTTATGTTTCTTTAAATTTGACCACGAGATTATCAACTAAATTGATAAATCAATTTATCTATAATCAATTTTGGTAAACTAATTATTATAGGTAAAATCATGTTTCACTATAATATGTTACCAAATATTTTATGTGGTCAAAATAATTAGCAAGAACATATATATTTTTGTCTTAAAGTTTATACGATAAACAACTATAACCTCGCTCTAATACCACTGAAGCCGAATTCGAAATTTGGATATCATGTTTCTACACTCCTATGTACAGCAGAAATTTAAAATTTTATTTGTGATTTAATAATTAAATCAAAGGAATGTTTGTATGATTTTTAAAACAAACATAAGTATGATATTTATCTAAGCATGCATTACAATTTAACCGTATAAGTAAGATCCTAAAAGCATAACAAAGATAAACTATCATGTGATTGATATATATATATATATATATATATATATATATATATATATATATATATATAAACATACATTCAAAACAACCTATGTTTGGAGATTACTCTAACTGTTCTGCTTGTAATGAAATAACTCTTCGTTGTTGTCATGAGCTCATACATCCTTCGTCTAATCCGGTCCACGATTGGAGTCCTCTTTCCAACACCTGATCGCACTAGAGATAAAATGTTATTTTTTGTCGAGACAGTCGAAACATCTTCCTCGAAGATGAGGAAGGGGCCGCCCAATTACCCCTTCACAAGGGGATGCCTAATAGCCCTCAACAAAGGGTTACGCCTTCTAAAATTCTGAAGGTAGGCGGCAATAATGTTTCTCGAAGAGGAGAAGTAACAATAAAGAGATAGGACTTTTTGATGGAAGAGAGGAAGAAAATCTCTATCTTCTTTCTTTTAAGAGGTGGCTGCCAAAATACTCCAATAAGAAGATGAAGAACTTGCTGACTGAATTATCACTCCACCGAAGACACTCCATGAAAGAAACAACCTATTCGTACTTCTCTCAAAAAATGTTGCTGTCGTATTTTCCAAAAAAAAAAAATCCTTCTCATCTCTTTTTAAATGTGTAAAATGTGGAAGTGAGGAGAATTAGATGTGATGGAAGTGGTGAAGGTGGAGAACGTGGAGATGGTGGAAAAAGAAAAACAATTTTTTTCTTTATTTTTTCACTACCAAAATAATCAGGTTTATCGACGGAATATACCAACAGAATATTATTCTGTTGGTAAACTCCGATGGAAATTATATTCCGTCAACAATCTCTGACGGAAATTAGATTCCGTCATTAATCATGTTATTTTAATAGTTTCCATCATTTTACTAACGAAATTTTAATTCCGTCAGAAAATATTACCGACGGAATGAAATTTTCGTCGGTAATATTCTAATTTTACCGACGGAAATTTCATTCCATCAAGGATTACCAACGGAAATTTCCGTTGGTAATCCTGAAAATAAAATTTTGCTACAAAATATCAGGATTATCGACGAATATAATTTCCGTCGATAATTTCTGACGGAATCTAAATTCCATCGGTAATCCTGTAAAGCATAATTAAAATATCAGGATTACCGACGAAATTAAAATATCAGGATTATTTCGGGATTTGCGACAGAATCTAAATTCCGTCGGTAATTACCAACGGAAATTTTATTCCGTCGGTAATCCTGAAAAAATAAAATTCTGCTGCAAAATATCAGAATTACTGACTGAATCTAAATTCCGTCGGTAATCCCTGACGGAATGAAATTCCCATCAATAATTACTGACGAAATTTAGATTCCGTCGGTAATCCCGAAAATAAAATTAAGGCACTGGTCCTTCTTTTCTCGCACACTCGATTTTCTCCTCTCCAGCGATTCCGGTGCGATCTCTCCTCTTCAGCGATTTCGGTGCGATCTCTACTCTCCGGTGATCTTCAGGTAAGTTCTCTCCTCTCCTCTCTATTTTTCTCCTCTCCGCCGGTCACTAGCACACGACTAGCGGCTTTGCCGACCACCAGCCGCATACTGGTGGTTGTGCCAGCCGCTAGCAAGTGGCCTGCCACTGGTCACTGGTCGCCGGCTGCTGGCAAGTGGCCGATGGCTGTGCCGGCTAGCCGCTAGCAAGTGGCCCCACGACTGTGCCAGGCACTTGCAAGTGGTTGTGCCTGGCGCTTGCAAGCAGCCGGCGACTGTGCCGGGAGCTTGCAATCGGCCGACGGCTGTGTCGGGTGCTTGCCAACGGTCGATGGCTATGCTGGGGGCTTGCAAGTAGCCGACGGCTGTGTCAGGCGCTTGACAGGGCCGGCGGCTGTGCCGGGCACTTGCAAGCGGCAAGCAGCTATCGACCGACAACTATGTTGGCTGCCAGCAAGTTGTCAGTGCTGAAGGCCTGATGAAGTTGGAAGAGTGAGGATACTACAGTTCAGTGAATATAAATGCATGTCTAATTTTATGAGATTGTTCTTTTGATGTTTAAGATTTTATTTCTTGGTTGTTAATATTGATTATCTAACAAACTACACATCTCGATATTCTTTAGGTATTATCAAGTTTCAATAATATCATGAAAATAAAGGTTGAAATTATATAATATTTTGTTAGATACATATAATGGAAAATGATGCTTTGTCCAACTGTATAGTTGTACCTTCTAGTTTATCCTTCCTCCTATTGATGCAGTAAGTAAATGGAATAAGCATAATGTTGAATCATGTCACATCACTTGTGTTATTTGATAGGATCTTATAGAGCATATTTGTTCATAACATTATTTAGGTGTGATCTTGAGAAGACTATCTTTGTGTGAACCAACACATCGTCCCCTATATGGGGGCTTACATGGTAGTTAGATGAGGCTATGCAGTTAGTTGTGAATTCTAATTTTTGTTACATGGGTTTTGTTCAATTGATATAATTTTGTATTGACTCATGAACTAAATATCAATTAGCCGCTGAACCTCAACTTCAAAATCCTTTATGGCATCACTTATTTGATTTCATTTAATTCGTTACCGTATCTTCTGATGCAGCTAAAATCCAAACTAGGTACTATACAAACATATCATCCAATATAGTTAGCTATAAGCTAACACTATCCTTTGGAATAATTTTAGATTCAAAAGCTACCAGATTGTTCCATTGGGAGAAGGATAAAGTGAAGATATTCTTATAAAGAGATGAAGGTGGAATGAAACGAAAGAGGTACAACATTGCATATGCAACAAATTTTGTTGTCACATCTGTAAAATTTGTTGCACATTGAATGTTGTACCTTTTTCGTTTCGTTCCACCTTCATCTCTTTGTAAGAATATCTTCACCTTATCCTTCTCCCAACGAAACAATCTGGTAGCTTTTGATTCTAAAATTGTTCTAGAGGTTAGTGTTAGCTTATAACTAACTATAATAGGCTCATCAATTTCCAAGACTTCTAAATCATCTGAAGATCTTAGAGCTAGGGCCCATCCTAGTTCTTCTTCTACAAGAAACTCAAGACCCACATGACTCTGATTAGGTTTGTGCAACTATAACTTACCTTTTTTTTGTTTATCACTTATACAACTTGCAAAATATATTTATTCTATTTTGATATTAATTATAATCTACTCACCTCTAATTGTATTACATTTTCTCAGGAACAATTCGTCACGACCAGTAGATATTCAAAATATGATCTAGGTATCTTTTTTTATTGACATGTAAAATTAGTTTAAAATTATCCTTTTTTTAGTGCATTGCTCTCACTTCCTTTCTTGCATATTTGACAAGTGTCATTGTAATGGTTTTTAGAGGAAGTTTTTACCAGAGTTTTGGAGGGATCATTCTTTTGTAAGTAGTTTTTCCGACTTAGTTTTAATTATTAATATTCTTCTTTGTTTGTTTGAGTATTTTTGAGAGATCTAATCATATTTTTTTGAGCTTTCAGCATTTCATTATAGTACTACACATTTCTAAATATTATATTATTATGTGTTTCAGGAGTTCCTATTGACATATTGATCATCATCGTAATTATCATCTGCTCATTTCTATCCAGGTATCAAAATTAGTTATACAGAAATCGCTATAAATTTTTTATCATATTTATAAATCTGATTATATTCTATCACATTTTACTTTCTACAGGATTTTCTATTGTATGTGGATGTATTATTTGGTGTATTTTCTATCATGGTATGTATTTAAATATCTGATTATGTAAATATGGATTTAGATATGGATATTTGGATAATTTAGTTTGTTTCTATTATTGTGATTTGTTTAGATTTTGTTTGTTTTAGATGATTGTAATTATTGTTTTTATTTATATTAGTTTGTTTGTATGGATGTTATAGTTTATTTATATTTGTATGGATTGTATGAATTATTAGGATGTATGAAATGTCTTTATAGATGTGGATATGATTGTTTGAATATGATTGTATGAATGTGATTATTTGTATGTGTTTGTATATATGAAATGTTATCGTCTGTGATAATTTAGTGTATATATGGATTGTAAATAGGGTACAAAAAGGGATATAAATTTTTTCTTGTATTGTTTTTATTTTACCGACGGAATAGTGACGGAACCAGTATTCCGTTGGTAATTATCGTAATGGTTTACCGACAGAAATGATATTTTCGTCGATGTTTACCGACATAATAAATGATTCTATCGGTATTTACAAAATTATTTACTGACGGAAATATAAATTCCGTCAGTAAATACTGACGGAATCGTTGTTTCCGTCGGTAACCACTGCTTCCGGAAGCACTGTTTCTAGTGTGATTTATCGACAGAAATATAAATTCCGTCGATAAAATTTACTACGGAAATATAAATTCCTTCGATATATCCATTTCCGACAAATTACCTTCCGACAACTGATTTTCCGTCATAATTCCGTCACTAAACGACTTTTCCGACAGAACTACGACGGAAAATTCCGTCGGTAATCCTGTTTTTTTTATCGTGTTTTTTCATGCTACGTTGAACCAAATCTCCTTTTCCTTTTTTTTTCAAATCTATTTTCTTTATTTTCTCATGATGCAATTTAATTATAATTGCATTTCCTCTTTAGCTTGAACTTTCAAGGTTCATTATCTCTTCCATCTTAGTCTATTAGATTTTTAGAACTTTTCTAGAATCCAATAATGCGAGTCTATTGTAATTATATCAATGATCCAATATCGTTGATGTGGCAAACACATTTGCTCACTATTACAATAATATAAATCAAATTTATATACTTTGTGTGAAACTCTTCCACTCTTCTTGTTTCCATTGATTGGAAATCACTCTAAAATTTGATCATATCAAACTTTATTTATCAACACACTGTTTGATCACATCAAACTTTATTTGCCAAATTCAACTTCTTGAACTTTACTTTTTCAATGGAAAATAGGGAAACTAATACTTGTGTGAGCCTTAATGGTACAGGGATACAACTAGCCTTGGGTTCACAACTCTTTGTGATTTAGGACTATACTTGTTCTTTATTCGGGCATACCCTTAAGAGTTTCATCCTATGGTCAACTCCTTAATTATAGGATGTCAAAACTAATTCTGATTAACACCCAATTAATCATGGTAAGAGCGTCTAGCAGCACCGCCCCATGATTCCCTAGGTATCATTGAATATTGCCTGCAAGAACTAGTCGATTATGATTAACGTACAGTCTGGTCCCTTCATCTCATATATCCCGATCGAATCTACAACTATTGGTACATCAAGGAGTGTATATTGATTCGATAATTATGTGATATATCTTATAGTGATATCCCATGTGTAACTAGGAGCCTTTTATCCTTGTTTATTAGGTGACCCAATCGACTACAAACAAATTTAGAATATACAGTGAATATTGATGTATTTCATGATGACCATCATATGTACAACCATATCTCACTATACTATATTCAAGGACTTTATCTATGCATCTAGCATGAGTATAAAGATAAAGTAAATGTCAAACTAAATTAAATTATATTAAAATAAAAGTTATTTATTTACAAAAGTCAATAAAGCTCTAACCAATAGTTGGCTTTGTAGGACACCTACTCTAACACCTTATTGACAAGCATTACAAATTATATTTTCTAAATTTTTTAATTTAGGTAGATCTCTAACTAAGCCATTTTGACTCATTTTTGAAATGAGTCTAATGTGAGTGTGACCCAGTGTTCTATGCCACAATTTAGTTTTCTCTTATTGTGTCAAGAGGCACTTGAGTGAGGAAGTTGGTAGGTCAATTGTATAAATATTATTTTTCCTAATTTCCTTAAGTATAATTTCAAGATTTTTGATATTTTAATTATACATTTAGAGTCAGAAAATGTTACTAAGTAGCCAGAGTCACACAGTTGACCAATATTAAGTAAGTTAAACTTAGATTTCTCAACTAATAAGATCTTTCTAATAATGAAATCAAAACTTAGTTCGATATTACCTATGCCGATTACCTTAAGTTTTCTGTCATTGCCAAATGCAACTGACCTTAAGTTCTTGAGTTTTAGCTTGGTGAACTTCAATCGATCTCCAGTTATATGTCTGGAACATTCACTATTCAATATCCATTGGTCCAAATTATTATGTTCCTACACATAAAGTATTTCATTTGGATTCAATAAAAATGGATTATAAGATAGATTGATTGAATTCAACTCTTGATTTTCCATCTCACACAGTATAGGTTGCCATCTTCTATCAACTTTGTGTCCCTCGAATGCTTCCCCATCCTTCATGTCTTGCCTTCAAGATGCTTCCTTCGGTCTTGTCCTTGTTGTCACGTCTTCTCATGACCATTCTTTCTCGCCTCGTCCATCAGTCTTGCGTCCCTCGGATGCTTCCCCATCCTTCACAACTTGTCTTCAAGAGCTTTCTTCGGCTTTGGTCTTTATCCTTGTCAAACTAAACTTGGACTTACGTTGCTAAGACTATATATTTGGACTTACACCGCCAAGACTCCACTTGGACTTTCACCTTTGTCAAGATCTCACTTGGACTTTTCTTATTGTACCTACATCTTACATACTCATAAGGGCATATCAAATACAATAATAAACCTAACTTGAACATTTGTCCAAACATCAAAATATAGGGTCACACCGATTGCTCTAATAGAGTGAACTCTAAGACTTCTTTGACCGAAAGGTTTCCAGTCCATGATTGACCGGACTAGAGGATTTTGGTAAACTTAAGTATAGTTTTACCAACATTATTTTGTATTATTATTCTTGTTGTTGTACTAATTTAGTATTACAAAAAAAGTCATAGTGGATCAGGTGATTAGACACTGAGCATAGAAAGTTCAATCAAATTTGAAGCACCAGATGTTTAACAGATGAGTTAAGGTAAGCTCCTGGAAGAAGTGTAGTGAGGTATGTTAGTACCCCAAGATAGTTTTGATATGATCAACCAAGTCAGGTTATGTCCTGTTAGTTTTTAATCCTATATCTAAGTGTACAGGAACTTAGGAGTATAGGAAGTCGAGCAAAAGACGCAGCTAGTGAGAAGGACGACATGGGAGAGAGCCAACGGGCTTGGTGCATCCGAGAGACGAGGTGCTTCCAAGGGATGAGAAGTCGGAGCGAAAGATTGCTCGAGGAGACGAGCAAAAAACGTAGCTAGCGAGAAGGATGACACGAGAGAGAGTCGATGAGCTCGGTGCATCCGAGAGACGAGGTGCTACGGAAGAGTACGCTGGCAGATGAGAAGGAAGCACACGACGATTTTGAGGGACGAGAAGCCAGGAGCGGAAGATTGCTCTAGCAGGTCAGAAGTTGGGTTCGAGTGAGCCCTATTTTGGATGACCGAGATCACCCAAGTGAGTGGAGCCGGAGTGGAAGACCCGGACTAATGCGAGCGGAACCAGAGTAGAAGACCGAGACCAAAAAGTCAACTAGAAGTTGACTTTTTGGTCCGGGCGCCCTGACTTAGTCCGAGCGCCCCGGAACCCCTCGGGATGCCTAGACTTAGAATTCTAGCTAAATGCAACGTGGCATGTTCCGTTGCGATGAGGATAAAACTTATCCCACTCCAAGCGCTCCGACTAGGGCCATAAATATAGCATTGGTCCCAGAAGTTAGATAACACACTAGAGAACATTGGAGAACACTTGTAATTGATTTTACTTGATTGTAGCTTTATTATTGTGAGCCATCAATGTTGTAAGATGCTTTTCCACCCAAAGGAGACATTAGTACGCTTTCCACTTTCTTAGATTAATAACCTCCCCGATTGTAACCAAGTTATTCATTGTGCCTCGTCTTTTTTAGTCTCTTAATTATTTTATGCAAATGTTAATTTTGTTAAAGCTATAAAGTTTGGGAAAGATTTTTTGTTTTCCTTTGTAGGACTATTCCCCCCCCCCCCCCCCCCCCCCATCTAACTGGCCACCAAGGGTCCAACAATTTGTCTCAGAAGGACTATCCACCGACTAAAGCATAAGAAATGGTCGGTGCAAAATCTACCCACCAGTATTTAAGGGGGATTTCACGTTTTGGAGATGTCGAATGGAGGTATATTTTAAAACTGATTTTAATATTTTACTAACAATTAAGTATGATTTTCATATGCCTAAAAGCAAAGAAGGAAAAGAACTTAAGGAGCATCAATGGACTGAAGAGCTGCGCAACAACTTCATGGCTAATGGTAAGGATGAGTTCCACCTTCTAAGTGTTTTACCTACTCAGGTCTTGATAGAATTGGCAAATATCAGAGTGCAAAAGAACTTTGAGAAAAGTTCTTGAACTCTATGAAGAACTTAAAGAAGATAAATTTGACTCCTTGATGGACATCGAGTCATCGTCAAGAGAATCTGAGACCGAGGAAATTATCGGAATAACTCTAATAATCGAGTACCTGCCTGAAGAAAAACAAAGCTCGTCCGAGATGAGCATTGATGAAGGGGGGAGTTCTTCGGAAGAAAACATCGATGAAGGGGGAGGAACATCAGAATAAAGCAGCTCTACAGGGGGAGTATCAGATTCTGAGTTCGATAAGGTAAGTCAAGTACGATCTCTACCTCAAGATAAAATGTTTGAATTTATAAAACTATTATTGAAAAATTATTATAAATTAGAGAATGAAAATAAGGATTTAAAATCAACCTTAGTCATATCTTGTCGATTAGAAGATCTCGACAAGATTAAAATTGAAAATGAAAAATTGAAAATTGAGAATGCAAATTTAAAGGATCAAATAGAAAAGTTAAAAAATTCTGCATGTTTAAATTTGTCTGCTTCAACTTTCAGGAACTATAAAGGATTAAATTGGAAATTTAGATATTACAAAGGAAAAATAAGAAAATTATCTAGAAAGTATATTCCTCGAAATTTTTTAATTTACCCAGTTAGAATGAATCTATATTGGATTTCAAAAACATGCTAAAGTTGATTTTTTTTACTTAGGATTTTCAGAGAGAAAATTAAATGTTTAGGGGGTGTTTGTTTTGATCCTTTTCTGTTTTTATTTTTTGTGAAAATAGAAAACATGTTTGGTTGATAATTTTTACCTATGTTTTCTAGAAAATGAGATACCATTTTCTAGAAAACTAGAAAACGTCTAAATATCATTTTCAGAAAAAATGAAAACGTGGTCGAAAAATTGAAAAACGCGGTGTTCGAGTCCTCCCGACTCGGGTCAATTTTTACATTTTCTTTGACCTTATCGCCGTTTTTTCCCCTCCACTTCCTCCACTTCCTCTCGTGTCGCGCTCCTCTCCCCGTGCCCTAAAACAGCACTTCCACCGCTCCTCTCCCCATGCCCTAACGCTGCACTTCCACTGCTCCTCTCCCCATGCCCTAACATCGCGCTTCCACCGCTCTTATCCCCGTCCCTAACCTCTCGCTTCTGTCGCACCACCGCTCCTCCTTCGCCCCTGTTGCTCACACACCACCACCCCTTTGCTAGTTCCGCATCCCGTCTGTCGAGCTCGCCTCCTCCATATTTTCCCGTGATCCCTTCCGTTCGTTGCCTCCTCGACACATTGCGCGCAGTCCCCTTTCGTCCGTCGCCTCCTCCACAAATTGGGCGTGCAGCCACTTCCATCTATTGGGAATTCGAGGTAATTTTAGCTTAGGTCTTAAAGGATTCAGCTTAGAAGCAGACATCATTTAGCACCAGAATGATTAGAACTTAAATTCCAACCTGTACCAATCAGAAATATTATAAGAACTTGGCACAAAATCAGATCCTGAATGTTTCCTGCTGATTCAGTGTCTGAATTCATTGGTAGGGTCTCACTTGTAGCTTGTTACTTCCCTAATGCAAACTATCATGTTTTGAGTTTCACATGCAGATGAGTGGATCAAAGTTGTATGATAATTTTTTTTTCTTAGTTGAATTCTTTATAGCTCGTAAGACATTCTATAAAATATCGCCATGACTTGTGGAGTTAATCTTGTATTGCAATTTGAATCATACTATTTGCATGCATTGTTTAGAAAGAGACCAGCCATTCTTTTACATTTTTTCATTAATTCTACTAATGTTACTGTTCTTCATTCAATTTGTGCCCTTAAATATGAAGACAATTGTTTTATAGAAGACATTATGGGAGGGCATAATCCGGGTATCGATACGGAGAAATATGAGTGGTCAAAGGCTAATGTTGCCATGTTTGTCGAGATCACTTATGATAAAGTGAAGCAAAATAAGTTACAAACATCTACCTTTAGTAATGTGGTTTGGGAGGAGATCAACAAAGAATTATACCAAGCTACGAAGATGAATTATGGTGTTGATAGGCTCAAAGGTAAATGGAATTGTCTACGCATCATACAACGACTTTTTGCTGCATTGCTTGCTCATACTGGTGTGACAATGGATCCATACTCCGGTAAAGTGAATGCTCCAGAGGAAGTGTGGGCAGAATTTTATATGGTAAATATTTTTATCCATTCAATTATATATTTTTAATGTATGCTGGTGTATAATAAAATGCTTTCCTAATCAATGGTACAGAAAAATAAAAGGGAGTACAAGTCAATACGAAAGGAAGGCTATGATCATTTTCACATTCTTAGCGAGGTTTTCGGTGGGACAACAACAACAGGTGATATGCATAGGGCTTCTACTCAATTACCTCCCACATCTGATGGAGAGAGAGAGAGCTTGAAGAAGCATTCATTAATAGAGGCGTCAACTGATTTGTTGAAGTCGTTGATGACGAGAATGAGGATGTCAGAGGGGAACCTAATAATCGACGGCGTCGTGTTGCAGAGTCATCCAATAGTCATCGACGTAAAGATCCTAAACTTTCAAGAATTGAAAAATATGAGGCTTGTATGGACAAGTGGAGTAATACCATGCAACAGTTGAGTGGAGAAGCTATTACTAGGCAAAAATACCTAGAGTTGAGGGCTGCTAAGTTAGAACGTGAACAAGATATATTCTGCTCTTCTGGAACTAGCGTGTTCAATGATCCATACTCTATAGATATGTGCATGCAGATTTTAAATGGGATGGATTCATTATCTACCCAATCATATACAAAAGCTACCGAAGCTTTCCTTAAACCTGGTCTGCGTGAAATTTTCATGAAAATTCCATCAAATAGAAGAGATGAATGGTTGGATTGCCTCAATCTTGAGCATGAGTAGGATCATATGTTGCCAAGTTGATGGGGAGTGCTTTTATTACATAGCCGAAGAATACTTAATGTTAATGAAGTTTGTTTGATTTTGTGGCTTGAATATTGAAGACTTGTTTGATATTTTGGAATTTACTGTTGAAGCTTATGTTGAGCTTTTCAATATGAATTGTTTATTGGGTGTTTATGTGATGATTCTATTGGTAATTTGATACATGTGTGTTGATTTTAATATTGGTTTGTTGTAGATCATGTCAAGCTCTGATGATGAATATGATGAATTAGGCCCATATATTAATTTGCTGATAGTTTTGGGTATTGAAACGATTTTTTTCATGACATGATGACTGAATATCTTGGATACATTGATCGAATGTTGTGTCGAACTTCATCTCTTACTGGGAGGATGTATATACAAGAAATACTTGATGGGCACCCCCACGTTTTCTTTGACAATTTTCGTATGTCAAAACATGTGTTTGTGAATTTCTGTAGTATACTAAAAGAGATGAATCTATTGCAAGATGGAAAGAAAGTTATGGTTGAAGAAGGTGTGGCTATGTTCTTACTAATTGTCGGGCACAACACACGACATCGGATATGTGTAGATCGATTTCAACATTCATTCTACACCAGTAGCAAGTGGTTCAAACGTGTTCTACGAGTTGTTTGTACCTTGGGCACATATATTATTCGACCATATGAATACAATGGCGTCCATCCTCACATATTGAACAATCCAAAGTGGTTTCCATATTTTAAAGTACATATGCTACACTAATGTGTCTACTTACATTAACAATTTATCCTTACTAACACATTGTGCATTTTTAGAATTGTCTTGGAGATATCGATGGGATTCACGTGTCAGCATGGACACCATCATCAATTCAGACATCTTTTCGTAGTAGAAAGGTCATTGTTACACAAAATGTGATGTTTGCATGCGACTTCGATATGCTTTTCACATTTGTGTATACTGGTTGGGAGGGGACAGGAAATGATTCTAGGGTGTTCATAGACGCATTGACAAGACATGAAAATAATTTTCCTAAACCTTGAGGTGGTAAATAACATATAAATCTCTCTATATATATATTCATTTATGTTGATGTTTTACATCATTAATTTGGAAACAATATATGCAGATCAATTTTATCTTATTGATTCTGGTTACCCAAACATGTCGGGGTTTCTCGCTCCGTATCAACGTCGACGCTATCACTTGCGAGATTATCGAGGGCAAGGGAGACCAAGGGGGAAGGAAGAGTTATTCAATTATAGGCACAGTATGTGTCGTAATATTATAGAGCGGTGCATTGGAGTGCTCAAAGCAAGGTTCCGAATTTTAAAAGATATGCCAAACTATCCAATTACTAGGCAAAGATTAATTCCAGTTGCATGTTGTGCGGTGCATAATTTCATACGTCGACATCATGCAATGGATAATTTGTTTATGGATTACTCTTCTGATGATATGCTCATGTCTGTGGTCGAAGGTGATTTTAATGATCAAGAGCCGATTCCAATTGATTCAAGCCAAACAGCTCAGATGGGAAATGTACGTGATGAAATTGCAAGCAATATGTGGAATGATTATATGGAGCACCTCAAGTTTGCAATGACAGCTTCTACCCAATCTTAGTTTTCCCTTGAAAAATTAGTCTATTGCTACAGGTAGCTTGCTATAGGTAGATAAGCATTTGGTTAGGATTGGGCTGCTTTACCTTTTTTTATGATTGCTCTAGTTGTCTATAGCTGGTTAGTGACAATGTTTCACCTAAACTGAATATTTTCAATAAAGAAATAGTGGGCACTAGAATTCAGTTTATCATGGAAGTTTATTTGTCACGGTACCACAACCACTGCAGTTTTCATGGAAGTTTAACCAAAACTCATATATACTAGTCGATGTAAATTTTAGGCTTAAATATAGATTCTATGAATCAAAACCTTTTCCAATTGGATTCTCAAAAAAACACTGAACTAGAGGGAGCCTGACACATTGAGGCCATTCTTCAAAGTTGAGAGTTTCCTTTCTATCAATTTCCTTTTTATCTTTTGAAATCTTACTAACAAATGTATTCTTCACCGATGAAAGGTCTGAAAGCGAGGCAATTGTTTCGCTGTGATACCATATCCTCTTATTATATATATGGATTGAGATTTCATTGACAGATAAAAGGAATGGAGATCTTCTGGTAGCCAATGCCAAAATGATATTGCTTGTTCTAAAATGAAATTGTTTTGGTGGCTCTAGATCTTTTCCATTCACTTGTGAGTTCATTCAGCCTGGCATGAGCTAATGCAGTAGAGCAAGCATGCATAGAACTCTTCTCGCCCTTCGAGCCAAACATGACTTAGGATAATAATCTTTGATGTAAAATTTAGTAGTAATTTTCGTTGTCTTATAGTTTAGAATATAGAATCTTTGTGAGAGAATGAATGAAGTTGTATCTAGATTTGGATGCTATACTTGCTGCAGCTGGTAAATGTTTTGTTTATTTATTTATCTTCTCCAAGACTTTAATCTTGCCTTATGTTTTAGAACTTAGAATCTTTTACTGTGAGAATGAATGAAGTTGTAAATGAGTGAGCAGGTGTGTGTACCCATTTGCAATAACTGTGGGCCTGTGGCACTTAAGAAAGTTGTTCAGCTGCTCATTCAAGGTTGTTTACTTGTGCGAATCTGAACGTGATGATTTTTCTTGCCAGGTTCTTAGCGTTGTAGGTTTAAACTTCCAAGTTGTGTTTGTCGGTCGGCATGAGTGTTAATATTATTTCATTCTTTGACAAGCTTGTGGAACTCCATTTTTTTGTTTTTTTTAATATTAGGTATTTAAATCTATTCAATTAATCTTAGGATAAATGATCCGATCCTATTTTCACCCACCAAGTAATTTCATAAAGTACGGAGTGACATTTTAGTTTCATTCGTAGTTTAATTGTTATAGGTGTGGCATGCGTCGTGTGAAAATTGAACTCTAGTTGTGCGAAAAATATATCTTGTCTTTTACTGCTACACGGCTACACCAAGCCTGTGGGGAGAGCATATGGAACTCATCGATGTGCATATTAGTGGGGAGAGCATATGGAAGCTTAATCCTATATTAGATTAGAAATAAGAATAATTTTGCTATATTAATTTTTCATCTTTGTTTTTTTTCTAAATAAGAATAATTTTATTTACCATTTTCCATATTAACCTACCAAACACATTTTCCAAGTTTTCTTTCCTATAAAATAGAAATATAGTTTATCATACTAAACACATTTTCTATTTTCTAAAAACTACATTAGAAAACATAAAAACAGAAATAGAAAATGAAAAGGAGAAAATGAAAAAATTTTACAAACCAAACGTACCCTTAAATTCTTTAAGAGGCTTTGTCTAGAAGTGGTTGATACTCTCATAACCAAGAAGACTTAGTGTCTCGTCACAACCTGAAAGTCAATTACTAAATTGAATATTTAATTAATTTACTATGAAGCATTTAACTAATGATTTAAATTTTTATTAGAAAAATTTATTCTAATCAATAAAATTTGTTTAAGTTTTTATTAAAAGGGTTAATCTAAACAATATTTTGAAATTTATGTGAACTAGTAATCAAAGTAAAAAAATTTTAACCATTGCTAAAGTTTTTATTAAAGTTTTTTTTTAATCAAATTTTTTTTTGAAACTTAACTTTTCATATTTTTTGTTTTTCCCTTGGACTTTTTTACCTTCCAAGTAATATGTTTAACGTACCCTACTTTTAAATGTGATCAAAAGGGGGAGTAGTAAGATTAAGTATAGGGGGAGGGTAGTACAATTTTAATTTGTACTTAATTTTTATACTTGTAATTTTTTTCAAACATTATAACTACTATTTGTTTGTGGTTTCCCCTAACTTAACTTGGGTTTGATCACATCAAAAAGAGGGAGATTGTTAGTAAGCCAAGATAGTTTTGATATGATCAACCAAGTCATGTTAGATCTTATTGGTTTTTAACCCTGTGTCTAAGTGTGCAGGAACTTAAGAGCATAGGAAGTTGATTAAAAGATGCAGCTAGCGAGAATGACAACATAAGAGAGAGCCGACGGGCTCAGTGCATCCGAGGGACGAGGTGCTGTGGAATGATATGCAGGCGGATGAGAAGGAGGCACACTGTATTTCCGAAGGACGAGAAGCCGGAGTGGAAGATTGCTCGAGGAGACGAGCAAAAGACGCAGCTAGTGAGAAGGACAACACGGGAGAGAGCCAACGAGCTCGGCGCATCCGAGGAACGAGGCACTGTGGAAGAGTACGCCAGCGGACGAGAAGGAAACATGCGCGATTCCGAGGGATGAGAAGCCAGGAGCGAAAGATTGCTCGAGAAGACGAGAAGTTGGGTTCGGGTGAACCCTATTCTGGATGACCGAGATCACTCAAGCGAGTGGAGCCAGAGCAGAAGACCTAAACCATTGCGAGCGGAACCGGAGCAGAAGACCCGGACCAAAAAGTCAACTAGAAGTTGACTTTCTGGTTCGAGTGCCCTGACCTAACCATGGGAGCTCGAACTTGGTCTGGGCGCCCAAACTCCGGGTGCCTAGACCTAGAATTCTAGCCAAAAACAATGTGGCATGTTGCATTGCGATGTGGATAAATCTTTATCCCACTCCAGTCGCCTAGAACCCTTCCAGGCGCCTCGACTAGAGCTATAAATATAGCCCTAGTCCTAGAAGCTAGATAACACATTAGAGAATACTGGAGAACACTTGTAATTAATTCTACTTGATTCTAGCTTTGTTATTATGAGCCATCAATGCTGTATGAGGCTTCTCCGCCTGAAGGAGACATAAGTGCACTTTTCACTTTCTTGGATTAACAACCTCTCCGGTTATAACTGTTGGGATTGCATGGTTGCAAATATAGTCCCACATTAAAAACACATGGGAAAGATCATGAGTTTATAAGAGAAAAGATATCTTCATTGACATGAGGCCTTTTGGGTAGAGCCCAAGAATAAAACCATGAGGGTTTAGGCCCAAAGTGGACAATATCATACCATTGTGGAGATATCTAAATTCTTTTCGATCCTACAATTGGTATCAGAACCCGGACTGCCAGAAGGTTTAATCGCCGACTGTGCACAAGAGCTATGGTCTAATTGAGCTATGTGAGTACAATATTGACCTCGAACAAAGAAAGTGGGGCTCCTATATTTGGATCAAGAGGACCAGGCACTAGGCAGGAAGTCCTAGCTGTGGCTAGGCAAGGAAGTCCTAGTAGGTGTTAGAGTGTATACTAAAAGCCTAGTTTTTGTAAACATTTATTTTGAAATAAAGAATCACATTGGTAAAAAATGTCTACATTTATATGCCAAGTGTAGTTGTTCAATTAGTTTATATTGTAGATAACATGGTGTGTGGTGTCACACACAGAAGATCATGTTATCGGTTCTTTATAAATTATAAATAGTAGCTCACGACTAAGATGGATAGGAACAAACCATTGGAATAGTCGTAGTGTAATTAGGTATTAGTTTATCTTGACTAATAAATCACACTAGTACACTCTGAGTGTATTGAGCAAAACCATTTAAGGTAAGTTCTTTTTATACTGACTTAATAAAAGAACAAGACCTTAGTTATTATAGAAGTGTGTGCTCTTAATCCTAATATAATAACAAGCACATATATTTAGTATTCATTTCTTTAACTTATCAAAGGGTGAGATTTAGCTCGATAAATCAATAGGCCCTATAAGTTGGGAAATGATATTACTTATAGTGTGTGTTGTTGCACTACAAAAAAAATAGTTTTACCGACGAAATTATCCGTCGGCCTTCCGTCGGTATAATAGGTTACCGACGGATTACCGACGGAAATACAGTTGTCGGTAACCGATTTGTCGAAAAGGCCATTACCGACGGAAATAGGACCTTCCGTCGGTAATAATATACCGACGGACCATAATTCCATCGGAAACATTGCCGGAACAGTGATTTTGGCCAGGGAATAAACTACAGACGGAAGCCATCTTCCGTCGGTAATTACCAACGGAAACACCTGTTTCGTCGGTAATTACCGACGGAAACACCTATTTCCGTCGGTAATATATCGATCTACCGACAAAAATAAGTGTTTCCATCGGTAGATTTTCCGATATTTACCAACGGATTTTGATTTCCGTCGGTATTCCATCGGTAAATTAAAAAAAAAATCCAGATTCTGTCTGTTTTGGCAATTTCCATATATACAAATTCCAAATATACAAACTATCACAGATATAATCCATTACAATCAATCCACACAAACATATATAATCCACACATAAATTAAAGCATCACATTTACACAATTCACAGTTAAACAATCATAACATTCTAACACTTCATTGATACAACTTCATACAAACATATAATCCACACTTACATCATCTATATATATATATATATATATAACAATCACATATAAACAATCACTTTTACACAATCGACACTTAAACAATCACAATATCATAACAATTCATTCGTATTATTAGAAACAACTATAATAATCTAAAACAAACTAAACTGAACAATATACCATAGTGCATATATAAATCCTATCAAAATGATACATACCATAGTACAAAGTTACAGAATACATACCATAGTGCAGAGTATGCAAAATAATACAAGAATGAAAGATAATACTAGAAATCCTGTCAAAAGACAAATATCAAATGATCATGTTGATATATAAATAAACATTTTTGCATATATGTATATCAAATTTTATTTATAATACAATGATACCTGAACAAAAAATGAGCATATGATCATATGAAGAGCCAATATGTAAATAGAACCGAACGTGACTCCTGAAACATATATTAATAAAACATTTAGAAATTAAATGAACATATTATACCAAATATAAAAATGGAATAAATATATTACCACGGTCTATTATGATAAATAAAAAACTAATAAAGTGTAATTGAACATACCTCAGAAAATGCTAATCATCACCGACTGATGGATCTTGAGTCTCCTGTGACTCAGAACCATGTGACCCCTTGGTGAAATTAGCCACGATCAAGTGCATCTAGGCCATGAGATCATCATTACTCTTGTCACGTTCGACTATGCTCTTCTCCTCATCAGCTCTCCTCTTCTCCTCATCAACTCTCCATTGATCCATATCGGTCATCCTCTGATCCATTGATTTCAATTGAGTGCGCAGTTCTTGATTTTCACGTCTTAAGGACTGCATCTCACTAGATGAAGAGGAACTAGCACGGCCGGCCGGATTTCTCAGACAATCAAATGCAACTTTTGCTTGAGAGCCCAGGCCGTAGAGGGTAGAGTTTTTTGTCCTTCCACCGACAACATCATAATAAATCTCATTTAGAGCGTCGGTGGATAGAGACTGTGAATCTCCCCCCTCTACTGATGGCTGAGATGTCTGAGTCACCCTTTCTATCATTTTTTGCTGTAAACAAATAAATAATATCTAATTTAATTAGTATTACTGACTACTAATTAAGATAGAAATGAACAAATGTAATAAAGTTAATAATCTTACATGGAGAGTCTGAGATCGAGAATCAACAAATGATCCATCCTTCTTCTTATGGGTCTTGAGAAAGACCTCCATACATGTGGGCTGTCGGACAAGCTCGCGTTCCTAAATACAAAAAAATTTTGGATAAAATTATACAAGTTTGCTAATAAATACATAATTTGTTACAATGTATAACTTTAAATTTTACTCACCAGATCCATGGTATGCTCTACAATAGATCTGAATCCTGACGTATGCCGAGCGGTTCCGGTGCTCGGGCCACCTGGTTCTGTATTTCTATTTGCTTTTGCCTTTTCAACATTTGCTTGCCATCTTTCTGCAGCCCTTGTGGCCGTTCATGCACTCCATATCACCTCGGAAACATACGCAGGTCTAACGCCCTTCTTTCTCATGTAATACATATGGTCTCTGTATAGTTTGGCACAGTATGTATTCCATGTAGATTTAAATTCTTCTTCATGCCCGTCCTCCCATGTATGCATTTTATACAATTATAAGTTAAGCATTTAAGTTAAGTGACAACTATATTAATTATAATACCAAATATATTAAATTTACTTACGACAAATTCATTATAGTAAAATAGCTTTATCTCCTGGTCTACATGTCTCCATGTAGTACCAGACGCGCTAACTCATTCTTTGAATTTTCCCGTGATATATGTGGCAACTCGGTGGCCATCTGGAGTGAACCTGCACAAAATAATATTAAGTTAAGAGAAATCAATTATATATTAACTTGAATTAATATAAGGAAAAATGTGTACGAGACCCCGACGACTTTAAGGACCTTGTAGCCACGTGGTGCTACAGGCTGCTGCTCTGTCATAATGATATCTGTAAAACAGCATTGCAACACATAATAATAAGGTGATGAAAACATGATAATAAAATTATAAATTAATACGAAAGCATAACTTACTTGATGATTACTAATTTTAATACTTAATCATCGTTACCATCTGACTAATCAACTCTGTATAGTTTCTATGTCCTCTTCGCTATATGAGCTTAGTTCAACTTCATACTCACTGTTGGCATCTCTCCATCATCAATCTCTTCGTAAGTGACATTAACATCTACAAGTAATTGAGAAGTAGATTGGAGTTGTAAATCAACTAAATGTCTCTCCACTTCATCATTCTGAAATGCATCATGATTTTGAGGAGTGACTGTGTTCAACATCTCTATGGTTGAGAGAGGCTTGATTCGACAAACAGACAACCATTCACTAGATCTTTTTCTCTTCGTAGGATATTCAAGATAGAAAACCTGACCCACTTGTATCCCAAAAATGAAAGGCTCAAATTTGTTGAATCTTTTGTTTGCATTAACCTCAACTAAATTATAATTTGGATGAATTCTAGTACCTATTCTTGGTGTCGGATCATACCATGAACACTTGAACAGCACACACCTCTTTATTGGTAATGCAGGATATTCAATCTCTATGATCTCCTTAAGTCTACCATAGTAATCAAACTCAGTATTATTGTTGTCCATAGATCCTTTGACGCAAACACCAGAATTATAAGTTAATCTCTGTGAATCTCTTTGTGCCACGTGAAATTTAAGGACATTAACATAGTAACCAGAGTACACCTTAATTTTACGGAGCGGACCTGATGCAATATTCATTATCCTATCATCTTGCACATTTGATATTCTACGGTCTTTCACTTATAAAATATAGTCCACATATAAATTAGGACACCTATTAATAGGATTGAAGGAAATTTTTTTATAAATTTTGTAACTTACATATATTTGAAACCATAGTGCAAATTCGGTCTCTAACTTTGCAGCTACCTCACTTGCAGCAATTGATGGATTTTGTATATATAGTTGTTGTTCGTACAAGCTGGGAAAGAAGGTAATTATATAAATATTGGGATATCAAGAAAGATATTTAAGAATGAATAATTATTTACTTAGAGTAGTTAACTTACTTTATGTATGGCTTGACCTCTTCACAGTTTAATAGTATGTATGTTCTTGCAGCATGGTATTCATCTTCAGTTAACCATCTAGAACGTGATGCACCCATTGACTTACCAGGAAATTTGAAAATAGAAAGCATCGATGGGTCTATCGTCTGAACATCATCAGAATTTCTAGGACATTTGCGGTGTCTTGTTTGCACACTATCAGCAAAATAATATGAACAGAAAGAAGATGTTTCTTCAACCAGATAAGCATTACAGATTGAACCCTCAACTCTTGCTTTGTTACGAACATTATTTTTTAATTTCCTCAAAAATCCGTTCAAATGGATACATCCATCTGTACTGCACATGCCTTCCTATTTGTGCCACGTATGGTAAATGCACTGGTAGATGTTCCATTGAATTAAAAAAAACTAAGTGGAAATATGCACTCCAGCTTACATAATATAAGAGGAATGTCTGTTTCTAGCCGAAGCATATCATCCATCATAATACATCTCGCTGTCAAATCTCTAAAAAATAGACTCAATTCAGTGAGTGCTTGCCAAACATGTTGACGAAGTAAGTCATGGAAGGCTACTGGAATAAGTCTTTGCATGAATACATGACAGTCATGACTTTTCATTCCAAACATCTTTAATCTATTCACATCCACACATCTAGCCATATTTGAGGCATACCCATTTGGAAATTTGATTTCTTTCAGCCAATTGCATAAAGCTTGCTTACCATCTTTGTCTAATGTATAACAAGCTTTCGGGAATCTGTTGGTTGTTTCATCCTGATGCAACTCTAGTCTATTAACTAGTTCCTTTAATTCTTCACATGATTTTACAATGTCTTTAGTTCTTCCAGGCACGTTCATCACAGTGTTGAAAATATTATCGAAGAAAATTTTCTCAATATGCATGACATCCAAATTATGTCTAATAAGTAGATGCTTCCAATACGGTAGCTCCCAAAAAATACTTCTTTTCTTCCAATCACACTTGCCCATCCTAACAATGTATTTATTTAACTCATCGGAACCAAGTTGAGATACTGGTAGAAATCCATAACTATCTATTTGCTCAATGATTTCTTCACCTGAAACATGGGCTGGAGGAGATTTTCTGACTACAACATTTTTTAAAAAGAATTTCTTATTTCGCCTAAAAGAGTGATTAATTGGTAAAAATTTACGGTGATTATCAAACCAAGATACTTTCCCATTGTAAGGTAATGAAAATGCATCAGAATCTGTCATACAATGTGGACAAGCTAATTTACCAGCCGTGCTCCATCCTGACAACATTGAGAATGTTGGAAAATCACTAATTGTCCATAATAATGCAGCATGCAATCTAAAATTAGTTTTACTTGCAACATCGTAAATCACTGACCCTACATTCCATAATTCATTCAACTCGGCAATCAGAGGTTGCAAGAAAATATCTATCTTCTCTTTTGGATTTGTTGGACCAGGAATAAGTACTGTAAGGAACATAAATTCATCCTTCATACACATCCATGGCGGTAAATTGTACGGTGTTAATATAACTGACCTAGATGAATATTGTTGCCCTGACTGACCAAATGGCTGAAATCCATCAGCGAAAAGTCCTAATCTCACATTACGTGGTTCAATTGCAAATGAGGGAAATAAAGCATCAAGATGTTTCCATGCAGGGGAATCACAAGGATGACACATCAGCGCTCCATCGTGCTCATGTTCATGAAGCCACATCATGTGGTAAGCTGTAGCAATAGATGCATACAAACGTTGAAGTCTAGCGGTTAACGGAAAATAATACATCACTTTCCAAGCAATTTTTTTCTTCTTCTGCCCTGGTATACGAGTTCCATGCTTATAATGAGGGTGTGTACAGATTTTGCATTCACGTAGATCATTGTCTTCATTCCAAAATATCATGCAGTTGTTTATACAATAATCAATTTTCTCTACAGGCAAGTCTAAACCTTTGACCAATTTATTTGTATTATAAAAATTATCAGTCATTATATTATCAGTAGGAAGTAATTCTGACATCAATTGACATATGTCATCATAGCATCTTTCTGAAAAATAATGTTCTGCTTTCATATTCAAAAACCTAGCAGTAGTTGATAACTGAGAATGACCAGAGGGAATGTCTTCCCACACTTCTCTTTCACTAGCTTTTAACATTTCATATAGTTGCTGATATTCAGGTGTTGATATTTCATCTATATTGGAATAATCAACTGCAGCATTCATCGCATCGTGAACCATTAACTGCATTGCAATATCATTAGTTGAGATATCAGGAGCAGTATAAGTTGTGGCAGATGACGTCCCACCGGAAGGTCCAATTGATTCATACACATAAGGCTCCCTGTGACAATACCAATTATAGTAATTTGGTACAAAACCATTTCTGCATATGTGAACCTTCACGGTATCCTCATCATGAAAAGCTCTATTCCTACATTTCTTAAGATTACACGGACACCGTAATTCATCACCATTCATACATTCTGGATAACTCTTAGCAAAGTTCACAAATTTTCAACTTCAGCAATAAAATCATCTCTAATAAACCCATTTTCCAAACGATTGTACATCCAAGCTTTGTTCATAGACATTTTGACCTTAAACTAATAAATTGAAAATTAGCAAATATTAACGTACAAACACATTACAAATGAAATAACTATATTATGTTACAGATTAATATACGAATATATCTTAATTAAACCATGCTAAATAATATCAAGTACAATTTACTAAAATATACCTGAAGATGTGTAGGTCAACCAGAGAAGAGCAGCAAATGCTATTTGTTTACAAAATAAAAACACCTCAGTACAAAATTTTACTAAAAATTAACAAGTACAAAGCATAAACTATTACTACCGACCAACATAGCAGTGTCCAACATAGCAACGATCACCAAGGCAGCGTTTGGAACAGCCGGCTCACGAGCAACCGGCACAGAGGCCAGACGGCCGCTGGCAGCCGTCACATGCAGCGACCTGCTGCCGACCTGCACAGCAGCGGCTCGCTGTCGGCCAGCACAGAGGCCAGACGGCCGCTGGCGGCCGGCACATGCAGCGACCCGCTGCCAGCCGGCACAGCAGCCAATGGCCAACTGGCGGCCGCCACAGCGGCCAGCGGCCTGCTGGCGGCCGCCATAGGGGCCAGCGGCCGCCACAACGGCCAGCGGCCCGCTGCCGACTGGCAAACCCGCCACCAAGGGAAGGGGAACGAGAAAAACCAAAAGAAACAGTGAGATTCGACTTACCGGCCGGTCGGAGGAAAAACTAGCTTGCCGTCGTCGTCCGCGCGCGTGGAAAGAAAGGGTCGGCCGCGGTAGGGTTAATTAGGCTTGTTTACCGACGGAATGTTTTTCCGTCGGTAACCTTTAATGTTACCGACAGAATACTTTATTCCGTCGGAAAACTTAGGTTTTACCGACGGAATAAAGTATTCCATCGGTAAATCCTGAGTTTACCGACAGAATAAAGTATTCCATCGGTAACATTAAAGGTTACCGACGGAAATTTTTTCCCGTCGATAATTCCGTCGATAAAACTGTATTTTTTTGTAGTGTTGATTATAGAAGGAAACTGTGTCCTAGTAATCTAGGTTGATAATGCCCCCAAGAGGAGCTCATAAGGATTGTCATGTTAAACTCTGCAGGTGGACTTAGTCAGACATGATGATAAGGTTGGGCAGTACTACTCTTGGACTGAGATATTAATTAAAATGAGTTGTCAGTAACTCAATTAATTAGTGGACATCCGACATTTTAAACACAGGGAGACTAACACACTCATAATAAGAAGGAGCCCAAAATGTAATTTGGGATTGGTGCGGTAGTTCAATAATAATTCTTTAGTGGTATGAATTATTATTGATAAAATTAAGTTGGGTGTTCGGGGCGAACACGGGAAGCTTAATTTCATCGGGAGACCAAAACCAATTCCTTCTCTCGGTCCCTATCGTAGCCTCTTGTATAAAGAGTATTATACCCACCGTTACCCACCTTCTTATCCATCCTAATGGGGTCGGCCAAGCAAGCTTGGAACCCAAGCTTGGGACGGCCAAGTAAATAGGATGAGCCAAGATTGTGTGGTCGGCTCTAGCTTGAACCCATGCTTGGTGTGGCCGACCACATCATATTAAAAGGATTTTTATTTTGTTTAAAATCTTTCATAATGTGGAAGCGATGATTTAAAAGAAGAGTTTAAAAAGTAAATATTTCCTTTAATAGTTTTCTACAAAAGATTAAGAGAAAGATTAGATATCTTTCCTTATTTGTAGATTGAAAGAAGATTTTAATTTTAGAGATAACTTTCCTTTTTGGAAATCATCCACATGTTTTAATAGAGAGATTTTAATTTATAAAATTTTCTTTTATAACCAACCATGAAGAGAAAAATTATTAGAGAAATTTTTATTAAAAATTTCCGAAAACAAATTAGGAAGTTTTAATTCTTGTGTTATTAAAATTTTCCTTGTTTGGAGCTATGAGGTGGTCGACCATGATGTTTTAAGAAAAGGAAATTGGTTTTAATCAATTAAAATTTTCCTTTTCATGGTAAAGAAAATAAGGAAGATTTTATTTAAAATTTCCTTATTTGCCAAGACCAAGGAATATAAAAGAGGGGGTAGTGGTGCCTCACCTTACACAACTCTATTCTATTCTCCTCCTCTCTTGGTGTGGCTGGCCCTTCTTATTCTCCCTTCTCCTTTTTCTTTCTTCTCCTTGGCCGAACCTCTTCATCCTTGGGAGCTTGGAAGGTGGCCGGATCTTTCTTGGAGAAGAAGGAGAGAAAGGAGGCTTTGTTTCTAGCATACCTTGGAGCTTGGTGGTGGTGGCCAAACCTCACACTCTTGGAGTTTTTTGTGATGGCCGAAACTAGCTTGGAGAAGAAGGAGCTTGGGTGGTTCTTATCTCGGTAGATCGTCGCCCACACGACGTCCGAGATAAGAAGAGGAATACGATAGAAGATCAAGAGGTTGTTGCTTACAAAGAAATGTATAACTAGTAATTGTTTTCCGCATCATACTAGTTTTTCTTTGTATGAATTCCAAATACAAGAGGCATATAATTCTAGGTTTCGAATTTATGATTCGAGTTTATATTTTTTTGTTTTTCAAATTTATGATTCGATTGTTATTTTTGGTTAAACCTAGAGTTATATAAGGAAATTAAATATTAGATTTCATTAAAAGGCTTTGTCTAGGAAGTGGTGGTTGCTCCCATATCCAAGAAGGTCTAGTGCTTCGCCATGTTTAACCTGGAAACCGATTTCTGAAATTAATATTTAATTAAATTTATAACATAGGTGGATTTGGATAAATAATGTTAAGTATTATTTGCGATCCAAGTCTAAACCATTAAGAATAGATAAGTTAAATTTGGAATCAATAATGTTAAGTTCCGCTTGCGATTCCAAATTTAATTTCTAAAGAACACAATAGGTTGTTAGGAAAGGTTCGACACTTGTATAAAATTTTTGTACAGTGGAACTGGTACGATCTTCCTAGGACCAACCAACAATTGGTATCAGAGCTAGGGTTTGCCTCTATGTGTTTGGTTTTCAGTTTAATTATGCACATGACGTACATAATTTAGGTAGGATAATAGTAGGATATGCTAACTCTGTAGTTGCAGGCTCCAACTATTATGGCTTATGGATATTGTGTGTGATTGAACCCTTGGACATGTCAAGGGCATTTTATTGTGTGTGCATGATTGTATTTAACTAATACAGCAGGAGTTGTATTAACCCTAGGATTTTACATTTATGTTAGATCTAGACTTGATGTACATTCCCTCATGGAATATAGGATCGATGTATGTAAAATTTTATTTTTATGTCGTCGATCGTATCCTTGCGAGGCGTGGTGCTTGAGAAGGACCAGAGGCGCAGCGGAAAAGGAAGCTCGATGGACCCGACGACATGAAACCTTGGGATGGCAGCATGCAAAGGACAGTGATGGAAAAGGCCATAATAGTTGGAAAATTAATTTCCATATTTATTGCTTTTATTTACTGTGATGTGTGTGATAGGTTAAAATTCCTGACTTTAAATAACTAAATGGGAGAGGGATTTTTTTTTTAAATTCCACGGTCTCCATTACTGGTTTGTAAGTGATGCAAACAAACTTGCGCGTTGGCTCTGAGTGTCTTCCTCCATATCGGATGAGTTTATTTGTGGATCACTACTTCCATTTTGGATGACTATAGGAAATTAATTAGGAGCGTGTGATCTTCCCCATCGGAAGGAGCACAATCTTATTTAATGGACTAAGTGTCAAGTAATAGTATACACTTAGCCACATCTAATAGTATCCTTCCCATCGGAGTCACCGCTATTATTTGTGTGACCGAAGGAAAACCAACTATTAATTTTATTTGTTATAAAGTTAGGTTGACAAGAATAAAATTAATGGGTAAAACCTCCTCTTACAAATGTTTGATTTTGTATACGTCCACACTATCGTGACATACAAAATTCACGGTGATTTGAGGTGTTGGTTAATTTAAATAGTATTGTTTGAGGAATCAATATTATTCTAAATTTAGAGTATTGACCAAAGTTTATTTTGTGATTGTTAGGATAACTTTCAACCCACTATTCATTATACTGAATGAGAACAAACTTATTGGTCCCAATTATATAGATTGGAAAAGAAACTTGGACATTGTCCTAACTGCTGAGGGCTATAAGTTTGTACTGTCAGAGGTTTGCCCTAATAGGCCTAATGGTGAATCCACCCAAGAGGAGATTGAGCATCAAAGGAAATGGGTAAAGGCAGATGAGATGACGCGGTGTTACATTTTGGCTTCAATGTCAAATGTGCTGCAACATCAGCATTAGGATTTACCAACAGCCTATGATATAATGAACAATCTCAAGGATTTCTTTGGTCACTAGGATCGGGCCGCTAGGCAAGAAGCTATGAGAAAATTAATGACAACCACCATGATAGAGGGGACTCCCGTAAGAGATCATATCCTAAAGATGATGTCTTATTTGAACGAAATACAAATCCTTGGAGGTGAAATCGATAGAGAAACCCAGATCGATATTATTCTCCAAACGCTACCTAGAAGTTTTGAGCATTTTCGCCTGAACTATAATATGAATAAAAGGATGTATTCATTGGCAGAACTGCTGACAAAACTTCAGACAGCAGAAGGGCTATTTCGTCATGGTTCTCAAATTCACTATGCTGAAAATGATTCTACTTCTAAGTCAAAAGACAAGAAGAAGAAGAAACAGGCTGTCTAAGAAAAGAAGGTGAATAAACCTCAAGATACAGGACAAAAAGTTGGAATGAAGAAGCTGAAGGGCAAGTGCTTCATCTGCAAGCAGTCAGGACATTGGAAGGCAGACTGACCTCGTAGGAAAGAGAACAATAAAGGTATATCTCATTCTCTAGTAGTTGAAACATGTTTAGCGGTGTTATCTACCAGCACCTGGTGTGTAGATACAGGAGCCACTGATCATATCTGCAATTCTTTGCAGGGGTTCCAGGATGTTGGTTAGTCCTAAGAAAATCGTACCGGTTCCACTGTACAAAAATTTTTGTACAAGTGTCGAACCTTTCCTTAAATAACCTATTGTGTTCTTTAGAAGTTAAATTAGGAATCGCAGACAGAACTTAACATCATTGATTCCAAATTTAACTTAATGGTTTAGATTTGAATCGCAAGCGGAACTTAACACTATTGATTCAAATCTACCTAAGTTATTAATTTCATAAATATTAATTTCCAAAATTAGCTTCCAGGACTGCATGGCGAGGCACATGGCCTTTTTGGATATGGGAGCAACCACCACCGCCTAGGCAAAGCCTTTTAAGGAAAGCTAATATTTATTTCCTTAAATAACTCTAGGTTAACCAAAAAGAACAATCGAATCACAAATTCGAAAAAGAAGAAAACACAAACTCGAAAAACTATTTCGAAAACTCTAGAATCATATGCCTCTTGTGTTTGGTATTTCCAAAAATAACTATACAAAGAAAACTAGTATGATGCGGAAAACAATTACTAGTTATACCTTTCTTTGTAAGCAAAAATAACCTCTTGATCTTCTACCGTATTCCTCTTCTAACCTCGGACATTGTGTGGGCAACGATCTTCCGAGATGAAAACCACCAAGCACCTTCTTCTTCCTTCTAGGCTTCGGCCACCAAGAGCTCCTCCAAAGATGAAGAGGTTCGGCCACCACCAAGCTCCAAGGGATGCTAGAAATATCGCCTCCTTTTCTCTCCTTCTTCTCCAAGCAAGATTCGGCCACCACAAGGACTCCAAGGAAGAGATGAGGTTCAGCCACAAGATGGAGAAGAGAGAAAGAGGAGGGGCCGGCCACACCCAAGGAGAAAAAGAGAGGAGAAAAAAATAGAGTCGTTCACCATGAAGGCACCTCTACCCCCTCTTTTATAATCCTTGGTCATGGAAAATAAGGAAATTTAATTAAAAACTTCCTTAATTCTTTTGTCATGAAAAGGAAAATTTTATTTAATTAAAAACAATTTTCCTTTTCATTATTATATGGCCGACCACTTATTTCCCCAAAACAAGGAGAGTTTTAATTAAAACAAAAATTAAAACTTCCTAATTTGTTTCCGGAAATTTATAAAAAATTTCTCCAATAATTTTTCCCTTCATGATGGATTATAAAAAGGAAATTTTATAAATTAAAATCTTTCTTTTAAACATGTGGATGATTTCTAAAAAGGAAAGTTATCTCTAAAAATTAAAATCTCCTTTCAATCTACAAATAAGGAAAGATATCAAATCTTTTCTTAATCTTTTGTAGAAACTTATAAAAGAGAATATTTAATTTTTAAACTCTCTTTTAAATCATGAACATGGTTAAAAAAGGAAAGTTTTCTCAAAATTAAAATCTACCTTTCAATCTACAAATAAGGAAAGATTTAAAATCTTTTCTTAATCTTTTGTAGAAAGCTATAAAAGGAAAGATTTAAATTTTAAACTCTCTTTTAAAATCATGGAATCCACATAAGAAAAATTTATAAATAAAATCCTTTTTAATACGATGTGGCCGGCCACCTAAGCTTGGGCTCCAAGCAATTGGTCGGCCACCTTAAGGCTCAACCTTTAGGCTTGGCGGCCCTAAGCTTGAGCTTCAAGCTTGGCTTGGCCGACCCCTATAGGTTGGGTAAGAAGGTGGGTATGTGGTGAGTATAAATTTCTATATACAAGAGGCTACGATAGGGACCGAGAGGAGGAATTGGTTTTGGTCTCCCGATGAAATTAAGCATCCCGTGTTCGCCCCGAACACATAACTTAATTTCATCAATAATAATTTATTCCACTAAAGAACTATTATTGAACTACCGCACTAATCTCAAATTACATTTTGGGCCCCTTCTTATTATGAGTGTGTTAGTCTCCCTGTGTTTAAGATAATGAATGCCCACTAATTAAATGAGTTACTGAAAACTCACTTAATTAATATCTTAGTCCAAGAGTAGTACCACTCAACCTTATCGTCATATCGGACTAAGTCCACCTGCAGGGTTTAACATGACAATCCTTATGAGCTCCTCTTGGGGTCATTCTCAACCTAGATTACTAGGACATAGTTTCCTTCTATAATCAACAACACACACTATAAGTGATATTATTTCCCAACTTATCGGGCTTATTGATTTATCGAACTAAATCTCACCCATTGATAAATTAAAGAAATAAATATCAAATATATGTGCTTGTTATTATATTGGGATTAAGAGCACACACTTCCATAATAACTGAGGTCTTTGTTCCTTTATAAAGTTAGTATAAAAAGAAACGACCTCTAATGGTCCTACTCAATACACTCTAAGTGTACTAGTGTAATTATATAGTTAAGATAAACTAATATCTAATTACACTACGACCTTCCAATGGTTTGTTCCTTTCCATTTTGGTCGTGAGCTACTGTTTATAATTTATAAGGTGTTGATAACATGATCCTCTGTGTGTGACACCACACACCATGTTATCTACAATATAAATTAATTGAACAACTACATTTATCATAAATGTAGACATTTGACCAATGTGATTCTTATTTTTAGATAAATGTTTATACCAAAAGCTAGGCTTTTAGTATACATCCTAACACAGGAAACCCGACGACTATTTGAAGGAGAGATAACTGTCTACATGGGCAATGCTACTAAGGTGGTGGTTGTTGCAGTGGGAGACGTCTACTTATCTTTTGATAGGAATAGAAGTTTGGTTTTAAGAAATTCTCTTTATGTACCCAGTTTCAGAAAGAATTTGATTTCAGTTTCTAAATTATATTTGAATGGATATTCTATTTTTTTTTAATAACAATGTGGTTATAAAGAGAAATAGGGTTATCATCTGTTCTGGTGCATTGGTTGGAAATTTATATACTTTAAATCCAATTTCTTCCATAAAGTAACAAATGAAAATTAATAACACATCCTCTAATTCCAATAAGAGAAAGGAACCTTCAGAGATGAACCAAACATATCTTTTGCATCTAAGGCTTAGTCATATTAACTTAAGTAGGATTCAAAGGCTTATAGCTGATGGACTCTTGGGTTCATTAGTGGTGGAAAATTTTTCAACCTATGAATCTTGCTTGGAAGGTAAAATGACCAAGAGACCTTTTAAAACCAAGGGGTATAGAGCCAAAGATGTGTTAGAACTGGTTCATTCTGATTTGTGTTGTCCTATGTCTATCCAGACAAGAGGTGGTTTCGAATACTTTGTCTCTTTTATAGATGATATTCGAGATACGAATACATTTACTTGATGTGTCGCAAGTCTGAGTGCTTTGATAAGTTCCAAGAGTACAAGGTTGATATGGAGAAACATCTTGGTAAAAGTATCAAGACACTACGGTCTGATCGTGGTGGCGAATACATCTTAGGAGAGTTTAAGAATTACTTATCAGAGGCCAGGATTCAATCCCAATTGTCTGCACCTGGTACACCCCAACAGAATGGTGTAGCAGAACGAAGGAATAGGACTCTTATGGAGATGGTTAGATCGATGATGAGTTATTCAGAATTACCAAATTTGTTTTGAGGATATGCTCTAGAAACAGCTGCGCACATTCTGAACTTGGTACCTTCTAAATCAGTACCCTCTACTCCCACAGAATTATGGAAGGGCGAAAGTCCAGTCTGAGACATATTCGGATTTGGGGTAGTCCAGCACATGTGCTGAAAGCAGATGCTGATAAGTTGGAATCTTGTACAAAAGTTCGTGTGTTTGTGGGTTATCCTAGAGGGACGAAAGGTGGTTTATTTTATAGTCCTAAAGACCAGGAGGTCATTGTTAGCACCAATGCCCAGTTTTTAGAAGAAGACTATATAATGGACCACAAGCCCAGAAGTAAAATTGTTCTAGAAGAAATGAGAGAGGACACGTCTACTTCAGTACCAACAGTACAAGATGAAGTACCATAAGAAACTGCAACACATGTCACAAATGATGCACAGTTATAGACAGTGTCTCGTCGTAGTGGGAGGGTTGTGAGGCAACCTGAGAGATTCATGTTTTTGGGAGAGTCTTCGGACTTGATCCTAGGTAAACATGAACCTGATCCCCGGACATATGACGAAGCACTCCAAGATAAAGATGCAGCATCTTGGCAAAAAGCGATGAATTTTGAAATAGAATCTATGTATTCTAATAAGGTCTGGCAGCTAGTAGAACCACTAAATGGTGTAAAAGCCGTTGGATGTAAGTGGATCTACAAAAGGAAAAGAGGGACAGACGGGAAGGTAGAAACCTTCAAAGCAAGGCTTGTTGCGAAACGGTATACTCAGAAAGAGGGAATCGATTATGAGGAGACTTTTTCACCGGTAGCTATGCTTAAGTCTATCCGGATACTCTTATCCATTATTGCTCATATGGATTATGAGGTTTGGCAAATGGATGTCAAGACAACTTTCCTTAACGGAAGTCTTGAAGAAAACATCCATATAAAGCAACCAGAGGGGTTCATTGAAAAAGACAAAGAGCATCTAGTGTGCAAGCTCAATCGGTCCATTTATGGACTGAAGCAAGCTTCAAGATCTTGGAACATCCGGTTTAATGAAGTAATCTAGTCATATAGATTTATTCAATGTCCGGATGAGTCCTGTGTATACAAGAAGTGTAACGGAAACGTGGTGGTATTTCTTGTACTATACATAGATGACATTTTGTTAATTGGCAACAATGTCAAAGTGTTATCAGGCGTAAGGGTATGGTTGTCCAAACAATTCGATATGAAGGACTTAGGAGAATGTACACACATTCTTGGGATCAAAGTCATAAGGGATTGCAAGAAAAGGATATTGTGCCTATCTCAAGCTTCATATATAGATACAATCCTTGCTCATTTTAGCATGCAAAACTCCAAGAAAGGTTTCTTACCTTTTAGGCATGGAGTAGTTTTATCTAAAGAGATGTCTTCGAAGACATCAAAGGAGATAGAGGACATGAAGGCAGTTCCTTATGCTTCGGTTGTGGGAAGCCTAATGTATGCAATGCTGTGTACGAGACCAGATATCTGCTTTGCCGTGGGCATGGTTAGCAAATATCAAAGTAACCCTGGACAAGGACATTGGACTGTGGTAAAGCATATATTAAAGTACCTGAGAAGGACTAGAGATTATATGCTAGTATACCAAGCAGATGATTTGTTCCCTGTGGGTTACACGGATTCAGACTTCCAATCAGATAGGGACAATAGTAAGTTTACATCAGGCTATGTGTTTACTTTAGGAGGTGGAGTCATTGCATGGAGGAGTGTTAAGCAGAAATGCGTATCAGACTCAACCATGGAAGCTGAGTATGTAGCAGCCTCTGAGGCAGCCAAAGAACTTGTATAGCTTAGGAACTTCCTAATGGACTTAGATGTGATTCCTGGTTTGCCCAAAATCATCACAATTTATTGTGATAATAGCAGTGCAGTTGCAAACTCAATCAAGCCCATGAGGCGAGTAAACATACAAAGCGCAAGTATCACCTGATACGAGACATCGTAAATCGAGGAGAAGTTGTTGTCGCCAAGATTGCATCAGCAGATAACCTGGCAGATCCTTTCACTAAGGCCCTTCCGGTGAAAGCTTTTGATCGGCATGTGGAGGGGATGGGAATCAGATGTATGGCAGCAGATATGGCAGCTTAGTCTTTTAGTATAAGTGGGAGATTGTTAGAGTGTATACTAAAAGCTTAGCTTTTGTAAACATTTATTTTGAAGTAAAGAATCACATTGGTCAAAAATGTCTACATTTATATGCTAAGTGTAGTTGTTCAATTAGTTTATATTATAGATAACATGGTGTGTGTGGTCACACACAGAAGATCATGTTATCGGTTCTTTATAAATTATAAACAATAACTCACGACTAAGATGGATAGGAACAAACCATTGGAATAGTCATAGTGTAATTAGGTATTAGTTTATCTTGACTAATAAATCACACTAGTATACTCTGAGTTTATTGAGCATGACCATTTAAGGTAAGTTCTTTTTATACTGACTTAATAAAAGAACAAGACCTTAGTTATTATGGAAGTGTGTGCTCTTAATTCTAATATAATAACAAGCACATATATTTAGTATTCATTTCTTTAACTTATCAAAGGATGAGATTTGGCTTGATAAATCAATAGGCCCGATAAGTTGAGAAATGATATTACTTATAGTGTGTGTTGTTGATTATAAAAGGAAACTGTGTCCTAGTAATCTAGGTTGATAATGTCCCTAAAAGGAGCTCATAAGGATTGTCATGTTAAACCCTACAGGTGGACTTAGTCCGACATGACGATAAGGTTGAGTGGTACTACTCTTGGACTGAGATATTAATTAAAATGAGTTGTCAGTAACTCAATTAATTAGTGGACATCCGACATCTTAAACACAGGGAGACTAACACACTCATAATAAGAAGGAGCCCAAAATGTAATTTGGGATTGGTGCGGTAGTTCAATAATAATTCTTTAGTGGTATGAATTATTATTGATGAAATTAAGTTGGGTGTTCGGGGCGAACACGGGAAGCTTAATTTCATCGGGAGACCAAAACTAATTCCTCCTCTCGGCCCCTATCGTAGCCTCTTGTATAAAGAGTATTATACCCACCCTTACCCACCTTCTTACCCATCCTAATGGGACCGACCAAGCAAGCTTGGAACCCAAGCTTGGGCTGGCCAAGTAAATAAGATGAGCCAAGATTGTGTGGTCGGCCTTAGCTTGAACCCAAGCTTGGTGTGGCCGGTCACATCATATTAAAAGGATTTTTTATTTTGTTTAAAATCTTTCCTTATGTGGAAGAGATGATTTAAAAGAAGAGTTTAAAAATTAAATATTTCCTTTTATAGTTTTCTACAAAAGATTAAGAGAAAGATTAGATATCTTTCCTTATTTGTAGATTGAAAGAAGATTTTAATTTTAGATATAACTTTCCTTTTTGGAAATCATCCACATGTTTTAATAGAGAGATTTTAATTTATAAAATTTTCTTTTATAACCAACCATGAAGGGAAAAATTATTAGAGAAATTTTTATTAAAAATTTTCGAAAACAAATTAGGAAGTTTTAATTCTTGTGTTATTAAAACTTTCCTTGTTTGGAGCTATGAGGTGGCCGACCATGATGTTTTAAGAAAAGGAAATTGGTTTTAATCAATTAAAATTTTCCTTTTCATGGTAAAGAAAATAAGGAAGATTTTATTTAAATTTTCCTTATTTGCCAAGACCAAGGAATATAAAAGAGGGGGTAGTGGTGCCTCACCTTACACAACCCTATTCTATTCTCCTCCTCTCTTCCTTGGTGTGGTCGGCCCTTCTTATTCTCCCTTCTCCTTTTTCTTTCTTCTCCTTGGCCGAACCTCTTCATCTTTGGGAGCTTGGAAGGTGGACGGATCTTTCTTGGAGAAGAAGGAGAGAAAGGAAGCTTTGTTTCTAGCATCCCTTGGAGCTTGGTGGTGGTGGCCGAACCTCACACTCTTGGAGTTTTTTGTGATGGCCGAAATTAGCTTGGAGAAGAAGGAGCTTGGGTGCTTCTCATCTCGGTAGATCATCGCCCACACGACGTCCGAGATAAGAAGAGGAATACGATAGAAGATCAAGAGGTTGTTGCTTACAAAGAAAGGTATAACTAGTAATTGTTTTCCGCATCATACTAGTTTTTCTTTGTATGAATTCCAAATACAAGAGGCATATAATTCTAGGTTTCAAATTTGTGATTTAAGTTTATATTTTTTTGTTTTTCAAATTTATGATTCGATTGTTCTTTTTTGTTAAACCTAGAGTTATATAAGGAAATTAAATATTATATTTCATTGAAAGGCTTTGTCTAGGAAGTGGTGGTTGCTCCCATATCCAAGAAGGTCTAGTACCTCGCCATGTTTAACCTGGAAGCCGATTTCTGAAATTAATATTTAATTGAATTTATAACATAGGTGGATTTGGATATATAATGTTAAGTATCATTTGCGATCCAAGTCTAAATCATTAAGAACAGATAAGTTAAATTTGGAATCAATAATGTTAAGTTCCGCTTGCGATTCCAAATTTAATTTCTAAAGAACACAATAGGTTATTAGGAAAGGTTCGACACTTGTATAAAATTTTTGTACAGTGGAACTGATACGATCTTCCTAGGACCAACCAGCAGTAGGTCAGGTGGAGATAGGGGTAGGAAGACTTGGTGGGTCGAGGATCGGAAGTGGGAAGCCTGTGGTCTTTTGTTTGAAGGGGGATTGTTGGGGTTGCAAGGTTGCGAACATAGTCCCACATTGAAAACACATGGGAAAGATCATGAGTTTATAAGAGAAAAGATATCTCCATTGGCATGAGGCCTTTTGGGTAGAGCCCAAGAGTAAACCATAAGGGTTTAGGCCCAAAGTGGATAATATCATACCATTATAGAGATATCTAAATTCTTTTCGATCCTACAGTAACCAAGTAATTCATTGTGCCCCGTCGTTTTTAGTCTCTTAATTATTTTATGCAAGTGTTAATTTTGTTAAAGCTATAAAGTTTGGGAAAGATTTTCTATTTTTCTTTGCAGGGTTATTCACCCTCCCCCCTCCTCTAGCCGACTGCCAAGGGTCCAACAAGGTCATATCCTAGTAGGGACAAATCTTAGGTGTTAATCCAACTGAAAAGATCAGGAGGTTTGTAAGTTGAGATTAAGACAGCCATTACTGTCATACTCATGCATCATTATTTATTGTGCTAACTCTATTTTATAGGTTAAATATTATCTGTGTTAATAATGTTTTGCAAGAACTGTGTGGCTTCATCAATAAATAGGATTGTTTAGTCGACGAATCTTTAAAATGTTTCATCAATGGATCAAGATGATTAATTGACAGATTAGGGGTTTTAGAGATCATCCAGATCAACAAGATCTAGCAAAAGGAAAGAGAGGTTCAATTGACGGATAACTTAGATCAGTCGACAGAACAGCATAATTTCTGAGATTGGACGAATCAGATCAGACAAATAAGTAAAGGGGTGGGGTTTAGTCAATGGATAACTTTGATCAGTCGACGGAACAACATGATTTATATGATTAGATGGTTCATATTAGAGCAAACAAGGAAGGAACGAGGATCAGTTGATAGATAGGATGATCAATCGACAAATAGGATAAGTCGACGGAATAGTTTATTCATCGATAGGACGTTGCATATAAAAGATTCCCTTGAGGCCCGAGCCAGAGAGACTTACTCATTGCTTCATTCATTACTGCTGCTTTAGATTGTGCAAGTTCTTCTAATTCTAGGCTAAAGTCTACTCCAACAAGAAAGCTCCAATTTCAAATCCTTTGACTTGTTGGTAAAGTTGATTATTGTACTTATTTTAGTAAGGAGAGGTGTAAAGGTTATTACACCCTCCTTCATTTGTATTCGATTTCTCCTTGTGAAGTTTTGGAGGAGATCATTAGTGAATTGTCCAACGGATATGGTCCAAGGGATCACAGATCTTGGAGTAGAAGTCGACTGGGCTCCGAATCAAGTAAAAAAAAATTATCTTTTTTCTTTATTTTATTCTACTACGTACTTAAGTTTTATGAAAGGTTTTGTAATGAAAATTTTTTAAGTGGCTAGATTCACCCCCCCCCCTTCTCTCTCATTCTCAACGGTCCTACAATTGGTATCAGAGCAAGGGCTCTTGATTTGGTGCAACCACCAATCAAGAATTCACTTTTTTTTCTTTTATAATTCATTTTTTCCTTCTATCACACTACTTACCCCAGGATAAATTCTTGGAAAAATTTTCTGTTTGTAAATTGTCTTGCAAGAAAAATGTCTCAAAGTGAGTTTTTAGCACCGTCCGACCTCCCCTCTTCAATAACAATGATTTCCCATACTGAAAAAGGAGGATGGAAGTTTTCCTCAAGACAGACATAAAAACTTGGTTCTCCATCCGGTGTGACTACACGACACTAATCGACAAAACCAATGAACTTCTCGACCCGGAGAAATGGATGGATGAAATAAAAAAGAAGATGTAAACTGACTTGAAGGCACTCAACACGCTCCAATGCGGGCTAGCAAAGGAAGAGCTCAACCGAGTCAGTCCTTCCAAAAATATAAAAGAATTATGGGACATGCTGATCGAACTACATGAGGAAATGAATGACAACTCAAAGGTAATGAAAAGAGACTTGTATTAAAATCAACTCCTTAACATAAAAATGTTGGATGGTGAAACCGTAAAAAAACTACATATGAGGATCAAGGATATCCTCAACAGTCTTCACCTAATCGGCCACCAACTTAACAACCGTGACCAAATAAGGCATGCCCTAAATGCGTTCTCTTAAAACTCTATGGGCATCTATCATAGATGTCTATAAAGTCTCGAGGGGCCTTTCTAAAATTCAATTATATGAACTCTTTTGTGAATTAGAACTACACGAGCAGTCTAACTCCAGTTAAACTGAGAAAGGTATTGCCCTTATTGCAGGATCAATGAAAAAGTCTAAGTCAAAATCCTAACCCTCCCTACAAGCCTCGCAAGCCCCACAACCCTATTAACACTGCTCCCCATCACCGCCCCATACCTTCCCCTTTCTGTCCCCTCTTCGAGCTCTCGGCACCCCCACTCCCTCTTCATGCCCAAAATTTCCTCGCCACATCCCTTCGCCTCCTTAATAAAATAGCAAATCGATTCTGGTTGTGAGGCGATTGACTCCAATAAATTGATCTTCTCTTCGTATCTTCGCCTCCTTAGCCCCCAGCACTAAGGCAACCCTTCACCCTGCCCTAATATCTTCTTCACATGCACTGCCATAGTATGTTACTCTTCTTTTACTCTTCTTGTTCCTCTTCCATTTTTCAACATTTGTTGATTGATTCTTTTAAGGGATTGTTGTAGCCATGTCAATCCAACTCTTTTATGTCTAAATGTTGGTGGTGGCATCGAGGTGAAGCTTCGGTTGAGGCAGCCTTGTAGGGAATGAGATTTCTTCCCATTCGAGCAGGTTCTTGATACAATGTTCCATGAGCTCACATTGTACATGGGCCACACAATGCCTCATTCTACAAGCTCTAGGATGAGTTGCGCAAGGTGATTTAGTTGGTTGCTACTGGGAATATCGTATTGGTTCCCCTGTACAAAAATTTTGTACAAGTCCTGAACCATTCCTAACAACCTATTGTGTTCTTTAGAAAATAAATTTGGAATCGCAAACAGTACTTAATATTATTGATTCCAAATTCAACTTATCTGTGTTGGATCGAGATCGTGCTAGAGGGGGGAGGGTGAATAGCGCTCGTGGCTTTCACACGTTTCAGATTCATAAAACTATCAAGTTAAAGCAGCGGAAATAAAAGACAACAAACGCGAACACAAGTATTTACTTGGTTCGGAGCCTGTGACGACTCCTACTCCAAGGCCCGCGATCGTTGATCGCTTTTGATGGGCAACAATTATAATATCGAGAAATATTACAACTGAAGTACAATAAGGATTACAATAAAATAAACTGAAAAATAATACCGACGACAAAAGATTGAAGAATCGCAGCTCCGGATCGTCGGTAACTTGTCGTAGCACTTCTGAGTCATCTTGTTAGCAGCACACAGGAGAAAGGTAGCTTGAGAATTGATTGTCTTGCTACTGCCTCGAGACCTGCTTAAATACTTCGTTGAGGGCGCTTCCAATGGCCCATGGAGGCGCCTCCAAGACGAAGTTTTATCCCACAATCCTCGCTGTCGATGAGCTGTCACCGCTGCCGCTTATCCGCCTGAGGGTGCCTCCAATGCCCCATGGAGGCGCCTCTAAGAAGCAGTCCAGGGTGCCTTCACTGTCCTCTAAGGCGCCTCTAAGCTCACTTCGCAGACAGCTCCATGGTGCACCCGAGGCGCCTCCAAGCTCCATGGAGGCGCCTCGGACACTGTTAATCCAAGGCTTAGCTTGTTCCTTTTGTACCTGCAAGACACGTTAGTCCCAAAATAACATACCCTGCAAGACACAGTTAGAACAGATATAAACATGATAAATCAAGTGATCGACAGTCATCAGACTGTCCGGGTCTGACTTCATATTTTCGACCGGAAACCCTAGGTTAACCCGACGCCTACTGTTCCCTCTGTGGGGAACGCGTCCAAACCTACTCCCCTCAGGAGAGATTACCTGATGTCAGTCCGGTCCTCCAGACCGACTGGACTTTCTGCCTAGGGTTACCACCCCCTAGGACCTAGGGTTACCACACCCTAGGATTTTTCTTCACCTAGGGTTACCACCCCCTAGAACCTAAGGTTACCCCCCTTAGGATTTTCCTTCACCTAGGGTTACCACCCCTTAGGACCTAAGGTTGCCGCCCCTTAGGGTTTTCCTCCACCTAGAGTTACCACCCCCTAGGACCTAGGGTTACCGCCCCCTAGGGCTTTCCTTCACCTAGGGTTACCACCCCCTAGGACCTAGGGTTACCGCCCCCTAGGGTTTTCACCTGCCTAACCGCAGTTAGGACTTTCTTGAGACCTCATTTAAGCACGTTAGATAACAAAACCCCTTAACTTGATCCCTTTGCCATAATTAAAACATTGGTTCGATCGTCGGATGCTTACTACACCAACAATCTGTTCTTAGAGGTTTAGATTTGGATCGCAAACGATGTTTAACATTATTAATACAAATCCACGTATGTTACAAATTTGATCAAATATTTATTTCAAAGTTCGGATTTCAGGTCAAACGTGGTGAGACACTAGGCCTTCTTGGGTATGAGATCATCCACCATTGCCTAAGTAAAGCCTTACAAAGAAAACCAATATTTAATCTCTTTATAGTAACCCTAGGTTTAACCAAAAAGAACAATCGAATCACAGATTTGGAAAATAAAAGAAACACAAAATCAAAAATATAAATTCGATAACCTAGATTCATTAGCCTCTTGCGTTTGGTAATTCAAGATCTAAATAAAAGGATGAACTAGTTATGATGCAGAAACTAATAACTAGTTATACAATTCACCCTCCTCTTGCCAGTCCCGCTGCACCAACATAATGAACTTAATAATTATTTCAACTAATTTAATTTAACCTAAAATTAATTAATAAATTTAATTCAAAATTACCTTTTGTTGGATCTCGTGGTTGTTTTGATGTGATCAACCAAATTAGGTTAGGTCCTGTTTGATTTTGATCCCTGTGTCTAAGTGTGCAGGAGCTTAGGAGCACAGGAAGTTGAGCGGAAGACACAGCTAGTGAGAAGGATGGCACGGGAAGGGAGCTGACGGGCTCAGTGCATCCGAGGGACGAAAGGGTGTTGCGGAAGAGTACACTGGTGGACGAGAAGAATGTACGTGGCGTTCGAGGGATGAGAAGTCGGAGTGGAAGCCTGCTCGAGGAGAAGGCCAGAAATTGAGTTCGGGTGAGCCTTATTTTCATTGGCCATAATCACCCAGGCGATCGGAGCAACAGGAGAGCGAAAGTAGTTGAGCACGCCTGCTGGAGGCACCCTCAACAGAGGCTAATCCAGAGGCGGATCAGAACACGATCGTGCAACCCTGCACGACCGTGTCCCCAGAAGCCAAGTCCCAGCATCACACGGACGTGCCAATTGGCACGACCGTGCAGCGTATCCAGAGCCAACTTAGGGCACGGTTGTGCCATCCTTGCACGGTCGTGCCGTCGCGCAGTGCCCTAGCTTATAAAAGGGGGGTTAAGCCCTTTTCTGAGGAGGAGAGAGCCGGGAGGCGAGCCGTCAAGAGGAGAATCACTCTGGTGCCATTCCACTCCGTCCAGAACATTGATCCAGCGACCTTTCATCACCACATCAACTCCAGAAGCAAAGGATTGGATCCGAAGATCACTCATCGTCATTGGATAAACATACTTCTTCTTTCTCTCTTTGCTTTTGAGGATTGTATGTTTATATTTACTATGTCTTCGGGTTTTTCTCTAGCGTCTATGGAGTAGAGTTCTTGTTCTAGGATGAGGGAGTAATTGTGGATTGGTTTTGATGTAAGACTCATGTTATGCTTATATTCATTGGATGATTTCGCTTGCTTTGTTTCGACTACTCGATCTCTTTGTAGTATTGATTGATTGTGTAGGAGTTGCCAACCTCGTAGAGGAAATACCTTAGATCGTACACCCGAGGGGCCCTAGTGACAGGGGTAACCCGTTCACGGACATCTAGGGTACTTCCTTGAAAGGAGAGGCGACGCCTCCACAAGGAAGTAAGAGACCAAATTAAGCTTCTAAATTCTATCTTTGATAACATCAATAAGAGTCGTGTCCTTGTGATCTACCGAGGCGCCCTAGTGATAGAGATTAACTGTAACAAGATTTCATAGGGATAGTCTTTGTTTGGTGCTTAAGGATAGTTACTTTAGCTTCCGGCGAATGTATGCCGATGGACAATGAATATAGGATAGTATGAAACACATCAACACCATCACAATGAAACCAAACTCCTAGAACTCTTCATTAACCAGGTTGATTTCTTGTCATTGCTAGTTCTCATCTCCATCTTTCTAATATCTTTTCTTAGATTACTTACAACCATCGATAGTGTAGCTAATATTAAGTGTGGCATCACTAGTGCTTATAACCAGTCCCTATGGGTTCGACAATCTTTTATATTATTGACGACGAATCCATGCACTTGCGGAATCGTAACAAGTTTTTGGTGTCGTTGCCGGAGACTGCATCTATAACATTGGTGATAGTTATACTAGATTAGACTAGACTTTATTTTCTTTTCCTGTATCTTTCCTTTAGTTTACTCTTGTTTTTCTTTACATCCTGCATTTTATTCCATATATTGTTTTTTACATTCGAAGCTAACCTTGCAGGAGATTCAATTACCCTGCATGTCTGTCTACTTTCCACTCCCGATCTATTCGGATAGGACATGATGTTAAAACCCTTAAAGGATTATGGAGCACCGAAGTCTGCTAAAGAGCTGGGGCCTATTGTGTTTCCAGAAATCTCGGCGAAGAATTTTATGCTCAGACCATCATTCATCTCTAAGGTGCAGGAAAATCAGTTTGGGGGATTAGATTCAGAAAATCCTTACTTGTATCTCCTAGATTTCCACAACTATTGCAACACAATGAGAGTTGAGGGGGTTCTGGCTGATTCAATACAACTTATAGTTTTTCCATTCAGTCTCAGAAGTAATGCAAAGGTTTGGTTCAATACTCTACAGTCGAGAAGCATCAGGACGTGGGATGAATTAGAGAGAAAATTTCTAAACAGATACTTTCCTCCAAAAAGAACTTCTCAGTTGAGAGATCAGATTCTGCACTTCAAGCAACGTGACGAAAAGGCATTGCATCAAGCTTGGGATAGGTACCTGTCAATTCTATATCAGTTCCCACATCACGGTATTGAGAGTTGGTTCGTTCTTCACATATTTTACATTGGACTCTCATTCCAGAACAAGATCCTCTTGGACACAACAGCTGGGGGGCACTCATGAAAAAAAGTTTGGATGAAATACAAGAAATAATCCATATGGTGGTATCAAATCTCAGCGAATGGTCAGGACAAGACGTACTAAACTTATCTCTACACCCGATCAAAGCAGAAGAGTATAAGGGAGTGTTGATGGATGAAAATAAATCAAGACACATAGAGAACGAGGTTCGGGCAGAATTAGAGGAGCCCATCAATATGCAATCCAAGGATGTACAAAAAATGTTTCCTTGGTGTGGAGATGTCCTACTAAAATCGTCGGGAGGTTTGATATCTACCTCAGCATCATGTGTAGAGGAGGACTTGAATGATGATGATGATATTGAGGGAATGGCTCAAGAAATCGACGGAGCGCTAGAAGAAGTCGTGGCAAACGAAGAAATACGGCTACTAGAACAGGAACCAGCATGAACAGGAACCAACATTGCTTGAGATTGTACCACCTCAAGTGGAGTTAAAACCTCTGCCGCCTAACCTTAAATATGCGCTCCTTGGTCCGGATTCCACCTTCCTAGTAATAATTAATGCAGATTTGACTGAGATGGAGACACAGAGATTGATCAAGGAGCTGAGAACACACAGAAAAGCAATCGGATACACCATTGATGACATAAAAGGGATCAACCTTTCAATTTGCATGCACAAAATTCTGCTCGAAGAATGATATAAAAAGTTAATTGAGCATCAAAGAAGGTTAAATCCAAATTTGAAAGAGATGGTGAAGAATAAAGTATTGAAATTTCTTGATGCTGAGATCATTTATCCTATATCGGATAGTGAATGGGTGAGTCCAAACCATGTGGTCCCCAAGATGGGGGGAATGACTGTGGTTAGAAATGAAAATAATGAATTGATTCCGACAAGAACAGTCACAGGATGGCGGATGTGTATTGATTACAGGAAGCTAAACAAGGAGACTAGGAAAGATCATTTTCCCCTACCATTCATCAATGAGATGCTGGAAAGATTGGCAAAGTATTCCTATTTTTGTTATCTGGATGAGTATTCTGGTTTTTTTTTTTTCAAATTCCAATACATCCTCTAGATCAAGAAAAGACCACCTTCACATGCCCTTTTGGTACCTATGCTTATCGACGAATGTCGTTTGGACTCTGCAACACACCAGCTACATTTCAGAGATGTATGATGGCAATATTCTCAAATTTCATGGAAAAGATTATGGAAGTATTCATGGATGATTTCTCAATTTATGGGAATGACTTCGATTCTTGTCTTCTGAACATTTCCAAAGTTCTTCAGAGATGTGAAGATGTGAATTTAGTTCTGAACTGGGAGAAGTGTCACTTCATGGTCAAAGAGGGAATTATTTTAGAACACAAGATTTCAGACCAAGGAATTGAGGTAGATAAAGCCAAAATAGAGACAATTGAGAAACTACCTCCACCTCTTAACGTAAAAGGGGTTAGGAGCTTTTTAGGGCACACTGGATTTTACAGACGTTTCATCAATGACTTCTCAAAAATTTCCAAGCCACTAACCAACTTGTTGATTAAAGATGATGAATTCTGTTTTGACGGTGACTGCAATGAGGCTTTTAAGAAAATCAAGAGTGCTCTCATCTCAGCTCCCGTAATTCAAGCTCCAGACTGGGAACTCTCATTTGAAATCATGTGCGACGCTAGTGATTTTGTAGTGGGAGCGGTTTTAGGACAAAGAAAGGATAAAGTATTGCACACAATCCACTATGCGAGCAAGACATTGAATGCAGCCCAAATGAATTATTCTACCACCGAAAAGGAATTGTTGGTCATAGTATTTGCAATCGACAAGTTCAGGTCTTATCTAGTAGGCTCAAAAGTGATAGTGTATTCCGATCATGCTGCCATAAGATATCTGTTTAATAAGAAAGATGTCAAACCCCGGTTGATCAGGTGGATCTTGCTTCTTCAAGAATTTAATCTGGAAATTAGAGACAAAAAAGAGGTCGAGAATGTTGTGGCAGATCATATATCCTGAGTATGGCCGAATGGGCAAAAAGACGTAGATTTTGATCCGCCCATAAATGATGTTTTCCCTAATGAGCATTTATTGGCAGTAAATTCTGAGAGAGTTCCTTGGTATGCGGATTTTGTTAATTACCTCTCAAGTGGAGTATTTCCCCCAAAATTCACCTGGCAGGAGAGGAAAAATTTTTTCTCAGACGTCAAACACTACATATGGGATGAACCACTACTTTTTAGGAAATGCGGAGATACAATCTACCGGAAGTGTGTGTCGGAAGACGAAATCAAGAACATTTTATTTCACTGTCACTCATCATCTTACAGCGGCCATTTGGGCGTGTCAAGAACAGCTACAAAAATTTTACAAGCAGGATTTTTTTGGCCAAGTCTATTTAAAGGCACGAAGAATTTTGTGCAGTCCTACGACCAATGTCAGAAGACCAGGAACATCACTAGAAGAAATGAGATGCCACTGAATTGCCTCCTCGAAGTAGAACTGTTCAATGTATAGGGAGTAGATTTTATGGGGCCCTTTCCTTCATCATGTGGAAACAATTATATCTTGGTGGCGGTGGACTATGTGTCGAAATGGGTGGAAGCCATAGCTTCTTCTACTAGTGATGCCAAAACAGTAATTAAACTGTTTAAAAAAGTGATTTTTCCACGATTCGGTGTACCTAGGGTAGTTATTAGCGACGGGGGTTCATACTTCATTGAAAGACAGTTTGAAAATTTGCTAAAGAAATACGGAGTTAGCCACAAAGTAGCAACACCTTACCATCCCCAGACCAATGGATAAGCAGAGATTTCCAACCGGAAGATAAAAGTAATATTAGAAAAGACAGTGTCCAATTCTCGAAAAGACTGGTCATTGAAATTGGATGATGCTTTATGGGCATACCGTACTGCTTTCAAGACTCCAATTGGTATGAGCCCATTCCGACTTGTATACGGAAAGCTGTGTCATCTTCCTTTAGAATTAGAACACAAGACTTACTGGGCGATAAAGTAGCTTAACTTGGATCTAAAGCTAGCAGGAGATAGAAGGAAACTCCAATTAAATGAGCTTGATGAATTGAGGATGGATGCCTACGAATATGCCAAATCCTACAAAGAGATGACATGATCAACATATCATGCGGAGAGCATTCGAGGAAGGGGATTCAGTGCTGCTGTTTAATTCAAGATTGAAACTTTTTTCTGGGAAGTTAAAATCGAGATGGACAGGACCATTCCAAGTCAAAAAGGTCTACCCGTTTGGAGCTGTTGACATTTGGAGCAAGGAGCATGGGGAATTTAAAGTAAGCAGGCAGCGTTTAAAAAAATACCTCCATGATGTGCCGGCAGAGGAAGATATGTTGATATACTTCTCAGATCCACGTCCACCTGAATGAGTTATAATGGGGCCGAGCTAAAGACCTAAAACAAGTGCTTCTTGAGAGGCAACCCAAGGATTTTCTTTCATTTTAGTTTATCATCCCATTTGTCGGTTTATTTCTCTAGTGAGTTTAAGTCGAGCATTTTTTATTATTTCTTTATTTATGGGTATTCGCTTTCAGGATGTGCTGAGCCTCCATGAGCTGGCCGTGAGCATGTCGGCGTCGTAGGAATCGAAAGAGCGAAAGGCGAGTCACCGTGAGCCTAAAGGAGTTGGCCGTGTGATCCCACACGGTCATGTGATGCCAACAAAAGGATGAAGGTCACGAGTCATGCAGCCCTGCGTGGTCGTGTGGCCTATGCAGAGAGAGGAAGGACATAGGTCGTGTCAATTGGCACGGCCGTGCGAGACTGCCAGAGAAGGAGAAAGCTCAGGTCGTGCCAATTGGCACGGTCGTGAGACAAGACCAGAGAAGGGGACGGACTGGGCCGTGCCAATTGGCACGGCCGTGCAACTTCGGCCGAGTGGAGAAAAGAGGGGGCGTTCCAATTGGCACGACCGTGCCATGGAGGGGTCATGCAATCCTACACGGCCCGACCCACACCCCTATTTTATTAGGGCACGGGTGTGTGGAGGCTTGCACGCCCGTGCCGCCGTTTTCACCTTCTCCCCCACACCTCCCTTCTCTCCTCTCTTCCTCCAACTTCCCAAGGTGTTACCACTCCTCCCCCACATTCATCTCATTCCAATCGATCATCCATGATGTCGGACTTCACAAAAAGGAACTCTCATCAAAGGAAAGGAAAATAAGTGTTGGTCATCTCAAACGAGGAGAATGCACGCTTCGAAGGTATATCGAACAACTTTGGTATTACTTTCTCTAATGGTGATCAATTGCATTGTTTTCATTCTTTATCTAAACGTCCCATTCTAAGCACTAGATTTATGGACCGAGAGACCTTAGAAGCATTGGGGTTTGGAAATGATATTGATTGGTTGTTTGATAGAATAGGTTGGTCTAGCATAATGGCCCTAAGGTACCCAACTTACCCTCATATTGTTTTGGAAATTTTAAGCTCTATTTCTATTGATAATGTTCAAGGAGGAGGGAAATTAAAATTTCATTTATTTAATGATAACTATGAATGAAGTCTTGAGGATTTTAATATATGCTATGATTTGTCTAGGGACGGAGCCTGCATAATCCTGTCTGCTTTTGAAAAATCAAATTTGTGGGAGCAAATTGGTGGAGAGTCTCGGTTTAATCCGCACGTTTCTAATGGTAGTACTATCATTAACCCAATCTTTCGATATGTCCATATGATGATGAGAAACACGATATTTGGAAGGGGCGGTAAGGATGAAATTATAAGGCTTTCGGACTTGTATTGTTTATAGGGAATGGTAGAAAATGTACCTATTAATTCAGGATACTTCATTTTGAAGCACTTGGTAAAATTAGGGAAAACTTCCTCACCTACCCCTATTGTTTTAGGTGGATTGTTTACTCACATTGCAGTAGTATTGGGTTATGACTTGAGTGGTCTTGAAATGATTGAAGATGTTTCTCGAATGGATGTAAATTTTTGTTTAACCACTCGTTTGATTCGTCAGGAGAAATTTGGGTATAGTCTTGTGATTAAGGATAGTTTTCCCTTAGATTGCCCAAACCGATTTTGACTACGATCCATGTTAAGGATAATTGGCGTTTGACGTTAGCAAGACAACAGATTAGGCCACCTCCAAACTCCCTTCGTGGAGATGTGCCTTCGATTAGTCAGGATGTTTTGTGATTTGATTTTCAAGAGTTTAGCCCTATCATTGACTCTCTTCATCATGATCTTGAACAAAATAATGGATTGCTTACTAGGAATTTTTACATGGAGGACGAGCAGCTAAAATAACTACAAGATTGTTTTAAGAGTGAGAGAGAGTTATGCACACGAATGCTTGAATTTATAGAGGCTCATAGTGTAACACCCCAAATTTCATGATTTAGAGTTCTAAAAGACCTTATTAAAATCTAGAAATGCTATAGAAAAATTCTAGAGTTTTTTAGAAATTTTTAGAGTATTTTTATGTAATTTTTGGAGTTCGTTTGGTATTTTTATCAAGAGGAAGAAGTTTAAAATAAAAATGTTGAAGCCGGGTTTTGAACCCAAGATCACGGACCCGAACCCAAGTCTTAACGAACTCAGCCCAACCAGCTGGTCTGCGAGTATTTTGTTAATCAAGAAGGGAATAAAATGTATATAAGGTAGAAGTTAGTAACGGAGAATAAGAGGAAAAAGGTGTGCAGCGAGAATCGAACTTGCAATCTGTGGCTTCGAGCAAAACCAGCATGACCGGCTGCGCCCGCGGGCTGTGTTAGCCTAAGAGGGAGAGAAAAATATTTAAGGTATAGTAATTAATAAAAATTTTAGTTATAAGAAAAAGGCTCGGCTGAGGATTTGAACCCATGACCTGGGGTTTGGCGGAAACGCAACCAACCAACGGTTCCGCGAATATTTCGTGAAAAGGTAAGGAGCGAAATAATCTTTAGCCATAACAAAATACCTAGGTATTATAAAGAGGGATAAGTCGATGTTATCCCGTGACCTAATTCCTTCTCCTCTTCCCTCCTCGCGTCTCTCTTCTGCGCGCGACGGCCGTGCTCGGGCGGAAGGCAAGGTTAGGGCTTCACTCCGGCGGCCGATTGAGGGAGTTTTTCGAGAGTTCTCCACCTCCTCACGATCCTTTCGTCGAGGAGAGCTTGTGGGCACGAAGAGGAGCCAGATTGTTCCGTTCTCCGCAAGCCCTAGAAGCATTAGAAGCCTTCTTTTCGGTTGTAAGTCCAAGAACGCTAGGTAAGTGCTTACTCACCTGCGGTAAGATAGTTTCGAGCCTTTGATTAGAGTTTCTCTTGTTTTGTGAATGTGCCGTGAGGAATTGTTGACAAGGAAGCATGATGCCGTGAGTTTTGATTTGTTTTCATGGCTTTCGGATTTTAGGTTGTAGAGATTTTTGGTTTTATGCTTACTGCCGTGAGTTAGATTTCTGAAGCATGTAGTAGAAGTAGTTTTTGGACCTTGTTCTTCTTGAATTCCAAAAACATGTTGTTAGAAGTTGGCTGTTAGGAATATGGTTCCTTTTGGTTCATTGTTACTGTAAAGAATGTTTAGAGAAGGTTAAATTCCGAAGCTTTCTTCTTTGAAGTTTGCTGAATATTTGGTTTTCTTCCATGGTAGATAGAGAGCAGGAAGATATGTTTGTTACTACCTCTTTAGTTCCTAGTAGTAAATTCTTCCTCTAGTTGCATTTTTGTATAACAGATATATTCATGTGATGATATGCATGTGTACAGATTTAATGTATTTTAGCGGGAAGGATTGATATGTATATGTGTACAGAACTGAGCATATGGAATCTAATTAAGTTAGTATGCAGAATTGTGTTAGCTTAATATGCAGCATTTTAGTGTGTAGAATTCATTTACCCTTAGCTAGACATGTGCAGATTTTTAGATTCCTTGCTATTGGAATAACATGAGCAGATTTTATAAGTATAGTATACAATGTTTCAATTGTTTTTAGTTCTTTTTAGTATGAGATAGTTTTATGCTTTTAGGTTGCTTGTGACCTTAAACAGATTCAGTTTTGTTGGTTTAGCATTGGAATAGCTAGAGATTATTGAGTAGCATGCATTCTTTGCTCTCTTTCTTTATCTCTGTTGTAGCAAGATTTAAGTTTTAATTCCAACAAGTTTTAGATTTAGTTTAATCTTATATGATATGCAGACTTTCATAAGTATTGCATGCAAATTTTAGATAAGCTTAGTATGCAGATTTTGTTAAGCTTAGTATGCAAATTTTAGATAAGCCTAATATGCAGATTTTTGTTAAGCTTTGCATGCAGATTTATGTTATGCTTTGTATACAGATTTTTGTTTAAGCATTTCAGTGTTAGAATTTGTTTAAACATTTCAGTTTTGTAAGAGACATTCTTTTATAAGAAAAGTATAAGAAAGATAAAGAAAAGTATAAGAAAGATAAAGGAAAGAAAGAAAAAGGCCAAGGCCTCAAGTAGATCCCAAAGTCAAGACTTTAGAGATTTTGGCACACAAGGTGCTTATTAAAATGTCAAGGCATTATATATTAGAAGTATTAAAAGATAACAAGTATTTTACTTTTATCAGTGGCACTGTACTGGACTCTCAGTTGTCCTTGGGTTGGGCTCCCATAGTCGGTCCCTAGGTTTAGATAACCTAGTATGCAGGACTCTCAGTAGTCCTTGGGCTGGGCTCCCATAGTCGGTCCCTAGGTTTAGATAACCTAGTACGCAGGACTCTCAGTAGTCCTTGGGCTAGGCTCCCATAGTCGGTCCCTAGGTTTAGATAACCTAGTAACCCTACTAGATTCGGGACCAGCTATCTCGAGTCTAATTAGGGATGCGCGCATAGCAAGTACAGTTGTCGGGCCCAAGAAGAAGTTGATTATTATTTTGAAGTATTATAAGTATAAGTTTTTGAACAAGTAAAACGAGTTTTACATAAACATAAAGTATTAAAGAATAAGTTAGAACAAATGAATCAAGTTTCACTTTGTTTTAGAATCAGCAAGTTTAGTTCCCTTTTATGCTAGCAGATTATTTAGATTAGTTTACTGTTCTTTGCTATTAGAAGAGCATGAGTAGTTTTACATGTTTAGCACTTTAGTATGTTTGTTTATTTACTAGTAGATGAGCATGAGTAGTTTTTCCTTTGAGCATTCAGTTTTAGTTTTCAGTATATTCACATGCATATCGAGTTTTTGTGAGTTAGATAGCGCTTACTAAGCATTTTGCTTATAGACTACACTTCCTCTTACTGCAGATACAGGAAAGGAAAAGATATAGAAAAGAAGGCGACAAGGAGGTGTTCGAAAGATGTGTGATGCCAGGACTATGGAAGCCTTGGGACTAGGAAAGAAGTTTTAATTTTAGTTTCCGCATTTTAGTTATTGTAAACATTTGAGATTATTCTGTTTAGATTGCATGTAGGATGAGTTCAGTTTAGTAAGTAGATATTTATGTGTTTGATACTTATTTAACTGCGTGTTTGATTGATATGTGTTCCAGCCGCTTGTGGCTGAGTATATATTGCATGTATTGTTGAATATGGTCACCGGTATAGGGGAGACTTTGCCGAAATTTTTCGGTAGGGTTTCCATGTGATTTTTAATCATACCGGTTAAGTAGAGTTAGTAGTTAAGTAACGGTCATCCTTAGAGTGTAGTAGTAGTAAGAAGGGTGGTCGTTACACATAGAAAGAGAATGGTTTGGAACGAAGATTTTAGATGGTATATGAGGAACTTTCAGAGTAATATCGATGATTTGTTTGCATATCATAAACAGGTAAGGGATCTGAGATGGGTGGTTAAGACTTATCCTGAGCTTCTAGATCTCCCTGACATTTAGCCTCATCGACCATTTTGATTTCATCGGGACGATGAAAAGTCTAAGTCTTGGGGGGGGGGGGGTGTTGTGTCTGTCTACACAATTTGAGTCAAGTTTTTGAGTTTTCTTTTCTTTTTGCATTTTCTTTCTGCTTTGCATATTTTTATTTTTAGTCTGTTTTGTTTATCTGCATCTTTCTAGTTTCATGTTTTTATTTACATCTCATTTGCACTTTGCTTTGTTTATTCGCATTTCTGGTTTTGAGACATATTTGAGAACATCAAACCTTCTACTTTTTCTGCTACTTGTCCGATAGCAAAATGACTAGCATTTTGTTAGTTTATGAGTTGTCAAAATAATGTTAGTATGTTTGGTGTATCTCCTTTCTCTATCTCTAGTAGCATGAAATAAGCTAAGTATTGTACGGAGTTTGGTATAAGTTTTGGCCTAACCTTAAGGATCTTATTTACACTACACCTAAGTACTTAAGCTTGAATAGTAGAAATATTCTTGGAATAGTTATGATTCATCCGAATTGTTTAGTACTTGTGTTCCCATGGGGATTTCTTATTTACATTTTGGTTATCGGATGACCTCGGATCATGGAAGCTCATTTGGAAAAATTTAAATTCCAACATATGCATTTCACATGTGTGATTAGTGCTACACTAGAGCACCAAAAAAAAAGTTATATATATATATATATGGGATAAAAAAAAAGTTATCGTAAGTGAAAACTAACAATTCACCCCTTCGAGACCGAGTTAGGTTACTGGGGAAATGAATGTTATGTTTCTCTTGATTCCGAGAAGTATCCTTTGAGACCTTGTGTAACTTAATAAAAACGAACCAAGTGTGTGGCAAGTAAGTGTCTATCACCGGGAACATTAGGAACTCAATTGTATGATGACTTAACTAGGACAAAGAATTGAAACTTGAAGAGTTTGAGCTACTTATTGCACCGAGTACAAAGAACTTATGCTTAGGTCATACTTAGGTAACTCCACAATCATGCTTATCAATGAAACTAATTGATAGAGTTAGGAGAATACACTAGGGATTATGAAACACTGTTGGGCGCTCATGAACATAGTTTGTAGTGTTTTGCTTGAGGACAAGCAAAGGTTCAAGTCTGGGGATGTGATGTGTGTAAATATTATGATAGTTTATGCATGATTTTACGCACATTCGCTTGCTTTATACGTACGTATCCTTTGTATGATCACCTCTTTTATCATGTATTCATCATATATACTCTTTTGCACAGATATCTACTCTTTGTTTGGTTTTGTGTTGACAGGAACAACTTTCGAAGCGAAAACAATGTTTGTCGACGCACCGGAGTGAGCTAGAGAACACGGCCGTGCAAACCTTGCACGGTAGTGTGGCCAAACAGAAGAGGAGAAATGCACAGTCATGCAACCCTTGCACGGCCGTGCGACCAATCTAGAGGCGGATCAGAACACGGTCGTGCAACCCTGCACGGCCATGTCCCCAGAAGTCAAGTCCTAGCATCACACGGCCGTGCCAATTGGCACGGCCGTTTAGCGCATCCAGAGCCAAGTTAGGGCACGGTCATGCCATCCTTTCACGGTCGTGCCGCCGCGCCGCGCCCTAGCCTATAAAAGGGGTTTAAACCCCTTTTCAGAGGAGGAGAGAGCCGGGAGGTGAGCCGTCAAGAGGAGAATCACTCTGGTGTCATTCCACGCCGTCCAAAACATCGATCCAACGACCTTTCATCATCACATCAACTCCAGAAGCAAAGGATTGGAACCGAAGATCACTCATCGTCATTGGATAAGCATACTTCTTCTTTCTCTCTTTGCTTTTGAGGATTGTATGTTTATATTTACTATGTCTTTGGGTTTTTCTCTAGCGTCTATGGAGTAAAGTTCTTGTTCTAGGATGAGGGAGTAATTGTGGATTGGTTTTGATGTAAGACTCATGTTACGCTTATATTCATTGGATGATTTCGCTTGCTTTGTTTCGACTACTCAATTCCTTTGTCGTGTTGATTGATTGTGTAGGAGTTGCCAACCTCGTAGAGGAAATACCTTAGATTGTACACCCGAGGGGCCCTAGTGGCAGGGGTAACCCGTTCATGGACATCTAGGGTACTTCCTTGAAAGGAGAGGCGACGCCTCCACAAGGAAGTAAGAGACCAAACTAAGCTTCTAAATTCTATCTTTGATAACATCAATAAGAGTCGTGTCCTTGTGATCTACCGAGGCGTCCAAGTGACAGGGGTTAACCGTAACAGGATTTCATAGGGATCGTCTTTGTTTGGTGCTCAAGGATAGTTACTTTAGCTTCCGGTGAATGCATGCCGATGGACAATGAGTATAGGATAGTATGAGACACATCAATACCACCACAATGTAGGGATGACAATGGGTAGGATTTGGGTAGGATTTCATATCCTCCGTACCCATCCCCATTTATTATATCTATACTCATACTCATCCCCATACCCATCAGGTATTTAACTTTCATACATATCCCCATACCCGTCAAAGTTTCGGGTACCCATATCCTACCCATCATCCTATTATTCCCTACCATTCTCATTTTAAAAAAAATATTTCAATGTACTTGTTAGCTCTTCCTCATCTCGCCCTCCTTCGATCGGGTGAACATTTTCCGTGGAAAAGAAGATGAGATGCGTGTTGATAACAGGATAAAGAGACAAATTAAGTTTTTTTTTCTAAGACGGAAAAACTAAATTTTTTTCTTTCCCAATAAAAAATGAGGCTTATAAATAAATAAATAAATAAATATCTCGGGTATCGAGTAGGGTATGGGTAGGATTTTACCACATCCACCTCCATACCCATACCCGAAATACCCATACCCGAATACCCATTTACTATAATCGGGTATAAAAATTTCCTCCATATCCTCCTCCATTCGGATCGGATGTCGGATTATCCATTGGATTCGGGTGAAATTGTCATCCCTACCACAATGAAACCGAACTCCTAGAACTCTTCATTAACAAAGTTGATTTCTTCTCGTTGCTAGTTCTCATCTCCTCCTTTCTAATATCTTTTCTTAGATTACTTACAACCATCGATAGTGTAGCTAATCTTAAGTGTGCCATCACTAGTGCTTATAACCAGTTCCTGTGGGTTCGACAATCTTTTATATTACTGACGACGAATCCGTGCACTTGCGGAATTGTAACAATCACTTAGAATGGGTGAGATGCTAGGAAAATTAAATGAAAAATGTTTTTTAAAAATGGTTTTTGAAAACTTATAAATTTATTATTAGTTTCAAAAATATTGATTTATATATATAAGCTTTGGTGTGTGTGTGTGTGTGTGTGTGTATATATATATATATATACTTAAGTTAACCTATGAACTCCTAGATCCCTAGACACATAGCTATAATTTTTTTTGGTTAATAAGAATTTCCTAAGAAAGTGCTAGGTTAAGAGGGAGATCATATTTATTAGTAACTTAAGGTAATTTTGATGTGATCAAACAAGTTAAGTTAGGTCCTGTTGTGTTTAACCTTGTGTCTAAGTGTGCAGGAGCACAGAAAGTCGAGCAAAAGATGCAGTTAGTGAGAAGGACGACACGAGAGAGAGCCGACGGGCTCGGTGAGTCTGAGAGGCGAGGTGCTGCGGAAGAGTACGCGAGCGGACGGGAAAGAGGCATGCGGCGTTTTCGAGAGACGAGAAGCTGGAGCGGAAGGTTGCTCGAGAAGGTCGAAAGTTGGGTTAGGGTGAGCCCTATTCCGGATGGCCAAAATCACCCAAGCGAGCGGAGCTAAAGTGGAAGACCCTGACCGAGGCGAGCAGCACCTAGTAGAGGGCTCGGACCGAAAAAAGCCAACCCTATTGACTTTTAGGGTTTGGGTGCTCGGAACTTCATTTTTATCCACTTCGACATGGATGTTGACCGATGTTAACCGTTACGTCAGGGATAGAATTCTATCCCACTCCAGGCGCCTGGAACGCTTCCTCTTTGTTTAGCTTCTTCATTTTTGTGCATAAATTGCTGTAAAGAGGCTTCTCTATCTGAAGGAGAAAGTAGTGCGATTCATTTCCTTGGATTAACAACCTCCCCGGTTGTAACCAAGTAAAAACTCTAAGCCTCAGTTTTTTTTAATGTTCATCTAATTGTCTTATGCAAGTGTTCTTTTAAGTTTGAGAAGGGTTCGTGTCTTCTAATTGTATAGGGTTTTTCAACCTCCATTCTAACTGGCCAACGGTCTTAACAAGTGGTATCAGAGGTAGGACGCTTCAGGAGGACTAATCGTCGATCGAAGCACTAAATCAATGGTCAGACCGAGCATATACCCATCGAAGTTCGAGGGGGAGTTTGCTAGCTGGAAAAAGAGAATGCAAGTATTCTTTAAAATCGACTTTGAATTACTTTTAATAATGAAGTTTGGTTTTATAGCACCCGAGGGTAAGGAAGAATACTAGTGGGCGAAGAAGGAGCAGGCCGACTACGTGGCAAACGGCAAAGCAGAGTTTCATCTGTTGAGCGTCCTTTTACCATAAGAAGTCAACCAAATTGGCACCTACGACTTAGCAAAGGAGCTTTGAGAGAAGTTCCTTGAGCTACACGAACAGACGCCAGAAGCCAAGCTCGTGAAACAGGACTTACTTTGTAACCAGCTCACCAACCTACGATTTAAAGAAGATGAAATGATTGCACACCTTCACTCGAGGATTAAGGAGCTCATCACCGGACTTTCGAATCTTGGAGAAAAGGTAAGTAACCGAGATTCGCTAAGGTACGCTCTTAATGCATTTCCTAGAAATACAAAATAGGCATCACTAGTAGATGCCTTTTATATCTCTAAGGACTTAGAATCTATTACCTTAGAAGAATTATTTTTAACTTTTGAAGTGCATGAATCGAGATGTGCAGGTACGAAGGAGTCGAAGCACAACATCGCCTTCAAGGCAACAAGAGACGAACATGAGTCAGAATCCTCTCTCGACGACGATGAAATGGTAATGATGGTAAGGCATTTTAAAAAGTTATTTAAATCAAGAAAAACTAACCATCGTAGGGTAGAAAGAAAAGGATAATCAAATACTACCATTGCAATGAAGAAGGGCATGTTAAGGACAACTGCCCTAAGTTAAGGAACAAGGATAAGGATAAAGGAAAGAAGCCTATCCAAACAAACAAGTACAAGACTTTAAAGGCGATGTGGGATGAAACGTCGTCTAAATCATAAGTTGAGGCTTTCTTCGGACTTGCATTAATGGCAAGTCATCAAGAAGATGAACACAAAGCAAGCTCGTCCAAAATGAGTATCGAGAGCATCGATAAAGAGGGAGCTACATCGGAAGAAAGCAGCAGTTCAGGGGGAGCTACGGATAACGAGATCGACAAAGTAAGTTAGGTACGATCTCTACCTCTCGATAAATTATTTAAATTTATGAAATTATTAACTAAAGATTGTTGCAAACTTGAAAAAGAAATTAAAAAATTAAAGTTAATTCTAGCAAAATCTTGTCCATTAGAAGATCTTGACAGAATAAAGCTAATGACAATTTGCAACTAGAAATAAATAATTTGATAAATAATACGTGCACATATGGTACAAGTGTTAGAAAATATAACCTAAACTGGTATTTTAAATATCATAAAGGATAAATTAGAAACATTTCAAAGAAATATGTCCCTAAGAAATTCCTAATTAATCCAGTTGGAAGGAACCTATGTTGGGTTCTAAAGTCTTGTCTTAATTAAAAGTTTAATTGGACTTAGGGCTTTCAGAGAATACATTAGACGTTTAATTTTCTTATGAGGCTTTGTCTAGAAAGTGGTTGTTGCTCCAATAACCAAGAAAGTCTAGTACCTCGCCACAGTCTGGAAGTCAAATATTGAAATAAAATATTTAATTGATTAACTGATAAAACATTAAAATTGAAATTAGATAATGCTTTAAATAGTTACTCAAATTTATTTTACTTGAAAAATTCTCAAATTTTTCTCTACAAATTTGTTTAACTTAAATTTTTTTTCCATTTTTTTATCTATTTAACTTAAAGTTTTTAAGTTATTTTATAAACTTTACTTTACCAAAATTTATTTTATACGTTGCACAAAAAATTTTTTTAGAAAATTTTTCTGCTTGAAATTTTCTTACTTAAAAATTTTTTTGCAACACTTAAAGTTTCTAAAATTATTGCAAATTTTTTTTTATATCAAAATAATTTTCAGAATTTTTAAAACTTGATAAGCTTTTCAAAATTATTTGAAAATCAAAATTGCCCTTAGATTTTTCTTGGTACCTCATTTTTTATGTGATCAAAGGGGGAGAAGAAAAATATTAAGTCTAGGTGGAGATAGATTAAAATTAATTATTTTCACTTTAATTGCCTTTATTATGTTAGTTTACCCTAACTTAACTTAGGTTGCTCACATCAAAAAGGGGAAGATTGTTGGTACCCCAAGGTAGTTTTGATGTGATCAAATAAGTTAATTTAAGTCTTTTTGTGTTTAACCTTGTGTCTAAGTGTGCAGGAGCACAGGAAGTCGAGCAAAAGATGCAGCTAGTGAGAAGGATGACATGGGAGAGAATCGACAGGCTCCGTGCATCTGAGGGATGAGGTCATGTGGAAGAATACGCGGGCGGACGAGAAGGAGGTGCATGGCATTTCCGAGGGACTAGAACTCGGGCCGGAAGGTTACTCGAGAAGGCCGGAAGTTGGGTTCGGGTGAGCCCTATTCCGGATGGCCGAAATCACCCAAGCGAGTGAAGCTGCAGCAGAAGATCCGGACCGAGGCAAGCAGCACCGGAGCAGAGGGCCCAAACCCATTCCGGGTGCCCGGAACCTCATTTTTATCCACTTCAATGTGGATGTTGGCCGTTATGTCAGGGATAGAATTTTATCCCACTCCAGGCGCCTAGAACGCTTCCAAGCACCCCGACCAAGTCTATAAATACAGCTTTGGTCCAGAAGCTAGACAATAACAAGAATTACTGAGCAACACTTATACATGCTTTCCTCTTTGTTTAGCTTCTTCATTTTTGAGCGTAAATTGCTGTAAAGAGGTTTCTCCGACTGAAGGAGAAAGTAGTATGATTCATTTCCTTGGATTAACAACCTCCCCTGTTGTTACTAAGTAAAAACTCTGAGCCTCGATTTTTTTCTGTTTATTTAATTATTTTATGTAAGTGTTCTTTTAAGCCCGAAAAGTGTTTGTCTCTTTTAATTGTGCAGGGCTATCCCCCATCCCCATATTTGAAAATACTATCTTCTTTAAAATGTTAATATTTAAATATTCTCTTTTATTTCAACATAACCTTTTTTTTCTTCTCAATATTCTTTTGAAAATATACTTTAAAATCATGCTTTAAAAAATATTTTTAAAAACCATGTTTTGAAAAATATTTTAAAAATTTCTTTGAACAATTATGTTTTAAATATTTTTGAAAATACCTTTAAAAAATTTATTTTTAAATTTGCACTTTGAAATTTACTATGAAATTTTCTTTGAAAATCACGTTTTTAACATACATGTTTTCAACGAATTTTTTAAAATTACTATGAAAATTGTTTTTATTTAAAAATGTCTTCTCTTAAAATATTTTTTAAATTTATGAAAATTCCTTGAAAATAATTTTTTAAAATCATGTTTGTTGAGCGTCTTAGGCTAGATTTCCTAGATCATTTATATATTACATTAAAATTTAGATTTTTAAGTAAGACGTTCATTACCCATTATTTCACCCCTATTATAGAAGTTATTGACTATTATAAGTCAGATAGATAAATTTACTATAGTCATTCAATAAATTTAGACTTATGTGTCCAATTTTATAACAACTTAGTTAAGGTTGATGACTTGACATACTCCACCAGAGTAGATGGTAAGGACTTTGAGTCCTCATCCACTCTTTTGTATGATAGATTAGAACTTAGGCGGTCTGCAGGCCCTTTTTTGTATTACCATAGTAGGGATTTGTCATTTGGCGAACTCTACTCCCATATTATATTAGATACTATCCTCATATATTTTTTTTGGGAGAGGAGAGAGTACCTACTGTGACTGACTTTAGGTCTCTCTCATAGGGTTTAGGATTATGTCCTGTATAGAGTTCTGACCACCTCCATTTTTTTGATATCATGTCGCGATATTGCGATGATGCAACTCTCCCACTCTTTCTTCCTTTATGTACTATGCAAGTGACTAAACATCGACATTGCATTAGATATATTTCAAAATGTCATTCATGCATCCAGTCTCTTCACTAGGAGACAAGTTCATATGCCCTACTATCACATTTTGACTTTCATATTTTCGACTATAGGGGTAGATATGACCCAGGATACATCTACTTCCCTTAGTGCATATGATAAGATTGGTCAGCGTCAACTTGCATTAGTGCATATAGATGTTACCGCTCAGGGGGGACTGGCTTGGAGAGTGGGTCCTCAGCTAGACGTTTCAAACGAGGCCGAGGAGGATATCCCACCAGTCACTCTTGCCGAGGGGGAGGAGATGCCAATATTTATGGGTTTGAGCTCTTTGGACCTCTTCCGACCCCAACCCTTGGCCTCACTTTCTGTAGAGGATTGACTTGCTAGAATTAAGGAGTCTTCCACACAGATCTGGTAGTAAGTCTTGGAGGAATTCACCTCTATTTACGATGAGATGATCACTATCTTTGGGCGGCTAGACCAACAGATGCAGGCCATCCTTCGAGCTTTACGAGTGATTGATCAGCCTTCACCTCCACTTGCCGATGATGACCAGACATGATTTTGTTTAGTGTAGTTGTATATATTATTTATTTGCCTGACTTGATCTATCTATGTAGTTACTTATTAACTACTTTAGATAATCTAGTATATTTCTTTTTGAAAATTTAATTAAAGAGTAGGATGTGTTTCTCCTTAAACAACTTTTAAATTCTAGGAAAATTCATATTTATATTTTCTAAATATTCTCATTTCCTTAATATTTTAAAATTTATTTTGACCTTAGTCTAGGACAAATTCCTAAAGTGCATGCTCCTATAGATCTAGGCAATAAGGATCTCACAAATACACTAGGTTTACCTTGATTGTGTAATTAAAAACTTAAAATAGCATGAGATGCATAGGCTTATCGCCTGGACTTCCGATACTTATATCAGTGTATCAACATAAGTCTGGATGAAAAATATAAATAGTACATTGATCAAGTTAAGTAGTCATTTTCAGTAAATTTCTAACTAGACATTAATACTTAACTTGATTAACTAAGTGAATATTATTATCTTCTAATAATTAGTTAGTAATTAACTGTTAGACATTTAAAGGATAATTTTTAAATGAATAATATTTTTTAAATAATATCATATTCAGGAGGAGAATATTTCAAAAGTTATTTTTGAAACCTACTTATATCTTTAGTTAAAAATGTTTTGATCAAATGTTTCAAAAGTTGCTTTGAAATATTTACTTTTTAAAAGTTTCACTGAAAATCTAACTACTTTACTTAATCTTGATGAAATTCTTTTTGCAAACTTACTTTTAAAACCTACTTTAAAAAACTATTCTTATAATTTTTTCAATTTTGAAAATTGAAAAGAAAAGTGTTTTACAAAATATTTTAAAAACTTCGGTTTCCTAAAAAATGTGTTGCAAAAATATTTTTTAGAAAAGTATTTTGACAAGTCCTTTGAAAATCATTCTCTTAAGATATTATTTTAAAAAGTTACCTTGAACATTTGACATTTTAAAAATTACTTTGTCATGAATTTTTGAAAAGTATTTTGTAATCTATTTTAAAAAATAGCTTGTTAAATTCTTATAAAATTTAGGGTACGTTTGGTACGCGCATTTTCCATTTTCATTTTCTGGAAAACGCGCGTTTTCTGAAAAATGATGTTTGGTTTGCGTTTTTCGTTCTTGTTTTCTAAAAAAATAGCTAACGTTTTCTAGAAAAATAGAGAATGATAAAAAGTCATTTTCTGTTTTCTAGAAAATGCACGTTTTCCAAAAAATGAAAATGAAAACGGTACAAACCAAACGCACCTTTAGCTTTGCAAAATAGTTTATTTTTGAAAATTCAATTTTCAAAAATTTGAAAACCTTTTGTAAATTTTTAAAATTTCTTTCAAAGTATTTTGGAAATATTTTTACCTCCCTATAATATACCTGAAATTACTTTGAAAAATTAATCACTTGTTATTCTTACTTCTATATATATATATATTCTGAATGCCAAAGGGGGGCAGTTAGGATTTAAGTAAGAAAATCAATGAAAATGATTTAAGTAAGAAAATCAATGAAAATCTGAAAAAACTTAACCTTAAAATGATAAAGAGAACAAAACTTATCTGTTTCATTTTTTCTCTTAAAGTCATTTCTTTTTATGTTTTTGCATATTTTGTTAACTTTAACGTAGGTTGTCATTGGATCAAAAAAAGAGATATTATTGGTGCAGTTGACATAAATAATCAAACCTAAATTTTGATGAATGACAAGTAGATTAAAGTTAGATGTATTGTTGATCTAACCTTGTTATCGAGTACGTAGAGTTGACTAACTTGACGGGTCAAGAGGACCAGACACTAGGCACGAAGTCCAGATATGGAATTCTGGCAGGAGGTCGGGATGTTTGATTCCCAATGGGTTAAAGTCCGGATGTGTGATTTCGGTCGGAAGACCTAGTGGGTTAGATTGGATGTCAAGGAGGTAACTTGACATTTTCTAAGTTGAGGTAAGTCATTGAAGGAGAGTAACTCAATGAGGACGCGTCCTGGTTAAGGGGACAGTAGGCGTCGGTGCAATTTAGGTTTATTTCATAAACCTAAATTGAGACTCTAACTAATTATGGTCTTGGGGAGATAGAATCTAAGTCATAAATTAATTATATTATTATTATGCTAACTTTATTTTATAGGTTAAATATTTTTGTGTTGGACTAGCACATTTTATAGGGCAAAGTGAGTACAAAATGCCTCAAGTAAACAGTACCCGATGCGTCCTCCAGGAGACAGAAAGCACCTTGAGCAGAGCTATGGAAGGCGCCTTCGAGTGCTTGGAAGGCACCTTCGACCGGATAAGGTAGAGACTGTTAGAGTGTATACTAAAAGCCTAGCTTTTGTATAAACATTTATTTTATAAATAAAGAATCACATTGGTCAAATGTCTACATTTATATGCTAAGTGTAGTTGTTCAATTAATTTATATTGTAGATAGCATGGTATGTGTCACACACAGAAAATCATGTTATCAATTCCTTATAAATTATAAACAGTAGCTCACGACTAAGATGGAAAGGAACAAACCATTGGAATAGTCGTAATGTAATTTGATATTAATTTATCTTAACTATAAAATTACACTAGTACACTGTGAGTATATTGAGCATGACCATTTAAGGTAAGTTCTTTTTATACTGACTGAATAAAAGAACAAGACATTTGTTATTGTGGAAGTGTGTGCTCTTAATTTTGATATAATAACAAGCACATATATCTAGTATTTATTTCTTTGACTTATCAATGGATGAGATTTAGTTCGATAAATCAAGAGGCCCGATAAGTTGGGAAATGATATTATTTATAGTGTGTGTTATTAATTATAGAAGGAAATTGTGTCCTAGTAATCTAGGTTGATAATGTCCCCAAGAGGAGCTCATAAAGATTGTCATGTAAACCCTGCAGGTAGACTTAGTCCGACATAACGATAATGTTGAGTGGTACTACTCTTGGAGTTAGATATTAATTAAGTGAGTTGTCAGTAACTCATTTAATTAGTGGACATTCTATATCTTAAACACAAGGAGACTAATACATTCATGATAAGAAGGAGTCCAAAATATAATTTGGGATTGGTGCGGTAGTTTAATAATAATTCTTTAGTGGTATGAATTATTATTGATGAAATTAAGTTGGGTGTTTGGGGTGAACACGGGAAGCTTAATTTCATCAAGAGACCAAAACCAATTCCTCCTCTCGATCCCTATCGTAGCCTCTTATTTATAAAGTATTATACTCACCCATACCCACCTTAATGTGGTCGGCCAAGCCTAGCTTGGAGCCCAATCTAGGGCCGGCCAAACCAAGGTGAGTTGGTTTCATTAGGTGGTCGGCCCAAGCTTGGTGTGGCCGGCCACAATAAAATAAAAGGATTTTATTTTTTTTAAATATTTTCTTATGTGGAAGCTATGGTTTTAAAAGAGAGTTTAAAATTTAAATCTTTCCTTTTATAGTTTTCTACAAAAAATTAAGAGAAAGGTTTGATATCTTTCTTTATTTGTAGTTAAAATGAAGATTTTAATTTTTGATAAAATATTTTTTTTGTAACCATCCTCATGATTTTAAAAGAGAGTTTTAAAATTAAATCTTTCCTTTTATAGTTTCTACAAAAGATTAAGAAAAGATTTGTTATCTTTCCTTATTTGTAGATTGAAATGGAGATTTTAATTTTAGATAAAACTTTCCTTTTTGTAAATCATCCACATGTTTTAATAGAGATTTTAATTTATAAAAGTTTCCTTTTTATGACCAACCATGAAGGGAATTTTCAAAAGAGAAATTTTTATTTAAAAATTTTCGGAAATAAATTAGGAAGTTTTAATTTTGTGTTTAAAACTTTCCTTATTTGGAGGGATTAAGGTGGCCGGCCATATATAGTTTGAAAGGGAAATTTTATTAAACTTTCCTTTCATTGGCAAAGAGAATAAGGAAGTTTTAATAAAACTTTCCTTATTTCCCAAGACCAAGGAATATAAAAGAGAGGGTAGAGGTGCCTCGCCTCATAACAATATCTCTTCTATTAATCCTCTCTTCCTTGGTTGGTGGTCGGCCCCTCTCCTCCTCTCCCTCTCCTATTCTTCTTCCTTGGCCGATGACATCTTCATCTCAAGGAGCTTGGTTGGTGGCCGGATCTTGCTAAAGGAAGAAAGAGAGATAGGAGGTCTTGTTCTTTAGCATCCCTTGGAGCTTAGTGGTGGCCGAACCTCATCTTCTCTTGGAGTTCTTGTGGTGGCCGAAACTTGCTTGGAGAAGAAGGAAGCTTGGGTGGTTCTCGTCTCGGTAGATCGTCGCACATACGACGCCCGAGAAAAGAAAAGGAATACGATAGAAGATCAAGAGGTTGTTGCTTACAAAGAAAGGTATAACTAGTAATTCTATTCCGCATTATACTAGTTTTCTTTGTATAGATTTTGAAATACCAAACATAAGAGGCATATGATTCTAGGTTTCAAATTTGTGATTCGAGTTTGTGTTCTTTTGTTTTTTCGATCTTGTGATTCGATTGTTCCTTTTAGTTAAACCTAGGGTTACTCTAAGGAAATTAAATATTAAATTTCGTTGAAAGGCTTTGTCTAGGAAGTGGTGGATGCTCCCATACCCAAGAAGGTCTAGTGTCTCGCCATATTTAACCTGGAAGTCAATCTCTGGAATTAATATTTAATTGAATTTGTAACATGGGTGGATTTGGATCAATAATGTTAAGTATCGTTTGCGATCCAAGTCTAAACTTCTAAGAACAGATAAGTTAAATTTGGAATCAATGATATTAAGTTCCGCTTGCGATTCCTAATTTAATTTCTAAATAACACAATAGGTTGTTAGGAATGGTTCAGGACTTGTACAAAATTTTTGTACAGGGGAACCAGTACGATATTCCGAGTATCAACCAACAGAGGCATAGTCGACAATAAGAAGCCGATTTTTAAGGGATAACAGTTGGCATTGAAGGCGCCTTCCATCCCTTATAAAAGAGACATTCGACCAAGGCTTTCTACACATCTCTTCTACAAGCTTCTACACATCCATTTGATGTTCCGACTGTTCTAGCTTTCTACTGCTACTCTGCTACGACTCTGTTACACCCAACTACTACTGAGGGGTCATGCAACACTGACTCAAGCCGACTGTCTACAAAAAGTGTTGGGTAACGAAGTTTAATTTCTGTACTTAAATTTGCATAAAGGAAAGTGTAACTTATTACACTTTTCCTATTCTTTCTTTTGTACTCGATCTCCTCTTCCAGTGGTTCCTAAAGAGGTTATTAGTGGATTACTCATTGATAGGTCCACAAGACCTGAGTCTTGGAGTAGAAGTTGCTGAAGGCTCTGAACCAAGTAAAAATACTTACATTCTTGTACTTTCTTGTTTTCACTTTTTCCATTGCGCATACTTTGTTTTTTTAAAGAAAAAGAAAAAGTTTTGAACATCACGTGATTCATACCCCCATCCTCTCACGTGTGTCTCGATTGAACAATAGGATTGTGCAAGGAGAACAGTAAAGGATTGAGGAACTTACAAGAAAAAGAGCAACAGAACCCTAGGGAAGAATTGCCATTGGCATTGAATGATGGAAGACAAGACGATTGCATTTGTTCTCTCCCAATGTTCACCTTTGAAAACCCTACAACACTTGAATCCCGATCGTCTAATCCGAAGATAAAAAAGTGGGTTAATTATCACAGTCATCGCGTTTAAATTGTCAGATTAATCAAATCTTAACAGTAGCCCTGAAAGGACAACCTCGGCAAGGTGGTGCCATGTGGTGATCAGTTGTTAACCCGCATTTATGGCGGATTTGATAGGGTGAATCATCACACAAATACACCATCATGCATATCACCAACATTAAAAATTCGTTACTTGCACAGTTTTGAGGCATTGACCATACAACAACAAAATTATTAGGATGACGACAACTGTAAAGAAATCACGCCAATCAGCATATTGAACCATACTTGCATCTAGTTAGTGAACCCAACCTCCTTCGACAAGACTCGAAGGGGAGGCATGTGATACGAAGAGAATTAGAACGCCCCATGTGGAAGTGGATGGTCAAGGTTCTCCCTGACGGGGAAGTCAAAATCCAAAAAGGTCAACCTAAGCAACCATCTGATAGGACCATCCAAATACACCTGTTGATCAAATAAACACTAATCCCCAAGGGACATGCTCCCTCCACTTAAAACCCTGATCGGACCATTCGAAGTCACCTGTCGATCGGACATCCACGATCCCAAGGACCATGCTCCCTCAGTATTCCACTCTACCAACTCAAAGACGCTCTTCCAGTCAGATTTCACACTTCCCCTAGAGCTTTGCTCCCTCTGACTCCAAGATCCGATTAGACAATTCTTCTATGGCTTTCCTATCGAATCCTCCTAACTCTAGGGGCTCAGCACCCCTCAACTCCCCATAAGATGAACAAGCATACAATCGGACCCACTCGCCCATGATGAAAGATTGAGTCTCCTTCGTAGCTAGTCCACTATCCCACTATTTGAGCCAAGCATGAAAAGTCCAATGGGTTCTTTGACTCATGAGTCAATTCCATAATTAATATCGCATGTGGAGTTGTCAGAAGTACGTGGGACAGTATCTTTGTATAGATACGGGATATGGGTAAGATATGAGCAATAGAAATACAATATTATGACATATGCTTTACCATGACATGATGCCTAAATAATGAGAATTATGATTACAAAGATATTATAAAAGAGGTCCCCCTCTTGCATGCCTAGGTACGATCAATTTACACACACTCCTTTATTTCTACTATTGTCCCTCTCCATTGTCCTCCATCCCATTGACTTGAGCATCGGAGTGGTTGTCTCAACGCACCTCTGGCCTGCTTGCTAATGCTCTCCTTCTCTCGTCCTTTGTGTTTCTATAGACGTTCTTATTTCAAGGTCTTCTTCTAGTCAAACTTGAAGTCAACTCATCGGTGGTCTAACTTTCATCAATTTAATCACGAGTGTTGTTCTTCGTGTGCTTCATGAAAAATGCAAGAAAGTAAAAAACAACACCTAATCCTAGATTTTTCTTATTCTATTTTCAATGATCAAGCATCATTTTACACGAATTGATCAAAATTTAATTTAACTAAACAATAAAAAAGCATCATTTTACACGAATTGATCAAAATTTAATTTAACTAAACAATAAAAAATCGCTGAAAATCCTAACTTTATTACTATAAAATTGATGAAAATGATATAGGGTTATGATATCACTTATTGGGTGTTCTTAATCATGAATTCTAATATCAAAATTTTAGCATCCATATGAACTAAAAAAGAATCATGCACAGGGTCTAGTTAACATTGCAAAATTTATAGTAAAAATTAATTAAAACGAAATAGATGACAGCCAAAATAAATGTGACATGAATACAACAGATTTGCTATTGTTTAAGTATGGTCCTCGAAATTCAATGATCCTAAAAAGAAATAATAGATTTGTTGCATTGGGGGTGCAGATATCATACTCTCTTCATCGATGGGAAGCAAGGAGATATTAAATTACTCAATCATATAAGGATCATGCCCTATATATAGTAGTAGAGTCGATTATGTTGCGGAGCAACGTGCCGTTCACATATTTAGATTTACCTTGGTGACGATGAGAAAATTTTTAGGACGGAACCACTTATCTCCAGAATTAATCAGTTTAAAAAATTAAATATCTGAATTATTTTTAAAAACAATCATTCTATTACCAGCCTATCACTAATAATAGAATGTGGATTAATGAGTTATATATATATTTATAAACTCACAACTAATAACATAAGCCCACAATAAACATCAATTAGATCACTTAACAGGTTTATCCGTAATGACATGAAAAATCATGTCTTACAAAACATGTAAATAGCAAGATTAAATTCAACATGATGATACCGATAGACTAACCCATGAGAAAGAAAAGAAAAAAAAAATGAGGATGAAATCTCGGAGCAACTATACATGTAGCCGAATTTTTTGATCGACTGCCTCAAGCATCTCCTCTATCAGTTTAAAATTTAGAGGGAAGTCAACAAGTCTGTAGGCAGTAGTCAAGTTGATTCTTTTGTATGCAGCCTCAGCATCTGAAAATCGGCATTTCGATACAGAACTTATTTTCTATTGTTCATTCAGATAAAATTAAACTAATAATAATAATAATAATAATCTTCTAGAACTTATTTCTATCGATCTGATAATTAACCTACTTCACACAGCTAATTCAACTGGACAATTGTGAGGGACAATTAGCATGATTGTAGGAATAGAATTATATATAATATTCGTATACAAATCAAAATAAATATCCAGTACAGATCCATTTAAACTCCATCAATTAGCTAATCTCTGCTTCAAGTTCCCATACCACCAATACCATACCTACCTACTTAAATCTTGATTAAAATGTCATTAAAAGTACACCATCAACAGCTTAGCAATTGACTTCTTTGGCCATCCATCCATTTTATTAATTACACTTGCGTTGAGTCAAGTCAAATTTAAGCGAGATCATCTCCCTTGTTTATTTTCTTGTCCTTGATTTGCTATTTTATTTGGCCTCAACGTCCAACTTAAGCTTAGTAGAATATATTAAAAAAAACAATAAATAAATAAATAAATATAAATAAAAGACAGCAGCAAATTCTAAAGATGCCAAGGAGACAGCCATATTTTGTTGAATATAAATGTTGACTACTTTCTTGCATGCCTTTGGCTTCTGTCTTATCAAGTGTTGACTTTATGATCTGCAAAGAATTAATTCCTTTTATTTTCTTTTGGAAATTTGGGCCATGAGTGCCTCTTTTTTCTTTATAAAGGGCACCATTTTTTTAAGATTTCTTTTAGAAATAAACCAACGAGCATTTGATTCGGCTAAAAACGATTTCTCTACTTCATAATTGAAAGTTATTCAAGTCATTAATTTTTATAATTAATTTGAACCAGACATTTTATTTATAGATGTCATAAGAGAAAGCATCCATTGACTAATTCTCAAATTTCACATGAGTAGTTGAGAAATTTCGATTAATTAAAAGTCGAGGTGTTTTGTTGTCTACGTACCCATCAAAACAGCGAGAATCATGGCAATGCTGTCTCTCCTCCTTCTCCAAGCATGTGTTTACTTTGGCGCAAGGTTGCCTTCTTCTTCCGCTGCATCCTCCTCGGCCTCATCAAATTTGAACATCCTTCCATCATTTCTTATTCAATCCCTTCCACCTCCTGCCATTACATTTCCTGTTTCTGTTATCAGTTTCAGTTTCAAGCTTATTCCATGTGTCTCTTTCCCATGACATGTTTCATCTCTTTCTTTTAATTAATTAAGTAATTCATTGATTCATTTTTATGGAAGTTTGCATCCATCACTGTTGTTGTATGTTTTCTGCCTTCTCTTTACATTATTTTATTAATCAAATGGCAGAGATTTTAAACTTTTACTAATTAGGGAAGGTTAACTTTCACTTAAAATTAACTAAAATTAGTTTGCTCAATACCGATCTACTAACATGAGCTTCCTTATCGACTATGTCACTCCTATAGGTTCATATGTCTCAAAATGAGTTCTTGAACGAGATTTCAACATCCTAGTATCAATGCCATAATAAATATAGCTCAATCCCAACATCAATATATGGGTCCAAAGCTAGTGCATTGATGTCGGAGATGAGTCGTAGCCATCTAACGACTAGTGGGGCACATGGGAAGAGAATCGTCGTCATTGTCAACAATTACTTATTTGTATTCGCAATGCAAGATTAGAACACAATATATCATTTTTAAGGATCTCAATTTTAAGTTTATTGAAAGACAAATAACATAAAAAAAAAGAAAGTAATTGATAATTTAGTCTCCAATTAAAGACATGGACAAAGACCCATAAACCTAATTTCCTCACCCATGTGAGCTTTGAATGATACCGCATTAATGACTTCTGTTTACCCTCTGATTTAGCCTAATTTAACAATTAACCATAAAATTTAATTATGCCTAAACCACTTGAGATGCTAATCAAATTATATGCACGTGATTCAATTAAGCTAAGTAGAAAAAACAAGGACAACAATTTTTAAAATATTTTTACTGGAATGGTCACAGAGTTGTTCTTTTTTTATTTATTATCAAGAGGACGCTTCATTTTGCCTCTGTATCGGTTTACTTTTCTAAATTGTCATTATTTTTCATATTATTATAGCAGTTATAAAATCATAATTACTACGCCATAGTAATAATTATAATCTCGTAGTTGTTATATAATTGGAAAGTTAAGATTGCTACTACAACTATATGAAATATAGTTACTACAACATAGTGATATTAGTGTTAATTAAAATCGAAGTGCTTCTACATATAATATTAATTAGAGATGAAGTGTCTAAATTATAATAATTATGACCTGTTAATTATTACAATACAATTTATTAGTGTTGGTCAAAGTTGAAGTGTCTATGTTGTAATAATTACAAGTTATAACTGCTACAAAATAATTTATTTGTATTGATATATATACAATAATATTAAAAATAATTATAATTTCAAAAATAAAAATATATGGAGATGAAATGGAAATATTTTTTTATAATAAATTTAAAAGTAATGTAGTCCTTAAAATAATCCATCTATTAATTATGTGGCCTTTTCACATGAACCAACCATAAGTGGAAAAAGTTTCAACATTGTGTACATACTTCAAAGTCCTCTCAGGGGCATGCAACATTGAATCTCCACACATGCATCATTTTGAATATTGTGAAAAAGTATATATTTAAAATGATAATTATGATTTCTTAAGCAACATGTTTAGTTAGTTTAGGGTTCCAAGTGTATTAATTGAGGTGGCAAGAGTAGGAAGGTCTAATTAACTGAGGTTGTTCTTGAGCAAAGCAACAAGGCATCTTTTTGATGAGTTGTTGTTGGGCACCCTTGTGACCCAGGAATAGAGCTTCTTTGATTGATGCAGGGCTCCACTCGATGTACTTTCGGCTGCCATTTCCACAGACATTGTGGCAATTCATGTGCGACCTCATCTTCGTATTCAAGATATCGTTTAAAAAACACAAAATATAAAGCTCTATCCACCTTCAATGTGAGAATCCTAGTTCTCAACTATTATCCTTTTTTACAATTTAGAAAATGAGCAATACTAAATGATCAGAATCTGACCAGCTAGAATTCATACATGCATACATGTACAAGGGTATTTTAGTAATATTATATGTATATATTAATTACATGTATATACATATATGTATTATGATTGACCGATAAAAAATTCTAACTGATCAGATTCTGACCAACAAGATTTATTCTTAGAAGATATCTAGTGTGCTATAAACATTTGAGAGACCTTTAATTTTAGTGGCATTTTGTTAACATCAAAAAAATATTTCTAAAAAGGGAAATTATGTTTTCTGGAAGTTTAGTGATCTCCAACAACCTTCAAACACACCTAAAGACACTACACGTCTTAATTATATGACTTAAGAAACAAAAATGAAATAAAATATATATACCCTCCAATCAAAAGACAAAGCAGAGATGGGTCCCACGTTGGGCCAGTAGCTCATGAAGCCGGAAAAGGCCTTGCCGCGGCACATGGCGGTGGCCCACCGGCGGTCGGTGGCGGGCGCCGCCGCAGCGACAAAATCTATCAACTAATCTCCATTCCACGTCATGTGGTAGATTTATGTATATATTTCACAAGGACAGGTGGAATTGGAATTTATACTTGTCTACGAATTACCCCCAAAGCTGTGATTTTATTGGTCGCGAATTGATACTTTATTCTTTTGATTAATTTATTTTTTGATAAATGATCTAAAATAGATTATCGATGAAATTTTTATACGTACTTGTCAGTGTATGATTAGGCGAGGATGACACTTGGCGGTCCATAATGTAAGGGGCCCACCTTAATATGTAGAACTAAGACACGTCATTAAAGTGCACATTTCATATAGTCTCGTGCCACCTAACAACTGAGATATTATTACCGAAACAAAGTAGCAAAACTCTTAAATGAATAAAATTTTCAAGATTTTTTTTTTAAATTATAAAGTTGAAAACTACTTTTAAAAATATTTCATCTTTGTTTTTTTCTAAAACGCAATTAAAATTATAAAATTTCTAAAATCATAACTAACTTTTAAATTACTCACCAGATGGATTTATTTTTCATTTTATTCTCTTCATGATCATTATGGTGCAATGGCTATGCATTTAAAAAATCAACATTTGTTGTATTAATTTTAAAATAAACACCATAATGTATAGTAGTGTTGTGCTTTTTAAAAATTAGCATCATAATTATACTATTCTAACATCATAATGACTGGTAGTATGGATAAAATAAAATAAATGCGTCAATTTGTAAAATTTAAAAATTAAATATACCTTTCAGAAAATCAACAACTTAAGACTTAAGTGCATGTTTTTTGATCAATTGCCAATACAACAATATTGGTCCAATATGATTAACAAATATTTTTTAAATAAAAAAAAAGATAAAATACTTTTTTAACATATAAGTCCTTTTATGTAAAATAGATTTTTTTCCTCCGAAGAAACTTACCCCTGTACTCTGAACTCACCACCTCCGCACGTGCCGAGTCAGCCGTTTACGAGCAAACGTAATAAACTGCAACCGTTAACTCGGGCATTAACTGTAACGGGAAACGTCAAATCGATTCCATTTCTAAACCGGCACGGGGGCCGATATATTGTTTGGTTAGCCACCGGTATAAATAAGCTCAGCTGTCTCCCTCCCTGGGCAGGGAGCTGAGCCTGAATGGAGAGATAGGGCAACCATAGAAGGTGCTCTAATGGCGGACCGTATTTCAAGTAGAGATTGTTAGCCTCCTCGCTGTTGCTTTGTTGGCGAAAAGTCGCTGATTCTTTTGGTGGGGCGGAGAGCAAGAACTGCAGCTAGCGTTTCTGGTTCTTGCCTGCAGCGCTCGGTGTCGGATAATGGAATGGCAGCGAGAAGGGACGAGGAGTGAGTGAGACCCGACGGTTCCTAACTCTTTGATTCCCTTGTTGCTTCCTGTTCCCCCACCGTTTCCATTGGCGAGTAGCACAGCGAATAGAATCGCTGACGATCTTCACTGCTCCTGGGATTTCCCTGTCTGCTCGGCGAATCGCCCCGTTTGTTGACGAGCATCGTTGTGCTTGTCGCCAATTGCGCCCCGCACTGTCTGATTCGGGAGAAAGATCCAAAGCGGCCTTCCCCTTTTTCCGGTTTCTCCTGTGCAATCCTGTTGAAAAAGATTGGATTTTTATGCTTTTCCAATATCTTGTTCGCTATCTAAGGTGTGTCGATTTGATGTGGTGAAGCTTGCGGGGGTGTTTTGGGAGGCGGAGATGTTGGATTTGGCGCTGGATTCCGATGGCGACGTCGGGCTGGAAGTGATTAACTCCAGCCAGAGCTCGATGAGCAGCAGTGGCGACAGCCGGAGTAGTTTCTCGCGTTTTTCATTTGATACTGCTGGACCTGCGCCGCTGGAGGCGACGGTGGAGCTCCCCGCCGGTCTTCGCCCCTGTGCTCCGACCCGGCTTCCATCCAAGCCGCACCGCTCGTCGGATCCGGCCTGGGCCGCGATTAGTTGTCGGTCTCTTCCCGCCAATCTCGGCCCCCGGGACTTCAAGCTCCTCCGCCGCATTGGCAGCGGCGACATCGGAACTGTCTATCTCTGCCGCCTGCGCGACGAGGCCTCGCCGCACCCGTACGCGATGAAGGTGGTCGACAAGTTGGCGCTGTCCAAGAAGAAGAAGCTCGATAGGGCGGCGACGGAGAAGAGGATCCTCCGGATCCTCGATCACCCCTTTCTCCCCACTCTCTACGCCGACTTCGATGCTTCGCCGCATTACTCCTGCGTCGTGATGGAATACTGCAGCGGCGGAGACCTTCACACGCTCCGCCACCGCCAGCCCCGCCAACGCTTCTCCGTCGCCGCCACCAGGTGCTCCACTGAACCTCTTTTCTTCGACTAGAAATCGAATCCTTTTCCCATCTTCCACCAACTTTTTCATATTACCTTCACGGAATTCACACAATTTTGAACTTTCTCTTCGATCGGAGACTACTTGGCGATCTCAATCATAACTGGAAAGATTCCTTCTTTCCAACTATTTGACCAGCTGTAACTGAAAGATGCTTCCTTTTGGCTCTGTTCCGGCTTTGACGTTGTTGATTGAAATGCCGTAGGTTCTACGCGGCGGAGGTGCTGCTCGCCCTAGAGTATCTTCACATGCTCGGTATCGTCTACCGCGACCTGAAGCCGGAGAACATCCTCATCCGCTCCGACGGCCACATCATGCTCTCCGACTTCGACCTCTCCCTGGAGTCCACCTCCTCGCCCACCCTCGAGCCCATCGCCACCTCCACCCCGGCGGACAGGGGCCACTCTGCCGCTGAAAACGGCGAGCGCTTCCCCGCCGATCCCTCCTGCCTCCCCTTCCTCGCTCGCCGGCCGCCACCCCACATGGCCACGAAGGCCGACCCTTGGCGCTTCGTCGCGGAGCCTGTCGACGCTCGGTCGTGCTCCTTCGTGGGTACTCACGAGTACGTCGCGCCAGAGGTCGCCGCAGGCCAGCCCCACGGCAGCGCCGTCGACTGGTGGGCCTACGGCATCCTCCTCTACGAGCTCCTCTACGGGCGCACTCCCTTCGCCGGGCCCACCAACCTGCAGACTCTCCACAACATCGTCAAGCAGCCGCTATCCTTCCCGACGGCCGACCCTTCCTCGTCGGCGGCGAAGGATCTCATCGCCAGCCTGCTGGCTAAGGACCCCACCGCCCGCCTCGGCTCCCGGCGCGGCGCGGCGGACGTCAAGGCGCACCCTTTCTTCAAGGGCATCAACCTGGCGCTCATGCGCTCGCACCGGCCGCCGGTCCTGCCCGGTCCGATCCGCTCCCACTCCCGTAAGCAGCCCCCCATGCCAAACCAGTTCGAGTTCTTCTAATTTCTAGTCCGACCCGATCCGACCCGACCCGACCCGATTCCATCGGTCGGGTAAATTTTCACATGTGGTCCAGAACATGTACAACACTGCATTGACTTATCAAATGTACCACACGCAGTGACTAATGCTCAAGTTTCCTCCTTAACATTGTACGTAACTGGTTTGACCTTGGTGGAACTGTCGTGAAGAAGCCTATGCCGAAGGTATGGCGCAATCCCGAGCCGAAAATAGGACAGCGGGCACCCAACTGGGCACGCGCAACCAAGACGCGTGTCTGCTCGGAGACGTGTCTGGCAGCCGTCAGGCGGGGCGTAGCTGCCCCGGTGGTGGGTGTTCCGAGCGGGCTGGGCGGAGAGAACGACGTCCACGGGACTTTGTCCCTGGAGACAAGACCCGGAGCGGATGCGTGAAGGGCAGAGGCAGACAGAGAGAACTTTATCGACTGCAGGCCAGCGTGAGTAAATATGCCTGGATACATATGGTAATTGTCATTAATTACATTATAATTAAAAATTTTAAAAATAAAATAAAATAGAAGTGAGAGATATGATATAGCATAGCAGAGGGTAGATAACGTGATGGAGGAGTAATGGCTGCATGCTGTGGCGTGGAGCAGAATACAGGGCTACGTGAGTAATGGGAAGGCAGCTAGAGAGAGGAGGCAGTGATTTGTGGGCAGTTAATACGAGGAGGTACGAGAGCAGCGGAGGACATGGAGAGAGAGGAGGGGGGAGGCGATCGAGGAAGATGAAGTAAGGGAGGGGATCAAACACTTGTGTGACGACATGAAGATTTGAACTGAACTGTCAGATGATGGAAGGGTTTGGACAGACTTTTACAAGGCAATTGGAGGAAGGAAGCATGCCAATTGGCCAGAGGCAGCTGTTGCACGGTGAGCATTAATTTCTGCTCCCACTGCAATTTGCAGAGGGAAATGGTGAAATAATACAATAAAATTAAGAGTGTTAAATAGTTAGAATTTGATGGGTCAAAATAAAATTTTTATATTTATTTTTTAATTATTAAAATTGTATGTAATAATAAAATATTTTATATTTAAATTTTGATTGATCTGATTTTAACTATTAGGATTTACCCAAAAGATTATACGAAATGTTGAATGTTTAATTAGTCACTCAACTTTAAACAAGGATAAATGAGAATTGAACTGGCTCGATCTGTAATTACAAGTGTTCCAATGAATGATTAAAATTGGGGTAGACTATCTGATAATGTCTATGTTTATGTGGTAAAAGATAATTTATTCGCTCTCAATGTCTTTATCAATTTGTCTCTAGGTTAATATGAAAAAAAATAAATTTCGGATGACTATTAGTTATTGGTGTAAGTGACCAAGGTACGAGAGAAGATATGCTCAGGCGTGTTGAGTTTCAATTTCAATATTTCATATGACAACATTTTATGTATTAACTATTGCACCGTCCCGAGGGGACATTATACATACGTTCATTGTGACAATAAGGTGAATATGTTCGCCTTCAGTGCCCCCGCTAACTCATCCCAAGATCAATACGAAGAAAATAAATCACGGACGATTATTAATTTTTGGAATAGTAAATCCACTGTCCATTTTATATTAAATCTGAACTATCAAAATTTGACTGGCTAGAATATAAATATAAAGTATTTCATTTAATGCATGTTATTAAAATTATAAAATGTTCATTCTAAATAATCAAATTTCTCTTTTAATAAATATATGGAATGTTAGGTTATTTATTAGTGGAATACTAAACAATCTTAAATTTTTTAAAACCATATTCAAGAGAAAAATGTTCTAAAAAAATTCATAGAATTAGTAGAACTATTCCTATTAGATAAAATGATTAAAAAGTATCTGGAAACACATATACAAAAATTTCATATAAAAATATACAAGGAAACAATACAATTGATCAAAATGAATATGATCTCCATATCATTTAACATTTCTCAACAAATATAATCTATTTCATTATTTTAAGTGATTATTTTATTCCGAATAATGAAGAACTTATTATTCTAAATTCTTGGGTTCAAGAATTTACTATATCAGTGCTATGTTTTAATTTATTCAAATTTTTTATGTTTGATATGTCCTACGTTTTGATTTATTTATTTTTAATTAAATTAAAAGGTTAATCCCAAATCTATGGTATACACATAATTAATATCAATAACTAGTCTTCTATTCCAATATATTCTTGGGAAGTAAGTATTGACTAGAGAATACAAAAACGTCATCTTAACTTAATATAATTAATATCAATAACTAGTGTTCTATTCTAGTATATTATTAGAAAGTATGTATTTATTAGAGAATACAAATCGTCATCTTAAATGTAAATTAATGGTCAAATATTAATCCTATTTAAACAAATTAAACCAAATCATCATCTTACCATTCACCTATACGATAATGGCACAAAGAACATCGATTAAGAAAATTCAAAACGAGTGGTCAGTTCTTCTGCTGTAAGCCACCAGAATTGCCCATCAGGTTGACGACTAGCTCCACAAACCACCGGAAATCCTTTCAGCGTGCTTTGTCCTCACTCGCACGCACCCTGGAAAACTTCGCAGGAGGTCACCCATCCTCAGATTACTCCAAGCTAAGCACGCTTAATTTTGCAATTCTTAAGTTTGGGCTTCCGAAAAGGAAGGTGCACCTTGGTGATATGGATAGTATCATCTAACCTTTTAAGCCATACTTAACCAGAATCTCAGAACCAGGGTATTACAATCACCCCCACTTAAAGACACAATGTCCTCGTTGTGTAACCACGAATCACACCACAGACAAATCCCAAAATTGTTAGTTAGAGCCCTAGAGTCAATCATTTGATGATTGTTGTATGGATTCGTTGTATCATATTCTTATATATATATAAAGACATTTGTTTATGGTTATTATGCTTACTTGTATTGGTGCCAAATAACTAAGTATAATAGCGTCCTTGAGTAGAAGGTTTTTACCTATATCAATCGATTGGTTGAATTGATAGTGAGATGATATAGGGAACACTACTCCTAATCATTCCTAGTCAAGTATTAACATTCAGGGACAATGTTAATGCGACGAAACTAGCATGTAGGTCAACTCGATGACTTGATCTCACAAGTCATGGATATAGAGATATCAAGTTGACACATGGGTATGCATTGGAGAATGTATACTGAATGACCCGCCATGAGAAAGTATCATGGATATATGAGTGTCATATACTTTCTCATGTGGTTATTAGTATGACTATTAGTCCTTGGACCTGAAGTCACCATGGTTCCCTACATAAGGAGTTACATACTTTGGCTTTGTCAAACGTCACCCGTAACTGGGTGGACTATAAAGGCGATTACTAGGTATGTAACAAATTATGCGGAGGGATGTGAGTGATGTAGATGGGATCTATGCCTCCTATATAACGGGAGAGACATCGATATTCTTGATAGAGTGAGACCACTAAGTGAATAGTCATGCCCAAATGAGTCAAAATGAGATGTTGAGCTCATTTGATTAAGTGAGTCTACTTGGGATTCAAGATTTAGATTGATTAGAGGATAACACAGTCTATGTCTCACATTGATCAATCTATATGTCAAGAATAGAATGACACTTGTCATATATTGTGAAGAGTCACAATTAGTAGTCACAAGGTGATGTTGGATCTCAACATTCTTATAACTTGGGTAGTAATGATGTGTTGCTAGATACCGCTCATTACTTATGCTTCTAAATGGGTTTAGGAGCATTGCCAATGTTATAAGAACCTATAGGGTCACACACAAAGGGCAATTAGATGGAGATTAGGTACATTTGATGAACCTAAAGGATTAGGTCCATGTGATGAACCAAATTGGATTAAGAGTAATCCAAATTAGGCTAATTGAGTTGGACTCAATTTGGTTCATGTGTTAGATGAGTCTAATTTTGGACTTAGACTCATTGAGTCAATTTAATCTAATGAATAGAGATTCATTAAATTAAAATTGACTTGAACCAATGGTTAGATTTGATCAACCATAGGAGAGAAGTGGTCAAGTTTGACTTGACTTGAGAGGAAGATGAAGAGTCAAGTTTGACTTGACCATTTGCCACCTCATTGGTGAGTTGGCAAAGAGTGGACCAATGATGATGCTCCACATCATCATGGTTGCTTAAGTGGGATGCCACCTCATGGGAGTTACCAAGAGTTGTGACTCTTGGTATTCCATGGAGGTTATTAACCTCTTAATGTGGCCGATCACAATGATTCAAGAGAGGAGTTTTTTCATTTTGTGTGTAACTCTCATCTTCTTCCTCAAGCTCTCTTCTCTCCCTCTCTTCCTCCATTGCCGAGAGCCACAAAGGGTGCTAACACACTCTAGTGTCTTTTCTCCATCTCCTTGTTCGTGTGGATACACATAGAGGAGTGTCTACTTTGACATTCTCGAGATCCGACATCATTTGGACGAGCGGGATTAAGCGAAGGGCATCGCTTCAAAGGTATACCTTCTGATCTTGTAGATCTAATGTAGATCTAGGAGTAGAGAAACTCGTACACGAATTTTTAAACTTCGCACGGATCTGGTGGCATGAGATTCGGGGTTTTCGCAACGTAAAAACGCGGTTTTTGCGGCCCGAAAATCCCAACAAAAATCTCCCTCGCTAGGTGGTGCCCTGGGTGCTCCTGCCACAAGCGCACTCACGGTCGTAAGGTCACTCTGATACCAAATAAATTATCACGCCCCAGGTAGCCCCTGCCGGAAGAAATTTCGGCAGCATCTCCCCTGTACGGGTGACAATATGAAACTTCACTACAATGCCCTCAGGACCACATATACCTCGACCAACATGGCCAGAACAATAACAATAAATATAACTAAACAACCATATATCAGTCTCTGCTGACACAACCACGCAGTTTATATTTGAAAACTACTTACTCCACTACTACAACGGAAAAGGCAAAACACAACAGAGAAACTAACATAGCGGAAAAAAGAAGTGTAGTAGACTAAAAACTCGATAAAACTCCTTGAGTACAAACATACAAATCACACACATATATATGAAATGTAACAAGGAACCTAAAGACTAAAGAGTAGAAAATCGTCGCGAAGCAAAGTGGTAGGGGATTAGCGACTGGAACCTCCTGACGACCTCAACCTGAAATAGATAATATCAACGGGGGTGAGTCCAACACTCAGCGGATACCAAGTTGACATGTATAGTAAATTATAACTAATAGTAATAATCATGGAGTACAGTCTCCTAGACAAAAGCTGAAAATGTAGAACAGAAAAAGCTGAAGAGAACTGTACTCACCAGGGCCTCCTATTAGAATAGTAAGGTCGTCAGACTGAAAACACCATGTCTCCTGTATGCATGTCAATCATATGCATCCACCAAATATGCAGCAAACAAAGTGCAACAAACACAAGCAATAAATGCAATCATGCATATGATGCAAATGACATGGTCACTCTTGACACCAGTCAACCATCTCACACACGATGGTGAGACCGAGTGGGTAGGGCTATGACAACTGTGCACTCTGCCGTCACTGCTCCTGATGAGTGACCGAGTGGACAGGATGCTGTCGGAGTACACCTATCCTCCTACCCCAAATCATTAGTGGAGGAGCACAATGCTCTCATCTCCCTGAAACAGTCCAGAGGAGGGATCCCTGACGTGCTACCACGCTGCATCACGCTACCCATGAGTGGACCAGCGGAGCACTGACAGGGCAAACTACCACACACCCTGCCTAATATACCACTAACTCATGAGTGGTTGCATGTGCAGATCCATGTAACTGGCAATGAGCTCAACAATAATGGGGTTACCAATCGCTCAGCATGCAATAATGCAAGATGATGCATGACATTAAGCATGAAGATCCTGCCTATATCTATGTCCATAAAATATGTACCCAAAGAAAATACATGGATCAAATAAGGAACTCTGGGTATACGTTTCAGACATGGTAAATGTCTAGTCCAGTATATCATAAGGCATGGTATGTCACTACCACTATGAGCATAAATAATCAGGGCAATAATAAATCATAAATGCAAAACAGATGAAAGCATGCAACAGGTATCATGTAGTGACATACCGAAATAAAGACGAATATAATTATTACTAGAGGCTATAATGTACTAAGCATATCAACATGACATTATCAAAAGAGATAAGTCAAGGTACCCGCCTCAAAAAGTGGAGATTGTCTCCGAGATAGACTCTATGTCGAGACGCTCGTCTCGAATCAAAATCCTATAATAACAAGCATATAATTAAGCCATGCTCGCAGATATCCAATAACTTAATCAAAATTCCTATTAACCAGGAAACCCTAATTTTATTTGTTGATCTCAGTTAATTAAATAAATCGGATCTAACCCGAAGCTTAGATTAGATCCAACCTTTTAACCCTAATTAAATATAACTCAACGGCCATCTAGGGTTAGTTTCCTTAACCCCAATTATTCGTTTAGATTTAAATCCATACTTAAATCAATTCTAGTGGCAATCTATGTTTCACTCAACTACCAAAACCTAATTCAAGAGCTGGCTACGATGTCGGATTTTTCGTGTTTTAGATTTTCGAGATAATCTGATATCAATATTTTTAGTATCAGAGCAAGGTATACGATACTTGCTTTTCGTTTTAGATTTTTTTGAATTAATCTGATACCAATTTATTTGGTATCAGAGCCCAATTTTGCGAGTCAATCTGGGTATTTTTAGATTTATATGGATTTCCATTATTTTCATGTTTCGGAGTTCTATTTCGGATTTGTACGGATGCCTGTTATTTTTCTCATTTCGAAATTCCGAGGTATAGGGTATTATTTGATCTCGTTAAGGAAAGGGCATAATTGAGGACTTGACAGCGACAGAACATCTCCAGACGGCATATAGGTATGATGTTTAATTTTCTATTTTGATACTTGTAGTAATATATGGGGCATAATTTAACAGATATGAGGCAAAATGCACATGTTCCCGCTCCGAGACGTGGTGCAGGACGTTCACATAAGAGGACGATGGATCCCTAGCGACAGAGTCGCCAAAGATGTCTACTGGGGTCGAGTCTATCGGTTAGGGATAGACTCCACATGGTACTGTGGGCGTGTCAGGCTCTTAGACTCTGACGATTTCAGAGGCACCTACCTCGACCATACCCGCCGTACCCACTCCCACAGTATGATATAAATCTAGAATAATAGACCATGTATTCATTTGGGTCTGTTTGGTACGGGCTTGTACCTGTACTATTCCATAAGGATAACCGGTTAGACTTCTTAAAATATCCTTTTCTTCTTGTATTTGATTCCGCCATTCATTCCTTTACTTTCCCTACCCTTTCTTACCTCCTCTACAACACACTTACATGAGTTATGTGATTCCTCTTCCTTTGCCTAGTCCTCCTCCTCCTCCTAAGTCTAGGGTTGGTGATTAGTACAACCACTAAATTCAGTGGCTTCCTCCACTTAGAGTTGTGCTAGGGACCAATACTAGCACCTCGGACACTTGAAATGTCTCATTCTGATAATGCATTGAAAACATATCTTGGTTAGGAGCAAATGAAATGTATTGTAGCAGACCCTTACCAAGTTAAGTTTTGGCACCGATATTTAATTCACTGAGCATGGTAGGCCAAAGACTAGACGAATTCACACGGTTACCAGGGAGGATGCGCAGCGGACCGACGGATCCATTTTCTGTGGTACGGTTTTACTTAGACCGTAGTGACTGACTGTCTCCATACCGTCCGGTGATACATTGGACGCCACTTAGGAGGTCAAAGGTTGCCCGTTAGACTTTGGCAACATGATACTCATGGTTGATTTATTAGTACTGGAAATGATCGAGTTAAACAATATTATCCTTGGCATGGATTGACTGTCTGCATATCATGCCACGGTTGAATGTAGATGAGGGTGGCCACATTCTGACATCCGAACCAACCCTCGTGGGATTTAACTGGCATCAGGGACGACAGTATATCGATCATTTCTACGATGCAGGCTCTGAAGTTGTTGTCACATGACTGTCAGGGATTTCTTTTGTCTTTGATTAATACTAACGACAGCAGTAGTACTCAGCTCTCAGACGTTCCAGTGGTCTGAGAGTATCCGGAAGTATTTCCAGATGAGTTACCAAGCTTGCCTCCCAGAAGGCAAGTGGAGTTTGCTATTGAGCTGATTCCGGGAACCGCGCCGACATCGAAAGCACCATACCGTATGACACCGAAAGAGTTGGACGAGCTAAAGGTCCAACTCCAGGAGTTATTAGACAGGGGATTTATTCGTCCTAGTGTTTCTCCTTGGGGTTCTCCGATATTATTTGTCAAGAAAAAGAATGGTACTATGAGGTTGTGCATCGATTACAGATAGCTGAATGCAGTGACCGTCAGAAATAAGTACCCCTTACCACGGATCGAGGATTTATTTGATCAGCTCAAAGGTACATCAGTATATTCTAAGATTGATCTGCGATCCGGATATCATCAGCTGAGAGTTAAGGAATCTGATATTCAGAAGACAACATTTCTTACTAGATACGGACATTATAAATTTTTGGTTATATCATTTGGACTTACCAATGCTCCAGCGGTGTTTATGGATTTAATGAACCACATTTTTCTGGAGTATCTAGATCAGTTCGTTGTTGTCTTCATCGACGATATTTTGATCTACTCGCATTTCGAGGAGTATGCACAACATCTTCACATAGTTTTGGAAACTCTTCGACGACATCGTCTATATGCGAAGTTCAGCAAGTGTACTTTTTGGCTACCCTAAGTTGGCTTTCTAGGTCACGTAGTTTCCAGTCGAGGTATTTTAGTAGACCCTCAAAAGATCGAGGCTATCACCAGTTGGGAGCAGCCAAAATCAGTTCAGGAGATCTGGAGTTTCTTAGGATTGGCCGGATATTACAGACGTTTCGTCAAAGGTTTCTCTCGCATTGCTATGTCGCTGACACGCCTAACCAGGAAAGGCGTGAAGTTCACTTGGACAGAAGCCTGTGAGATAAGCTTTCAGGAGTTGAAGCGGAGATTAGTGTCGGCACCGATTTTGGTTTTACCTTCTAGAGATGACGGTTTCGTACTCTACACTGACGCATCTCTTCAAGGTTTGGGTGCTGTTCTGATGCAGCACGGCAAGGTAATCTCTTATGCTTCTCGTCAGTTGAAGGAGCATGAGAAAAACTACCCAATACATGATCTGGAGTTGGCCGCCATTATATTTTCTTTGAAGATTTGGCGGCATCACGTTTGTGGTATTACTTTTGAGATTCTCACTGATCATAAGCGTCTCAAATACCTTTTCACTCAGAAGGAACTTAATCTCTGATAGAGAGATGGATGGAGTTCCTGAAGGATTATGACTATACTATTAGCTACCACCCGGGGAAAGCTAATGTGGTTGCCGATGCACTTAGCAGAAAGTCCAGCCTCTAATGACCATAATCATCATGTATTAATTCCCCATATTACATACATGTATACCATCCTTTTGGTCATTTCCTATTACTGAAAATAGTTTCAAACTGTCTCAATTGACTAGCATAGTCCCTAGCCAACTGCTCTTATTGAATCAACCTCATAGAGTCATTATGTGTTCGATGAACAGTATTACCAGTCGGCTGGTTTCTGATAGCAGACGATTGGCACCAAAATTTCAACCTAAACCCATTTTTGAACCCAATTTCAAAAATACACCAGAGATTTCCTAGACCTCTAAATATTCTCAAATTTTGTAAAGAAGTCAGTTTTACCATTTTTTACTTAGGAAAAATAGAATAACAAATTAATTCAACACAGATCCCAAGATAATATAAAATCTAAAACTATCTAAATGATTCAATTGAACCTTGACCTAAAGTTCTAGTTTTGTCTCCCTTTTGATGTATCTACCCATACTAAACCATAATGCATCTCTAGCATTAGTTTATATGGAATCTATATATCTAAAACTAATTTTCATGTAATATGAATCCTATTTCATATTTTTCATGCATGAATCTCATCCCAATTATGCCAACCAAGAAGGTTAGAGACTCAAGTCCATCTCTAAACCCTTTGGCACATTTTATGGCACATCTAGAATCCCAAGAAAGGTCCACTTGAGATCCATTAACCATGGGTCCCAAATTGACTATTTGAGCTTTCCTAGAGCTCTTACTCTAGCTACCTTCCTAGGTGACTCATTTATTATGGCTAGACCACTATGATGCACATCGGGTGATAATTGACCTAACCACTTTATTCTCTTAACCTTAGATACCTTATTTTTGGTTAATTTCTCCTTGTCCTTAATCTTGGATGATTTATCCTTGGTTGACTTATCATTGAATTTCTTCTCCTTGCCATAGTTATATGCAACCCTTACTTATATCTTTTCTTTGACCTTAAAGATTTCTCCCTTGCCATTAGTATATGTAATCATTGCATGTGTCCTTTCTTTGGCCTTAAGAGATGATGATCAGTATCCTAAACATGATCTATCACTTTTGTATTTTTGACTACCTAAAATCTTATTAAGTTCTTTAGATCCAACAATAAATCTATTTAGGACTTTTTCTACCCTATCAAACTTTTCCCTCAAGGTTTGATTTTCCAATTCTATGTTTCTAACCCTAAAATTGACTTGTCCACCATGGACATTCCTAGACCTACTCACCTTCTTAGGCATGTGTCTCCTCTTCTTGGGATTAATGTCTAGATTTTCCACCACCTTCCTCTCCTTAGGCAAAGTGGGTTATTTTTTGTTAGGTTTAACTTTTGAATTTAATTTTCTAGGGTTATCAACTATGTTAACTATATTCCTATCATTATATCTAAAGCCATAATTATGCACGGGAAAATAAATGACATTATTATTTCTAGCATGCATATCCCTAGAACTTCAATTAAAATTTAAGTTAGGGTTTACCTTTCTACTTACCATTAGAGCTCCCCCTTGATACAAGCATCCACATGGATTCTTTCACTTCCTCCATTGCTTCATCCACTCCATTTTCTTGAGTGCTCCCTTCCTTGGGCATTTTGTGTGGTAGTATCCCCGCTCACTACATGTGAAGCACACTATGTGCATCTTCTCCTTTTTCTTCCTATGAATCAAATTAAATTCTAAATGAATTGAATTGAGTTTAAGAGTTATCTCTTTTTCCTTTTTGAGTGAAGGACACCTATTCTTGTAGTGTCCCATTTTACCACACTCAAAATACTTGATGAGGTTCTTCCCACTCTTCTCGGTAGAGGCAGTTGAGAGTTACGCTTCCAAGACTTCTTCTTCACTTATCTTGGACTCTTCATCTTCCCTTGAAGATATGGATGATTCCATTTCTTTCCTCGAAGATGTGGATAATTCCACTTCTTTTCTCGAAGATATGGATGATTCCACTTCTTCCTCTTCTTTGGATGTTGAGCACGTTTCAACATCCGATTGGTCCTTCTCCTCCTCTTAGACCAATAAGATCTTCTCCTTGAGCTCCTCCACTTGTTGGATTTGTGTAGTATTTTCATGAAGAGTAATCACTTTGCTCCATAGCTCATGAGCACACTTGTACTCACCTAGACAAGATAAGACATTAGGAGATAATAAATTTATCAAAACTTTTGTTACCTCCGTGTTTACCTCCAATTGTTCCCTTTACTCCTTGGTCCAATACTATGGTCAAAGACACTTTCCCTTCTTATCTTCCGGAGCTTCAAAAGTTCCTCTAACATTATCCAATGATTCTAATCCATTTGGAACAATATCTCCAAGCGCTTCCTCTAATACTTGAAGTCTTCATGCTCTTATGGAGGTGGAATTCGAATGTCTCATCCTAGTGCTCCTTTTGATTCCATTACAATACCACTTGTTGGTATCGAACAATTTCAAAAAACTATCGTCTTCTTCCTCTAGTGTTTGCTTCTTTTGGTGGTTAGTCCTTCAAGGGCACTCCTTGCTCTGATACCAATTGTTAAAGCCTTAATCATCGGCTAGATAGGGATGAATAGACAATCGCCCACTTCATTCGCTTTTCTATACTTGTTAGCGCAATAAAAATACACACAATAAAATATGAAAGCTAACCCTAGAGACAAGAAGAAAGAAAACAAACCCTAACATATTTGTTTACGTATTTCAGAGATAATGCTCCTACTCCATGGTTGGCTGTAAGGTGGAGATCCCACAATCTGTCGATGGATTAGTCCTCAAAACTCCGGCTAGCTCAATTCTCCTTATTAGTGGAGAAATCTCACCACAAACTCGATCAAGAACTCTTGGATTGCTTTGAGCTTTGGAGACTCTATTAGGGGTTAACCACCTTTATTTCATCACTCAAGCTAGCCAATCTGAATTCCATTATATAGAGCTTAGGAGGAAACACCCAAGCTGTGTTTTCACCGCCAGTCAATTGTCATACTTACCAGTTGACTGGCCTATGTATATTCGACCGTTACAACCTAATGACTTGATTCTAGTCGACTACTCACCATGGATCAGTCAACTGATCTTCATAGGCTGAGTGAATAGAAGCATTAAATTCTCTCCCAATCGATTGCCCAATCGACTGGACCATTCAAATGAACTAGTCGACTGGTAACCCTAGAACTACAAACCCTAGAATTCCATTCTAGGACTACTGATTCTCAACCACCAGTCGACTAGTAAACCCTAACTTAGGATTTTACCCATGAGTACAATCACTCATGCATTCATCCACACCCACACAACCTTAACCTTGCCTTCTAGCCTCCTCCATCAGCCTTACGTCCCTCAGATGCTTCCCCATCCTTCATTCCTTGCCTTCAAGAGTTTCCTTTAGCCTTGTCTTTGTTGTTGGGTCTTCCTTTGCCAAGAGGCTTCTTACCTCTGGGTCTTTATCCTTGCCAAGAAACTCCTCACTCCCAGGCCTTCACTTGTCAAGATCTTCTCACTCTGAGACTTCATCCTTGCCAAGAGCCCCCTAGCTCTGAATCTTCATTTTGCCAAGTCACACTTGGACTTACACAGTCAAGCCTCAACCTTGGACTTACACAGCCAAGACTCCCATGCTTGGACTTCACCTTTGTCAAGATCACACTTGGTCTTTCCTTGCACCTGTCACCTGCACATTTAACAGCAAAAATCAAACACAGATGCACACCCTAACTTAAACCCTTTGCCCAAATATCAAAATATAAGGATACACCGATTGCTCCAATTGTAAGGCGACCACAAGGCCAGCCAAGGGCGGCAAGGGATGGTTAAGGGCGGCAAGGGACGACCAATGGTCGTCGTGGCAGGGCAAGGCCCACCATTGTTAGCCACAACCAACAGAGGGAGCCGTGGCCACCCAAGGCTAACCAAATCTGCCTAAGACCAACCATAGCTGCCAAAAGGCCACCATGGCTAGGCAAGTCCTGCAGGGCCCTCTCGTAGTTGGCCAAGGGCTGCCACGGCATGGCAAGGCCCGCAGCGGCCAGACAAGGCCAGATGTGGCTAGCCAAGGCCAGCCACGACTGTACAAGCCCAGTTAGAGCCGTCAAAGCCTAGTCGTGGCCTACTAAGGTTAGTTGTGGCCCACCAAAGCCCACTGCGACCTCCCGCGGCCTGCCAAGGCGCGAGCTCCCGCGACCAGCCAAGGGCAGCTATAGGCTCCCGCAGGTGGCCAAGGCTAGCCACGGGCTCCTGAGGTAGGCCAAGGGTGAAGGCGCTGGAATTCTGTTATGTTTAAATTTGCATATGCAAAAATTGTACAAGTATAGAACTTTTCCTAGCAACCCGCATGTTTGATCAGACATGTGCTTGATCAATCAAGCAAGTTCTTGACGGATCAAAGCACACCTTGATCGAAGTACAAGATCGCTGGCCTCTTGTGTTGGTATTCAAAATCGATACAAAGAAAACTAAACTAATTACGCAACGAAATTAAAGAACTAGTTGTACCTTTCCTTTGTAGCTAAAGACAGCTTGATCTTCTGTTGTATTCCTCTCCTCTTCTTGGATGTCGTGTGGGTGACGATCTACCAAGACAAAAACCACCCTTCTTCTCTTCTTTGTTTCCAAACCACCGACCACAAAAGGAGGCTCTAGAATGGGTGCCTTCTCCTCTTCCTCCTCTCCTCAAAACCGCCGGCCACAAGCAATAGATGGGAGAATATCGCCGGCCCTAGCTTGATTGGGAAGATTTGCCGCCGGCCCTAGGCAAGGTGAGGAAGAGCTTGCCGCCGACCCTAGGAATGGGTGAAGGTGGTGCCGGCCCTAGGCAAGGGAAGAGGACCGCCGACCCTTAGCAAGGGAAGAGGACCATCGGCCCTAGGAAAGCAAAGAAGTGTCGTCGGCCCTATGAAAGCAAAGAGGAGGAGGTGGTGCCGAAAAACCAAAACCAACAACTCCTTGGATGGGTGGATGCGAGGCTTTATATAGAGGCTATAACAGGGACCTAGAGGAGGAATTGGTTTAGGCCTCCCGATGGGCTTGAGCTTCCTGTGTTCGGCCCGAACACCCAACTCAAGTCCATCAATAATAACTCATACCACTAAAAGGTTATTATTGAACTACCGCACCAATCCCATATTACAATATGGGCTCCTTCTTATCATGAGTATGTTAATCTCCCTGTGTTTAAGATATCGTATGTCTGTTAATTAATTGAGTTACTGACAACCCAATTAATTAACATCTGATTTCAAGAGTAGTACCACTCAACTTTATTATCATGCCAGACTAAGTCTACCTGTAGAGTTACATGATAATCCTTATGAGCTCCTCAAAAGGACATCATCAGCCTAAATAATTAGGACACAGATTCCTTCTATAATCAACAACACATCATATAAATAATACTATCTCCCAACTCATCGGGCCTATTGATTTAAAGAATAAATCTCACCCATTGATAAGTTAAACAAATAAAAACTAAGTATACATGTTTGTTACTATATAGGGATTAAGAGGACGTACATCCATAATAACTGAGGTTCTGTTCTTTTATGTAATCAGTACAAATCAAACAACCTCAAACGGTCCTGCTCAATACACACATAGTGTACTAGTGTAATTTTATAGTTAAGACAGACTAATACCAAATTACACTACAACCGTTCAAATGGTTTGTCCCAATCCATCTTGGTTGTGAGCTACTATTTATAATTTATAAGGAACGAATAACATGATCTTCTGTGTGGCACCACACACCATGTTATCTACAATATAAATTAAATGGGCACCTGCATTAACATATATATAAATATAAAATGCAGACATTTGACCAAAGTGATTCTCATTTCAAAACATTTCAAAATAGATGTTCATACAAAAGCTAGGCTTATAGTATACATCCCAACAAAGGGCAGTCGCAGGCTCCCGCGAGTAGCCAAGGCTAGCAGCGAGCTCTCGCAACCACCCAAGGGTAGTTGCGGGCTCCTACAGCCAGACAAGTGTTGGGGACTGTTGGTGGCCGGCTAGAAGGAGGGTTGATTAGCCCTGCACAAATTAAAAACAAAACAACTCTTCTCGGACTTAAATGGACACTTGTATAAAATGAAAATAAAGAAAATAAACTAAAAGTAAAGAGACGACGGAGTTTACTTGGTTATAACCGGGGAGGTTGTTAATTCAAGGAAGTTGATCGCACTAAATTCTTCTTTGGGCGGAGAACCCTCTTTACAGCATTCAGGCACAGAAATGAGAAGCTAAACTAACAATAAAGAGTACACAAGTGTTGTATTACAAATTGCTTGTTCATTAAAAAGCTTATGGACCAAGGCTATATTTATAGTCTTAGTCAGGGCGCCTAGAGGGTTCCAAGCGCCTGGAAGGGGATAAAACTTTATCCCCTTCACAACGGATCATGGTCAATAGTAGCATTTCGGGCGTCCAGAAGGGTTCTGGGCGCTCGGACTGGTCCGGGCGCCCAGACCCTTAAAGTCAACTTTGTTGACTTTTTGTGGTCTGAGCTCTCGGCTCCGGTTCTGCTTGCCTCGGTCCAGATCTTCTGCTCCACTCGCTTGGGTGATTTCGGCCAACCGAAATAAGGCTCACCCGAACCCGATTTCGGCCTTTTCGAGAAGGCTTCCGCTCCGGCTTCTCGTTCCTCAGAATCGTCGCATGCTTCCTTCTCGTCCGCCAGCATACTCATCCGCAGCTCTTCGTCCCTCAAATGCACTGAGCCCGTCGGCTCTCTCCCATGTCGACCTTCTCGCTGGTTGCATCTCTTGCTCCACGAGTAATCTTCTGCTCCGGCTTCTCATCCCTCAAAAATACCGCACGCTTCCTTCTCGTCCACCTGTGTACTCTTCCGCGGTGCCTTGTCCCTCAGATGCACCAAGCCCGTCGACTCTCTCCCGTGCCACCCTTCTCACTAGCTGCGTATTTCGCTCGACTTCCTGCGCTCCTAAGTTCTTGCACACTTAGACACAGGGTCAAAACATCACAGGACCTAACTTAGCTTGTTTGATCACATCAAAACAATCTAGGGTTCCAACAATCTCTCCCTTTTTTATGTGAGCAACCCAAGTTAAGCTAGGGTAAATCAACATAAATCAAAAGTAATAAATTTTGCATGAAAGTGCAAAATTTGATCTACCTCCCCCTAAACTTAATATTTTCCTTCTCCCTCTTTGATCACATAAAAAATGGGGTATCACAACAAGTCTAAGGGTAATAACTTTAAAAACTTTGAATAATTCAAAGATTATTTTTGATATCACAAAAAAGAATTTGCAATAATTTTTAGAAACTTTAAAAAAATTCTAAGTAAAATTCAAGAAAAAATAAAATTTCTAAGTTAAAAACTTTGTAAAAGAAATTTCTAAGTTTAGAGAACTTTGCAAAAAAAACATTTAAGTAATTTCTAAAAAAAAATATTTGGAAAAACTTTTTAAAGCATTATCTAATTTTAATTTAATACCTTATCAGTTAGTCAATTAAATATTTTATTTCAATATTTGGCTTTCAGGTTGTGGCGAGACACTAGGCTTTCTTGGTTATTGGATCATCAACCACTTCTAGACAAAATCGCATAAGAAAATTAAATATTTTAATTTTTTCCACTGAAAGCGCTTAGTCTAAATTAACGTTCAAGTAAGACAAGACTTAGGAACTCAATATAGGTTCCAGCCAACTAGATTAATTAGATATTTTTTAGGAATATATTTCTTTGAAATATTTCTAATTTGTCTCTTATAGTATCTAAGGTACCAATTTAATCCATAAGATGTTCTAATATGTTGATTATTTGAACATGCATGATTTTTCAAAATATTTACTTGCATTTTCAAATTATCATTTACTAATTTTAATTTATCATTTTCCACTTCTAATCTTTTAAGATCTTCCGACAGCCAAGATTTATCTAAAGTTAATTTTAGTTTTTTATTTTCTTTCTCTAGCATGCAACAATCTTTAGTTAATAATTTAACAAATTTAAACATTTGGTCAGGTGGTAGAGATCATACCTGACTTACCTTGTCGATCTCTGATCCTACCCTTGTAGAGCTATTTTCCTCCGATGACTCTCCCCCTTCATCGATGCTCATCTGGGATGATCTTTTTGTGCCCTCGGGAAGGAATTCGGCTATAAGGGTTGTCCCGATAATTTCTTCGATCTCGAATTCTTCTTACGATGACTCGGTGTCCATTGAGGAGTCGGATTCGGCTTCAATCTGTTCTTCGTGGAGCTTCAAGAAATTTTCCCAGAGTTCTTTTGCACTTTAGTAGTTGTCGATTCTATCGAGATCCTTCACTGGTAGTATACTTATGAGATGATATTCAACCTTACCATTTGACGTGAAATCGTCGCACTACTTTTTTGTCCAGAGGCGTTTTTCAATTTCCTATCCGTTCACATTCTTTGGTGCTTCATAACCATATTTCATTATTAGTAAAATACTAAAATCTATTTTAAGAAATACCTCTATTCGTCGCTTCCAAAACGTGAACTCCCCCTCGAACGTTGGTGGATAAATGTTAGCTCGGGCCATCTCGTTGCTTCGGTCGGTGGTTAGTCCTTCTAAGGTATCCTTGCTCTGATACCACTTGTTGGGGACCGTTGGTGGCCGGCTAGAAGGGGGGTTGATTAGCCCTGCACAAATTAAAAACAAAAAAACCCTTCTCGGACTTAAATGAACACTTGCATAAAATGAAAATAAAGAAAATAAGCTAAAAGTAAAGGGACACCGGAGTTTACTTGGTTACAACCGGGGAGATAGTTAATCCAAGGAAGTTGATCGCACTAAATTCTCCTTCGGGCAGAGAAGCCTCTTTATAGCATTCAGGCATAGAAATGAGAAGTTAAACTAACAATGAAGAGCACACAAGTGTTGTATTACAAATTGCTTGTTCATTGAAAAACCTCTGGACCAAGGCTGTATTTATAGCTTTGGTCGAGGTGCTTGGAGGGTTCCAGGTGCCTGGAAGGAGATAAAACTTTAACCCCTTCGCAATGGATCATGGTCAAATGTGATCTGGTCAACAGTCGCATTCCGGGCTCCTGGAAGGGTTCCGAGCGCCCAGACTGGTTCGGGCGCCCGGATTGATTCCGAGCACCCGGATTGATTTCAAGCGCCCGGACCCTTAAAGTCAACTTTGTTGACTTTTACGGTCCGTGCCCTCATCTCCAGTTTTGCTTGCCTCGGTCCAGATCTTCCACTCCGCTCGTTTGGGTGATTTCGGCCAATCAAAATAAGGCTCACCCAAACCCGATTTCGGCCTTCTCGAGCAGGCTTCCGCTCCGGCTTCTCGTCCCTCAGAATTGTCGCGTGCTTCCTTCTTGTCTGCCAGCGTACTCATCCATAGATCTTCGTCCCTCAGACGCACCGAGCCCGTCAGCTCTCTCCCATGCCAACCTTCTCGCTAGCTACGTCTCTTGCTCCCCGAGCAATCTTCTTCTCCGACTTCTCGTCCCTCAGAAACACCGTGCACTTCCTTCTCGTCTGCCGGTGTACTCTTTCGCAGTACCTCGACCCTCAGACGCACCGAGCTCGTCGGCTCTCTCCCGTGTCGTCCTTCTCGCTAGCTACGTTTTTCGCTCGACTTCCTGTACTCCTAAGTTCCTGCACACTTAGACACAGGGTCAAAACACCACAGGACCTAACTTAACTTGTTTGATCACATCAAAACAACCTGGGGTTCCAACAACAAGGACAACTGTGGGGTTCTGTAGTTCTATCGATGGTTAGAGATGGACGAGAGGAGAGAAAGAGAACCTCGCCGGAGATTGCCTAAAATTGGAATGGCCCGCATTGCTCATGCTGCCAAGAGGAATTAGCGCAAGGAGAGTTGGGTAGATTTTTATGTCTATGGTTTTTAGCGATGAAAATAAATTTGTTACAAATTTTGTCACTAAATCTATGATGAATTTATGGATTTATCACATATTCAATGACAAATCCATAGATTCATCGTAAATTAGTGACGAAACCCTGAATTCATCGCAAAATGATATATTTTTATTTTTTATAAATTTAAATTTTTTTAAGTTGTTTGACAGACCTAGAGAACTTAGAATGATATGAAACTAGTTTCTATAGGTTTTTATAAATCACCCGATTATATAAATACCCTCAAATTCTAATTTGACCTAATCGGTGATTTTTTAACATGAATATCTCCAAAAAATTTAAATTATATTAAAAAAATCACCAATCTCAATATATTAGATAAAATTAATATTTAAGAGCATTTATATAATCATTAAATTTATAGGAACCTATAAGAACTAGTTTCATGTCATTCTGAGCTCTCTATGTCCATCAACTGACTTTGGAAATTTTAAATTAAAAAAATTGAATTCTATGACGAATTATTTGATTCATTGCAGAATTTGTAACAAATTCATGGATTCATTGCAAAGCTATGACGAATCTCTGAATTCATTGCAGAATAACATTTTTTATTTTTTTTTATAAATTTAAACTTTTCGAAGTCGATTGAGGTACCTAGAGAGCTCAGAATGACATTAAACTAGTTTCTATGGGTTCCTATAAATCACTCAATTATATAAATAACCTCAAACACTAATTTAACCTAATCGGTGAATTTTTTAATGTGAATATCTTTAAAAAATTTAAATCACGTTTAAAAAATCACTAATCTTAATATATTAAGTAAAATTAATATTAGAGAGCATTTATATAATTAATAGATTTATAGAAACTCATAGAAACAGGTTTCATGTTATTCCAACCTCTCTTGGTCTATCAACCAATTTTGAAAAATTTAAATTTAAAAAATAAATTAAATTCTAGGATGAATTCTTTGATTTGTCGCAGAATCTACGACGAATTCATGGATTCGTTGCAAATATGCAACGAATCTCTAAATTCGTCATAGAATAACATTTTTTATTTTTTATAAATTTAAATTTTTTGAAACAAGTTGAGGTATTTAGAGAACTCAGAATGTTCTATGAGTTCCTATAAATCACCTAATTATATAAATAACCTCAAACACTAATTTTACCTAATCAGTGATTTCTTAAATGTGAATATCTCTGAAAAATCTAAATCACGTTCAAAAAATCACTGATATTAATATATTAAGTAAAATTAATATTTGAGAATATTTATATAATTCGTAGATATACAGGAACTCATAGGAATTGATTTCTTATCTTTTCAACCTTTCTTGGTTTGTCAACCGACTTCGGAAAGTTTAAATTAAAAAAAAAAACTATGGTGAATTCTTGAATTCATCATAGAATCTATGACAAATTCATAGATTTGTCGCAAATCTATGACAAATCCATAGATTTATCATAGATTGATATTTTTTAAATAAATTTAAACTTTTCGAAGCTGGTTGAGGTACCAAGAGAGCTCTAAATAACATGTCAATGCACACAAGAGGAGGGTGAATTAGGTGATTTTTTTAAAAAAAAATCTATTTTGAAATTAAGTACGCAGGGGAAAATAGAAATAGAAAATAAACAGTACAAACTCAAGCTGTTACTTGATTCGGAGTCTTTGGCAACTCCTACTCCAAGACTCACGATCCTTCAGACTATATTGATGTGGAATTCACTAAAAAACCTTTTTTGGAACTATTGGAAAAGAGAATCGAGTACAAAAGATCAAAGGAAGTGTAACAATCCTACATTTCCTCTATTCAATAAAAAATAGATAATTGTAACTTTGAATTAAAATGTACCGATTCGTAATAGAGGGAAGTCGAAGCTTGGAATCGATGTCGCAACATTGTAGCAAAGCAGTTTACGCATGATCTAAGCAGTCGAATGATGAAACTATCGCATAGAAAGGTTGTACCGACGCTCCTTTTATATCCATCTCCAGCCACTTGGATCGAAGCCTATCTGATCCGACTTCATCGCTAATTTATCCATGTCCGAGCGCTTAAACCTAGTTCGAGAGCCTGGACTACTGACGTGTTTGTGCCTCGTCGAAGCTTTATCTCTAAATATTTATCCATCTTCGGGCACCTGGACCAATCTAGGCATCTAGACTCTAATGTGTGCCGACTAATCTGGGTGTGCCACCTCAGCTGGTCACCTACCTAGCTTTACGCCAATCCAGGCGCTTGAACTCAGTCGGGGCGCCCGACCCCTTCCCGGGTACTTGGAGACCCTTTTTCAGCCAACTAATTTCCTACATCACAAGGTTAGCACAACAAAGTATAACCTGCAAAACTAAGTTAGCACAATACAAAGATAGCATTATTAATTAGATTATATCTTCCCAAAAATATGATCTAGTCATGGTCTCATCTTAGACTCCCCACATGGCTCTAAGCCAGCCCGCGCCTATAGTCCCACCGGGACTCATCCTCATTGGATCTCTCTCCTACAGTGACTTACCTCACTTACCATTTGCAGTCAATTAACTTGTCTTTTGACTCACCGATCTTTCCGCCAGTTGTTAGGTTCGTAGACCCAACTGGACTTTAGCCAGCTATCAGGTCCCGCACACCTAGCCAGACTTCTTGCTAGATATCGGGTCACTCCTTGACCTATCTAGATTTTGTGCTAGTTATCAAGTTCTCAGACCTAACTGAACTTCAACCTAATGTATGCTCCTCTAAACTCGTCAATTTTTGCATACTTGGTAATAAGGTTAGATAACACATTATCTAACTTTAATCTATTTATCATTCATCAAAACATAAGTTTGACCATTGGTGCTAATTGCACCAACAAAAATAAGTTCCTATGGATTCCTATAAATCTCCTAATCATATAAATGTCCTTAAATACTAATTTGACCCAATATATTTTTCTTCCATTTCTAAGTCAATTACGTGTACTTAAGACTTAGCAAAATTACTAGAAAGAGTTATAAATTTAATATGTTAGATTTATTTTAACCTTAAAACATTACTAATCTCAATATATTAGATAAAATTAATATTTTATGATATTTATATAATTAATAGATTTATAGGAATCCATAGGAACTGGTTTTATATCATTCTGACCTCTCTAGGTCCGTCAATCGACTTCGGAAAGTTTAAATTTTAAAAAAATATATATATTAGCATTCTGTGATGAATTTATGGATTCGTCACAGATTCTCTCTGAATTCATCGCAGAATGATAATTTTTATTTTTTTTATATATTTAAACTTTCTAAAGCCGGTTGAGGTTCCTAGAGAGCTTAGAATGATATGAAAGCAATTTCTATGAGTTCTTATACATCACCCGATTATATAGATATCCTCAAATATTAGTTTAACCTAATCAATGATTTTTTTTAACGTGAATATCTTCAAAAAATCTAAATCACATTTAAAAAATTATCGATCTCAATATATTAGGTAAATTAATATTTGAGGGTATTTATATAATTAATAGATTTTTAGAAACTCATATGAACTGGTTTTATCTTGAGGCCCGTCAACCGGCTTTGAAAAAATAAAATTAAAAAAAATGGAATGTTGTGACAAATCCTGGATTCATTGTAAATTTTGCAACGAACTAATTATTTGTTGTAAAATTTGTGACGAACTAATGATTTGTCACAAAAGCTGCAATAAATATTGAATTTCGTCGCTAATCTCCAATGACTTTTTTGATAAAGCATATTTTGTTATTAATCTGCGACAAAAATATTTTGTAACAAATTTTGTTGCTAATTTATGGCAATTTATGTTTTTGTCACAAAATATGTCATAAATTTGCAATGAAAAATTTTAATGGTAAATTTTTCTCCCTAAATAACTATTTTTTTATTGGATCCTATGATCATAGGACATTTATTTTTTTAAGATAAAATGACTGGACCATGTTCACAACTAGGTATGGGTTGTTCACTGCGAAAGAGCAGTGCCCGCATAGAAGGTGAGAGGTGGATGAAGAACTGTGGAGAAGAGTTGTTGCTTATAGATTATAGATGATCGATGGATTTTTAGAGGTGTAATCGAGCAGAGCTGAGTCGAACTCTTTAATGTTTAAGTTTGGCTCGTTTATAATCGAGTCGAGCTCGAACTTTATTTAACGAATATATTCATGGCTCACGAGCTTATTCGAACTTTTATCGAGCCAAAATGAGCTTAATAAATATAAATTATAAATTTAAATATTTAATTAAAACTAAATTATATATTTAGATAAAATTATAATATTCTTATTAAAATTTATAATTTTATTCTAATAAATAAATTTAATATATTTATCTATATTTTTCATAAGTAGAATATAAAATATATAAATTCAGTATCAAAACTATTATTTTTTTCGTTTAAAAGTTGATTCATGAGCTTACTAACGAACATGTTTACAAGTTAATGAGCCGAGTATTATGAAGCTTGAGCTTGGTTTGTTTATCTTAACAAACTTCATTAAACGAGCTCAAATGAGCTTTTATCGAATCGAGTTTCGAATAGCTCATGAGTGGTTTGGTTCATTTACAGCCCTATAGATTTTGCAATTCTCTTATCTCTTTTGCCTAGGGAAGAGAATAAATTTATAGGTTCAAAATAGTGATTATAGATCATTATTCTATCATTAATTATCCTTTGTTGGCTTACTCAAAACATTAGCAGCTAGCTCAATTAATGGTTGTTTGTTTCCAGTCACAACAATTTAATTAGTCTGCTAGAGGTAGCAGCAAAAAAAAAAAATCGATTGGCAAAATGAGTTGGGTTACTTGGATAAAATTTTACCTTAATCGATCCATATAAGTTGTGTTTGTACATAAGTTAACTAATTTTAGTACAATTCAGATCCTAAATTTGTACTTCTTACGAATGCACATATGCTCATCTAAATATATTATCCTAAAACTCTCAATATAAGACTAATCTCACATTCATATGTATTGGAGTTAAATTTGTTACTACATATAAAAAGGATTCGTACAAAATGAATAACTCACAGTGCTCTAGAGGAGAAACTCGGAGAAGAAGATGGAGACAACTCTGATCTGCGAAGCTTATTGTCGTCGAGAAGATCACCGCTCTGGAACCTTCTCTGAAGTGTCACAAACCAAATCCCTCTCTTCTAGATGTTCTCTCTTCACCTTGTTTCACCGTCACACACCTTTTAAATTGTTCTTGGACGCCAGGTTTATATAGGAAGCTTGCATCGATTTGTAAGCAATGCATTAATGTTAATTTATTAAGAGATCAAATGGAGGAAGGTGAACGGATCACCCCTTCACTTCCTAAATGCCTACAACGTCTAACATCTCCCACTCATTCAAGTCAATCCATAATGGTTATATGGTCACATAGACCATATAAGTCACATAGACTACAAGATGATCATGTCACAAAGACCAGAACAAAAATTAATTAGTCACAAAGATCAAAGTAAAAATTAATTAGTTATAAAGACCAAATAAGAATATCCATTCCATACATTAAAGAAAATGGTTCGTGCGACAGTAAGCACAATGAGTAATAATTGCTAAGAAGATTGTTATACCTTATATAACTACTCTATAGAATGAATAAGAGACATCAATAACTTACCTTTACTCCAGATTCAATCATTTACATCATTATGAACATCTCTAATCCCTCAGAATGACTATTATATCAAGAACATGTTCAACATCTCCAATCAATACAATTATTCATAATTATATTTTATGTACTCAATAAAAAATATAACTGGTACCAGTGAATAAATATCAAAGATGTAAATCGATCTTAATCTTCCTAGTTATGCTTTATAGACCGAATCATCCATAGCCAATAGGAAATATGCTAAAGTAGCAGATACTGATCAGAACTTCAAGTAGACAGCTAAATATTACTTAAGGTAAGATTGAGATTAACTTATAATCTCAATGGTCTCATATAGTAGAGAAGTAAAGATCCATTCTCCTACTACCCTTCTTGTCGTCATAGCACATATGGTATGAATCACATGCTACGATGTTATTCTCTTTACTAAAAAGAGCGCATGTTTTTCACAAAAATCTAACATCATCCAGATTTTGATCTAGACATACCTAATATTTAATCCCGAATTCAACATATGAATTCCAATCTAGTTCTATGTAGATTCAGTAAATGATGGGTTTATTTACTCAAATCATTACATAAATAATTTCATCTTGACATAATTATCAAGGTGACCTTAACTTATGAGTATGTCTCTATTCATAACTACATAAGTTGTCCCATAAGTAACGGTCTTAGCTCTATTTATACTTAACAAATAGAGATGATTGCCTATGTGAGTGAACCAGTCTCAATCTGTCAACATGCTTATCGAGACTTTTTTTCAAATGTAATAAAGACATATACAATGAATAGATCATGGCATTTTACAATGTGTTACATTTTATAAAGTTATAAAGACTTCTTATATTCTTGAAATGACTCTTTAGTTAATGGCTTAGTAAAAGGATATGCAAGTCAAGAACTATTTTTTTCTTGTCAACACTATTCCTTATAAAATTATACTTAATTTCTATATGCTTATCTTTACTGTGATATTTGGGATCTTTGGAAAAATATATAGCAGTTTGACTGTCACAGTACACTGTAATAGGACTCCCACTTTTCTCAACAATCTTCAGATGTTTCAGAAACCTTCTTAACCAAGCAGTCTCTTACACAACCACTTCATAAGCGGCATAGCATCTATAGTCGACAAGGCTACACAAGTCAGCCATATAGCTTCTATTGTTAACAAGGATACACAAGCCAAGCCACATAGCTTCCATCATCGACAAAGCTACATAAGCCAGATTCTTGTTATTCTATGAGATAGTGCCACCATTTAGCAAGAAGACATAGCAGATGTGGATTTTCTATCATTAAGATTTCCTACCCAATCTGCATCTATATAGCCTTTCAAACTCATCTTAGATCCTTAGAAACAGATACAATAATCTGTTGTTCTTTTGAGGTATTTTAATATCCTCTTCATCACTTTCCAGTGTCTCGATCCTGGGTTAAACTGAAAACACCTAACCAAGCCAACAATATAGATTATATCAGGACGAGTACACAACATAGTATACATTAAACTACCAATTGTATTAGCATATAGTTTTTTCTTCATTTTGACTATCTCTTCAAGAGTCTTGGGATACATACTTTTGTTTAGAACACACTACAAGAAAAATCCTCATAGACATTTGTTACGCTCCGCAAGTGTACGGAAATGTCGCAAGTAATATAAAAGATTATCGTATCCACAGGGACTGGAATAAGCACTAGAAATGCCTCAATGCGAATTAGCTAAACAACTATCCAATTGTTTCAAATGCAAAGTGAAGGTAAACAAATCTAATATTAAAGATCAATAAACAAGAGTTTAGTGTTTTGGGTTATGATAAAGGGAGATTCTAGGAGTTTCGGTTTCTTTGTAAGATTTCTTGAATGTAAATGGTTCACCAATTCTTATCCCTCAATTGCCAAACACTTGTAGAAAGTTGTCGGTTCTCTCTTGCAATAGATAACCGGCTAAGGACTGAGAAATGTATCTAAATATGATCAATTAGACGTGAACCTACGTTGTCCTTACACAGAAGCGCACCTATTACTATGCCTTCCTCGGATATCAACATAGAAGCCCACAACTTATTAATCTATCAAGATACAATAAACTAATCACAAGATCCATCCTACTCTCTTGAATATTCCTATTTCCTCTTCAAGATTATCTCTCAAACGTCCTTACACGGGCTTGCACCTGTCACGTGGATCCCTCGGATGATCGAGTGAGAGTTTATCTTTACTAAGTCCACAAGAAATCCAAACAATCAATCAAGAATGAGAATTAAGCACAAATCACCATTAATCATTCAAGATCTAATTGATACAAGCAAGACAATGTCATTGAAACAAGAAATTGGCAAATCCATAAGAGATTACATCAATCCATCATACAAATACTCCCTTAATCCTAGAATACAAGATCTACTCCATGAATCGAGGAAGAATACCCAAAGAAATAAAGATTACAAGCATTTCTTAAATCCCCAATCCAAGAAACCAAGAAAGGGGAAAGAGAAAACTTATCTACGAAGAAGCCTCGTCTTCGGATCCAATCCTCGCTCCGGAGTCGAAATCGTCAAGAATCGCCCAGAAATCCTCCCAAGAATGGGAGGAAACCACCAAATCTTGCCTTCTCCTAAAGGGGGAGAGATCCCCTTTCAATTCATGAAGGAGGGTTTAAATAGAGGAGGAAATAGGGCGCCACACGGCCCCATGACACGGCCGTGTGAGATTCACACGGCCATGTCTAGTTCCTTCTCTGCCAAAGCTGCACGGCCGTGTGACTCCACACGGCCAGGACCCTTATGTTCTCTGGAAATGCTACACGGCCGTGTGGTGCACACGAACACCACCTGCTTGGCCTCTAGAAAACTCACACGACCATGTAAGGCATCTGCTCTAATTTCTTCAAATCAAGACACGGCCGTGTGAGATTCACACGGCCATGTCCTCTTCCCTTCCTGTTAAAACTACACGGCCATGTGTGGTACACGGCCTGATGCTCTCTCCCTTCAATTCCTTCCAAGCTTGCCCGAGGACGCATAATCTTCACCAATTTCGACTCCTGTGTACAGAAAATACACAAAAAATAGATCTCCGAACCAAAAGAGTAAATATGCTAATAGGAAAGCTGGAAGTATAAAAATACATAGATCAAGCATGCTCAAAGTATTTAAATGTGTGTAAAAACATGCATAAAAGAGTATATAATCTACGCGCATCACCCCCCAGACTTAAACCTTTGCTTGTCCTCAAGCAAAATGCTGCAGTCTAAATTTATATGTTCTACAACACATTCATAAAACCTAGTGCACTTTCCTAACTCTATCAAAAAGTTTCATTAACAAGCGTGATCATGGAAACAAGTAAAGTATGGTTCAAGCATAAGAATCTTGTGCACAGTGTAAAAGTAACTCAACACCCTTCAAGTTTCAATCCATGTCCTAGTCAAGTCGTCATCAAATTTGAATTCCTAGTGTTTCCAGTGAAAGACAAGTAACCAGTGATAGACACTTACTCACCATTCACTTGGTTCATATTTCTCAACTAACCCAAGGTCTCAAAGGTGTGCTCAATCTCAAGGGAAGCTAAGCAGTCATTTCCCCAGTAACCTAACTCGGCCTCAAAGGGGTGACTTGCTAGATTCCACTCATGACAACTGTTTTTTATATCCCTTATTATTTTTTTTTTATAAGTGTTTGCATTGTGCAAAACTTATTCACAAATGTACTTTTAGCACACATGTTGGGATATTTTGATTTTTCCAAATGAGCTTTAATGATTTGAGCCTCATCCAATAACCAAAATGAAAGTTGAGAAATCACTATGGAAACCAAGTACTAAGCAAACAAGATGAATCATGACTATTTCAATGACATCAACTATTCAAGCATCAAACACAAGTGTGGTGAAGATAAAATCCTTAAGGTTGAACCAAAACTAAAACTCATCACCATAAGATTCTTAGCTTATTAATGCTTCCCAAGATAGAAAAAAGAACTACACAAAGTTTACTACTAGCATCATTCGAACATCATGAATCAAGACAATAATCGTGCTAACATTTCACTTGAATCCAAGAAAGCATATAAGTGAAGATTTGATGTTGATGTTCTCAAAAATGCAATATATTTCAAAAACAAGCAAAATAAAGCAACAAGCAATGAAAATAAGAACCAACATGAAAAACTAACAAAAACTAAAAACTGAAAACCAAACTAAACAGTACATGACACCCCCCCAGACTTAAACTTTTCATCGTCCCGATGAAATCAATATGGTGGAGGAGGTGGAAAATCAGGAAAATCAGGGAAGAAAAATGCAAAATCTTTAACAAACCATTTAACTTCGTTTCTGAAAAAATTATGATACTCAAACAATTTATCAATATCATCCTACACAAATCTCATAAAACCTCTAAGATCTTCATGAAATTCCATTTTAGCCTTATAAGCATTCATCATTTTAGAAATCTTATCACACAATTCTCTCTCACTCTTAAAACAATCTTGTAGCTTTTTAAATAGTTCCTCCTCCATAAGCTTCTTATTCTCAAGAAATTCATTAGTTGAATCTAAATCACTATGAATATTCTTTAAAGCAGAATTAAGTTCTTGAAACATAAAACCATGAATCTCTTGGTTACCCTTAGAAACATTTCTCGGAGTAAAAGATGACAAAGCTCTAGATTGTTGCCTAGCTAACTTTAAACACCAATTCTCTTTATTATGAATTGTAGTAAAATCATGTTTGGGCAATTTTAAAGGGAAACCATTTTTAATGAATAAACTAAATCCATGCTCTTCATGCTTAATCATTTTCATTGCTAAACATGAATTCAAATCCAATGTACAAGAACTCTCCACCACCTCTAATTCACTCAAATCACATCCTAATACTAAGGCCAATTGAGTAAGTAATCCCCCTAAAATAATAGGTGTGGTAGAATTCGATTTCCCTAATTTTGCCAAATGTCTAAGAAAGAAATAACCAGAATTAATTTGAACATTTTCGACCATTGCCCACAAACAATACAAATCTATAAGTCTTACTGATCCCTCTTTGTTCTCCCTTCCAAATATAGTGTTTTTCATGAATAAGTAAGCATATTTAAAAATAGGATTGATAATTTGGAAAACTCTAGAATTATAAGGATCAAATAGCGGTTGTTCAGAAATTTGTCGCCAAAAATGTGAATTCACAAATTAGGGCAAAATCACACACACATCATTCTTTGGCAATTCATAACAAGTATTAAAATCTCCCAACGTCCATTCATAACTTTCATTAAACAAACGAAATTTAAACTTCCCCCCACCTTGAACATTATCAACCTCTATTGAGCTTAAAAATTCAAAAATAATTCTAGGATAAGTAGGATATTTTATGTTCACTAAACCACTCCATCCTATCCTTTCAAATAACCAAACTAAATCATCCTTAAACCCCAAAGTTTCTAAAGTTTCAACATCAAGAAACCTAGTGCTTAAAAGAGGTCGTTTACATAAAGAAGAATATCTATACCGTTGCTCATCACTAGAGAAAACAATACCAAAGTCGTTAGAAATACCTTTAAAGCAAACATTCCTCTCCTTTCTTGCAACCACCTTCTCCTTCCCTTTTCTTGTGGCCGAAATCTCCTCAATCACGTTTTCCATGGAAGAAAATCAAATCTCCTTAAGAAGAATGAGAAAGAAAAATTAGAAGAAGTAGTTTAGACCTTTAGAAATGGAAAAATAGGAAAGAGGAACGAGCGGCGGTACACGGCCGTGTGCCGCCCACACCCCGTGCCCTAATTCCCTAAAAAGATGTGGATCAGGCCGTGTGATATCACACGGCCATATTTATTTCTCATCGCACGACCATGTCTGTGACACGGCCCCCTCCTCTTTCTTCTCTGGATTCCAGACACGGGCCGTGTCTGGGACACGGCCTAGACCTTTTTCTCCTCGGGATTCTTTACACGGTCGTGTTTGAGACACGGCCTAGACCTCTTTCTCCTCGGGAGATCCTACACGGCCGTGTCTGGATGACATGACCCAAGCACTTCCCTTCTCTGCAACCTTTGCCTGGCCGTGTATAGCACACGGTCGGGCTCTGTTTTGCACCTAACCTGAAAACAAAATTAAAAACAAGTAAAAACCAACAAAATGAATTTATACTAGCTAAAAGAATTCAATCTGGAGGGCGAGGTTCAGAAAAATACAACCTTTGTACCTCTTCTATTTTCGTACCATGAATATATTTTTTCAAACGTTGACCATTTACCTTAATCATCCCAAAATCTTTGTTCCAAATATCTACAGCTCCAAAAGGATAAACCTTTTTTACCTCATATGGACCCGTCCACCTTGACTTAAGCTTCCCAGGAAAAAGTTTTAATTTTGAATTGAACAACAAAACCAAATCTCCTACATTAAAGTCTTTACGAAGAATGTGCTAATTGTGCCATTTCTTCGTCCTTTCTTTGTAAGATTTAGCATGCTCATATGCATCCATCCTTAATTCATCAAGTTCGTTCAACTGAAGCTTCCTTTTCTCCCCTGCTTCCTTTAAATCCATATTCAAATTTGCAATTGCCCAATAAGCCTTGTGTTCTAGTTCAACTGGAAGATGGCAAGGCTTACCATAAACTAATCGAAATGGGGTCATCCCAATAGGAGTTTTATAAGCAGTTCGATATGCCCATAAAGCATCATCTAATTTCAATGCCCAATCCTTTCTTGAAGTGGATACAGTCTTTTCCAATATGGACTTAATTTCCCGGTTAGATATCTCGGCTTGCCCATTAGTTTGAGGATGATAAGGTGTTGCTACTTTATGCTTCACTCCATATCTTCTAAGTAAGTTTTCAAACTGTTTCTCTATAAAATGTGATCCTCCATCACTAATGACTGCCTTTGACACCCCAAATCTTGGAAAGATAATACTCCTAAATAATTTGATAACTGTTTTCGCATCGCACGTAGGAGATGCCACAGCTTCTACCCATTTGGACACATAATCTACCGCCACAAGAATATACCTATTCCCATATGAAAGAGGGAAAGGTCTCATCACTACAAGAAAAACCCTCATAGACATCGGTGGAACAACAACGGTTTTAAGCAAAAATCGATGTCTTTGAGTATTTTACATCGATTTTTCCAAAAACCGATGTCTATGAGCGCAAATTTTCGCTCATAGACATCGGTTTTTTAGCCGATGTCTATGAGCGCCTTTTTTTTCATTAATAGACATCGATTTTAATCGCGGTTTTTAAAACCCGGTGTCTATGAACCAAAATTTTGGCGGACTTTCTTAGCGCGATTTCTTTTGGGCTTCTCCTCGCCCACCATAAATCGAAAGCCTAATCTTCTGCATCCTCCTCCTTTTAGGAGTTACCATTTGAAAGACGAGCAATGGATCTCTCGACGGCGATGTGGACGGCGGCGGTCGTCGGCGCTGTCGCGGTCTACTGGTTCGTGTGGGTGATGGGCACGACGGAAGTGAAAGGCAAGCGGGCAGTGAACCTTAAGATGAGATCGGTCATGTGGGATAAGGTGCAGGACAAGTACAAGCCTTCTTTCTCCGCTCCAAGGAGGGCACCATTAAGTGAGAGCTAGATCCCCTCGTTTCCCCAATCCGATCGCCATCCGAACTCCTAGGGTTCGACGTCCGGCGGCTCCTTCTTGTTTCGGCGGCCTCTCCGACCCTTCCTCTCCCCCTGCGTATCTTCCATTCTTGATGCAGGACAAGGCGGCCGCGGAGGACGGCGAGAAGGAGACTTTTTCCTCTTTTCCGAAGCAGCCGCGCCACTGCGAAGTCGAGATGCCCCTTACTGATTCCGAGGAAGACTCTTTCCTCTTTCCCGTGGAGGAGATCGTCCAGTACCCTCTTACGGGATACGTCGCTCCCTCTTCCATTAGCTTCAGCCCCGATGGGCGCTTGATCTCCTATCTCTTCAGCCCCGATGGTACCCTCCACCGTAAAGTCTTCGCCTTTGATGTTGCCTCACGGCGACAGGAGCTTGTGTTTTGCCTGCCTGATGGAGGCGGCCTCGATGAGAATAATCTCTTGGCTGAAGAGAAGCTGAGGCGAGAGAGGTCAAGGGAGAGGGGATTGGGAGTCACGAGGTACGAGTGGAAATCGAGGTCGACGTCCTCTTCTTGCTCCGCTCCAGGGAAGCCCACTATCATGGTGCCATTGCCAAATGGGGTCTGTGCTCCGCCCTATTTCCTGATTTAATGAGCAAGTGTTGACATTCAGCTAATAGGTCAATTGTATTTGAAGCAATTTCTGTTTTGAACATTAAAATACTTCATCACAAGTAGCTATTCTGCGTGCCTTTCTACCTGTTGATCTTAAACTTTCTTCTTTGATTATGATATATTAAGTGATCGCTATCTGTTTCATCAGGTATATTTCCAGGAAATATCAGGCTCAAAGCCAGAGCTCAAGCTTACATGTTGTCACCATCGGTGCTTTCTTTGTAAGCTTACAATTCAATTTTAATTATTGTTCCTATTTTTCTTGCATATAAAAATATAAGAATCCAAAACACATCAACATACTAATTTTAGCTGGAAGTGTAAATTTGTTTTTTCTTGCATTTCTTGGTGGGAATATGAGCATTTATTTTGTTTAGTGGAATTTCTTATGAAAGTTTATTATCAACTTAAATGGTGCAATCATCAAGGTAGTTTTGCTAAGTGATACATTTTCTTGTTTAAATTAGGTCTTCTAAACCTTATTACATACATTAAAATATGCATAATGGTAGTTCCTTAAAAACTGTGAAAAGTGTAATTGCTTCTGAGATTATTCATATGCATACATATATTGTTTATGGAAGTGTGGTTCTGTGTGTCTAGTTTTGTGGTGATACACATCTTTGGATAGGCTGTTTCAAAGTATTTACCATGTCACTGTTCCTAAAACACCTAGTTTGTCTGGTTACTAGAATTTACCAAAACCATGAAGTTGCCAAAAGGTATTTGTTATTTATCCTGTCTCTTAAGGTTTTAGATAGTATTAAACATTATTTCATTTTGACTCGTGTAATGGTTCTATAGCCTAAATGTGGCATCAAAACAACACAAGTTAAATAGCTGGGTGGTGTCTAAGGATTTCTATATATTAATATCTGAATTTAGCACAAATTTGCCATTCATATTAATATCTGAATTCTCAGTATCTGATTCTATAACCAATTTAACACAAAATTGCTGTTCATATCAATATCTGATTTCTCAGTATGCGATTCTATTAACTGAATCACCTTGTTTATTGTCGACACAATATTCAGAAGTGAGATGCACCTCCTGGTGAAAAGCCAGAGCCTGTGAGGACGCATCTTAGGAACATGATCATAGTCCCAGAGATGATCGGCAACATCATTGGCGTATACAATGGAAAAACCTTCAATCAGGTTGAAATCAAGGTAACTATTTTACTAGGTTTAACTAGTACATAATCAAGATTGTTATCTTATTTTTGATTTTTCTGACATCAGCCCGAGATGATTGGTCATTACTTGGCTGAATTCTCAATATCATACAAGCCCGTGAAGCATGGAAGGCCTGGTATTGGTGCTACTCAGTCCTCCAGGTTCATCCCTCTCAAGTAAAAAAATCATGTTCGGAGGATAAAGATCATGTATGCCTCTCGATTATCTTTAGTTCTTGTATTCTGTAATAAACCATCGGTGCTTTCTTTGTAAGCTTACAATTCAATTTTAATTATTGTTCCTATTTTCCTGTGTTGGTAAGAATTCTATTGTAATGTTTATTCCTATTTTTCTAATTCTCTTTTCTCTGTTCTCATTCCTGAGTTGCATTTTTCTTTTTGCTGTTGGAACATCCATTAGCTATCTGATGTGTAATTGAGTATTGCTTTCCCCTATTTATATTAAAAGCATCTATATTAGTTTGTCATAGGCTTTTTAATGCACAGTAGCTTCTAATTGCCTTGTCCTTTTATTATTAGATATATGGGCACTGTCACAGGGATAAGTGATCTAGATCCTGTCCGATGGCCAAATTCATATTGGCGCTCTGTGAAGGTATATATACTGAAGTTTTCTGACTTTCCTCTTCAGCAAACCTGCCATGTGATAACCGTTTTCTGACTTTTATAGTAACATGTAAAAGTGTTGCAATCCATTAATGTTTCTTGAATGCCACCGCTAAGTTCTTAATTTGCCACTTCCTCTTGAAACTGAATCTGGCTTTTCTTGTAGGTTGGCTGGGATGAGTCAACTTCTAGAGAGAGGCAGCCAAGAGTCTCTTTGGGAGATTGAGCCTTTAACAACGTTTCCAATGTATCCATCTTCCTTTCCACTTAGGCTCAAGCGCCCTTGGCCTTCTGACTTGCCCTCACTACATGGTACTTATCATGTTTGCTTGCTGAATCTTAACTAAACAGGTATGAACTCCTTGTTACTGCCATCTCACTTCTGTCAACTATATGTTTAGGTGGGAGAGATGATCTTATGTGGCTTCGAGATGGAGACAGAGCAATCCAGTCTTTGAATTTCCAGGGATTCTGTAATCAAACGTTTATCGAGTGCTATTTCAAAAGCTGGAAATGTGAGTGGCTGAAGGGGAAAATAACACTAGGGAAGATTTAGTTAAATCTTTGCACAGAGCAAGAAGGATAACGTTGGCACCAGTAAGAAGAATATTTGTGTATTATATATTACCTTTTGATGTTGTAAGAAGAATAGTTATATGTAATTTGTGGATACTGACTTGATGTGCACAATATCTATTATCTTTTTATGTTGTAAGAAGAATATTTATGTGTTGGTTATATGGATATTGACTGTTGGTGCAACCTTAGGTCAAGGTTGACCTGGTTGACCCGACTCGAGTTGACGTGACTCGAGTTGTATTTTGATGTTTGACTTGGGAAGATTGTCGGTACAACCTTAGGTCAAGGTTGACCTAGTTGTGTTGCATGTTGATGTTTGACACTCGTGAGAGAGTTCTATTCTTGATGTGGGACAAGAATAGATGTTTGGGAGATTATTGGTGCAACCGTAGGTCAAGGTTGACCTGGTTGACCTGATTCGGGAAAAGTCCAAGTATGGAGACTTGGCACGGAAAAGTCCAAGCAGGGAGCTTGGCACTGGAAAAGTCCAAGTATGGAGACTTGGCACGGAAAAGTCCAAGTATGGAGACTTGCCCGGGAAAAGTCCAACCAGGGAGCTTGGCACGGGGAAAGTCCAAACAGGGAGTTTGGCACGGGAAAAATCCTAGTGAGTGAAGCTAGGTGAAGGTGAAAGTCCCGGTGAGTGAAGCCGGGCATTCGGGAAAATCCTGGTGAGTGAAGCCAGGTGAAAATCCTAGTGAGTGAAGCTAGGTGAATGAGAAAGTCCTAACTGGGATGTTAGGCAGTGTGGAAATCCTGGTGAGTGAAGCCAGGTGAAAATCCTAGTGAGTGAAGCTAGGAGAAAGGTGAAAGTCCTGGTGAGTGAAGCCAGGCAGTTGTGGAAATCCTGGTGAGTGAAGCCAGGTGAAAACCCTAGTGAGCAAAGCTAGGTGAAAGTCCTGGTGAGTGAAGTCGGGCAAGGGAAAATCCAGATGGATCAAGGGTGATCGGACATCTGGTGTTGAGAAGTCCAAGTGAGTGAAGCTTGGCATATGGAGTCGGAGAGGGCTCGGTAGCTCGTTCTCCGAACTAGGTTAGAGGGCACTCTAAACCGAGGAGTTGGATCGGTCCGGTGACCGATCCGGTGATACTGCGTTTGCCACGATCGGTCCGGTGACCGATCGTAATTAGATCGATGGCTCACGGTTGCAATCGATCGGTGCCGGAGACCGATCGAGGCAACGCAACCTGCGAAGAAAACGTGGATCGGTCTGCGGACCGATCCATGATTCACTGGATCGGTCCACAGAAGAGATTCGAATCGGCGATCGGTCTATGGACCGATCGGAGGTTCCTGATCGGTCCACCGATCGAGGCTTGATCGCGACACTGATCGATCCGGGACCGATCGGTGACAAGCAAGCTTCACGCGCTGGGGCGATCGGTGCGCCGATCGGTGTTCTAGCGATGCAGCGGCTAGTTTCTTCATTGCTTCTTCGCGGTATAAAGGGAGGGCTTCTGGGCTTCTTCTTCTTCTTCGGAAGTACTCCTCAAGCTTTTGCTTCTTCTTCTTGAGCTTTGTTGAGCTCGTTGGGTGCTAAAGCTTTGCGTGAGCTTCTTCCCGTTGCTGGTTTTCTAGCTAGGCTTGGATCCGAGAAGCTGCTGCTTCACCAGGGTTCCTGCTGACTTCAAGAAGGCAAGCAAGTGTTGTTTACATTTCTGTTCTTGTTTTCTTGTTCCTATTTGTACTTCTATTGCTGTTGCAAAGATTGTGGTGAGGTTTCTCCACCCACAAGGAGTATCTATTAGCCGGGTTTCCGGGGACTCATCCACCGACGGATTGATAGGCTTCGTCCACCTTACGGACACGCCGAGGAGTAGGAGTTCATCTCCGAACCTCGTTATATGGTTTGTCTTTCTTCTCCTGTATTCTTTCTGCATCTATTTTTCCGCTGCGCTAACCCTAGTTTATAGAAAGAAACGAGCGATTTGGGGCGGCTATTCACACCCCCCCTCTCTAGCCGAGTACCCAGGATCCTAACATTGACTTGGTGTGTTTAGATACATCGGTGCATTTTTGTTTGTGAGTTTCTTAGTGAATTAATAATATTAACTTAATTTTATGATTTGCTTGGTGATAATATTGGGTTTTCACTATTTCGGAAATCAAATTTGTGTCATTAAACAATATTGATATTACATCGGTTTTCCACCGCTGCAAAACCGATGTCATTAACTAATATTACATCGGTCATATACTGCTGCCAAAACTGGTGTTATTAACATATAATATTACATCGGTTTTACACCCGATGTCGTTAAGTGATACTACACCGGTTTTAACCCGATGTCTAAAATGGCAGACTTTTAACATCGGCTTCATAGACATCGGTCGAAAATGAAATAGACACCGGTGGAAAACCGATGTCTATGAGGGTTTTTGTTGTAGTGCATGAAATCAATTCCCAAAACATCAAATAACTCAACCTCAAGAATGTAATTTAACATCGTTTCATTTCTTTTAGTTATATTCCCAGTTCTCTGACATTGATCACAAGACTAAACAAACAACTTAGCATCCCTGAATAAGGTTGGCCAATAAAATCCTGCTTGAAGAATTTTCGTAATTGTTTTTGAACTACCCAAATGTCCTCTATAGGACGAAGAATGGCAATGAAACAAGATATCTCTAACTTCTTCTTCAGGTATACATCTTCGATAAATCACATCATTACACTTCTTATACAGGAGAGGTTCATCCCAAACATAATTCTTAACTTCTGAAAAAAACTTTTTCCTTTGTTGATGAGAAAAATCCGGAGGTAACACTCCACTAGCAAGGAAATTCACAAAATCTGCGTACCAAGGAGTTTTCACACTTGATAAAGCTAATAAGTGTTCATCCGGGAATATGTCATCAATAGGTAAATCAAAATCCACCTCATTTTCTGACTTTTGAGATACTTTAGACAAATGATCCGCTACTACATTTTCAGCTCCTTTCTTATCCCTAATCTCAAGGTTGAACTCTTGCAAAAGTAAAATCCACCTGATTAACCTAGGTTTAGCATCTTTCTGTCCAAGTAGATACCGAATAGCTGCATGATCAGTATACACTATTATTCTTGATCCTACTAGATAGGATCTAAATTTATCAATAGCAAATACCACTGCCAATAATTCTTTTTCTGTAGTAGAATAGTTTACTTGGGATGCATCAAGTGTTTTACTTGCATAATGGATCGCATGTAAAATCTTATTTCTTCGTTGTCCCAAAACTGCTCCTACAGCAAAATCACTAGCATCACACATTATTTCAAAAGGAAGATCCCAATCAGGTGCTTGAATGACTGGAGCTGTTGTAAGAGCACTCTTGATTTTATTGAAGGCTTCAATACATTCGCTATCAAAACAAAACTCAACATCTTTAATCAACAGATTAGTCAATGGCTTGGAAATCTTTGAAAAGTCCTTAATAAAACGTCTATAGAAACCAGCATGTCCTAAAAAACTCCTAACTCCTTTTACATTGATGGGTGGGGGTAATTTGTCTATTACTTCCACTTTTGCTTGATCTACCTCAATACCACGCTCTGAAATTTTATGCTCCAAAACTATTCCTTCCTTAACCATAAAATGACATTTTTCCCAGTTCAACACTAGGTTTGTATCTTCACACCTTTTTAGAACAGTAGAAAGATTTGACAAACAAGAATCAAAGTCATTTCCATAAACTGAGAAGTCATCCATGAAAACCTCCATAATTTTTTCTATTAAATCTGAAAAAATTGCCATCATGCATCTCTGAAAAGTGGCTGGAGCATTACAAAGCCCAAATGGCATCCGACGATAAGCAAAGGTACCATAAGGACAAGTAAAAGTAGTCTTCTCCTGGTCTTGAGGATGAATTGGAATTTGAAAAAATCCAGAATATCCGTCCAAGTAACAAAAGTAGGAATGTTTAGCTAATCTTTCAAGCATTTCATCAATAAATGGTAAAGGGAAATGATCCTTCCTTGTTTCTTTATTCAACTTCCGATAATCAATGCACATTCGCCACCCCGTCACTGTTCTTGTTGAAATTAGCTTACCTTCTTCATTCTTGATAACAGTCATTCCTCCTTTCTTTGGAACCACGTGGACTGGACTCACCCATTCACTATCCGAAATTGGGTAAATAATCCCTGCATCAAGAAGTTTAATCACTTCCTTCTTTACTACCTCTTTTAAATTTGGATTTAGTCTCCTTTGATGCTCAATTGAGTTCTTGTACCCCTCTTCAAGTAAAATTCTATGCATACAGAGAGATGGACTAATCCCTTTTATATCATCAATTGTATATCCAATGGCCTTTCTATGCAACCTTAACTCATCCAACAGTCTCTTTGTTTCAAACTCATTTAACTGAGCATTAATTATAATTGGATAAGTAGAATTCGGCCCAAGAAATTCATACTTAAGATTTGGTGGTAATGGTTTAAGTTCAAGTTGAGGTGGTACTATTTCTGGTAAAACTAGCTCTTGTTCTATCAACATAGTCTCCTCCTTAGCCAAGCTTTCTTCTAAAAACTCTTCATTATCTAAAGACAGATCATCCTCCTTTTGATCACCAAGACATACCCCCTTTTTTGTTGAAAATGCTTTTTCACCAAACATTTTTGATAATGATTCACAACACCAAGGAAATAATGTTTGGAAATCGTTTTGATTCAAGATAAGCCCTTTTTCAACATCATCCTTTTCTCTAATGATATCCATTGTTAAGAATGAGCTATCTTGCCCTGCCCAATCATTGGAATTTTGCGTAATTCTACCAACAATCTCAAAAGTTTCTTCTAGACTTTTTTTCAAAAATGATCCTCCAGATGCTAAATCCAGTTGATTCTTATTTGAGAAAGAAAGCCCAACATAGAACAAATGCATAATTAACCATTTCTCAATTCCATGATGTGGACATAACTGCAGAAGAGAAGAATATCTTTCCCAGGCTTGGTATAATTTTTCTCCATCCAATTGCTTAAAATTTAAAATTTGACTTCTCAAATAAGTAGTTTTCCTTGGAGGGAAATATTGGTCAAGGAATTTTTGCTCTAACTCATCCCATGTTTTGATACTTTGAGACTTTAGAGAATTATACCATCTTTTTGCAGCATCCTTCAGACTAAAAGGAAAAGCAAGCAGCTGAACAATATCAGATGAAACTTCTTCATATTTCAAAGTATAACAATATCTATAAAACTCCATCAAATGGGAATAAGGGTTCTCAATCTCCAATCCTCCAAACTGAGTTTTCTGAACCATGGAAACAAAAGATGGTTTGAGTATAAAATTTCTTGCTTGTATGTTAGGGTAAACAATTGCTCCCATTTGTTTTGCAGACTTCGGAGCTCCATAATCTCCTAGTGACTTGCACACCATGTTTAGATATTCTTGTTCTTCTATTTGCCTTTGTAGAATTCTTCTTTTATGGAAAGTTTTGTCAATCTCAAGGTCAAAAGGAAAGAATTCCCCTGCAAAGTTAGATCTTCGCATACACAAGAACAAGATAGCAAATGACAATTCAACAGAAAAAGAAAAATAAAAGAATCAAAAATGCAGAATTGAATTTGTACAAAAAGAATTAACAAGAAGTAAAAGTTATACAAGAAAGTAAAAATAGAAATCTAATGATTAGTTACAACTATGCAATATGAAAGGAAAACAAATGTTATGTTTAGTCTAACTCAATTGATAATTCCTAATGTTATAGCGCAGTCCCCAGCAACGGCGCCAAAAACCTGTTACGCTCCGCAAGTGTACGGAAATGCCGCAAGTAATATAAAAGATTATCGTATCCACAGGGACTGGAATAAGCACTAGAAATGCCTCAATGCGAATTAGCTAAACAACTATCCAATTGTTTCAAATGCAAAGTGAAGGTAAACAAATCTAATATTAAAGATCAACAAACAAGAGTTTAGTGTTTTGGGTTATGATAAAGGGAGATTCTAGGAGTTTCGATTTTTTTGTAAGATTTCTTGAATGTAAATGGTTCACCAATTCTTATCCCTCAATTGCCAAACACTTGTAGAAAGTTGTCGGTTCTCTCTTGCAATAGATAACCGGCTAAGGACTGAGAAATGTATCTAAATATGATCAATTAGACGTGAACCTACGTTGTCCTTACACAGAAGCGCACCTATTACTATGCCTTCCTCGGATATCAACATAGAAGCCCACAACTTATTAATCTATCAAGATACAAGAAACTAATCACAAGATCCATCCTACTCTCTTGAATATTCCTATTTCCTCTTCAAGATTATCTCTCAAACGTCCTTACACGGGCTTGCACCTATCACGTGGATCCCTCGGATGATCGAGTGAGAGTTTATCTTTACTAAGTCCACAAGAAATCCAAACAATCAATCAAGAATGAGAATTAAGCACAAATCACCATTAATCATTCAAGATCTAATTGATACAAGCAAGACAATGTCATTGAAACAAGAAATTGGCAAATCCATAAGAGATTACATCAATCCATCATACAAATACTCCCTTAATCCTAGAATACAAGATCTACTCCATGAATCGAGGAAGAATACCCGAAGAAATAAAGATTACAAGCATTTCTTAAATCCCCAATCCAAGAAACCAAGAAAAGGGGGAAAGAGTAAACTTATCTACGAAGAAGCCTCGTCTTCGGATTCAATCCTCGCTCCGGAGTCGAAATCGTCAAGAACTCCCCTCGAATCGCCCAGAAATCCTCCCAAGAATGGGAGGAAACCACCAAATCTTGCCTTCTCCCAAAGGGGAAGAGATCCCCTTTCAATTCATGAAGGAGGGTTTAAATAGAGGAGGAAATCAGGCGCCACACGGCCCCATGACACGGCCGTGTGAGATTCACACGGCCATGTCCAGTTCCTTCTCTGCCAAAGCTGCACGGCCGTGTGACTCACACGGCCACCACCTGCTTGGCCTCTGGAAATCTCACACAGCCGTGTAGATCTACACGGCCATGTAAGGCATCTGCTCTAATTTCTTCAAATCAAGACACGGCCATGTGAGATTCACACGGCCATGTCCTCTTCCCTTCCTGTTAAAACTACACGGCCGTGTGTGGTACACGGCCTGATGCTCTCTCCCTTCAATTCCTTCCAAGCTTGTCCGAGGACGCACAATCTTCACCAATTTTGACTCCTGTGTACAGAAAATGCACAAAAAGCATATCTCCGAACCAAAAGAGTAAATATGCTAAAAGGAAAGCTGGAAGTATAAAATGCATAGATCAAGCATGCTCAAAGTATGTAAATGTGCGTAAAAATATGCATAAAAGAGTATATAATCTACGCACATCAACATTGGTTTTCCACCGCTGTCTATTACAAAATCAACTGATGTCTATGAAGGCGATGTAAAAGGTCTACCATTTTAGACATCAGGTTATAACCGGTGTAGTATCACTTAACGACACCAGTTTTCGAATCGGTTATGAATCGGTGTAGTATCACTTAACGACACTGTTTTAGCAACGGTGTAAAACCGATGTAATATATGTTAATAACACCAGTTTTGACAGCGGTTTACGATCGATGTAATATTAACAACACCAATTCCATCAATGATGTAGAAAACTGATGTAATATCAGTTAATGACATCGATTTTGGCAGCGGTGGAAAACCGATGTAATATCAGTATTGTTTAACGACATTCGATTTTCGAAACAGTGAAAAACCAATATTATATAACATTATAATAGTACAAAATTTAGTTAATATTATTATACATCGGTGTATCTAAACACACCAAGTCAATATCCATGTCTATTCTTTTCTGCTAGGGTCCGAACGAAGTAAACAGACTTGTCTATTCTTTTCTGCTGTGCACGACACTGTTTTTAAAAGATAAAGAAAAGTTTTAACGCGCAATATTCACCCCCCCTCTATCGCACGTTTTCGATCTATCAGAACCTTCAGCTACAAAAGTTTGACTAGAGATCCTTGCAGATTTAATCCTCTCGGCATCAAGTTTAATATGGTATGAGACATCAATGAAAGTCTTGATACTTTCACTATGAGTCAGATTCTATTTCATTATTTTCTAAGAATCAGGAAGGGAAAGAATAACTGTCTAAACCTGTTGTTCATCAGTTAACTCATGGCCAGCAATCTTAAGTTCTCGTATCATATTATCAATTTCCTTTAAATGTTGGGTCATGGTAATATTCGAGCACTTTTTATAGCTGTCAAACTTAATTGTCAGCTGATGAAACTTACTCAGACTTACTCCACTATATTTCTCTCTAAGGGCTACCCAAACTGCATAAGTCAATGGTAATGGCTCATAATCAAACACCAGATCATCCACTATTGAACTAATCAATATTTTCTTAGTAGTGGAGTCCTTCCTTTTCCATGCCTTATAGGTATTAAGGTTACGTCTGTGCTGAGCTATAGAACTATCAGTCGGTTCTTCCATTAACTGATTTACAGCTTCTAGAACTTCTTGTTCCTCAAGAACGTACACTACAAGAAAAACCCTCATAGACATCGGTTTTCCACCGCTGTCTATTACAAAATCGATCGATGTCTATGAAGGCGATGTTAAAGGTCTGCTATTTTAGACATCGGATTATAACCGGTGTAGTATCACTTAACGACACCGTTTCAGCAACGGTGTAAAACCGATGTAATATATGTTAATAACACCAGTTTTGGCAGTGGTGGAAAACCGAAGTAATATCAGTATTGTTTAACGACGCCGATTCGATTTCTGAAACGGTGAAAAATTGATATTATACAACATTTTAATAGTACAAAATTTAATTAATATTATTATACATCGGTGTATCTAAACACACCAAGTCAATATCCATGTAACCAACACAAATATTTTTCTTACAATATAAAAAGATAATAGATATTGTACACATCAAGTCTGTATCCACAAATTACACAAATATTCTTCTTACAACATCAAAAGATAATTAACTATGATGCCTAAATAGCATTGGCTGATGACAAATCACCGACAGGGGCTAAATCACCTTGAAAAATTATATCAAGCTTATAGTTGCAGGGAGCAGTGTTGCCATTTTCAGTCAACTTCTGTAAAAATCTTCTACCATTGTTGACTTTATGTTTGTAGCTGATGTCAAACGCATTTCATCAATTTCTATTGTAAGCAAGGTGTCGCATAGAACCCGTCCAACTTGGAGAATTTTTAGGCAACCTGATAGGATGTAGTTGTAATGAGCAAAAAGATCAACAACGAAAGATCAACTGCAATAGATAGGGCACTTACCTGCAACTGGGCATCGAGGATGTGGTTTCTTTGTGCTTATGTAGTGGATTACTGGTTCCTTCTCATAAATGTGCTTGCAGTCCATCCTGCTTGATGAAAAACAACAGACAGAAAGAACACGGTTTATGACTTTAATAATAATAATAACATACATTTTTCTTGGGAAACAAAAAAAAAAGTGAAACAGACTAGCCATAAGCTTCTTCATCACTTGATAAATAAATATGCATCAAGCATTGTTCAAGGAACATGAACAATTGAATCAACAGAATCTGTTAAAAGGTTTTTTTGAGTTGTTAGAAGGAAATATAAGTAGAAAGCTATGGAATGTTGTCTACGACATTAACATATCCTGGGAATACGCAAGGACCGATGTTTAATTGTATATGAAACCAATGTTTTATTGTATATGATATTCTCATTTTCTAAAAATGCATTATAAATGATTCTAACGTTTTTCCATTCATAATTTCCAAATGGCTTACTATTAATATTTTCTTCAAATTAACATTAACAAGTACAAAAATTTACTGCCTCCTTTGGTCTTGAGCACAGTAAAATGTTTTAAGGATCGAATATACTAATTACCATGATGTTGCAAATCAACCGGAAGAGAGCTAAATCACTGCTTGGTACACTCTACACACAAACAACATGATTCACAAACATAACTGCTACTAGCATTGTAGATCAACATTGTACAACATATGATTACCCAGTATGTAATATTTTTATATTACCAAGATACAGAATATGAAAGAAACAATTTGTAGGTGCAGCGGGGACCGGCAAGAGGGGGGTGAATTGCCTGCAAGTAAAAATAACCCTCCTCAAGGCTTTTCAACTCTTAAAATAAAGCAACACTTAATAACAAAACAAAATGACAGAAAAGAAATAGAACTCAGAGTTTTAACCTGGTTACAACCAAGAGGGTTGTTAATCCAGGGCGATGAAAGGCGCAGTAAGAAAAACTCCTTCTCTGAAGGCGGAGAAGTCTTTTACACTTTGAAAGCTCACTAGTTGCTTAAACAGAAATTACAGAGTTGCTTTTTCGTATCAAATCGTTGTTCTTTAAAGCTGCCCGAGACCCTCCTTTATATAGGGGTTCTAGAGCTTATCGGATGACCTGATCTTCGGGATCAGGTTTTGACTCGAGTGGGATCGGTCGACCGATCCCCAAGTTTGGTCGACCGAACCTGCTGTACCTGCCCAGCTTTCCGTCTAGGTGCAGTCTCTGTGGATCGAGCTCAGGTTCGGTCGACCGATCCTTGTGTTCGGCCGACCGATCGACCAACGGTCTTCCTCTGCACTGGCCCGATGAAAACGCTCGACTCAGTTCTCTTGATAAACTTGGGTTCGGTCGACCGATCATGAGGTTCGGTCGACCGATCACTTCACCGCTGGCAGAAGTGTTGCTGAGGTGTCACCAACGGCTAGCTTCGGTTAATGAAGGGTTCGGTCGATCGATCAATACGTTTGGTCGACCGAACCGTTGACAAGTCAACTTCCAATTGACTTGCTCCGGTTCGGCTCCTTGGGTGATTGTGGCCTACCGGAATAGGGCTCACCCGAACCCAATTCCCGGCCTTCTCCTCGAGCAGTCTTCCGTCCGGCTTCTCGTCCCTCGAACGTCGTGCACGTTCTTCTCGCTCCACCGGAGTACTCTTCTGCAGCTCTCTCGTCCTTCGGACGCACCGAGCCCGTCGGCTCCCTTCCCGTGCCGTCCTTCTCGCTAGCTGCGTCTTCCGCTCGACTTCCTGCGCTCCTAAGTTCCTGCACACTCAGACACAGGGTTCAGACAAAACGCAAGACCTAACTAACTTGGTTGATCACATCAAAACTACCACGGGGTCCAACAATCTCCCCCTTTTTGATGTGCATCAACCCAAGTTCAAGTTAGGGTTAAATAGACACAAAAAGTAATTTTGAAGAAAAATTACTAAACTAACATTTTAAGCATAAGATTTGCAATAAATAAAATTGCAACAGTATTTAGAAAAATATTAAAAATTTAAACTTAAACTTTTAATTTTCCTAACTCCCCCTAAACTTGTACTTTTCTCTCCCTCTTTGATCACAGCAAAAACGGGGAAGCAAGTTCTTAAGATAGAAAAAAAATTTCTAAGTAAAAATCTATTTTCTAAGTTAAAAAATTTAAAAAAAAATCCAAATCTTAGAAAAAAAATGTTTGTACATTTTCAAAGCATTTTAATTCTACTTTTAATGTTTTTTCGGAAAGTTAATTAAACATTTTGTTTCAATATTTCGGCTTCCAAGTCGTGGCGAGGCACTAAGCCTTCTTGGTTATTGGAGCAACAACCACTTCCTTAGAAAAAGCCTTCATAAGGAAAATGTTTAATTTTCTCTCTATAAAGCTTTTAATTTTAAGAGCTTAGTTTAGCACAGATTTTAGAACCCAATAAAGGTTCCTTCCTACAGGATTAGTTAAAAACTTAGGGGTAATATAATTCTTAGGAATTTTCCTAAGTTGACCTTGATGCTTTCTTATATACCAGTTTAATTTTCCATAAATTTTAAGTTTTGATTTTGGAAAATTATTTTTAAAACATGCATCAGTTTTCAATTTTTTAATTTCTAATTTTAAAACCTCATTTTCTGATTTCAAATATTCATTTTCCTTTTCTACTTTATCTAATTCTTTAGAAAGAGCTTTAATAAAATAAAAGGATTGTTTAGGGTTTAGGGCACGTACCTTACTTACCTCATCTTGCGATGCTCCCACTTCATCACAGCTTTCTTCTTCTTCTGTTGTTCCTCCCCCTTCATTTATGCTCATTTCTGAGCTAGACATTTCTTCTAGCTGATGGTTGGCCATCAGTGCTAGTCCCGAGAATTCTTCGACTTCATATTCAGAGGATGATGAATCATCCCACGTGGCTTTTAGGTTGTATTTGGGTCGAGCTAGCTTCTTACTCTTTTCTTTACTTTTGCTTTTCAGTTTTGGCCAGTCATCTTTGATATGTCCTTCTTCGTTGCAATTGTAGCAACGAACCACCCTTTTCTTTTGCTGATGCCTCTTTGTCTGTGATCTAAATTTATTAGACTTAAAAAATTTATTGAAGCGTCTTACCAATAGTGTCGCTTCCGATCCGTCGATCGAGGCTTCGGAGTCAGGATCGTTTGTTCTTTCCTTCAAAGCGATGTTCTGACTAATCTTTTCTACTCCATTGGGCTCTGAAACTCGAGATTTGTGAAGTTCAAAAGTAGAAAACAAATGTTCTAGAGTACTTACCTCGAAATCCTTAGAGATGTAGTACGCATGTACTAAGGAGGCCCACTCGGGAGTTCTCGGGAAGGCGTTGAGCGCGTACCGGATCGAGTCCCGGTTCGTTACTTCTTCTCCAAGATTGGTTAGTTGCGTGATCAGCTCTTTGATCCTTGCTTGGAGTTGCGCTACCTTTTCGCCTTGGTTCATCCGGAGGTTCGTCAACTGGGTCCGGAGGATGTCGCGCCTTGCTAGCTTCGCTTCGGAAGTACCTTCGTGAAGCTCCAGGAATTTTTCCTAGAGATCTTTCGCGGAGTCATAGCTTCCGATCCGATTTACCTCCTGAGGTGGCAGAACGCTGAGCAGGTGGAACTCAGCCTTTCCATTGGTGACAAAGTCGACTTGTTCCTTCTTGCTCCACGTGTTTTCTTCTTTATCTTTCGGCGCTGCATATCCATATTTCATTATTAAAAGTATATCAAATTCAGTTTTAAAAAATACCTCCATTTTTCGCTTCCATGTAGCGAAATCTCCGCCGAACTTTGGGGGATGAATGTTCGCGCAGGCCATTGTTCTGATCTTTGTGCTTCAGATGGCGGTTAGTCCTTCTGAAGCTGTTGGGCTCTGATACCACTTGTAGGTGCAGCGGGGACCGGTAAGAGGGGGTGAATTGCCTGCAAGTAAAAATAACCCTCCTCAAGGCTTTTCAACTCTTAAAATAAAGCAACACTTAATAACAAAACAAAATGATAGAAAAGAAATAGGACTCAGAGTTTTAACCTGGTTACAACCAAGAGGGTTGTTAATCCAGGGCGATGAAAGGCGCAGTAAGAAAAACTCCTTCTCTGAAGGCGGAGAAGCCTTTTACACTTTGAAAGCTCACTAGTTGCTTAAGCAGAAATTACAGAGTTGCTTTTTCGTATCAAATCGTTGTTCTTTAAAGCTGCCCGAGACCCTCCTTTATATAGGGGTTCTAGAGCTTATCGGATGACCTGATCTTCGAGATCAGGTTTTGACTCGAGAGGGATCGGTCGACCGAACCTGCTGTACCTGCCCAGCTTTCCGTCTAGGTGCAGTCTCTGTGGATCGAGCTCAGGTTCGGTCGACCGATCCTTGTGTTCGGTCGACCGATCGGCCAACGGTCTTCCTCTGCGCTGGCCCGATGAAAACGCTCGACTCAGTTCTCTGGATAAACTTGGGTTCGGTCGACCGATCATGAGGTTCAGTCGACCGATCACTTCACCGCTGGCAGATGTGTTGCTGAGGTGTCACCAACGGCTGGCTTCGGTTAATGAAGGGTTCGGTCGACCGATCAATAGGTTCGGTCGACCGAACCGTTTACAAGTCAACTTCCAATTGACTTGCTCCGGTTCGACTCCTTGGGTGATTGCGGCCTACCGAAATAGGGCTCACCCGAACCCAATTCCCGGCCTTCTCCTCGAGCAGTCTTCCGTCCGGCTTCTCGTCCCTCGAACGCCGCGCACGTTCTTCTCGCTCCACCGGAGTACTCTTCCGCAACTCTCTCATCCTTCGAACGCACCGAGCCCGTCGGCTCCCTTCCCGTGCCGTCCTTCTCGCTAGCTGCGTCTTCCGCTCGACTTCCTGCGCTCCTAAGTTCCTGCACACTCAGACACAAGGTTCAGACAAAACGCAGGACCTAACTAACTTGGTTGATCACATCAAAACTACCACGGGGTCCAACACAATTGACCAAACCCAAATTCTAAGGTTTTTTCAGTATCAAGAAAAGAAAAAAAAAAAGCAACATGCAAGGATGATCTGAACTTAACAACCATATAAAAAGCATAGAGATTTTTCTCTTAGTGAAAGATGGGACTTGATAAGAAGACAATCATAGTCCCAGAATATGCAATCCATGAGTTACATATCGATGCAATGAACTTGCAGGATAATCAGAACAATAAGATAAGATGACATTCATAATTGTATTATTATGCCATAACTAAAATCCATGATGAAGCAATGCCAACTGCCTCACCATGTCGACCGATTAGTCGATAACACACACGGAGGCAACGCCGAATCCTACCGCGAGCAGCAAAATTAGTGAGCAAGGAGCTCCGATCAGTCCTGGCCACACGAGGATCGACAAGGAGGGATCAAATCGGAAGAAGGAGATGAGGAATCGAGGTTACCAGATATGGGATCGAGAAAGAGTGGAGGAGGGCGACTTCTAGCGACTCGGCGACGACTCCAAGCCACACAGGCAGCCTCTTCTTACCCAAAGGGAGGAGTTGGAGGAGATGCGGTCTGGTTGGATGGAGAAGTAAGGGCGTCGTGTGTTGATCTTGATCGGGAGAGGAAGGGGCGTCGATCTAGGAAGGGGAAGAGGGAGATGAGGCTGAGAGAGATGGTCGGACGGCTAGCGGCGAGGAGGAAAGTAGTAGTGGCGTTGAGACGGTATACGGTGGATGGCGCGATATAGGTTTAGGTTTGGAGGGAAGAGTGAAGGGTTGCAAATTTCGGCTATGTATTAGTAGGAAAATTAAATTATTTTATTTTATCATAGACACCGGATTTTAAAAATCGTTGTTAAAATCGGTATCTATTAACGAAAAAAAGGCGCTCATAGACATCGACTTAAAAAACCGATGTCTATGAGCGAAAATCTATGCTTATAGACATCAGTTTTTGGAAAAACCGGTGTACAATACTCAAAGACATCGGTTTTTTGCTTAAAACCATTGTTTGTTCCACCGATATCTATGAGGGTTTTTCTTGTAGTGGTATTGTATCTTAAGGTGTCAGATTTTATAGTTATCCCCATATAATTTCTCTCCCTTATTGAGTTCAGCTATGATATTCTTAGTTGTCATAATCTACATAAATAAGCATATTATTTATTATTTCAGTGTAATTTATATGTATGTAATTAATAACTGACTTAGTGTAAATTAGAATTAGTTTACAAAATTAAATGATAATTATATTTCCACTCATCGTTTATATGTACCAATCCAATCAGCATTGACCAATTATATTATACATATCTTATCTAATGAACTAATAATTAAATAAACTAATTATTTTCATATGAACTAATCATATTCATATAAACCAATCATATATATGAACTAATCATAAAATATGAATTAATTATAAATAAAATGAACTAATCATTAAATATGAACTAATCATAAGCAAATTAGTTAACACATAACATAACTATTTTATTTTTCATAGAATATAGTACTGTTTATATAAAACAACAGTTTCCACTACATTATTTTCAGAAAAAATAAATGAGTTAAAATTGTTCACATATAACGATAGTAAACAAACCACTAATAACATAGATAAGCTAGCACCACTCCCACTAGAAAATATACTATTGCAGTGGGCAATACTATCTCATTCATGTCGGACTCGATGATGGTAAGATTAGCCTCAGAACCATCCTTTAGATCCATATTTAGATCCATTTCTAGATCTTCTACACACTCTTGCAGATCTTCTTCTAATTCTTCATGATCTTCCTCCTCAGATTCTTCGAGGTCCATTCTGGATCCTCCTGAAATTCTTCGGGGTCCATCTCTAGATCCTCTGCGAGATCCATTTCTTCAGGATCTGGATCCATTTCTTCAGGATCTGGATCCTCTTCTGATTCTTTATGATCCCATGCCAAATGAAGTAGATCCCTGCACATCTTTGAATATGAGATGTGCCCTTTAAAGCAATCCAACAACTGGTATGCTATATCAAAAAGATGTTCCGATAGCAACTCAAGCAGAGCCCATCTTCTGTGTTCATCTAGGACTAGATACCCTTCTTGCTCGAGTTTCTAGAATATCTAATCGAGCCGACCAATAAGTCATCTGACTCCGTGATACGTGTCATATTCTAGCTCCTTGATCTCCTCCCAAAGATCATATTGTCGTTCATAGTGACCAATCATCATGTATATTATTCATGGTAAATAGAATTAAACATAATGATTTCAGTACAAAATCGATAAACCAATAACAAAACCGGTCAAATTCAATTCTCATGTATGCATAGAACAAATATATACCGAATTCATAAGCAAATAAAAAAATAATTTTTCTTTTCTTTAGGGAGTTTTCAGTTGACTAACTCTTGTGTTTAGTCTATTTTCTTATCAAAACTAATCTAATTAGATAGAAATATTTTATCTATGTTTGTTATGGTTTATATCTAACCCATTTCATCAAATCTTACCTATTAGAATGAATCCAGTTTGATTTAATTAGCCCATGTAATCAAACCATCTCAATTAAGTCAATAATATACTGATCTAATTAAACAACCAATAGTTTAAACCAGATCTACATATTATCGAATTAAACTGGTCTGATTAAACCAACCAATATTTGAATCAAATTAGGATCTTGTTAGACCAACCCAATCTAATATGGTCTAGTTCAAGAACTAGACCGGTTAGGATTGGACCATTAAGTGGTCATACAAATCCAAACAAATTGAAAAATTAAAACACAAAGTTTAATTTTTAATTAATTTTTTTTAAAAAAACTTTCTATATAAAATTTGAGAATCACTATGCTTCATTACTATGCATGTGAAAACCAAATCTTTTGATTTTTTTTTTTTTTGCAAGAGAAAGTTTTTTAAAACAATTGACTTAAATCAATTACACAAATTTGAATCAATTACATAGATTTATTGTGCTTCATCAATTTAATCGATTACATAAAATTTTGAATCGATTAAAATATGTTTTAATCGATTACGCAAATTTTTGAATCGATTAAAATCTCTTAATCGATTAGTTTAATTAATTAAATTGTTGGTGCAGCGGGGCCAGCAAGAGGGGGTGAATTGCCTGCAAAATGAAAGTATACCCTCCTCGGATTTTCAACTCAAAATAAATGGCAACAATTAAAGTAAAGGCAGAATTAAAATAAGAGACAAGAAATTAACTTGGTTACAACCAAGACGGTTGTTAATCCAAGGCGGTTGAACAGCTCCACTAGAATGTCTCTTTTACTGTAAGTGGAGAAGCCTTTTTACACACTAAACGAGTTCACAAGTTGCTAGGAATTGAATGCTTGATTGAATGATCATTTCCTAGCTTCAGGGGCCTTTAATAAATTGAAAGGACTGTTTAGGATTTAGAGCACGTACCTTACTTACCTTACTTTGTGATGCTCCCCCTTCATCATAGCTTTCCTCTTCTGATGTTCCTCCCCCTTTATCTATGCTCATTTCTGAGCTTGACTCTTCTTCTGGCAGGTGGTTGGCGATTAACGCTAGTCCCGAGAAGGCTTCGACTTCATATTCGGAGGACGTCGAATCGTCCCACGTGGCCTTCAGGATTTTGTGCTTGGAGGAATTTGACTTGTACTTTACCTTCTCCTTGTCTTTTGTCTTTTGCTTTATTTTTGGGCAGTCATCCTTGATATGCCTTTCTTCGTTGCAATTGTAGCACCGGATCATTCTTCTGTTGCGCTGATGCTTCCTCGACTGCGATTTAAATTTATTAGTTTTAAGAAATTTATTGAAGCGTCTTACCAGCAGTGTCGCCTCGATTTCGTCGATCGACGCTTCGGAGTCGGGATCGTCCTTTTCAGCTTGTAGGGCAATGTTAAGGTTCGACTTTTCTACTTGTTTAGGCTCTGCAAGTCGAGACTCGTGAAGTTCGAAGGTAGAGAATAAACTTTCTAAACTACTTACCTCAAAGTCCTTAGAGATGTAGTAAGCATCTACTAAGAGCGCCCACTCTGGAGTCCTTGGGAAGGCGTTGAGTGCATAACGGATGGAATCTCAGTTTGATATCGATTCGTCGAGATTTGTCAGTTGCATTATCAGCTCCTTGATTCTCGCTTGGAGTTGCGCTACCTTCTCGCCGGTGTTCATCCGGAGATTCGTCAACTAAGTCCGGAGGATGTCACGCCTCACTAGCTTTGCTTCTGAGGTGCCTTCGTGGAGCTCCAGGAATTTATCTCAGAGGTCTTTGACGGAGTCATAGCTTCCGATCCGACTTATCTCCTGGGGCGGCAGAACACTGAGCAGGTGAAATTTCGCTTTTCCGTTGGCCACGAAATCGGCCTGCTCCTTCTTCGTCCAGTTGCATTCTTCTTTGTCTTTTGGCGCTGTATATCCATATTTCATTATTAAAAGAATATCGAATTCGGTCTTAAAAAATACCTCCATTTTGCATTTCCACGTAGCGAAGTCTCCGTCGAACTTCGGGGGATGAATGTTCACTCCGACCATCGTCTTGATCTTTGTGCTTCAGTTGGCGATTAGTTCTTCTGAGGCGGTCAGGCTCTGATACCACTTCTTGATGCAACGGGGCCGGCAAGAGGGGGTGAATTGCCTGCAAAATGAAAGTATACCCTCCTCGGATTTTCAACTCAAAATAAATAGCAACAATTAAAGTAAAGGTAGAATTAAAATAAGAGATAAGAAATTAACTTGGTTACAACCAAGACGGTTGTTAATCCAAGGCGGTTGAACAGCTCCACTAGAATGTCTCCTTTACTGTAGGCGGAGAAGCCTTTTTACACACTAAATGAGTTCACAAGTTGCTAAGAATTGAATGCTTGATTGAATGATCATTTCCTAGCTCCAGGGGCCTTTAAATAGCTCCTAGAAATTCTATCTCGAAGGTCCAAGGCGCCTCTAACAAAGGTCTAAGGCGCCTCTAACCAACTCAAGCCGATAAAACTCTATCCGCGCTCAAACGGTCGAGTTGACCAGCTTGGAGGCGCCACAAGCAGTGTTGAAGGCACCTTCAACACTTGTTGGAGGCACCTCCAAGGTTGAGGACAACGCAGGCGCCTCCATTGCTTCATTGAGGGCACCTCCAGCTAGCATTCTAGCTTCTTTACACCTCCTTTTGGCTTCTGATGCTCCAATAGCTTGGGTGATTGCGGTCAACCAAAATAAGGCTCACCCGAACCCAATTCCGGGCCTTTTCCTCGAGCAGTTTTCCGTCCCGGATTTACATCCCTTGAACGTCGTGCACGTTCTTCTCTCCCACCGGTATACTCTTCCGCAGCTCTCTTGTCCTTCGGACGCACCGAGCCCGTCGGCTCCCTTCCCGTGGCGTCCTTCTCGCTAACTGCGTCTTCTGCTCGACTTCCTGCACTCCTAAGCTCCTGCACACTTAGACACAGGGATCAAAAATAAACAGGACCTAACTAACTTGGTTGATCACATCAAAACAACCACGGAGTCCAACAATTAAACTTCTTCCACCGCGACAACCTCACTTCCTCTGTTACGATGAACACAACATCTGGAGTGACTGTTGATCGTCCTTCCTCGAAAGTAGTCGCCGGTGTTCTCCGATGTCAGTCACGGTGACAAAGAAATGATGATAGAGAAAATGGGACTCAGTCATTTTTTTCTCTTGCACAACTATGCGGTAAATGTCACCATGTGATCTCCGATCACTAGAGGAATTTCTCCTCTCTTGAGCAATGGCTTTGAGACCATTGTTACTACATATGAAAAGGATTCATACAAAATGAATAACTCACAGTGCTCTGGAGAAGAAACTCGAAGAAGACGCTGGAGATGACTTTGATCTGCGAAGCTTACTATCGCCAAGAAGATCATCACTCTGGAACCTTCTCAAAAGTGTCACCAACCAAATCCTCCCCACTGGATGTTCTCTCTTCACCTTGTTTCACTGTCACACACCTTTCTGATTGTTCTTGGACACTAGGTTTATGTAGGAAGCTTGCATTGATTTATAATCGATGCATTAATGTTAATTCATTGAGAGATTAAATGGAGGGAGGTGAACAGATCACCCCTTCACTTCCTAAATGCTTGCGACGTCTAACAAATTTCATTTAATATTCCCTTTCCATGGAGAACTATTTTATTGATTATATTGGAACCATTTTTTTTCATTTACTTTTCCAACATGTAAAATACCTACTAAGAGAAACCAACCATTGGATGATAAACAATGGTGTACCAAGTAGCAAAGGAAGAAAAAAAGGATAAAAATTAAAAGGACACTCATCATTTATATGAATACTATATTTCTAATTAAAGTCAAACGGACACCTCATTTAATCAGAACGGTCAAAATACCATATAATAGATGTCATGAAGTCCTCATCATTTGTTTTACTTATTAAAATATTATTTTAACTTGATTATCACTGTTAGAGAGGTAAAATTAAAATGACATAAAGTCACTATTGTAGAAGCTAGCATGTAACTTCTATATATTGTAGAAACTACATATTAGCTTCTACACATTCTATCATAATCAAATACTGTTCATTTAAAATGTAATTGGTGTCATGGAGTCTCCTCTATTTATTTTGATTATTGAAATATTATTTTAACTACATTCTATCATAATCAAATAATGTTCATTTAAAATGTAATAGGTGTCATGGAGTCTCCTTTATTTATTTTGCTTATTGAAATATTATTTTAATTAGGTTATCAGTATCAGAGAAGTAAAGTCAAAATGATATAAAGTCATTGTTGTAGAAGCTAGCATGTAACTTCTACATGTTGTAGAAGTTATATGTTAACTTTTACACGACTGATCATGATCAAATAATATTCATTTGAAATATAGTGGGTATCATGGAGTCCAAATTATCACTCTTAGAGAAGCTAAATCAAAATGACAAAAGTTATTGTTGTAGAAGCTAACAATTAAATTATACATATTGTAGAAGCTGCATGCTAATTTTTATATGGTCGATCATGATTAAATAATGTTCATTTGAAATGTAATAGATGTCATAGAGTCTTCATCTTTTGTTTTACTAGTTAAAATATTTTTTAACCAGGTTATCACTCTCAAAAAAGATAATCAAAATAATATAAAGTCATTATTGTAGAAACTAGTTGCTAGCTTCTACACTATCAAGGATGATTAGATAATATTCATTTGAAATTTAATGGGAATCATGAAATTTTCATTATTTGATTTACTCGTTGAAATATTATTTTAACCAGATTATCACTCTCAAAAATACAAAATCCAAATGATATAAAAGGTTATCATTGTATAAATTTACAACCAATTTTAATTTTTACGCATTCTAAAAACTAGATACCAACTTCTATACAAGGTTCATAACTTAAATCTGATTCCGAAACACAAATTTTTTGAATTAAATATAAACTAAATTTATTTTGAACCATTCGTGTTAAATGTGACGTCTATTTAACTAAAATAATAATAAACTAAGTAATAATAAATCTGGAGCAAGAGACCCCCATTTAATTAATTATAAATGAGGTATCCATCCGACAAAAATAGGAGGTCTTTTTATTTTTGTCGAAAAAAAAATTGCTATGAATAGAAGTTGATTTGAGTAATTAGTAAGTTGAGCAACGCCCAATTAAAAATCCATGAAGTCTTAATATTCATTAATGAAGTGACAGCCATCTCATTTTTTTTTTTTTACTTTTTACTGGTTAGCTTCACTCAAACTGAATTTATAAAAAACACAAATAATATTTATCAATTTAATTATATTCAAAATTTCATTGATTAATAATTAAAATTTTAAAAAAATTACAAATGATTATACTTGTAGCTCTTATTTTTAATATATCATTAAAAATAAAAATCATGTAAATATTTTTATTTATAATTTTTTCCGAGGAATTGGGAATGTGACGCTTCTCAGCTTAGTTACAACCCTATTGATGACGATCAACATCTGCCTTTTGCCAGCGCTCAACGAGGACGGATCCTCTGGTCCGTAAATTATGAATCAGAGATTAATCTATTTTTTTAAACTCTTAATTTAAATGAATCTCATCTATTTAAAAATAAAATATATTCAAATCAAAAATCTTCATGCAAAAAATTATTTTGATCCACAATTTACAAACAAGACTATCTCTACTAACGCTCAACTCATCTTCCACCACTCGTTCGGGTTGCCAGTTCGATCAGTGGAAGATGAGTTAAACTTTTTAGGAGACGCGAAGGGGGGTCTCCAGAACCGGATCCTCTGCGCCCGCGTCCCCTGCGCCCGTCGCTACACGACAAAAAAAAAAAGCACGTGCTTAGCACGAAAAAAAATAAGAAAATTCTAAGCGAGACCTCCTCTTCACCCGCTAAAAAAGCCCTCTCCGCTTCTTCTCCAGCCGACGACGCAGAGCTCCTGCAGATCTACACGATGCCTGTGTTCGACATGATGGAGAGCTATCTGGTCAAAGAGCTTCGCTTTCCTCCTGGCCTAACTCTTCGCCTGATAACACGAAGTGCTTATGTCGGTAAGCCTCCCTGCTCCATTGATTTCCTCACTCACACTTAACGATTCCATTCAATAAATCGTCGAGCAGAGCTAAATTCCTTGGTCTGTGAACTATTGCAGCATTCACCATGTTCATCGGCATGACCTTCCCCTTCTTCGGCGGCCTACTCTCTTTCTTCGGTGGATTCGCATTCGCCCCGACCATATACTTCGTGAGTGCTCCACACACTTACCTTACAGTTCACATTGTAACAAACCATTTGATATTGCCATTAATCCTCTATCTTTCTGATCGATCGATGATTCCAGCTTCCTTGCATCATGTGGCTTGCTATTTACAAACCCAGAAGGTTTAGCTTATCTTGGATCACTAATTGGGTAAGCAAGTCAAGAACATCTCTTCGTTGAATATTAGAATGGCTATCAGAATTAATAACGAAGATGAATATTATCTCTTCGTTCACATTGTTTCGTTTTTTTTACCCCTCAGATCTACATAATTCTCGGGGTCCTGCTTATGATCTTGGCTCCTATTGGTGGATTGCGAGAGATCATCATAAATGTCAAGACTTACAGGTATGGCATGATCGATCCACAGACTGATCAGGGCTTTCCTGGACCGATCAGACTATGGCCTGATCGGTCCAGGTACTGATCGGTCTGTGGACCGATCCACCTATGGCCTGATCGGTCCACAGACCGATCAGGACTTTCCTGGATATAGCCGTTGAGTCGACAGCCTACTAAGCACGTGTTTTTTTTTTTATCGTGTAGCGACGGGCGCAAAGGGCGCAGGGGACACGGGCGCATAGGATCCGGTCTCGGGGCGCCCAAATCCAAATCTGTCGATCCTCCCCATGACTCATCCGATCCAACCATCCACGTGTACTTCGTCCCCCCGGATCTTTAAATGAATGATCCTGATGTCATTTCTTATTGAAGAAAAAACGTGGAGACGATTACTAAAATCCACTCACGATCAGCTACCACGCCGTGGAAAACTTTACTGATTTGGCAGAAACACAAGGCCCCACATATTCCTTCAATAGAAACACAGTGTATGTTCTAGTAACGTGACAATACGCAGCGCTATTAAGGAGCCAATATGTATTTATTCTTCTTTTCGGGTATCTTTTTAAATCATTAAATCGAGGAGGATAAATGCGGAGAGAAGGCGTACTTCTCCGCTGAAAGGAGGAAGGGATCGTTTTCGAAGTTCTCGAAGCTTCGCCATTCCAATCAAGCACAAGACGGGAAGCGATCCAGGTACGGTACGAGCGAAAGGCTCGTTCAAGCCTGCAGCTGCTGTCCTTTGTAACTAGGGTTTTTTGAATTCCGCTTCTCTGATCTTCTTCGCTCCTGCGTCAATCTCTAACGCGCGTCGTTAACTTTCATCGCAATTTGTGTTTGGTTCGAGATGGCTGCCCGCGATGCCGCAACTGGAGACTGTTTTGTTCTAGAATCATTCTTAGGGTTGGTTTTTTTCCATGGAGGATACGGTTGCCGGAACTGAAATGGACGATTTTGTTTTCGAGACGGTGTGGGCGCTTTTCTTGGGCATGATAATTTCTTGTTAAACTGGAATGTTAAGTTGGAAATTTAACATATTGATTCATCAAAAGCTCTGCTTTCGCTAGAATTGCTGTGAGTTCACGGTGAGAGCTTGATTTAGAACCGTCACAGTTTACTGCATGAGTAATTTACATGGAGTGTAAAGCGAATTGTTGGTTTAGAACCAACTCATAATAATATTCCACCGTAATTAAACACTGACTCGTAATTTTCCTTTACGCATGATCGACATCATGATTGCACAGTTTAGTCGTAACTTTGATTATTTTTTGTTGGACGTTTAGCTCTTCTTCATTCAAATGCAATACGCAATTGTCATCTTTTTGCCTAATGGGATTTTCCTCAATGGTTTTGTTGGACTAATTTGAACAATTTTCTTTCTTGACACTCATCTTTTTTGTCTTTTTGACTATGTGGTTTACTGCTATATCAATTTTTTTATCCATTATTTTCTCATATCATTTTATTTCTTTTTACTAGATCTATTTCTAATTTATTTTTTATATTCATGACCCTATTCATGTCAGAATCTGACTGGGATACCAGACCTTTTCTTATTTCAAATGAATAATAAAATATGTGTCCGTATAATAGTTTTTTATATAGTATATCATCTGTTTCATGTTAGGTATTTTGTATTATTTGTGTTGTAGTTAGTCACTTATGTTTGACATTTCAGGATAATATTCTTTGAGAATGTAAGGCTTAGCTTCAAGCTTTCTGTTGGGTATATTCAAGACCATCTTTGTTGGAATTTCACTTCAAACTTGCTTAGCTTCAAGTTCCATTGGGAATCTATCTGCAAGATCTGTTTCTTTTGAATGTCACAACAAGCTTCTGCACCTTTCAGTTTAAATAGGGCCGGACTTTGACCATACTCTGGTTATGTTTGTGAAGTTAGAAACTTGAATAAAGCATGAGTTCTTCGGGTCAAAGCTTGTCAGGTAATAGTCACTTACAATGATAATTTTCTGCTATTTTACCTGTGTGCTTCTTTGTTGGTGCTTTCTCAGTGAATCAACTCATAATCTCAAATGGAACATGTATTATTGATCTTCTGTCTTAATTGTTTAATAGGAGATGACTTTTATAATTGGGTTAATAGGTGTCATGCTAGTAGATTATCCTAACTCTGTGGGTACTTAAGAATTGGAAATTTAACCATTACTGCCTTCAACATATAGGATTCACTATGCTGTGTGCGCGCACGTCTATATGAAGGGATTGTTCTATCAAAAGTAGGAAACTTAAATTATTTGATAAATTTTCTACTTGCTTTTGCTTATAAAAGGAAAATCTTTTTTTTTTATTTCTAGGTAATTCATTCTTTTTTTTTAGGCTTGGTTGTTGTTATATAGTTATATATATTCTCTATCTGAAAGTAGCGCTCTATCAAAAATAGGAATCTTAAAGTGTTTATTAGATTATATATTGCCTTTGTTTGTTAAACAAAACTTTTCATTTTTTTTTTTTGTGGGTGATTCCCTATAGTTGCAGATGTGAAATATGCTTTGTTTTGCTAGTAGATGTTAGTCTTAGATATATAGTTGATACAAGAAAAGTATTTCAGTACATGTGTACTACATTATGGTGTATCTTTGAGAAGCGAAACTCCCTACAAAGCAATAAGTTACCAGTTGTATAAATCGACAACTGTGATGTTTCACAATTGAATAGTTTTGCACAATAAATTCATTTGGTCAGCACTTTACATATGCGTGCTTTCAGTATATTTTAAGAATCTTACATACGCCTGCTTTCATGTTATTTCGAGAATCTTGCAACAATCACTTCAAGATCTATGAAGTCAGATGTTCCTATTCTTTGAATTTTATTTTTTAATGGACTTCAGCAATGTAAAATATCACATAACAGTATATTCCATTCATGTTGAGCAATCTACCATGTTTGTTGGCTATTGATTTTTTTTATAAGTTTTGCTGTTTCTGTATTTGCTTTTCCTCCTATTGATGTTTTGATTGACTATTTCAAACACCACAATTAAATTTTATATGTATTTTTATTTTATAGTAAATTAGTAATGCACTTCTGACCTTTTTCTGTAGACTGAAACCATTTCATAAAAATTCGAGCACTCTCTGGCCTCTATTTTCAATTTTTGTGATACTAACCATTAGGGCTTTGAGAATAATACTTTTTGGGAAATTTTATAAACTAACTGGGTTGGATTTTTGGTAATTTTAGGTATTCTATGTTAGATTCATCCAACATTATACAATGATATATTTTCTATGCATAGTTCCTGTTTCTGTGATTCTGTGTCCATTCGACCAGACACGAAACCCTTATAATGTCGTTTGAAATGATAAAATTAATAAGAGCATCTGCAATGCTCGTTATTGCAGATGTTAATAACATCGTAGGGTGTTAATGTATGTTGTGGAGGGGTGTTATAACACCCCTCCGCTTGAATGCGTTCAAGCAACGTGGGGTGGGCCAGCCCCCACCCCACATGTTTTTTTTAAATTTATTTATTAAAAATTAAAATTTTTAAATTAATAATTGAATAAAACGGTTAATTTTTAACGGCTAGTTTTAACGGCTAGTTCGAAATTCCATTTATAAATATCCACCAATGTGTATGCATATTTTCATTCCAACTCGCTGCACTCTCCAATTCTACTTTCTAAATATTCATTCCATCTATTTTTTTTTAAGTTCTCCAATTCTGAGCTACTTGACACTCAAGTTCATCACCAACTTCGCGCTGACTTAGTTGAGCATATCTGGGGCAATACAACAACAATCCGTGAATTAGTATTTCATATGTTATTTTTAATAAATTTTGTTTTTCCAATTTTGTAATTTCAGCTGCTTAGTTGTAATTTATTTTTCTAACTTTGTAATTTCATTTTCTCATAAACATCTATTTTATTTAATAAATATATTAAAAAATTAAATTTTTTTGTGAAGAATAGTAAAATTATTTTTTAAAAGTAAGATTATTATTAAAAAATAATGATATTTTAAAATATATTTATTTAATATGATATAATTTGAAGATGATTGAGTGGACTGTGGGATGGATAATGAGTATTAACGTTAAAAGGAATGTGGTGAAAGAGATATGTTGTTATAATGAGTATGTGGCAGTCAACCTCATGCTTTTTGATAAGAAGATGGGTGTTATAACACGGATACATTGTGGATGCTCTAAGCACTAGTATTGAATCTGTCAATCTGATTTCTACTCAACTGTCAGGTATGCAAACAATTGCAATGCACTCCAATTCTTCTTTTTCTCATCTTATGTCATTTGCCACCGATTGTTGATAAAAAAAACATTTTTAATTGGGGATAAAGTAGTACTGCTGTTGCTAGTAGATCTATGTTACGTCTTCTTTTAGTTTTGAACAATGGTACAAATGATGGTCTATGTAGGTACGCTTAATTGCTACTTTATTCCCATTGCTGTCATCTAGTATTAGAGATATTGTTATTTATGTGTTAGCTCGAACCATTTTTGTATTTCGGCTTCTCAATGGTTGTTTAAAAATATTTAATTAGTTTTCAAATTTTCCAGATAATAGTGAAACTGATGAGCAGCAGGTGCAGGCACAATCTGAAAACCAACATCAGCCTTATGCTACTGCATGCTTCCAATCTGGTGCGGCAACACCCTTGATTGGATACATGATGCCCAGTGGCCAACTTGAAGCAGGGCAAACTATGGTATTCTTGAAATTGCTAACTATATTAAATTTCTTTGATGCATCTTTGACATTATGTCTTCTGAACTTGTCATCTTTTGTTTATCTTTCTCACAGTTTAGTCTTGTCATTTTTGGTTGGATATTGACTACAAATTCAAGATGACAATGGAATAATATAATATTTCCTCCCATACAGTAGTATATCTGCTAGTTAAGTGGTCTGCCTATTGGAATGTTCCTAGATAGACGTTGCTGTATTTGGAAGTAAATTTTTTCAGAACTTTTTTTCCATGTCATTTCATTTATGCTTGCCTTAGATGTGCAATCCTTGCTCAAGTTCTGTTAGTGGTGGATTTGATTTCAAAAAAAAAAAAAAATAATAATGATGATGGACTGATATTGGCTAATCGTTGTTAAAATTACTTTTTTGTGGCAGTCTCCAGTAGCTTACCCGTATGTGGATCCCTTCTATGGGGGAATATTTGCAGCCTATGCTGGACAGCAAGTGGTAGAAGTTACCCCATCAAGCATGCATGAATTACCATTATCAGAGTCCTTCGAGCATCTACAAATTTGTTTTTACTATGGTTCTAACCACTCACCAGCTATTACTTATTTTCTCTCTTAAAATTGGCAATTTCATTTAGATCCAACCACAACTGATTGGGGTGCATCATCCTGGTGTGCCTTTGCAAACTGATGCTGTTGAAGAACCTGTTTATGTCAATGCAAAGCAATATCATGGTATCTTAAGGCGTCGGCATTCTCGAGCAAAAGCAGAATCAGAAAATAAATTAGCTAAAATTCGTAAGGTATGTGTATCTAGATTATAACTAGAAGTGCATTCTAGTTTGGTCTGCTATCGTCCTTGGGGATATGGTGCAGCGGTAGGATATTTAAGTTGTCATCCAGGTACTTACGGCTCAATCCCCAGTTATAGTATATTTGTAAGAATTTTTCCTCCAAATGAAGGGTCAACCAAAGGATGCTGGACTTTTGGGTTGGCCGCTGTGTACGCTTTCCGATTTATCCTGTGAAAAAATTTCTATGGAGTCAAACCGGTCACCCTAAGGATAGTCAATAAGGCGAACTGATTTTTTTTTTTTAAGTTTAGTATGCTATCACCCTTTTATTAATGTTGTTTACTTTCTTAAAAGCTAAATAAATAACATATGTCAGCACCAAACATTCTTTAAATTCTTATGCAGGGGAAGTTCACCTCAAGTTTTGCATTTTATAAAACCTTCACAAGCCTTGCATGACAGATTTTTACTTTCATCGCCAGTAAAAAATTTATGATATTAGTTTGTGAGCCTAATTGAATCACAGTTGTTAGGCTTGCCCACTGCAACATGTATTTCAACTGCCCGTCCAACAGCAATCCTTTTGCATAACATCGGAATTGAATTCCCAATTCTGCCAGTAGTTTCCCTGTCCATGGTTTGTCAACATTGATAGAACTTTCAATATCTTGCTGCCTTGGCAAGTGACTTGACATGTAGCTTTTATCTACATTGCATTTTGTAGCAGTAGAGAGGCACACCTTAATCTCTTTCCATAGTCTTGGCGCTCTCTGTTTTTAACCTACATAGTGGTCAGACCATAATAGATAGTAATGCGGCGAATTGAAATTCTTGATTTATTTGTAGTATTTAACTCATCTGTCAGCCTTAATGTCTCTCATACTCATTTTGGCTGATTCTGGATATGTAGTTGTTTTTTCTGATCATTCAAGTTCGACCTTGTAATTCTTTTAGTTTGTTTGCACAAATGTATATATATATTATGGCTATGCAATGACTAACTACGTTGCTTGCTAATGTCACGTTTCCTTTAAACCCTAAACAACCAAAACATGTAGCTAATAACACAATTCATTGCTGACTCCCCACAGCCTTACCTTCATGAATCACGCCACTTGCATGCTTTAAGAAGAACAAGAGGATGTGGAGGTAGATTCCTGAATTCCAAGTCTGAAGCAAACCATCAGAGCGAGTCAGAGGGGAATCAACCAAAGGAACTTGCTTCAGATAACAATCCCCAACAAGATGCTCCTCCAGCTTCTGACCATTTTGATCACATACAAGACCTTGCTAAAGCTGCAGAGTCTGAAAAATAGATATCTGAAAATCCACAAAAGACGTCGTAAAATTCTTGCCTTGAGAGATCTGATGAGCATTCCAAAGAACAATGTTCTGGTCCAGACAGTGATTGCAAGATCAAACTACAATCTCTTAATCTTTAACAATTGTCACCGTGTCTCTGGGAGATTTCTCTTGGTGTTAGGAATCTCAGTAGGATCTTGTAAAGGCGGTACTTTATCAGTTGTTACTGTAACTTTTTGTCGAGATGTGTTTCATTAAGGAGTATCAGACAGTAATTTATGGATTTTAACAATTTGTCTCTGAAATTAACAGTTACCTTCTTGTCCAAATCTTTGAAGTTCTGAACGAGTCTGCTTTTTTGGCCGTATTATAGGTAAAAGGATCATGATTATACTAACTGTAGCATTTTTTTGGTTTTGTCATTGCAGGGTCATGAAGATGCTTTTGTTTTGGTTTTCAAATCAATCACATCTTCAGACTTAACTCAAATAATTCATATTTTATAAAGATGTGACATCATGATTATCAACTTTTCAAAATATTATTTTTTATTGCTTTTAATATGCAACTGATTGGAAATCAACTTGAGTATTTGCTCAAGAAGGAAATACTGTCAAGGTGGTTGATATCATCACACTTCCTTTCTCAATGCCTCTGCGTGAAGTTTTAGCAACAACTTTCACACGATCATAACCCTAATTGGTCAGATCCCTTTACCAGTTGAACTCACTATTTATTATGCAATGAGTGAGATGTTTTGAGACAAGATCTCTAGCTACAGATTTTGCGCCGCCAAAAATAGCTCGTAGGTCTCCCTGATCCTCGACTCTGGTCAAAGTCGAACTGAGGCATTCAACTAAAAAACAGCGGCTATTGATGAGAATTACTATGCCAGCACCTATTTTTAATATTTTATTCATCTTTCTGAGTAGTTTAATATTTAAGTTATTTAAATCTTTAAAAATAATTTTCTTTAAAATAAATCCTCCTATGTGATGATGCATGCAATATTAACTTATATAATTGCGCATCTAATTTAATTTAATAATTTTTATTTCTTAAATATTTTAACTATTTAATTACCTATAATTATTTCATCACTTAAAGTATTACTGCATGAATATGTTTATAAACTTTAAATTATAAACACAATATTAAAATGCACATGCTTTTATATTTGAATATTACCTAATTTTGATTTTTTTCCTTTTACCAACTAACTTATAATATTCATTAATTAATTATCAAAATAATTCAAATTTCTTAAATTTTAAAACTAATAACATAATTAAAGTCATCCTAATTATTTTTAAAAATCATAATAAATTAATTTTTTTAAAAAGTACAAACTTTATATAACAAAATATAATGTTAATAAACATCATTCATATTTATAGATACAAAATAATTAGATAATTTTAAAATTCTTATATGTTTTCTTTAAACAATCTAAGTATCTAGCCCACCGAATTAATTAATACAGGAGATCACTGATTCCATCTCACAAAAGTATTAGGATACTCCGGGAACTAGAGGGGGCATGATTAAAGTTGTAAATAAGTCGAGTCGAGCCGAACTTTGGGGTGTTCAAGCTTGTTTGATAGGTAATTAAGCCGAGCCGAGCTTAAAATGAACCAAGCTTTTGAAATGAGTGTTTAAGTTTGGCTTGGTTTATTTTTATGAGCTTGAGCTTATTTGAAGCTTGGCTTGAGCTTGTTTGAAGCTTGGCTTAAGCTTGGTTTATTTAGATGTTATCAAGCTCTCAATTCAAGCTTGTTTAATTGTTTGAAATTTTTAGTTGTTTGATTGGTTATTGAGCTTGATAATTTAAATTTATTTATTTTATTTTATTGTTTATTTAGCATATTGAAAAGAGTTTTATTAATGAATATAATTCGTGAATATTGTACATGAACATTGTTCACGAACGTTAACGAGCTGAACACATGTGTTCAAGCTTGTTTGTTTAGCTTAACGAGTTGTTCAAGTTTGTTTGTTTATATAATTTTATATATATTGAACGAACATAAACAAGCTCTTACCAAGTCGAACACCAAGCTTATTCATGAACACTTGGTTCATTTACAACCCTAGGCATGATTAGCTCTAATCACTTCGTTGATAATTTGTTATAGCGAAAAATTCAAATCAAGCGTTAACACTAGAATTTATTTAGTATCCACCTCCTTGAGGTGACTAATCCAAGGATTCATATAGTACACACACTCTACTATGAAAAACACTCCTTTTCAGAATCAATCTGGAGGTGGAGAAATCAAGTGCAAGCTCACAATAAGAAATATAACAAGAAAATGAATACACAATACAATAAACACCTTGTTTGATCTCTTATAACTTATAGATGCCTCTTGATCTTTGAAAAGTATAGCAACACTTGTCTTGCAAGGGCTCGAGAACTGGCGGAGAGTGTGTGAAAGAGACGTGCCTTCAAACCTTCACGAAAACCCTTTTCTAGGGTTCACTCTGTTAGTGCAATCGACCTCTAGGGTTTCGATGTTTGACAATATGACCAAGGGTTGACCCAAACAAGTCTTGATGTTTGGGAGAGAGAAGTCTAGTCAGGACTAGATGACTAGCAAAGGTAAATCCTAATCAAAGGTTAGACAAAGTGGAAGTCCCGGTGAGTGAAGTCGGACCCTAGTGAGTGAAGCTAGGTGGTGAAAGCCCCGGTGAGTAAAGTCAGACCCTAGTGAGTGAAGCTAGGTGGTGGAAGTCCCGGTGAGTGAAGTCGGGCCCTAGTGAGTGAAGCTAGGTGGAGGAAGTCCTGGTGAGTGAAGTCAGAACCTAGTGAGTGAAGCTAGGTGGAGGAAGTCCTGGTGAGTGAAGCTAGGTGGAGGAAGTTCTGGTGAGTGAAGCAAGGCAATGGAAGTTCTGGTGAGTGAAGTCAGGCAATGGAAGTTCTGGTGAGTGAAGCTAGGCAACCCTAGGAGGTAACCCTAGGTTATACTTGAATTCTGTTAATACTGTGCTAACTCAGTGTTGCAGGGAAGCTCAGCTAGGTCAACGGACTGACCAGGTAGCTGACACGAAGTCCAGACGGGTCGAAGGGCTGACCGGACGTCTAGTAGGTAAATTAAGGTAAGTCACTGGAGGGGAGTGACTGTGAGGACACGTTCCCAGGAAGGGAACATTAGGTGTCGATCCAACTTAGATCCATTTCGGAAATCTAAGTTGAGATCGTGACTAGATTCCGATCTCGAGGAGACGGAATCTAATTACTATTCTTTTTTATTATAAACTATGCTAACACTCTATTTTGCAGGATATATAGTTTACATTTGCCTCGGACTAACGTTTTCTTGCAGAAAGGAGATTGTTGGAAAACAAGGGTCCGAGCGCCAGGAGGCAAGTTTTATCCCCAAACGAGCCTTGCCACATGGAGCACCCTGGTTGGCTTCGCTACGTCACATTCAGGGTGCCCCGAAGGGATCCGGGCGCCCCAAACCTCCTATATAAGGAAGGTGAAGGCTGGAGCAAAACAACGAACTACAACGTCTTCCAACACTTGCGCTACCGTGTTGTGCTCCTGCGACGCTCCTCCGACAAAGTGCTACTGTTTTCTTTTTCTAATCATTGTCGGTACTATTTCCTTAAAAGCATTTGTACTTAAACTTGTAATATTTTACGAATTGCTAGTGGATTGCCCAACGAAAGCATTTGCCGAGTGCGGGCCTTGGAGCAGGAGTCGACATAGGCTCCAAACTAAGTAAATTGATTCTGTGTTAGCGTTGTTGTGTTTTTTGCTTATTCCGTTGCGTGCTTACTCAATATTTTTTTTCAAATCGCTATGCACCCCCCCCCCCCTCTAGCGAATTCTTGATCCAACAAGTGGTATCAGAGCAGGTACCGCTTTGATTTGGTGCAACCATCAATCAGGCAAAGGGGGGTTTTTTAAAGAAAAATTAGATATCGTTTGTTCTTAAAATATATTCTTACGCCTTTCGTTTTTTCCCTCAAAAAATATTTTTAAAAATTTTATTTCCATTTTTTCACCATTGGTTAATATTAATAAAATATCGTATTTACCAAAATTTGAAATAACATTTTTTTATTAATATTTTATTATTTTTTTAATTAGTGAAATATTATATTATTTCTCCAGCACTACTAATCCAAGACCAAGTCTTGGGATTTTTTTGTTTGTTTCCTTGTGTGCAAGACTAATGTCTCTTCTAGAAGGATGGAGCATCCACGAACCACCTTCATATGAGATGTACGAGAGACATGAATTCAATCTGTGGAGAATGCAGATGGAAACCTTTATTCTTATGAACGACCTCGATGGTGGCATGGCACTGAGAAGACCAACACAAAACTCAGAAGCAAACCAAAAGGTAATAAAGTTAGTTTCATATTTATTACCTAACAAAGTTACTTGCAGAATAGGGAAGGTCAAGGATGCCCATGAGTTTTGGACCTACCTGACCAAGCTTCACGAGGAGCCGATGGAGCTAGAGGATCAAGTCGAACTAGAGATCGAATCTGAGTCCGAATCCCCAGAGTCATCCTCAGAATCAGACCAAACAAGCTTTATGGCCTTAGTGGCACAAGAAGAAATGGAAGGATCTGAATCAGAGTTAGAACAAAAGTCAGAATTTGAATCTGAGACGACGGTGGACAAGGAGGAGAATCCTAAAAAGGATTCTATAGGTAAATTTGAAAATTCAAAATTTAAATATCATTTAATATGTTTTAAATGCAGTGAAAGAAGGCACTACAAAAGTAAGTGTCCCACCTATAAGACTCCAACCACACAACTAGAGGTAAAGGAGAAGTCGACACCTAAAATTCAAAAAGGGAAGGAGCATATCCAATGCTTCAATTGCAAAAAGATGGGTCACTACAAACTTCAATGCCTAGATAGAAGACTCAAGGATCTAGGGGGAGCAAAGGTTAGTAAGTTTACTATACATGACAATCCAGTTTTTTCTACACATGGTAGTAAATTAGATAATTATCATTGCCCTAGGTTGGATGTACCTCAACAAATAGATATGCATGCTTAACCAAATAAATTAACAAATAAAAATCTAAGCAATAATTTAGAATGTAATTCTTAATCTTTTATTCAAGGTTTAGGAAATTAGAAAAATAAATCAATCTTTTAAAAAATAAAATTCATAAACAAGAACAGATAATTAAATCTAGACATGAATTACAAATCTAAGATATAATCAAGTATCTTTTGATTATGAAATTAATCAACAGATATAATTCAAATAAATTAATTGATTCAAAATTAAATTAAAACTTAAATTTAAATTCAAAATTAAATGTTAAACCTTAACTAAAACTAGTAATAACCACACAAAAAATATTTAGGGGGAGGCTCCAGAATAGTTGGCATCTCCAAAACTAACTTACCCGACAGGGTAACCAAAAACTAACCTACCCGACAGGGTAATTATGACTAGTTCAAAAGGGATAATAGTTTAACTTGACCAACGGTACTAGTGAAGTATTGGATGATAGTACGTTAGGGAAGTTTTGTCTATGCATGTCTAGGAAGATATGACTTCGACCTGGTGCATTTGATTTAGTGGAACTAACCGAAACTACCATTTACGGATTCTAACCAGTTAGATCAAGGTTTTGTATTAAGTCCAGTGGATAAGACTATTTGGAAAACCTCGAAGGCATGGTTACTCTAATGATGTCCAAGTGACTCACCATAGCCTAGAAGTTTATCCAAAGAATGCCTATTTGTTGAGCTCAAAGCTAAACCTGAATCTAACACAAAGTTAAACCAAACCCTAAAACTAAACTTAACTCATCTCACAAAATTATAGGATTCCGTGATTGAAAACATAGATCGGGTGAGATGACTAAGGACTTAAATTAAATTAAAATTAAAATTAAAATTTAAAACTTTAATTTTTTTTTTAAAAAAAAATATATCTAAAAAAATTTTTAAAATCTTTTTAAAAAATTCTTTTCAAAACTATAAAAGCCTTTTTAAAAAATTATTTTAAAAACTTAAAAAAAACTTTTTAAAAATTCTTTTAAAAAAATTCTTTAAAAATCTTTTTAAAATCATTTTTTATTTAAAAAATTCTTTTAATTTTTTTTAAAAAATGATTTAAAAATCATTTTTTATTCTTTTAAAAATTATTTTAAAATCATTTTAAAAATTCTTTTAAAAATATTTTAAAGATTATTTAAAAATCTTTTAAAAAATTATTTTAAAATTATTTTAAAATCATTTTAAAAAGTATTTAAAAATCATTTTTTATTTTAAAATTTATTTTAAAAACTTTTAAAAATTATCTAAAAATAATTTTTAAAAATTCTTTTAAAAATCTTTTAAAGATTATTTAAAAATATTTTTAAAAATTATTTAAAACCCATTTTAAAAATAATTTTAAAAATTCTTTTAAAATCTTTTAAAAATCAATTTTATTTTAAAAATCAAATTTAAAATCAACTTAACTAAAAATTAAATTAATACTGATTAAATTAAACTTAAAACTTAAATTATGTTAAACTAATTAAATTATGTTAAACTTAAAACTTAAATTAAGTTAAAAACTAAACTTTAAACTTAAAATTTAAACTTAAATTTAAATCAAAATTAAAAATTTAAAATTTAATTAAGTTAAACTTAAATAAACCCAAACTTAAAGTTAAATTAAAATTAAAATTAATTCTAAGTCTATGTTACTTAAATGTGATTTAACAACTTAAAATTAACAACTCATTTAATTTACTTAATTTCTAAGCTTATTTAAAATAATAATAATAATAACAGATTAATTAATCTACTAATTTATTCAACTTCGAATTAATACTGACTACAAACTTAATTAATCCTACTTAAAACAAAAAATGAAATAAATATTATAACTAATATTGTCATTAAATTAACTCAATCTATTAATACAAAATTTAAGCTATTTTAAACAAATAAGTATTAAATTAGTAACAAATAATTTTAATACACCTAAATCTAAAATTAATTATCTTTTAGACTAGTTGTTTAATAAATGACCAATTATACCAAGTATATAGAGATAATTATGTCGAAAAATATTGCTAACCCTAAATCCCCTAGACCACTTAGGTACCCAAACCCCAGTGTTGACTTCAGGAGGAGTGTTGACTTTAAGGGGAGTGTTAACTTCAGGGGGAGTGTTGACATCAGGGGAGGTGTTCTTGAAAATTATGTTTGTAAAATCTTTTGAAAAATTATTTTTGTAAAAATACTTGAAAAATTTATAAATACGAAAATATTTTGAATAATCTTCTCACACTTTATTTGAAAAATATTCTTAAAATATTTTCAAAACTTTTTTTCATTTTGAAAACTATTTTACAAATTTATTTTATATATAAAAAACACTCTATGCTTTCCAAAAATCATTACGGCTTAACATATTTTAAAAAATTATTTTGTTACTTAGTAAATATTTTAAAACTTAAGTTGACAAGGTCTTCTTAAAAGGTTTTGGTGCACAATCACTTTCAAATTTTTTAAAATATTTTGAAAACTCACCTTCAAACTTTGTGTTCTTTTAACTTGGATCAACCCCCTTGACACATAAGAAGTTTTACTTGTGAAGTCCTAAGAATGTGTCAAGTTGAGGGGGAGCCCTGATTGAAAGACTAAAAGTAATCTTTAAAAATTACTTTTACAAATCTTTGAAACTAAGTTTGAAAAATTATTTTCATAATCCTTTATAAAATCTCTATTTACTTTACAATTGTTTGTGAAAACACATTGAAAAATACTTTAACATATATATATATATATATATATATATATATATATATATATATATATATATATATATATATATATATATATATATATATATATATAAACTTTCAAAATATACATTGAAAATATATGTTAAAATATACGTTGAAAGGTGTTTTTACAAACACTTTGGAAAGTTTTTTTTCGCACATTGTTGGTGCAAAACCTAATAGAACTAACCTTAAGTTCATATTCTTTTGATAAGTGCCAAAGGGGGAGAGTGATATCTTAAGTTAGAAAAGTTAAAACATTCCTAATCTCTCTCAAACTTTCTCGAATTTCTCAATCTTGAGAATTAACCCTTAAAAGACCTAAGTCTAACTTAAGAAAATTGTCAAACATCAAAAAGGGGGAGATTGTTAGTGCAATCGACCTCTAGGATTTCGATGTTTGATAATATGACCAAGGGTTGACCCAAACAAGACTTGATGTTTGGGAGAGAGAAGTCTAGTCAGAACTAGATGACTAGCAAAGGTAAGTCCTAACCAAAGGTTAGGCAAAGTGGAAGTCCCGACGAGTGAAGCTGGACCCTAGTGAGTGAAGCTAGGTGGTGGAAGTCCCGGTGAGTGAAGCCAGACCCTAGTGAGTGAAGCTAGATGGAGGAAGTCCTAGTGAGTGAAGCCAGACCCTAGTGAGTGAAGCTAGGTGGAGGAAGTTCTGATGAGTGAAGCCAGGCAATGGAAGTCCTAGTGAGTGAATCTAGACAACCCTAGGAGGTAACCCTAGGTTATACTTGAATTCTGTTAATACTGTGCTAACTCAGTGTTGCAGGGAAGCTCAGCTAGGTCGACGGGTTGACCAGGTAGCTGACACGAAGTCCAGATGGGTCGAAGGGCTGACCGGATATCTGGCAGGTAAGTTAAGGTAAGTCACTGGAGGGGAGTGACTATGAGGACGCGTTCCCGGGAAGGGAACATTAGGCGTCGATTCAACTTAGATCCATTTCGAAAATCTAAGTTGAGATCATGACTAGATTCTAGTCTCGAGAAGACGAAATCTAATTACTATTCTTTTTAATTATAAATTGTGCTAACACTCTATTTTGCATGATATATAGTTTACATTTGCCTCGGACTAACGTTTTCTTGCAGGAAGGAGATTGCTGGAAAATAAGGGTCCGAGCGCCCGGAGACAAGTTTTATCCCCAAACGAGCCTCGCCATGTGGAGCACCCTTGTTGGCTTGGCTATGTCACATTCAGGGTGCCCCGAAGGGATCCGGGCGCCCCAAACCTCTTATATAAGGAGGGTGAAGGCTAGATCAAAATAATGAACTACAACGTCTTCCAACATTTACGCTGTCGTGCTGTGCTCCTGCGATGCTCCTCCGACAAAGTGCTAATGTTTTCTTTTTCTAATCATTGTCGGTACTATTTCCTTAAAAGCATTTGTACTTAAACTTGTAATATTTTACGAATTGCTAGTGGATTATCCAACGAAAGCACTCGACGAGTGAGGGCCTTGGAGTAGGAGTCGACATAGGCTCTGAACCAAGTAAATTGATTTTGTGTTAGAGTTGTTGTGTTTTTCGCTTATTCCGCTGCGTGCTTACTCAATATTTTTTTCAAATCGCTATTCAACCCCCCCCCCCTCTAGCGTATTCTCGATCCAACACACTCAACACCTCTAATCAATTAGGCTTTTCCATAATTGATTGTCACGCCATCTGACCATCTAATAATCTGTAGAATGGCTCTTTTTTAGAACCCTAATCGATTGATAAATCATCTCAATTGATTCAGAAAGCCTTAATCGATTCTTAAACTCTCTATTCTCTCGTAAAATACCTTAATCGATTATTTCAATCAATTAGCATGGTCTTAATCGATTGCCTCAATCAATTCCCTCTCTCACGACAAAAACACTACCTAATTGATTGACCTAATCGATTAGCAGTGGCTGAATCGATTGGGTCAATCAATTCACCCATTGTTATCATGATTTCTCTTCGTAAAGCTACCAATCAATTGAGCTTCCTTATCAATCAATTCAACACTTCTAATCGATTGACGGAATCGATTACCTAATCGATTCAGTCACCTTCTGTGCTCTCATGAATTAAACTCTAATTGATTAGCTTAGGACCAATCGATTGCCCAATCTATTGTCCAACCCTGACTTTCTTAATCCAAGTCTAGGGTTCTCTTTCCCAACATTCGATGAACCGTAACTTGTTAAGACTTCTCCACCAAGTATCTGGTCAACCTTTGAAACACATGGAATTTCCTTTATCAACGTATGATACTCCTTTACCCACTTGGGCTTTCTGTTGCCTAACCATCGAGTTAGGGCTTACCTTGCCAATGCATAGTCTTCCTTGACCTACTTGGACTTTTAATTGTCTAACCCTCGAGTTAAAACTTGCTTTGCCAAAATGTGATCCTCCCTGACTCACTTGGACTTTTCATTGCCTAACTACAGTTAGGTCTTTGCTTTTCAATCAAGTATCTAGTTCTCCATGACCTACTTGACTCATGTCTCACATATTATCCCACATATTATCCAAATATCGAAACTTAAGCTCGAACTCACTCAAACTTAGTCAAACTGATCAATCTTGACCCTAGGATGATTGCACCAACAATCTTCCCCTTTTTGATATTTAACAATATGTTTAAGTTAGGCTTGTTGGATGTTGTATCAGTTGTAACATTAAGAAGATGAAGGGGTGGCCATTCACCTTCATCTTCCTCCAATGAATGCCATCAAACCATTAGTTTGTAACTGATGCTTGCTTCTTATATAATGAAGCGTCCAAGAGCAATCCAGTTGAGAGGCGACGATGATCAGTGTGTGATCGATCTAGGTGATCGCGAGCAAAGAGAAGAACATTCGAGAAGCAGAGGTTTTGGTTCGTGAACCTTGAGAAGAGCTTTTCGATTCAGTTTCGTGATCACTCTTTTAACAGCAAGCGGTTATCGGTAACCAAGTTTGTCTCGGGAAATCACTGTGAGTTGTTACCTCTTTTATCTTGTATTTGTTTCATGCAATTAGGAACAACAAGGTTAACTCATTAGCCCAACTTCATCCGATACCTAAGCATAAATGAGGGTTTCTAACTTAAACCCTATATTTTCTCCCCCTTTAATACACATCAAAAACTCTTTGCTTTAAGAGTTAATTTTATCAAAGGAACCCAATGAAAGTCTCATACCTTCCATTGTATCATATGCTCATCCTTGAGCATTCTTTCATTCCAATGAAGATTTCTAATCTTCCATTGTCTCCTCATCCTTATCATTAAGAAAAATTATGTTTTTTAAGAGAATCTCCCTCTTAAAGCATGCTCTACACTTTTATCATTGCACCGGCAATGATTTAGAGTTACTAAACTTTTAGGAAACCTAAAATTGCAAGTTTCGAGGTTAAAAATTCAAGTTTGAATCCAAAATCTCCTCCTAAACTCCAAATTAGTCTCATTTAACCATTCATTTCTTATTGTCTTTAAGAAAATTATCCTTAAATACTTATCAAAGCACTTTGGAGGATTAGGGATAGTTAACTCGACTAAACGTGGCTTAATGGACTGAAATCAGACCATTTCAGCCAAAATCAACATTCTTAACCAATTGGTTTCAGCTACCAATTGATTACAGCCTCTCTAATTGATTGAAGTTGGGATTCAATCGATTACGCCCATACTAATCAATTGATACAATCAATTAGGGTGCTTAATCGATTACTTGATCGATTCCGCGAGCTTCTGTGCTCATGAAAATCCACCTCAATCGATTATCCTAATCGACTGAGGTGTGGTAATCAATTGACCCAATCGATTACCATAACTAAACTTCTGATTTCCATTTCTGATTTTAACTCGAAATTTAGAAATACATAAATAATTCTATAAAATTTTAAAAATCATGAAACTTTGTGTAGACATTACTTGTGTCATATATTACCAGAAAAATAGTTTTCTAAGAAAATACTTCTTATTTTCAAAGATTGATATAAAATTAAAAATCATTGACTTCAATGTTTTCACTCTACTTTGTATCCAACTAATCAATGGTGATTCCTATCAAAGATAGACTTTACCCAGGTTTTCTAAAGTGATTTTGAAATATTTTTCAAAATGTAATTTTCAACCACGATCTTTGGGCTAGATGCATATGACTTGTACATTAGCTTTCCTAATTATTGGACTTCACATGATCTATGTTTTGATGATACTAAAACTCTAAAAAGATGCACTAAATCAACATCTTGAGTTTTGTTCATCTTCCAACATCTCATTTGTATCTAATGTAACTCAATACACATACAAGTCATCTTATAATTTTTGTGAGATGTAAATTTAGTTTTTCCTAAACTAAGGGATCATGCATTTTTAATTAGACATGTAAATTTTGATCATCTAACCTTGGATGTCATTGTCCTTAATTTCAAGAAATTAAAATAATATATGAAAATGATTAAGACATACATCAAAGGCATATTTTTCAAAAGAAAAGCTTTCATGACTAAATGATGCATATGTGACATGACATACGATATTTTTCATATGGATATGAGTGCAAAATATGATGTCATGTCATATGATAGGGTATAAAATCATGATAATTTTAGCACATAGAAAATACCTAGATTATCTATCTAAGTATTACTAGCTAATCACTAAATTTAAAAATAACCTAAGTTTTCCCTATTTCTCCCTTGAAAATACTAAAATCTCAACTTGATATTTCTTTGAATTCTATCATATTTATACCAATTTAATCAAGTTTAAATCTTCAAATTTTGACATATTTTATTATTTTAAGAGTAAAAATCAACTTTCATTTTCAAAGTGTAATGCCTTGAAAATGTCCTAAAGTGTCAACTTTATCAATGCTAGGTTAATTACCCTTCCAATTTTAGTTGACACTCTCTAAACTCATCTAGAGTATAGAAAACATACTCTTAGGAATCCAAAATATATTGGTGCTCCTTGGGTGTTTTAGGTATTCACTAAGGATAACTTCTCTTAATACCTTTCTAATGACCTTCCTAGGCTTCTTAGAAGCTTTGGTCACATTAGTCTCCTTAAGGTCAACTCTAGGGATAACCTCCCTTATAACCTTGACTTGAGTCCTAGACTTAGAGTTAGTTTTATAACTATATAGAACTCTATGATACGAGATCACCTTATCCTTGGACTTAGGCTTGTATCCCAAACTCTTCTTGCCCTTGGATGACTCTAGCTTTCCTAAACCTAGGTTTTGTTCTTTTTGGCCCTTTAAGAAATTTTTCATTTTTTAAGAGATTTTTCTAATTTCTCAAGTTTGGACCTCAAAACTTGATTTTCTATCCTTAAATTTTTAAATTTTGATTTTCTATTATTACTTGAATATTTTTATTTCTAGATATATATCAAAAATCCTTAGAATTATTACCTAAATTGTTATCTATCTTCCTATCCTTAGGTAAGGTAGTCCTAGTATTAAAAGATTTATAATTTTCCCTAGAATTTTCATGTTTTCTATTTTTATGATCAATCACATTAAAATGATAAAAAAAATTATTTCTAACATGCTTTTTATCATGATTTAAGTAAGTACCATTAACTAATAGTACCTTAGGCTGGTCCTTAGAAGTTCCCCCTTAACTTGAGCTTCCGTCTTTCTTCTTGGTCGGATTTCTCCTCTTTGGATATTAGTTCTGATAATATCTCTTTTGTTTACACAATAAGCACATGATGTGCTCCTTACCCTTTCGTATCATGGGGTCGACTTCTTTTGATTTTTCTTTGACCTTAGGTGTCACTTGACCCTTCTTCTTGGTCAACTTTAGATACTTGCTCTTGTAGTGTCCATTTTTCCTACACTCAAAGTAAATGATATGATTTTTATTTTACAAATTCAACTTGTTATACCCTTTTTGCTTATAGGGTTGGCACAAGACTCTTCTTCATTTTACCCGGAAGTGAAAGTTTCTTCTTGCTCCAATGTCAATAATTAACGCCCCCCTTAATTCTTGAGGTGGATGCCTCTTCAACTTCATCCTCATATGTTGATTACCTCTCAACCTCCAAATCCTCGTGCACACGAAACAAAGAGTTTACCTCTTTGCCCTTGTGATTGCGTTCGGTTGAGGATGAGTCTTCATAAAACTTTTCCAATTTGCTCCATAGCTCCTTGGCATCTGGTTACTCCCCAATTTTACACAATAGGGTGCTTGACAATAAATTAACCAATAATTTGGTTACCTTATCGTTTGTATAATACCTCTTGACTTGCTCCTCGGTCCATTTTTTCTTCAAACCTCTTAGGGCTTCAAAACCCTCCATTAGAGCAAACTATTGCTCTATATTTATCATGAAGTAGCTCTCCATTCTTGCTTTCCATATGTCAAAGTTTCCTATTTGGAATAATGGAGGTGCTTGGATGTCAAATCCAAGTCTATTTTGGAAATTCATTTTGAAGTTGAGCTCCTTTTAAGATAAGTCCTTTTACTTGTTAAAATTTAGGGCTTCAAGCTTCAAAACTTCTTATTCTTCCTCTAGCAAGTTGCTCTCTCGACGATTAATCCAATGAAGAGCGACCTCACTCTGATATCGCTTGATAGGACAATCTAGGATCTAAAGGGGATGATTAGCTCCAATCACTTCGTTGATGATTTGTTATAGCGGAAAACTCGAAACAATAGCTAACACTAGGATTTACTTGGTATCCACCTCCTTGAGGTGACTAATCCAAGAATTTACACAGTGCACACACTCCACTATTAAAAAAATACTCCTTTTCAAAAATAATCCAGAGGTGGAGAAACAACGTACAAACTCATAATAAGAAAATATAACAAGAAAATGAATACATGTACAATAAACACCTTACTTGATTCTTGTAACTTGTAGATGTCTCTTGATCATTGGAAAGTACAACAACACTTGTCTTCCAAGGGCTTGAGAACTAGCGGCGAAGAGTGTGCGAGAGAGATGCGCCTTCAAACCTTTATGAAAACCATTTTCTAAGGTTCACTCGACACCTCTAATCGATTAGAGTTTTCCCTAATCGATTGTCATGTCATCTAACCATCTAACAACCTGCAGAACGACTCTTTTTTTTATCATAATCTATTGATGAGTCATCCCAATCGATTCAGAAAGCCTTAATTGATTACCCAATCCATTTCCAAACTCTTTATTCTCTCGCAAAAGACCTTAATCGATTATCCCAATCGATTAGCATGGTCTTAATTGATTCCTTCTTTCGTGACAAAAACACTACCTAGTCGATTAAACCAATCGATTACCAGTGGCTGAATCGAATGAGTCAATCGATTTAGCCATTATTATCATGATTTCTCTTCCCGAAACTCCCAATTGATTGATCTTTCTTCTCAATCGATTCAACACTTCTAATCAATTGCCCAATCAATTTTGACACCTTTTATGCTCTCGCGAATTAAGCTCTAATCGATTGCCTAATTGATTAACTTAGGGTCAATTGATTGAACCAATTGATTAGAGATGCCAGAATCGATTGGCCAATTGATTCCGGCACTTTCTGTGCTCTCACGAATTAAGCTCTAATCGATTGACTAATCAATTATCATATGGTCAATCGATTGTCCCAATCAATTTCCCAACCCTAATTTGCTTAATCCAAGTCTATGGTTCATTTTCCCAACATCCAGTCAACCGTGACCTGTTGAAACTTTTCCACCAAGTGTCCAGTCAATCTTTGACTCATTTGGAATTTTCTTTGCCAACGTGCGATACTCTTTGACCCATTTGGATTTTCCGTTGCATTACCCTCGAGTTAGAACTTGATTTGCCAATGTGCGGTCTTCCTTTACCTACTTGAACTTTTTGTTATCTAACCCTCGAGTTAGGACTTACGTTTAATCCTCCCTAACCTACTTAGACTTTCATTTGTCTAACCGCGATTAGGTCTTTTCTTTTCAGTCAAGTATCCAGTCTTTTATGACTTATTTGACTCTCGTCTCACATATTGTCCAAATATTAAAACTCAAGCTCGAATCCACTTGAGTTTAGTAGAACTAGTCAACCTTGACCCTAGGACGATTACACCAATAATCTCCCAACTAGAAGTTTCCCACCTCATAGAAATTTTCCACCAACTATTAGGGTAAATCAAAAAGTACTCGTAGAGGCTCATCCAATCCGTTAACATTCTTAGCATTATAATCTCACTTGAGAAAAATCTCTATAATATACCATAGATAATATTCAACTATTAAATATTTGATTAATTATTTGAAGAACCTAATCATCGGACCATTACCAGGATTAAAATTCTTGTACTCTTGATTAATATTAAATGTATTCTTTATACTTCATGCATGTCATTATACTTATAATATCTTAAATAATATAAAAAATTGGTGCTCAATTAATTCATAAAATCAATAAACTATAATAAACTTTTTATTTATTCTAATTTTAAAATTTTAAAATAAATTAACATTGTTATTAATAAACTACTTAAATTATTTAGTCCTATTAATGTAATATAATGTCATTTTATAGAATAGTGCATTATAATTTCTTTTAAATATATATTGATATATTTTTACAATTTAATACTTATACTTTATAAAAACAATAATTTATATAATAGGGCATCTAATAGTTCCTTTCTTCATGTGATTAAATTTATTAAATAGTTTATATTATTAACTAACAATTTAAATTATCTTTAATCTTTTCAAATTCGGTACTAATTTTATGTATACCCATATGAATTAACATTAATTGTGCAAACTTTTATTATTTATTCTTTTAAATTTCACACAAATATATATCAATTGGTAATGATGAGCTATTATATGCGTGCTCTCATAATAACACCTTTATATTTTTTAAGTTTAATGTTTCCACTTTTATGGAAAGTATTGGTAGCCCTTCTTATAACATGTACCATTCGTGTTTATTTTTCATTTTTAATTATAATATGGAATAGTCATATTATTTTAATTTCATTTTAAGGAAAGCATTAATCCTTTAAAATAACTTTAAATTTACCGAAAGTAGATAAGGATAATGTTCTAATCATATTGCTTTTTCGTTAATGTTAATACGCATTTCATAAAAAAGCGCTGCACCTTTGAAAATGACTCCACTTTCATATAAATAAGTGTTTGACAGAATTACAGGTGTTTTTTTTTATGGTATATTCGGCTGATGCCGATTAAGTCAGAAATGATCGTTTAGGTCTCATATAAATTTTTTATCTGCTATCACAGTAAATAAAGAAGTACTCGAGTAATCTATCAATTTAATATTTTTAAATCAATTACTCATTTAAAAAATTCATCTCTTAATTTATTAAAATTAAAATTAAATTTTTAAATACATGGCATACTTGACATACTAAGAAGATGGGTTGTCATTATATTATTGTCCCGAGGCTGCAAATGTGATAAAAGATGGAATTGTTCGCCCCAGCGCACTCGTCTCCAGACCATCACGAGAAAGATAAATCACGGTAACCGAAAGGATAAGTAGTGGTGAGATGAATTACACAGGGTCCGGGGATTTATGCCCCGGCAACCCTATGATTCGACCCTCACGACCTCATGTGGTAAACATGTCACCACTTACCATCTCGAGACTACAAATATTTTTGATGTTAGTGGATGGAGATGGAATTAATTGTTAAATTGAGAGTCACTTAGACTACGTTTGATGAAGGGTAATTATTAATCAGTCTTATAATATAATCAAAATTATATTACAATATTGATTATTTTATTTGGTACAGTTTTAAAATTATAATGTAATATAATATAATATGAATTACAAAAGATAATAAAATTTATAATCTGGATTAGGCCAATACTATGTAATTCAATTGCATTTCAAGCTCAAAGTTTAATTAAAATTTAAATATCAAATATATCCCTAGTCTATTTCTTGCACCAACCGGTTGTCGGCGTCGCTGTCACCACCGGCCGTCGTCATTGGCCGCCTCCGGTGTCTGCCGTCACCAACCGCCACAGTCGTCCGCCGTCACCAACCGCCTCTGTCGTCCGCCATCACCGGCCACCTCCGTCGTCCACTATCGTTGGCTGTCTCCGCCTCCGGACGTCGATGCCGTCAGTCGTTGTCATCACCAGAATAGGTCATAAGATATTTTTACTATTTTATAATAATATAAATTACATTTCTTATAGAAAATAATGGACACCAAATAAAAAAAATATAATCACCTTTATAATCAAATATTGCATAGTATATAACTGTTTCCCCAAACATAGTAATATAATATTAATTACATTGCATTACAAACTTAATTAAATGATTCCTAACCAAACTTAATTACATTACAACCTGAGTATTTTTCACAAGTGATTAAATAAATTAGAGGAAACTAATGTGATGAATATTTGTTCTAACTCGTAGTTTGATATAGTCTCTTCCATATTTGGCTACTCATCTATGAGATACTTGATTGTATTCAAATGTTCGATCAAGTTTTGATCATCAATCCTTTCCTAAGATCGATTAAATTAATGTACCATATGAATGGAACTAATTCACAAGGCATAATTCAATGATACTAATTGTTTCACCTTATAGCCTCGCTAGCCACCATATAAACTAAGCCAATCTCCAAGTTATAATTTAAGACTGCGTTTGGTATGCATGATAGGATAGGATTGGATTGATTAGGATAGGATTAAAGGTAGGATAAATAATCTCTCATGAGGCCAAGGAATTATGAATCATACCCATAATCATCCATTATCCTACTCCTAATCAACTCTACCAAACGCTCGATTAAATTTTTTTTAAAAATATAATCCTATCCTATCATGCATACCAAACGAAGCCTAATGATACTAATTGTCTTTGGATTATGCTATTTTCTTATTGCTCCTTTGGTACTTTAGACTACTATAAATACCTTACATCAACCAATTTGATATTTTCGATCATCAAATAAAAATTAAACTACTCATGAAAACTCTTAATGAAGAATCCTCCAATTCTTGATAAAAATAGAGGGGGAAAAAGAGAGGGTATATACTCAAATTTGATTACGAAAATGTCAACTCCATCCCTTCTCTAATTTTTGCATAAAAAAGAAAAAAAAAACTATTTTCATTTCTTGGTCAGTCCTTCAAAATGTTCAAAACATCACCTTGTAAAAAGCATATAGAAAATTATGCAAATTTCTGAAATAAAATTTTTATTTAACATTTAAATCACCCTAAAAAATCATTGGACCCATTGTCAAACTCAACAATGTCTCTCTTTAACCAACCCAATGATTTAAAGGCTTGGCTTGTCATTCTCAACAAATGTGCCATTTATTTTTAAAATTAAACATAAATTTAAATAGAAACAAAAACTCAACTATATATATTTTACTGTCTCATAAAATGACAACATATACTTTTAAGGATATTCATCAAAGTTTGATAATCTGGTACTCGGATTGTAAATTATATTAGAGGAGCAAGATTTGAATTAGTTCCTTACATGTAGAAGGTCATTTGGTACTGTAAATTATCTCTCTTTTTTAGGTTAAATAATAAAGGATGTTGGTGTAAGGAGCATGACGATTTAATTTATATTTTGATAATGATAAAGGGGTTCAAAGTTAAGCTATTTTATGATCTAACAAGTATAACTAAGTGTGCAGGAAAATTCGAAGTGATCTTAGGCAAAGGAAAATCCTTGTTGAGACTAGAGAGGTGGAAAGTCCTAGCTGCAATTAGCTAATAAAATCCTGATCCAGGGGACTAGACAAAGTTTTAGCGAATTGAGGATGTTGGGTGAAATCCTAGAGTCAAGGATGCTAGGTGAAAATCCTAGGGGTCGCGGACACCTGGTGGAAGACTGGACGGGTCAGGTATCAGACGTTCAACATAAAGTCTTGATGTCTTAGACGCTGAGCAAAAGTTCAGACGGTCTGGAGGATTGGTCTAGTAAAAGGTAAACTCTCCTGAAAAGAGTAGGTGAGGATGTATTCCCTGAAAAGAGAGCAGTAGACGTCGGTCTGACCTAGAGTTTCAGCGAAACTCAAAGTCAGGACCGAACAGTCCAGAGGCTGTCAAAATTATTCTTTATATATTGTTTGCCTATTATTTTAACTATGTTTTGCAAAAAGACTAATATTTTACAGGTTAGGATTTTACTTTATTCGATCGACCGAATGTCCGGATCAGTCGACCGAACCCCTAAGTAAAAAGATCAAATTTTAGCTCGTGATGAAGTTTTGACCGAGAGATCGATCAACGAAATAGGGAGGTTCAATCGACTGAACAGTTGATAAACATCGAGTTGATCAGACAGATAAGCTAGCGAGGATAGTGGGATTAATCGACTGAACGACGAGATGGATCAACTGAACCAAGATCTCATCTGAAGTAACAACATTTGGATGGAAAGTCAGATCGATACAGAAGGATCAATCAACCTATCAGGGTGGATTGGTTGACCAATAAAAGTCAAGTCATGAGCAGTGATCCCGAGATCAATGGATAGGATCAGGTTCAACTTGACTATAAAAGGAGGCCTTGACCAATACTTCAGACAACGAATTCTCACGATCTCTCTATTGTGTGCTACTCAAAAGACAAGTCAACAAAGTCGTAATGTTGCTCCGACGACCTAAAACTTGAAACTCTAACTCTCTAAGTCATCGATATAATTTTCATTTATAGCATTTAATTTCTAATTCAATTGTACTTGTACTTGTCTCTATAATTTTACGAATTCATAGTGAATTGCCCAAAGTAAACACTCGATAAGTGTGAGCATTAGAGGAGTCGTCAAATGCTCTGAATTAAGTAAAACTAAAAGTGTCGGTATTGTTTTTATTTTCTTTATTCATTCTGCTGCATTTTACTCTGACTGTTTCTCGAAATCATGAAAAAACCATGAGCACTATTCACCCCCTCCTCTAGCGCTTTCGGTCCTACAATTAACACAACTAAAAAATAGTATATTTATCAATTTTTTTAAGTGTTCTATACAATAGATTTTATTTCTTTTAGACTATATTTGACAATAAAATACTATTATTATTTTCTTATTAATCTAAGTATCAGGCTCATACCTATTTGATTAATTTTGGAGGTGAACAACCTTCTCTTAATTTGTCCATCAAATAAATCTAAAAATATTATGTTAATTCGTCCAACAATCAATCGTAAAAAATCTATTGAAGTATGCTCTTGCCCCATCTAGATTTCGAAACATGATACCTTGAATTCACCAAATATCTTACCCTTTCATGGTGTAAGGGGCATTATTATTATTATTATTTTTAATTGATATTAGGTATCCAACTCTTCGAACCAATTAATTCTCTTATCAGTTCGGTCCTATAGAATTTTTTCACTAGCTATCAAGGTAAATTGGGAAGTGTTATTGCAGGCCCATTCAGACGACCAACATTCTTAAACTCTCTTCTCATTGGAGAGAAAATCCCCTACCACTACAGACTCAACCTTAGTTCTCTTAGTTATCCCACTATAAAAAATAAGCTTTTTGGGATGGTTTTTGCGATGATTGTTTTTTTAATTCATCCCAAAATCAATTTGAAAGAATTCTGTGACGAAAAATTTGTCATTACAAATTAGGCATTGCTAAATTTTGCGACGAAAACATGTAAATTCGTCATGAAATTTGTGGTAAATTTTATTTTTGTGGAAAATTTCATTGCAAATTTGCAATGAAAATAAAATTCGTCACAAAATTACCAAATATAAATCTTCGCTGAAATTTTGTTTTTTTCCCAAATTTAACGACTAATATAGTTTTTGTCGTAGATTTGGCAATGAAAATAGTATTCGTCGCTAAATCTGGTTTGCTAGATTTGGCAACGAATACTATTTTTGTCGCATATTTACAACGAATATAGATTCGTTGCCAATATGCTAATTTGCCAAATTTGTGGCACATGTTAATACAATACATCAACTATTTACAAACATGTTTATATAACACGTCCTATTTAACATATACATTCAACACATCCTATTTATATTCTAAACTAAATCTACAATATACAAGTAAAAAAAAATATCAAAATGAAACCAAATAAACAATATCCATACAAACAAATATCTTGTTGGTTGTTACTCGAAATATCGTACCGGTTCCCCTCTATAAAAATTGTGTATAAGTCCTAAACCTTTTATAACAACCTATTATGTTCTTTAGAAATTAAATTTGGAATCACAAACAGAACTTAACATTATTGATTCCAAATTCAACTTATCTGTTCTTAGAAGTTTAGACTTGGATCGCAAACGATGCTTAACATTATTGATCCAAATCCACCCATGTTACAAATTTGATTAAATATTTATTTCAGAGATCGGCTTCCAGGTTAAACATGGCGAGGCACTAGGCCTTCTTGGGTATGGGATCATCCACCATTTCCTAGACAAAGCCTTTCAACGAAATTCAATATTTAATCTCCTTATAGTAACACTAGGTTTAACCATTAAGAACAATCAAATCACAAGATCGAAAAATAAAAGAAACACAAAATCGAAACATAAATTCGATAGTCTAGAATCGTTATCCTCTTTCAAGATCTAAACAAAAGAATAAACTAGTTATGATGCAGAAACTAATAATTAGTTATACCTTTTGTAGCTTATAGACCTCACGATCTTCTATCGTATTCCTCTTCTTATCTCGGACGTCATGTGGGTGACGATCTACCGAGACGAGAATCCACCCAAGCCTCCTTCTTCTCCTTGCAAGTTTCGGCCACCAACAATCTCCTTGAGATGAAGAACTTCGGCCACCAACCAAGCTCCAAGGGATGCTAAAAAACAAAGTCTCATTTCTCTACTTCTTCTCCAAGCTAAATCCGGCCACCAACCAAGCTCCAAGGGATTGATGCTGCCTGCCACCAAAGAAGAAGAAAAGGAGGAGAGGAAGGATGAGGGTCGGCCACCACCAAGGAATAGAGAAGAGGAATAATAGATGTCTTGTAAGGTGAGACACCTCTACCCTCTCTTTTATATTCCTTGGTCTTGGCAAATAAGGAAAGTTTTAAACATAATTAAAATTTCCTTATTTTCCTTGCCAATGGCTAATGAGGAAAATTTAATTAAATTTTCCTCTTAATCCATCTTATGGTTGGCCCCTACAAGTCCTCCAAATAAGGAAAGTTTTAAACACAAAATTAAAACTTCCTAATTTGTTTCCGGAAATTTTTAAAATAAAATTTTCTCTTTTAAAATTCCCTTCATGGTTGGTTATAAAAGGAAACTTTTATAAATTAAAATCTCTCTATTAACTACAAATAAGGAAAGATATCAAACATTTCTCTTAATCCTTTGTAGAAACTATAAAAAGAAAATTTTAATTTTAAAACTCTTTTTTAAATCATGGCTTTCACATAAGGAAATATTTTAAAATTAAAATCCCTTTTATTTTTATTGTGGCCGGCCGCCTACTTGGGCTCCAAGCTAGGCTTGGCCGACCACCTTAAGGTGGGTAAGAAGTTGGGTTTATGTGGGTATAAGACTTTATAAATAAGAGGTTACGACATGGACCGAGAGGAGGAATTGATTTTGGTCTCCCGATGAACTTGAGCTTCCCGTGTTCGCCCCGAACACCCAACTCGAGTTCAGCAATAATAACTCATACCACTAAAGAGTTATTATTGAACTACCGCACCAAACCCATATTACTATATGAGCTCCTTCTTATCATGAGTGTGTTAGTCTCCCTATGTTTAAGATATAGAATGTCCACTAATTAAATGAGTTACTGACAACTCACTTAATTAATATCTAGCTCCAAGAGTAGTACCACTCAACTTCATTGTCATGCCGGACTAAGTCCACCTGCAGGGTTTACATAGCAATCCTTATGAGCTCCTCAAGGGGACATCATCAACCTAGATTACTAGGACACAATTTCATTTTATAATCAACAACACATCATATAAATAATAGCATTTTTCAACAAATCAGGCTTATTGATTTAACGAACTAAATCACACCCTTTGATAAATTAAAGAAATAAATATTAAGTATATGTGCTTGTTATTATATCATGATTAAGAGTGCACACTTCCATAATAACAGAGATATTGTTCTTTTATATAGTCAGTATAAAAAGAAACTACCTCAAATAGTCCTGCTCAATACACTCAGAGTGTACTAGTGTAATTTTATAGTCAAGATAAACTAATACCAAATTACACAACGACTATTCTAATGGTTTGTTCCTATCCATCTTAGTCGTGAGCTACTATTTATAATTTATAAGGAACTGATAACATGATCTTCTGTGTGTGACACTACACACCATGTTATCTACAATATAAATTAATTGAACAACTACACTTAGCATATAAATATAGACATTTGACCAATGTGATTCTTTATTTCAAAAATAAATGTTTACAAAAAGCTAGACTTTTAGTATACACTCTAACATATCTAACATATCAAATCCATACAAATAAACACCTTACATATCAAATTCATATCAAATCTATATAAATAAGTTAATAGGTTACATATCAAATTCATACAGGTCAATGGGTTAGATAATCAAATCATCTTCTTCTTCCACTTTCTTCTCCATCTATTCTTCTTCTTTTTCTACATCAAAACAAACAAATAAAAAGTTTCATTTTTATATAAGAAAGATTACAAAACTTATCCATCACCAAACATTAAAGTCCTCATTGTCATTTTCATCCTCATTATCATCATCATCCTTACATTATTGTCATTGTTATCATCATCATTATTCTCATGAATTTCACTTGCATCCAAGTTTATCATTACTCTGCGGGGATCTCCTAAAGTTGGAATAATATATTCCTCGGTCTGAAATATGTTGGTAACTTCGGCCTCTTGTTGATATGCAATGTCTTTCCAACATTTTTCAATTTTTTCCATGCTTTGGTTTTACAAATAACCCACCAATCAATTTTATCACATTTTAAACTAGGATATGAAGAATACAATACTTGAATCACTTGTTGTGCCAACACAAAATTATTCATATCTCTTATACAATCTCTTATGATTTATTTTAACTAAATTAGAATGTGGATGCACCTTCATCTCTCTGACAGAGTCAAACCAGCGACACATAAATAAAATAACTCACATTTCTGGCCTAGGGTATTTTACCTCTATAATTTCATCCAATAAACCATAAAAATCATTACTTGCACCTCCATTATTGGATAACTGAACACAAACCCTACTATTTATTGTAGTCTTCTGCATTCCATATTCTTGAGTATTAAAACTATATCCATTTATGAAATATGCTGACCAAGTGCATAACAATACTTTTGGACCCCATGATAGATGGATTAGTAAATCATGTTTAAGGTGAGCTTGATTATTATGAACCTAAAGTCAAATACGTCAAGTGTGAATAGTCTGCATATGTATAAATCAAATTTAGATTATTTACTTACATATGAATTGAACCATGGTGCAAATTTTTCTTCACATAAGTAATTAAACTCTTGTGCCGATAATTCAAAATATAAGTTTTAGAAAATCCTATCATAAAAAAATAAATTATAACACAAATAATTTATGACATAAGAAATAAAATAAATAAAAACTATATACTAACTCGTAATATAACAATACTTCTGGATAATTTAATAAATTATATATTGGACCGAGACATATATATATGAGAGGGGGATGAATCACATGGGTTTGAAAACTAATCTTTTTACGTTTTAAAACAAGAGTACACAACAGAGAAAGAAATAGACAGAAATGGAAAAAGACACGAACACAAGAATTTACTTAGTTCAGAGCCTTTTGTAAGGGATCGGTGGTCGGCTAGAAGGGGGTTGGATTGTTAGGTCACCCCCAAATCGATTCTTTTCTACAAGGTTAGTTTACGCAAGCGAAAATACAAAAACTAAAGCAATAAAGATAAGCAAGAATACAAACGCTAACACAATTCCTTTACGTGGTTCAGAGATTGCTTGCTCCTACTTCACGGCGTGTCCTTGAGGTGGGCGAACCCTTGATCCTTCGGTGGATCAATCCTCAGCAATCTCCGGCTAGAGCTTACTCCTTCTCGGTGGAGTATAACCTCTCACAAAGGCTCTCTTCTTCTTACAAGATGAACTTAGGTTTAGGAGGAAGAGAGTATGGCTTGGAAGCTTTGGGCAAAGACTAGGAGTTATTCAACAAGCATGAGTAACTTCCTTTAAGCCCAAAGCTTCCTATAAATAAAAGAAGAGAGTTGATCATCATATCAACTCATCTCGGCACCAGTCGATTGGCAAAACCATCAGTCGACTGGTGTTACCATTGGAGGTAGCCAACGACTACTTTACAATACCAACGGTTTGCTAACGGTCATTTACCAGTCAACTGGTAAAAGTACCAGTCGACTGGTCGCTACTGGCTGAGCGAATAGAATGTTTCTGTTCGCTGCAGTCAACTGCTAAAGTATGCAGTCGACTACTAAAACTAGCAGTCGACTGCTAAGACTGCACCTGGTTACATACACACACTTATCCTCTCTGGAGTTGCCCTTGAAGTCTTCTTCCTTGTCATTCGTCCCTCAGATGCACCCGAGCCCGCGGCTCCTCTCCGTGCCATCCTTCACATTACCTTGAAGTCCGCTTCCCTCAGCTCCACTCCGTTGCTCCTCGTCCGACGGTCCCTTGGATGTCTTCCATACCATCCTTCATCGACTCAAGGATCCGAGCCCTAGGATGAGCTTCCCAAGCTTCTCATGTGTGTTTCACCAAGTCTTGCAAGACTCAAACACACATATCAAAAACATATGAAAGCCTAACTTAAACTCTTTGACACACACATCAAAACCGTGATCGTACCGATCAAGCATAGGTCGATTGCACCAACAATCTCCCCCTTTTTTATTTGTGGTAATATGTTTAAGTTAGGCATAAATAACAACATGAAAATTAAAAGCAATATGTAAACATGAAGCATAATACCCAAGCTCCCCCTTAACATATGCTCTCAACCTTAATTTTCAAGTTTGCACACGAGTAGGTTTCTAACTTAAACCTTCCCATTTCCCCCCTTTTGACATCATCAAAAATTGTACCAAACAAGTACACATACCATGGTATCAATGTGGACTTAAAAATACCGAAAACTAACTTTTGAAGATGCTGGAAAATAGGTACCAGTCGACTGCTAACTGTTGCAGTCGATTGACACAAACTCAATCCGAATTTCAGCATTCTGAATCCAACTTCAGAAATGCATAAAAAATGCTAAAAAATTCAAAAAATCATGAAATTTTGAACATATATTTCTTATAATGTTGTTTAACAGGGAAAAATACATTTCCATGAAATTCATCATATTTTTGAAGTTTTGATAAAAACTCAAATACCTTGAAAATCACTCAAGTTTGTATCAATTTGAACCTTAGTTTTGCAATCATATGTTTCAACATAACTATACTACAGTAAATAAAACATAGAATTATTTTCAAAACATTTTAAAATATCTAACTATGATCTATGGGCAAGATATCCATTAATTAAACATTTACTTTCCCCATAGTTGGCCTATGATCACTAAAAATTGATACATTTCATAACTCATCAAAATGTCATAAGCATATGTGAATTATTTGTATCATCCTAATATCTCACATTTATGGTTAGAAAATAATACAAATCATTATGAGATAAAGGTAACCTCTACTTAGCCATTTTGATCATGAATTTATATCAAGGCTAACCAAATATTCTCCCCCTTAAGGTCTCAAGTCAACTATTTTTCAAGGATTTGAATTATGATTTCCATGGTTGACTTGACCTAAAATCCTCTAACCCTTGAGGATTGATTTTGGCACCTAATAGAGGTTCTTTCTAATTGGGTTGACTAAGTATTCCTTGGGGATTCATTTTCTATCTATAGTTTTGGTTTTTGATTGCCCCTTAGCAAGTAGACAATGATAGGTCTTTTCATTGTTGGGTTCATTGTATCCTAAATCATTTTTCTTAAAGCTTGCCCTTTGGTTCATAATAATCATATTTAGGATTTTAGAGCCAATTTCAAATTTTCTAAGGGCATTGGTAAGGTATTCTATCTTTTCCCTTAAGGCCTTATTTTCTTCTAATAAACATAAATCATTTGAATTTAAAGAAGAAGCATGCATATCATTGTCCTTAGAACACATAGATTCTAATTTTTCTTTAAGCATGCAAATATCATGTTTCAAAGACTTATTTTTCCTTTTAGCCTTAAATAAATCATCATTTGTACTTGTAATAATTTTAATTAAAATATGGGGAGGAAGATTATGTACCTCACTTACTGAGAAGTCCAAATTTGAAGTTTGACCTCCCCCTTCACTTGAGCTCCCTTCTTCATCTTCACTTGAGCTCCTTCCTTCTTCACTTTCAGATGAGGCGGAGGCAACATCATCAATTCCCATTAGAGCAAAATAGGGCACATGATGCTCTTCTTCCTTCGATGACGATGGATCATCTCATGTTGCTTTTAGATTGTGAGACTTCTTCCCCTTTCCTTTTGTCTTCTTCTCCTCCTCCTTCTTTCCTTCCTCTTCTTCAAGAGAGGACAATCATCTCTTATGTGTCATTCTCTTTGGCAATTGTAGCAAATGATCTTCCTTGTCCTGCTTTTGCTTCTTGAATTTTTTCTAGTATGGGATTTGTTAGTAGAAAAGGATTTAAATGCTTTTCTCATCTTCCTTATCATATATGCCTCTTGATCGCTATCCATTGAGGCACTTGACTCCTCAAAATTGGAAGATGATTGAGATGGAGCTTTCTTCTTCTTCCCCTTTCCCTTGTTTGCCACAAGGGCTACTCCTCTTGATCTTTCTCCATCTAGCCCTTCAACTCGTGTCTCATGAAGCTCCATAGTTGAAAAGAATTCACTAAATGTTCTTCCCTTTGCTTCTTGCTCCACCTTATTTTCTCAAGTTTCTTATTGTCTTGATCCCTAGGCACTTCGAAACAATTTTCCATGATTAGCATTATGTCAAAATCAGTTTAAAAAACTACTCCATTCTCTTCTTCCACCAAGAGAAGTCCCCTTCGAATTTGGGTGGATGAATGTTTGAGCCGACCATTTTGATGAAGTGCTCTTTTCGACGATTAGTCCGTTGAAGAGCGTCCTTGCTCTGATACTACTTATAAGGGATCGGTGACCAGCTAGAAGGGGGGTTGGATTGCTACGTCACCCCCAAATCGATTCTTTTCTACAAGGTTAGTTTATGCAAGCGGAAATACAAAAACTAAAGCAATAAAGATAAGCAAGAATACAAACGCTAACACAATTCCTTTACGTGGTTCGGAGATTGCTTGCTCCTACTTCACGGCGTGTCCTTGAGGTGGACGAACCCTTGATCCTTTGATAGATCAATCCCCGATAATCTCCGACTAGAGCTTACTCCTTCTCGGTGGAGTGCAACCTCTCACAAAGGCTCTCTTCCTCTTACAAGATGAACTTAGGTTTAGGAGGAAGAGAGTATGACTTGGAAGCTTTGGACAAAGACTAAGAGTTATTCAACAAGCATGAGTAACCTCCTTCAAGCTCCAAAATTTACTATAAATAAGAGGAGAGAGTTGATCATCATATCAACTCATCTCGGCACCAGTCAACTGGCAAAATCATCAGTCGATTGATGTTACCGTTGGAGGTAGCCAACGACTACTTTACAGCACCAACGGTCATTTACCAGTCGATTGGTAAAAGTATCAGTCGACTGGTCACTACTGGCTGAGCGAACAGAATGTTTCTGTTCGCTGCCAGTCGACCGCTAAAACATGCAGTCGACTAGTGCAGTTGACTGCTAAAACTAGCAGTCAACTGCTAAAATATAATGCCCGAAAATTCTCAAATAAATTTTAGAAATATTCTATTATTTTTATGAAATTTTAGAATATTTTTATGAAATTTTTGGAGTAGCAAAATTAAATAAAAACGTAAAATAGCTTAAGCGGGAATTGAACTCGCGACCTATTAAACCCTACAACTTATAGCATGACTTTAGTAACCAGGTAGAGGAGAGAAATTATATTTATGATTTAGTTGGGTCGTATTAATCACTTAATATAAATAGGGAATTTAAGTGAGAGTTTATTATTTTTGGATCGACAACTCTTCCTCACCCTCACCCTCAATCGTCGCCCTCTCCCTCTTCCTCACCCTCTTGGCACACCAAGCCCCAAGGGACCTAGGGTTCCATCCCTAGGGTCGTAGGAGCACCTTCCGGTGACGACTCTAGTACGAGGATGCTCATCTTCGCGAGAAGAACGCGTAGACATAAGAAGATCGTCGAGGAGATCTTCTTCTTCGAAAACCTAACGATCATAACTGTAAGAAACCTAGCGCAGGAAGTAAGTAACCCCTCACCTGCAGTATAAGTAGTTAATCGTATGTTTTTATGTTTTTAGTTCAGTCATATGCAGATTTTTCGGCACGTAGGGTGTATTTGACCCTCCTCGCAAGTTTAGGGTTTATTTGAGCACCTCTAGATGAGCCAGACATGTTTCCCTCTCCAGTTTTGGGGTTTTAGACGCTGTCGGGTGCCTAGAGGTGGTCCCCCAATAGAGAGGAGAGATAGAGCACACCAAGTGTTCAATAAAATGACTAGTACAGTTAAATGCTACAGTAGACATTTATAAGAGCTCAGTTAAATGCCATAGAAGCATTTTAAATAGCATGCTTAGTCTTGTTTCAGTTTATATGGGACTACGATCCATTGGGTGGGCTCCCACAGTTGTCCCTAGGTTCAGATAACCTAGCTCTAGGTTCAGATAACCTAGTAAGAGCAAGATAAGATAAATTAGCTTATGAATCAGTATTTTACTTTTATCAGTGACACTGTGTTGGACTCTTAGTTGTCCTTGGGTTGGGCTCTCATAGTTGTCCCTAGGTTTAGATAACCTAGTAAACCCTACTAATCTCAGGACTAGCTACCTCGGGTCTAGTTAGGGATGCGCGCATAGCAAGTACAGTTGCCAAACCCATCAACAGCATGATTATTATTTTTATATATTATGAAAAATAGTTTTCAAAACTTCACAATTCAGTTATGTGAATACAATTCAGATTTAGCATTGGCCTAGCATTAGTTTAGCTTAGTTTATGTATTCGTTCAGTTTTTCTTATTGATACAATAAGATAGTTCTATGCTCAGTATTTGATTATCATGACTCATATATCAGTATGCCATGTTTTAGCATCTTCAGTATAATTATCAGCATGCATTTCTAATAGCATCTTTTAAAAGCATGATTTCATCGAATACATGTTTTGTGAGGTAGATGGTTCTTACTAAGCTCCCAAGCTTATAGTTTCCTTTTCCTTATACTATAGATAAAGGTAAAGGGAAGATGGATTAGCGGAGGCTGGAGGACAATGTGTCAAGATTTGTGTGAAAAGGAACTTGGAATAAAATCTCTCGGGGTCTAGCAAGTTTAAAGAATTAGAATTTCTCATATTCTTATTACTCCACGCATTTAGAATGTTTAAATATCATGAATTGTGAAAGTATGCACCATGCTATGCCTAGACCACTGGTTATCTTGATGTTAGTTAATAAACCACGAATAATGACAGTAATGACATGCCTAGGAATCTTATGATGCTTTTAAGTTGATACAGTTGCATTGTATATGGATTAGTGGTGGAATGCAGCAAAAATCAGAGCTCCAATTGATCAGTCGATCGATTGGAGGGTCCTCAATCGATCAGCCGATCGATTGGAAAGTAATTTCCGCGAACAGAGAGCTGCTGAATCGATCAGCTGATCGATTGACCCAGGTTGGATCGATCAGCCGATCGATTCAGAAAAGATTTCCGTGCGCAGAAGCACGTTGGATCGATCAGTGGATCGATTGAAGCCCTTTCAATCAATCGAGTCTCAGCTTCAATCGATTGGGAAGTCTGATTTCAGCTCCTTGATCAAATGGGATGTTTGGGTGCTGCTAGCGGCATGTTTAGTTTGTATAAATGCTTAGTTTTAGTATGAGTATTGATACACAACTCATGGTTCCACTCACATGCTTAGTAATTGCCCCAACATGCTAAATTTGATAGAAACATATATTAGATAGCTTAGAATGGTAGCTTAGAATGGTGTTCTATTATATGATATAGTATGGAAAGTTCAGATTCCCTTCTTTAGCATATGTACAACAATGAAAGTGTATTTTGAACATAAATTCTAGTTTTAATAGCAATTAGCAGAGTTTTTAATTTAGTTCAGCCTTTCGCACATTAAACATCAGTGGTAGCCACATAATAGTTTAGCAACCGTAACCCCCGGCCTTACAGTTTAGTCAGTAGAAGGTGGGGTGTTACATAAAACAAGCAGTCGACTGCTAAGACTGCACCTGGTTACATACACACACTTATCCTCTCTGGAGTCACTCTTGAAGTCCTCTTCCTTGGCCTTCGTCCCTCAAATGCACCCGAGCTAGCTCTCCTCTCCGTGTCATCCTTCACGTTGCCTTGAAGTCCGCTTCCCTCGGCTCCACTCTGTTGCTCCTTGTCCGACGGTCCCTCGGATGTCTTCCACACCATCCTTCATCGACTCAAGGATCCGAGCCCTAGGATGAGCTTCCCAAGCTTAGCTGCACCAAGCTTCTCATGTATGTTTCACCAAGTCCTGCAAGACTCAAACACACATATCAAAAACATATGAAAGTCTAACTTAAACTCTTTGACACACGCATCAAAATCATGATCGTACCGATCAAGCATAGGTCGACCAACACCTTTGACGAATCCTACTTCAAGACCCAGGTCCCGCGGACCTATCGATGGGTAATTCATTAAAAGACTCTTCCAGAACTGTCGAAAGAAGTGATTGAATACAAGAGATAGGGACAGTGTAACATCCTTCACTTTTCCTTTTTAAAGTAGTAATAAAAAGTGCAACACTTAATAAAAATATTACTAACAATTAAGAGCGCTTGTATGCTGTTGTCGGTCTGCCAGAGATGATCAGATGACTTGAAAGGGCAGCTTGGTGGCAGATAGACTTCTATGAAGTAGCAACAGGAAGCCGGAGCAGTCGAAAAGTCGATCAGACGCGTAGAAGTTCGTAGTAGTTGTTTCTAATGGTTTGAGTGAAACGCCCTTATAAAGGGTGTGGAAGGCGCCTCCATAGCTTTAAAGGCGCCTCCAATATGAGAAATCTGATCCTAAACAACCCGACCTTTATCTGTGACGAAGTCTAAATTTTATCTTGTGGAAGGCGCCTTCTATGAATAGTACGAAGACACCTTCCATACCATGGAAGGCGCCTCAGACACTGTTCATCCTAGGTCTTTTGTGCTCTTTTTGTCCTGTAAAATATGTTAGTCCAACAATACAAAGTATATCCTGCAAGACACAGTTTCACACAATCATAGTAAGAAGTAGTAATTATATCATGTCTCCTTAAGACCAGGATCTAGTTAGGATCTCAATTTAAGTTTTCGTAATGGACCTAAATTAGACTGACGCCTACTATCCCTTCGAGACGAGGACGCATCTTCACATAGTCACTCTCCTCTAGTGACTTACCAGGTGTAGAGTTACCTCTGAAATCACACATTTGGACTTCGGGAATCAAACATCCCGACCTAACAGAATCGGACATATGGTCTTTTCTAATCGGGAATCACACATCCCGACCCTTGCTAGAATCTCACATTTAGACTTCAACCTATTGGGAATCGAGCATCTCTACTTTTTGAAATCACATATCCAGTATTCAACCAATCAGAAATCGAGCATCTTAACTTGGTTTAGTCAATCCTGCTCACTCGATAACAAGGTTAAACTATGACAACACCTAACTTAACTCACTTATCATTCATCAAAACCTAAGTTAGACCGCTAGTATAAATTATACCAACAATATATGTCTAGGCTTCTCTCCATTCTTGACTAGTTAAGTATCTCTGCTTACAAAGTCCACTTGATCGACCAAAGTAGTTACAAATTGTTAATGAATTTAAATTTGGATCAATACGACTCTCATCATTTCTTCCATCTCTTTGCCTTTTGCTCTGAATGTAAGATTCAAAATAATATGATGCAAAAGTTGTTACTTCCTCCATAATATTATCCATTAACAATAGAGACTTCAACTTGTACTTTATTTTTTTACTTTTTTATTCAAATGATATAGGAATCTGATAGTAATAAAATAAATTATATTAGATATTAATATATAATGAAATTAGTCAATTTTTAAAATAATAGATTATTAAAGTATAGAAAATAAATTTTTTTACCATTCAAATGGATACATCTATCAAAAATAGATAGGTCGTCCTGTTAGGATGTATGCTAAAAGTCTAGCTTTTGGTATAAACATTTATCTAGAAATAAGAATCACATTGGTCAAATGTCTACATTTATGATAAATGTAGTTGTTCAATTAATTTATATTGTAGATAACATGGTGTGTGGTGTCACACACAGAGGATCATGTTATCAGTACCTTATAAATTATAAACAGTAGCTCACGACCAAAATGGAAAGGAACAAACCATTGGAAGGTCGTAGTGTAATTAGGTATTAGTTTATCTTAACTATATAATTACACTAGTACACTTAGAGTGTATTGAATAGGACCATTAGAGGTCGTTTCTTTTATACTAATTTTATAAAGGAACAAAGACCTCAGTTATTATGGAAGTGTGTGCTCTTAATCCTAATATAATAACAAGCATATATATTTGATATTTATTTCTTTAATTTATCAACGGGTGAGATTTAGTTCGATAAATCAATAAGCCCGATAAGTTGGGAAATGATATCACTTATAGTGTGTGTTGTTGATTATAGAAGGAAACTGTGTCCTAGTAATCTAGGTTGAGAATGTCCCCAAGAGGAGTTCATAAGGATTGTCATGTTAAACCCTGCAGGTGGACTTAGTCCGACATGACGATAAGGTTGAGTAGTACTACTCTTGGACTAAGATATTAATTAAATGAGTTGTCAGTAACTCACTTAATTAGTGGACATTCGACATCTTAAACACAGGGAGACTAACACACTCATAATAAGAAGGAGCCCAAAATGTAATTTTGGATTGGTGCGGTAGTTCAATAATAGTTCTCTAGTGGAATGAATTATTATTGATAAAATTAAGTTGTGTGTTCGGGGTGAACACGGGATGATTAATTTTATCGGGAGACCAAAACCAATTCCTCCTCTCGGTCCCTATCGTAGCCTCTTAATTATAGAGTACTATACCCACCTATACCCACCTTCTTACCCATCCTATAGGGGCCGGCCAAGCTAGCTTGGAGACCAAGCTAGGGCCGGCCAAAGTTTGGTTCATGGGTGCTTCAAGGTGGCCGGCCCTAGCTTGGGTTCAAGCTTGGTGTGGCCCACCCAAATTAAAATAAAAGGATTTTTATTTTTAAAATTTTTCTTATGTGGATAACATGATTTAAAAGAGAGTTTAAAAATTTAAATCTTTCCTTTTATAAGATTCTACAAAAGATTAAGAGAAGAGCTAAATCTCTTTCCTTATTTGTAGATTAAAAAGGTTGATTTTAATTTTGGTAAAAACTTTCCTTTTAACCATGTTCATGATTTAAAAGTTTAAAAAATTAATAATTCTCTTTTATTAGTTTCTACAAAAGATTAAGAAAAGATTTGATATCTTTTCTTATTTGTAGATTGAAAGAAGATTTTAATTTTTAGAGATAACTTTCCGGAAATTATCCACATGTTTAAAGAAAGATTTAATTTATAAAATTTCCTTTTAACCAATCATGAAGGGATAAAAATTATTGGAGAAATTTTTATAAAATTTCCGGAAGCAAATGAGGAAGTTTTAATTTGTGTTTAAAATTTTTATTTGCTTGGAGATTTGGTTTGGTCGGGCATTATAATAATGAGAAGAAAAATTATTTTTAATTAAATAAAATTTTCCTTTTCATGGCAAAAGAATTAAGAAAGTTTTTATTAAAGTTCCTTATTTGCCAAGACCAAGGATTATAAAAGAGGAGGTGGAGGAGCCTTCATGTGTGAACAACCTTGATTCTTTTCCTCCCTCTCTTCCTTGGTTTTGGTTGCCGGCCCTATTTCTCTCCTCTCCTCTTGTTGGTCGAAACCTATCTTCTTGGTGGAGCTCTTGTTTGTGGCCGGATCAAGGAAGGAGAAGAAGAAGAGAAAGCAAGCTTCGGCTCTAGCATCCCTTGGAGCATTGGTGGTGGCCGAAATTCTTCATCCTTGAAGAAATTTATTGTGGCTGAAATCTAGAAGAAAGAAGGAAGGTGGAAAGGTGGTTCTCGTCTCGGAAGATCGTTGCCCACACAACGTCCGAGGTTAGAAGAGGAATACGGTAGAAGATCAAGAGGTTTTTGTCTTCAAAAGAAAGGTATAACTAGTAATGTTTTTCCGCATCATGCTAGTTTTATTTCTTTGTAAAAATACCAAATACAAGAGGCATGCGATTCTAATATTTCGAATTAGTTTTCGATGTTGTGTTCTTTTTTTTTCTTTTTAAACTTGTGCTTCGATTGCTCCTTTTGGTTGACCTAGAGTTATTTAAGGAAATTAAATATTAACTTTCCTTAAAAGGCTTTGTCTAGTCGGTGGTGGTTGTTCCCATATCCAAGAAGGTCATGTGCCTCGCCACGTCAGTACTGGAAGCCAATTTTGGAAATAGATATTTAATTGTCTTCGTAACCTAGGTGATTTAGATCAAACGTGTTAAGTTCCGCAGGAGATCCAAGTCTAAACCTAAAAGAACAAATAAGTTAAACTTAGGATTAAACGTGTTAAGTTCCGCAGGCGATCCAAGTTTTATTTAAAAGAACACATGGTAGCTAGGAAAAGGTTCAGACCTTTGTACAAAATTTTTGTACAGTGGAACCGTTAGGCTTTCCGAGTAGCAACCAACACGTCCAACATAACTTTGGCCTCGTATGTTAAGTGAACTAAAAGATATTCCATGGAATCAAAAAATAAGGGTGGAAATATCATTTCTAAATTACACAAAATGATTGGAATATCTCTCTTTAACGTCTCTATATGTGAATGTTTCAAAACTATTAAGCAAATATCATATAGGAAAATGTTTAACTCCGTAATGACCCTCATACAAAATTTGGTAAGAGTTCCTTAAAACTAATAGGAATGAACCTTTGTATGAATATATGATAGTCATAACTTTTCAAGACAATAAATTTGTATTCCTTCATATCGACACATCTTTCAAGATTAGAGACATAACCATCTAAAAATTTTGATGATTTCAACCATTCGCAAACAATAAATTCCTAATCCTTATTCAATATATAAGCTATCTTTGGCTTTGGTCTCCTATTACTTTCATTGACATCTAGAGTGGGTATTTTATAAAGGAGTCACATATCTTTTCTTAGGGTACTCCAACACGATAGCATATCATAAGCAAGAAAATCATTTATAGTCCAAAGAAGAGCAACCTTCATTATAAACATCTGATTAGTATAAACATCGTATATAGGAAAACTTTCATCTCATAGTTATTTCATCTCTGTAATCAGTGGTTGGATATAAACATCTATTAACTTATTCAGATTTATGAGCCTAGCACAACCAATGTTAAAATTATATAGGGTGTTTTCATGTACATCCTAGGTGGAAGATAATACGAAGTCAAGATAACTATCAACAAGAAAAACTTTTTCATAATTTGCCAAATAGAGTAAATCCATAAGCACAAAGACCTAATCTAATGTTTCGAGTCTCCTTTGCAAATTCTGGATATGTTCCATCAAAATTTTTCCACGCCTCTACATTTGATGGATGACACATTAGCCCCTCTTCTGTTTGATGGTTTACACGTCAAGTCATATGTGCAATAGTTACCTTTGATGCATAAAGCCTTTATAACCTAGGAGTAAAAGGCAAATAAAACAACTGACTGTATGATTTACGTCGTTGTTGACTCCTTCTGGTGCTCTTGTACCTACCTTAATTATCAAATTTACAAACATCTGCATCTACATCATCTCTTTAATATAGTATACAACTATCTCTTGAAACATCAATTCTTTCTACAGAAAGACCTAATTTCTTCACAAGTTTTTTCATACTGTAAAAATTATTGGGCATTATGCGATCACGTGGCAATGCCTCTCTAATAACTTGAATGAAATCATTAAAAAAATCTTCAGACACATTTTGCTTCGCCTTGATATTTAACAGTCTTGCGGTGATAGATAATTTAGTGTGACTATTACAACCAACCCATAATGGTTAATCTACATCACTCAATACTTCCTAAAATTAGAGATATATTTCATCAATACCTAGTACTTATACATCCTCCAAGGGGGATGTATAAATAGTAAACATTTGTTCAACTGTTGAAGGATAATTAGAATTTGCATCACGCGGTTCAGGAATAAAATTCTGACCTACTATATCAATTATCATCCTCTAATATGGATTTAATAGATTATAATAATTATGATCCCATCAACTGAGATTTGTATGTTTCGTCTATAATCCTCATCAGATGATGTGAATGGTTCATCATAATATGCCCAATTATAATAATTTGTGGTAAAACTAAAACTACAAAGATATTATAAAAGTTTTTCGCATGTAAAAATTTACCATTATGACACTTTTTATACGAACATCTTATCTTATTGTCATCCATATACTTAACTTTACTAGATTCAAAATTCAAAAATTGGTTCAACTTAGTTATAAACTCATCAGTTAAAACTCTGCAGTCAAGTAAATTCTTTTTATACATCCAACTTCTTTCATTCTACATTTTGCTTGTTTCTAATTTATCACAATATTATAAAAACTGCTATACATAAAAACTAGATAGTACATACACTAATGGTGTACTTAGTTTATATACAAATTGAGAGAAAGTTATTGTAATAAATCAATGACATAAGATAATACACTAATGTTATCATTATTAAAGTAACGGGTGTAGGTATACCTAACAAAGTCCAACAAACATGAGTGTCTCTCCAAACGCGTCAAATATAGACCCTGCACAAATAATATTATAACAAGATATTACAATAACAAATACAAATAGCCGCGGATAGCTGCGGATAGGCAAGGCCTGCTAAAGGCAGCTAAGGCATGCCGTGGCCAGCTAAGGCAGGCCGTGGCCAGCCAAGGCTAGTCGTGGCCTACCGCTACAGGGCACTTTGGCCACTGTCGGGCAAGGTCGGACAACTGTAATTGCCCACTACCAGGCAAAGCCAAAATCGGCAACCTACAACCAGTTGTGGCTACTCACAACCAGCCAAGCCTAGTCATGTCTGACAACTGCTAGTCACGGCTAGCCGTTGCCACTTGTAACCAGCCAAAGCCAGGCGTCACACCTGCAACCAACCAAGGCTAAGCGTGGCTACCCGCGGCCAGCTAAGGCTAAGTGCGACTGCTCACGGTCAACCAAGGCCAGCCAAGGTTGACTGCCTGTCAGCGAGGAGAGCAAAGGGTAAGGGAGAGAGAGGGAGCTTACCAGCTGAAGATCATCGCCGTAGGAGAGGAATCGCTGCCAAAGTCATCGTCGCCATGGGAAAAATGGGACAGGAAAATGGGGGAATCATGTAAGTATTGAATTTTTAGGGTTTTTGGAGATAAAATTACATTATCGTCAAATTCGTCGTAGATTTGGCGATGAATTCATGGTTTTGTGGCGGAACTGAAAAAAAAAATGTATACGAACCCGAATGAGGGATCTAGAGAGCTTGTAATGACATGAAATCTATTTCTATGTGTTCATCTAGTTTTCCTTATTATATAAATGATTTCAAATATCAATTTAACTTAATATATTTAGATTAGTGATTTTTCAAATACATTAGTGTTAAAAAATCACTGATCTTAATATATTGGTCAAATTAATATGTAAGGGTATTTTTATAATTAAGAGAATTATACAAATATATAAAAACTAATTTCATATCATTCTGAACTCTCTAGGTCCATATGCAAATTTTGGACATATTTAATTTATATTTAGTTTGTGACAAACCACCCTATGATTCATCGCCAATTTTACGATGAATCCTATTCATCGAAGAATCAATGGGTTCATTGCCAATTTTGTGATGAATCCATGGATTCAGAACTAAAAAAAATTAAATAAAAAATAAATGTGTCGAAAACCGGTCGAGGGACCTAGATAGCTCGAAATGATATGAAACTAGTTCCTATATGTTTATCTAACTCTCTTGAGTATATAAATTCTCTTAAATATCAATTTGACCCAACATATTAAGAGAAATGATTTTCTAACATCAAAATGACTATAACATGTTCAATCAATAACTTTGTAGCATTTTTACTAAGTCATGAGTCGATTAAAGTTCATCTAATTGTCTTAGTTATGAAAAAATGTATTATGTCAAATTGATATTTGAGAAGATAGATGTAATTAAGAGAACTAGACGAACACATAAAAACTTGTTTCATGTCTTTTCGAATTCTCTGTGTCTACAACTGATTTCGGAGGCATTTAGAGTCATTTTGATATTGAAAAATCACTAATATCAATATATTAAATGAAATTGATGTTTGAGGACATTTATATAATTAGAAAAAATACACGAATATATAGGAATTAGTTTCATATCATTCCGAGCTCTTTAAGTCCCTCAACTGATTTCAGACATATTTATTTATTTTATTTTTTTATTCTATGACGAATCTTAGGATTCGTTGTAGACTGAATAAAAAAATAAAAACTTACAAATAGAAGTAAAAAAAAATGCGACCAAAATCGATTTCAATCACATTTATTTTTTATTTTTCAATTATGCGATGAATCCATTGATTCATCGCAGAATTAGCTGCATCAATTCCTATATTTTTGCAAGTTTTTGCGACGAATTCGAAATTTGTCGGAGAGTTTGCAATGAATATTAGTTTCGTTGTAAAGTTTACAACTAATAATATTTTTGTTGTAAATTTTTTAATAAATATGGAATTCTTTGCAAATTATGTGATAAATATCAAAATTCATCACTAATTTACAATAAATTTTGTGATAAAATATTATTTATTACTAATTGACAACCAAACTTTTTCATTACTAATTTTGTTACTAATTAGGGATGATTTTTTATTTTATCATAAAATTTATTACAATTTTTCATTCTTAGATTAAAATTTTTTACAATGTTCATTAGAATGTCTAACCATTGAATGATTAGCAGGGCAACAACGTATTATTATCATTGAGGTTTGGATGATTGTTGGATGAAGTAAATTATTGCATATAATAATAAATTTAGAAAAAAGGGTGAACTTTGTTAGATTTGTTGAAGTAATGAAATGAGACTACTGAAATGGAGTGGAGCGTGAGAGAGAGGGCGCAGAAGAAGACAAGGACAGAGAGCACCTGGGCTCAGCAGCGCTGCGCAGGTCATGTAGGCAACACCGTCTGCTTTGCCCATCACAAACATCCATTGCATCATGCAATCCATGCCACCTACTCCTGCATACCAATACAATCTCTCTTTACCACTGACACCACCACCACATCGATACGACGCTCCCCTCCCCTCCCCTCCCCTCCCCTCATTTGATTTGATGTTTGAAGCAATCTCTCTCCTATCTCCTTCACTCTCTGTGCGCGCAATCGCATTGAAGCGATAAAAAGAGGCACTTTTATCTTTACTCCTCCCTCGCCAACACAGCTACAGGTGCAGTGCTACCAGCGGGTGTGAGGCAGGCCAAGCTCGAGCGGCACCAGCAGAGCGCCATAAAAAAATCCAAAACTTTTCCTCTAAAACAGTAGTTTTTTAATCTCTTTGCTATTATTCTGCAAACGAAAAAGCATACGGAAGGAGAAGGGGCAGCAGCACATCGCCGCACTCCCCAGCTTTTGAACTTTAAACGCGCCGCTCCCACCGTAAAGCCACTGGCCGACGAAATCCAGCACGCATCCAGAAGAAAATCGTCTTCTTTCGCCCTTCTTCTTATTCTTGTTCGTCACTGACGCCGTAGCTATGCCCCCTGTGTAGGGAGAAGAGCGGAGAGTGGGGGTTGTCTCTGCTGTGCTGTCGGCGAGGTCTGAGGCGCTACGATGCGTTCCCTTCTGCCTGGGTAAAGGAAGAGGAGTGGTCGCGTGAGTTGCGAGTCGGTGAGCGCCTCTGTTGTGGAAATATTTGATTTTTAGGGTTTTTTTTTCCTTCTGTGAGGGCGGATGGAGATGGAGTTGGTGGAAAGTGGAAAGGAGGCGCGGAAGGGACATCAGGAAGAGGCGGTGATGGATGCTGGAAAGTACGTGAGGTACACGCCGGAGCAAGTGGAGGCGCTTGAGAGGGTCTATAGCGAGTGCCCCAAGCCGAGTTCTCTCAGGCGGCAGCAGCTCATACGGGAGTGCCCCATCCTCTCCCACATCGAACCAAAGCAGATCAAAGTCTGGTTCCAGAACAGAAGGTAAACTTTGAGTGAGGGGGAAAAAAAGTAGTTTTAGGTCGATTTTTTTTCCCTCGTATTGAGTTTTGGCCATGTTATTAGGATAAATTTAGGTTCTTCAAGTCTAGGTTTCGTATAATAGCTCGGAAATGTTTCTCCTTCGTTGTTCTTCCTTTTAAGTTTTAGGCTGGGCTCTTGTGTTAGGACACTGTTACATCTATGTCGAATTTAGCAGAATTAGTGTTGTTTGTACGTTTCGACTCCACTTTTTCTTTGTCCATTCTATCGCAATCAATAAAATCTTAGAAATATGAAAGGAGTTTTATGTGCTGGTGTATGCATAAGGTTTACTTTATTTATCCATTACCTTTCTGAGCAATTCTGGTTCTTTTCTTCTCATACTCGCCCATCAGAGTAGTCTGAGGATTGAATTTTGTTACTTAATGAGGGCATTTCTAGGATGTAGTTCTGCTGCAGATAAATATCTGGAATTTCTTAAGATGACCTGGGGACAAGTTCTTGTTCTTTGTTTGGTGAATTAGTGTATTTTTCTTTGATCATATTTTAAGTGTTGCAAATTTGCTGTTTCTGAAGTTCCAGGTGCTGAAGTTTTGGTATCGGTTTATATTTTGGGTTAAGTTTCTAATATGTATATATGTATTTTGCCAAAAAAAAATTCTGAAAGACATCTAAAGATTCTTGTCAAAAGTTTAGTTTTTTTCTGTAGTTGTTAATTCCTGTCAAAGTTTTGACCATTGAACTGTGGTAGAGGATTGATACTTATCAGCATATAAATAATATGTAATGCATTAATTGTATGTCAAATTTGTAGTATTCACTCTTTTCTTTTGCTAGATGTCGGGAAAAGCAGAGGAAGGAATCCTTTCGGCTCCTAACAGTTAATCGCAAGCTTAGTGCCATGAATAAACTGTTAATGGAAGAAAATGATCGGCTGCAAAAGCAGGTGTCTGAACTTGTTTATCAGAATGGCCATATGCGCCAGCAAGTGCAAAATGTATGTATGCTTAAACTAAGCTTATCATACTTTCTGAAGTGCCTATCACAAAAAAAATGCAATGTTCTTGTTTGAATTATTTTCTTATTGTACTTGTTTTCGTATATACCAATTTTTTCATCTTTTCACTCCATCTAGTACAGGAACTTAATATGTTATCTATCTGTTTCGACTTGGATAGGTAGTTCCTCACAGCTGCTGTTATTTTGGCAATCCATTATGAACAATAATGCAATTTTATGAAATATTTGTCATATTTCAATTCTGAAAACACACACTAAACTCTGTTGTATGAAGTTTTTAATTGATCTTACTATTTGTCACTGAACATTCAGGCATCTGTGACAACAAGAAACACCAGTTGTGAGTCTGTGATTACAAGCGGTCAGTTTCACCATCAGCAAAACTTAACGGCTCAGCCTCCTCAAAGAGATGCTAATAACCCAACCAGGTAACAATAGTGTATTTGTCATAAAGACGAGTTTAGTGTCTAACAATTTGTTGTGTTTGGGGATATTTCTGTTGTAGTCTTCTTGCAATTGCGGAGGAGACCTTGGCAGAGTTCCTGGCAAAAGCTACTGGAACTGCTGTTAATTGGGTTCAGATGGTTGGGATGAAGGTGATCTTCTAGAACTATTTGACCACCTGGTTTTAGCCTAACTTTCTGTGTTCAAGTAGTATGATACTTCTCATTCTCTATAATAGCCTGGTCCGGATTCCATTGGAATTGTTGCTGTTTCTCACAATTCTATTGGAGTTGCAGCTCGAACCTGTGGCCTCGTGAGTCTAGAGCCCACCAGGGTGAGTCATTGCATACTGAATTCTCATTTAGGCGGTTTGCATCCGTTTAACAATAGTGATGTGTGTTTGGGACCTTAGGTTGCAGAGATTCTTAAAGATCGTCCTTCTTGGTATCGTGATTGTCGTTGCCTTGATGTGCTCAGTGTAGTTCCGACTGGTAATGGAGGAAATATTGAGCTTATATACATGCAGGTTTGCTCTTTTCTGATTTGTTCTGACAAGTTGGTCAGTTTGATGATTACATATTTTGGTTGTATTTTATCTCATTTATACAGGCATATGCACCTACTACTTTGGCAGTAGCCAGGGATTTTTGGACACTGAGGTATACCACAGCTCTTGAAGACGGCAGTCTCGTGGTATGGATTTTGCTAAGATATTCATTTAGTTTGAGTGTTGGGTTCTGTGCTTACACGGGTCATTGTACATCGGCATGACACCTTTATTTCAGACCTGTGAGAGGTCATTGACTCCCGCAACTGGTGGTCCGGCTGGGCCATCGGCTCCAAGCTTTGTACGAGGGCAAGTACTTCCCAGTGGTTTTCTAATTCGACCTTGTGATGGTGGTGGTTCGATGATTCACATTGTAGATCATATTGATTTAGATGTGAGTTTTCTTTCTTTTTTTCCCTATATCTTTAGTGAGGTTTACTTCTTTTTTTTATTGGCTATATCTTTCATACTCCAGGCATGCAGTGTACCTGAGGTTCTAAGACCCTTGTATGAATCATCAACATTTCTAGCGCAGAAACTGACCCTTGCTGTAAGCCTTTTTGTTTGTTGTTAATTGCTCGACTCAGCTTCTCCACTACTTGTGCCTTATCCACTTTTTGCAGGCCCTTCGCCACCTAAGACAAATTTCTTTTGAGGCTAGCGCTGACGTTCAGTGTGGGAGTCAACAACCTTCTGTTTTGAGGATTTTGATGCAGAGATTGAACAGGTCATGGATTTCTATTCTGTCGCAGTGTCTTCTCCAACTTCTTCTGTGTGTTTAAAACTAAAAATTCTGGTTTGTATTGATTATTACAGAGGTTTCAATGATGCAGTGAATAGCTTTGCTGATGATGGTTGGTCTTTACTGGGCAGTGATGGTGTTGATGATGTTACCATTGCTGTAGATTCTTCCTTGAATCGAATTATAGGGTCTCATAGTAATTCTTCAGCAATGTTTTCGACCATAGGCAGCGGTATTCTCTGTGCAAAAGCATCAATGTTGCTGCAGGTCTAATCTGAAATTTCCAGAAAGCTCCTTCATTCTGCCATCTTATTTCTTTCAACAGTAATTTGAAATTTTTGCAAACTTGTTTGCTCGTAGAATGTACCACCTGCAATACTGGTTCAATTTTTGAGGGAGCATAGATCAGAATGGGCTGATTGTGCTGTTGATGCTTATTCGGCTGCATCACTAAGAGGTTGTACCTATTCAATCCCTACCGTTAGAGTCAATTCTGGTCTTTTGGGCAATCAGGCAATACTTCCTTTAGCTCACACTATCGAACATGAAGAGGTAATCTTTTTTCTAATGCTCGGAAAAAGTATCCTTATGGTTGGTGATTGCTTCTTTGGATGTTTTTTTTTTTGTTTGTGACTGCAGTCCTTGGAGGTGGTCAAGATCGAGGGTCATTGTTTCAATCAAGACGTCAATTTATCCTCCAGGGATATGACCTTGTTACAGGTTTGTATTGTACGAGCTGTCTTACACTAGAATTGTTTGCTGATTTCTTCTATCCTTTCTATTGCAGCTTTGCAGTGGAATTGAGGAGAATGCTATCGGTGCCTGTGCTCAGCTTGTCTTTGCGCCCATCGATGAATCTTTTACAGATGATGTTCCTTTGCTGCCCTCAGGCTTTCGTGTTATACCACTGGAACCTAAATCAGTTAGTATCATGATGTTAACTATATCTTGAAGAACTTCATAATTGATACTTTTGATTACATCTTCTGCTGGTGTAGATATTGTTTTAATATTTTTATGATTAATTGGATGTGAAAGACAAATGATATCTCATGATTGTTAATGCGAGTAGGACTTTTTCCATTCTTGGATGTCTCATGCTATCTCCAATATTGCTTGTTCTCCTACTTGTTCCTCGATAGGTAAAACAAGTTCTATGTCAAACAACATAGACATGGTTTTGGTATATGATGATGTCAATTGACACTGACCAGGTGTTTCAGTACAATTCGATGCTGAACTACACTAAGTAGGGGGTTGGTTTTAATATTTACGGTGGCATGATACTTGTGCTGAGATTTGATCTGCGGGTTTGTACACGCGTGGATGAGTGGTGTTGATCTGCCTGTTTCAGTGGGGCAATATCATCTGACAATAGATCCGAATCGGCTTGGATTAAGATTGTATTCCATGGGTTTTTGTACACAAATACAAGTGATTTGGATTCAGATGACGTAGTGAGTAATTTGCTCTAACAAAAAAGATCCAATAGTTTAAAAAATAATATTTTATTTTGCTTAGCGCTTCTGTTAATTATCAAAAATAGTTGGCTAATCATTTTTATTTCATGTACTTAAGACTTTACCCGACTTGTAACTAGCTTTGTAAACTGTACTCTTAGGATTCCTCTGCTCCTTCACGAACCCTCGATTTGGCATCCACACTAGAGGGTGGTTCTGGTGCTGCTCCACGGTCCACTAATGAGACTGCTTCAACTGCCTACAATCTGCGATCGGTCCTCACAATAGCCTTCCAGTTCACATTTGAGAATCACCTTCGAGACAATGTAGCAGCAATGGCTCGACAATATGTTAGAAGTGTGGTTTCCTCAGTTCAAAGAGTTGCTATGGCTATTTCTCCAACACCAGGCTTTCAGATTGGATCCAAAATTCTTCCACCTGGCTCTCCTGAAGCTAACACTCTGGCACAATGGATTTTCCGAAGCTACAGGTAATTTTACTCCGCCGTGGCTTATGTTAAAACTGAGAGTTGTTCTTCAATACTTTCATGCTTTGCTGCATTGATCACTGAGATGAAAGAAATGCAATCTTAATACTTGACTGAATTACCGGTGGTCTCTTTTTATCAATTGTTTTAGGGCTCAAACTGGAGCTGCACTCCTTCAGATAGACTCACAAGCTAACGACTCGTTGAAAATGCTTTGGCACTGTTCGGATGCAATCATGTGCTGTTCTTTAAAGGCAAGTTCTTATCATTTTATGAATTGTCTTGTTTTATGGCTGCTTGCCAACCGACACCACAAACGCTCTTCCGATGCTTCAATCACCTTGAATGTAACACCATTTGCAGGCCTCGCCTGTTTTTACCTTCTCAAACCAAGCTGGTCTTGATCTGCTGGAAACCACACTGATAGCACTGCAAGACATTATGCTGGAAAACATCCTAGACGATAGTGCCCGAAAGATGCTTTGCTCGGAGTTCCCAAAGATCATGCAACAGGTGAGTAATAAGCAAGTGAAGCTGTTGCATTCGTGTAATTGTATTTCTGATTTGCCTAAACTTGTTCCGACTGTCTCCCAATTGAAGGGCTTTGCTTATCTACCCGCCGGTGTCTGCCTGTCGAGCATGGGGAGGCCGGTGTCATACGAACAGGCTGTTGCGTGGAAGGTCTTGAATGAAGAGGGTTCAACCCACTGCCTTGCTTTCATGTTTGTGAACTGGTCTTTTGTTTAAGTCCCAATTTCAGTTATTCTAGATCTGTGAGCTTGTAAAAGTGGTTGAAACAACAAAAGTCATGCATCTCATTTTGCTTAAGCCTGAAGTTGGCAAGAACTTGTGTTGCAACATCTACGGATCTATCTAGAAAACAATGTTATGTAATCTTATAGTCCAATTTATCTTGTTATCATTGTTATTTAGGCAAAATCAAAACAGTTCTCAAATTATGTAAATCATTGAAAAGGTTATTTCTTTTTTTAAAAAAGTTAAAAGGTATTTTATTATGTTTATTTTTTTTAAAAAAGGCGTTTTTTACCCTATTTCTTTATTACATTTCACGGGACCGAATCTGCCCCCACTGCTCAACGGCTAGTTTGGGCTGCGTGTTGACGACGTTATATTTCACCGTTTAGCTGCGGCTTATTCCAGGTGAGCCGTGGTGACGCAGTGTACCGTTTCCTTGCCCCCAAACCTGGTCTCGCTCTCTCTTTGTCGATCTCCGTCGATCTGGGATAGCTTGACTTCCTCCGGTCATAGCGACGACGAACCATGAATATCTTCAGGAAGAAGCCTTCCGCCAAAGGTAAGAACCAAGAAAAGACGTCGTCTATGATCTACATTTTATCTCGTCGCACTGGATTTGGGAGGTTTGCCCCTTGATTTCTGATCGACTATGGGTACAATGAGTACAAACTCTCCCACTCTCTCAAATAAAACAAAGATTCTGGCTTTACTTCTTTCTTGTTTCTTCGTTGTTGTTTTTTCCCTTTTTGATTAGTGCCATTTTATTGGTTTAAGCAGTAAGTGCATTGTCGTTTTCCCATATTGTTCGATTAATTTGGATGATAATCTTTGGAATTGTTGTTGTTGTTTTTTTTTTGTTTCCTTGTAGATGCTCTAAGGACGAGCAAAAGAGAAATGGGAGTTGCGACACGAGGTACGAACTTCGCTTGCTGGTATGTTTAGGGTTTTATTATGATAGGTAGTGAGGATCGCTTTAATACTAAGGACAAAGACACAGTTTTTTACCTTGTGCATAAATTTTCAATTGGGGTGGTATTTAGTATGTGATTCGGTTTCAGACAAATGACCATTGATTTGGTTTATAATTAGGAGACTAAAAGTTAATTATCAAATTTTTGGTCAAGGAGTAATTATCATTAGAAGGTGATTTCAAATCACCACTGTGGCTGAATCATCCTGAATTAGAGTGATTAAATCACTATTAAATCACTTTTAATGATGTGTTTATTTGGGCGGAAATAGAGGAAAAAGAAATGAAATAAAATTATCAATTTCTCCCTTTCACTTAGAAGGAAAATTAAGACGTGAAAGGAATTTAACTACATTCTATTTTTGTCCAAATCATCAGAAATGAAGAGAACTGGAATTTGTGAATTTTTTTTTATAGATGACAAATAAGCATGCGACATTAGTTTCCTCTTTTCAATTCTGTTGAGGTAAACATGATGAAGTAAAATGAGTGAATACATTCTTTTCTCTCCTATTGCCCCTCACTTAAATCACTTCCTTACTCTCCTACTTCTTCCCTCCATGTTAACAAAAACATTGGTTGTGTTCAAAATATTGTGACAGACCTATCTTCAATTATGGCAATAATCAATGGCGTAGCCAGGATTTTCAATTAGGGGGCGAATTCAATAAATTAAAAAAATTAATACAACACAAAATGTATAATAAAAGTTATATATTAACTTCATATGTTTTACAATAACATTTTATGAGATTTCTACTTTGAAAATGTTGAATAATAACTTCATTATAAATTGTATCAAACACATCTCGCTCAATATATGATACCAAACAATTATTTACCATATCATCTCTTAACTGATTATGAAGTGAGGTTTTGATTTTTTTCATTGTTAAAAACACACTTTCTCTAGAGTTGTAGTTGCAATAGGTAATAGCAATGCTAACTTCAAAAATAAATATACCAAAGGATACAATCGATATTTCGTCAATTGAATCATCCTCTTAGTAAGCTTGAATCCGCGCAACCTCAGAGAATTGATTACTACTTCGCATGTTAAAATAAAGTTATCAAGTCGGTGCTCAAGATGCATTAACTCCATCGTGGAGTAATCGAATGGATAAAATTGAACAAACTGAAACAATTTTTTTGTATCAGAGAATGAATTTGATGGATCAAGACAAGTCATACATAACAACTCCATGTTCACCTATTAAACCGACTATTAACTTTTGATGTTGCAAATCTATCATTTCATAAAACGTTTTAACGTGATAATAATGAAGATTTGTCCTTCCTTTAATATTTCGTCATGATCTCCGTGCTAACAAGTCTTCCATTTGCAGGGTGACTACCTCATATTTAACACAAAATAAAGAAACTTCATTCAGTAGCAAATCCCAACCATCATCTCTCATGGTTTGCAATTGATGTTTGCTTGATCTTACAAGAATCATGACATTTATGATATCTTGATCTTTTCTTTGCAAAGCTTGCAACAAATCATTCGTGACTCCTAAGATATTTTTCATTAAGTGCATCTGAAATATGAATTCATATTTTCCATCAATTCCAATAGATTATTTGCTTGCACCCTTTGCTTGTGATCTTTTCCTCCTCTTCAACAATTAAAAGGACATCAATAAACAAAGGATACAAGCATATCAAACTCAACAATGTTTTATAATATGAACTTCAATGTGTACTCCCACCTCTTTTCAATGTCTTCTCTTGATTCATACTTCGTTCACCATTGCAAATTCCTTCAATAATTTTTTCAAATTGTTTCTCACTAAGTATGTTTAGTTGCTTGCATGACGTTCTAACAATATTGTTTAACTGTGCAACCATATCAACAAAAGTAGAAATCCTAATATGATTTTCAGCAAAAACTACAATTGTAAGTTGCAGTTGATGAGCAAAACAATGAACATAATAAGCTAACTTGTTCTCACAAAAAAAATAAAATAAAAGGAAGGTCGTTGCTTTTGAGAAAAATAGAAAAGAGAAGATAAGGAGGAAGAAGCAAAAGAGGAGAGCTTTACCTACTTTGTTAGCAACCTCGACTATCTTCGGTGAGCTCGACTATGACACAAAGAGAGTAAGGCAAGGCAAAACAAGGCTATTCTTGCGGTGCCAACAAAATCTTAGAAAACACGAGAAGAGGAAGAAGATGTGAGGATTACTCTTGTTGCTGGAAGAGGGCAGTAGCTAATGTTGCATTTCTTGCTTGCTGGAGAAGAGAAATGAGAAAAAAAGAGGACTCTTGTGCTTGAGAAGAGGAGAGGAAAAAACTACAGGTTTACTCCCATTGGAGAAGAGATGGGGAAGAAGAGGAAGGGAAAAATAAAAAAGAGGGAAGGGCGAAATGGCGGTGGACTACGACATGGCGGAGGATGTTGTGTGCATAAAGAGAAAAGGGAGAAAAAAAAAGGAAAGAGAAAGTTTCCTCAAAAATACCCTAATTCGTTTTAAACCGATCGAACCCGTTTAAACCTTAAACTTGGTTCGATCATAACTTGGCCAAATCAACTCCAAATCAACAGGTAATCCTTGTCTCCGTGCCTACTCGTTGGATTTAGTTTGAAATCAATTTGATTTTAATTTAGCGCTATCACTTTGTGTTCTACGATTTAGTTCATCTTTTTATTATTATATATTTTATTTTTAAAATTCAATACTTAACATTCTAAGTTGCAATATTTCCTCATAAAAGTGGTACTAATGGATAGCTTAGGTCGAGGATTTTCCAAATATATGGTTAATTTTAATTTCCAGCGACGAACGGTAGTGAATCAGCAAGTTAAAGTGGTGGTGAGGGTTTGATATTATTTTCTTTTAAATCTCAAATGTCAAAAACTCTCCAAATCTTATGCCAACTCAACAAACTAAGGATGCCAATGCCAATTGCTCTACTCTTTCCGGAAGATAAATATTGATTATGAAAAATATATCCTACACAATTTTAGAGGAAAATTGATCACTTCATTTACACTTATGGATTACGAGCTTCTATATAAACTTTAGATACGTGACTTAGATTCTGTAAGACTTTCCAAAGACATTGGGCAATATTTATAGCCCATGCCCTTGAAAAAGAAACTTTTGTTATATGTACATTCAAGAGTTCTCCACTGGAATGACTAAACTTAAAAATCAAACCAGACAGACATTTAATCAAATAGATGTCCATGAAATAAATGGTCTTCAACTAGAAATCGAAGAGTATCCTTCCTATCCGGATCTTGAATAGACAACACGTAGTGAATCAGCAGACTAACTAAAACATTGGCGTGCTTCAGTCCAAGGTTGTGATTGACTATGAGACCGATATGATGATCCTTGAAACTATCTCCTAGTCGGAGAAACATCTACGAGATATGAGTACTAGATTTTTCCCATTCAACTTCACTACCTATTACAAGAACTATATCATCATTACGGAATAATGGATTGGCAAGAATTGGTTAGTTCACTCAATCCAGAGTCACTAGCTCACATGCTCAATCCATAGATTCTGTTGTTGAACAAGATCTTGACAATATAATGGAACCATAATAGAAACGTAAGCGTTGACGTCACTACTACATAAAATGTCAGTCATGATAAAGCAAATATTACTTATTAGTAACAGCTAAAAAGAAATGCTCATACTCAATGGATACTTTACTTTATTCCCCACTCAACTTTACTTCCCACTGAACTTACTTTATTCTCTACTCAACATTCTGAATGAACACCTCATCCTTCACTCAACTACTTTATGAAGAAGCAAAGTAAGAAAGCCTCTCTATAAATAACTTGAAGCAAGAAGCAGATAGAGAAGAAAGAAGCAAGTGTGTGCCGATGCAAGTGTGTATGAGTGTTTGTGAGCAAGAGTTCCTTCTATAATTTCCTATAGTAAGTCTTTCCTTCTGTAATTTTATACTATAAGTTTCTTTCTATATTATCTTATGTGTGTACTTTACAATAAAGTTTGAATATATAAGTTTTATATGGCAGCGTAAGACTTTTTCTAGGTTAGAGCAAGGCTCTGTTTTCTTCTTGATCTGAGTCTTAAGAACCTATGAACCACAAATGAATGACTTCTAGTACAATTGACTGTTTGAGAAACTAGACTGTCTAGATCTAGCTTGGTGGACCACAACAGAGCCTTGCTTTGACTAAAAAAGTCTTACGCTGCCATATAAAACTTATGTATTCAAACTTCTTAGTAAAGTACACACATAAGATAATACAGAAAGAAACTTACCATAGGAAATTATAGAAGGAAAGATTTATAGTAGAAAATTACAGAAATAACTCTTGCTCACAAACATTCATACACACTTGCACTGACACACACTTGCTTCTTTCTTCTTTATCGGCTTTTCGCTTCAGGTTATTTATAGAGGGGCTTTCTTACTTTGTTTGTTCATAAAGTAGTTGAGTGGAGGATGAGATGTCCATTCAGAAGGTTGAGTGGAGAATAAAGTAAGCTGGGTGGGAAATAAAGTTGAGTGAGAAATAAAGTGCCCACTGAGTATGAACATTTCTTTTTAGCTGTTGTTGATAAGTAATGATTGCTTTGTCATGACTGACGTTTTATGTAGTAGTGACATCAGCGTTTACGTTTCTGTTATGGTTCCATCATATTGTCAAGATTATGTTCAACAAAAGAATCTAAGGATGGAGCCGGTGAGCTAGTAGCTCTTGGCTTGAGTGGCTAAGTTTCTTGCCAATCCACTATTCAGTTTTCTTCTTGTAATGATGATATAGTGTCTTTGTACAGGGTAGTGAAGTTGAATGGGAAAAATCTAGTACCTATATCTCGAGGCTAGTAGATTTTCTCCGGATAAGAGATAGTTTGAGGGATCATCATGTCGGTCCCATAACCGATCACCATCTTGGACTGAAGCACGCCAATGTTTCAGTGGGTCTGGTGGTTCACTAAGTGTTGTCCATTCAAGATCCGGATCGGAAGGATATTTTTCGATTTCTAGTTGGAGACCATTTATTTCATCGACATCTATTCTGATTAAATGTCTAGCTGCCTTAATTTTTAAATCTAGTCATTCTGATGGAGAGCTCTAGAATGTATAGATTCCAATATTGCCAGTGTCTTTGCATTTGACAGAACTTATTCAAAATTTATATAGAAGCCCGTAATCCGTAATCCATAAGTGTAAATGGAGTGATCAATTTCCTCTAAAATTGTGCAGGATATATTTTTCATAAGCAATATTTGTCTTCTGGAAAGAGTAAAGCAATTGGCATTGGCACCAAAAGTTTGTTGAGTTGGTACAAGATTTAGGGAGTTTTTGACATTTTAGTTCGTAACTAAATTCTGCTTCATAGACTATTGTTATGCCTTTTAGGGGACTTGTATGAAGTATTTTCAGTAGCTCGCATAAGTCTAAAAAGGTTTAGAAAGTTAACTTTTCAACCATGCTACGTATGTATGTGGAAATATCTTCTGGAATAGTATTGGGTAATCTTGTCTTGTTTGGAGTTCAACGAAAGTTAAGTAAGAAGGCCTATGAGTGTGGTCTGATGGCTGTATTTTCAATTTTTTAGACCGACAACTAGTTGCTTGTAAGTCTTTGCAGTCTTAAGTAATGTATAAAGAAATTAGGGACTACTTTTGTCCTAACGGAAGTAAATGCATCATCCAATGAGTAGAAACCTTTGTAAGAAGGTTCTTCGCATCCTTGGATGATGCTTTTTTACTTCTTCCCATTCAGAATACACTCGTGCTTGGGTACCAAAAAATACTGCATAGCAAGAATATTCTTGTTGTCCAGTTTTTGTGCCATTGTTAAGAAGTAATTAGACAAAGCTTTGATTATAACAATCTTGTAGTTGAAGCTTCCCGGTATTGTAGGAATATTCATATAGAATCGAGTTTTTCTCTTGGGGCAAAATGAAATTAATCCTCATGTCTTATAAATTGTTGAAGTTCCTGATTACTAAACTTCATTGTTTTAATGGGAAAGGTTCTCACCTTCTTTTGTTGATCCATAAGCCTATAATACCTCGTAAAGGTTAATGTAAAAGTCTCAATAAAGCATAATATGCCCTTAAAAAAAAATTAATGTCAAACCCTCACTGCCACTTTGACCAGCCAATTCACCATCGTTCGTCGTCATAAAATTGAAATTGACCACACATATTTGGAAAGCTCTTGACCCAAGCTATCCATTGGCACTATTTTTACAAGGAAATATTGTGACTTGGAGTGTTACGTATTGAATTTTAAAAATAAAATATATAATAATAAATAGATGAACTAAATCATAGAACATGAAGTGAGGGTGCTAAATTAAAATCGGATCGGGTTTGAACTAAATCCAATGGATAGGAGCGGAGATAAGGATTAAGGGTTGATGCATTATACTTGTGAAATATAAAAAAGGGCAGCCCGGTGCACGAAGCTCCCGCCATGCGGGGTCCCGGAGAAGGATCCATTGCATCCAGCCTTACCCTGCTTTTTGCAAGAGGCTGTTTTTAGGATTCGAACCCGTGACCTTTTGGTCACATGAGAACAACTTTACCGTTGCGCCAAGGCTCCTCTTCGTTATACTTGTGAAATATAATTTTTTGAAATTATTATGTGTAGTTGTGAAGTAAAATGCAAAGTTTGAGACTTTAGAAAATTTCGTATGCTATTTGTTTCTAAGTTGTTGTAAAAATTAGGTGATAATGTTTCTAAAATATTATAAAAAGCAGCCCGGTGCATGAAGTTTCCACCATGCGGAGTCCCGGGGAAAGATCCATTGTACACAGCCTTACTCTGCTTTTTGCAAGAGGTTGTTTCTAGGATTCGAACTCGTGATCTTTTGGTCACATGGCAACAACTTTACCGTTGCGCCAAGGGTCCTCTTCGTTTCTAAAATATTATGTTAATGGTAAATTAGGTGAAATAGCAATGTTGAGATATTTTAAGATGTGAGATGAACCAACTTCAAACACGACATCTCCCCTTCCACCACCTCCTCATCCATCACCACCTCCAAATGTTGACTCGAATGAGTATCCTAGTGATCCTTGACTCAGAAAGCACATCCTCAAGTATAATGGGAATGAAAAGGAGATTGTTCGGCATTACTATTTGCAAAAAGGGCTGTTTCAACTTAAAAATCATGAATTTCCTTGATGCTCTTGTCCAAAGGAGAAATAAAAATTTTGAGTTATATGGTTCAGTAATCCATCTTAGAGATTATAGCATTTCAAAAGACGCGGTCTTCTGTCTCTATTGCTATTTATTCAAAGTTGATCATGGTAGTCAAAGTGGTGGTGATTTTTTTTTTTGTTACCGAGGGATTTAAAAATTAGAGAAAAAAATAAAAATTTCATGAACATATCGGAAATCATAGCATTGTAGCAAAAGGTGATTATGCTCATCTCAGGCGCCCCTCACAACTTGTCCCCAAGTTATATGAAGGGAGATAAATCACGGGGTCAGTTTATAGTTGAGTGGCTAGGGGTGGGAGGAATTTTTTCCCTGTGGACTTGCTCTTACGGGAATTGATCCCTTTCCCGTTGTAGTAAATCTGTCACTCTTTAACCAATTGGGCACCCCGGACAATATTGAAAATCATAGCAGCATTCATAGCAGGAATATGATGGCGACTTATGATTTAATGAATCAAAAACATTATATTGAAACTTGTTTGGTCAATTAGTCAAGTTAGGTAGTTGTTGATTATTGTGTTCATTTGATAGTATCAATTGATTGCATACGATTTCTTGTGTGTCAAGGATTACCATTTCGTGGTCATGATGAATCCACAAATTCATGGTAATTTTTTTAAACTGTTAAGATTTCTTATCGACCATAATGAGGATATCAATAGAGCTGGGTTTGTAGATGAAAGGGGAAATATTGTTGAACATTTTTTAGGCATTGTATATGTAAGCGACACTACTATTTTATCATTTAAGACTGCTATTGATTCTTTATTGTGCCAACATGGGTTATCTATGTCTAATTTTGTGGGGGTGGGGGTAAGGATACGATGGAGCTAGCAATATGAGAGGAAAAATCAATGGCTTATGTTCATTGTTTTGCTTATCAATTGCAACTTATACTTGTAGCTATTGCTAACAATTACATGAGGATTTCTACTTTTGTTGACGTGGTTGAATAGTTGAACAATATTATTGGAGCGTCATGCAAGGGAAGATATACTTTGTGAGAAACAATTTGACAAAGTTATTGAGGGAATTTGCAATGGTGATATCTTCACGGGGGGGTGGTAAGGATACGATGAAGCTAGCAATATGAGAGGAAAAATCAATAGCTTAAAAAACTTAATTATGTTTATTGTTTTGCTCATCAATTGCAACTTATACTTGTAGCTATTGCTAACAATTACATGAGGATTTCTACTTTTGTTGACGTGGTTGAATAGTTGAACAATATTTGTTGACGTGGTTGAATAGTTGAACAATATTATTGGAGCGTCATGCAAGGGAAGATATACTTTGTGAGAAACAATTTGACAAAGTTATTGAGGGAATTTGCAATGGTGATATCTTCACGGGGGGGTGGTAAGGATACGATGAAGCTAGCAATATGAGAGGAAAAATCAATAGCTTAAAAAACTTAATTATGTTTATTGTTTTGCTCATCAATTGCAACTTATACTTGTAGCTATTGCTAACAATTACATGAGGATTTCTACTTTTGTTGACGTGGTTGAATAGTTGAACAATATTGTTGGAGCGTCATGCAAGGGAAGATATACTTTGTGAGAAACAATTTGACAAAGTTATTGAGGGAGTTTGCAATGGTGATATCTTCACTAGATGAGCTATGAAGCTCGAGAAGACATTGAAAAGAGTTCGGAATGTACATTGGAGTTCATATTATAATGCACGTTGGAATTGATAGGAAAATATGAATTCATATTTCAGATACACTTAATGAAGAATGTCTTGAGAGTCACGAATGATTTGTCACAAGCTTTGTAAAGAAAAGATCAAAACATCATAAATGTCATGACTCTTAATATCCTTGACCCCTCCATTAATCTGCAACCGAATGCCCAAATCAAAAGAATAGCTGCCCCCCTTAATAAAATATCCTCCAAAGACCCCCACCCCAATTAATTTGTAGCCGAATGTTTGAATCAAAAGGAATTGTTTTTCTTTATAGATGCTCTTTATCGGTAGTCTTCATCATTTTTCTTATGTGATATTTTTTTATAAATGTATTTGTGATATCTTGCTCTTTGCCCCACCATCCCACTCTCTCCTAAAAAAATTTCTGGATCTATCCCTGCCTCCGCACATGGAAGACTTGTTCGTTTTTCATGGGAGATCATGATGAAATATTGAAGGAAGGACAAATCTTCACTATTATCACATTGAAACATTTTATGAAGTGATATATTTGCAACTTCAAGAGTTGAACAGTCACTTTAACGAGGTGAACACATAGTTGTTGTTATGTATGACTTGTCTTGATCTATCAAATTTATTCTTATGTATGATAAGAGAAAATTATTTCTGTTTGCTTAGTTTTATTCATCCGATTTCTCCCCGATGGAGCTAATGCATCTTGAGCACCAACTTGATAACTTTATTTTTGACATGCGAAGTAGCAATCAATTCTCTGAGGTTGTGGAGATTAGCAGATTAGCGAGCTTGCTAAAAGGATGGTTTAATTGAAGAAACATCGATTGTATCCTTTGGTATATTTACTTTTGAAGTTAGCATTGCTATTACTCATTGCAACTGCAATCGTTGAGAGAGTGCTTTTAGCAATGAAAATAATCAAAACCTCACTTCGTAATCTGTTGAGAGAGTAAATGATTTTTTGGTATCATATATTGAGCGAGATGTGTTTGATACAGTTGATAATGAAGCTATTATTTAGCATTTTCAAAACATGAAATCTCGGAAAGTGTTATGGAAAAACATGTGAAGTTAATTTATGACTCTTATTAGACATTTTGGGTTGTATTAATTTTTTTAATTTATTGAATTCCGCCCCGGTTGAAAATCTGGGCTATGCCACTACAATCATCCTTGATTCTATGTCACCTTGTGATTCTATAACTTGAGCCAAACAGAATACAATATATTGTCTTGTCTCTGCTAACGCAGAAACTGAGTGTCAGAGGCTAATTACCAGGTCTTAATCAGATGGACATGACTATAATTTTGGACATGACTAGATTTTCAACTACTGACCATCTATCTTGGCTTCAGGTGTAGAAAGAGAGATAGCTTCATTGCAGCTGGAGGTCAGTTTGTGCAAGCAACCATATTAATAATCTCTAAATTTTATGTCCTTAATTCTTTTTCTGAAAAAAAGGTCCATTACAGGAGAAGAAATTGGTTGCAGAGATCAAGAAGACTGCACAAACTGGGAATGAAGCAAGTTTCTTTCGTGTTTTTCTGCTTCTTTGCAATTTAGATTGATTTCTTCTTACTGTTCATGTCACATTAAACTTTAATATTCTCCATTTGGCCATTCTTATTAGTTTTGATCTCAAGACACTTCATCATATTCTGTAGTCAAATGCCACATAATAACATTGTCCGACTATTAATCATAAAAAATGAGGATTGGATGCCACCACTTAGCAGTACATGTATAACTTTACAGGCTGCCACTCGTATCTTAGCTCGCCAACTTGTTCGACTGAGACAGCAAATCACTAACCTGCAGGGAACCCGTGCCCAAATAAGAGGCATAGCCACTCATACCCAAGTTAGTAGTTATCAATCAGCCATTGTACACAATGATATGATGGTATGGAAAAACTAAAACCTTTATTGTTTTCCAGGCAATGTATGCTAGTACTTCAATTTCCACAGGAATGAAAGGTGCAAGCAAGGCCATGGCAGCTATGAACAAGGTAATATTAAAATAAATGTTCATCCTGTCAAAAATACATTCCTATTTGAGACATTAGCTAACAGCATTAGTATTCATAGCAAACAGTACCAGTGTTCTTACTTGTTGGGTTGTACTGTTTCAGCAAATGCAACCAGCAAAGCAGGTAAAAGTAATGAGAGAGTTTCAGAAGCAATCAACACAGTTGGATATGACGGTAACACAAGCAACTACACTTTTAATACACCTTTTCATCAGAAGCTTGTTGTTAACTAGATGTTGTTTTGATCTTTGTTAAAGTTTTGAACATTTAGTTCTCAAGATTGTGTTATGGAATCATATTGAATAGGCCTCACATTCTTTAATAGCCACACGTAACTGCTGATTTTTCAGTTCTCAAGATTTAGTTCATTGGTTTGGATGATTTTTCAGGCATGGTTGCTTACCCCTGTTCCCTTTACAATTTTTATCAAACAACTATTTTTTATGCCTTGTACATTATTGTGGAAATTTCTATTTGTAATATTTTCTGAGCTAAACCATATTTTGTTCTGTGAATCTAATTCTTTTGCCAAATTTTGACTGAAAATCTAAAAGGAGAAATTATTTGGTAAAATCTTCTTCCATAGACATCAATCCTGGATGTTATAGTACTTCAAACTCGACTATTGCTTTGCTCAAATCATAAATAGCAGGATAATGAGCCTTTTTAGGTCTGACATACTATTATTTGCGATGCTTTCTCTTTTCTCTTGTTCAAAATCTTCTCCAGAGTACATAATTTTATAAGAGAAGCATCCCTTCACAATTTCTTTTCATTTGATATTCATGCTTTGGGGGGCTTATTATTCAACAGGGAGATCTTAGTGAGAATGTCATAATAGGATGAAGAGTGGATGTTTAAAATGGATAGGAATTTTTTTTGAGTGTTGGGTAATTGTCATATGTAATGTATTCTAACAAAACATATATGTGTAATATTTGTACTACCAATCACATTCTATTGGTGAATGTATTGAGCAATCAGAAGAGAATTTGTAAAAAAATGCTAATATAAATTATAATCTTATTCAGCTCTAATAGATGAAATAATTTAGAAGATATTTACATGTTCAAAGATGCCAATAGATTTTATAGTTAACAAATTGAATTAATTGGAGTTGGAATTCTGAAAGGTAGAAGGAGATTATTCAGATTCTATTTCATGGAATTAGAAGTAAATTGAAAGATTTTAATATCCTTATCTGCTTAGAGTTTGACAGGATGACATCTATTAGCATAGCCCCAATAGCTGCACACACGGCTTGTTATTCTTGCTGTGTTGATCCTTCTAGGAGTGTGTAGCCCATCACATTTTCTGAAGCAGATTATAGTTCCAATTGTAGTTGATCTAGTACTTAAACAATTTACTTACATTGTCATTAAGTACTTAAAGACTAGGTTTTAAAAGAGAATCCATTTTTCTATGTATGTTGTATCTTAATCTTCCACGATCAGTAGTTACCTGTGGACCCTCCTTCAGTTAAATTTTGGGTAATTTTGATCTCCAAGTTTTGTTTATGAGTATTCTAACCAAATATTTTAATCCTAGTTAAGATGGAGGGTTATGATGAATACTGGCTTAGTCAATAGTAAAGCGTTTAGTAGATATTGTATTTGTTAAGACTTTATTAGTAACAACAGCAGAGGTTGCTACTTGTTTATATTGCAAGGACTAATCGTGGGAGGCCTTTATATTTTGTCATCTTGGACTCAGAACTTTGATTCTTTCATTCATAATATTTCATTGCAGTAAGTTCTCATCTAGATATTTGTATGTCTCAACTAGTTGGAGATAAGAGAGTTGCACAACTTTTTCCTCCATCATCAAGATCTATCTATTGGATTCACCATAAACAACCAAACTAAGACCCATCATTTCTATTTAGTGATTTATAATGACTTTCTATGTAGTTAGGTGAACTTAAATACAATGTCTATCCCAATGATTAATGAAATCTGTGTTTATTGTCCACAAATATGCACTGAGAAACATAAATATGTTCTCATTATGAAGATTGAGATGATGTCGGAGGCCATAGATGAAACGTTGGATAAAGATGAAGCAGAGGAGGAAACAGAAGAACTCACAAACCAGGTAAGCTTATATATTTTACAGTGTTAGCATCATGAACTATAGTAGCTGTGAGATCTATTATTGCAGCTAGCAAAAAGTTTCAGTTAAATTTTCTGCCATGAAATTATTTTAATCTCAAATTTCTCGTTTTATTCATTAGGTGCTTGATGAAATTGGTGTTGACGTTGCTTCTCAGGTAGCCCTTCTATTTTGTCCCTATGACATTTGCCCTTGCAGATTCTTTAGATTAGAAAGTGATGATGAGATAACTCATTCTTATCTCTAAACTGCTTTTTGCAGTTGTCTTCGGCTCCTAAAGGTCGGATTGCAGTTAATAATAAGAAAGTTGATACTGCCTCGAGGTATGAAAGCTTTTCTAGTCATCAATATGCTCATACATTTTTGCTAGTTTAAATTCTTGCATTCTGAGCTCGGACAACTGCTTCACAGGCATGTCGCTCCAGAGAAACCCGAAGTTGATGAACTAGAGAAGCGGTTGGCATCTCTCCGGCGCATCTGAATCGCCAACTTGGAATAGCTCTAATAAGGCTTTTGGCAAGAACTATCATCCTATCGTTATGTGAAGATTGTTTACTTGTAAGGCATATCTATTATTAGATATAAATCCTATCAAGAGAACTCTATGAAGGGTGTTCATGAGCAACTCTATCGTCTCCCGTATTTAACATTGTAATATATTATTCTCTTATTGTGTATCGATCATGTGATGGGTAGAAAAAACCTTGTATGGGTTCTGAAAATATTTTTAATTTTAAAAAATAAACTACAGCTATTGGACATTGGAAAAAAATAAATAAATGTCACTCAACCATTCAATTTTAATAAATTAAAATATAGCAAAGCAAAAAGATCAATATTAAATATTTATTTTAGTTCTTTTCAATGTGATCCTTTGTAACTGTATTTCTTAATCTATCGTAAACGCACGCCGCCGCTTCGTCGCAGACATCAATTACTGGAATCAATCTTGATTTCTCATTGCATGTTTTGTGTGGAAGATGTCAGTCTGTCTGCTAGGTTTTCTGAGTGATTTCTTCTTTTTAATTTTCGGAGTTAATTTGCTAGATTGTTCTTCTAAAGTCCGATTTGCGTCGGATTTTGCCCGATTTTTCTACCTGAAAATTTAATTGGATTGACGTTAAATATGTTTCCCCTTTGCAACTCCGTTCTCTTTTGATTAAGTTTGGTTGAACTCGATCCTGTCGTTTTCTCCAGAAAAATTCTTTTTTTTTTCCTTCCGTTTTTATAATTTTTTTTTCTTTTTGGTTTCGATATACAATCATTTCGGGTATTAAGTACTGAGACAGACGTTCTGATTTATTGGGTTATCCACCTTAAATCACCGATCATTTGATGCGTTCTTTATGATTACTACAGTCTTGCAGAGCCAATCTGTCAGCCGATTCTAAAAACATTTGATTTTATTTAAAATTATTAAATTTAGTTAAATTTGAACATGTTCAATAATTTTTTTTTTAAACAATTTATCATAATATCTTCTTCACGCAGATTTGTCCCTTCAGGATGGTCATTATGAGGTCTAGATTTAAATTTTGATATAATTAAGATAAATATTTTTTTCATGTGTCTTTTACTATTCTAAAGACTAGTAGTTATCCATAATTTACTTTCTCCGTATTACTATTAGGATAAATTAGCATAGATACTAGGAGCGAACGTAATCATCTTTTATCATCTTGTTCGCGCCTCCCATTATCTGCTTTATCAATTTTTTCCGATTATGCCCGTGATTTTTATTTAATTTTATTATATATTTATAATACTTATTATGTTATCCAATAAATAAAAATTAAAATATAACATTAATTGGGTTAACGAGTTAATAGGTTATCTCTTTCATAACCTTAATCTTTTCACAATAGTAGTAAAAAATGAAATATGTTACCCTAATAGTCTCATAGGGTCGACCCCACAATCATATATAAAGAGGTTGTTAGAGTCAATTTGTAGCTAGGGGGTGAATAGCTCGTTCCGCTCGTTGTCTTGCTTCGTGATGATGATATGCAACGGAATGAAACACAAAACACACTTACAACGCTAATACGAAAAATTTACTTGGTATCTATCTCAAGATGAGGCGACTAATCCAAGGATCCACACACACGAGCTCTCTCTACTAAGAAAAACATTCCTTCTCGATATTACCGGAGGTGGAGAAATCTCTTACAACACCCACATAAGCACACTACTCAACGCAAGAAGAAAAATACAAATAATACAAATGAAACCCTTCTTCTTGCTCTCTTGTTGCTTGTAGATGCCTCTTGAACACTAGAAGTGCAACAACACTTGTCTCCAAGAGCTTCCAAGACACGGCGGAGAGTGGTCGGAGAAATTGTGCAAAGATCAGGAGAACACTTGCGAAGAAGAAAGCGTGCAACGACTTTATACTTAGTGCTTTTAGGGCTCCCAATTGATTGAGCTTGCTCCCAATCGATTGCCGCGTCAGATCCCAACGATCTTAGCCGTCCAAAGCCTACAACCTGTACAACGGTCATATCCCAATTGATTGACCAATCGATTGAGGAGGCTTGAATTGATCAACTGATTGATTTAGCGCGCCTTTGTGCGCTTGCTTCCTCTTGATAATCTTAGCTCTAATCGATCGACCGATCGATTGGTGGTGCCCAATCGATCAGCTGATCGATTGGGGATGCTTCTGTGCTTGCGATTCAAGCTCCAAATCGATCGGCTGATCGATTTGGCTACTGTTTATCGCATCACTCTCCCAATCGATCGGCTAATCAATTGAGCTTTGGTTCAATCGATCGACTGATCGATTGACCGTCCTTGACTTGCTTAACTCAAGCTCAAGGGTTCCCAAATCCAATATCTGGTCAACCATAACCTATTGGAACTCCTCATGCTTAGCATTTGGTTAACCTTGACCGGTTGAGACTTCTTTACCAAGTGTCCGGTCAATCATTTGACCCACTTGGACTTTTCTCCTAGTGCCAAGTGATCGGTCAACCTTGACCTACTTGGACTTATCGTCTCGTGCCAAGTGTCAGGTCCTCCATGACCCACTTGGACTTCCTTCCACCAGATGTCCGGTCACCCTTGACCCATTTGGATTTTCACGTGTCTGGCTTCACTCACCAGGTCTTTCCATCTGCCTAGCTTCACTTACTAGGACTTTCCATCTGCCTGGCTTCACTTACCAGGACTTTCCATCTGCCTAGTTTCACTCACTAGGACTTTCCATTTACCTAGCTTCACTCACCAGGACTTTCACTTAGCTTCACTCACTAGAATTTTCACCTGACTTCACTCACCAGGTCTTTCCAACACCAAGTGTCCGGTCAACACTGACCCACGTGGATTTCCTCTTCTGCCAACCTCCCTATTGGACTTGTTCTTGCATAATCTCTAGTTAGGACTTTCCCAGTCAAGTATCCGGTCAACGTTGACCTACTTGACTCTTCTTCTTGTCAACCTGGTCAACCATTGACCAGTGGGGAATTGCACCAACAATCTCCCCAAACAGACAATTGCACCTGCAATTTTTATATATTGTCAAACATCGAAACTCAAATCAAGACTCAATCTTAAGCCAACTCAAGCTTAGTCAACCCGATCAACCTTGACCCGGGGAATATTGCACTAACAATCTTCCCCTTTTTGATGCTTGACAATACCTTTAAGTTAGGCTAATTCCATAGTCTCAACTTCCCTTCATGCCAAAGTATGAATGATGGTTTCCTTCATTCTCTCCCTTTCCTGGGTAATCTCCCCCTTTTTAGGTAATGAAGGCCTAACTTAAATCCTACATTCTTCCCCTTTGACACGCATAAAAAACTGTCCCCCTGAAGAGTTACTCATACATTGTCACAACCTTACATGTTGTTCACAACACTACAATGAAGGTCTCATACCCTTCATTGTATCTAATGCTCATCCTTGAGTATTAAACCACTTCACAGTGCTTATCCTTGAGCATTCACAACTCAACAATGAAGATATCCACTCTTCCATTATTTTTCAATGCTCAACCTTGAGCATTTACTCTAATGAAGGTTAACCACATTCCATGGTGTTTGAAAAATAATTTTCATGTCCTTAAAGAGTGGCTCCCCTTAAAGACATGTTTCAAACTTCTGCCATTGCACCAACAATGACTTAGAGTTTCCAAATCCTTAGAAAATAAAAAATTTAAAGTTTTTGAGGTTCAAGTATCAATATTTGAATACAACCTCAACTTCAACTTCAACTTAGTCTTTGTTTAACCAAACCGTTCTTGTATCAACAAGAATATCACCCTTAAATGTATATAAATATATTATAAAGAGTTAGGAATGGTTATTAGGACTCAAGGTGGCTTAAAGTGATGAAATTATACTTCTATAGCCAAAATCAGCCTTTTCAATCCATTGAGGTTGGGACTCAATCGATTGAAGTCATTTCAATCGATCCACTGATCGATTCCGTGAGCTTCTGTTCAAGGAAAATGCCTTTGAACTGATCCACTAATCGATTCAAGCATGAATGAATCGATCGATTTATCGATTCAGTGAGCTTTTGCTCACGGGAAACTTATCTCAATCGATCAGCTGATCGATTGGGGCACTCCAATCAATCGACTGATCGATTGAAGCTCTGATTTCATGAAATTAAATTTTAGCCAAAATTTAAAAATGCCCTAAAATTTTTACAAGATTTAAAAAATCATGAAACTTTTTGTAGACATTATTTAGGGTATATACTATCATGAAAAAAATAGGTTTATAAGAAAATATACCTTATTTTCAAAGATTGTCATAAACTTGAAAACTCTTGAAAACTTTAATGTTTTCTTTTAGTTTGTGTCTAACTTTTTAATGATGATTACTATCAAAAGATAGCCTTCACCAAGGTTTTCCAAAGTATTTTTAAAATGAATTTAAAAATCAATTTCTAACCATGTTTTTTGGGCTCAATGCACATGACTTGTACATTAGTTTTCCCAATGATTGGAGGACGCATAGCTATGTGTTTTGTTGAAATCAAAACTCAATAAGATGCACTAAATCAACATCTTGAATTTTGTTCATCATCCTAACATCTTGTTGGTACAGAAAGTATCCGACGATCGAACCTTAATTTTGATAATGACAAAAGGGATTCAAAGTTAAGGTTAATTGTTATCTAATGACCTTAAATGAGGTTTCAGGAAAGTCAGGCAGGTGAGAAATCCTAAGGGGCAGTAACCTTAGGTCCTAGGGGGTGGTAACCCTAGGTGGAGGAGAAATCCTAAGGGGTGGTAACCTTAGGTCCTAGGGGGTGGTAACCCTAGGTGGAGGAGAAATCCTAGGGGGAGTAACCTTAGGTCCTAGGGGAAGGTAACCCTAGGTAGAGAAAAACCCTAGGGGGTGGTAACCCTAGGCGGAAAGTCCAGTCGGTCTAGAAGACCGGACTGACATCAGGTATGCTCTCCTGAGTGGAGTAGGTGAGGACGCGTTCCTCGGAAGAAGGAACAGTAGGCGTCGGTTCGACATAGGGTTTCGGGTCGGAAATCCGAAGTCGGAACTGGACAGTCCGTGACTGTCAAACTTTCACATTATTATGTTTATTGTGTGCTAACTTTGTTTTGCAGGATATGCAGTTGGTTTGTGGACTAACATGTTTTGCAGGGACAAAGGAGCAAGATCAACCTCGGATGAACAATACCCGAGGCACCCTCATGGAGCTTGAGGCGCCTCGGGTGCAAGGCAGATGCAGCGCACACAGTAGGGCTGGAGGCGCCTCGGACGGATCTGAAGGCGCCTCAGACAGGCTTGGAGGCGCCTCAAAAGGGTGATGGAGGCGCCTTCAACCAGATAAGTTACGACTAGTTCTGTTCTGATCCGCGCGGTTGACTTGGCAAGTTGAAGGCGCCTCGGATAGGCTTGGAGGCGCCCTCAACAGCCTATTTAAGGACACTTCGACCAGCAGCTCAATTAATGATCAGAAAAGCCATCTGTCTTCAATAAGCTGCTAACGAGACGTTCCGGCCAAGCTACGATAAGCCACCGATGACCCGGAGCTTCAGTTTTAAGATTTCTTGTTGTCGGTATAAGTTTTCAATACTGTTAAATTGTAATACTCTTGTACACTTTTGCACTATATAGTTGTTGTCCACCGAAAGTGATCAACGATCGCAGGCCTTGGAGTAGGAGTCACCCAAGGTTCCGAACCAAGTAAACACTTGGGTCCTTTCTGTGTGTTTGATTTTATTTCTGCTGCTTTACTTGTCAAATTTCTGGTTATGAAACGCGTGAAAGCCACGAGCGCTATTCACCCCTCCTCTAGCGCGATCTCTATCCAACAATTGGTATCAGAGCGAGGTAGCTTCGATTTGGTGCAACCACCAATCAAGCATTCTTTTCGTGGTGATTTCATTTTTTTCGGAGTCGATCGAAATCGGTATTCTTGTCGTTTTCCGATCTTATTTCTTTCGTAATCGGATTTGTCTCGAAGTTGGTGCAACACCACTCGAGATCATTATTTATTTTTATACCGCACTGTTAATCCAGGATCAAGTCCTGGGACAATCTTTTCGTTTATTTTTTAGTGTACAAGTTTTTCAAATGGCCCAACAAGAAGGCTACAACACAGTCCGTCCCCCGCTCTTCTCCGACGAAGACTTTGACTACTGGAAAGGCCGAATGGAATCATACCTGCAAACCCAGTTTGAAGTCTGGATGATCACCAAGATAGGCCTCGAACTCCCACTTGACGACACGGGCAAATTAGTATCATACGTGAACTATGATGCATCCTTAATAAAGAAAGTAGAAGTGAACGCAAAGGCAACCTGCATACTCCAGCGTGGTCTGACAAAGGAGGAACTTAACAGAGTAGAACCCTTCTCAAGTGCAAAGGAGCTGTGGGAAAAGCTAATCGAACTACACGAGGGTACATCAGAAACCAAGGTAAGTAAGCGAGATTTACTTTTCAATAAATTATATAATATCAAAATGCAAGAAGGAGAAACAACAAGCCAGCTCCACGCCCGGATACAGGATCTACTCAACGGTCTACATGCAATCAGACAAAAAGTAGAGAACCGGGACATCTTGAGGTATGCCTTGAACGCTTTTCCGAGGAATACCTTATGGGCATCCATGGTAGATGCTTACAAGGTTTCTAAGGATCTCTCTTCCATTAAGTTAGATGAATTATTTGCAGAATTTGAATTACATGAACAGGTAAACTCACAACCAGCCGAGAAAGGTGTTGCTTTGGTTGCAGGTACAAGCAGAACCAGGGAAGCAAAAACAAAGCATAGAACCGAACCAAAATCGGAAGAAGAACCGAACTCTGATGACGATGATGAACTCACAACAGAACTCGTCAACTTGGTGAAGAAACTCTACAGAAAGAAGAGGGGCTTCAACAAAAAGGATATTAAAAAGGTAATTCAGTCGAAGGAAGCCCAATCAAAGGTAAAGTTTGAGGTGACGTGCTATGGATGCAATCAGAAGGGGCACATTAAGGCTAATTGCCCAAATCAGAAAGATGCGAAGAAGCCAAGAAGGAACAAAGCTCTGAAGACAACCTGGGACGAGTCATCCTCAAAAGAGTCCGACGACGAAGAACTCGAACAGACGAGTTTTCTCGCGATGACGGCCCGGGACTGCATCAACAAATCCGGAAGCGAGGACGAATCGGAAGCTGAGTCCGAGAGAAGCCACGGATCCGCATATGTTTTCGAAGGGCCAAACCCCTCTGTAAGTACAAATCATCTATATAATTTAATTAATTATTTAATACATAAATTAGCAAAATCCAATGTTCGGATCAAGTCACTTCTAAAGGAGGTGACATCCCTTAAAGAAGTGACTAATACCGAATCCTTGATGACTGAAACCTCAACTCAAGTCTAAAAACTTGAGGAAGAGAATTCCAGCATGAAAAGTCAAGTCAAGGATTTGAAGACTACATTGGAACGGTTTACGCTGGGTTCCAAGAATCTTGACTTGATTCTTGGAAAACAGAAAGTCGTATACAATCGATCCTGACTAGGATATAAAGCTAAAAAGAAATATCATTCTTATTTATCGCTTATTAATAGACTGAAGAGTAAGATAGTCCAAGCATGTGTACCTAAGTCCAACTTGGTCAATCAAGTTGGACTTGGTCAATATTGGATCCCCAAGGATCAAGTTCATTACCTTGATAAATCATATCGATGCTATGATCCATGGGGAGCCAATAGAAAAACTATCGTAATAAATAAATAGAATTGTTTGATGATTGTTTATTTACTTTCTTGTTAATATGTATGTTTAGATTATATTAGACTAAGGACCTAGGCGTAATTTACACTTGTTTAGTTAAACCTAGGGGTCTCAAAAAGAAAATTAAATATATGTTTTCTTTGAAAGGTTCTGTCTAGAAATGGTGGATGATCACATACCCAAGAAGGCCTAGTGCCTCGCCACAGCCTGGGAACCGATCTTCGAAATGTATATTTAATTAACCAATTGGAAAACCTAAGTTTAATTCAAATGTAAATTAATCCTTAGAAATAAACTAAATCAAAGAAAATCATCTCACAAAACCACTTAAGGTTTCCTAATTGACAACTTAGTATCGGATGAGATGAATCTAGGCTGAATTTAATTAATTAACTTCCAAATTTAAATCTTTTAAACTTATTTAAAATTCTTTTAAAAAACTTATTTAAAAAAAATCTTTAAACTTATTTAAAATTATTTTAAGAACTTATTTAAAATTCTTTTAAAAACTTATTTAAAAATTCTTTTAAACTTATTTAAAATTCTTTTAAAAACTTATTTAAAAATTCTTTTAAAAACTTATTTAAAAAATCTTTTAAACTTATTTAAAATCCTTTTAAAAACGTATTTAAAAATTCTTTTAAAAACTTATTTAAAATTCTTATAAACTTACTTAAAATCTTTTAAAAACTTACTTAAAATTTTTTTTTTTAAACTTATTTAAAATTCTTTTAAAAACTTATTTAAAAATTCTTTTAAGAACTTATTTAAAATTCTTTTAAAAACTTATTTAAAAAGTCTTTTAAACTTATTTAAAAAACCTTTTAAAAACTTATTTAAAAATTCTTTTAAAAACTTATTTAAAATTATTTTAAAATTTTATTTAAAATTATTTTAAAAATTTATTTAAAATTATTTTAAAAATTAATTTAAAAAATCTTTTAAACTTATTTAAAATTCTTTTAAAAAAACTTATTTAAAAAATATTTTAAACTTATTTAAAATTCTTTTAAAAAATTATTTAAAATTCTTTTAAAAAATTATTTAAAATTCTTTTAAAAATTTATTTAAAAATTCTTTTAAAAACTTATTTAAAAAATCTTTTAAAAACTTATATAAAAAATCTTTTAAACTTATTTAAAAATTCTTTTAAAAATTTATTTAAAAAATTCTTTTAAAAACTTATTTAAAAAATCTTTTAAAAACTTATTTAAAAAATCTTTTAAAAACTTATTTTAAAATTCTTTTAAAAACTTATTTAAAAAATCTTTTAAACTTATTTAAAATCCTTTTAAAAAATTATTTAAAAAATTCTTTTTTTTAAAAAAAATAATCAATTAAAAAGCCCAACGAGGCGCCTCTGCCATAGCAGAGGCGCCTTCTAATATCGGCAGGAAAATTCCCACCAAAGACCACGAAGGCACCTCAGACTGAGTCCGAGGCGCCCTCAAAGCGACATTGAAGGCACCTTCGAAGGGCTTGAAGGCACTCTCAATACCGAAATATGCAACGAACAAAATGTTCGTTGCATTTCACTTTCACGCGGAAAACTATCGATCCAAGGTGCCTTCAACCCAAGTTTTCTTCCTCTAAGACCAACAATGCCTCCTAGGTATACCTGAATCCATTTTTCATCATTTTATATGTATTTGTTGTGTTTTTTTTTACTATTTTATGCTTATATGGGTAAAATTAGGAAACGACGCAATGTTGCGTCCACATTGGGCACTGCCCCCTCTGCCGATGCTAGATTCCCCACTGAGCAGCATAGGCTTAGTTTCTTTCAGCATTCATACTCTGTGATTAAATGTAGATACCTAAGTAGACCTTGTTTCATGAGTTATTGTCAGCCTGTCATTCAGATGATTGCACACTATCAGCTAGATAGACTGGTTTACTGCAGTCATGCAGTAAACCGAGATTTATGTGCCCAGTTTTTCAACAACCTTGAGAGGGTTGATGATTTGGTCTATTCCACTAGAGTTGGTGGAAAGAACATCTAGTTTACTCCTTCTTTATTACGTACCAGTTTAAAGCTTAGACAGTCGGCTTACCCTTTCCTGTGCTACCCTGGTAGGGATCTGTCATTTGGCGAGCCCTACTCCCACATTACTCTAGATACACTCTATGAGTATTTTTTTTTTTTTTTTTGGGGGACCACTTGGAGTCTCTGACTTCAGGTCGATGTCTCTTAGGGTGCAGGACTACGTCATGTATAGATTCCTGACTGCATGCATTCTACATCTCAGGACGTCCCGAAGATGCGTCCATCTCATTCCTTCTTTTTATATGCATTATGTCATCATCTAGATATAGACATTGCATTGCATATGTTTTCTAACATTATTCATGCGGCTAGTCTCGTCACATCTCGAGTAGTCCACATACCCTACTGCCATGTGCTGACTTTCATCTTCTCGACGATAGAGGGCATAGATGTGACTCAGGGGACGACTATTCCCCTTACACATTATGATGAGTTTGGGCTGCATCATCTTAGATTAGCGCATATAGATATCACTGCTCAGGGGGTCCTAGCATTTGGGGGGGGGGGGAGGCCTCCGCCAGCCGATCCAGCTGAGGATGAGCTAGTTGCTCCAGCCGAGGGAGGTGGCCTAGCCCCAGATGAGTTCTTTCAGCCACCTGAGAGACGAGAGGAGTTATTTGAGTTCACTCATGATCAATTATTTGGAGAGCCCCTCGATCCATCTCAGCCTTCGACATCAGCACAGCCTTCCACTTCCTCATCCATTGAGGATAGCTCGCTCGTCTTGAGCGGACCTCCGCGCTGACACATCAGCTGGTCGTGGACAGGTTCCTGACACTACAGACTGAGGTCACTTCTCTCCGAGAGGAGATTCGACGAGCGTTGCATATACAGCCCCCACCACTAGCTGACGTTCCAGTTGATGATCCTTCTACCTGATTCTATCTTTCTATGCATTGTATATTGGACATGGACATCTCACTAGTACTTTGTTTGCTTAGATATTTGATTAGTCGTACTTACTCCTTCAAAATTCCTTATGCTTAATAGTACCTCTATTTTTTTTTTTAAAAAATAATATTTAAGAAAATATTATTTTCAAAATCCCAATTTCTTAGATTTTCAAAATTTTGGACTTAGCCTAGGCTTAACCCTAGAAATCATCTTAGATTTCATCCAGAGCATCTCACAAACACACTAGACATAACTTGTTTGTGTTTGAAACACTTAGAATGGGGTGAGATGCATAGAGTACAGTCTAGACTTTAGAATGCTTATTTCTGTGAATCGCAGTAAGTCTGGACAATAAATATCAAAATAACAGTAATCAAGTTAAGTTATCCAGACTTAGTTAAATATAACTGGATCACTAACTTAACTTGACTAGTCAAGTGAAAGCTGTTACCCTCTAAGTAATCAGCTAGTAACTAATAGTTAGACATGTGGCCAAGGAATGTTAGTTACTCATGCTTGGACTTTAGAAAAATGTTTTCTGCTTGTTTTAATTCTCCAAAGTGAAAATACCTCAGTTAAAATTTTACAAGTGTTTCAAGTTAAGCATTTTTTTCAAAATTATCTAAGTTTTTTCCAAATTTGACTAAGTTGTTTAAAAGCTTCTCACTTTTCAAAGCCAAAATACTTCGCTTAGCTAAAAGTGTTTCAAACTTAGCATTTAAAGCGATTTCTAAAGGCAAATTTTTTCATGCAAAGTGTCTTTCAAAACTTGTTAAATTTGACAAAGTACTTCCAGCTAAGTTATTTTTTTTTTCAAAATCAAAGTAATTCACTTAGCTAAAAGTTTTACAAAAAAATTAAGTGTTTATCAAAGTATGTTTAATTCTCTCTTTAAAAGCCTTTATGTTTCTCAAATTTTTTCATCCCTCTTTAAAAGCTAAGTGTTCATTTGACGCCCTATTTTGAAAAATAAGTGAAAAATTATTTTTGAAGAGTTAAGGTTTCTCAAAACTAGCCAAGGCAATTTATTCGTTTCTTTCTCTTTTGCTCCCTTAGTTATTTTGATATATGACAAAGGGGGAGAGTATATATATAAGAAAATTCAAAGAAAGCTCAAAGAAAATTTTATATTTAAAATTTTTTATAGTCTAAAGGGGGAGCTGTTATTAAGGGGGAGCTTATCTTTGTATATGCTAAATTTGTGCTATCTTTTGCTAAATTTTTGCTTATGTTAGGTGACGTTTGGTTTAGAGGTTTGGGAATGAGGGAATGGATTCATTCCCAAACCTTATGTTTGTTGGTGCAACCTTAGGTCAAGGTTGACCTGGTTGACCCGACTCGAGTTGACTTGACTCGAGTTGTATTTTGATGTTTGACTTGGGAAGATTGTTGATGCAACTTTAGGTCAAGATTGACCTAGTTGAGTTGCATGTTGATGTTTGACACTCGTGAGAGAGTTCTATTCTTGATATGGGACAAGAATAGATGTTTGGGAGATTATTGGTGCAACCGTAGGTCAAGGTTGACCTGGTTGACCTGATTCGGGAAAAAGTCCAAGTATGGAGACTTGGCAATGGAAAAGTCCAAGCAGGGAGCTTGGCACGGGAAAAGTCCAAGTATGGAGACTTGGCACTGGAAAAGTCCAAGCAGGGAGCTTGGCACGTGGGAAAGTCCTAACTGGGATGTTAGGCAGTGTGGAAAGTCCTGGTGAGTGGAGCCAGGCAGTGGGAAAGTCCTAACTGGGATGTTAGGCAGTGTGGAAAGTCCTGGTGAGTGGAGCCAGGCAGTGGGAAAGTCCTAACTGGGATGTTAGGCAGTGTGGAAAGTCCTGGTGAGTGAAGCCAGGCAGTGGGAAAGTCCTAACTGGGATGTTAGGCAGTTGGAAAGTTCTGGTGAGTGAAACCAGGCAAGGGAAAATCCAGATGGATCAGGGATGATCGGACTTCTGGTGTTGGAAAGTCCAAGTAGGTCAAGAGAGTGATCGGATACTTGGCACGAAGAGGAAAATCCAGATGGATCAGGGATGATCGGACGTCTGGTGTGGAAAAGTCCAAGTAGGTCAAAGGGATTGACCGGACACTTGGTGGAGAGTCTTAGCAGGTCAAGGGAGTGACCGGATGCTAAGCATGATATACCAACAGGTCAAGGTTGACCGGATGTTGGCTTGGGAGACTTGGGACTTGGTTTGGGCAAAAACCAAGCTCTGGATCGGTCTGCAGACCGATCCAGTGATACGGTTGGGTATCTGATCGGTCTGGTGACCGATCAGATAACCAACAGAAGGCGATCATGGTTCTGTGGGCTTACTGATCGGTCGATCGTGGAGCTGATCGGTCCCGGGACCGATCAGGGACGCGAGGTGGGATCGGTCCGAGGACCGATCAGATTCCACAGAGAGTTGGGCAACTCTGTGAAGCCTTCGATCGGTCGCACAGGGCCTGATCGGTCCCCACGACCGATCGAGCACGATAGCGGAGTTCGGGAGAAAGCGCTGATCGGTCCGTGGACCGATCAGGCACCTCTGATCGGTCCACGAGACCGATCGGATTCGAATCACTTCCTCCCGATCGGTCCGCGGACCGATCGAGTTCTAGCTGCACGCAACGGCTAGTTTTCATTGTCTTCTTCGCGGTATAAAGGGTCGAGGCATCTTACGTGCGATAACTCTTCTTCCTCCTTCCTGCTAAGTGCTGCTGTGCTTGAGTTTTGTTGAGCTCGTCCAAAGCTTCGCGTGAGCTTCCAGCTGCTGCTGTTAGAGTTTTTGAAGCTGCTGCTTCATCCGGACTCCAGTCGACGAGAAAGCAAGATTGGTAGAGTGCTTGTGTATTCTTATTGTATTTCTTGCTTACTCTTTGTTCTTGTACTCTTTGTTTGCTGTTGCAAACGTTTGTGGCGAGGTTTCTCCACCCACAAGGAGTATATTGTATTAGCCGGTTTTCCGGGGGCTCATCCACCGACGGATTGATAGGGCTCGTCCACCTCACGGACACGCCGAGGAGTAGGAGTTCATCTCCGAACCTCGTTACATCCTTGCGTTTGAGGTTTGCTTTCTTCTTCTTAGTTTCTTCCTTGTATTTCCGCTGCAACTAACCTAATCGTAGGAAGAAACGCGAAAGATTGGGGTCGGCTATTCACACCCCCTCTCTAGCCGTACGAAGAGATCCTAACAAGTGGTATCAGAGCGAGGCCGCTCTTCGACGGATCAACACCCGGGGGAGCACGGGCTAGAGATGGATCTCTATGGAGAAGATATCACGATTCAACCCTTCTACGAGTCTCACGACAACTTCACGTATTGGAGGGTAAGGATGATGTATTTTCTTAGGACTAATATGTTAAATTGGTTTTGTGTACAAGAAGGGTTTTCCCCTCCGATGGATGAGGAAGGAAAACCTATCAAGAAGAAGGAGTGGACGAAAGAGCAAATCCGACAATCCGAAATCAATGACGAGGTAACAAAAATTATTGAATTTGCGTTACCTAATAATGTTTTGTGCAAGATAGATAGGTACAACAACGCTAAGGAATTGTGGAACAACTTGGCCAAGTTCCATGAGGAGAGCTCCACTTCAAGCCATGAAGAGGAGTCAAGTGAGCTAAGTAGCTCACACCATGGAGGAGAGGAATTAGAAGTTGAGGGTTACTCAACATCTAAGGAAGAAGAGGATGAGAGCACTTCTTCAAGATTAGAGCAAGAAGAAGAAGCATCTACCTCCGGAAGGGATGAAGGAAAAAGCATTCATCCATCTTCAAACCTAGGTAACTCAAACATGTTAATTTCAAGTAAATTGCATATAATGTGTTTTGAGTGTAGGGGATTTGGGCACTACAAGAGTAAGTGTCCAAAGAGGGTAAGAAAGACTCCACCGGCACCAAAGGTCAAGAAAGCAGGAGTCCCGATACGCAAAGGCAAGGAGCACGTAGTGTGCTTCCAATGCAAGCGAAGGGGACACTATAGGAGCCCAAGGGGAGGCAACCTCACAAGGACAAGGGATGCACATCGATAGGGGGAGCTAAGGCAAACCCTAAGGTACCTTTTAAGGCATACTATTGCAATTCAAATAAGAAACATGCTAGTAGTTTTATTGCTATTGCAAATAATGATGAGCATGTTAACACTAGAAATCAACACATGTGCTTAGGTGCTAAACATGTCAACCTAGATAGGGATACTACTAGGAATGCCAACCCTAGAATTATCTCATCTAAGGTTAAGGAGAACCTAGGTAGGAATCCCAAATCAACTAGACACATGCCTAGGAATGCCTCAAAGAAAAATGACAAATCAAAAATTGAGGTATTAGAGAAGGAGAATCAAGTCTTGAGGTCAAGACTTGATACTTTGGAAAAGGCTCTTAAGAACTTGGAGAAGTCATCTCTAGGGTTTAAGGGTCAAATTTCAAAGCCCAAGGACAAGAAAGGTTTGGGTCACAAACCTAAGTCCCAATTGGTCAAGCCCACTTACCATAATGTTCCATTCGATTATGGAACAAAATCTAGGACTAGGAAGACCACCACCAAGGTCACAAGGGAAGTCACCCCTATAGTTGACCTTGATGAGACCCAAATGACCAAGGCTTTAAAGCCTAAGAGGGTCATTAGGAGGGTTGCTAGGGAAGTCATCCCTAGTGAATATTTAGTGAACCCAATGAGCTCTAATAGGTATTGGGTTCCTAGGAGCATTTTCTCTACCCCATAGATGGGTTAGAGAGTGTCAACTCCAATAAGAAGGGTAGTTAACCCAACTTTGAGGAAATTGACACTCAAGGAGCATTTTCAAGGTTTTTGGGAACCTTTGAAAATGAAATGGAATAATCTTTGTCATTCACTCCTTGGAAGAGTAAGTTGTGCCAAAGTGAGAATATATTAATCTTACTTTAAATTGACACAATTTGGAAAAACCTAGAGAAATATCAAATTGGGATTTTGATATTCTCTTAGGTAATCAAGGCAATCCGGGCCTTAACTTAGAAGTGCTACTCTTGTAGAATTTTAAATGGTATAAATCAAACAAGAGATCAAGAAATGTCAATTTGGGTTTTGACATTTTCTTGGAGCACTTTGGGCAATCTAGGATTAGAATTTAAGTTAGCTAAGTGATTAAGGATACTTAGATAGATAATCTAGGTATTTTATTTGTGTTAACTTACCATGGTTGTTTGCCATATGTCATGTCATGACATCATATTTAATTTATGATCATTTGAAATGCCATGATAATGCTTAGGTTATTATATGTCATGTGTTAGTTTAGTTTCAAACTTTATGCCATGACATCATGACATTGGCACATGTTTTTACTTATGATATCATTATATGCCATGTCATCATCTCTTGCATTATAATCAATAAAATTGATTTAAGGACAAGCATATAATTTGATATTGAGATCAAATTGATGTTTAGAAAATGCATGAGAACTTAGTCTAAGATAACCTAAACTCATATCTCACATCAAAATTGACTTGGATGTGTTTGATACACTTTAGATGTGTGTGAGATATTAGGATCATGAGTTAGGATCAAGGTACATAGGTCTTGTACCTAGATGAGCCTAATTCAAGAAATGAAGGATCATAGGGAAAGCTTGTGTACAAGTCATGTACATTTAGCCCTAAGATTATGGTCCTAAATTCAAATGGTTTTAAAAGCATTTTAAAATTGATTTGAAAAACCTTGATGAAGCTTTCATAGTGATAGCATTCATCATTGAACATTGTGATATAAAGTTGACTTAACTTTGAACTATTTCAAAGCTTTTGAATTTTGTATCAAGATTGAAAAATGGAAACTATTTTCATAGAAAACTATTTTTCCATGATAGTGTATGTTATGAGGAATGTATCCTCAAAATTTCACGATTTTTGGAATTTTCTGGAATTTATTAGGAGTTTCTGAATTTCCGGAAGGGGAAATCAGAAATTCTGATTTCAGTGGCTGGATCGGTCCGGGGACCGATCCATGGGGTTCCTGATCGGTCTGGGGACCGATCAGTGTGTGCCAGTTTCTGATTTTCAGCTGTTGGTCTGAAATTTCAACTGGAAGTTGGGTTTTGTGGATTTCTAAAGGTTTGAAACTCTCCAAGACATTGTTGGTGCAATGGTCAAGGGGGAGTTGACCTTTAGGGGGAGTTTTTACCTAATTGTCAAGGGGAGTTGACTTTTAGGGGGAGTTTTTACTCTTAAAGACTTGAGTGATATGGAATTATCACTAAGTTGGTTGTTGAGTTTAGTATCAAGGGGGAAATTAAGAGTTTCAATGAAAGGTATGGGACTTTCATTAGGAAGAAACTCTTGACCTTGATATCCTCCTTTTCTTTTTGATGTGTGTCAAAAAGGGGAGAGTGTTCATTGGAGAATTATTGAAGAACCCAAGCTAGGTTATCGGGTTAACCTAAGCTAGGGGAAGAATGTCAAGGAATGTTCGAGGAAGAACATTGGAATACTGTTTGATTTGTGTCAAATAGGGTGATAATTATTGGAGAACCCAAGTTAGGTTATCGGGTTAACCTAAGGGGAGAATGTCCAGAGAATGTTCAAGGAAAGAACATTGGACATTGGAAGATGGTTGGAAAACCTAAGTTAGGTTATCGGGTTAACCAAACTTGATTATGGTTTTGTCAAACATCAAAAAGGGGGAGATTGTTGGTGCAACCTTAGGTCAAGGTTGACCTGGTTGACCCGACTCGAGTTGACTTGACTCGAGTTGTATTTTGATGTTTGACTTGGGAAGATTGTTGATGCAACTTTAGGTCAAGATTGACCTAGTTGAGTTGCATGTTGATGTTTGACACTCGTGAGAGAGTTCTATTCTTGATATGGGACAAGAATAGATGTTTGGGAGATTATTGGTGCAACCGTAGGTCAAGGTTGACCTGGTTGACCTGATTCGGGAAAAAGTCCAAGTATGGAGACTTGGCAACGGAAAAGTCCAAGCAGGGAGCTTGGCACGGGAAAAGTCCAAGTATGGAGACTTGGCACTGGAAAAGTCCAAGCAGGGAGCTTGGCACGTGGGAAAGTCCTAACTGGGATGTTAGGCAGTGTGGAAAGTCCTGGTGAGTGGAGCCAGGCAGTGGGAAAGTCCTAACTGGGATGTTAGGCAGTGTGGAAAGTCCTGGTGAGTGAAGCCAGGCAGTGGGAAAGTCCTAACTGGGATGTTAGGCAGTGTGGAAAGTCCTGGTGAGTGAAGCCAGGCAGTGGGAAAGTCCTAACTGGGATGTTAGGCAGTTGGAAAGTTCTGGTGAGTGAAACCAGGCAAGGGAAAATCCAGATGGATCAGGGATGATCGGACTTCTGGTGTTGGAAAGTCCAAGTAGGTCAAGAGAGTGATCGGATACTTGGCACGAAGAGGAAAATCCAGATGGATCAGGGATGATCGGACGTCTGGTGTGGAAAAGTCCAAGTAGGTCAAAGGGATTGACCGGACACTTGGTGGAGAGTCTTAGCAGGTCAAGGGAGTGACCGGATGCTAAGCATGATATACCAACAGGTCAAGGTTGACCGGATGTTGGCTTGGGAGACTTGGGACTTGGTTTGGGAAAAACCAAGCTCTGGATCGGTCTGCAGACCGATCCAGTGATACGGTTGGGTATCTGATCGGTCCGGTGACCGATCGGATACCACTCAGTAGCATACTGTGGGTTCTTGATCGGTCCGGGGACCCGATCGACCTCTGATCGGTCCGGGACCGATCAGGGAGGTGGGATCGGTCGAGGACCGATCAGATTCCACAGAGTTGGGCAACTCTCGAAGCCTTCGATCGGCCGGGACCGATCGGCCTCGACGGTCCCCACGACCGATCGAGCACGATAGCGGAGTTCGGGAGAAAGCGCTGATCGGTCCGTGGACCGATCAGACTCTTCGATCGGTCCACAGACCAGTGACGATCCACTTCCTCCCTGATCGGTCTGCAGACCGATCAGGGTTCTAGCCGTTGCGACGCAACGGCTAGTTTTCTCGCTGTCTTCTTCGCAGGTATAAAAGGGTCGAGGGCATCTTCTGTGCGATAACTCTTCTTCCTCCTTCCTGTTGCTAAGTGCTGCTGTGCTTGAGTTTTGTTGAGCTCGTCCAAAGCTTCGCGTGAGCTTCCCCGACTGGAACAGCTGCTGCTGTTAGAGTTTTTGAAGCTGCTGCTTCATCCGGACTCCAGTCGACGAGAAAGCAAGATTGGTAGAGTGCTTGTGTATTCTTATTGTATTTCTTGCTTACTCTTTGTTCTTGTACTCTTTGTTTGCTGTTGCAAACGTTTGTGGCGAGGTTTCTCCACCCACAAGGAGTATATTGTATTAGCCGGTTTTCCGGGGGCTCATCCACCGACGGATTGATAGGGCTCGTCCACCTCACGGACACGCCGAGGAGTAGGAGTTCATCTCCGAACCTCGTTACATCCTTGCGTTTGAGGTTTGCTTTCTTCTTCTTAGTTTCTTCCTTGTATTTCCGCTGCAACTAACCTAATCGTAGGAAGAAACGCGAAAGATTGGGGTCGACTATTCACACCCCCTCTCTAGCCGTACGAAGAGATCCTAACAATGTTTGGTTGATGGGAATGGAATCAAGATTTTGGAATGAAACCCAAAAATTTGGGTATGGATGAAACCCACCCTCTCCATTGGGTTTTGATGGAATGAGAATAAAAATTAAGTTTTGGATGAAAATACCCTTAGTATATTTGTTCAATTTTTTTTTCATTTCACTCTCTCTCCTTGTTCTCTCTCATCATACTTTCTCTCTCCTCATTCTATCATCATATTTTCTCTCTCAATATCTTTCTCTCTCCTTATTCTCTCTCATCACACATTCTCTACCATTTTCTCTCTGTATTCTCTCTCATCACACACACTCTCTTATATTTTCTCTCTCTTCATTTTTATCATACTTTCTCTCTCCTCAATCTCTCTTACTATTCTCTCTCTCTCTCCATATTTTCCCTCATCACACTTTTTCTCTCTCCATTCTCTTCCATTACACTCTCTCTCCTCATTCTCTCTCATCAGACATTCTCTACCATTTTCTCTCTGTATTCTCTCTCATCACACACACTCTCTCTCTCATTATTTTCTCTCTGTTCATTCTCTCCTCATTTTTTCATCATACTTTCTCTCTCATTATACTTTCTCTCTCCTCAATCTCTCTTACCATACTCTCTCTCTCTCTCCATATTTTCTCTCATGACACTTTCTCTTTCTTCATTCTCTTCCATCACTCTCTCTCTCCTTATTTTCTCTCATCACACTTTCCCTCTCTTCATTTTTCCTAACACACTTTCTCTCTCATCATATTTTCTCATCATACTTTCTCTTCTTAATCTCTTATTTTCTCTCATCATACTTCTCTCTCTTCATTTTTTCCCATCACTCTTTCTCTCTCAACACACTTTCTCTCTCATCATACTTTTTCTCTTCTTAATCTCTCCTATCACGCTCTCTCTCCTCATTTTCTCTCATGACACTTTCCCTCTCTTCATTTTTTCCCATCACACTTTCTCTTTCATCACACTTTCTCTCTCATATCATTTTCTCTCATCATATATTTCTCTCACATTCAACTTTATCTTCCATCTAATTTTTTTTCTTATTTTCCTCTAAAGGTAAAAAAAAAAATTTAAGTTCATTCCGATTGAAAATATTCAACTAACCAAACATTATTTTTAGTAATGCTTTGTATCTTTTCATTATTATCCTTTTGCTTAACTTTGAATTTCAGTTGCTATAATCAAAAAGGGGGAGATTGTTGGTGAGGAAAGCATCCGACGATCGAACCTTAGTTTTGATAATGGCAAAAGGGATTCAAAGTTAAGGTTAATTGTTATCTAACGAGCTTAAATGAGGTTTCAGGAAAGTCAGGCAGGTGAGAAATCCTAAGGGACTGTAACCTTAGGTCGTAGGGGGTGGTAACCCTAGGTGGAGGAGAAATCCTAAGGGGCGGTAACCTTAGGTCTTAGGGGGTGGTAACCCTAGGTGGAGGAGAAATCCTAGGGGGGTAACCTTAGGTCCTAGGGGGAGGTAACTCTAGGTAGCGAAAAACCCTAGGGGGTGGTAACCCTAGGTCCTAGGGGGTGGTAACCCTAGGCGGAAAGTCCAGTCGGTTTGGAAGACTGGACTAGCATCATGCATGCTCTCCTGAGTGGAGTGGGTGAGGACGCGTTCCCCGGAAGAGGGAACATTAGGCGTAATCCGAAGTTAGAATCGGATAGTCCATGACTGTCAAACTTTCACATTATTATGTTTATTGTGTGCTAGCTTTGTTTTACAGGATATGTAGTTGGTTTGTGGACTAACATGTTTTGCAGGGACAAAGGAGCAAGATCAGCCTAGGATGAATAGTACCCGAGGCACCCTCATGGGGCTTGAGGCGCCTCGGGTGCAAGGCAGATGCAACGCACGCAGTAGGGCTGGAGGCGCCTCGGACGGATCTGGAGGTGCCTCAGACAGGCTTAGAGGCACCTCAAAGGGTGATGGAGGCGCCTTCAACCAGATAAGTTGCGACCAGTTATGTTCTGATCCGCGCGGTTGACTCGGCAAGTTGGAGGCGCCTCGGACAGGCTTGGAGGCACCCTTAACAGCCTATTTAAGGCCACTTCGACCTGCAGCTCAATTAATGATCAGAAAAGCCATCTGTCTTCAATAAGCTGCTAACGAGATGTTCCGGCCAAGCTACGATAAGCCACCGATGACCCGGAGCTTCAGTTTTAAGATTTCTTGTTGTCGGTATAAGTTTTCAATACTGTTAAATTGTAATACTCTTGTACACTTTTATGCTATATAGTTGTTGCCCACCGAAAGCGATCAACGATCGCGGGCCTTGGAGTAGGAGTCGCCCAAGTCTCCGAACCAAGTAAACACTTGGGTCCTTTCTGTGTGTTTGATTTTATTTCTGCTGCTTTACTCGTCGAATCTCCGGTTACGAAACGCGTGAAAGCCACGAGCGCTATTCACCCCCCCTAGCGCGATCTCAATCCAACACATCTTACTTGTATCTAATGTGCACTAAAACACATACAAGTTGCGTTATAATTTTTGTGAGATGTAGATTTTTGTTTTGCTCTAAACTAGGGATCATGTATATCTATCTAGGCGTTTTAATTTATGAACATCCACCTAGGATGCCACTTGTTAGTAAATGCCATTATCCTTAATTATAAAGAATTTAAAATTGATGCATGATGATTTTATGACATACATCAAAATAAGTAATTTTCAAAAGAACCCATACTATAGCTACATGACATATGTATGACATGACATGATATTTTTGTTTATTTTTCATAATAAGCATAAATGTAAAGTATGATGTCATGACATATGATGGGCAAACAATCATGACAATTTAGCATTAATAAATATACCTATATTATTTATTTAAATATTCTTAAACCTTAGCTAAGCTTAATAAAATCATTCTAGGTTGCCCCTATTTCATAAGAAAATGTCAAACTCCCAACTTGACATTTCTTTTGATTTTCCTCATTTGTGCCAATTTAAATTAAATCCAATTCCTCAAGGTTTGTCACATTTTACTCTTCCATAGAGTAACCAATTAATCCTTTTTATTTTTAAAGGTTAACAAAAACCTTGAAAATGCCTCTAAGTGTCAACTTTATCAAGGTTGGGTTAACCACCCTTGTCCATTTAGAGTTGACACTCTCTAAACCCATCTAGGGTGTAGAGAATATGCTCCTAGGAACCCAAAACCTATTGGTGCTCCTTGGATGCTCTAGGTATTCACTAGGGATGACTTCCTTAGATACCTTCCTAGCGACCTTCCTACGCTTTTTAGAAGCCTTGATCACACTTGACTCACTTAGGTCAACTCTAAGGATAACTTCCCTTATGACCTTCTTGATGACTTTTTTGACTTCTTAGAAGTCTTACTCACATTGGTCTTGACAAAAATACTTTTAGGGATAACTTCCCTTGAATCTTTGACTTGACCCTTAGATCTAGGGTTGGTTCCATAACTATATAGAACCCTATGATATAAAGCCACATTTTTCTTAGTTTTAGGTTTGTATCCCAAACCTCTATGGTGGCTTTTGTGTTCCTAAACCTAGCTTATGCTTATTTTGCCCTTTTAGAATATTTTTCATTCTTTTTAGGGCATTTTTCAATTTGTCGAGCCTTGACCTCAAGTCTTGGTTTTCCAACCTCAAATCCTTAGATTTGGATTTTTCATTTTTCCCTTGAGCATTTTTGTTTTTAGGACTATATCTAAAGTCCTTAGAGTTATTGCCTAATTTATTATCTATCTTTCTAACCCTAGGTGTGATAGTCTTAGCATGATAAGCTATATAATTTTTCTTAATTCTATCATGCTTCCTATTTTTATAATAATAGCATTAAAATGATATAAACTAGACCTAACATGCTTTTTATCATGACTTAAAGGAATAGACTCAATAAATGATACCTTGGGTTTGCTCTTGAGATCTCCCCCTTGAGTTAAGCTTCCTCCTTTGACTTTGGTTGATTTTTTCCCCTTAGGACATTGACTCCGGTAATGTCCTCTTTGATTGCAAGAGAAACACATAATGTGCTCCTTGTTCTTCTTTGTCATGGGGCCGACCTCCTTGGCCTTCTCCTTAACCTTGGGTGTCGCTTGACCCTTATTCTTGACTAATTTAGGACACTTACTCTTGCAGTGCCTTTTTTCCCTACACTCAAAGCATATAATGTGATTTTTATTGTTTAAAATTGAAATAGTTATACCTTCTTTGCTTGTAGGGGTGACACATGATCCTCTATTTGATTTTGCTTGACTTGTGGAGGTGGCACCATCTTCTTCTTCATTTAACTCGGAGGAAGAAGCTGATGGACCGGGTAGGCCTGTTGGAGAGGGTTGAGTTGCCTGAAACAAAAAAACTAAACACCTTCTCAATCTTTCAACTTAGGTTAGTATCAATAGAAAATAAAATTAAACAATAAGAAACTAAAGAAAGAGACACCAAAATTTACTTGGTTACAACTTAGGTGGTTGTTAATCCAAACCAAATGAAAGCTCTTAAAATATCTCCTTCATTGAAGGCGGAGAAGCCTCTTACACTCGTAATAGCTCAGACTATTTCTAAGAAATGAATACACAAGTTGTTACATCTTTCATAGGTTCAGGGGTCTTTTTATAGCCTCTGGAAAATCTTATCCGCAAGCTGAAGGCGCCTTCCATAGGGCTGGAAGCGCCAACAGCGAGGCGCTCGTGGATAAAACTTTATCCACGGCCAACGGCTCATTTCAGCCTGGTCGAAGGCGCCTTCCATAGCCTTGGAAGATGCCTTCGTACTGTTCATCAAAGGCGCCTTCCAGCCATGGAAGGCGCCTTCCACAGAATGTGTGGAGGCGCCTTCAACAGCCTTTGTAGGCGCCTCTAGTAGCACTTGCAGCTCCATTTGGCTCCTTTGCTGCTGCGATCTCCTGGGTGATTTCAACCACCGGAATAGGGCTCACCCGAACCTAATTTTCGGTCTTCTCCTCGAGCAGCCTTCCTCTCTGGCTTCTCGTTCCTCGAACATCACGTACGTTCTTCTCGTCCACCAGTGTACTCTTCTGCGGCACCTCGTCCCTCAGACGCACCGAGCCCGTCGGCTCTCTCCCGTGCTGTCCTCGCTAGCCATGTCTTCCGCTCGACTTCCTGTGCTCCTAAACTCCTGCACACTTGGACACAGGGATCAGAACATAACAGGACCTAACCTAACTGTTGTGCCCAAAGGATGCCCACATATCTCCACAATGGCATGATATTGTCCACTTTGGGCCTAGGCCCTCATAGCTTTACTCTTGGGCTCTCCCCAAAAGGTCTCATGCCAATGGAGATATCATGCATCCTTTTAACCCCATGATCTTTACCAAATATTTCCAATGTGGGACTTTGATTGAACTCCAACAATCCTCCCCTCAAACGAAGGACCACAATTACTCTCATGATCCGGGCCTCCCCGCGAGCATCTGGTCACTCTGACTTACTTTGGGTCTCCCCGCAAGCATCCGCACCCGGTCACCTTGACCTACTCCGGGCCTCCCTGCGAGCATTCGATCACCTTAACCTGCTTCAGGCCTCACTACGAGCATCCGATCACCCTGACCTACTTGCCTCCCCGTGAGCATCTGGTCACCTTGATCTGCTTTAGGCCTCACTGTGAGCATCCGGTCACCCTGGCCTACTCGCCTCCCCGCGAGCATCTGGTCACCTTGACCTGCTCCGGGCCTCCCTCGCGAGTATCCGGTCACCCTGACCTGCTTTGGGTCTCCCTGCAAGCATCTGGTCGCCCTAACCTACTTGCTTCCGCACAAGTATCTGATCACCCTGACCTGCTCCAGGCCTCCCTGCATGCATCTGGTAACATTGACCTACTCCGGGCTTCTTGCAAACATCCGGTCACCCTGACCTACTCCGGGCCCACCCTCAACTTCGTTCAAGGCCGCCCCACATGACATCTAATTTGGACCATGACTCTGATATCATTTGTTGTGCCCAAAGGATGCCCACATATCTCCACAATGACATGATATTGTCCACTTTGGGCCTAAGCCCTCATGACTTTACTCTTGAGTTCTCCCCAAAATACCTCATGCCAATGGAGATATCATGCATCCTTTTAACCCCATGATCTTTACCAAATATTTCTAATATGAGACTTTGATTGAACCCCAACACTAACTTGGTTGATCACACCAAAAATAACCTTGGGGTTTCAATAATCTCCCCCTTTTTTATGTGAGCAACCCAAGTTAAGGTAAATCAACCATCAACTAGAGATAATAAAATTACAATACCAAATAAAGAATATGCAATAAAATGTAAAAAGATTTTTAAATTTAAATTTAACCACTACCTCTCCCTAGACTTAATCTCCCCTTCTCCCCCTTCGATCACATAAAAAATGAGGTAAAAAAATCTAAGGGTAATTTAAATAAGAGAGTTTTAAAAAAAAACACTGATTTTCTAATAATTTTTAAAAAACTTATCAAGTGTTTTGAAAATTGTAAAAAAAAATTTGGAAAATAAGTTTGATATCACTTTGCAAGGTAAATAATTTAGAAACTTTAAGTTTTGCAAAAGGAATTTCCAAAAAAAAAATTCTAAGGAAAGAATTTTTTTTTTGAGAAATGTTGATAAGTATGTAAAGCATTATCTAATCGTTATTCAATACTTTATCAGTTAGTCAATTAAACATTTTATTTAGTTAATTGACTTACAGGCTGTGGCGAGGCACTGGGCCTTCTTGGTTATTGGATCATCAACCACTTCTAGAGAAAGCCTCATAATGAAATCAAATATTTAATGTACTCTCTGAAAGCCCTAAGTCTAATTAAACTTTTAATTTAGACAAATATTTGGAACCCAATATAGGTTCCTTCCAACTGGATTAATTAGAAATTTCTTTGGTATATATTTCTGAGAAATTTTTCTAACTTGTCCTTTGTGGTAATAAAAATATCAATTTAGACCATTAAATTTTCTGCTACTTGTATTATATGAGCATGCATAATTTTTCAAGTTCTTTATTTATTTTTGTAAAATATCATTTTCCAATTTTATTTTGTCAAATTCTTCTAATGGATAAGATTTGGCTAGAATTAATTTCAACTCTTTATTTTCTTTTTCAAGTTTGTAACAATCTTTAGTTAATAATTTAACACATTTAAACAACTTATCAGGTGGAAGAGCTTACACCTAACTTACCTTGTCGATCTCATTGTCCGTAACTCCCCTTGAACTGCTGCTTTCTTCTGTTGACGCTCCCCCTTCATCGATACTCTCGATGCTCATTTTGGACGACCTTTCTTTGTGTTTGACTTCTTGATGACTTGCTGTCAACGCAAGTCTGGAAAAGGCTTTGACCTCTGATTTGGACGATGTTTCGTTCCATATCGCCTTTAGGGTCTTGTATTTGTTCTTTTGGACGGACTTCTTGTTCTTGTCTTTATCCTTCTCATTGATCTTTAACTTAGGACAGTTGTCTTTAATGTGTCATTCTTCATTGCAATGGTAGAATCTGATTGTTCTTCTCTTTCTATCCTGCCGATTGTTAGATTTTTTAGATTTAAGTAATTTTTTAAAATGTCTTACCCTCATTATTGTTTCGTCGTCGAGAGAGAGGCTTTTGAATCTTGTTCATCCATCTTTGCCTTAAGGGCAATGTCATGCTTCGGCTCCTTCTTTGTATCTGCACATCTTAATTCATGGAATTCAAAAGTTGAAAATAATTCTTCTAAGGTAACAGATTCTAAATCCTTAGAGATAGTAGACATCTACTAATGATGCTCATTTCATATTTCTAGGGAATGCATTAAGAGCGTACCTTAGCGAATCTCGGTTGCTTACCTTTTCTTTGAGATTTGAAAATCCGGTGATGAACTCCTTAATCCTCGAGTGAAGGTGTGCAATGGTCTCGTCTTCTTCAAATCGAAGGTTGGAGAGCTGGTTGCGAAGTAGGTCCCGTCTAGCAAGTTTTGCCTCCGAGGTTCCTTCGTGTAGTTCCAAGAATTTCTCCCAGAGTTCTTTTGCGGACTCATAGGCTCCGATCTGATTGACTTCTTGTGACGGTAAAACACTCAATAGATGAAACTTTGCTTTGTCATTTGCCACAAAGTCGGCTTGCTCCTTCTTCGTCCATTGAAACTTTTCCTTGCCCTTGGGTGCTTCAAAACCAAATTCCATTATTAATAATAAATCAAAGTCTGTTTTGAAAAATACTTTCATTCTCTTTTTCCAGCTCACGAACTTCCTCTCGAACTTTGGTGGGTAGATACTTGGTCTGACCATCTCGTGTGCTTCGTTTGGCAGTTAGTCCTCCTGAAGCAAACCTCGCTCTGATACCACTTGTTGGACCGGGTAGGCCGGCTGAGAGGGTTGAGTTGCCTGAAACAGAAAAACTAAACACCTTCTCGATCTTTCAACTCAGGTTAGCAGCAATAGAAAATAAAATTAAACAATAAGAAACTAAATAAAGAGACACCAGAATTTACTCGGTTACAACCTACATGGTTGTTAATCCAAGCCAAATGAAAGCTCTTAAAAAGTCTCCTTCACTGAAGGCGGAGAAGCCTCTTACACTCGTTAATAGATTAGACTATTGATAGGAAATGAATACACAAGTTATTACATCTTTCCTAGGTCCAGGGGTCTTTTTATAGCCCATGAAAAATCTTATCTGTGGGTTGAAGGCTCCTTCCATAGGGCTGGAAGGCACCTCCAGTGAGGCGCTCGTGGATAAAACTTTATCCACGGCCAACGACTCATTTCAGCCTGGTCGAAGGCGCCTTCCATAGCCTTGGAAGACACCTTCACACTGTTCATGGAAGGCGCCTTCCACAGAAGGGGCGGAGGCGCCTTCAATAGCCTTTGAAGGTGCCTCCAGCAACACTTGCAGCTCCATTTCGCTCCTTTGTTGTTGCGATCTCTTAGGTGATTTCGACCACCAGAATAGGGCTCACCCGAACCCAATTTCTGATCTTCTCCTCAAGCAACCTTCCTCCCCGGCTTCTTGTCCCTCGAACGTCGCGTACATTCTTCTCGTCCACTGATGTACTCTTCGGCGGCACCTCGTCCCTCAGACGCACCGAGCCCGTCTGCTCTGTCCCATGTCGTCGTTCTCGCTGGCCACGTCTTTCGCTCAACTTCTTGTGCTTCTAAGCTCCTGCACATTTAGACATAGGGATCAGAATATAACAGGACCTAACCTAATTTGGTTGATCACACCAAAAATATCCTTGGGGTTCCAACAGAAGCTTCTTCTTACTCTGATGTGAAGGAATGATGCTCCTGTTAGAGTGTATACTAAAAGCCTAGCTTTTTGTAAACATTTATTTTATGAAATAAGAATCACATTGGTCAAGTGTCTACATTTATATTAAATATAGTTGTCCATTTAATTTATATTGTAGATAACATGGTGTTTGGTGTGACACAGAAGATCATGTTATTAGTTTCTTATAAATTATAAATAGTAGCTCACAACCAAAATGGAAATGGACAAACCATTAGGATGAGCGTAGTGTAATTTGGTATTAGTTTATCTTGACTATAAAATTATACTAGTACACTTAGAGTGTATTGAGTAAGACCATTTGAGGCTGTTCTTTTTATACTGACTGCATAAAAGAACAGAACCTCAGTTATTATGGTAGTGTGTACTCTTAATCCCGATATAATAACAAGCACATATACTTAGTATTTATTTCTTTGACTTATCAATGGGTGAGATTTAGCTCGTTAAATCAAAAGGCTCGATAGGTTGGGAAATAATATTATTTATATGGTGTGCTGTTGGTTATAGAAGGAAACTGTGTCCTAGTGATCTAGGTTGATGATGTTCCCAAGATGAGCTCATAAGGATTGTCATGTAAACCCTGCAGGTGGACTAATTAGTCCAACATGACAATAAATTTGAGTGATACTATTTTTGGAGTTAGATATTAATTGAGTGAGTGTTAGTAACTCATTTAATTAATGGACATTCGATATCTTAAATACAGGGAGATTAACACACTCATGATAAGAAAGAGCCCATAATGTAATTTGAGATTGGTGCAGTAGTTCAATAGTAGCTCTTTAGTGGTATGAGTTATTATTGATGAACTTGAGTTGAGTGTTCAGGGCGAACACGGGAAATTCAAGATCATCAGGAGACCAAAATCAATTCCTCCGCTCGGTCCCTATTGTAGTCTCTTATATAAAGCCTTATATCCACCCAAAGCCTAGCCTCTTAGCCCATGCTAGGGGCCGACCCCTATCCTTGCTTGGAGCCCAAGAAAGGGGCCAACCAAGCCAAGCTTGGAACTAGAGCTAAGGCCGGCAAAGCCTTACTTGGTGCCCAAGCAAGGGGTTGGCCAAGTAAGGAAAGGAAAGGGGAATTTTATTAAAAATAAATTTTGATAAAATCTTTCCTTTTATGTTTTTATCCACATGGTTTTAAAAGAGAGTTTTAAATTTTAAAATCTTTCCTTTTATAGATTTTCTACAAAGGATTAAAAGAGAGATTAGATATCTTTTCTTATTTGTAGATATATATATTGTTAAAAGAAAGATTTTAATTTTTAAGATAATTTTATTTTTTTGTAACCATGATATAAAAGGAGTTTTATTTTTAAAATCTTATCTTTTATAGATATCTATAAAAGGATTTAAAAGAGAGAGATTTTAATTTAAAAAACATTCCTTTTATAGCTAACCACAAAAGAGATATTTTATACGAGAGATTTTAAATTTTGTTTAAAATCTTTCCTTGATTGTTTAAACATGTTGTGGCTGACCATATAGAGGAATAAAAGGAAGTTTTATTTTATAAAATTTCCTTTTTTGGATTCACCGAGGATTATAAAAGAAAGGTAAAGGATGTCTTCATGAGACAACCCTCTTCTATTGTTCCTCTCTTCCATCCTTGGTGGCTGGCCCTCTCTTCTTCTCCTTTTCTTCTTCTTTGTGGCCGGCGGCATTAACCCTTGTGGAGCTCTTGGTGGGCAGTTGCTTGGAGGTGAAGAATTAGAGAAAGGAGGCTTTGTTTTCTAGCATCCCTTGAGCATTGTGGTGGTGGTCGAAACTTGAAAGAGTAGAAGGTTTTGGTGGATTTCTTCTTGGTAGATCGTCGCTCACACGACATCCAAGAGAAGGATAGGAATACAATAGAAGATCAAGAGGTTTTTGTTTACAAAGAAAGGTATAACTAGTTGTTTTATTCCACATCATACAAGTTTTTCTTTGTATGAATTTTGAAATACCAAACACAAGAGGCTATTGGTTTTAGGCAATCGATTTTATATTTCGATTTTGTGTTTTTTTATTTTTCGATCTTGTGATTCGATTGTTCTTAGTGGTTAAACCTAGAGTTACTATAAGGAGATTAAATATTGAATTTCTTTGAAAGACTTTGTCTAGGAAGTGGTGGATGATCCCATAACCAAGAAGGCCTAGTGCCTCACCATGTTTAACCTAGAAGTCAATCTTTGAAATAAATATTTAATCAACTTTGTAACATGGGTGGATTTAGATTAATAATGTTAAGCATCGTTTGCGATCCAAGTCTAAACTTCTAAGAATAGATAAGTTGAACTTGGAATCAATAATGTTAAGTTCTGTTTGCGATTCCAAGTTTAATTTCTAAAGAACACAATAGGTTGTTAGGAAAGGTTTGGGACTCGTACAAAATTTTTATACAGGGGAACCCGTACGATATTCTGAATAGCAACCAACAGCTCCCTCTCAATCCTAAAGGTGGAGGCCTCTTCATCTTCATCCTCTTGCACATGAAATAAGGAGTATACTCCTTTGACTTTGTCTTCATGCTCTCTAGAGTATGGACCTTTTTCTTCTTCTTCCCGTGTTGAGCACCTCTCAACTTCATATTCTTCTTCCCCTTGGTCTTGATTTAATGAGTCACCCTCTTTGGATTCTTCTTGGTTTGGTGTAGTGGAGGGGACCTCATGGATTTTAGTCAATTTACTCCATTTCTTACTTAGCAAGGGCACACTTAATTAATTGAAAATAAATAATAAAAGTATAAAGTAAGAGACAAAGGGCTATTTGATTACAACCTAAGTTGTTAACCCAAGACAAATAGAAGCACTAACAAACTCCTTTTTCAATAATATTGGAGGTGGAGAAGACCCTTACAACAGTCAGAAGCTCAAAAATAAAATATAGAAATGAGTACAAAGTGTGTTGTTGAACTCCTAGATTTAAGATGTTATTTATAGCCCTTCGGGCAAAAGTTATTGTCGTTGACATGGCATTTAAGGCATTTCTAATGACATCCAGGGCGTCTCCAATGAGATAGAATCTCATTCATATCATAATGGCTCCTCAATGGTTCTGCGACGTTGGAAGCACCTCCGTTCATCTGGAGGCTTCTCAGTTACTGTTCATTTGAGGTGCCTCCAGTCCATCAGAGGTGCCTCAAGCCCCATTTGCGACAACTTAATTGTTGTGCATCCGAGGTGCCACCAATCAACTAAGGCGCCTCAGGTCTTCAAGTCAACTTCTGAGTTGACCATTTTTCAGACTCCACTCACTTGGGTGTTGCTCTGGTCATCCAAAGTTGAGCTTATCCAAACTCAACTCTGACCTTCTCCTTAAGCATACTTCCTCCCAGTTTCTCGTCTCTCGGATAGGCCATGCGTGTCCTCCTCGCTCCATCAGTTTACTTTTTCGTAGCTTCTCATCCCTCAGATCCACCGAGCCAATCGATTATATTCTTGAGTCATCATTCTCGCTCGTTGTATCTTCTACTCGACTTCTTATGTTCCTAAGTCCCTGCACACTCAGACACAAGGCATCAAATATATAGGGTCTAACTTAACTTGATTGATCATGTCAAAATTTTCCTAGAGTACTTACAATAATATCGTCTTTGATCTCGACCATGACTATGCCCGAGTTGGAAGAGTTTGGTTCCGGAAATAGATATTTGTTGATGGAGATATGATATGCGATCGACCCTTATATGAAGGGGAGATTGATATTGTCACCTTTAATCTCGATTCCGACTATGTCCGAGTCAGATAGTTCTTGTCCAGAAATGAACATTTGCCAATGGAGATATGATATGCACTCGACCTTTATACGAATGGAGATTGATATTGTCACATTTGATCTCGACCCGTGACAATGTTCGAGTCGGGAGAGCTAGTTTGGGCCTAGAAAAGGGTATTTACCAATAGAGATATGATATGCATTTGACCCTTGTACTAAGGGGAGATTGATATCGTTACCTTTGATCTTGACGAGGGAGTTTGGCTCAGAGACAGATATTTGTCGATGGAGATATAATATGCACTTGATCCTTGTACGAATAGGAGGTTGATATTATCGCCTTTGATCTCAACCCTAACTATGTCCGAATTAAGAGAGTTTGAACCCTGAAAAGAGTAATATGTGCACACTAAATCGAGTATAGGCAGAAATAATGTATTTGCGGCTATATGAATTAAACTACCATGTAATATAAGAGCATTGAAAAAGCTAAGATCACATAAGGAAAATGTAACCATATGAGGTAGGAGACTTATCTTGCCATGGAAAAAAAGCTCCTATGAGACTACCAACGGAGGTTCAAGTTGTTCACCAAGAGACAATTTCTAGTGAACAACCTAAAGCAAACAACTTCTTGAACCGATAGACATGTGAAGCGACTAATCCGATGGAGCAGCTTATGCCAGTTTGATTTAGACATTGTGTCAAACATCTTCCTCACATCCTTGTATAGTTGCTCATCCTTGTATAGAGAGACTGTAAACTACAAACGATAATTTACCAAAGGACGCATGTAGAGATCTAAATTTACCAAAAGGCGTACGTTACTTTGGTATTTACCAAAGAACACACTTTTTTAAGTGCATACCCTATTTTACCTTCCTGACAATTTGACTTTTTCTACCATTTTTTTTTCTCCACTATATTTCTCTCTCTTCTCTTTCTTCACTTTTTTGTATCGGCATGCAGAATATATGAATAACATTAGTCAATTTTTTAATAACATTTTAATACATTTGAAAAAGAAAAAATAAATAATAAATAACATATTTGAACTCCTTGTAATTTTAGAAATCCACTGGAAGTAAAATGAGTATAATCAGAGCTCTCTAGGTCGATCAGTGGGTTTCGGTCAAAATCCACTGATGGACCTAGAGAGCTCCGATTGCACCCATTTCAGTTTCTATGGATTTCTGATGTTGCAAGGAGTTCAAATATGGTATCCATTATTTATTTCTACTTTTCATAGGTGTTAATATATAAAATCAAAGAATTAGCAAAAAAGCCCACGTTGGGCCTGATATGGAATCATATCAGGCCCATGTTGGTTGGTCCTAGGAAGATCGTACCGATTCCACTGTACAAAATTTTTTTACAAGTGTCAAACTTTTCCTAACAACCTATTGTGTTCTTTAGAAATTAAAGTCGGAATCACAAACGGAACTTAACATTATTGATTCCAAATTTAACTTATCTATTCTTAATGGTTTAGACTTGGATCGCAAACGGAACTTAATATTATTGATCCAAATTCACCCATGTTATAAATTCAATTAAATATCAATTTAGAAAATTAGCTCCCAGGTCAAACATGGCGAGGTACATGACCTTCTTGGATATGGGAGTATCCACCACTGCCTCGACAAAGCCTCTTAACGAAATTTAATATTTAATTTCCTAAAATAACATTAGGTTTAACCAAATAGAACAATCGAATCACAAGATCAAAAAAATAAAATAAAAGAAACATAACTTCAAATATCTAATCCGAAAATCTAGAATCATAAGCCTCTTGTGTTTGGAATTTATACAAAGAAAAACTAGCATGATGCGGAAAATAATTACTAGTTATACCTTTCTTTGTATGCAACAATCTCTTGATCTTCTACCGTATTCCTCTTCTTATTTCGGACGTTGTGTGGGCAACGATCTACCGAAATGAGAACCACCCAAACCCTTCTTTCTTCTTCACCAAGTTTCGGCCACCAAAACTCCTCCAAGGATGTAAAGGTTCGGCCACCACCACCAAGCTCCAAGGGATGCAAGAAACAAAGCCTCTTTTCTCTCCTTCTTCTCCAAGAAATATCCGGCCACCTTCCAAGCTCCAAAGGATGAAGAGTTTCAGCCAAGGAGAAGAAAGAAAAAGGAGAAGGGAGAACTAGAAGGGTCGGCCACACCACCAAGGAAGAAAGGAGGAGAATAGAATAGAGTTATCACCCATGAAGGCACCCCTACCCTCTCTTTTATAATCCTTGGTCTTGGCAAATAAGAAAAATTTAAACAAAACCTTCCTTAATTTCTTTTCCATGAAAAGGAAAATTTAATTGATTAAAAATAATTTCCTTTTCATGAATCAAGTGGTCAGCCACCTCATAGCTCCAAGCAAGGAAAGTTTTAACACAAAATTAAAACTTCCTAATTTGTTTCCGAAAATTTTAAAATAAAAATTTCTCTAATAATTTTTCCCTTCATGATTGGTTATAAAAGGAATTTTATAAATTAAAATTTCTCTATTAAAACATGTGGATGATTTCCAAAAAGGAAAATTATCTTTAAAATTAAAATTTCCTTACAATCTACAAATAAGGAAAGATATCAAATCTTTTCTTAATCTGTTGTAGAAACTTATAAAAGGAAATATTTAATTTTAAACTTTCTTTTTAAATCATGAATATGGTTACAAAAAAGGAACGTTTTATCAAAATTAAAATATTCCTTTCAATGTACAAATAAAGAAAGATATCAAATTTTTTCTTAATCTTTTGCTGAAAACTATACAAGGAAAGATTTAAATTTTAAACTCTCTTTTAAAACCATGGAATCCACATAAGAAAAAATTTTAAACAAAAATCCTTTTAACTTGCTTAGGGCCAGCCACACCATGCTTGGGCTCCAAGCATTGGCCGACCACCTACTTGGCTCAACCTTTTAGTCTTGGCCGGCCCTAGCTTAGGCTCCAAGCTAACTTGGTCGGCCACCTAAGGGTGGGTAGAAAGGTGGGTATAGGTGGGTATAATACTTTATAAATAAGAGGCTACGATAAGAACCGAGAGGAGGATTTGGTTTTGATCTCCCGATGAAATTAAGCTTCCCATGTTCGTCCCGAACACCCAACTTAATTTCATCAATAATAATTCATACCACTAAAGAATTATTATTGAACTACCGCACCAATCCCAAATTACATTTTGGGCTCCTTCTTATTATGAGTGTGTTAGTCTCCCTGTGTTTAAGATGTCTAATGTCCACTAATTAAATGAGTTACTGACAACTCTCTTTAATTAATATCTTAGACTAAGAGTAGTACCGCTCAACCTTATTGTCATATCGGACTAAGTCCACCTGCAAGGTTTAATATGACAATCCTTATGAGCTCCTCTTGGGGACATTATCAACCTAGATTACTAGGACACAGTTTCCTTCTATAATCAACAACACACACTATAAATAATATCATTTCCCAACTTATCGGATTTTTTTATCAGTCAAGATAAACTAATACCTAATTACACTACAACTATTCCAATGGTTTGTTCCTTTCCATATAAGTCGTGAGCTACTGTTTATAATTTATAAGGAATTGAAAACATGATCTTCTGTGTGTGACACCACACACCATGTTATCTACAATATAAATTAATCGAACAACTACACTTAACTTATAAATGTAGATATTTGACCAATATGTTTCTTATTTCTAAGTAAATGTTTATACAAAAGCTAGACTTTTAGTATACATTTCAACAGCCCAACCTTCATCAACGCTGGAGAAGTTATATGTATGGGAGAACAGTGAAGTCAGCCATGTAAATATGAAAGTTATCATCAGAACATGAAAACAGACAGCTTTCAAAAGCTTGTTTCTCCCTAAACCTAAAATGAAAGTCATTGGCATGCACACAGGGACATAGAGGTAGATCACAAGTGAGAGAATGACCAAGAATACTTGATTTTAAACTCCATAGCACCAGTGCCTATGAGAAGATAACATTCAAGTGATACACAAGATTTAGAAAATATCATATTAAGAAACTAGATCTTCTTACTATAGTATATTGTTTTTTGCTAAATTGTCTATAATTTGCACTAGTCCTAAAAATTAGGTCATTGTAGCAGTCAATAGAACCATTAACAAAATAGATACCTATGATGATCAACCAATTCTGGATGGACCTATAAAACTTCTCCAGCGTTGATGGAAGTTGGGCCTGATATGATTCCATATTAGGCCCAACGTGGGTTTTTTTTATGATTCTTTAATTTTATATATTAACATCTATGAAAAACCGAAATGAATAATGGACACCATATTTGAACTCCTTTCAATATCAAAAATCTATAGAAACTGAAATGGGTGCAATCGGAGCTCCCTAGGTCCATTAGTGGATTTCAACCAAAATCCACTGTTGGACCTAGAGAGCTCCGATTGCATATATTTCAGTTCCTATGGATTTCTGATGTTGCAAGGAGTTCAAATATGATGTCCATTATTTATTTCGGCTTTTCATAGGTGTTAATATATAAAATCAAAGAATCGGCAAAAAAAACCCACGTTGGGCCTGATATGAGTCCATATTAGGTCCAACGTGGGTATTTTTGACGATTCTTTCATTTTACATGTTAATATATATGAAAAGTCAAAATAAATAATGGACATCATATTTGAACTCCTTGCAATTTCAGAAATCCATAGAAACTTAAATGAGTACAATCGTAGCTCTCTAGGTCCATCAGTGGGTTTTGATCGAAACCCACTGATCGACCTAGATAGTTCCGATTACACTCATTTTTATTCCAGTGGATTTCTAAAATTGCAAGGAGTTCAAATATGCTATTCATTGTTTATTTTTACTTTTTCAAATGTATTAAAATGTTATTAAAAATTGACTAATATTATTTATATGTTTTGCATGTCAATATAAAAAAGAGAAGAGAGAGAAATATAATAGAGAAAAAAAATAGAGAAAATGTCAAATTATCAGAAGAATAAAATAGAAAATGTATTTAAAAAAATATTTTTTTTTTGATAAATATCAAATTAATATATATCTTTTGATAAATTTATATTTTTATATGTGCCTTTTATAAATTATCGAATTATAAATTATTACAGATCTTGTAATTATTTGTTTGGAAATAGTTCCAGCAACCCACTCTCAGTGAAGGGAAGAGGTGAAAGACAAACAATGTCATTTGTCGAAAGATGCGCAACAAGCGTCATCGATGGAGATTGATGGACGGGAGCATGGCTTGGGAAGAGGCGGCCCAATAAGTTGTTGGTGGCAACTATTTGTACTGACGTGGGCAACTTCTAGGCATGTGATTGGCAATGGTGATGATGACATTGATGAGGGATGGGCCAAAGGGGAAAAACAGAGGAGTCGGCATTGGCGATGAATGGGAAGGTTAGAATGGCTTCTAACAGTCCATTGATTACAGTCGGAAGTCAAAGTAGACTCAGCAAAATTAGGACGATGATAAATAAGTCGAGTTGAATCGAATTTAAAAATATTTAAATTTATTTAATAAAATAATTAAGTCGAGTTGAGTCGAACATTATTCACTAATATTATTCACGAATATTAATGAACTGAACACATATATATTCAAACTTATTTATTTAGATTAACAAGTTGTTCAAGTTTATTTATTTAATTAATTTTATGTATATTGAACGAACATAAATAAATTCTTATCAAATCGAACATCATACTTATTCACAATGCATTTACAATCCTAAGTAAAACTTCTCAATTTCCTTCTGGTGATGCGGCCCAATAGGCAAACAACGGAAGTGCCGAGGAGTTGCTTGGAGGAATGGAAATCATCCTTCCCACGTGGCCTAAACCCATCCATCTAAAGGCTTCCGAGCCATGTTCTTCTCCTTCTTTTCTTTGTTGGCAACCGAGAGATGGAGAAAGATTGTGATTGAGAGCAGCAACTAGTCTCCTAATAGCCTTTGGAGGAGACGCTCTTTTAGTGTTGAACTTATTTTGTAAAACATTTTAATCACCAACAAATAAGAACAACTTAAAAATTCAAAACTCCTTACGACCTAGAAGCATAGTTGTTAGTTTCATGTCTCCTCGGATAGGTCTAATGGCTAGCACATGAGATGTTGTCACCATGAGATCTGGGGTTCGAATCTTGGTAAAGCCGAGATAAATACCTCCCTTATATGCTAGTCACTATTCCAAAGGTCCGTCTGTGATTTACCTCATCCGTGTTAGTCCTTGGACGAATTGACGGGGAGCACTAGGGGCGAGCGTATTTATTTTTTGCCACCATAGTTGTTAGTTTCATGGAACTAATGATTTAGATTTTCTAAAAATCTGGCATGACGAAAGAAACACAAATCCACCCATAGGATTCTTTGGTTGAATAATTTTGGAAAATGTTTAGAGTGGTCGCCCAATGTTTTTCACTCAAGTTTTCACAGACTCGTCAAAATGTTCCGGTTTGAAAATATCATCACGATGACATGGTGATAGAAATTCATCCTGACATAAAGAAAAATAACGTTGAAGCCTTCTCCTAGCTAGATTTCTTCCTATGCACCGTGATTTCTTACGGAGAATAACAAATATCAAAGAGTTCACCAGGAGTTATCCGATAAGACTATTCTAATGTCTAAGATAACATAGAAATTTGATAATAACGGAAAGAAGGAGAAATGTCATTAGAGAATACCCCTTTTACCTTCTCGTCCCCTTTACCTTTATAGAGAGAAATCCCTATAGACTTCTCTCATTTAAGGAGCATTAAGAGGTCATAAAGTGGTCATTAAAAGATCATTAAGGAGTATTGTTGTAACCATAATATCTTTTAATTTTAGTAATTGCCGCATGTCAGGAGCTCGGGAGGTATGTTGGTCGACAACTCGATGGATCAACAAGTCGGATTGACTTGGAAGATCGGATCGACTCGAAAGGTCGGATACTGCCACATAATATCTACGTTGACCAAAATTAAAAGTCACATAAGTCTTGAATGATACTACCCAGACTCTTTGTTGATAAAGTCAAGAGCCCGCCATGTGAACTCTTACCATCCATATCAAATATGTTTACTTTAGTTGATTCTCTTAACACATCTAGTTTGTTTGATTACTAAATTCATCTAATTAGATAAATGGACCAACTTGCTAGTTATTCACAATGATCAAGTGAACTGTTAAAAATTAGACAAATAACAAAGTTAACGTAAATTGATTCATTATTATATTCCACTAGTATAAATAATCAACCTTAGTGGTCTTACTCTTCTAATCATATCTAATTAAAAATCATTTAAATAGCATTGTGATTGTATTAAATTTACAACAAGTTAAATCAAATTGCATCAAATAAGTCATGCTCACGTAATTAGTAAAGCATGTTTTGATTTATTTAAAAAAAAAGATTTATTTTGTAAATATGCAAAATTAGGGGTGCATTTAAGATTTTGCCCCTGTAAACCGCTGCAGGCATTAAATGAGCCAGCGAGTTGATGGGACTTATCTCATTTATTCCCTTAAAAAGACCCAATCACTAAAATTCAGTTATGCTTCAAACACAATTAAAGTAGAAAGCAACTATTGACTTGTCTCAATTGATAATAAAGAGAACACCTAATTATTTTAAAATTATTAAATTATGTATCTATTTTATTTTTTTATTCCTCCGTATTCATTAGTATCTATCCTAATTAATTTTTAGATAGTATTTAGTTAAATAATAAAAATAAATTTTAATTTATATTTTAAAAATTTGTACTCTCAATTATTTTATGTATTTATTTAGTTCTCCTGATTATATTCATGCTCTCAAATAAAATCTCTATATACTATATTGAGAGCAATACTATTTGAATTTGAATATGTCTGAATTAATTGTTATACTGTAATAATTGATTAAAAAAATTTTAATTTGTATTTAAAAAATTATTTTTCTCAATATGATATATGAAAATGATGTGTTAGGACATAATTATAATTAGGAAAACTAAACAATTCCATATCATTTTGATCTTTGGAGGGCAATCTTGTTAGTCACAAAATATTTATGAAATAATTATTTTTTTTTAGAAAATAAGCTTTATTATGTATAAACTAAAAGTAGAAAAAAAACATTAAAACCATACATTTTTTTTATTACGGGAGGTATTTAGGCTTTTGGCCCGACTAATCTCAAAGGTGAGTGGTCTTTTCTTAATTTATCCATCAGGTAAATTTGAAAGTGTGAGTGGATCATAACGTGATAGTCCAACATCACCAATAGTTTTAGCACTGCGGGTGTACTATATGTCCGACAAAAAATCAAACATTGTGTGGGTTAACTATCGTGTCTCTTACGCTGTGCTATGTCTGGGAGCAAAACAATTTTTTATACCAGGTATCCAGATCTTATAACCCGATTAATCCTATTATAGACAGTCTAATCCCATATTCTGTCGACCAAGTAAATCCAGGAAGCATGGTGGCTCCTAACATGACTCCCCAGTTTCATCAGTAGTTCAATCATTGTAGACATGCTCTGCATAGGAATTGAACCCTGATTATTTGAGAAATACACTCTGCCTCTTACCACCACACCCATCCTTAAGGGTAAAACATGTGTCAAAGATGGCTCGCTCATCCCAAGTGCTTTCTCACTGTCGCCCTCACAATATGACGAAGGGAGTAAATCATGGTAACCAAGTGACCTTTTTAGATGAGAGGAATTTTATATGATAGAAGTGTCAAATTAAGCAAAGGTCGATTTTTAGTAAAGTCAGGAGAAGTACCTTTTTATGTGATGATATACTCAATTTTTTTAATTTATATCTCTATAAATAACTATAGGATCAATCTTATATACCATCCAAGGTTAGCATATGACCTTTTGCCAAATTAAGAAGTTTTTTATTTTTATTTTTAAAATTTTTTATTAAAGTTTTCTATTTCATTTCCTTTCCTTTTTTAGCTTTTTCTTTTTATTTTTTTATTTCAAATTAACTATTAAAAAACAAGAAAATTATGTTTTTTTCTTATGATTTTCTATTTGTCTTTTCTTTCTTTTTTTTTTCCTATTATTATTTTGTTTTGTTTTTCTTTTTTCACTTCTAATTAGCATATTAAAAATTTTAAAAAAAGAAACTAAAAAAACCTAAAGTTAGAGCTACTACGGGGAAAGCCACTCCAAGACACGAGTATTTTGGATAAAACCTTCTGAGTGAAATATTGTTTTGATGATATGAATAAAAAGAATAACTTTTTGTTATTTTTCTGCCACAGAAATTCACTTTGAAATCATCATATTAAATATTATATTTTATTCTGTCTTCAATAAATTAATTTTTAAATTAAATTATTAAACTAATATAAATATTTAACAGTCTTAGAAGTTCTAAATTTATGATGGATATTTATTAAGATATTTAATTATATAGAGTCATTAAATATTTTTAGCCATAACTATTTATAAGTTTTAAAGGTATTAATTTCATTTTAACTTAGTACTATTGTATTTATAAAAAATTTCTTTTCAATTTTTTAAAATTAAAATCTAAACAAATCATTAATATTTATAATTAAAAGTGTTTAATGACTACTATTGGATTAAATTTTTATTAAAGTCAATGTCGATTAATATCGGTCATAAATTTGAAATGGAAGGGCAATTTGCAAATAAAATTAAAGGGTCCACTTGATAAATTCTAAAGTTTGCCTTAAATTTTATGAAAAAACACTATTAAATTGGAAGCGTTACCGAATCTCATATCATTTCATTTCATTTAAATGCGCACTAAACCACCATTTATCTCCAGCTCTCCTTTCTCATCCATTCCTTCTTCTTCGATTGAATGAAATGGAGATTGTGGTTAGCTCGATCGTGCAGAAGAGGGATCTCATCACCCTCGATCTCCTCAGATCCAATCGCTCATCCAAAGCCCTCGGTCCACCGCTCAAGATCTCTTCTGACAACGACGATCTCCCTCCCCTGGTGCGTGCGCATCAATCGATTTTGTTGTTGTTGTTCTTCTTCTTCTTTTTTTCCCCATTTTAAGTAGTCGTTGATCGATGGGGCGATCGCGTCGCAGGACCTCAACCGGGCCCTCGATGACGATGCCCTGAGGCAGGCGGCGCTCCCCGGGAGTCAGAGCGTGTGCACCATCGAGAAGGTGAAGCGGGCGCTGAAGCGTGAGACGGAGCGGCAGAGGGTCGGCGGCGGAGGGGGTTCTGCTTCGACTTCGGCTTCTCCTTCTCCCTCGTCGTCATCCTCATCGGTCACCACGGCCTCGATCAGGCGCCGCGCGGACCGAGGAGACGAGGGGCTAGCGGCGGACGGAGGAGACGGAGACTCCGCCTCCGTCGCCGCCAGAGGGAGCCTCGTGGTGGTTGGGTGCCCCAGTTGCCTCTCCTACGTTCTGATACCGAAGAGGAACCCGAGGTGTCCCCGTTGCGACGCGCGTCTCGCTGCGGCGTCGGTGCTGTCTCCGCCGCCGCCGCCACCACCACCACCGACGAAGAGACCACGAATCGACCTCAATTTTTCGCTTAGCACCCTCTAGTTTCTTTTATTACAAATCCATGCGATGAAGGGCTTTTGCATGTAAATTTTTCTCTCTGTCGTTTAAAAAAGCACAAAACTTTATTTTTTTAAAAAAAATTATTTCCATTTTACTTTGTATTTTTTGTTGATTTGTAGACGTTTGTTTTGCTAATCAATTCACCCCCCTCCCAAATTTTTCTTTAATGCATTTATTTGATTGGTTCCATATTTTTTCATAGTTTATTCTTATTCTGAGGAAAATTGTCCTTATTTTTACCGATATTTTGCAAATTAGCCCAATCAGGGACTAATAGAGTAAATAAAGCACAACCAAATATCAAATCTAACAAACATGGTCCATAATAAAAATATATATGTGCAGGACTGATGTCGTCTTCAAGTAGATCAGAACTTAAATATTTAACACATGGATCTGATTCATGGAAACTCCAGTTTTTTTTAATGCAGATCGATGCATTGATTCTGATAGGTTGGAAACATCAGTTAAGCAATGCATAAATGTTTTGGCAATTCTAACTGAAAAGTAATTGAAATTGAAAGCTGAAAGAAAGAAAAATGTCTAGTGTTTTCTTTCTGAACTGTTCTTGTTAATTGGATTGGGTTGTATTTGCTGGTTAGTTGGCAGCTCTTTTTCATGCATTAAAATTGAGCAGTAGGTTTTCTTCTGAAAAGGAGGGTCTTTTAAATGAGCTGACACTGATGGGTCTGGGTGTCATCCAGATCATAGACACAACATCATTGATGGATATTCTTTCATGCACATTTTCTATTTTTCTATTTTTCTTTCTTTCTTTCTTTTTCCCACACTGATCAGGCTTGCTATCCTGCTAACAGAATGATTTGTAATGCTTTAATAAACTACGACCAAGTGAGCTTTGCACATTTGTCTCTCAAATGTGGGCTCCTAGGCCTTGGTCATGTTACTGACATTCACTCAAGTTTGGGTGTGCTACACCGAAATATTGTCGCATAGTGTTGGTAGCCATGCATTTGCTTGAGCAAACATTTGTGCCACTTCGTTGCAAGTTTACAATCGCTAGTTTATGAGGCTATCTAGAATATAGTTAGCGTAGTGAGTAAAGACATGAGAAGATCATAGAGTTCTACATTGTGACATGACATTCACACAGGATATTATGTTTTACTCAGAGATTGTGTATTACATTGCAAAATTCTATATTCACATGAGATAGTATTACAATACATGGAGACGAGATTATGTTCAAAAATAGCATACTAGTTCCTCTGATTCATAACAATGCAAGCAAAAAAACAATGCATCCTACATTATTAGTGCCCACATTTGAATAATCCAGCACGAGGCAAATAGTTACTCTTAGTGTAGCGCTAGACAAAACAATTGAAGAATACATCTTTAGTCACCAATCCCTTTGTTTTTGTGTTTTGCGGGTAAAGATTACTGCAAGGGATCAACTTGGAGATCGAGCGATGACATGTACTTGCCTTGCTCAAAGATTGGATATGAGGAAACATTATCCTCAAGAGAGAACCTGAACTCAATTATATTCCAAAAATGCATCTTCATAATGGTTAATGAGGTCCATGCCTTTGGTTTCCAATATGATCCAACTCATCGTCAAAGAAGCCATCGCTGTTTGATGGAGAAGGAAGAGTGGGTTCATACTTTGAAATTGGCTCATTGAATTCATCAGTGTACTCAGGAGTTAGTACAACTTTCCTAATGCGATTCATGCTCGAGTTGTATGAGCTAGTTTCATAGTCTGAGCCTGAGCTAAAGAGCATACTTTCTCCCGGCCTCACTCCCTCATTCAAGTCTTCAAGTGGTACAGCACCTTCTAGTGCTCTAACAATCTGTGAATTATTTCCGACATAAGTAAAATTTGGAAATGCATACTAAAATCACCTAGCGATCGCACCTGACTCATTTTGGGTCGTTTCTTGGCTGAATGACGAATGCTAGCAGCAGCACATCCCACCATGCGTGCCATTTCCACGAGATCATATTTTCCATTTAAGCGTGGATCGGCTAGTTCATAATAATCTCCATCAGCCAAAGCTCGCGACAAAGTTGGCCTCGCCTATTTGAATCAAGTTAAACGATATTATTAATCGATATGCCACAATAATATTAAGAACCATGGCAACCTTACCCAATCTACAAAGCTATCTTCCATGAATGAATGAGTGTCGGCAGGTCTTCTTCCTGTTATTATCTCAAGTAGCATTACTCCATATGAGAAGACATCAGATTTCTCTGTTAGCTTTCCGCTCGATGCATATTCAGGAGCTAAATACCTAGCCATCGACGAAAGAAAGAAAACAAGAATCATTATTTCTCAAAAACAAAGAAGATATCTACTAAATATTCTGCAAACATATATCCAATTTCTCACCCAAAGGTTCCCATCACTCTGGTCGAAACATGAGTGTGATTGTCTAATGAAAGCTTAGCCAAACCAAAATCTGCCACCTGAACAAATGTTTTAATAGTATAGTGATCACAGAACGAATTTCAACAAAAATATACAACTTCCATACCATTGCTTCAAATTTGAGGTCCAGAAGAATGTTTGCAGACTTGATATCCCGGTGAATTATTTTAGGATGACCTTCATTTGATGATGATGTTGATGATGATGATAATTTATTCAGAGCTTAGCTTACAAAAATGAACAATAACACGCACGATTTTATTTACTCACAGTCTTCATGCAAGTAGGCAAGGCCTCTAGCTGATCCTAACGCAATTTTCAGTCTCCTCGACCAATCCATCACTGGGAGTCCCTTCGCTACGATCGATAAAGTAGATCGTCAAAGTAGCTAGGAAAAGAATCACATTTGATTCGCTCTTCAAAATTGGGCAAGCACTTTACCATGGAGGTGGTATTCAAGGGTCTTGTTAGGAACAAATTCATAGACCAACATCCTTTGTGCACCAGAGATGCAATAGCCAATTAGAGACACGAGGTGGCGATGGTGAACACGACCAATGATGTCGACCTCGGCATGGAACTCCCTCTCCCCTTGTCCGCTCCCTGACTTGAGCTGCTTCACCGCAATCTCCTTCCCGTTGGGCAGCACTCCTTTATAGACGTACCCAAACCCTCCTTGCCCAAGCAGATTGGAAGGGGAGAAGCCACTTGTGGCCGCTACGAGCTCCTCGTACGTGAACGTGCTACTGTTGAAAGCCGCAAGGGCGACGATGGGGGAGGGAGGCGGCAAGGGTTTCGGGCAGTGGGTTTCTGTAAATCCTACACTCATATCATCGTGCTTCGTCATGCTACAGGGCAGCCCCTGCAGTACTGGCCCGACTTTAACTGCATGGTCTCCATGGTGCCACTTTGGAGGTGGCGCACTGTAAAAGCCACTGTCTACAGATCGCACATGAATTTGTTTGAGGACAAATAAAATTAAGATAAGAATTGGCGATGAGAATTTGATAACATCACCTTTGAATGAAGGATCGGAATAGTATTTCATTGTATCGTGAGGCCTCTTCTTCTTCTTGGCACAGCAACAAGCGCACACAAAGATCAAGAACACAGCAACTAGCCCAACCACTGCCACCACTCCTATGACTATGACGATCGGCAAATTCGCCTTAGGTTGATCGACTTGATTAGAGTTTGTCGATAACTTTAAAGATGTTATTGAATTCTTTGAGTACTCCAACCCTGATGTAAAATGAAACAATGACGACGAGGACCTTAATTGGTGATGGGAAAATTGAAGAGAGATCGCTTTTAACAGAGGAGAACTAGTACCATTTGCAGGTGGCACCATTAATGAGGAGCTTGGTGGAGGAGGTGAGGATGATGGTGAAGGAGACGAGGATAAAAAACTCCTCGAAGAAGTTGAATTATTCACTAGTTGGGGAGCTGAAGACATTTTTCCAAAGATGGGACTCCGGATCTATTAGTTTCACCACCCTTTCTATAACTTCTCATTTGGATTTGTATGCCAAGAATCCCTGAAAAAAAATTCATGCTTGATTCAAATGCATCCAGTATAGCTCATTGTATTCAAAATGTAAGAAAATTTTAGTAGAAATGAAGAAGAAAGGAAGAAAGAAACTTACAACAAAATGTTTTTATCTTGCACAATTGAATTTCTTTTGAAACTAAAGAAACAGGGAGAGGAAAAGAGATGGTGCAACATGCACCACTCTCTTATCTTTAGAAAGCTATGTAGGATCTAATATATTGGGAGGTGAGATGAATTAAAGGCGAGAAGGAAGACAAACAAGATGGCAAGAAAACGAAGAGAAAAAAATTGAGAAAAAAGAGAACTAAATTTGTTAAGAGGTTACCTAATTTGGGTGGGTGGTGACTGCTTCTTGCACCACCATTCAATAAGTTTGATTGAATTTTGAGTTAAATTTTATTAAATTATTAGTTTGTTTAGGCCAAGTCAACATATATATATATATATATAATATAACATAATATAATATAATAGCATATGATTGATTGATTTTCTAAAAAATAAGTCATATTAAAATTTGAACAAATATTTTTACATCAATAAAATAAATCTTTATATTTTAAATTTTGCATTGGTGGGAGGTGTGAATTGAAGAAGGGAGCTATGAATTGAAGAAGCCAACAAACCAAAGGTACCAAAAAAAAAAAAACCTGAGCGGGATGGACTTGTTAGGTTAATGGATTAGAATGTATTAATGGGTTGGTTGACATTAGATAGGATAACAATTATCCTACATGCTATCAAGAAAAGAAGAGTAAAGAGAAAACATAAAAAGAACCTCCTAAAACGAAGAAAAATAAGTTGTTCTCTGAATGTTACCATAATAAGAAATTTTATTATGAATAAATGATAATTCTTCAACATCTAAACAAGACTCTTATATATACTACAACTTAAGGCTTAAATAAAGAAAAAAACTACAATTAATAGATCTTAATTTCAATGTTATAAAGAAAGGAAATAGATCTTTTATATATAAAAAAGTAGATAATTGAACGATATTAACTCAAAACAGGATGTAGATCAAAACAAATCCTCTCCTATAAATACTAGAAATACCAAAATTATCCTAAAAATAAAATTTTTAAAAAATAACAAAAAGACTTTGAAAAGGGTTTAAATGGTGGGATTGGGGCTAAAATTTTGTAGTTACGATTTCATCCATAACAAACGTAGGTTTTCAAATTATGCACGTGTAACCACCGACAGAGCCTAATTCTAAGTATCGAGTCAAAAGTTATGTCTTTTAAAGTTTGAAGAGTCATATTGAGTTTTATCATGGATTGAGTCTGCATTAGTCTTCCTGGGTTGAAAAGAACTTACCCTCAAGTTCATATTAGCTTCATCAACATCCGTCGACTAAGGAGTTAAGTGTTTCTCATTGAAAACATCAGAAGTCTTCAGATAACTAGGAATGCGCAACCTGTAAGCATTGTCGTTAATCTTCTGTAGTCTCTCACATGTTCTAATTTTCTGATTCTTTAACTTATTATACTCTTCAACAGGAAAATGATCACAAGTTAATATAGCCCCGACAAAATCTCTAATTTCAAAAAGTACATGCCAATGATGACTATCGACCCGAGCCTTATACTTGGTATTGTTTTTTATAATTGCTAGTTTTAGCTGCTCATGAATACCTTGAAAATGGTCTACCATTTCATCCCCTTTAGGACTAATTTGCCCTACACATGGAACATGGGCTAAGTCCAGAACGCCCGATGGATTCCGCCCATAGATAATCTCAAAAGGACTTAATCCCGTGGTTCTATTTCTTAATCTGTTGTAGGTAAACTTTACTTGAGATAATGTCTAGTCCCGCTGCTTTGGTTTAGTTCCTGCGAGGCATCTCAAAAGATTGCTCATACTCTGATTCACCATCTAGATTTGTCTATCTGTTTGAGGTTGGTAAACACTGCTAAAGTTTAACTGTGTCCCTAATTTTTCTTATAAGCTTTTCTAGAAATAACGGATGAATTTAGTATTTTGATCTAGAGTCATGGGCCTAGGAACGCCATGTAAATACATTATCTCCTTGAAGTAAAGATGGACAATCCGAGCAACATCCATATGTTGGACTCAGGTGAGGTCGGTGAGAGGGGAGGTGAATTACCTGAAATAGGAGTTAGCGAAATTCTTTTGCTTGGAACTTAGCAAGGATATATGTAATATATCCAATATATATATTTTAAATATATATATTTGATATCTCAAGATAAAGACTAAAACGATTAAAATTCAATCTAATGGAATAATCTTGACTAAAACGATTAAAATTCAATCTAATGGAATTCATAGCTGAAAACACAGATGAAATAATTAATAATAAATGTAAAAGAGTATATGTGAATTTAGGGATTTATTAGATTTTTTTGTATTTTTATTGAGTCATTTTAGATAATTTATGGGGATAAATGGGTTGACCTTTCTAAAGTTTATTTTGAATATCCAATTAAAGTGGGAGTTGATTGATTTCATTAATCTAGGTTTATGATTAATTAAGCCTAAGTATAAATAAGGAAACTTAGATTTTACGCTCATTCTCACCCAATCCCTTTCCCCTCTCCCGTGCGGCGCAATCTCGCCCGATCCGTCATCGTCACCGGCTGCTGCCCAAGCTCCATCGCCGGTGCAGCGCATCCTCCTCTCACTGCCACCTCCCATCGTCGATGTCAACCCCCTCTCATCGCCCCCTTTCTCCGTCGATCCACCGCCATCTCCTTGTCACCTCCCTCTTCACGCACACGCGACGTCCCTTGTGGACGTCGTTGCATCGGCGGCCCACAAGCCTCGATTCCCTTCTGCCCCTTTTCTTTTCTCATTCCGATCTCCTCGTCGACGTCGGCTGCCCCTACCACCGACAGTCAGGAGCACCATTCGGAAGTCCATCTGGCATCCTGAGGGTTCGCCGCTCATCTCCTGTTCACTGATCTTGAGAAAACCACTACCCACTGTTGTCGCTGACCTAACCTCACAGCGAATAGTTGCCGCTGACACGGATTGTTGTCAAGCTCATTGTGACTCACCCTTGCCGGCCATTGCTTCGTCAGTTGAGCTGCCGCCATTGGGTCTCTGACGTCAGCCATTATGAGAGCCGCTAAACTCCCTGCAGAGCCACTACCACTCTTCTCCACAGCCACTGCGGTGATTTCACTACGCCGATGATGGAGAAGGAATGGGTTGTGAAGGTGTTGTGGGATAAATTAGGTGGTTTCAATTAAGGTTTGCTAATCAGTTGAGGGATTGAGTTTAGTTATTTGATTCATGGTAGATTGGCTATAATACATGTTCCATGTTGCAGAGTTTGGATTCAATTTGAAGTATACCCTTGGACTTGAAGAATGTTTAGCATGACTTACATTTGAAGTGGATAGATCTTGCATATCTTTTTGATAGTTTTGATTATAGTGCATGATTGTTTACTGCCATGTCTGATGAGATTACAATTATTCGTCTACTTTAAATCTGTCCTATAGTGCTCTTGAGTTGATACCTTATTGGTTATCCTTATATGTTGATCTATTGTTGATAGCTATGCAGTTATGTTTATTATTCATGATTGAGTTTATATATATATATATATGCATGATATTACTAGACCCTAGTGTAGGATGATCATACCGTAGTTTAGGATATTGAGCATCTTGCTAAACCTGTGTTTGTTATTTCATACTATGGTATAGGATATTGAGTATCTTAATAGACCCTTGTTGTTATTTAGGCATATAGCTTATGTTCATGAATTTATATTATAGTATGGTTATAGACTTATCTTAAAATTTGGTGTTGGTCATTTTCATATCACGTGACACATCAAGTTAATTAAAATTGAAACTCATTGCAACTAAAGACAAGCATTGTAGTATGGAGTCCCAAGTCGTATTTTTCCAAGGATAACTAGTGAGTGTGTGTTAAAATCTATAATTGATTCAAATCGACTTATTACATCAACAAGGTCAATTATGCTTTTCCATTCGATTCACATTGCAAATTGTATTTTTCTACAATCAAAGATTAAGATCAAGGAAAATTCATTCTCATCTAAACTTGATTAAACTCCACCTCATCAAGTTAACCACAATTAAATTGGGATTCTTAAATATCAACTCATCAAATGAGTTAATTCTTATGAATTCTGGTTAAATTCATAGAAATGAAGTGTTAAACATTTAATATGCACAAACACAGTAGCCATTAAAATCTTTCATTACATACATGAATTGAGCATTCATCATACAAGCATGCTCAAAGTACAAAGATTGAATGTAAAGATCAAGGAATTTCCAACTAATAACCGAATCTAACAATCTAGCTATAATAGAATTTCAAGTTCAAGTTGAACATAATTACAAACTATTAAAACAATATTCGGATTGTAGAACTCAAACAGAAATGAAATTGCAAAAGTATATCAGAAACAAAATTTCAGAAGTAAACTCAAACAGAACTTGAAGTGGAAAATGCTAAACAAAGAATTAAGAGTAATCAAACAATCAGATCTTCAGATCTAAGCAAATTTAAGAACAATTCAAAGACAAAGATAAAGAAAAACCAAACCTAAAAACATTCCACATCCAAACCCCGAGCTCCAACTGCCCCTCTCTGCCAAAACAGAGATGCTCTCGGAAACCTCCCCTCAAACACCCAACGAGCAATAATCAAACTTTTAACTATTACCAGGTGACGCTCACAGATCCGAGAAACCTCCCTCTAAGCTCACACTAGACTGGTAACCTCATCAGCCAAAGAACAAAGCTCAGATTATGAAAATTGCAATTCAGATCGGTTGATCAAATTTATCCAGTTTCGCTGTGAAATGAAGATCGAAAGAGGATCAGAAACTCCAAGAAACCTCCCTCTAAGCTTTGTTGAATGCGAATAACGCCGATCGGGAACCTCCCTCGATCAGGTATGCGGCGGTGAAACAGAATCATAATCGCAACTGAAGAAACCTCCCTTCTGCCACTCTCTGCTCTCGGAGGATGAACGTCGGCTGCTCGAAATTGCTGTCGGAGAAGAAAGGCTGCTCTCGGATCTAGAATTGTGGAACGGAGCCTCGGCGTCGCGGAGAAGAAGACGAAGGTGAGCAGTGATCGCGAAAACGCCGAGCCCAGGGAAGCACTGTAGCTTCTCATGCTATTTAAATCAACCTCACATTTGATCCAATGGCTGAGAATGCTCGGAGCTAGATCAATGGTGAAAGATGACCTAAAATTCGATCCAAAGGCCCTGATCTTCATCTACGGTCCAGATCTACTCCTTATTAGGTTGGATGGTCCGGATCTTCAATGGATGGTGTAGATCTGCTCCAATCTTAAATGAACGGGTACAATTATTCTGGAGCTTGATTGTCTCTTTAAAACTCCAATCCGAGCACAAATTTGGTTCAAATTCATCCCAGTCCAAGAACCTTTGATGCCTACAAAATAACAATCAAATATTAACATCAAATAAAGCCATAATACAATAATTTACAATTAAGCCTAAAATCGATACACTGCATAAAAATGTGATGTAAATATGGGTTATATCTATAAAAACTACATAAAACCATGAATGAATGAATGAAAATAGTGTAATAAAATCATGGTTATCAAATTCCCCCACACTTACTCTTGAGCGTCTCGTGCAAGTCAAGAAAAACTAAAAATCCTACTTAAATGGCACCCCCTGACAAATTTCTAAACATGATTAGAAAATAAAGAAAGTAAACCATCTAAGATTATCACATTCCAAAATCTCAAGCATTCATGGACTTAAAACTTTACTCTTGGTTAACAACATAATAATTTCCATCTATCATGAGTAAATTGAAATTGATTTCACACTAAAAACCTCACAAGATAGAGTTTTTGTGGCCCTCATCCTATTCACATGTAATCACACAAAAAAAAAAAAAATGGAGGGCACTCATGCTACTTGTGCTTCTTGCCCTACCATATGATTGCTTATCTTCTACTCTCTACCATGATCATGGATACAAATCACAATATGAAGGTTAATCATAGAAAAGAAAATGTAAGGATATGAATTAAGTGCACATCAAGGCATTAGTTGCAAGAAAATATAAGAAAAGAAAGAATTAACTCAAATAAAAGAAAAGAAAGAAAGATTTAGCTTTAGTGGAAAACATGGATACAAAGAATGCTATATAATTGAGTACTTGGCCATACTTCCCTCTTTCTCTTCTTCCTTACTCTCCTACAATTGCATATCCAATGATTCCTCAATTCAATACTTAGCCTTCCCAAAATTTGACACACATTAGTAGAACTTAACCTTCATTGCATTTGTTTCCTTCTTGTTTTAGCTATAGAACTCACTGTACACTTCCCTTTTAATTGTTTCTTTCAAGTTCTAACTAATGATCCTACTAATCCTTGAACTCTAAGGCTTTTTCTTCTAAATTTTGACCATTTGTTTCACCTTGCATCACTGACCATTGCAAAATCTTCACTTCTAAATTTCAGCATTTCATCATCTGTTATGATGTCAATTTAAACCTTCTTGTTCTCTAATTGTGCATTCAATCAATGAGACAACTTGGATCATACCTTACCTCCCCCACACTTAAATCTTTGTCCATCTCGGACAAACCAAATAGAGCACACTAAATTTAGTAGCTTACTTATATCATTGATCTTAATTCAAATTCTCGGATTAAGTATCAAGATTTGGAATTCCAAGTCATTTTATCCTGAAGATTGAATAGTTGAACTTGTCAATGTCCCTCATTTAGCACTTAATCAGTAAAAACTTGAATTCAATCCACTTTTTGATCAGAACATCAGTTATAAGATTAGTACAGCTGCTGATCAGTGAGTACATTTCAGTTCTGTCCACTTAATTTGTGTCCCTATTTTGTATCAACTTCTCAGTCCAAAAATCTTAGAAACTCTAGATAAACTAGATTAGCAGTTAACAAGACAAGAACAACATCCAGACTTCAATTTTTCAAGTGATAAGCGCATGCTCTAAAAACCAATTAACATAGCAACTGCATGTTTCCTGAATTTCCTGTACAGTTTCTAAATTTTATATCAACTCATCATCGTCTAACCTCCAAAAATTCCAATTTCTTTACATCTGCCTTTTAAGATCCTTATCAAATCATCCTCCAAAGATTTCTGAATTTTAGCAACTTAAACTTGCTACAACTCATTTACCAAAATGCAGAAATGCTTCATTCAATTTTCAGTCAGCACAAATTTAGATTTCTGCAAAATTGTATAGAGTATCAATTTTCAGCCAGCACAATTTTCAACTTGTTACTGCAATGAAGTATCAATTTCAATCCTCAACATTTAGACTTCTCAAACCTTTCCTTCATTGTAACTTGTAGTTATTTCTATATTAGCTAGAAAATGATTCCATATGTGATTTGAAACCAACAGATTAAATTCACACAGATTTAAAGTAAGCTGTTCTCAGCTTTCATCTCTTCACTGCTTTTAGTATCAATTGGCTGACATCATTTTCATTTATTTCTTTTAAAACCTTATAATACCATCATGAATGCTTCTTGAATTGAATGACAATCACTAATCGAAGTTCAAATCATGCTCCTTGATCAGGTTCTCAACAACAAATCCATGTTTCAACCGCTTACAGATTAACATTTCAGTAGCTATGTAGGTATGTTACATGAAGAATTCTCTTGCCAAGAATAGAACACAGCAATAACCAAATTAACCAACATTTGTTACTGAAAATACAAGATCTTCACTTAAGTTTCTCAATGATTTGAAGCCTGCTAATAAAAGTTGGCACACACTTGATATAACTCAAAAACTAAAATCTGTTTTTCACCTCACTGTTTTAAGTATCAAGTTCTACCCTTTCTTTCTTCTTTTCAACTTCAATGATGCTATCTTCAAGTGCTTCATGAGTGGAATAGTAATAAAATTTTGAATCTTGATCCATAATGATCAAATTTCCAGCAGATAAACATTACTGCTTCTATAGAGAAACTGTTTGCAGTTTCAAACAGCAGCTTCTAGAATTCAGCAAGTTTAAGAATTTGCTTCTTCACTGTTTTGAGCACCTTGATTCCATCCAGTAGATTTGTGGAGAATTGGAAAAGATGTAAACATTTACTTCTGAGAATATAAGAGTTTCAATTAATTTCCCAATGATTTAAAGGCTAGTAAAGAAATATTGGTACTCATTTGATACTCAATTAAATTGAATTCTGTTTCCTTTCTTGCTGCCCTTACTGCACTCTTTTCAACTTCAAATGGTTCAAATATTTTACTTGCCAAACTTATAAAGTTCCTGATCAAACTTGACAATTTAGTCTCTGTAATGAACTTAATTCCATTATGTTTTGATCATTCGAACAGCCTTGATCTCTAAACAAGCTCATCTTTTCATTTCTGAATTCTTACAACTGAATGGTAAAGTTTCTATTCTTGAAGTTCTTTTGTGCATTTGATTACTAAAGCATTTTTGCATCAATCCCTGATTCTGTTCACAACAATACCCAAATAGAAAATGCAATCTGGTACAGCTCCACAAATCCAAAAACCTTATTCTGCAAAATTCCAGCTCCAACATCATTTCTACTTTTCTGTTTCAGACATGGTACAGCTCATGGGCAGCCCCTCTAACAGAATTTTTAGATGTTTGCATTTCAAAACCTTCTTCAACATGTTTTCGAATAATTCAAAAATATCACCAAATAACAATTTCCAGAATTCAAGTCTATTTAAGCTTGCTTTATACATGAATAAGCTCAAGGAATGATTCTATTTAGCATTGCAATCTTAAGAGCTTGGATTTAAAACCTTGTTATTCAAAAACAGAATTATCAGGTGGCTCAAGAAATCCTTCACAAAAACAACCCTTTAATAATTACTCTTCCCAATCTTGAACCAGCCATAAGAAAATGCATCAAAAATGTAATCTACACATATCATCCAAAAACCTTCCCCTACACTTCAACTTAGTCCACCTTGCCAAAATATTCATTATATAACAAACCATGTATTCACATCTAAAAGATTTTACAAATGAGAAGACATAAAATGAGGTGTTGCCACCATGAGGTATGGGTTTAAATCTCGGCAAAAGCCGAGATAAAATGTCTCCCTTATGTGCTAGTCACTATTCCAAAGGCTAGTAGTCCGGCTAGTAGCCATCCGTGATTTACCTCCTCCGTGTTGGCCCTAGGACGGGTTAGCGAGGGCGCTGGGGGCGAGCGTATTCGCCTTTTGCCACCATGTATCCACATCCAAAAGATTTTACAAATGAGAAGACATAAAATAATGTGATGATTATCAAGAAAAAATAGCAAGAATTTGTGTGAAAGAGAAACAAATTAATATACCTTCACGATCATGATTTAATCCATTGAATTGTGGTTTTGAAAGAATCAAAGCAAGTTCTAGAGTGCAATAACACAAGAGCATCACTCAATTAAAGCTCGTCCTCACTATGCATGAAAATGTATCAATTCAATTTATCAATCAAATGTCCATTATTAAATAGAAACCTTGAGAAAATTAAAAGCTCATTATTGACATTAAGCCCCAAAAATACATTCTCAAATCTAGCTCACATTCTCTACTTCTAACATGTTATAGAAAAATTGCTAGGGGTGCCATTTTCTTATTCACACTCAGAATTAAATGCAATAAGAAAACTAACAACTGTAAACATAACTAAATGCAATAAGAAAATCAACTTTTGCACTCAAAGAATTTATTAAAGAAAAAACTAAACATTAAACATGAATTAAAATGCAAAAGGAAATTTAGTTGGAACAAACTCCCCTTTTTCCCGGTGGTTGAAGAAGATTTAAAAGAAGAAGCCACCCCGAAAGTGGAGTACTCGTGGTTACCCTCAAATCCTTTTTATTCATCATTTTTCCATTGCAAATTCTTTCTGGATGGCTGAGGCGGTTTAGTTCAAGCATCCACTCTGGAAGCTTGTATTCTCCTACAACATCAATAAAAGACGATCTCTCCCACACACATATGGGATAAATAGAAAATAGGAGAATATTAGTGTGGGTAGAATATATATCAAGAAATGAATTACATCTAATAAAATCAACAATTGGTACTTCTGTGAAATTTTCTAATAATTCACAAAAAATACTCACCTTATCATGTTGAAAAGTACCTAGAGTGGTGTTTGTTACCTCTTCCTCATCAAGTAATGGCCCAAGCTCTGGTTCTGGTGAATGTACATCCAAATGTAGTGATTCTTGGGTACTTGCCTCCATAGTACAAATCCCTACACTTACATCCTCAATTTTTGGTGATTCTTGAGGTAATGCTTTCAGTAAGCAATCCCCTACACTTAAATCATCTTCAACATCAATGCCTGCATCATTCACAACATCTAGAGTAACACTATTAGTAGAATCAAAAGTATGTTCAACTACATTATCACAACAATAAAAAGTACTTAAAGAATCTAGTGAAGTAGTAGATGCAGTGTCAGGCCTGATAAGAGCTCCACAACCCATCTCCTCACTGGTGCTTTGTGTTTGTAACTGGTTTATGGATGATGCAATTTGATCCAATTGTAACTATATATTCTGTATCCTTAAAAGTTGTTGCTCTGGATGCTCTCTCATTTGTTGCATAATCTCCATGACTTTCCATGTTGACTCATCCATTTGAAGTTCATTTTGTTCAAAAAGATTTGGCAAAGAATAAGTTGAAACTTCTTGAAATCCATATGAATTCTGGTAGGTTGGAAATGACTCACTAAATTGACCTTGTGCACTTTCATACCTGAAACATGAATTATCCACCCAATTAGCATTAAAAGTATTAGAAAATGACTCATACCTATTTTGTTGATCCATTGTTGGGTAAAATTGATACTCAGGCTGAAAATACTGATTCTCCATTTCACCTTCAAAATTCTGAAAATATGGATCCATGCTAAAGAAATCTCCTGTTCTCACATAACATCACTAAAAATCAAGATTAGAAGACTCAAGAGCATAAAGTTTCAAATACATGATAATATGAACATAAAGGCACTTAACAATTCAAGAATAAATCAACATGAAAATATAAAAAGAATAGCAATCAAATCAAGAAAGATGCATACAAAATTAACCAATCAATGCTCAATCTAAAATAAACACACTACTAGTTACTCCTTGGCAACGGCGCCAAAATTTGGTGTTGGCCATTTTCATGTCACGTGGCACATCAAATTAATTAAGATTGAAACTCATTGCAACTAAAGACAAGCATTGTAGTATGGAGTCTCAAGTCATATTTTTCCAAGGATAACTAGTGAGTGTGTGTTAAAATCTAGAATTGATTCAAATCGACTTATTACATCAACAATGTCAATTATGCTTTTCTATTCGATTCACATTGCAAATTGTATTTTTCTACAATCAAAGATTAAGATCAAGGAAAATTTATTCTCATCTAAACTTGATTAAACTCCACCTCATCAAGTTAACCACAATTAAATTCGGATTCTTAAATATCAACTCATTAAATGAGTTAATTCTTATGAATTCTGGTTAAATTCACAGAAATGAAGTGTTCAAACATTTAATATGCACAAACACAGTAGCCATTAAAATCTTCCATTACATACACGAATTGAGCATTCATCGTACAAGCATGCTCAAAGTACAAAGATTGAATGTAAAGATCAAGGAATTTCCAACTAATAACCGAATCTAACAATCTAGCTATAACAGAATTTCAAGTTCAAGTTGAACATAAATTAAAACAATATTCGGATTGTAGAACTCAAACAAAAATGAAATTGCAAAAGTATATCAGAAACAAAATTTCAGAAGTAAATTCAAACAGAACTTGAAGTGGAAAATGCTAAACAAAGAATTAAGAGCATTCAAACAATCAGATTTTCAGATCTGAGCAAGTTCAAGAACAATTCAAAGACAAAGATAAAGAAAAACAAAACCTAAAAATATTCCACATCCAAACCCCGAGCTCCAACTGCTCCTCTCTGCCGAAACAGAGATGCTCTCGGAAACCTCCCCTCAAACACCCAACGAGCAATAATCAAGCTTCCAACTATTACCAGGTGACGCTCATAGCTCCGAGAAATCTCTCTCTAAGCTCACACTAGACTGATAATCTCATCAGCCAAAGATCAAAGCTCAAATTCTGAAAATTGCAATTCAGATCGGTTGATCAAATCGATCCAGTTTCGCTGTGAAATGAAAATCGAAAGAGGATCAGAAACTCCAAGAAACCTCCCTCTAAGCTCTGTTGAATGCGAATAACGCCGATCGGGAACCTCCCTCGATCAGGTATGTGGAGGTGAAACAGAATCAGAATCGCAGCTGAAGAAACCTCCCTTCTGCCACTCTCTGCCCTTGGAGGATGAACGCCGACTACTCGAAATCGTTGTCGGAGAAGAAAGCCTACTCTCGGATTTGGAATTGTGGAACGGAGCCTTGGCGTCGCGGAGAAGAAGACGAAGGTGAACAGTGATCGCGAAAACGCTGAGCCCAGGGAAGCACTGTAGCTTCTCACGCTATTTAAATCAACCTCACATCTGATCCAACGGCTGAGAATGCTCGGAGCTAGATCAACGGTGAAAGATGGCCTAAAATCCGATCCAAAGGCCCTGATCTTCATCTACGGTCCAGATCTACTCCTTATTAGGTTGGATAGTCCAGATCTTCAATGGATGGTGTAGATCTGTTCCAATCTTAAATGAACAGTTACAATTGTTCTGGAGCTTGATCGTCTCGTTAAAACTCCGATCCGAGCACAAATTTGGTTCAAATTCATCCCGGTCCAAGAACCTTTGATGCCTACAAAATAACAATCAAATATTAGCATCAAATAAAGCCATAATACAATAATTTATAATTAAGCCCAAAATCGATACAATGCATAAAAATGTGATGTAAATATGAGTTCCATCTATAAAAACTACATAAAACCATGAATGAATGAAAATAGTATAATAAAATCATGGTTATCACTTATGTTCATGAATTTATATTATAGTATGGTTATAGACTTAGGCTCGTGCCTGCAGGACACTGATATTATAGGTAGATAGTTGTATACTAATATGAAGGTGTATATATTAGTGAGATTATACTGACCTAGACTTGATGGTAATCACTCCCTAGCAAAAGGGTAGTGTATTTCACTAGACTTTCCCCTCTAAATCAACCCCTAGGATTTCTTGGTATTAATCCCGTTATTTGTTATATCTGCGATGATTCCACGGAATTAGTCGAGATATTAATTCTAGGTGATAAGTAACTTGGGGACGTGATTATCTGTTTTTTGCTCATATATTAGTAGGATTATATGTAATATTTGGCACCGAGTATCCTAGTAGACCCTTACTTGTTATATAGGCCCATGCCTATACATTAGTAGAATTATACTATAGTGTAGAATTTCGAGGATCCTACTAGACCCTTAGTTGTTATATCTTATCGACCATTGTGAGTTTTTAGTGACCATTGGTATATACCCTGTCTGCCCACGGGGTCATCCGTGGTAGAGCATTCTCCTGCAGATAGTGACTAGTTACTTGCCCTATCTGCCCATGGGACCATCCGTGGTAGAGTGTTCTCCTGCAGACAGTGACTAGTCATTTACCCTGATTGCCCATGGAATCATCCATGGTAGAGCGTTCTCCTGCAGTCAGTATTGGTTATGTGCTTGCTATATGTCAGTTATATATTTGTTCATGCAGGTTTGGATGTACTGTATGTACTCCCGATTTATTGGTTATACTCGGTTGAGCAGGTTAGTGAGGTGCTATGTTATTGATTATACTTTTGATCAGCTGGAGATTATTTTGTGACACCTATGTTAGTTAGTAAGCATTTTACCTGAGACAGCTTCCTTTGACCTCCTGTTAGTATATTATTCATGCATTATTTTCTTCTACCCATTGAGTATTTTATACTCACTACCCGTTGTTTTTCTTTGATCCTCAGGTAGCAGATAGAGGATGTGTATCACTCAGTGGTCCTAGCTGCCAGTCCCACTCGAGTTTGGATTTCTATATGAGTTGTTAGCTTACTTTTCGCTGCTTATAGTTTGGATTTCCTCTTTGTATCAAATGTTTATGTCATCGGTTATGCTTTTGGTTAATTTAATATGTTCACATGTACATGCATACATATACGCATTATCATTTTGTGACTTGGTGTTGATATATTACATCGGTATTTTATGTTGGCTTGAATTGATTTGATATCGTATTTCCTATATTGTTACTAGGGGGTACCGTCTAGTTTGGTAGATAAGTATACCCTCGGGGCATGATAATTTTATTGGTATCAGAGCATGGTTTGAGTTTGAATGCTGGGTTTTGTATTTTTGGGATTTTGATCTCCTTTTGATTTATGATTTTTCGAGTTTGAGATAAGGCAAGCCAAAGGACATCTCTGGGCTATAGGAAGTAAGGTATATCTCTAATGATTATCTTATTTTCTATGTTCACTATATTGTTAGATTATGGTTAGACACTCTCTAATTTAGTTGAATTGGGTATCTGTTTCTATATCTTCCTAGTAGGTATTCACTGACTTGGTGTACCATGATGACACTTAGTCAATCAATCCTATTCGTAATTGTGGTTGAGGTTGACCATGGAAGCGACTAGTGACCCATTGAGGACTCGACCTTGATGATGAGAATGTTATTTCTCTAGTAGCACCGCTTGATACCGAGTAGGAAAGCAAGGATCAGATCTATCAACAACCTAGGGGAGATCAAGGAACACAGTCTCAGGTCATCTCTTGTTATTACCAGTTTGGTAAAGGACAAGGAATATACATCCACACTCATAGCCAGTAAAGGATCGATGCATCCTAGTGATGGAGACTTTCACCATGAATTGCTTGTACTTGGTTAACTAACTTAGAAAGTACCTCTAATATGTGACCTGCATCGATACAGAAAAAGTGTAGAGCTAGTTGCTTAACACTTGAGATACATTCGGGTATGTTACCGGACTTGATGCGAAGAAGGATATAGATCGCATATCATTGTTGGCTCGGTTAGTAAAGGATTGATTTACTCTGGTTCATAGAGTTTCTGACCTTAGGTAGGTTGTGCCTAGTTAGATAGCTTAGAGGGCATATTTAAGTACATGATTTGTACAGATGCAGACAAGTTGAATGCCATAGAAATTAAGGTATGGTTGGTTAGACTCTATCTAATTTTGTTGGATGGTGTAGCTATTTCTATACATATCTGTTAGGTACTAATTTATTTGTTCTAGCATAATGACACTTAGTGAGTCCTCCATATGCATAACAATAGTTCCTTGCAGATTATATGTTTCTATATTGGAATTATTTATTTATATTGTTCATCTTCACTACCTTGAATCCCTCTGAACTTTTGATATTGTGCTTCTGAGGGTACTTACTGGCTGAGGAATAGCTACAAACAAGTATGATTCCATCTAGTGATTTCGTCATCTATTTTATCACTACAATTCAAGTTCCAGTGATCTTTTGTGCAAGTTCTAGACTTTGCATCTTCAAAATTAATTAAAGTTTAGTTATCACAATAAAAGAAGGGTGGTCCATAGTTTTTATGATTCCACATGTAATTTGAATAGATAATTCTTGGTTGTAAATTTTCTTGTTATATCGGTAATCTGGAACAATGTTCCATAGTTCATTATTCTTAAATATCAGGGTAAATTAAGTTCCCTTAATTTGAAACATTACACAAATGGTTTCTTTTCCATGCTCTTACAGTTGGTCCTATTTGCTAATCAATAAGTGGTGATCAGATCTACAGGCCATTTCTCTCTATCTCTTTTGCTCATCTAGCATGCTTTGTCTGGCATCGATCATCACTTAACACACACACTCTCTCTCTCTTTCTATGTGTCAAGCTCATGATTCGCTAATAACTTTTTCTAACATTGTTCAACTCTTAGCCAAGCTTTTTGTCATACAATTTTTCTTGCTCTTGCATGGGGCAATTAGGTCCTTTCCATGTGAAGGATAAAAGGCTCATAACATAGTTGGAAGTGTCAATTTCTCACCAAATTATATGTGAAGGATAAAAGGCTCATAACATAGTTGGAAGTGTTAATTTCTCATCTATTTGGTAGTGGTTCTTACAAGTTCTTGGTGACTCCTCTATATTAATGGTTAGCAAAATCATTTGATACAATTTGTTTGAATTGGATAAATGACATTGAATGTCATTCTGATTGATCCTGTCTGAAATCTGTGAGATGGGATGCTGGCTCTGATGGACGGTGCTCTTCCGTGATCCTACACACAATGAAACAAATCAACAAAGTATTAGTGAACTAAGATCGGGATTGGGATCTCTAGCTAGGCCCTTCGACGCTCAAGTCAGTTTCTCTCTCAAAGATGGAAGAAGAAGAAGAAGAAGAAGAAGAACTAAAGTGAAACATAGTTTAGATGCTAAAACTTGCATACCTTGCCAACGGAGAGGATTCCCCTTTTTATACTACCTCATATGACCTCTGTAGTCGTGAGGTGGTCCCCTATTTGTTAGAGTTTGTTAGGAGATGAAGTTATTTCCTAGGCTTTGTGCAATACTCTGTTTACGAAATCTTTTTTGTATCCTAGATGTACCTCTTTTGTCGTTTGTGACTTATGGAGACACACCATTATAACCGAAGAAGCTTCTAGAAGATATTTCTTGCCAAATTTGCTAGGCTATCATATCTTGGCCGGTCGCTCAAACCGGCTGCATATATGATAATAATACTTTCTGCTGAATATGTCTCGGTCGATCATTCAAGCCGACTGTATATAATAAGAATACCTTCTGTTAAACTTATCTTGGTCGATCGTTCAGGTCGGCCGTATATAACAGGAATGCCTCGGTCGGTCATTCAAGTCGGCCGTATATATAACAAAAACACCTTATGCCTTACGCTCGATCGGGTTTTGCCCGACTGAGTGTATACGAGAACATGGGTGCTCGCTCGGTCTCTGATTAGCCGGTAACGTGCTAAGAATAATATATAAGGCTAAATGTCTTTACACTCGGGCAGGCTTTGCCCGGTCGAGCGTATATGAACGCATGGGCGCTCGCTCGGCCTTCGGTCGGCCGGTAACATGCTAAACACCACATACAAGGCTAAGTACCTTTACGCTTAGGCAGGCTTTGCCCAGCCGAGCATATACGAGCACACGGGTGCTCGCTCGACCTTTGATCAGCTGGTAACGTGCTGAAAACCATATACAAGGCTAAATGCCTTTACGCTCAGGCAGGCTTTGCCCGGCCAAGCGTATACGAGCGCATGGGCGCTCGCTCAGCCTTCGATCGGTCGGTAACGTGCTGAAAATCATATTCAAGGCTAAATGCCTTTACGCTTGAGTGGGCTTTGCCCGGTTGAGTGTATACGAGAGCGCATGGGCACTCGCTCGGCCTTCAATCAGTCAGTAACGTGCTGAAAACCATATACAAGGCTAAATGCCTTTACGCTCGAGTGGGCTTTGCCCGGTCGAGTGTATACGAGCGCATGTGCCTTGCTCAGCCTTTAATCGACCGATAACGTGCTGAAAATCATATACAAGGCTAAATACCTTTACGTTTGGGCGGGTTTTGCCTGACTAAACATATATGAGCACATGGGTGCTCGCTCAGCTTTCGATCGGCCGGTAACGTGCTGAAAACCATATACAAGGCTAAATGTCTTTAAGCTCAGGCGGGTTTTGCCCGACTAAGCGTATATGAGCGCATGTGCCCTCGCTCGGCCTTTGATTAGCCGGTAACATGCTAAAAACCATATCCAAAGTTAAATACCTTTACGCCCGGGTGGGCTTTGCCCGACCAAGTGTATATGAGCACATGGGTGCTCGCTCAGCCTTCGATCGGCCAGTAATGTGCTGAAAACCGTATACAAGGCTAAGTGCCTTTATACTCGAGCGGACTTTGCCCGGCCGAGCGTATACGAGCACATGGGTGCTCGCTCGGCCTTCGATCGGCTGGTAACGTGCGGAAAACCATATACAAGGCTAAATCTCTTTACTCTCGGGTGGGTTTTACCTGGCCGAGCATATACGAGCATATGGGTGGTCGCTCGACCTTCAATCGGCCGGTAACATGCTGAAAACCATATACAAGGCTAAATGTCTTTACGCTCGAGCGAGCTTTGCCCGACCAAGCGTATACGAGCACATGGCCGCTCGCTCGACCTTCAGTCGGCCAGTAACATGCTAAAAACCATATTCAAGGCTAAATGCTTTTACGCTAGGGTGGGCTTTGCCCGGCTGAGCATATATGAGTACCTTGGCATTCACTCGGTCTTCACTTAATTGACTATATATCTTTCCTATCCTTCTCGACCTTGACCCCTCCTCTACTAACCAGACCGACCTATCATAACCAGTATCATTAGCCTCCCTTTCAAGTCTAGTTGAAGAAGGTATAGCCGACTGACTAGACCTAAGTCTACTTTTGCCCTTTTGTTAAATATTATTTTTTTAAAAACATTTCATATCTACTATAGTGATCCCGTGACACCCTCAGCATATATCCTGTGACCAAATTAAATAGGGGTGTGATCCTAATTTCTGCAACACCAACCTTTACTCTTTCTTGCTTCACTTTCTTCCGGGGATATTATTGAGAGTTATGGCTTCAAGTATTCCTCCTTGGGATCAACTATTGTCCGAGAAAGAGAAGTCTTTAGTGGAGGCTACACAAGCCTTAGATTTCCATCACTCGCACCAAAGAGAGCTGGAAGTACATTTACAAGCAACTCAGTCTCAAGTTCAGTCTGAAGTGGCTTTGAGGAGCAAAACTTATTTGGATTTAAAGCAGAAGACTGAAGAATTAGATGACCTGAGAGATTGTCATACTTCAGAAATAACCGTGTTGACTAGAAAAGCTCATGTAGACGGGGTACTAATATTGCGATAACAACAAGACTTGGAGCAGCAGAAAGTTAAGGTAAATTTTTTACAAGCTGAATTAGATTGGGTCAGATCAGAGCTAGCTTCTTTAACACAAACCCAAGAGGCTGAATCACACAAACACAAGAGGACAGGGCAAACATCTCATCTTTGTCCAGGCTATTATTCCCCCACACGCCCATACTTGGGATGGGCAGAACAATCTGGTAGCTCCAGGAAGCAAGACAAGTAGAAAATTATTTATTTGTTATATCTGTTTATGAAAGATTCACGGAAGTTCAAGAGTTATGATTGTATAATTACTGATGATAATATAAAGTTCTATGTTTATATCTGGTTATGTTATTTACCTCGCCAAGTATTTCTTAGTTCATCCAGGTCTAATTTAGCTAATCATACGTTATTATATATATATATATACACACACACACAATATTTTGAGATTCACGCGGTTTTTCAAAATTATTTCGTTGGTAATTGGTCCTTCAATAGAAAGAGAGTATTAGAGACGCTCGAAGATATGACGCCTTAGCATATGATTTGGTCTGTTCTGTCTATCATAAATGCCTCTTCCTAGGCGAGCGTCACATAGCATTTTTCCCATTCATTGAGGCGACCTTTAGCACACTTTTTTGTTCCTGTCTCATCACATACTCCTCTTAGTAGATCAACGGTCCTCTTTTGTTGAGTTGTTTCAATTTAACGGTGATCCCCATATTGCCCTAAAACCCTAAGTCTCTTTTAACTCTTCACTCTTCGTCTTCCTCCGGTCACTCTTTGGCGATTTTATTTTCCGACCCCCTTCAACAACTTGCGCTTCTTCGTCTTCCCTGGTCCTTTTCTTTCCTTAAAGACTTAGTAAGTCGCTTGATCCTTGAGTGTTTCTATTTTTCACCATGGTTGAAGAGTCTTTACTTCCTTGGTACGCTCAAATCCACTCTTCCTTTACTACCGCCGATCGAACTTCCATCCGTTCTCTATATGAAATCCCTAAAGAATATCGTATTAAGGTCCCGCAACCTGACACTCATCCCTATCTTCCTCCTGATGGCTGCATTACCTTTTTCAAAGACTAGTTAGTTGCGGATTTGTGCTTTCCGATTCCTCCATTCTTGATAGATATAAGTCAATATTTTAGTATTCCTCTGCAATAGTTTACCCCCAATACTTTTCGATATCTTTGTGTGCTATATATGGTATTTCGCCTCTTCAGTATTCCTCCTACTCCTCAGAATTTTTCCATGTTTTCCTATCCTAAAAAGTCAGAACCGAGAGTGTTTCTTTTTTAATCTCGCTCCAAGATGGTGTTCTTTGAAGAAATGCCTTCATCCATTAAGGGTTGGAAATCATGTTTTTTCTTTATCAAATTTCCTGGGTCCGTCGCATGATCTACTAAGTGGCAATCCACTTTTTCCTCTCTCCTTGACATAAAAGAGCTTCATCAACAACCAGTTTTCTCTGAATATTCCAACAAATTACTGGGTCATCACTTTTATATTCACCAATGGATACACAATGATCTTTTATATCTTTTTGGCATAAGCCTTGGTCAAAAGAGACTACAATGTTCCTTTGGTAAGTCTTGATATTTCAATCATCACTCTTTTACTAACTAAAACATTTTTTTATTTGTTACAGTGGACGCTATATTCAGAGCTTTGGTTGATAAACAAATTCGTCTAGAAGAGGATGCGGTAATAGCTAAGGATCCTAGGAGCTTAAGGCAGAGCTTAACGTCGCATCAGTTCAAGCATCTGATGCTCCTTTACCTGAGCCTTCTATACAACCAATGCTCGCCTCTAGTTCTCATACCACTTCTGGAGAGACATCCACAAGTTTACCTCTAGAGGACGCCCCTTTGGAGCTACAAGAACAAACACCTGAAGTTACTCCTAAGGGAAAACGTCTGGGGTGAAAATTGACTCTGACACCCCTCCCAAGAGACGCACCCCTTCGATTTCTGAAGATGTTGAGCAAGAAGGTGCTCGAGTTGCTTCTCCTTAACCCACTTTTTCTTCCTTGTACCCTGTGCTTGCCTCTCCACCTATTCAACCACCTGAAGATCCTTGCCTTCTAAGTGCCAGTTTGGATCCTAAGTTCATGATGACTTTCCCAGAACCAATTCCTTTACCTAACCAAGGAACTCAAGGTCCTCCTATTCTTCTTTTTTCTCCTCCTTCCCTTCATAGTTCCCTATCGTCTTCCTCCATATCTGCTTCCACCCTTCCCATATTATTGGAGAGGGGGGGTTCTTTGACTACAGTTTGGGCGAAGGACTGTAAAGAACTTGAAAAGCTCTCCCTTGTTAAGTGGGCTAATAAATTTTCTTTCGAAGAAACTAAGATACTGTGCCCTTTGTGATTTGTTGTTTCATTAATGCATTCTAACAATAACTTCCCTTTCTACAGCGATGGGTTTTTAATATGAGTATGGCCAGCCAATTATATGATTTATCTTAAGAAAACGCTCTACACTAAGACTGCAAACTGCTAGATCGTCCTCGTCTCATGCCTCCAAAGAATTAGTGGAGTTATCCAGCCAATTACAAGAGACCCACAAACTTCTCGAGGTAGAACTTAAAAATTCAAGTAAATGGAAAGATTCTATAGAGAATTTTGAATCTCAAGCTAAATCAAAGACCATCTTTCGCACTGAACTGACATCCAAAGTGGAAAAGTGCAATGTTGAGAACGCTCAATTGGCGTCTCAGCTACAAGCATTGAAGGATGCTCACGCTTTAGGAATGACTGCTAAAGACTCTGATTTATAATCTAAAGATTCTGAGCTAGACACTTTATGTTCATCCCTAACTGTAGCTAAAACAGAGTTGTCCTCCAAAGATTCTGAATTTAAAGCTTCTCAAGATGCTTTTGCGGACTATCAGGCCGGTGAAGATGAACGATTCGAAAAGAGGAAAAGAAAACTCCTAGAGTCTCCTGAATTTAATGCCCCTATTGCTGCTTCGATTGCTAAAGCTTTCACTCATGGAGCTGAAGGGGGTGTAAAACAACTAAAGAACAAGGGACATCTAGTTTCTGACCCTCCAGTTAACTTTCTCGATCGTAGGGAACTGCTTGCTACAATACCTCCTGATTTATCCCCTATGCTGATTTAACTTTTGATTTGCTTTTCAATATATTTTTGTGATGTAAAACAACGAATATTGACATTCCTATGATATTACAATTATTTGCGTAATTTATTACTGTTCTTATTTGTGGAGTACCTGGAAATTTGTATGACTTTATGTTGATTATAATTGGTTTTGGTTTCATTATTGAAGGATTAAATTACTATTTCCAATCAAAATTTATGTTTGGGTTTGTTTTATCACCCTTAGGGTTATTATTTATTAATCTTCCTATAAGTATATTATCTTTATTTTAATTTATACTTTATTTCTTGGTAACAATTTTTGCCTGACTCTTTCCGACCGGGTAAGACTACTTCTATGTTTAATTTTGCCCGAACTTATTACTCGGTCGACCTCAGATGACCGGTCGGGATTACTTCTATGCTTAATCTCATATGAATTTAATACTCGACCAGCATTTGATGACTAGTCGGGTGTATTCCTATGTTTGATTTCGTCTGAACTTAATACTCAGCTGACCTCTGATGCCTGGTCGAGTTTGGTTATTGTAACTTTAATTAGTCTTTCAGATTTGATCGTCAGTAACAGCTGACCGAGTTTGTAACCCTTATTTTATATAAATATTTAGTAGTTCTTGGGATGTGGGAACTTTTAATTTTGGTAATGGCTTTAATGTCTTGGGGATATAACCTTTTGCATCGGTTACCGATACTATTTTCTTATTAGTGATACATATGTTCATGAAGTCTGGACCGTACCTATCTCATCATGTTCACCGCCTTATCAATCCATCCAACGACTCCTTTTTGATCCCGCTTCTCTCTTCACCCTAATCTAATGCTTCCCCTTAAAATTCCTTTTTCGATACCGTACCAAGACTTTTAAAGGGAAAAGAGAGAAAAACCCCTAACACTTCATCTTCTTCTTCTTCCTTTAGTTTGCATATTCCTGATTCTTCTTCTTCCACTAATTGTCCTTGTTCCTACTGCTCCTTCCTGTTCACTATGTCGACCTCCGATGAGTGGTACATGTTAGGATGTATACTAAAGGCCTAGCTTTTGGTATAAACATTTATCTAGAAATAAGAATCACATTGGTCAAATGTCTACATTTATGATAAATGTATTTGTTCAATTAATTTATATTGTAGATAACATGGTGTGTGGTGTCACACACAGAGGATCATGTTATCAGTACCTTATAAATTATAAACAGTAGCTCACTGTTAGGATCGTTCGTTCTCGGCTAGAGAGGGGGGGTGTGAATAGCCGCCCCAAATTCTCGCGTTCTTCCTACAATTAGGGTTAGTGCAGCGAAAACTAAATGCAGAAAGAAAACAGGAGAAGAAATCAAACCTCTACGCAAGGATGTAACGAGGTTCGGAGATGAAACTCCTACTCCTCGGCGTGTCCGTAAGGTGGACGAAGCCTATCAATCCGTCGGTGGATGATGTTGGGATCGTTCGTACTCGGCTAGAGAGGGGGGGGGTGTGAATAGCCGCCCCAAATCGCTCGTTTCTTTCTACAAACTAGGGTTAGCGCAGCGGAAACTAAATGCAGAAAGAAAACAGGAGAAAAATCAAACCTCTACGCAAGGATGTAACGAGGTTCAGAGATGATACTCCTACTCCTCGGCGTGTCCGTAAGGTGGACGAGCCCTATCAATCCGTCGGTGGATGAGTCCCCGGAGAACCGGCTAATATCAACTCCTTGTGGGTGGAGAAACCTCGCCACAATCACTTGCAATAGCAAGCTAAGAGTACAAGAGAATAGCAAGAACAAAATACAACAGGAATGTAAACACAGTAGCTTGCCTTCTCGTCGACTGGGGTCCCGGATGAAGTAGCAACTTCACGGACAGATGCAACAGCAAGCCAGTCGAAAAAACTGTCGGGGAAGCTCACGCGAAGCTTCACCAGCGGTTGAGCTCAGCAAAGCTCGGAGCACCAGAAGAAGCAGAAGCTTCAGGCAGGAGAGAACTTCCAGAAGGAAGAAGAAGTAGCAGAAGGAGAGTCTTCACCGAAGTCCTGTAGCCCTCTTTTATACCTGCGAAGAAGAAGAGCAGAGAACTAGCCGTTGCGTCGCAACGGCTAGATTCCTGATCGGTCCATGGACCGATCAGGAAACCTCCTGATCGGTCCACAGACCGATCAGGCTTCGGTCCCTCGTCTGATCGGCGTCTCCTGATCGGTCTGTGGACCGATCAGGGAACCTCCTGATCGGTCCATAGACCGATCAGGCTTCGGCTCCTCACCGACCGATCATGCCATGGGTGGATCGGTCAGCAGACCGATCCACGGCTTTCTTCTCGCGAGGTTGCGTTGCCTCCCGATTGGTCTCCGGAAATTCAGACATAATTGAGCCGCCCGATCGGTCACCGGACCGATCGAGGCAACGATATCACCGGATCGGTCACCGGACCGATCCAAACTTTCGACCCTAAACCTAAGGCTTCCACACCAACATCCGGTCAACCTTGACTGTTGGTACATTATCTAACATCGGTCACTCCCTTGACCTGCTAGCACTCCCGTTAAGTGTCGGTCAATCCTTTGACCCACTTAGACTTTCACACACAGATGTCCGATCATCTGATCCATCCTGGATTTTCCTCTTCGTGCCAAGTATCCGATCACTCCCTTGATCTACTTGGACTTTCCAACACCGGATGTCCACCCTTGATCCATCCGGATTTTCCCTTGCACGGCTTCACTCACGGGACTTTCACCTAGCTTCACTCACTAGGGTTTTCACCGCTTTACTCAGGATTTCCACCTGCCTAACATCCTGTTAGGACTTTGCCACTTGACTTCACTCACGGGACTTTCCAACTACCTAACATCCCAGTTAGGACTTTCCCGTTGGCTTCACTCACGGGACTTTCCAACTGCCTAACATCCAGTTAGGACTTTCCCCCTGGCTTCACTCACGGGACTTTCCACACCGCCTAACATCCAGTTAGGACTTTCCCACCGCCTGGCTTCACTCACCAGGACTTTCCAACTGCCTAACATCCCAGTTAGGACTTTCCCTCGTGCCAAGCTCCCTGCTTGGACTTCTCCGTGCCAAGTCTCCATACTTGGAGTTTTCCAGTTGCCAAGTCTCCATACTTGGACTTTTCCCGTGCCAAGTCTCCACACTTGGACTTTTCGCGTGCCAAGCTCCCTGCTTGGACTTTTCCCGAATCAGGTCAACCAGGTCAACCTTGACCTACGGTTGCACCAATAATCTACCAAACATCTATTCTTGTCCCATATCAAGAATAGAACTTCTCTTCTCGTCAAACATCGTCAAACATAACTCGTCAAACATCAAAACACAACTTGAGTCAAGTCAACTCGAGTCTGGTCAACCAGGTCAACCTTGACCTAAGATTGCACCAACAATCTCCCCCTTTTTGATGTTTGACAAAATCCAAAATCAAGTTAGGTTAACCCGATAACCTAACTTAGGTTTTCCAACCATCTTCCAATGTCCAATGTTCTTTCCTTGAACATTCTCTGGACATTCTCCCCTTAGGTTAACCCGATAACCTAACTTGGGTTCTCCAATAATTCTCCCCCTTTTTGACACACATCAAAAAGAATTCCAATGTTCTTTCCTTGAACATTCTCTGGACATTCTCCCCTTAGGTTAACCCGATAACCTAACTTGGGTTCTCCAATAATTCTCCCTTAACTCCCCCTTTGACCATTGCACCAACAATGTCTTTGAGAGTTCCAAACCTTTAGAAATCCAAAAACACCACTTCCATAACTGAAATTTCAGACAACAGCTGAAAAATCAGAAATTCGGCACGCCCTGATCGGTCCCCAGACCGATCATCCCTTCACCAGATCGCACTCGTGCTACTACTGGAACTCACTGGATCGGTCTGCAGACCGATCCACAATACTCTGGATCGGTCCGCAGACCGATCAGATCTTCCCTGGATCGGTCCCCGGATCGATCCAGCCACTGAAATCAGAACTTCTGATTTCCCCTTCCGGAAAATCAGAAACTCCTAATAAATTCAAGAAAATTTCAAAAATTACGAAACTTTGAGGATACATTCCTCATATCATACACTATCATGGAAAAATAATTTTCTATGAAAATAACTTCCATTTTTCAATCTTGATACAAAGTTCAAAAACTTTGAAATAGTTCAAGTTTAACTCAACTTTGTATCACAATGTTCAATGATGAATGCAATCACTAGGAAAGCTTCATCAAGGTTTTTCAAATCAATTTTAAAATGCTTTTAAAACCATTTGAATTTAGGACCATAATCTTAGGGCTAGATGTACATGACTTGTACACAAGCTTTCCCTATGATCCTTAATTTCTTGAATTAGGGTCATCTAGGTACAAGGACAATGCACCTTGATCCTAACTCATGATCCTAATATCTCACACACATCTAAGGTGTATCAAACCACATTCAAGTCAATTTGATGTGAGATATGGGTTAAGGTCAACTTAGGCTAAGTTCTCATGCATTTTCTAAACACCAATTTGATCTCAATATCAAATTATATGTTTGTCCCCAAATCAATTTCATTGATTATAATGCAAGAGATGATGATATGGCATATAATGATATCATAAGTAAAAACATGTGCCAATGTCATGATGTCATGTCATAAAGTTTGAAAACTTAAATAAAGCATGACATATAAACTAGCCTAAGCATTATCATGACATTTCAAATGATAATAAAATAAATATGATGTCATGACATGGCATATGGCAACCAATCATGGCAAGTTAGCACAAATAAAATACCTAAATTCCCTATCTAAGTATCCTTAGCCTTAGCTAACTTAAAATCTAACCCTAGATTGCCCATATATCCCTAAGAGAAAACCAAAATCCCAATTATGGTATTTCTCTAGGTTTTCTTAAATTGTGCCAAATAAGATTAAAATCGATATTTTTCAAATATGGCACAATTTACTCTTCAAGGAGTAAATAATAATTTCATTTCATTTTCAAAGGTTCACAAAACCTTGAAAATGCTCCTTGAGTGTCAATTTCCTCAAAGTTGGGTTAACTACCCTTCTTATTGGAGTTGACACTCTCTAACCCATTTATGGGGTAGAGAAGATGCTCCTAGGAACCCAATATCTATGTGAGCTCATTGGGTTCACTAAATATTCACTAGGGATGACTTCCCTAGCAACCCTCCTAATGACCCTCTTAGGCTTTGAAGCCTTGGTCATTTGGAACTCATCAAGATCAACTCTAGGGGTGACTCCCCTTGTGACCTTGGTGGTGGTCTTCCTAGCCCTAGGTTTTGTTCCATAATCGAATGGAACACTATGATAAGTGGGCTTGACCACTTGGGACTTAGGTTTGTGACCCAAACCTTTCTTGTCCTTGGACTTGGGTTTTTGACTCTTAAACCCTAGAGATGACTTCTCCATATTTTTAAGAGCCTTTTCTAAATTATCAAGTCTTGACCTCAAGACTTGATTTTCCCTCTCTAATACCTCAAGTGTTAATTTGTCATTCTTTCTTGAGGTGTTCCTAGGCATGTGTCTAGTTGATTTAGGATTTCTACCTAGGTTTTCCTTAACCTTAGAAGTGTTAATCCTAGGGTTAGCATTCCTAGTAGTATCCCTATCTAGGTTGACATGTTTAGCACCTAAGCACATGTATTGATTTCTAGTGTTAACATGCTTATCATTATTGACTAATGCAATAAAATTACTAGCATGTATCCTACTAGAATTGCACGAATGAGCCTTAAAAGATACCTTAGGGTTTGCCTTAGCTCCCCCTATCGATGTGCATCCCTTGTCCTTGTGAGGTTTCCTCCCCTTCGGACATTGGCTCCTATAGTGTCCCCGTTGCTTGCATTGAAAGCACACCACGTGCTTCTTGCCTTTGCGTGTTGGGACGCCGGCTTCCTTGACCTTTGGTGCCGGTGGAGTCTTTCTAACCCTCTTTGGACACTTGCTCTTGTAGTGCCCAAATTCCCTACACTCGAAGCACATTATGTGTAATTTGCTAGAAATTAAAATGCTTGAGTTACCTAGGGTTGAGGATGGATGAACGCTCTCATCTTCATCCCTTCCGGAGGTAGAAGCTTCTTCTTCTTGCTCCGACCTTGAAGAGGAACTCTCCTCCTCTTCTTCTTTAGATGTTGAGTGGCCCTCAACTTCTAAATCTTCTCCTCCATGATGTGAGCTACTTGGCTCACTTAGCTCCTCTTCATGGCTTGAATTTGAGCTTCCCTCATGGAACTTGGCCAAGTTATCCCATAATTCCTTGGCATTGTTGTAACCTATCTTACACAAGATGTTAGTAGGCAATGAAAATTCAATTATTCTCGTTACCTCTTCGTTGATTTCGGATTTGTGAATTTGTTCTCTTGTCCACTCCTTCTTCTCAAGTGGTTTTCCTTCCTTATCCACCGGAGGAGTAAAACCTTCTTGTACACAAAACCAATTCATTATGTTAGTCATAAGAAAGTACTTCATCCTTACCTTCCAATACGCGAAGTCGCCGCATTCGTAGAAGGGTGGAATGGTGATGTCTTCTCCATAGAGATCCATTCTCTAGCTTTGCTCCCACGGGTGTTGATCCGATGAAGAGCGACCTCGCTCTGATACCACTTGTTGGGATCGTTCGTACTCGGCTAGAGAGCGGGGGGTGTGAATAGCCGCCCCAAATCGCTCGTTTCTTTCTACAAACTAGGGTTAGCGCAGCGGAAACTAAATGCAGAAAGAAAACAGGAGAAGAAATCAAACCTCTACGCAAGGATGTAACGAGGTTCAGAGATGATACTCCTACTCCTCGGCGTGTCCGTAAGGTGGACGAGCCCTATCAATCCGTCGGTGGATGAGTCCCCGGAGAACCGGCTAATATCAACTCCTTGTGGGTGGAGAAACCTCGCCACAATCACTTGCAATAGCAAGCTAAGAGTACAAGAGAATAGCAAGAACAAAATACAACAGGAATGTAAACACAGTAGCTTGCCTTCTCGTCGACTGGGGTCCCGGATGAAGTAGCAACTTCACGGACAGATGCAACAGCAAGCCAGTCGAAAAAACTGTCGGGGAAGCTCACGCGAAGCTTCACTAGCGGTTGAGCTCAGCAAAGCTCGGAGCACCAGAAGAAGCTACAGGAAGGAAGAAGAAGAAGTAGTAGAAGCAGAGAATTCACCGAAGTCCTGTAGCCCTCTTTTATACCTGCGAAGAAGAAGAGCAGAGAACTAGCCGTTGCGTCGCAACGGCTAGATTCCTGATCGGTCCATGGACCGATCAGGGAACCTCCTGATCGGTCCACAGACCGATCAGGCTTCGGTCCCTCGTCTGATCGGCGTCTCCTGATCGGTCTGTGGACCGATCAGGGAACCTCTTCATCGGTTCATAGACCGATCGCCCCTTCTCTGAATCCCCTCGCTTCCTCGATCGTTGCTCCGATCGGGCCACTGGATCGGTCGCCAGACCGATCCACGGCTTTCTTCTCGCGAGGTTGCGTTGCCTCCGATTGGTCTCGCATCGATTAGATTACAATCGCGTGAGCCATCGATTACGATCGGTCACCGGGCCGATCGAGGGCAACGATATCACCGGATCGGTCACGCCGATCCAAACTTCGACCCTAAACCTAAGGCTTCCACACCAACATCCGGTCAATCTTGACCTGTTGGTACATCATCCCTAGCATCTGGTCACTCCCTTGACCTGCTAGCACTCCCCGTTAAGTGTCCGGTCAATCCCTTTGACCCACTTAGACTTTTTCACACCAGATGTCCGATCATCTCTGATCCATCTGGATTTTCCTCTTCGTGCCAAGTATCATCACTCCCTTGATCTACTTGGACTTTCCAACACCAGATGTTCACCCTTGATCCATCCGGATTTTCCCTTGGCTTCACTCACCGGGACTTTCACCTAGCTTCACTCACTAGGGTTTTCACCGCTTTACTCAGGATTTTCCTTGCCTAACATCCTGTTAGGACTTTGCCATCTGACTTCACTCACGGGACTTTCCAACTACCTAACATCCCGATTAGGACTTTCCCATTGCCTGGCTTCACCAGGACTTTCCAACTGCTAACATCCCAGTTAGGACTTTCCCACCGCTTGACTTCACTCAGACTTTCCACATGCTAACATCCAGTTAGGACTTTCCCTCGTGCTTCACGGGACTTTCCAACCGCCTAACATCCAGTTAGGACTTTCCCTCGTGCCAAGCTCCCTGCTTGGACTTCTCCGTGCCAAGTCTCCATACTTGGAGTTTTCCAGTTGCCAAGTCTCCATACTTGGACTTTTCCCGTGCCAAGTCTCCACACTTGGACTTTTCGCGTGCCAAGCTCCCTGCTTGGACTTTTTCCCGAATCAGGTCAACCAGGTCAACCTTGACCTACTGTTGCACCAATAATCTACCAAACATCTATTCTTGTCCCATATCAAGAATAGAACTTCTCTTCTCGTCAAACATCGTCAAACATAACTCGTCAAACATCAAAACACAACTTGAGTCAAGTCAACTCGAGTCTGGTCAACCAGGTCAACCTTGACCTAAGATTGCACCAACAGATGAGTCCCCGGAAAATCGGCTAAATCAAACTCCTTGTGGGTGGAGAAACCTCGCCACAATCACTTGCAACAGCAAGCTAAGAGTACAAGAGAATAGCAAGAACAAAATACAATAGGAATGTAAACACAGCAGCTTGCCTTCTCGTCGGCTGGGGTCCTGGATGAAGTAGCAACTTCACGGACAGATGCAACAAGCAACTCAGCAGTAGCTGATCCAGTCGTGGAATGAAGCTCACGCGAAGCTTCGACAAAGAGGAGCTCAACAAAGCTCAAGCACAACAGCACTTCGCAACAGGAAGGAAGAAGAAGTTGTCATCGCAGCAGCAACCCTCGACCCCTTTATACCTGCGAAGAAGACACAGCAGAAACTAGCCGTTGCTACGCAACGGCTAGAACCTGGACCGATCAGGCTTCCGCCTGATCGGTCTGGGGCTTCATCCTGATCGGTCGGGGTCTTGCCTGATCGGTCCCGGGAGGGCTTCACAGAGAGTTGCCCAACTCTCTGTGTGGAATCTGATCGGTCCCCGGACCGATCCCAGCGTCCCTGATCGGTCCCGGGGACCGATCAGGCTCCATGCTGATCGGTCCCCAGACCGATCAGTAAGCCCACAGCCTTCTGTTTGTTATCTGATCGGTCACCAGACCGATCAGATACACAAACGTATCACTGGATCGGTCTGCAGACCGATCCAGAGCTTGGTTTTTGCCCAAACCAAGTCCCAAACCTTCCAAACCAATATCCGGTCAACCTTGACCTATTGGTACTTCATCCCTAGCATCTGGTCATTCCCTTGACCTGCTAGAATTCCTCGCCAAGTGTCCGGTCAATCCCTTTGACCTACTTGGACTTTCCTCAACACCAGATGTCCGATCATCCTTGATCTATCTGGATTTTCCCTTGCCCGGCTTCACTCACCAGGACTTTCCACCTGGCTTCACTCACCAGGATTTCCACACTGCCTAACATCCCAGTTAGGACTTTCTCACTGCCTGGCTTCACTCACCAGGACTTTCCAACTGCCTAACATCCCAGTTAGGACTTTCCCACTGCCTGGCTTCACTCACCAGGACTTTCCAACTGCCTAACATCCCAGTTAGGACTTTCCCATTGCCTGGCTCCACTCACCAGGACTTTCCACACTGCCTAACATCCCAGTTAGGACTTTCCCTCGTGCCAAGCTCCCTGCTTGGACTTCTCCGTGCCAAGTCTCCATACTTGGACTTTTCCAGTGCCAAGTCTCCATACTTGGACTTTTCCCGTGCCAAGTCTCCACACTTGGACTTTTCGCGTGCCAAGCTCCCTGCTTTGACTTTTCCAGTGCCAAGTCTCCACACTTGGACTTTTCCGTTGCCAAGTCTCCATACTTGGACTCTTTCCCGAATCAAGTCAACCAGGTCAACCTTGACCTACGGTTGCACCAATAATCTCCCAAACATCTATTCTTGTCCCATATCAAGAATAAAACTTCTCTTCTCGTCAAACATCGTCAAACATAACTCGTCAAACATCAAAACATAACTCGAGTCAAGTCAACTCGGGTCTGGTCAACTAGGTCAACCTTGACCTAAGATTGCACCAACAATCTCCCCCTTTTTGATGTTTGACAAAATCCAAAATCAAGTTAGGTTAACCCGATAACCTAACTTAGGTTTTCCAATGTTCTTCCTTGAACATTCTTCCAAAACCTACACTCTCCCCCTTGGGACATCTCTCCCCCTTTTTGACACACATCAAAAAGAGGAAATCAAGGTTAAGAGTTTCTTCCTAATGAAAGTTCCATACCTTTCATTGAAACTCTTCATTTCCCCCTTGATACTAAACACAACAATCAACTTAGTGATAATCCCATATCACTCAAGTCTTTAGGAGTAAAAACTCCCCCTTGACTAATAGGTAAAACTCTCCCTAAAGGCCAACTCCCCCTTGACCATTGCGCCAACAATGTCTTGGAGAGTTTCAATCCTTTAGAGATCCGAAACTCAACTCCCAAAAACTGAAATTTCAGACATCCAGTCGAATTTCAGCAATTCAGCACGCACTGATCGGTCCCCAGACCGATCAGGAACCCCTTGGATCGATTCCCAAATCGATCCTCTTTCTGGATCATCACTGATCGGTCACCAGACCGATCAGGCCTTCCCTGGATCGGTCCGGTGACCGATCCAGACTCTGAAATCAGAGATTTCTGATTTTCCTCCCCGGAAGAAATTCAGAAACTCCTAGAAAATTCCAGAAAATTCGAAAAAATTATAAAATTTTGAGGATATATTCCTCATAACATATACTATCATGGAAAAATAGTTTTCTATGAAAATAACTTCCATTTTTCAATCTTGATACAAAGTTCAAAAACTTTGAAATAGTTCAAGTTTAACTCAACTTTGTATCACAATGTTCAATGATGAATGCAATCACTAAGATGGCTTCATCAAGGTTTTTCAAATCAATTTCAAAATGATTTTAAACCTTTTAATTTAGGACCATAATCTTAGGGCTAAATGTACATGACTTGTACACAAGCTTTCCCTATGATCCTCCATTTCTTGAATTAGGCTCACCTAGGTACAAGAACTATGCACCTTGATCCTAATTCATGATCCTAATATCTCACACACATATAAAGTGTATCAAACACATCCATGGCAATTTTGATGTGAGATATGGGTTTAGGTATCTTAGACTAAGGTCTCATGCATTTTCTAAACATAAATTTGATCTCAATATCAAAATGTGTTTTTCATCCTTAAATCAATTCAATTGATTATTAATGCAAGAGATGATGACATGGCATATAATGATATCATAAGTAAAAACATGTGCCAATGTCATGATGTCATGGTATAAAGTTTGAAAACTTAAATAAAGCATGACATATAAACTAGCCTAAGCATTATCATGACATTTCAAATGATAATAAAACTAAACATGATGTCATGACATGTGAGGGCAATCAATCATGGCAAGATTTAGCATAAAATAAATATACCTAGATTACCTATCTAAGTATCCTTAACCACTTTGCTAACCTAAAATTTAACCCTTGATTGCCCTAAAATGCCAAAATCCTAATTTTGACACTTCTTGAACTCTAGATTAATTCATGCCACTTAAAGATCAAATTTATCCTCAAAACTTGGCATGTTTCATTTTTCCTCGAGAGTTCTCTAGATTTTCCCAAATTGTGCCAATCAAAATCATTCTTTTCCATAATGGCACATTTTACTCTTCCACAGAGTAAATGATAATTCCATTTCATTTTCAAAGGTTCACAAAACCTTGAAAATGCTCCTTGAGTGTCAATTTCCTCAAAGTTGGGTTAACTACCCTTCTTATTGGAGTTGACACTCTCTAACCCATTTATGGGGTAGAGAAGATGCTCCTAGGAACCCAATATCTATGTGAGCTCATTGGGTTCACTAAATATTCACTAGGGATGACTTCCCTAGCAATCCTCCTAATGACCCTCTTAGGCTTTGAAGCCTTGGTCATTTGGGACTCATCAAGATCAACTCTAGGGGTGACTCCCCTTGTGACCTTGGTGGTGGTCTTCCTAGCCCTAGGTTTTGTTCCATAATCGAATGGAACACTATGATAAGTGGGCTTGACCACTTGGGACTTAGGTTTGTGACCCAAACCTTTCTTGTCCTTGGACTTGGGTTTTTGACTCTTAAACCCTAGAGATGACTTCTCCATGTTTTTAAGAGCCTTTTCTAAGTTATCAAGTCTTGACCTCAAGACTTGATTTTCCCTCTCTAATACCTCAAGTGTTAATTTGTCATTTTCTCTTGAGATATTCCTAGGCATGTGTCTAGTCTTCTTGGGATTTCTACCTAGGTTTTCCTTAACTTTAGAAGCGTTAATCCTAGGGTTGGTATTTCTAGTGTTATCCTTACCTAGGCTAACATGTTTAGCTCCTAAGCACATATATTGGTTCCTAAAGTTAACATGCTTATCATTAATAACAATTGCAACAAAACTACTAGCATGAGTTTTATTAGAATTGCAATAATGAACCTTAGAGATTACCTTAGGGTTTGTCTTAGCCCCCCTATTGATGTGCTTGGTTTCTTGTCCTTGTGAGGTTGCCTCCCCCTCGGACATTGGCTCCTATAGTGTCCCCTTCGCTTGCATTGGAAGCACACCACGTGCTCCTTGCCTTTGCGTATCGGGCCTCCGGCTTCCTTGACCTTAGGCGCCGGTGGAGTCTTCCTAACTCTCTTTGGACATTTGCTCTTGTAATGTCCATACTCCCTACACTCAAAGCATAATATATGTAATTTGCTCGAAATTAAAGTGTTTGAGTTACCTAGGTTTGTGGATGGAGATGAGCTTTCTTCTTCATCCCTTCCGGAGGTAGAATATTCTTCTTGCTCCGATCTTGAACAAGAGGAACTCTCCTCCTCTTCTTCCTTGGATGTTGAGTAACCCTCAACTCCCAATTCGCTCCCTCCATGATGTGAGCTACTTGGCTCACTAGCCTCCTCTTCATGGCTTGAAGTGGAGCTCTCCTCATGGTACTTGGTCAAGTTATCCCATAATTCCTTGGCATTGTTGTAACCTATCTTACACAAGATGTTAGTAGGCAATGAAAATTCAATTATTCTCGTTACCTCTTCGTTGATTTCGGATTTGTGAATTTGTTCTCTTGTCCACTCCTTCTTCTCAAGTGGTTTTCCTTCCTTATCCACCGGAGGAATAAAACCTTCTTGTACACAAAACCAATTCATTATGTTAGTCATAAGAAAGTACTTCATCCTTACCTTCCAATACGCGAAGTCACCACATTCGTAGAATGGTGGAATGGTGACATCTTCTCCGAGTAGATCCATCCTCTAGCTCGTGCTCCCTGGGTGTTAATCCGATGAAGAGCAAACCTTTGCTCTGATACCACTTGTTAGGATCGTTCGTTCTCGGCTAGAAAGGGGGGGTGTGAATAGCCGTCCCAAATTCTCGCATTCTTCCTACAATTAGGGTTAGTGCAGCGGAAACTAAATGCAGAAAGAAAACAGGAGAAGAAATCAAACCTCTATGCAAGGATGTAACGAGGTTCGGAGATGAAACTCCTACTCCTCGGCGTGTCCGTAAGGTGGACGAAGCCTATCAATCCGTCGGTGGATGAGTCCCCGGAAAACTGGCTAAATCAAACTCCTTGTGGGTGGAGAAACCTCGCCACAATCACTTGCAACAGTAAGCTAAGAGTACAAGAGAATAGCAAGAACAAAATACAATAGGAATGTAAACACAGCAGCTTGCCTTCTCGTCGACTGGGGTCCCGGATGAAGTAGCAACTTCACGGACAGATGCAACAAGCAACTCAGCAGCAGCTGATCCAGTCGTGGAATGAAGCTCACGCGAAGCTTCGACAAAGAGGAGCTCAACAAAGCTCAAGCACAATAGCACTTCGCAACAGGAAGGAAGAAGAAGTTGTCATCGCAGCAGCAGCCCTCGACCCCTTTATACCTGCGAAGAAGCCACAGCAGAAACTAGCCGTTGCTACGCAACGGCTAGAACCTGGACCGATCAGGCTTCCGCCTGATCGGTCTGGGGCTTGCCTGATCGGTCGTGGGGACCGATCAGGCCCTGTGCTGATCGGTCCCCAGACCGATCAGGCTCCATGCTGATCGGTCCCCAGACCGATCAGTAAGCCCACAGCCTTCTGTTTGTTATCTGATCGGTCACCAGACCGATCAGATACACAAACGTATCACTGGATCGGTCTGCAGACCGATCCAGAGCTTGGTTTTTGCCCAAACCAAGTCCCAAACCTTCCAAACCAATATCCGGTCAACCTTGACCTATTGGTACTTCATCCCTAGCATCTGGTCACTCCCTTGACCTGCTAGAATTCCTCGCCAAGTGTCCGGTCAATCCCTTTGACCTACTTGGACTTTCCTCAACACCAGATGTCCGATCATCCTTGATCTATCTGGATTTTCCCTTGCCCGGCTTCACTCACCAGGACTTTCCACCTGGCTTCACTCACCAGGATTTCCACACTGCCTAACATCCAAGTTAGGACTTTCTCACTGCCTGGCTTCACTCACCAGGACTTTCCAACTGCCTAACATCCCAGTTAGGACTTTCCCACTGCCTGGCTTCACTCACCAGGACTTTCCAACTGCCTAACATCCCAGTTAGGACTTTCCCACTGCCTGGCTTCACTCACCAGGACTTTCCACCTGCCTAACATCCCAGTTAGGACTTTCCCTCGTGCCAAGCTCCCTGCTTGGACTTCTCCGTGCCAAGTCTCCATACTTGGACTTTTCCAGTGCCAAGTCTCCATACTTGGACTTTTCCCGTGCCAAGTCTCCACACTTGGACTTTTCACGTGCCAAGCTCCCTGCTTTGACTTTTCCAGTGCCAAGTCTCCACACTTGGACTTTTCCGTTGCCAAGTCTCCATACTTGGACTCTTTCCCGAATCAGGTCAACCAGGTCAACCTTGACCTACGGTTGCACCAATAATCTCCCAAACATCTATTCTTGTCCCATATCAAGAATAAAACTTCTCTTCTCGTCAAACATCGTCAAACATAACTCGTCAAACATCAAAACACAACTCGAGTCAAGTCAACTCGGGTCTGGTCAACCAGGTCAACCTTGACCTAAGATTGCACCAACACTCACGACCAAGATGGAAAGGAACAAACCATTGGAAGGTCGTAGTGTAATTAGGTATTAGTTTATCTTAACTATATAATTACACTAGTACACTTAGAGTGTATTGAGTAGGACCATTAGAGGTCGTTTCTTTTATACTGACTTTATAAAGGAACAAAGACCTCAGTTATTATAGAAGTGTGTGCTCTTAATCCTAATATAATAACAAACACATATATTTGATATTTATTTATTTATTTTATCAATGGGTGAGATTTAGTTCGATAAATCAATAAGCCCGATAAGTTGGGAAATGATATCACTTATAGTGTGTGTTGTTGATTATAAAAGGAAACTGTGTCCTAGTAATCTAGGTTGAGAATGTCCCCAAGAGGAGCTCATAAGGATTGTCATGTTAAACCCTGCAGGTGGACTTAGTCTGACATGACGATAAAGTTGAGTGGTACTACTCTTGGACTAAGATATTAATTAAATGAGTTGTCAGTAACTCACTTAATTAGTGGACATTCGACATCTTAAACATAGGGAGACTAACACACTCATAAAAAGAAGGAGCCCAAAATGTAATTTGGGATTGGTGCGGTAGTTCAATAATAGTTCTCTAGTGGAATGAATTATTATTGATAAAATTAAGTTGTGTGTTCGGGGCGAACACGAGATGCTTAATTTTATCGAGAAACCAAAACCAATTCCTCCTCTCGGTCCCTATCGTAGCCTCTTATTTATAGAGTACTATACCCACCTATACCCACCTTCATACCCATGTTATAAGGGGCCGGCCAAGCAAGCTTGAGGATCAAGCTGGGGTCGGCCAAACCTTGGTGCATGGGTGGTCGGCCCTAGCTTGAACCCAAGCTTAGGTGGCCGACCCTATTAAATTAGAAAAGAATTTTAATTTTTAATTTTTCTTATGTGAAAGATATAATTTATTGGAGAGATTAAAAATTAAAATATCTCTTTTATAAGTTTCTACAAAAGATTAAAGAAAGAGATTAGATCTCTTTCCTTATTTGTAGATTGGAAGGATATTTTATTTTTCTTCTTTGTAAATTATTCACATGCTGAAAAATTAAAATTATAGAAATTTCTTTTTATCAACCATGAAGGGATTTTAAAGGGAAATTTTATTTTTTAAAATTTCCGAAGATTAATAAGGAATTTTAATTGTTGATTGAAAATTGCCTTGTTTGCTCTCCATGAGGTGACCGACCATGACATGTTCTATTAGGAAATTTTATTTAATTTTTCTTAATTAATTCATGTCAAGGAAAGTTAAGGAAATTTTATTATAATTAAATTTCCTTATTTGCCAAAGCTAAGGATTATAAAAGAGGGGGTTTTGGATGCCTTCAAGGTGAAAGATCTCTATTCTATTTTTCCTCTCTTTTCTCCTTGGGTGTGGCCGACCCCTTCTTTTTCCTCTCCTCTCCTTTGTGTGGCCGAAACCTTCTCTTGGTGGAGATAGCTTTGGTGGCTGGATCTAAGAAGGAGAAGAAGGAGAGAAAAGAAGCCTCTTTTCTAGCATCCCTTGGAGCATTGGTGGTGGTTGAATCTCTTCATCCTTGGAGGTGTTCTTGTTGTGGCCGAACCTTGCAAGGAGGAGAAGAAGGTGCTTTGGTGGTTTCTCATCTCGGAAGATCGTTGCCCACACAACGTCCGATGTTAGAAAAGGAATATGGTAGAAGACTTAGAGGTTTTTGCTTGCAAAAGAAAATGTATACTAGTATTTAATTTCCGCATCATACTAGTTTTATTTTTTTGTAAAAATACCAAATACAAGAGGCATGCGATTCTAGTTTTTTGAATTAGTTTTCGATATTATGTTCTTTTATTTTTCTTTTCCTTGTGATTCGATTGTTCCTTTTGGTTAATTTAGAGTTATTTAAGGAAATTAAATATTAGCTTTCCTTAAAAGGTTTTGTTTAGGCGGTGGTGGTTGCTCCCATATCCAAGAAGGTCATGTGCCTCGCCATGCAGTCCAGGAAGCCAATTTTGGAAATTAATATTTAATGGAATTAATAACATAGGTAGATTTGGATCAAACGTGTTAAGTTCCGCAGGAGATTCAAGTCTAAACCTAAAAGAACAAATAAGTTAAACTTAGGATCAAACGTGTAAAGTTCCACAGGCGATCCAAGTTTAATTTAAAAGAACACATGGTAGCTAGGAAAAGGTTCAGACCTTTGTACAAAAATTTTTGTACAGAGGAACCGTTAGGCTTTCCGAGTAGCAACCAACAGTACAGTCAATGCTCTTCCCTGTTTTCTACACAAGAAGCCTGTGAGCTTCAGTGGAACTATAACTTCCCTACACACCTGGCCATTCCTACCTCTAGAGATCGTCCTCATCTTCCTCCTCTAGAGCATGTATCGATTTTTTTAGGAACAGGTTCTATGCGATTTCAGATTCCCTATTCATCCTTTCTTTGTTGATGTTAGTAAGTATTTTGACCTCCCCCTAAATCAACTCATCCCCCAATCATTCTCTATTATGGTTGGTTTTATTGTTATTTCCCATTTGCTTGACTTTCCTTTATCCCCTCGACTATTACATCACTTTTCATTCCTCGTCAAGTGGAAGATAGTGTTTTTAAGTTTTAATCACGCCCTAAAACCACTCTGTTCCATAGAATTCCCCCTCAAGGGGAATGGCGAGACAACTTCTTCTTTATGTATCTTCCTTCTCTACCACCATATCCAATAACTTAGCGTCAAAATCTTCCCCCTATTCCTCAATTAGGCGATATCTTTGAAGATCCCGTCCTTCATTCTTCTATGGGGAAATTAAAAGGGGCAAACTTTAACTTGCCTACCTAGATGAAGGCTTATTATTAGCTTTTGGTATTAGCACAACCGACACAACCTTGGAATTCTCCTTCAGTAAGATTATTTTTCTTATACATGTTTTTAACCATCATCATATTATTCCTAATAGAAATTTCTCTTTTTCTCTAGCCAACACTATCCTTCCTACTTTTATTTATAGGAATATTCATTTGATGAGGGTAATTTTAACCAGAATGTGCGAAGAATTATTAAGGGATCGTCATCTTAATCACCCTTCTTCTTCCCTTGGCTTGGGAATGCTCATCCGCTCGGCTCACATTCTTTGTTATGCCCGTTCGGCGATGTCCTGCCTGTGCCTCAGGTATTCCCTTGGAACCCACGCCGAATCTTCTCCCTCAATGCCAAGCACGCGCGCTGCGCGCTGCGCGCAGTAAGGGGTGTTCATTAAATGCGACCTGTGTCCTGCTGACACGTGGCGATCTCGCTGTCGTCAGCGTATGGCGGTGGCGTTACCTCCGATGGGACAGCCGCCGTTTGAAATGAATGGTTTGATGACAGCTTCATTTTTTGCGACCTTAATCCGACGGCTGGGACCGCTCGGGGCCAATACTATAAAGCTCTCGATTTCTTCTCTCCGCCGCATTTCTGCTTCCTAGCACCCCGAAGCCTTGCTGCCCTTTCTGCTTTGGCGATTTCCTCCTTTGGCTCTCCAGCGACTTCGCAGCCTCCTTCCTCTATCATCCTTTCGCTAGTAAGCCTCCCTTACCCTTCATTCCGTCGTTCCTTTACGCCTTTTGTTAGCTGTCCTTTCCGTTTTATCACCATCCTTCCCCGCTTGCTTGCTTGTTTCTTTTCTGCCCGGTATTTCTTCCTTACTTTCGACCATGGCTAGCACTTCTCAGCTGACCGCCGACACTCCTGGTCTGTGGTACACAACCATGGAGAGTCGGTTTGACGAGGAGGACGCGCTCCGCCTCGCTCGGACGTATGAACTCCCTGCTAACCACCACATAGTATTAGCCACCCCCACCGACCGGCCTCATGACCCGCTGCCCGACACCGTTCTCTTCTTCCGAGACCAATTTTTGGCCGGTCTGCGATTTCCTCCGCACCGGTTCCTCGTACAGGTGTGTAACTATTTTCGCATCCCACTCGGCCAACTAGTTCCGAACTCCATTAGGCTACTGAGCGGGGTGGTAATTCTTTTTAAACTGAACGACATCCCATTGGACCCCAAAGTTTTCCACTACTTCTACTATCCGAAACAATCCGAGTGGGGCACTTTCATTTTCCAATCTAGGATAGGTTCTTTTCGATAATATGCCGAGCTCCAACAAACACTGGAAGGAGCATTTTTTCTACCTGTGTTTTCCCGAGCCACCGGCTTTCCGTATCAAATGGCAGACGGCGGTGCCAGCACAACCGGAGCTCGGCAAGTTTAGGAGCGATCCGGCCTACCTTCATGCAGCCGACCGACTGGTCGGCCAGCGCTACAACATCGACAAGCTGCTCCTTCCGGGAGTGCTGTATACATTCGGGTTGTCCCCCATTCAAGCCGACCTGCCTTGCAGCATGAGTAAGTGCTCTTATCGTCCTCTTTCTTTTGTTCTAACTGATTTATTCTTTGCTTCTGCAGCCGAAGTCATGTGGCGCGCCAAGGCTACCGAGCGGCTGAAATTGAGAGCTGCTGAGATTGAGGCGGCAAAGAATAGGGAGGTCGCCGAACGGGGCTTGGTCTTAGCTGGCCTGACCACCGGAGAGGGTGAGGGGACTCAGATTGTCCCTGAAGCCTTAGCCACTTCTGCTTCTCTCAACGAGGCCGCGGGCGATATAGCGTCCTCCGCTCAAGCCGGGGTAGAGGGTCGTTCGGCAGATGAAGCTCCCCTAGCAACTCGGAAGCGCAGATGGCAAGAACAAGTCTCTCAGCCGACCCCATCTGATGAACAGCGTTCCGAGCGGGGTGATGAAGCTCCCGTGATCTCCGGGGCGGTTTCTATATAGAGTACTCCCACGCCGCTCAGCTCTCCCATGGCTACCTCCGAGGTGTCGCCTGCTAGTCCTCCCCAAACTATGCGTCGCCTTAGATGATTGGGCGACCGTTCTTCCTCAATCGGCGAGCCGTCCGGTAAAGCAGCTGCGCCCCAAGGTGACCCGAGCGGCCCGCGGTTGATAAAAACTGTTTTGCGACTTCCTTCGGAGGAATACTTAGCGGCTGTTGATCGGCCAACTGTTCCCGAGCAGCAGATCACTCTCACGGGTCCCCTCGCTAAAGCTTGGGAGGGCGCTCGGCTCCGTATCGCGCTTATGACTCCCGGTCAACTAGGCGACAACAATTTGCAGCAAGCGACTGGGGTATATCCTTTGCCTTGCTTGTTACTTTGATTTAGCTTCTAACTTGATCACATCCATTTGCAGAACTGGGTGGAGCAGATTGCTATCAGCAACCGCTTAGCCGAGCTGGAGGATGAGATGAAAAAGCTCAAAGCTTCGGGGGAGAGCAGGGGACAATCCACGGCCGCTCTAGAGAAGGCCAAGAAGCTATTGGAAGCCGAACGGAATAAGTCCTCTGACTTGTCGAGTGAGGTGGCTCGACTCGAGGCTTTGGTCAAGCAACGTGACAAGGAGATAAAGACCGCGACCACCCAGAAGCGCAAGGCTATCGACGATATGGACATGATGAAGGAGGAAAACCGAGGGCTGGAACAGCGCGTGAAGGACTTGGACGCCCTATTGACCACCGAACGGGAGGGCCGCTCGGCCGACCAGGCTAAATCTGAGGGGGATTTGAAAGATCTCCAGGCTGCCCTTGACGCTTCCAAAGCCACACTTAAAGAGTATCAAGATGGAGAGCCCGGTCGGTCAGCTGAAGTGCGCAAAGCTTTCGTCCGCTCGGACGAATTTGGTGAAAAGTTTAGCGACAAGCTGTCCCTAACTTTTGAAGAGGCCATCAAGGTGGCGGCTGATTATCTGAAGACTAAGGGGCCCCCCCCCCCCGAAGATTTGGCTGTTATGATGGGCTCTATCCCTGACGCCCTCTTTAATTTTGATGAGTGAGGAGTCTTTGGAGTATCTCTCTGCTGTTTCTTGTACGCCCGTCGTTCGGGTTCAACACTGTTATTACTTTTGTCTGTCCGCTGCTCAGCGTAAATGAACTCCTTTTTTGTTATTCGTTTGTTCGGCTAGCGTTCAATTCTGAACTTTTGTTTCGGTCCAAATTTTCTTGCGCCAAGTACGCTTTGTAAAGGAGCCGCTCGGCCGTACGATGTCTTTATTCTTGCCTTAACGACAGGCCCGATCATGGGTCGGCCTCTACAACCGAGTAGGACCACGCAGAAAGCTATCCGTCCGGAGGCTTTATAGACTCCGGCTGCTCGCTTTTTAACGTAAATTTTTACCGTCGAAGCTCGACGGTCTTCCGCCCAGGGGGTTTATAGACGCTGGGTCGTCTCTTGATTTTTAACGTCGGAGCTCGACGGTCTTCCGCTCGGCGGGTTTATAAACGTCGACTCGTCTCTCGATTTTTAACATCGGAGCTCGACGGTCTTCCGCTCGGCGGGTTTATAGACGCCGGCTCGTCTCTCGATTTTTAACGTCTGAGTTCGACGGTCTTCCGCTAGGCGGGTTTATAGACGCTGGCTCGTCTCTCGATTTTTAACGTCGGAGCTCGACGGTCTTTCGCTCGGCGGGTTTATAGACGCCGGCTCGTCTCTCGATTTTTAACGTCGGAGCTCGACGGTCTTCCACTCGGCGGGTTTATAGACGCCGGCTCGTCTCTCAATTTTTAACGTCGGAGCTCGACGGTCTTCCGCTCGGCGGGTTTATAGTGTTAGGATCGATGATCGCGGCTAGAGAGGGGGGTGTGAATAGCCGACCCCAAATCTTCGCGTTTCTTTCTACAAACTAGGGTTAGCGCAGCGGAAATAAAAACAAGAAACGAAGACAAGAAATCAAACCTCAATACGCGTCGATGTAACGAGGTTCGGAGATGAAACTCCTACTCCTCGGCGTGTCCGTAAGGTGGACGAAGCCTATCAATCCGTCGGTGGATGAGTCCCCGGAGAACCGGCTAATATATACTCCTTGTGGGTGGAGAAACCTCTCCACAATAACTCTTGCAACAGCAAGATAGAAGTACACAAAATACAAAGAAGCACAAGACAATATGAATGTAAAACAAACACGCTTGCCTTCTCGTCGACTGGTTGAAGCAGCAACTTCACGAGACGCCTACAAAAGCAGGAACCCAGTCAAAGAAGCTCACATGAAGTTTCGGAACTCAACAAAGCTCAAGAGCACAGCAGCAGCTCAGTAGGAAGAAGAGCAAGAAGAGAAGAAGTAACATTGGAACAGTAGCTCCTCAATCCTTTTATAACCTGCGAAGAAGACACAGAAGAAACTAGCCGTTGCTACGCAACGGCTAGGACGTGGACCGATCAGGCTTCATCCTGATCGGTCCACAAGGGTCCTGATCGGTCACTAGACCGATCAGGCCCTTCCCTGATCGGTCATGGTGACCGATCAGGTCCTTCCCTGATCGGTCCCATGACCGATCAGGCCCTTCCCTCTCTAAGGTGATCTCCTTCTGTTCGCTTTCTGATCGGTCTGCAGACCGATCAGAAGAACCTCAGTAAGCCACTGATCGTTATCTGATCGGTCACCAGACCGATCAGGTACCCAGCGTATCGCTGGATCGATCCACTGATCGATCCAGAGCTTGGTTTTTGCCCAAACCAAGTTCCAAGTCTTCCAAACCAATATCCGGTCAACCTTGACCTATTGGTATCTCATGCTTAGCATCTGGTCACTCCCTTGACCTGCTAAGACTCCCCACCAGGTGTCCGGTCAATCCCTTTGACCCACTTGGACTTTTCTCTTCGTGTCAAGTATCCGGTCACTCCCTTGACCTACTTGACCTTCTCAACACTAGATGTCCGATCACCCTTGATCCATCTGGATTTTCCCTTGCCCGGCTTCACTCACCAGGACTTTCACCTAGCTTCACTCACTAGGGTTTTCACCTGGCTTCACTCACCAGGATTTCCAATCTGCCCGGCTTCACTCACCAGGACTTTCCAACTGCCTGGCTTCACTCACCAGGACTTTCCCACTGCCTGGCTTCACTCATCAGGACTTCCCAATTGCCTGGCTTCACTCACTAGGACTTTCCGAACTGCCTAACATCCCAGTTAGGACTTCCCAGTCAAGTATCCGGTCAACCTTGACCTTACTTGACTCTTCTTCATTCAACCTGATCAGACCCTGATCAGTATCTCTCCGCATGGATAACTGCACCTGCATTGTCCATGTCTACACGTCTTCCTGTATTGTCAAACATCGAAACCATGACCAAGGTTTACTCTTGGTCAACTAGGTCAACCTTGACCTATTGGAAATTGCACCAACATATAGACGCCGGCTCGTCTCTCGATTTTTAACGTCGGAGCTCGACGGTCTTCCGCTCGGCGGGTTTATAGACGCCGGCTCGTCTCTCGATTTTTAACGTCGAAGCTCGACGGTCTTCCACTCGGCGGGTTTATAGACGTCGGCTCGTCTCTCGATTTTTAACGTCGGAGCTCGACGGTCTTCCGCTCGGCGGGTTTATAGACGCTGGCTCGTCTCTCGATTTTTAACATCGGAGCTCGACGGTCTTCCGCTCGGCGGGTTTATAGACGCCGGCTCGTCTCTCGATTTTTAACGTCGGAGCTCGACGGTCTTCCGCTCGGCGGGTTTATAGACGTCGGCTCGTCTCTCGATTTTTAACGTCGGAGCTCGACGGTCTTCCGCTCGGCGGGTTTATAGACGCCGGCTCGTCTCTCGATTTTTAACGTCGGAGCTCGACGGTCTTCTGCTCGGCGGGTTGTCATTCGGCTAAGCTATTTGCCATCCTTTAATCATTTCTGCTTCCTGCATTACATGGACATAGACGACCAAAACATATATAAAATTACATCAGCGCACCTCTCACCCTGCTCGGTACGGCTGGAGATGATTCGCGCTCCATGGTCGATCTAGCCGCTGTCCGTCTTCATCCTCCAAATAATAAGCGCCCGAGCGGAGCTTTTCAATGACTTTGAAAGGGCCTACCCATGGAGCTTCCAGCTTGCCGACGTCGCCGACCGACTTTACTTTCTTCCAGACAAGATCGCCAACTTGGAATGCTCTAGGGATTACGCGCCGGTTGTAATTCTGCTTCATTCTTTGCCGGTACGCCATTAGCCGGATGGACACCTTGGCTCGCTCTTCGTCGACCAAATCAAGCTCCATGTTCCTCCGCTCAGCGTTGTCATCATCATAGTTCTGGATCCGGACGGACTCGACGCCGACTTCGACAGGGATAACCGCTTCGCCGCCATACACCAGGTGGAAAGGCGTGACGCCCGTTCCTTCCTTTGGGGTTGTTCGGATGGCCCATAGGACGCCCGGCACTTCATCCACCCAGCTTCCTCCCAAATGGTCGAGCCGAGCGCGCAGAATGCGAAGAATTTCCCGATTGGCTACTTCGGCTTGACCATTGCTTTGGGGTACGCCACGGACGTGAAGTGTTGCTCGATGCCATAGCTTTTGCACCAATCCTCGAGCAACTTTCCCGCGAACTGCCGCCCGTTATCGGAAACAAGTCGATGGGGGATGCCGAACCGGCAGATAATATGTTGCCAAACAAACTTCTTGACCATCTGCTCGGTGATCTTGGCTAGCGGCTTGGCCTCCACCCACTTGGAAAAATAATCGACCGTCACCAGTAGAAATTTCCGCTGTCCGGTCGCCATAGGAAACGGACCCACAATATCCATTCCCCATTGGTCGAACGGACCTTCGCGCTAGCTGCGTCTCTTGCTCCCCGAGCAATCTTCCGCTCCGGCTTTCGTACCTCGGAACCACCGCGCGCACTTCCTTCTCGTCCGCCGGTGTACTCTTCCGCAGCACCTCATCCCTCGGACGCACCGCGTGCCGTCCTTCTCGCTAGCTGCGTCTTCCGCTCGAGTACCTGTGCTCCTAAGCTCCTGCACACTTAGACACAAGGTTAGAAACAACGCAGGACCTAACTTAACTTGTTGATCACACCAAAATAACCTTGGGGTTCCAACAATCTCCCCCTTTTTGGTGTGATCAACCCAAGTTAAGCTAAGGTCAAAAATAGATATGAAATTAAACAATTTATTACAATAATGTGCAACAAGATAGAAAAAATTAAATTTTGAAAATTTTTAATTTTCAATTTGTACCTCCCCCTAAACTTATACTTTCCTTCTCCCCCTTTGATCACAATAAAATGGGGTTTAAAATTCTAAGGGTTTAAAGACTTAGAAAATTTTGAAAAGTTATCTGTTAAAATATTTCTAAGTCAACAATAGATTTTTGAAAAGTTTCTAAGTTAAAAAAAACTTTCTAAGCCCAAAAAGACTTTTATGCAAGAAAATTTAAACATTAAAATTTTTTTTCTATGCATTTATTTATTTATTTATTTATTTAGTTCTTAATTCTATTTATCATAAAGTTTTAAATTTCCATTTTAACTTATCATAATTTCTTAAATCAATCTTTTTTAGATTTAACGCCACAAAGATTATACATGAAGAAATTTGTATCATGTTAATTTCTATTATTTTTTTAATTTCAATTTCACAGAAATATTCAGATTGCATAGATTTTAACTTGATAAAATTTTTCGACAATATAAAAAATTCTTTCGGCAATGTGCAAAATTCGTTTGAAGGAATATTTTGTAATTTGCAAGAATTTTTTAACAATAAGAGTTTGCAGGAATCTATTAATAATAGATTTCTTAATCTGAAAATTTTGTTTGATGAATCAATTTCTAATTCACAAAACTTTTTCAGTAAAGTAATTTGTAATTCGAAATTTTTAGATCCGGAAAAAGTTTTCGATAATATTTCTAAGTTGCATAATTCTTTCAAAAAAATATTTTGTAATTTGCAACAATTATTTGACCGAAGATTTTCTAATCCGAAAAGTTCTTTCGATAATTCAAATTTTGGTTCGCAAAAATCTTCAGGTAATTTGATTAATTGAACTAGTTGTTCAGAGGGTAGAGGTCATACCTTACTTACCTCGTCGGTCGTTGGTTCTCCCCCTGTTGAATTAATTTCTTCCGAAGATTCTCCCCCTTCATCGATCTCGGGATGTACTTCGGCTGTTGGGGCTGTCTTGGTAATTTCTTCCGTCTCGGATTCTTCTGATGACGGCTCGATATCTATTGAGGAGACGACTTCAACCGGTTCTTCATAAAGCATTAAGAACTTTTCCCAAAGTTCTTTCGCGCTTTTGTACTCTCCGACTCTGTCGAAATCTTTAGTTGGTATTGCGCTTAGAATGAAACTCTGCCCGAGCATTTGCCATGGACTCTTCACGTTGCTTCTCGTTCCAGAGGCGTATGCCGATTTTCTCTCCGTTCGTGTCTTTCGGTGCTTCATAACCTGTTTTCATTATTAGAGAAATACCAATATCAGAGTTAAGGAATACCTTCATTTGTTGCTTCCATGAAGAAAGCTCCCCCTCGAATGCTGGTGGGTAGTCGCTAACTCCGGCCATTGTTGCTTCAGACGGCGGTTAGTCCTCCTGAAGCGTCTCGGCTCTGATACCACTTGTAGGACCGTTGGGCCGGCTAGGAGGGGGTTGTTGGATATCCTGCTAACACAAAAAGAAAAACAAACCCTCCTCGAACTCTTTAAGCTAACACTTGTAAAATGAATTAAGCAGATAAATAGAAGCATAAAAGAAAAGACGAGGCACCAGATGTTTACTTGGTTACAACCGATGTGGTTGTTAATCCAAGGAAGATTAAGCTCAAAAACTCCTTCAGGCGGAGAAGCCTCTTACAGCGTTTAGGCACAGAAAACAGAAGCTTAACTACAACTAAAGCATACAAGTGTTTGGAAATAGAATGATCGTGATTGTTGAAAAGCTTCTGGACTAAGGCTATATTTATAGCCTTGGTCGGGGCACCTGGAAGGGTTCCGGGCGCCCTGGGGGGATAAAATTTATCCCCCAATGGTTGGATCGAGTCAAAGCTCGATCCTGGGAAAAAGTCACTTCCAGGCGCCCCGGAGCCAAAAGTCAACCCTGTTGACTTTTGGTCCGTGCTCTCTTCTCCAGTTCAGCTTGCCTCTGGTCCGAGTCTTTCTGCTCCGGCTCCACTTGCTTGGGTGATCTCTGACATCCGGAATAGGACTCACCCGAACCCATCTTCCGGTCTTCTCGAGCGTGCTTCCCTCCGGCTTCTCGTCCCTCGGAATTGCCGCGTGTCCCTTCTCGTCCACCAGCGTACTCATCCGCAGACTTCGTCCCTCGGTCGCACCCCGTGCCGACCTTCGCGCTAGCTGCGTCTCTTGCTCCCCGAGCAATCTTCCGCTCCGGCTTTCGTACCTCAGAACCACCGCGCGCACTTCCTTCTCGTCCGCCAGTGTACTCTTCCGCAGCACCTCATCCCTCGGACGCACCGCATGCCGTCCTTCTCGCTAGCTGCGTCTTCCGCTCGAGTACCTGTGCTCCTAAGCTCCTGCACACTTAGACACAAGGTTAGAAACAACGCAGGACCTAACTTAACTTGTTGATCACACCAAAACAACCTTGGGGTTCCAACACTTTTGGCAAGAAAGGCACGTCACGACGGTCCGAGCGGCGTCTGCTTGCAGGGTTGGCCAAAAGTATCCGGCCAGCAGGATCTTCTTAGCCAGCGATCGTCCGCTCGGATGTCCTCCGCACGATCCTTGATGCACTTCTTGGAGGATGTACGCTGCGTATTCCGAGCTCACGCATTTCAAAAGCCGGCGGGAGAAAGCCTTCTTGTAGAGTTGATCTCCGATGAGTGTGAACCGGCCGGCTCTCCTCCTTAGTAGCTGGGCTTCATCCCGATCGGACGATGTAGCGCCCGAGCGAAGAAACTCCATGATGGGTGTCCTCCAGTCGCTTGGAAACGTGAGGTCCTCCATCCGGTCGACGTGCGCCACCAAAGATACTTGTTCAGTTGGCTGCTGGATGGCGACCGACGTTATTGAGCTTGCGAGTTTGGCTAACTCATCGGCCGCTTGGTTTTCCGCCCGGGGTATCTTCTGGACAATGACTTCTCTGAAATTAGCTTTAAGCTTCTCAAACACTTCCGCATAGAGTTTGAGCCGAGCGTTGTTAATTTCAAAGGTGCCAGAGAGCTGCTGAGCGGCCAACTGAGAATCTGAATGTACAATCACCCGTCCGACTCCCACATGCCGGGCTGCCTGTAAACCGGCTATAAGAGCCTCATATTCCGCCTCATTATTCGTAGCTCTGTAATCCAGCCGGACGGATAGGTGCATCTTTTCTTCGTGGGGAGAGAGCAGCAGTACTCCTATCCCGCTCCCGAGCCTAGTGGACGATCCGTCCATAAATATCTTCCACATAGCTTCGGGCTTGGGCTTTTGTACTTCAGTGATAAAATCTGCCAAAGATTGAGCCTTTATAGCCGAACGGGGTTGGTACTGGATGTCAAATTCGCTCAACTCCGTTGTCCATTTGATGAGCCTTCCGGACGCTTCTGGGTTCAATAGCACTCTTCCCAATGGGTTGTTCGTCCGGACGATGATAGTATGAGCCAAGAAATAGGGACGGAGGCGCCGAGCGACGAGTACCAAAGCGAAAGCCAGCTTCTCGAGCCCGGTGTATCGAGATTCAGAATCTTTTAAAATATGGCTCAGAAAATATACAGGCTCTTCTCTGCTCGCCCTTACTAGTGCCGAGCCGACTGCTTGCTCAGTTGAAGATAAATAGATACAAAGTGGCTCACCCATAGTTGGTTTGGCTAGCACAGGCAGAGAGTTCAAGTATGCCTTCAGATCTTCGAACGCCCGATCACATTTTTCGTCCCAGTGAAACTTAGTGCCTTGCGCAAGATTTTGAAAAAAGGTAGGCTCCGGTCGGCGGTCTTGGCGATGAATCTGGACAGAGCAGTTATCCGACTGGTCAAACGCTGCACTTCCCTCAGATTTCTTGGGGGCGGCATTTCTTATAATGCTTTCACCTTGCTGGGATTTGCCTCGATGCCCCGCTCGGTCACTATATAGCCCAAAAATCGCCTGCCTTTTGCGCCGAACAGACACTTCTGAGGATTCAGCTTAACTCCATATTTCCTCAGCGTTCGGAAAGTCTCCTCCATGTCTTTAAAGAGGTCGGCCGCTCGAACGGACTTGATGAGAATGTCGTCCACGTATACTTCTAGATTTCGCCCGATCTGCTCTTTGAACACTTTGTTCATCAAGCGCTGATAAGTGGCTCCCGCGTTCTTCAGTCTGAACGACATCACATTATAGCAATAGGTGTCGTCGGCTGTAACGAAGCTGACTTTTTCTTGATCTTCTCGGGCGAGCGGCACTTGATGATAGCCTTAATAAGCGTCGAGCATACATATCAACTCGCAGCCAGCTGTGGAGTCCACCGGTTGATCGATCCGAGGCAGAGGATAAAAATCCTTCGGGCAGGCTTTGTTGAGATCCCGAAAATCTATGCACATTCTCCACTTGTTGCCCGGCTTGGAGACTAATACTACGTTCGCCAGCCAGCTCGGGAACTGAACCTCGCGTATATGGCCGACCTCCAGGAGCTTCTCAACCTCCGCTCGGATGATGACATTCTGTTCAGCGCAGAAATCCCTCTTTCTCTGCTTCACCGGCTGAGCGTCCGGTCGGACATGTAGCTCGTGCTGCGCTATGCTCGGCGAAATTTCGGGCAGCTCGTGCGTCGACCAGACGAAGACATCACAGTTTCTCTGGAGGCATTTGATCACTTCCTCTTTCTGGCTTGCCTCTATATCGGCCGCAACGAACGTGGTGGCCTCCGGTCGGGTCGGGTGAATCTGCACTTCCTCTTTTTCCTCATACACCAAAGAGGGAGGCTTTTCAGTTATGGCGTTTACCTCAATCCAGGGCACCTTCCGAGCGAAATTGGCTTCTGCTCGTACCATCTCGACGTAGCATCGCCGAGCTGCCAGTTGATCTCCTCGTACTTCTCCCACTTTGTCTTCGACTGGGAACTTGATTTTCTGGTGGAAGGTGGAGACGGCCGCTCGGAATTCACTGAGAGTCGGTCGTCCCAATATGACATTGTACGCTGACGGAGAGTCCACCACAACGAAATTTGCTGTCCGCGTCCTCCTGAGTGGCTCCTCTCCCAGCGAGATAGCCAGTCGGATCTGTCCGACCGGCAGGACTTCATTGCCCATAAACCCATAGAGGGGGGTTGTCATGGGCAGCAGCTCGGCTCGATCAATTTGTAGTTGATCGAAGGCCTTTATGAATATGATATTGACCGAGCTTCCTGTGTCAATAAAAACATGATGAATAGTGTAGTTGGCTATTACCGCTTTGATGAGGAGAGCATCGTCATGGGGCACTTCAACTCCCTCCAAGTCCTTGGGCCCGAAGCTGATTTTGGGTCCGCTCGCCCGTTCCTGGCTACAGCCGACCGCATGGATCTGGAGCTGCCGGACGCTTGCCTTTCTTGCCCGGTTAGAATCACCTCCGGTCGGCCCGCCAGCTATAATATTGATTTCGCCTCGGGAAGTGTTACTTCTATTTTCTTCTTCCCGAGCGGACGGTCTAGGCCGCTCCCTAGACATCCGGGGATTGTCTTCACGCCTCGGAGTGTGGTGCCGCTCAGGAGTCTGTCTCTGCTGCCTGTCAGGTATCGTCCAATCAGCCTCACGAGGTCTCTGTCGCCTGTCAGATGATGGTGATCGACGACCGCCACTCCGGGGAACAGGATGAGCGATCAAGGGAAGACTCCTGCAATCTTTTGTGTTGTGCGTGTCCGTCCGGTGGAATGAGCAGAACATGGGGGTCCATTTCTTTTTGGGCTTGGGCCGCTCGGCTGCTACCTCTTGGACATGAGACCTTGGATGGTGAGAACGAATTGCTTCGGCCCTAGGTCCTCTGGGCGGCTGATGGGCAATGTGCAGCTTCCGCTCGGCAGGGGGAGCCCGCTCGGTTGGAGTTTCTTTTCTTCGGGCCGCTTGGGCTTCCTCCACGTTGATGTATTCGTTGGCCCGGTGTAGCATATGGTCGTAGTCTCGGGGCGGCTTCCGAATGAGCGAGCGGAAGAAGTCTCCGTCCACGAGGCCTTGTGTGAAAGCATTCATCATCGTTTCTGAGGTGGCCGTTGGGATGTCCATGGCCACCTGATTGAACCGCTGGATATAAGCTCTGAGCGGCTCTCTTGGCTCTTGCTTGATGGCGAACAGGATGACACTAGTCTTCTGATAGCGCCGACTGCTTACAAAGTGGTGGAGGAAGGCCGTGCGGAAGTCTTTGAAACTTGTGATGGATCCGTCCGGTAGCCTCCGAAACCACCGTTGAGCTGATCCCGAGAGGCTGGTTAGAAAAACTCGACACTTCACCCCGTCTGTGTATTAATGAAGGGTAGCCGTGTTGTCGAACTTACCCAAATGATCATCCGGGTCGGTAGTTCCATTATATTCGCCGATTGCCGGGGGCACATAGTGCTTCGGCAGAGGGTCTTGTAGAATAGCCTCTGAGAATTGACGGTTGATCCGTTCGGGCGAGGAATCCGCTCGGGGGGCTTTGCCTTTTCTGCTATCTCGTCTTGGTACTTCATCTGAAGAAGATCCTCAATCACGATTAACTGCTGCGGCTTCAGGAGTGCGGAATAGAGCCCGATGGAATGGAACTATGGCCGGCGGTGCTTCCGCTCGGCCACCTGATGCTGATGTTGCTTGGTGTTCAATCCGCTCGGCTTGCGACTTCTGTCTTTGTTCCACCAGCTTAGCGGCTCTTGTCTCGATCAAAGCGTCGAGCTCCTCTGTGGAGAGCATCACCGAGTGCGGTCGTCCAGCCTCGTCCATTGCTTCCGATCGGATGCAGGAGCGTTCCCACAGACGGCGCCAAATTGATCCTGTCCGAATCGCTGAATCAACGGACGCTGGGCGGCGACGCTCTCCGTCGGCTGACGTGGATCTTCGACCGGTCGCACGAACCTCCAATGAACCTGCACAGAAGCCGGGCCGGGAAGGGGTTCCCGGCGACGACCCTCCGACGCTCAAGTCAGGTAAGCGAACAACGAAGAAGTGGCTCCCAATATCAAAGAACGCGTACCTCCGACGAAGTATAAGGCTCCTTATATAGAGCTGTGAAGAAGCTCATGCACGCCTACCAAGGCAAATACGTGTCCTTAGCCCATACCTCGGTATGTGCTTGTCAGACAAGCTTACTTGACACCATACTGCTACAGTCTGAGCGTCTCCCTGATGGGACAACAGAACTTTTTATTGTACAATACCGAGTATGGCCTGGTCTTCGAACATACCTGTTGTCAGCAACAGGGGTTACTGAGATGACGTTCCCACTATCCCATACTCTTTGACTTCCAGTTCCCGGATTGACCATCAAGTTGCTCGGCCAGAACATTCGCATTTGGTCTGGCGTAGGTGGTCGTCCGTCCGGGAAGGTTCAGGGTCGTCCGTCCACTCGGCTCTTATAGCCTGAGACCCTGGCCGAGCGGGTAGACTGCTCGGCTAGAATATCTGGCCAAGCGGGCAGGCCGCTCGGCCGTTGCTCTTTCTTTGCACCTCGGCCGAGCGGACTATTCTCTCGGCCACGTGATCTCCCTCATTGGAAATCCGGGCCCACGGCCAAATGGTTGCTCTCTTAGGTGAAGGTCATCGCCTAGTGATCGGCATGTCCTTTCCGCTCGTCGAGCCCCTGGGGTTGACCCCCCTTTGACTGTTGACCTCCACATGTCGTTGACCTTGCCCTTGTTGGTGCAACCTTAGGTCAAGGTTGACCTGGTTGACCCGACTCGAGGTGACTTGACTCGAGTTGTATTTTGATGTTTGACTTGGGAAGATTGTCGGTGCAACCTTAGGTCAAGATTGACCTAGTTAAGTTGCATGTTGATGTTTGACACTCGTGAGAGAATTCTATTCTTGATATGGGACAAGAATAGATGTTTGGGAGATTATTGGTGCAACCGTAGGTCAAGGTTGACCTGGTTGACCTGATTCGGGAAAAAGTCCAAGTATGGAGACTTGGCACTGGAAAAGTCCAAGCAGGGAGCTTGGCACGCGAAAAGTCCAAGTATGGAGACTTGGCAAGGGAAAAGTCCAAGTATGGAGACTTGGCACTGGAAAAGTCCAAGTATGGAGACTTGGCACGGAGAAGTCCAAGCAAGGAGCTTGGCACGAGGAAAAGTCCTAACTGGGATGTTAGGCAGTGTGGAAAGTCCTGGTGAGTAAAGCCAGGCAGTGGAAAAGTCCTAACTGGGATGTTAGGCAATGAGAAAGTCCTAACTGGGATGTTAGGCAGTGTGGAAAGTCCTGGTGAGTGAAGCCAGGCAGTGGGAAAGTCCTAACTGGGATGTTAGGCAGTTGGAAAGTCCTGGTGAGTGAAACCAGGCAAGGGAAAATCCAGATGGATCAGGGATGATCGGACTTCTGGTGTTGGAAAATCCAGATGGATCAGGGATGATCGGACTTCTGGTGTTGGAAAATCCAGATGGATCAGGAATGATCGGACTTCTGGTGTTGAAAAGTCCAAGTAGGTCAAAGGGATTGACCGGACACTTGGTGGGGAGTCTTAGCAGGTCAAGGAAGTGACCGGATGCTAAGCATGATGAACCAATAGGTCAAGGTTGACCGGATATTGGTTTGACTTGGTTTGGGCAAAACCAAGCTCGGATCGGTCTCGGACCGATCGATGTCTCGATGTTCTGATCGGTGCGGTGACCGATCGATTCCACCAAGAGCATCTTGTGGAGTTCTTGATCGGTCCACGCACCGATCGTGCAACGATCGAAGCGGAGAAAGAGCTCTGATCGGTCCCCACGACCGATCAGGAGGTTCTCTGATCGGTGAGCAGGGAGCTGGGATCGGTCCGGGGACCGATCGGAGAGCTGATCGGTCCGCACCGATCGTGATTGATCGCGACACCGATCGGCGGGGACCGATCGGTGTCGAACGAGGGCTCTTGCGCCTGGGCCGATCGGTCTGCGGACCGATCGAGCAGATGCTGGATCGGTCGGCTAGTCCGCTTCTTCTTCGCAGGTATAAAGGATCAAGGGCATCTTCTGTGTGACAACTCTTCTTCCTCCTTCCTGTTGCTAAGTGCTGCTGTGCTTGAGCCTTGTTGAGCTCGTCCAAAGCTTCGCGTGAGCTTCCCCGACTGGAACAGCTGCTGCTGTTAGAGTTTTTGAAGCTGCTGCTTCATCCGGACTCCAGTCGACGAGAAAGCAAGATTGGTAGAGTGCTTGAGTATTCTTATTTGTATTTCTTGCTTATTCTTTGTACTTGTACTCTTTGTTTGCTGTTGCAAACGTTTGTGGCGAGGTTTCTCCACCCACAAGGAGTATATTGTATTAGCCGGTTCTCCGGGGACTCATCCACCGACGGATTGACTGGACTCGTCCACCTTACGGACACGCCGAGGAGTAGGAGCTCTAATCTCCGAACCTCGTTACATCCTTGCGTTGAGGTTTGATTTCTTCTCCTGTTTTCGTTTCTATTTGTATTTCCGCTGCACTAACCTAATCGTAGGAAGAAACGAGTAATTTGGGGTCGGCTATTCACACCCCCCTCTCTAGCCGCGTACGAAGGATCCTAACAAGTGGTATCAGAGCGAAGGTTCGCTCTTCATCGGATCAACACCCGTGGGAGCAAAGCTAGAGAATGGATCTCTATGGAGAAGATGTCACCATTCCACCCTTCTACGAATGCGGCGACTTCGCGTATTGGAAGGTAAGGATGAAGTATTTTCTTATGACTAACATAATGAATTGGTTTTGTGTACAAGAAGGATTTACTCCTCCGGTAGATAAGGAAGGAAAACCACTTGAGAAGAAGGAGTGGACAAGAGAACAAATTCACAAATCCGAAATCAACAAAGAGGTAACGAAAATAATTGAATTTTCATTGCCTACTAACATCTTGTGTAAGATAGGTTACAACAATGCCAAGGAATTATGGGATAACTTGGCCAAGTACCATGAAGAGAGCTCCACTTCAAGCCATGAAGAGGAGCCTAGTGAGCCAAGTAGCTCACATCATGAAGAGAGCAAATTGGAAGTTGAGGGTTACTCAACATCTAAAGAAGAAGAGGAAGTGAGTTCTTCTTCAAGATCGGAGCACGAAGAAGAAGCTTCTACCTCCGGGAGGGATGAAGAAGAGAGCATCCATTCATCCTCAACCCTAGGTAACTCAAACACTTTAAGTTCAAGTAAATTGCATATAATGTGTTTTGAGTGTAGGGAATTTGGGCACTACAAGAGTAAGTGTCCAAAGAGGGTAAGGAAGACTCCACCGGCGCCAAAGGTCAAGGTAGCCGGAGTCCCGACACGCAAGGGCAAGGAGCACGTGGTGTGCTTCCAATGCAAGCGAAGGGGACATTATCGGAGTCATTGTCCGAGGGGGAGGCAACCTCACAAGGGCAAGAGACCGAGCACTTCTATAGGGGGAGCTAAGGCAAACCCTAAGGTATCATTTAAGTCTCATTCGTGCAATACTAGTAAGATGCATGCTAGAAATTTTATTGCACTAGTCAATAATGATAAGCATGATAACATTAGAAATCGATACACATGCTTAGGTGCCAAACATGTGAGCCTAGATAAGGATAACACTAGGAAAGCCAACCCTAGAATTACCTCATCTAAGGTTAAGGAGAACCTAGGTAGGAATCCCAAATCAACTAGACACATGCCTAGGAATGCCTCAAAGAAAAATGACAAATCAAAAATTGAGGTACTAGAGAAGGAGAATCAAGTCTTGAGGTCAAGACTTGATACTTTGGAAAATGCTCTTAAGAACTTGGAGAAGTCATCTCTAGGGTTTAAGGGTCAAAAACCAATGTCCAAGGACAAAAAGGGTTTGGGTCACAAACCTAAGTCCCAAATGGTCAAGCCCACCTATCATAATGTTCCATTCGATTATGGAACAAAACCTAAGGCTAGGAAGACCATTACCAAGGTCACAAGGGGAGTCACCCCTATAGTTGACCTTGATGAGACCCAAATGACCAAGGCTTCAAAGCCTAAGAGGGTCATTAGGAGGGTTGCTAGGGAAGTCATCCCTAGTGAATATTTAGTGAACCCAATGAGCTCAAGTAGGTATTGGGTTCCTAGGAGTATCTTCTCTATCCCATAGATGGGTTAGAGAGTGTCAACTCCAATTAGAAGGGTAGTTAACCCAACTTTGAGGAAATTGACACTCAAGGAGCATTTTCAAGGTTTTGATAACCTTTGAAAATGAAAAAGAATTATTATTTACTCCTTGAAGAGTAAATTGTGCCATATTTGAAAAATATCGATTTTAATCTTATTTGGCACAATTTAAGAAAACCTAGAGAAATACCATAATTGGGATTTTGGTTTTCTCTTAGGGATATATAGGCAATCTAGGGTTAGATTTTAAGTTAGCTAAGGCTAAGGATACTTAGATAGGGAATTTAGGTATTTTATTTGTGCTAACTTGCCATGATTGGTTGCCATATGTCATGCCATGACATCATATTTATTTTATTATCATTTGAAATGTCATGATAATGCTTAGGCTAGTTTATATGTCATGCTTTATTTAAGTTTTCAAACTTTATGCCATGACATCATGACATTGGCACATGTTTTTACTTATGATATCATTATATGCCATGTCATCATCTCTTGCATTAATGATCAATGAAATTGATTTAAGGATGAAAAACACATTTTGATATTGAGATCAAATTTGTGTTTAGAAAATGCATGAGAACTTAGCCTAAGTTGACCTTAATCCATATCTCACATCAAATTGACTTGAATGTGGTTTGATACACCTTAGATGTGTGTGAGATATTAGGATAATGAGTTAGGATCAAGGTGCATTATCCTTGTACCTAGATGACCCTAATTCAAGAAATTAAGGATCATAGGGAAAGCTTGTGTACAAGTCATGTACATCTAGCCCTAAGATTATGATCCTAAATTCAAATGGTTTTAAAAGTATTTTAAAATTGATTTGAAAAACCTTGATGAAGCTTTCCTAGTGATAGCATTCATCATTGACCGAAGTGATACAAAGTTGAGCTAAACTTGAACTATTTCAAAGTTTTTGAACTTTGTATCAAGATTGAAAAATGGAAGTTATTTTCATAGAAAACTATTTTTCCATGATAGTGTATGATATGAGGAATGTATCCTCAAAGTTTCGTAATTTTTGGAATTTTCTTGAATTTATTAGGAGTTTCTGATTTTCCGGAAGGGGAAATCAGAAGTTCTGATTTCAGTGGCTGGATCGGTCCGGGGACCGATCCAGGGAAGATCTGATCGGTCTGCGGACCGATCCAGAGTATTGTGGATCGGTCTGCAGACCGATCCAGTGAGTTCCAGTAGCACGAGTGCGATCTGGTGAAGGGCTGATCGGTCTGGGGACCGATCAGGGCGTGCCGAATTTCTGATTTTTCAGCTGTTGTCTGAAATTTCAGTTATGGAAGTGGTGTTTTGGATTTCTAAAGGTTTGAAACTGTCCAAGACATTGTTGGTGCAATGGTCAAGGGGGAGTTGACCTTTAGGGGGAGTTTTACCTAATTGTCAAGGGGGAGTTGACTTTTAGGGGGAGTTTTTACTCCAAAAGACTTTTAAGGATTAGTGATATGAGATTATCACTAAGTTGATTGTTGAGTTTAGTATCAAGGAGGAAATTAAGAGTTTCAAATGAAAGGTATGGGACTTTCATTAGGAAGAAACTCTTGACCTTGATACCCTCCTTGTTCTTTTTGATGTGTGTCAAAAAGGGGAGAGTGTTCATTGGAGAATTATCAGAAAACCCAAGTTAGGTTATCGGGTTAACCTAAGCTAGGGGAAGAATGTCTAGGAATGTTCAAGGAAGAACATTGGAATTCTTTTTGATGTGTGTCAAAAAGGGGGAGAATTATTGGAGAACCCAAGTTAGGTTATCGGGTTAACCTAAGGGGAGAATGTCCAGAGAATGTTCAAGGAAAGAACATGGACATTAGAAGATGGTTGGGAAACCTAAGTTAGGTTATCGGGTTAACCTAACTTGTTTATGGGTTTTGTCAAACATCAAAAAGGGGGAGATTGTTGGTGCAACCTTAGGTCAAGGTTGACCTGGTTGACCCGACTCGAGGTGACTTGACTCGAGTTGTATTTTGATGTTTGACTTGGGAAGATTGTCGGTGCAACCTTAGGTCAAGATTGACCTAGTTAAGTTGCATGTTGATGTTTGACACTCGTGAGAGAATTCTATTCTTGATATGGGACAAGAATAGATGTTTGGGAGATTATTGGTGCAACCGTAGGTCAAGGTTGACCTGGTTGACCTGATTCGGGAAAAAGTCCAAGTATGGAGACTTGGCACTGGAAAAGTCCAAGCAGGGAGCTTGGCACGCGAAAAGTCCAAGTATGGAGACTTGGCAAGGGAAAAGTCCAAGTATGGAGACTTGGCACTGGAAAAGTCCAAGTATGGAGACTTGGCACGGAGAAGTCCAAGCAGGGAGCTTGGCACGAGGAAAAGTCCTAACTGGGATGTTAGGCAGTGTGGAAAGTCCTGGTGAGTAAAGCCAGGCAGTGGAAAAGTCCTAACTGGGATGTTAGGCAATGAGAAAGTCCTAACTGGGATGTTAGGCAGTGTGGAAAGTCCTGGTGAGTGAAGCCAGGCAGTGGGAAAGTCCTAACTGGGATGTTAGGCAGTTGGAAAGTCCTGGTGAGTGAAACCAGGCAAGGGAAAATCCAGATGGATCAGGGATGATCGGACTTCTGGTGTTGGAAAATCCAGATGGATCAGGGATGATCGGACTTCTGGTGTTGGAAAATCCAGATGGATCAGGAATGATCGGACTTCTGGTGTTGAAAAGTCCAAGTAGGTCAAAGGGATTGACCGGACACTTGGTGGGGAGTCTTAGCAGGTCAAGGAAGTGACCAGATGCTAAGCATGATGAACCAATAGGTCAAGGTTGACCGGATATTGGTTTGGACTTGGTTTGGGCAAAAACCAAGCTCTGGATCGGTCTCCAGACCGATCCAGTGATACTCAGTGTTTCCTGATCGGTCTGGTGACCGATCAGATTCCACTCAGTAGCATACTGTGGAGTTACTGATCGGTCCACAGACCGATCAGGCAACGATCAGAAGCGGAGAAAAGAAGCTCCTGATCGGTCCCCACGACCGATCAGGAGACGAGTGCGATTCTCTGTCTGTGAGAGCTGGGAGAGCTGGGAGAGCTGGGATCGGTCTGGGGACCGATCAGGACAGAGCCTGATCGGTCCGCAGACCGATCAGGGATTCGATCGCGACACCTGATCGGTCCGCAGACCGATCAGGGATTCGATCGCGACACCTGATCGGTCTGGGGACCGATCAGGTGTCGAACAGAGGGCTCTTGCGCCTAGGCTGATCGGTCTGCAGACCGATCAGAGTTCTAGCCGTTGCGACGCAACGGCTAGTTTCTTCTGTTTCTTCTTCGCAGGTATAAAAGGATCAAGGGCATCTTCTGTGTGACAACTCTTCTTCCTCCTTCCTGTTGCTAAGTGCTGCTGTGCTTGAGCCTTGTTGAGCTCGTCCAAAGCTTCGCGTGAGCTTCCCCGACTGGAACAGCTGCTGCTGTTAGAGTTTTTGAAGCTGCTGCTTCATCCGGACTCCAGTCGACGAGAAAGCAAGATTGGTAGAGTGCTTGAGTATTCTTATTTGTATTTCTTGCTTATTCTTTGTACTTGTACTCTTTGTTTGCTGTTGCAAACGTTTGTGGCGAGGTTTCTCCACCCACAAGGAGTATATTGTATTAGCCGGTTCTCCGGGGACTCATCCACCGACGGATTGACTGGACTCGTCCACCTTACGGACACGCCGAGGAGTAGGAGCTCTAATCTCCGAACCTCGTTACATCCTTGCGTTGAGGTTTGATTTCTTCTCCTGTTTTCGTTTCTATTTGTATTTCCGCTGCACTAACCTAATCGTAGGAAGAAACGAGTAATTTGGGGTCGGCTATTCACACCCCCCTCTCTAGCCGCGTACGAAGGATCCTAACAGCCCTCACGCGGGCCCCCCGGCCTTATCACCGGATCAATAACAATGAAAGCTACTGGTACTCAACTAATAGTAATGAGGACTGTGCATGCCCAATTAAATAGCAAATAGAATTCCAAACATGAAACTCAAATTATAAGGCTGAAGGGGCTGATCTACATGCCTAGTTCATACATTTTAATTCCTTCCCTTAAGATTCTCGACCGTAAGCTTCTAAACAACATTCTTTACAACATGCTTAATAAATAACAGATGGGAACTACTCATGTTCACAAATAGCAAAGCAAAGAGGGACTACTCATGCTTGCAAACAGCAAAGGAAAATTAACCAGCAAAGGAAAATTATCACTGATAACCTAAATTCGAATATGTTCTTCATGCTTACTGCCTAGAACAACAAAAGACCGGAATCCAGCTACAAAGCTCAAGGTAACTACCCACATACTTGAACTTACCACTCATGATCCTTCTTTGAAACTCACGGCAGCAAACCCATCACCATATCTTTCACAGAATAATTCGAAAACAAGAATAAGCAAAGTCCAAAATCTAATCTAATCAAAACCCCCTTCCATCTTCCTTAACAACTCACGACAGTAACTCAAGGACACCCTCCTAGTGGCATATATCAAAGAAAACAACAAGAAGAAGCAAGAATTCGAGAGCTACCCTTACCGCAGGTGAGTAAGCGACTTACCTCGGTTCATTGGACTCACAGCCGAAGAGGGAGAGATCTAGGGTTTGGGTGAAGCTTCAAATCTCGGCGGCCTCTTCCTATCTACTTGTTCTCCTTAGTGAGACGGTCTCGAAGGTGTGAGAGGCTCTCGGAAAAACCCCTCGTCGGCCGCCGGAGATGCCTAGATGCTCGCTGCGTTTTCGCCCGTGAAGAGCTGCGCCGTCGGGAGCGTGAGAGGAGAAGAGGGGTTCGGGCGAGGAGAGGAAAAGAAAATAACTTAACCCTCTTAAACCTAGGTATTTCGGTTTTAATTATAACTTAAATACTATTTGGTTCGAGTTTTACTAAGAAACCCATGGCTGGTCTGTTGGTTAAACGAACCTCTACTTAACCCGAGGTCCACGGTTCGAATCTTGACTTGTACATTTTTTTGTCGAAACTTCCTTCGTTTAGTAAAAATACCAAACGACCTCCAAAAATTGCATAAAAATACTCTAAAAATTTCTAAAAATTCCTAGAATATTTCTATAGCATTTTAAATATTTTTAAATTACTTTTGGGGCTCGAAATGAGGAAATTTGGGTTGTTACAAGCCTCATAAAGGTAAAGTTCGGCTGAGCGGAGCTGTCCGATTTAGGGCGCAAATCCCAAGTTGTAGATCACACCGTTGAATTTAAACCGCCAGAGGTCACATCAGCATGTCGCCTCGATCGTGCGATGACGGTGGCACTGCCACGTGGCAGTCAATCATAGGGGGGCATTTAATGAATGCCATTACGAAAGGCGTGGCCGCGTGCTCGGCCTCAATGGCTAGGATTTGCATGGATTACAAGGACATCTGAGGCAGGTCATCGTTGACCACCCTCGGACCAACAAACTAATCAGTAAAAGGTTCTCCAAGTGATATCCAGTATACCGCCGGGCGGCGGGAAGAGATAGTGCCAAGGTCGTTCGGCACTCTCGACCGGTCGGCCCTCGTACCATCAGGTTAGTCCAGTCAGTCGGACTTACAGCCTCCTTTGACTAGACTTGAGGGGGAGGCACATGATCCGGTGGTAAGGAAGGGGGGACCCACTTGGAGGGGGGTCAAAGGTCTCGTGGCGGTCACGGTCGAGATCAAGGTCAAACCCCCTTGGGCGGTCGGCTCGACCAGCGCCCGAGCTAACGCTCTGACAGCTCGGTCGCATGCCGAGCTTCCGACGCTCACAAGCCGAACATGATCCCTTTTGTCCAGAAAATTGTGCCAATCGCCCTTGGCCGGGTGGAGGACTCGCTCGGCTCAGATGGGATGTTCATCGAACGACTAAGCAACCGACGGGCCGAGCGGCCCTTCCGCTTGGCTCGAAACAGACGAAAATCACATCTAGTTGTATCTTCCTCGAGACAAGCGCCACCGACAGGCGGCATGGTTGGCGGCTGGATCAGGCAGAGAATCATATGGTGGAAGCTTCCACTGTCATGTCAGGGATATGCTCGGACGGTTAGGGTATGGTGACAGGTACCCTTTTCTGACATCACCATTCCAGGTATGCTTTAAGGAGCATGCACGCCTTGGAAGACGTGCACGCTCTCCCCCGGGAGTCCTATATAAGGACCCCCCAGGCTTCGACAGAGGTATATATTATCATCTACTATATCTACAGTCTCCATTCTCGTTACTTTGCTTCGATCTCCTCTCACCGGAGAATTGACTTGAGCGTCGGAGGGCCGTCGCCAGGAACCCTTTCCCGGCTCGGTTTTGTGCTTGCAAGTTCTCCCCGGCGATCCACGTCATCTAGAGGCCTACGAAGAAGCCACTGAGAGCACCACGCCCCCAGCTACCATCGACTCGGCACTCGGACATGATCAGAATGATTAAGAGTAGTGTTCTTTATATCATCTCATTATCAATTCAACCAATTGATTGATATAGATAAGAACCTTCTACTTAAGGACGTTATTATACTTAGTTATTTGACACCAATACAAGTAAGTATAATAACCATAAAGAAATACCTTTATAAATTATAGGAATATGATACATCGAGTCCATACAACAATCATTATATGATTGACTCTAGGACTCTCATTAACATTTAATACATGTTTACGCATTGTATGTTGATAAATGAATTTGCTCCTCAAGACGGAAGTTGACAAATACATAATTGACAAATACATAATATATGAGGTGTTATGATTCTAACTGCATCCATATCAATTATCCTATCCAAAAATTTTACCTTAAATTTTAAATAAGGTAGCTAAAATATTTTTATACCAGTTATCCTATCCATTTTCTAAATTTTATATTAATAAAAAATATTTCTCTAAATTTAATAAATAAATTTTATTCTATAAATATTATAGAGAAGAGATAAAAAAGAAGCACATCTATATATACGGTGAAGTAAAAGTAGATAAATAAATTTAATAAAGTAATTTTTTTATTTTAAATTATATATTTTAGATGAAAAAATTAATAGGAATATTATAAGGTAAGAGCGTTACGACCTTAAATATCATAGAAAAACATGACAGAATAAAAATTAGTACACTAAACTTTAGTATTATTATTGATATTTTATAATGAAACTCTTTTCATGAGATATTTGAAAGCTTTAGGTATTAATTTGGAAAAATTAGGCAGCAAAACCCAACCCTAACCATTTACTCTTCCCACAGGCCCTCAAACGCCGCGAGTAGAGCGAAGGGCCGCTCGGTGAGGGAGGACGCTTGACGTCGTTTTCTTCTCCCTCCGTCTCTCGGAGCAAAGCGATCGATTCTCTTCGTTGGACGCTGGTTTTCATACTTGGGGAGGATGGGGGACTACAACGATGCCCTGAATCGCAACAATCCCCAGGCCCGCACCAAAGCTCAGAACCGAGCCAATGTTCTCCAGATGAAGCTTGTAATTTTGAATACCTTCTTCCCTGAAGTCTTACTTTGATCGATCGTGCACTAATTTGGATTTGGTCATTTAGGGTTGACCGATCACGATGCCTTTAGGGTTTAGTTTATCCTTTTTCGATTTCGAGTACTAGCTATTTCCTCGTGTATAGATCTTATTTTTTATACATGATATTTTGAGGGTGGATCTTCTGTATAATTTGGTTGGAGGTTTAGATCCAACATAGGAAAATCAATAGGGTTCGGCCTAGGCGTACCTCCACAAGAAGAAACTTTATATCGAGAGAAAAGAGCCCCCAGGGCGTAGCACATAATGGTGGGCGCATGATATCTCTGGGGTAATTGCTAGGGGTCGATTTTCAAGAACTGACGACCTGAGGTTTACCCCACCATGCGCCTAACGCCTATGTGCTTGTATGTACCTCCCTCTATATCCATGGGGTCAGTACTAGGGGGGTCGTTAATGTAGCAGATCTACATATTTCTATCAAGAGGAAAGAAATATGCTAAAATTATTCTCTTCAAATCTCAGTTAGGACCAAGCAACAACAATGAAGCCTTGTCGTGTGGGGTTGGCTAAATCTCTATTAGGACCACCTTATGAATAATGTCAATACAATAATAAATTTTCATTTATCTGAACCAGGAAAAATGATTTTCCTTATACAAAATTCTGTATACTGATTGTGTTCTGATTAATGTAAAAATGATTCTTGTCTAAATCGTAATTGAATTTATTTATGTTAGTCATGTGGCCTAAGGGTCTTCACATAGCATAATGTGGTTTTTTAACCACCCATTCTAAGTAAATTTGCATGAAGTAGGTATTTTTGCCTCCAAGTAATGAACAATTCTGTTTGTTTAGCTATTCATGATCATCTGATTGATGTTTGGTAATAGTAAATGGATATTTTCACACTCCTATTGGTTGGGTCTTCCTATCAAGATGCTATGTCAGTTTCCCCTTCATGCTGTTTTGATGACTGATGTCAATTACAGGAATGTGTTTTTTTTATGGAGGATTTCATTTATTTCTGTGTACATTCTTCATATGTAGTCTTATACCTTTGCCTCTATACAGATTGGGCAAAGTCATTCAACTGGTCTTACTGCTAATCTATTGAAGCTTTTTGAGCCACGCCCTCAGTTGGAGTATAAACCTCCTCCAGAGAAAAGGAGATGTCCTCCCTACACAGGCACTGTATTTTATTAGTTATGGTTAGCTCATATTATGGTTTTCAATAATAAATTTCACTGAAAAAATGTTCCCTTTTTTTCCTGAAGGGATGGCACAATTTGTTAGCAAGTTTGCTGAGCCAACTGATCCTGAATATTCTCCACCAATTGTTGAGGGTGAAAGTCGGGTAAGATATGTCTTGTTAATTTTCAAGTAGATTCACAATTTTGAGAAAAATAAATTCTTGACTATGCAGTACCTTAGGATCCTGTCCAATACAAATATCACAACAAAACCAAAAATATATAAAATAAATAAATTAGTATATGAAAATTTTAACTGTACAAACTAATTCAAATGTGGTCAGTAGTTGACCACTTTGGGAGGTTAATCAGGTCTTATCCGTTTTAGATTGAAACCTAGCCAATGGCTGCTGCTAGTGGTCTAGCTCTTGCTTTCCTTGGTTTAACTGCTTTATTGGGTTGGGTTTTGGCATCATAGTGTCAACTTCAGAATTTATGTAAAGTTAATTGAGGAATAATTTCATATTCACTTGTACCTTTGTTTCAACAGAAACTCATGTGGTATGACCTAATTCAGATTCTAAAAGTATTAAGTGTGATAATAAGGAATTAGATTATGAGTGTGGTAGATGTTCTTTTGTTATTTTAAGACTCTTAAATATAATTTTCTGTGTCAGTTTTATCATTTTTTTGAAAGGATGTTATGCTTATTGGTAAGTGTTAAAAACTTACCATTTTTCTTCACCATCAATTGTAGTAGGAATCATTTTTACTTGTATTGATTATTTTCTGAAAACTAATTTAGATTACTAATCCATGATAATGTTTTAATTGGGTCTCAATTGTGAATTAAAATACCATGCTGTTTTGATCGGCACAGACTGTCATTCCATTGCAGTGCTGTGAGCTATAAAAGTTCTGCCTGAATCCATCCTTCTTGATGTGTGTAAATTTCATTCAAATTTATTTCAGTATGCTTCAAAGTGTGCTCACTGCTGGCATGATAAAGTATGGAAACCATCCTTCTCGATAGGGACACTATACTTCACATAGATCAATACTCTAAATCTTGGTCTTTATAGATACATTTGCTATGTTGTGTTGCTTAACCTCATTTTTTTCAAACATTAGTCAAATGATATTTTGTTTTACTTTTCTTATTTGCTTTCTGCTCTAGTAGGTTATCATTAAATCATATAGTTTACACACTGTTTGCTTACTGGCACATATTGTCATAGGTTTGTAATACTCCAAGACCATTATGGATTGCACCCTCTTCCATATTCAACAAATATACATTGTATTTTTTGTCACCAAGTTTTTCTCATGCATATCATTCTCCACTATTTATTCGGTTATAGGTCCAAAGAAGAGCTAGAATTCGAAAACTACGCCTTGAGGATGGTGCAAGAAAGGTTGCTGAAGAGTTGGAGAAATGTAATTGATTTGTATCTATACGTCAGTGCTGAAAAACTTTATAGCTTGCTGAAAATTGTTCATAAAATTTTCTTACAGATGATCCATCTAAAGATCCAAATGCTACGGGTGATCCATACAAGACGCTTTTTGTTGCCAGGCTTGTATGATTGCTGCATTTTAGGGCTTTTTCTGTTTTAATGATATTTCTATACCTGACAGTGTTTGATATTCTTGTGCAGAACTATGAGACAACTGAACACCGGATCAAGCGGGAGTTTGAAACTTATGGACCAATTAAGAGGGTAAGAATGCATGACTTCTATTGTTGGGAGCTTGTGCTATTGCTATCAACATGGGCAAGGATTTATTTCAAATCAGGCACTAAAATGATTTTCTGGCGCAGATGTTTCTGTAGATCATTATACAAATATCAATCTAGTTCATGTTTATCAAAATTTCCACTAATCCTAGGTGACCCAGAGAAACATGTACTTTTTCATCTCACAGTTGTTTTTGTGTTATATTAGGTTTGATGCCAAGGGTTTTTTGTTTTTGATTTTTTGGAATCCGCTTTTGTCAGAGCCTGTATTATCTGGAGGCTGGTCATTCTCTAACAAACTGTTCGTAATGCACTCATGCAACTCCTTTTCCTACAACCTGACCAGCTTGTGTTTTTCTTCTGTGAACGAAAAGATGTCAACAAATAAACATCCAAATAGACAAAGTGAGGGGGGAGGGGAGGGGATTCGGGAGGACTTTTTTCTGGTTACTTTGGTGAAGTGTGGGTAAGTTGAGTGGTTGGACAACACAGAAATTATATATATTGGGTATTTTGCTACTCCCATTGTCCTAGCTACAAAAGGTACTACATTAACTTTGCTGGGATATCAGGTACTACATTTAAGATCTTTACTATGATATGCTCATGCCATGTTGGCACTCTGCTCTTGCTGCAAACTTTTTTGCCAGTTGAAAAATCTTTTAAGAATGAGACAAGGTTAGCAGCTTTGTGCACAACCAACGATAGGGGCTAATTACAGGTATATTAGCCCTAGGTGGCACAATGAGTTCTTTGATATGTTGTGTTTTTTTGCTTTCTGCCTTATAGAGAAGCCAGGAGATTTTGCTTCATGAAGACATTATGGGTAGCACAGGTAATTCTTAAGTTGTATACAGGCTTGCTGTGTATTTAGTTACTTCAAAAAAATTATAATTGTAGTAAGAGAGATCCAGATTTTTCAACTCAGAATTTTTGCATCGGGCATTATTAATTCTTGGTCAATAACCCAATATAGTCACTACTCACTACAATTTTCTGCCTTGCCCTTGGGGCAACAAAGGTAATCAGGTAGTAAATCAAGGCTCCTTGTGAAGGGATTAAAACTTTTCTAATTTTCCCTTTGGATTTTAATGCTAGCAATCAAATTCTAATGGAGAATGCATTCTCAACAAATTTAAATGGATAATTGGAAAATGCTTTCATCCTTCAGAGGGTTTTTGGTTTCAGAAGGTTTCTGGCGTACCCTACTTGGACATTTCCAATTTTATTGTTATTCTTAATATACCCTGGTAAGGGGGTGAAAAAGTATTTAATTCTTCTGGAACATACGTTGGTTTTCTGCTCTGTCAACTCAATCTGGCATGGTGAACCTGTACACCTGTTAAGGTGAGCACGGCTATTGAGGGCATAGGTGCCTATTTGTCGTGCCATTTAGAATATGCAAAAATAGTCAGATATTTCTGTGCCACTTGAGGACATTTTTCTTTATAATAATGTTGTTTTGTCAGGTACGTTTGGTTACAGATAAGGAAACAAATAAACCAAGAGGATATGGCTTTGTTGAATATGTGCATACACGTGACATGAAAAGTATGAAATTATTGTTCATTTGGAATTCTGTTTTGAATCTATGATGTTTGTGACATTTATCTATGCGTCAAGCAGCTGCATACAAGCAAGCTGATGGAAAGAAGCTTGATAACAGACGAGTTCTTGTGGATGTTGAGCGGGGAAGAACTGTGCCAAATTGGAGGCCTCGAAGGTTGGGTGGTGGACTTGGTACAACTAGGACTGGAGGTGAAGAATTTACCCAGAAGCATTCTGTCAGGTAAATGAATTGTTTTCATTTTTCATACATTCATAGATTTTATTGACAAATACAGTCTCCTGAATTGATAGATTAAGCTGGTTGGTTTTTACCTGGTTCTGTAAATTGATTGACTAGTGACTTTGTAAAGACCGTTGATTAGCTTGCATATCTTATACAAACACTCTAGAGTTGCTCTTGTGAAATATTGGGTAGCACAACTTGTTGAGCCATTGAAGCTCTCTCCAACCTACGTCTTTGAGCTACAAGGTTCTCTTTGTATGCATTAGGTTGGGTTGTTTCTTGGACCTTTTGCTGGTAGTTTCAGATTCAAAGTGTCAAAAGAGGGGCATCCCCTACACTTCTCAAGCATAGTAAACATTACTCACTCTGTAGTTGATCAGGGTATTCAATGAGCATGAGCTTTGATTAAAAGTCTTGGCCTTGGAAGAGATGCAGCATTACAATATGTAGAAGTGGTATACAACTCAGTTTCGTACGCGATGTAACACCGATGCCACATAATGCATGTCAACCTCCTAAAAAGAAAGCATGTGTGGAAATAATAAAAAAAAATCTTTCAAGGGAAATAGATGATTCAATGACGTGTCCAATTAATAGTATTTGGATAGCATCATTCAAGAGGAAGTAGTTTGAAAATTGTGTTTATTTTTGGATTTTCCTTAACCCATATAGCTTTTCTGAGAACTCTCTAATTAAGACTAGCAAAGTTTAGCAATCTAGGCTGAGTTTTACTAAGGCTTGAGGAAAAAATCTTTTGTGCACATGTCTACAAAGTCAGTGAGTATATTGGTTTTTCTTTTACTTGTCTTGGAACCTGCAATTTGTGATGCTTTTGTCTTGCTACTAGTAATTTCTTGAAGACAGTTTGTGTTGCTTGTGTATTCGATGCAACCCAGGTATTAAGAGACGGTTTCAGGTGGTAGGTAGTTAGTTACTGGCTAGTGCAGGCCTATCTGGTTGATATTAATATAATATTAAAATAAGAAAGAAAAGGAAAATAAATTGAGATTGACTAGCACTCTTATCTTTAATAACAATAACTGGTAAGTACTAAATACATATCTCACAATGCAATAAAAATAAATAAATAAAAACCTAGACCGCATAGACCTCTTTTTAAAAGGACCATTAACAGGAGCTGCCTAGTTACTAGGTGAAGTGACCTCTTTTGGAACTATGGATATAAATCACTAAAGTTCCATGGAGCCTATCATTGTATGTTTTTCCAGTCTTGATATAACCTGTATCCCTGTCGATATATCGCAACTTGATGCACTTTCTTTCATGTCAAGTGATTTACATTATTAATAATCAGTCCCTCCATTTAAATGAATTCCACTTCAACCAGGGAACATCAACAACTTGCTTCAGGTCAGTCTAGATCAGAGGAGCCAAGGGCAAGGGATGATCGGCTTCTGGATCGGTATGACAACCATGTCATTTTTCATTTTCTAGTAAAGTAAAATTAGTGAATTTTAATGTTTTTGTTTTATAGATGCCATGAGTAATTTTATATTTCCTTTGATAGGGAGAAGTCTCGTGAAAGGGGGCGAGATCGGGAGAGAGAAGAGAGACCTCGTGAGCGTTCCCATGAAAGGGCCCGGGAGCCTAGAGAGGATAGGCACCACCATCACAGGGACCGAGATAGAAACAAAGAAAGGGAGAGAGATAGGGAAAAGGATAGAGATAGAGATAGAGAGAAAGATCGTGGTCGAGACCGTGACCATGACCGTGATCGAGCTCGTGGTAGGGACAAGGAAAGGAACCATGGTCGTGACTATGACCGTGAGCGTGAACGTGATCGTCCACGTGATAGGGATCGAGAACGAGAAAGAGACTATGATCAAGCTGGTTATGAAAGAGAAGGTGGTGGTTATATTCATGACAAGGATTCTGAATATGGCAGTCAGTCAAAGCATGGCAGGGAGAGGTCTGGCACAAGGGAGAGAAATGTTGAACATGACAATGGCCAAGAATGGTACGAAGGATTAAGAAATCAGTATGATGAGCCAAAGGGCCAGAAACACTATGATCATCCTCCGCCACATGACCTTGCAGAACAGACTGAGCGATCAAAGCAACGCCAAGATTATTATGAGCATAGGTCCTACGATCGGCTTCAGCCTGATTATTTTCAAAATCAGCATGGGTATGCAGATCTAGATCAACGTGAGGAGGGTGAGGCAGTAGGAGATGATTATGGATACCATCATTCTGAAAGGTCCTTGTCAAGGGAGCGACAAGGTTGATACTGGATTTGATGAGTAAGTTTTACATTGCTTTTCTTAGTTTCCTTCTATAGATTCAGAATTTAAGTTTCCTTACTTTCAGTATTGCCTTTTTTTTTATTTGTGCTAAAATATTTTGTAGGTTCTGTTGCATTTACGAGGATGCTGTATCATGAATTGATCTGACTCCTCCCTTTCTACTGAGTAACGTGGTTGCACCTTCCAAAGTATAATCGGTGTTCGACCTCAGTAATTACGTTGGAAGCGAACTGGTGTTTTGGTATGTTCCAACTAGTGAACTGTTTGGATTTGTTGATGTTGTATTGAATCTTGGGAACTCGTTTCTTTTGCTACTATTTTATTCTGACAGCCTTGATATGTGAATCATTAAACCTGTTGGACTCGTCTTTATGTCAGCGTGTGACCTGTGCTTTTATCACAGAATAAATTACATAATGAATCTGATGGCATTTTAGATTTCAGTTGTAATCTACTCACATCACAGCCTGGGTAGATCATCAGGACCTTGAAAGGAAGTGTGTTGTATTTAACTATATCATTCCCCCTGCATCAGTCTGCTTCTAACTGGTTGATTCGTGGCTTGATGAAATTGATTATCAAGAATTATAATAATCTAAGGATCTGGAAGAAAGAAAGGTTGGGAAGAAGATAAGAAGTCCTTGGTGGCTGGCTCTGTGCTTTCTTCGTTGCACTTAATTATATTCCAGTGCGTTTTGTAGTGTTCAGCGAAATTAAATTATTGAAATGATTGCTTATTAATTTGTATAAGTTTAAGTTTGGTTTAAATTTAGTTCATTTAGGTGTTATTAGACTCTTAATTTAAGTGCCTCCAATACTTGAAGAAGACGCCTTAAGCTTCGATTCCAACTTGCTTTCTCCTTTGTTTTGACTTCTGAAGCTCCATGCGTTTGGGTGATTCCGGCCAATCGAAATAGGGTTTATCCAAATTCAATTTTCGATCTTTTTCTCGAGCAGTCTTCCGATCCGGCTTTACGTCCCTTGAACGTCGTACACGTTCTTCTCGTCTACCGGTGTACTCTTCCGCAGCTCTCTCGTCCTTTGGAAGCACCGAGCCCGTCGACTCCCTTCCCGTGTTGTCCTTCTCACTAGCTGCGTCTTCTGCTCGACTTCCTGCGCTCCTAAGTTTCTGCACACTTAGACACAGGGATCAAATAACAAGCATGATCTAACCTAATTTGGTTGATCATTTTGCGTTAAAGTGGGGATAAGACATGCGCTCGATTTTGCGTATATTTTACATTTCTTTTTTTTTTTTACTTGAATTCATTAAATTAATAAAAAACAACAATTAGGAAAGGAACACTTGTGATAGAAAATATTGGAAAATGAAAAATCAGCAAAACCTGATTTTTATCAATTTAAATTATATTAAATTAATTTTAGATTCAATATTAGAATATTTTTTTTAAAAAAATTAGAATTTAGAAGAGAAATAAAAAATTGAAAACATTTTATTTTATTCCCTTCTTTTCCGTTTCTTTTGGGGGTTTGGCTGGGGTGTCTCGGCGTCCGCCGCCTTCTTCCTCTTCCATGGCGACGACGATCTTATCCTTATCGCGACAGTCATTCCAGGTTATTCGGAGGATGCAATCAGTACGATCTCATCGCGTCTTCGCTTTTATAACCTCCTGATTCCGCGTCGTTTCTTGTTCCATTTTTAGTGGATTGATTGCTCGACAACTCTTTCTAATCAGAAGTTTAGTTTTAGGGTTCTCCAACTTATTATACATTTTATTAACGTTTTTTTTCCGTTTCTCTTTTTTAATTCCCTGCAATAATTATGCCTCTAGAATAATATTAGTTCTTGTTCTAATCGAACAGGTTTGACTCATTTCCAGTAGTATATATGCTTCTTTGAATATGATCAGGTTCCATAATTGAATGAAGAGATTTGGGCTCATTAATTAGTTGTGCACCATGATTTCTTTCTGAATTCTAAACCTAATCATTTTAGAACAATATTGGGGCATTGAAATTTCAGACATTCGGAAATGTAGGAGAAAGATTTAATTTTTTTTTAAAAAAAATTTTCTTTCGAGGCAGTCATTCAGATAACAGTATGGTTATAGAATTCTGCACCATAGGACTATCTATATCTTAATATGATCAACAAGCTATGTTTGCCTTAGTATTTGGGGTAAGTTACATAGATCTTAAACACCCATACATGCTGCTCTATGCATATTTTAACATTCCTACTTACTGATAGACTGAAAGACTTATGGATAAGATTTAGCTTTGGGTCATCAGTGTTCAATTTATCTAGTTAGCAGAAGATGAATTTCTTACTTAGCAAAGCCATTTGATTGAGAGTTGAAACAACATGCAATCTTTTGAAATCGTCTTACCACTTACTAGCAAATACAATTACACAAATTATCTTACCACTTACCAGCAAATACATGTGGAGTTTACTTACACTGTTGTGGAAACGAGTTACATGTATTTGTAAGGAGACCAACAGTTAATGATATATTTAATATATCAAGAGCAATAGAGGATAATGTTTGGAGTAGATCATTGTGCTATGCGCTTTCTTTATGAAACATGGAAAACTTGTAGAGGGTAAAGAGGAAAAAGTGAGAACAAATAAGATCAAAGAAAGACAAGCTATGTAGTTGCTCTGAAAGACTGCCTTTGTCAATGACTATGCGGACATAGGTTTTTTTAGGTTGTGAAAACGATCCACTACATGAGATGGCTCACCTAAGAAGAGAATTGGATAAACACAGAAGGTAGCGGTTGATGGATTGCTTAGCACCTAGGTAGGAGCATAGGCAAGGTGACATTACAATAGTGTTTAAATAACAAAGAGAAGTAGATTAAATTAAAAATGACTTTAATGTGTGTGTACATATGACAACTGGAACTTCAATTACAATCGCAAATAAAGAAGTCATAATTGATAGGAAGCACTAAACGCATAACAAAAACATTTTTTTTATATTTCACATCACACCAAGAAAATAAAAAACACAACAAATTATAAAATTAAATGTTATATTCATAATTCCAAATTGTAAAACAATGCATAACTACTTTATAATTAATGTCATACTAAAATGTCAAACTGTAGATAAGATAACTACTGTCAACTAAACTAATAGCTTACAAAAAATTAGGTTTTTTTGTTAAACTCACTTGGACTGCCTATGCAGCCTACCTAGGCCACCTAGACCACCTAGACCACCTAGACCACCTTGATGGCTCGCTTGGACCCCTTTTTAAAAGAAACCGCTAGCTATTAGGCCAAGCAGCGTCTTGGTGAAACCACATAGGTAGCTTTTGTAAAACTATGGATACACAAATTAAATTATTTGGTGTTGAAAAATATCAGACCCACATAACACTAAGTATATAACAAAAATATTTTGGTTTAGAGGATTGCCCCCATAGGGATGTTTCCCCCTAGGCTCTCATAAAAGTTGTCTTGTCCTTGCATCTCCAGTTGAACTCACTTTGAAAAATATCCCATAACTGACAATTCTAGGAATAGATTATCATATCAAAATAGTAAATGAAATATCATAAACACTGATCAGATTGGCTTTCAATTCGTTGATATACATCAACAGTGCTGATATTATTATATATGTAATTTATATTTTCCTAGAAAACATTAATTTGCAAGTATTAAAGATATACTTGTTTATCTCAGCATTAAAGTTCCATTATGGCTGAATCTTTAATTCAGTTTAAGTTTGATGCACGGTTCAATTTAATGTTGATTTGTCTTCATTTACCAACTCCTGATAGTCAATATTTTGATTGGTGTAAATCCTTAAAAAATATTCTATTTGATTCTGCAACTTATTTATTTGGTTCTTGTGATCACCTTTTTCTGGCTTAACCTTTTTTCTTTCTCCCTGGATGAGTACAGTAGGCACCTTTCCAGTTTCTATCCTAAGTTTAACAATGTATAACTATTTTTGTTTTTTGTTTTTATTTTTTTAATATTGGCAGAGGTACAGCAGACCCTCATTTGTTCATGATGTTCTGTGGAATAACATGATCGTCAGTGGTAAGCTTCCACCACTGTTGTCAATCACACATTCCATCACAACACAAGAATCTTCTCGACAAGAAAATATAATCAAGGACTTGGAGCTCTTTATAAAGAGTAAGAAGGATATTGAAGCAATTTCAGTGAAGAAAATTTGTACCGAGTATATTGAGAAACTTTGTAGATCAGGCCATTTGGCGGATACTGCTCATGTATTTAGACATCTACATGGTGGAGACATCAACCTGGATCTGAATACCTATACCCTTCTTCTAGCAGGTGCAATCGAAATGAATAATTTCACTCTTTTCTCTGAGGTCTTAAGAGTTCTAATGTCTAAATTGTCTCCTGATATTACATCTCACAAAAAAGTTGCCCAAACTCTTGAAAAGGTATCCGACTCAAATGTGATATGTGACTTTGTGAAAGATGTATCTAACATAACAAGTTGCACATATTGTACTGTGATAAACAGAATCATATACGTGACTGCTAAATTGGGGATGATTGATAAAAGCTTGATAATATTTGAAGTGTTGAAGAATCTTCATCTGGAAATGGACACAGTCACATTTAATACAGTTTTAGAGATATTAGGTAAAGGAGGTAGGACAAGCGAGATGCTATCTGAGTTTTTGGTGATGAAAGATCTTGGACATGTTCCTGATGTTATTACTTATAGCACATTGATCAACAATTTGCGTAGATTTGGTAGGCTAGATCTCTGCAAGACAATTGCAAGCGAAATATCCGAGAAAGGAATTCAGTTAGACTTGCTAACTTATACTGCCCTAGTTGATGCATTTGGACGCTCAGGAAAGGTGGAAGATGCATTTTGGATATTTGAAGAGATGAAGAAATTTCATAACCCATCCATATATGCCTATCGTGCAATTATTAGCAACTTGAAAAAGATGGGAAAATTTGAACTAGCACTTCGTTTATCTTCATAAATGAACTCGAGCACTACAAAACTTGCTGGTCCAGAAGAATTTAAACAGAGAAGAAAGAACAGATGGAAAATACAGTAAGCTGGATAAGATGGCGCCGTGTTTTCCTCGTCAACTTTGCTGCTGCAGAAGTTAGACATCTGATAAAGATTAAAACTGCAACAAGAAAATTCAAGATCAAAGTTGAAAAACTTGATTCACCAAGTACGACACGGAAGTTCCTGTATCAGAAAAGGTGGAAAGGTTCTTTGGCAGGGAGCATAATGAAGTACACAATAAGAACCCATCCTGTTATTTTGAAAAAGGTAGAGAGTATACTAAAAGCTGATTTGATTAATAAGTACATCTGGAAAAACCCTTTTGATGGATGGAGCAATCTTTAGCTGTATTGATTGAGTTGGAGACTTTCTAGCTGTCTGGATTGAGTACATTGATAAATATTAACAAATTGTGGAATGAAGAAGTTGGTATCTGAATTGGGATTGTGAATTGGCATTAAAGGTTTGGAGTGGAACCCCTCATACCCTTTAGCCACTTAACGGTTGGTTATAAGCTGATTTCGTGATTTATCTTTTTGGTATGAGGGATATTTTGGTGTGAGCGTAATCAATTTTTACTATAATGGGATTGTGAATTGACATTAAAGGTTTGGAGTGGAACCTATTACTTTCGAAACGCCCTTTGGGGGTTTATGTTGTTTGGGTGGATAATATCAACTTATTGTACAAAGTCTTTTTCTTGTTAATTTTTTACTTTCTTTTGGATCTCTTACTTTTCTTTTTAATTGTAGGCTTAATTTAATTCTGATGCCTCCTTTTTTTTTTTTTTTTTTTTAGAGTTCCTATACATTACGTGTTAAGCTCTCACATGCAATTCGAAGTAGGGAGAAGGACAATAGTTGCTTCTCAGGTGTGTTGGGAGACTATCTATAAATTTAACGATATAGAATTTTTAACAAAAGATTGATTTGATATGAAACAACAAAGTATATGATACATTTGATATAATGAACCTGAGATAGTGATAACAAAAGATAAATTTGACATGAAATATGAAAGTATATGATAGATTGATATAGTTAAAAGAATGTGAAGAATTGGATAATAACTTGGATTAAATATTTTTTATAATTAACCCTTTTTTATTTGGCAAAGTTACAGTTTTTTTTTAAATGAAAAATTTTGGCGGGATTTTTTTTAATGTGTATGTTAGAATATTGTAAATATAATAACTAGGGGTATTATTGTAATTATGTTGTATATCCTTCTCTATATAAGTAAATAATTCCGTGGTATCTAATACACGGTTTTCTCTTAACATGGTATTAGAGCAAAGGGGGACGTAGCCTGACTCACAGTGCGAAGAGAAAAAGAACCACGAACATGCTTACCTAACTGACACGACTCACAAGATAAAGACTCTAAGTGAGAAAGACTAGGATGTAATTGTTTTAACTTAGCAAGACCTGGATGCCCCAATTGAGCATGAATAAGAAGTGGAGATGTCGCCGCTGAGCCAACAAGAGAGGGTTGTTGAAGCCGATAAAGTCCATGAGACTCACATCTGAAGTCAATCATCCTCCCCGTACTCCGGTCCTGTAAGAAAACAGACGTTTTAGTAAAAGAAATATCACAATCAAAAGACCGAGTAAGTTGACTTATTGACAATAGATTAGAGGGAGCTCCGGGAACATAAAGAACATTATAAATGGAAAGAGACAGAGAAGGATGAACAATACCAATACCTTTGGGCTCAGTTTGGGAACCATTGGTCATGGTAACAATTGGTAAATAACCAGAAGTAGTGAGAGAAGAAAATAGAGACTTATTACCAGTGATATGATCAATGGCCCCAGAATCAAGAACCCAAGGACCTGAAGAGTGAGATATGCCAACAAAGGAATTACCAGCGTGTGTAACAGCAGTAGTGGAATCAGAAGGTTGACGATCCTCAAACTATTTCAGAAAGTCATTATAGGAAGGTTATCAGGTCAGATCCGGTGGCGGCAGCGCAGCGGAAGCCGAAGAAGCAACAGAACTCTGAATGACCTGAGCAGCACGAGGAGGTTGACCATGCAGACTCCAACACTTATCAATCGTGTGTCCTGGTCGGCGACAGTGATCACACCAAGGACGTCCTTTGCCACCCTTACAAGGCGGAAGTCTGTTGTTGTTTCGAGAGACCAAAGCTGACTAGTCACTAGGAACGGAAGGAGGCAATGTCAAGACTTTGGCAGGGACACGGAGGAGAGTCGCCCAGGTACTTTCTATGGTAGCTTCTGTGGGGCTGCCCAGGATCTGATCACGAACATGAGAATAATCTGAGGGCAAACCATATAAAGCTAGAGAAATAAAAAACTTCATCTGATTTTCAAGCTCTGGAACAGGAGTGGTCACAAGTCGAAGTAGTTCATTGAATTCACAAAGAAGGCTAGAGACTGAACCCAGATACGTTGATATTGAATCCTTAATTTGATGGGCACTGAGGATGGTCATGAGATCTTCACAAACTTGATAGAGTTATCGAGATGTGTTTTGTAAAGAGTTGTTGAGCCTGTGTCCAAACATCTTTACAGGTTTTGTGAGTGCGGAAGACATCCTTAAGGGATGGATGGATGGTGGCTCGGATAATACAACACAACTAGGCATCAACCTTTTTCCACAGAGGACGATCGGCGACTTGGACATCCTCTTAGGTTTGAGAGAGATGTGTCTTATAACCCCGTCCAACAAGCCAAAGCTCAATGTGAGAAGCCCAAGAGGAGTAGTTCTTACCATCCAACTGCTCGGAGGAGAGTGGTGTAGTGATGTAATTGGTAAAGATCGAAATATTCGGCTTTGAAGTACTGGAGGTAGCCATTGATCAGCTTGGTGAAAGAGGGCAGCAACCCGACTCTTCGGCAACGTCGTAACACCTTGGAGATAAGCACGGAGAGAATCAAGGGTTTACTGCAGCGTTGGAAAATTTAGGGTTTGTTGTGACGACGTTGGAAAATTTAGGGTTTGTTGTGATGGCGCTGCAAAATTTAGGGTTGGTTGCGTCGATGCAAGGATATTCCACGCAGAAGGAAGAGCAGCGGCAGCCTATGCTCGTGATCGGGAAGGAGATGCCTCTACTGGCGCGCAAGGAAAGGAGGTGGCGCTTGTGCTTACGAGCGACGTGAGAGGGAGAAGCAGGCGACGCACGAGGGAGAGGCAACGACTTGTGTTCACGGGCGACGTGAGAGGGAGAAGAGAGATCGGGAGAGATTTGCCCCTGTCCAAGCGTGATTAAATTAGGGTAATATTAGAAGATAATATTTATTAGACTAAATTTTCTTTTATTCATATGTTAATTCACCGTATTCTTAAATACATTATAAATTATGTCGCTTGAATATAGACAAAATATAATAATAAGTATTGGATATAAGTGATGTGAATGGAGAAGAGGTAGAAGAGGAAAAAAATTCCATTATTAATACGATTTTACTCCCATATTAAGAGTTTCATGGTATGTTGGTTGATTTATATTAATTCATATGCATTGAGGATGTGAACAAATGCATGGGGAGAGACTTTCTCTCATATGTGGGTGCGCAGACGGGTGCAAATTCAGTGCCTGGATTGTATTGAATCATGTTGACTCATGTGCGGGCACGACTTGCACGTGCTAAATACTGGACCGGTTGGGGCAAAATTTGCCCAAGTGGAAGAGGCTGCGACCACAAACAAAATGTTACGCACATAGAAAAGCAACATAAGTTCTCCACCTACGTTCCCTCCTCTGTTGTGCAACTTTTTCTCCGCGGAGTGTCTGTGATAGTTCGGATACCACTAAGTTCATTGTGACCACCAGTGCCTGGTGGAATCATGGTTAGCCGTTGTATCCTAAGAAACAGGCGACCTAAGAAAGCCTCGAAGCACAACCGGAGGTGAGGCGAATTTGTTTTAAGGAAACTGCGTTTATCGCAGACCTTGGTTCGCTCAGCTCTCGACCGGTTGCTTCGCTCAGCACGTTCACTTGGTCGCCTAGCCAGCCCGCTTGGTTGTCTACTCGCTCAGATATTTACTCGACCTTCAACTCACACGGTCTCTCTGCACAGCCGACCGGTTGTAAGCTCGCTTGGTCACTACGCTCGGCCAGTCTCAAGCTCGCTTGGCCACTGTGCAAGCTTCATTCGATAGCAGATTATTGTCGCCAACAATCTTGAACAGATTCAATTCTATTGAGATGGTCACAGTGTTAGATCGAAAAGAATTTAGATATCTCCACAATTGCATGATATTGTCCACTTTGGGCCTAAGCCCTCATGGTTTTGCTCTTGGGCTCTCCCCAAAAGGCCTCATGCCAATGGAGATATCTTTTCTCTTATAAACCCATGATCTTTCCCATGTGTTTCCAATATGGGACTATGTTTGCAACCTTGCAATCCCAACACACAGAACATAATGTTGAGGTGCAACAGACTCAACACGTGCAGGCCTCCTCCGCCTCGATTGGAATTGTGCCAATCAACCATGGGAAAAAGTCGGAGAAGTTCAGTGGACTGAACTTCAAGATGTGATAGCAGAAGATGCTCTTCGACCTGACCAGGTTCAATCTGACTCGGTTCTTGATCGAGGACCCTCCCAAGCATGTTGAAGAGGTTGATACATAGACCATTAGTGCAGTAGAGGCATGAACTCATTCTGAGTTCCTTTGCTGAAACTACATCCTCAACTGCCTTGCCGACTCGTCGTACACTGTGTATAGCATGAAGAGAATGACTAAGGAGCTGTGGGAGTCTCTGGACAAGAAATACAAGACAGAGGATGCAGGGGCCAAGAAGTTTATTGTGAGACGATTCCTGGACTACAAGATGGGTGACTCCAAGACGGTGATCAGCCAAGTCCAAGAGTTTCAGGTGATCTTGCATGAGATCCACTCAGAAGGGATGGTTCTGAGTAAAACCTTCCAAGTGGCTGCTATCATTGAGAAGTCGCCTCCCAATTGGAAGAACTTCAAGAACTACCTGAAGCACAAGCAGAAGGAGATGAATGTTGAGAAACTTATTGTTAGACTTTGTTCGAAGAAGACAACAAGAGTTCAGAGTGAAAGTTGTTCACTTAGGCTACTGTAAAAGCCAACGTAGTTGAGCACAGTCAAAGATCGAAACGGAAGAACCCCAAATCTTCCAAGATGGGACCTAGAGAAGACATCAGTAAGAAGTTCTCTGGGAAGTGCTTTAACTGTGACCGAGTGGCTCACAAATCTTCAGAGTGTAGAAACCCGAAGAAGAAGCAGGAGGCCAATCTAAACGAGACATCAGAAACGGATGACCTCTGCGCTGTGGTCTTTGAATTGAACCTGATGGGTTCAAACCAGCGACAATGGTGGATTGATACTGAAGCTACCAGAAATGTGTGCTGTAATAAGGAGCCACTCCACAACTTCGAAGAAGTCACTGGAGATAAACTGTTCATAGGGAACTCAGCAACCTTAGACATCATGGGCTAAGGAAAAGTGGTGCTGAAGATGACCTCGGGCAAGGACCTTACTCTGAACAATGTGTTGTATGTTCCGGAGATTCAGAAGAATCTAGTGTCCAGATCACTATTAAGCAAGCATGACTTTCACATTGTTTTCAAGTCGGACAGAGTTATATTATCCAAGAATGAAATATTTGTAGGAAGGGGCTATGTTTCTGATGGGATATTCATGATGGCGCAGCGAGGCCGACAAGAGGGGGGGTGAATTGCCTACCAATCAAAATATACCCTCTCAAAACTTTCAACTCAAAAAGACAACAACAATAATAACAATAAGAAAATAAAATAAAATGCAGGAAGACAACTCAGCGTTTTAACTTGGTTACAACCAAGAAGGTTGTTAATCCAAGGCGGTGGAAAGCGCACTAGAAAAGTCTCCTTCTCTGAAGACGGAGAAGCCTTTTACACACTAGAAGCTCAAACAGTTGCTAGGAATTGATTATAGAGTTGATTTACAGTTGATTGTCTATTTCCTAGCTCCAAGGGCCATTTTATAGCTCCAGGAAATCTTATCTCGAGGGTTAAAGGCGCCTCCAATAACCATGAGGGAGCCTCAAGCTTGGTGAATGGATAGAACTCTATCCGGTGCTCGAACGGTCATTTTGACCAGCTTGGAGGCGCCTCAAGCAGTGTTGAAGGCGCCTCCATTATTGAGGGCACCTCCAACACTTGTTGAAGGTGCCTCCAAGGTTGAGGATAGCGCAGGCGCCTTCAGCACTTCATTTAAGGCGCCTCCAGCTAGCTCTTTAGCTCCTTTTGACTTTATTTCAGCTTTCGATGCTCCAATTGTTTGGGTGATTGTGGCCAACCGAAATAGGGCTCACGCGAACCCAATTTTCAACCTTCTCCTCGAGCAGGCTTCCATCCCAGCTTCTCGTCCCTCAAATGTCGCGCACGTTCTTCTCGTCCACCGGTGTACTCTTTGTATGTCCCTTTGGAGGCCGGCAAGAGGGGAGGGGTGAATTGCCCTACAAAATAAAACTCGAACCTTTATCGGATTTCAATTATATCATAAACACTTGTAATAAAAAGTAGAGACTAAGTAAAGAAATCATACACCAGAGATTTACTTGGTTTGCAATCAGAGGATTGCTAATCCAAGGAAAGTAAGCGCATTATGATCTCCTCTGGGCGGAGAAGCCTCTTTACAACGTTGACAGCACAAATGAAAAGAATACAACTGAAAGCACAGAAAGAATTGATTACAAGTGAGTTGTTCTAAAGCTTCTGGACCAAGGCTATATTTATAGCCTTGGTTGGGGCGCCTGGAAGGGTTCCGGGCGCCCTGGGGGGGATAAAACTTATCCCCCAACGTTCAGATCGAGTCAAAACTCAATCTGGTCAACTTTACTGCTCAGGGCGCCCCGGAGGGTTCCGGGCGCCCCGAACCCCAAAAGTCAACTCTGGTTGACTTTTTTCATCCGGTTCGACTCGTCTCGGTCCGGGTCTTCAGTTCCGGCTCCACTAGCTTGGGTGATCTCGGCCATCCGGAATAGGGCTCACCTGAACTCATGTTCCGGCCTTCTCCTCGAGCAACCTTCCTTCCCGGTTTCTCGTTCCTCGAACGTCGCGCACGTTCTTCTCGTCCATCGGTGTACTCTTCCGCGGTCACCTCATCCCTCGGACGCACCGAGCCCGTCGGCTCTCTCCCCGTGTCGTCCTTCTCGCTAGCCACGTCTTCCGCTCGACTTCCTGTGTTCCTAAGCTCCTGCACACTTAGACACAAGGGTTAAACAAACGCAGGACCTAACTTAGCTTGTTTGATCACATCAAAACACCTTGGGGTTCCAACACTCTTTCGCAGCTCTCTCGTCCTTCGGACGCACCGAGCCCGTCGGCTCCCTTTCCGTGCTGTCCTTCTCGCTAGCTGCATCTTCTGCTAGACTTCCTGCGCTCCTAAGCTCCTGCATACTTAGACACAGGGATCAAATAACAAGTAGGACCTAACCTAACTTGGTTGATCACATCAAAACAACCACGGGGTCCAACAATCTCTCTCTTTTTGATGTGCATCAACACAAGCTCAAGTTAGGGTAAAATAACAGACAGATAGAAATTTTAAACTAACAGTTTAAGCATAAATATTGCAATAATAGAATTTGCAACACAAGGAAAATTTAACAAGTTAAAAGATTTTGGAACCCAGTATAGGTTCCTTCCTACTGGATTTTTTAAGAACTTAGGGGTACATAACTTTTGGAAACTTTTCTAAGTTGTCCCTGGTGTTTTCTAATATACCAATTTAATTTTCCATAAATTCTAAGTTTTGATGTTTGGAAAACGTTTGATTTTAAGCATGCATTCGATTTTAACTTTTCAATTTGGAATTTCAATTCATCATTTTTAGATTTCATATTAACTAACATTTTATTTAAGTTAGTAAGTTCTTTTTCTGATTCAACTAAGTCTTTAGAAAGAGCTTTAATAAATTGAAACGACTGTTTAGGGTTCAGATCACGTACCTTACTTACCTTACTTTGTGATGTTCCCCCTTCATCGTAGCTTTCCTCTTCTGATGTTCCTCCCCCTTCATTTATGCTCATTTCTGAGCTTGACTCTTATTCTAGCTGATGGTTGACCATCAGCGCTAGTCCCGAGAAGGCTTCGACTTCAGATTCAGAGGATGTTGAATCGTCCCACGTGGCCTTCAAGATTTTGTGCTTGGAGGAATTTGACTTGTACTTTACCTTCTCCTTGTCTTTTATCTTTTGCTTTATTTTTGGGCAGTCATCCTTGATGTGCCCTTCTTCATTGCAATTGTAGCACCGGACCGTTCTTCTGTTGCGCTGATGCTTTCTCGACTGTGATCAAAATTTATTAGTTTTAAGAAATTTATTTAAACGTCTTACCAGTAGCGCCGCTTCGATTTCTTTGATCGATGCTTCAGAGTCGGGATCGTCCATCTTGGCTTGTAGGGCGATGTCGAGGTTTGACTTCACTATTTCTTTAGGCTATGCAATTCAAGACTCGTGAAGTTCGAAGGTAGAAAATAAATTTTCTAACGTACTTACCTCAAAATCCTTAGAGATGTAGTACACATCTACTAAGGACGCCCATTCAGGAGTTCTGGGGAAGGCGTTGAGCGCGTATCGGATCGAGTCTCGGTTTGTTATCGATTCTCCGAGGTTGTTGAGTTGAGTTATTAGCTCCTTGATCCTCGCTTGGAGTTGTGCTACTTTCTCACCATTATTCATCCGAAGATTCGTCAGCTGAGTCCGAAGGATGTCACGCCTTGCTAATTTCGCTTCTGAGGTGCCTTCGTGGAGCTCCAGGAATTTTTTCCAGAGGTCTTTGGCAGAGTCCTAGCTTCCGATTCGACTTACCTCCTGGAGCGACAGAACATTGAGTGGTGAAATTCCGCCTTTCCGTTTGCCACGAAATCTGCTTGCTCCTTCTTAGCGCAGTTGTATTCTTCTTTGTCTTTAGGCGCTGCATATCCATATTTTATTATTAAAAGTATATCAAATTCAGTCTTAAAGAATACCTCCATTCGGCATTTCCACGTAGCGAAGTCTCCGTCGAACTTCAGGGGATGAATGTTCGCGCCGACCATCATCTTGATCTTTGTGCTTCAGTCGGCGGTTAGTCCTTCTGAGGCTATCGGGCTCTGATACCACTTGATGGCGCAGTGGGGCCGACAAGAGGGGGGTGAATTGCCTGCCAATCAAAATATACCCTCTCAAAACTTTTAACTCAAAAAGACAGCAACAATAATAACAATAAGAAAATAAAATAAAAAGTAGGAAGATGACTCAGCATTTTAATTTGGTTACAACCAAGAAGGTTGTTAATCCAAGGCGGTGGAAAGCGCACTAGAAAAGTCTCCTTCTCTGAAGGCGGAGAAGCCTTTTACACACTAGAAGCTCAAACAGTTGCTAGGAATTGATTACAGAATTGATTTGCAGTTGATTGTCTATTTCCTAGCTCCAGGGGTCATTTTATAGCTTCTTGAAATCTTATCTTGAGGGTTCAAGGTGCCTCCAATAACCTTGAGGGCGCCTCAAGCTCGATGAATGGATAGAACTCTATCTGGTGCTCGAACGGTCATTTTGACCAGCTTGGAGGCGCCTCAAGCAGTGTTGAAGGCGCCTCCATTGTTGAGGGCTCCTTCAACACTTGTTGAAGGTGCCTCCAAGGTTGAGGACAGCGCGGGCGCCTTCAGCACTTCATTTAAGGCTCCTGCATCTAGCTCTTTAGCTCCTTTTGACTTCATTTCAACTTCCGATGCTCCGATTGTTTGGGTGATTGCGGCCAACCGAAATAGGGCTCACTCGAACCTAATTTCCGGCCTTCTCCTCGAGCAGGCTTTCATCCTGGCTTCTCGTCCCTCAAACGCCACGCACGTTCTTCTTGTCCACCGGTGTACTCTTCCGTAGCTCTCTCGTCCTTCGGATACACTGAGCCCGTTGACTCCCTTCCCGTGCCGTCCTTCTCGCTAGCTGCGTCTTCTGCTCGACTTCCTGTGCTCCTAAGCTCCTGCACACTTAGACACAGGGATCAAATAACAAGCAGGACCTAACCTAACTTGGTTGATTACATCAAAACAGCCATGGGGTCCAATAATTCATGCTCAATGTAATGACCATTAGGCCCAAGATAAATAAAAATAAAAGTTCTTCCACTTATATGCTTGAGTCTTCATGTTTGTGGTATGGTAGATTAGGATATGTTAACTACGATGTGTTGCATAGATTAATAAATATGTAAAGCATACCTACATTCCACCTTGGCCCGAAACACAAGAGTGAGATTTGTGTTAAAACGAAAATAACAAGATCATCCTTTCAACATATTGAAAGAAGTAACGAACCACTTGACCTAATCCACACTGACGTGTGTGACCTAAAAGGTACGCCAACACGTGGTGGTAATAAATACTTCATCACTTTCGTAGATGATAACACAAAATATTGTTATGTGTATCTTCTCAAAAGTAAGGATGAAACTATAGAGAAATTTGCTCTCTATAAAAATTAGGTTGAAAACCAACTTAATAAAAAGATTAAGGTGGTTCGAAGTGACCAAGGTGGTGAATATGAATCACCGTTCGCTGAGTTGTGTGCTGAACATGGAATCAAACATGAAACTATTGGAACCCCAAGGTTGTTTTGGTGTGATCAACAAGTTAAGTTAGATCCTGTGTGTTTTTAACCTTGTGTCTAAGTGTGCAGGAGCTTAGGAGCACAGGTACTCGAGTGGAAGACGCAGCTAGTGAGAAGGACGGCATGCGGTGCGTCCGAGGGACGAGGCGCTGCGGAAGAGTACACTGGCGGACGAGAAGGAAGCGTGCGGTGGTTCCGAGGGACGAAAGTCGGAGCGGAAGATTGCTCGGGGAGCAAGCGACGCAGCTAGCGAGAAGGTCGGCACGGAGTGCGACCGAGGGACGAAGACTACTGATGAGTACGCTAGCAGACGAGAAGGAAGCACGCAGCGATTCCGAGGGACGAGAAACCGGAGGAAAGCCCGCTCGAGAAGACCGGAAGTTGGGTTCGGGTGAGCCCTATTCCGGATGGCAGAGATCACCCAAACGAGTGGATCCGGAGCAGAAGAACCGGACCAAAGACGAGCTGAACCGGAGCCGAGAGCCCGGACCATCCGAGCGCCAGGAACCATTCCGAGCGCCCAGAGTTTAGTTTTTGACCAGATCGAGATTTGACTCGATCTGAACGTTGGGGGATAAAATTTATCCCCCCAGGCGCTCGGAACCCTTCTAGGCGCCCCGACCAAGGCTATAAATATAGCCTTGGTCCAGAAGTTTTTCAACAACTCAGTGCATTCCATTTCCAACACTTGTATGCTACTGTTCTAGATTAGCTTCTCTATTTTGCGCTTTCACTGCTGTAAGAGGCTTCTCCGCCTGAAGGAGATACTAGTGCTACATTCCTTGGATTAACAACCTCTTTCGTTGTAACCAAGTAAAAACCTTCTGTCTCTTTCTTTCTGCTTTTTATTTACTGCTTTAATTTTATACAAGTGTATTGTTGAGAGTTCAAGAAAGGGTTGTCTTATTTTTGCAGGCTATCCAACCCTCCTTCTAGCCGGCTGCAACGGTCCTACAAGTGGTATTAGAGCTGAGACGCTTCAGGAGGACTAACCACCGAACAAAGCAACGAGATGGCCGGATCCAACATCTATCTGCCAAAATTCGAGGGGGACTTCGCAAGCTGGAAGAAGCATATGGAGGTATTTTTCGGTACTGATTTCGATTTATTATTAACAATGGAACTCAGATTTGAAGCTCCCGAAGGCAAAGTAAAATATCAATGGACGAAGAAAGAGCAGGTCGACTACGTGGCAAACAAGAAAGTAGAATTCCATCTGCTAAGCGTACTTCCGCCACAAGAAGTCAACTGGGTCAACACCTACAACTCGGCAAAAGAGCTTTGGGAGAAGTTCCTTGAACTACACGAAGGAACATCCGAAGCCAAGCTTGCGAGACGGGACTTACTTCGCAACCAGCTCACCAACCTCCGTCTTGAAGAAGGTGAAACAATTGCACATCTACACTCGAGGATACAGGAGCTCATCACCGGACTTTCGAATCTCGGAGAAGAGGTAAGTAATCGAGATTCGCTAAGGTACGCTTTAAATTCCTTTCCGAGAAATTCAAAATGGGCATCACTAGTAGATGCCTTTTATATTTCAAAAGACCTAGAAAAAATTTCTTTAGAAGAATTTTTCTCGACATTTGAAGTGCACGAATCAAGATGCGCAGGTTCGAAGGAGCCCAAGAACAACGTCGCCCTCAAAGTCTTGAGAGACAAACCTGAGTCGGAATCTTCTCTTGACGACGAGGAAATGGTAATGATGGTAAGCCGATTTAAGAAGTTATACAATTCTAGAAAAACTAACCATCCACAGGGTAGAAAGAAAAGAACGATCCGCTGCTACCATTGCGACGAAGAAGGGCACGTCAAGGACAACTGCCCCAAGCTAAAGAACAAGGATAAAGATAAAGGTAAAAAGTCTGTTCAAAAGCGCAAGGCCCTAAAAGCGACGTGGGACGATACGTCGTTCGAATCGGAAGTCGAAGCATTCTCCGGACTCGCATTGATGGCGAGTCATCAAGACGACGACTGCGATTCATGTTCTTCCGAGATGAGCATCGAGAGCATCGATGAAGGGGGAGCTTCGTCGGAAGAAAGCAGCAATTCAGGGGGAGACACGGACAATGAAATCGACAAGGTAAGTCAGGTACATTCACTTCCTCCCGATAAACTTTTTAAATTTGTTAAATTACTAACTAAAGACTGCTGCAAGTTAGAAAAAGAAATTAAAAATTTAAAAGGAATATTAGCTGAATCTTGCCCGTTAGAAATGTTAAACAAATCAAATCTAGAAAATGAAAAATTGAAGTTAGAAATTCAAATTTTGAAAATTCAAGTAGAAAACTTGAAAAACCATACATGCCCATCTAAAACCAATTTTAGAAGATTTAATAATTTAAATTGGTACTTTAAATATCACCCTGGACAAATTAGGAACATTTCAAGAAAATATGTCCCTAAAAACTTTTTAATTAATCCAGTAGGTTGGAACCTATATTGAGTTCCTAAATCATGCTTAAACTAAATTGTAAAATTAAAATTAGCGCTTTAAGTGAGAAAATTGAATAAAGAATTTCTTTATGAGGCTTTGTCAAGGAAGTGGTTGTTGCTCCAATAACCAAGAAGGCCTAGTGCATCGCCACGACCTGGAAGCCAAAATATTGAAATAAATGTTTAATTAACTTACTAATAAAGCATTAAGATTAAAATTAATTAATTCTTTAAAAAGGTTATTCAAACATTTTTTTCAATTTAGAAACTTACTTACTTAGAAATTATTTTTCTGTAAAACTGCCTAAGTCAATTTTTTTTTTCTTAATTTTTTTTTTAAAACAAAAATCTCATAGATTTAAGTTAAATTTTTTTTAAAATTTATTTCAAAAATAATTTTTACTTATATTTTTTTTAAACTAGAAATTTCTGCTTAAATTACTTTTAAAAAAAAATTTCAAAATTTTTTTTAAGTTAGAATTTTTTTTGGACTATTTATGGAAAAATCTAAAAATTTCTTTTAATTAAGTTTGAATGATTGCAAAATTCAAAATCTTTTGACTTAGAAATACTTTCAAAATAATTTTTCAAAATCTTCTAAGTCTTTAACCCTTAGATTTTTCTTGGAACCCCATTTTTTTTTATGATCAAAGGGGGAGAAGAAAAGTATAAGTCTAGGGGGAGGTAGACTGAAAATAATTTTTCTACCTTTTTGCACTTAAATTGCAAATTTAGTTAGTGTTATTTTATGTATATTTTTGACCCTAGCTTAACTTGGGTTGATCACACCAAAAAGGGGGAGATTGTTGGAACCCCAAGGTTGTTTTGATGTGATCAACAAGTTAAGTTATGTCCTGTGTGTTTTTAACCTTGTGTCTAAGTGTGTAGGAGCTTAGGAGCACAGGTACTCGAGTGGAAGACGCAGCTAGAAAGAACGACGACACGCGGTACGTCCGAGGGACGAGGCACTGCGGAAGAGTACACCGGCGGACGAGAAGGAAGTGTGTGGTGGTTCCGAGGGATGAAAGCCGGAGCGGAAGATTGCTCGGGGAGCAAGAGACGCAGCTAGCGAGAAGGTCGTCACAGAGTGCGACCGAGGGACGAAAACTGCGGATGAGTACACTGGCGGACGAGAAGGAAGCATTCAGCGATTCCGAGGGATGAGAAGCCGGAGGGAAGCCCGCTCGAGAAGACCGGAAGTTGGGTTCAGGTGAGCCCTATTTCGGATGGCAGAGATCACCCACGACGAGCGGATCGGGAGCAGAAGAACCGGACCAAAGACGAGCTGAACCAGAGCCGAGAGCCTGGACCAAAAAGTCAACAAAGTTGACTTTAATGGTCCGGGCGCCCAGAGTTTGGTTTTTGGCCAGATCGAGATTTGACTCGATCTGAACGTTGGGGGATAAAATTTATCGCCCCCAGGGCGCCCAGAACCCTTCCAGGCGCCCCGACCAAGGCTATAAATATAGCCTTGGTCCAAAAGCTTTTCAACAACTCAGTGTATTCCATTTCCAACACTTGTACGCTACTGTTCTAGATTAGCTTCTCTATTTTGCGCTTTCACTGCTGTAAGAGGCTTCTCCGCCTGAAGGAGATACTAGTGCTACATTCTTTGGATTAACAACCTCCTTGGTTGTAACCAAGTAAAAACCTTCTACCTCTTTCTTTCTGCTTTTTATTTACTGCTTAAATTTTATACAAGTGTACTGTTGAGAGTTCGAGAAAGGGTTGTCTTATTTTTGCAGGCTATCCAACCCCCTTTCTAGCCGGCAGCAACAGTCCTACATAAATAACAGCTCCTTATATTCCTTAACAAAATGGAGTTACTAAGCGGAAGAACCAAACTCTAAAGGAGATGATGAATGCTCTTCTATTGTGCTCTGAACTGCCTGTGTTCATGTGGGGGGAAGATGTGTTAACAGCTAATTACCTTTTAAATAAGATACCCCGAAAGAAAATTGATAAGAGCCCTTATGAGTTATGGAATGGAAGACAACCGTTATACAAATATTTACGAATGTGGGAGTGTCTTACCAAAGTATTAGTGTCTGATCCGAAAAAGATTAAGATAGGACCGAAGACTGTTGATTGTATATTTATTGGATATGCACAGAATAGCAGTGCATATCTGTTTGTTGTGTATGAATCATAAATACCAGAGATACACAAGAACTCGATAATAGAATCGAGAAATGCCTCATTATTCGAGCATGTGTTTTCATATAAGACCCGAGAGGATGCTAGCTCCACAAAGCGGGCATATGAAATACAAGGTAAAGATGATGATGAGTAGCCAATGGAGGTCGAGCTTAGATAGAGCAAAAGAGCTCGTATAGAAAAATCCTATGGATCAAATTTTATCACTTTTATGTTAGAAAGTGAGCCCCAAAGTTACTCAGATGTTATAGGCTCTTCTGATGGAACTCACTAGTGAGAGGTAATGCATCTAAGATAGACTCTATCTTACAAAATCACACTTGGGAACTTGTGGATCTTCCTCCTGGAAGTAAACCACTATGTTGCAAGTGGATCTTCAAGAAGAAAATGAAGTCAGATGACATAATTGATAAATATAAGGCCAGATTGGTAATCAAAGGATACCGACAATGAGAAGACCTCAATTACTTTGATACGTATTCTCCGGTGTCGTGAATCACTTCCATTAGAGTATTGTTGTCTATTATCGCTCTATGAAATCTCAAAATACATCAGATGGATGTAAAGACTGTCTTTTTAAAAGGGGATTTAGAAAAGGAAATCTACATAGAGCAACCTGAGGGGTTTTCTATGATATGACAGGAAAACAAGATTTGTAGATTGGTGAAGTCATTATATAGTTTGAAATAAGCACCAAAGTAGTGACATGAGAAATTTGATAATGTCATGAAGGAATGTGGATTCAAAATTAATGAATGTGATAAATGTGCCTATATGAAAACCACAGAACTATGTTATCTTGTGCCTATATGTAGACAACATATTTATCATTGAGAGTAATGATAAGATAATCAAATACACTAAAGATATGTTGAACTCAAGATTTGACATGAAAGACATGGGCCTAGGTGATGTGATTTTAAGAATCAAAATTCTTAGAATAATAGAAGGATATGTTCTTAGTCAATCTCATTATGTAGACAAGATTCTTGAGAAATTCACAAAGGGTGATACTGCATTGGCATGAACGCTGATAGATACGAGTCAAAATCTATCAAAAAATCGAGGTGAAAGTATCTCTCAGATAGAGTACTCTCAAGTGATTGGAAGTCTGATGTACCTGATGAATTGTACACAAACAGACTTGGCTTACGCAGTAAGTAAACTGAGTAGATACACGAGTAATCCAGTTGTTGAGCATGGGAAAGGGATAACAAGAGTACTGAGCTACTTGAGGTATACTCGTGCATATGGACTGCACTATACGAGATATCCTACTGTGATCGAAGGATATAGTGATGCTAGTTGGATATCTAACATAAAAGACTCTAAGTCTACGAGTGGATATGTATTCACTCTGGGAGGTATAGTCATTTCCTGGAAATCTTTTAAGCAAATGGTAATAACCAGATCCACGATGGAATCTAAGTTTGTAGCTCTTGACAAATGCGATAAAGAGGCTAAATGACTACGATAATTCTTAGAAGATATTTCGAGATGGCCGAAACCTATGCCAGCAATTTACATACATTGCGATAGTCAATCAACAATTGGTCAGGCACAGAACCATCTGTATAATGGTAAATCTAGGCATATATGTAGTAGACATAATACCGTTAGACAACTACTCTCAACGGGAGTTATCATTGTTGACTATGTGAAGTCAAAGGATAACCTAGTGGATCCGCTAATCAAGGGGTTAAATAGAGAGTTAGTTGCAAACTTATCACGAGAAATGGGCTTGATGTCATTGTCAGAGATCAGTGCAGATGACACCCAACCTATGTTGACTAGAGATCCCAAGAACTAGGTTCAAAGGAACAACTAATTTACACTGACTAGACAAGTGTGTGTGTGTGTGGGGGGGGGGGGGGGGGGGTTAGCCTAATAACACAGTAACTAGATCAGGGTAAGCCGATAGACTTTTAATGATCAAGAAGAGTAGATGACTACTCTCAAGGGATCACCTATGTGACAAAGAAGTGGGGGCCGCTTTGTGTTGATTGCTACTCGGAATACCGTCCTAGTTTCCCTGTACAAAAATTTTGTATAAGCACAGAACTTTTCTAGCTACCCATGTGCTCTACTGAAGTTCAACTTGGATCGCAAATGATACTTAACATTATTAATCTAAGTCATCTTTCAGAAGTTAAACTTGGATTGGGAACGAAACTTAACATTCTTACTCCAAGTTTAACCGATGTGTTCTTCATAAGTTAAATCATATTACAGAAGTTGATTAAATATCTATTTCCAAAATTGGCTTCTAGGTTAAACATGGCAAAGCACTAGGCCTTCTTGGGTACGGGAGCATACACCACTTCCTAGACAAAGCCTTTTAAGGAAATTAGATATTTAACTTCTTACAGTAAACTAGGTTTAACTACCGAGACCTCAATAGAAGCATAATATCGAAACATGAAATCAAAAAACAAAATCGATAACAAAAATGACAAAATAAAACCGATAACCTCTTGTGTTTGGTATTTCAAGATATATACAAAGAACATGAACTAGTTATGATGTGGAAATAAACAACTAGTTATACCTTTCTTTGTAGCTTTAATAACGTCTTGATCTTCTGTTGTATTCCTCTTCTTATCTTGGACGTCATGTGGGCGACGGACGGTCTACCAAGATGAGATCCATCCGAGCATCTTCCTTTGCTTCCAAGTTTTGGCCACCATCTAATCTCCAAGGGATGCTAAAATAGGAAACTCCTTCTCCTCCAAATATCTAGCCACCTATGTACTTCTTGTCTTCTCCTTCTTCTTCTTCTTCAAGCCCCAGCCATAGAAAGAAGAAAAGGAGGAAGAAGGGAATATAGATGTCGCCGGCCTTAAGGGAAGAGATAAGGAGAGGGCCAGCCACACCAAGGAAAAGAGAAGAGAAATAAGAGGTTGTGTTGTATCATGAAGGCACCCTCTACCTCTCTTTTATAATCCTTGGTGATTGCAAAAAAGGAAAGTTTTATAACAAAAATAAAACTTCCTTTTATTTCTCTATCATGCTATGGCCGGCCAATATCCTCATGCTCCAAGCAAGGAAAGATTTTAAACAAAAAATTAAAATCTCTCTTTTAAAATCCCTTTTGTGGATAGCTATAAAAGGAATGTTTTATAAATTAAAATCTCTCTTTTAAATCCTTTTATAGATATTTATAAAAGAAAAGATTTAAAATAAAACTCTTTTTATATCATGGTTACAACAAAAGGAAAGTTTTGTCAAAAAATTAAAATATTTCTTTTAAATATTATAGACAACTACAAATAAGAAAAGATATCAAATCTCTCTTTAATCATTTGTAGAAAGTTATAAAAGGAAAGATTTCAAAATTTAAAACTCTCTTTTAAAACCATGTGGATGACATTATAAAAGGAAAGTTTTAACAAAATAAAAACTCCCTATTATTCACTTTTATGACTGATCTAAAAAAGGAAAGTTTTATAATTAAAATCTTTCTTTTAAATCCTTTTGTGGATAGCTATAAAGGAAAGATTTTAAACAAAATAAAACTTCTTTTCCTTCTTTTAATGGCTGGCCCCTTGCTTGGACACCAAGCAAGGCTTGGCCGACCCTAGCTTAGGCTCCAAGTAATGCTTGTGGCCGGCCACATCTTGGTCACCAAGATGGGCTTTGGCCGACCCCTTTTTACTTGGCTAGGAAGCTGAGCTTTGAGTGAATATAAGACTTTATAAATAAGAGGCTACAACAGGGACCGAGAGGAGAAATTGGTTTTGGTCTCCCGATGAACTTGAGCTTCCTATGTTCGCCCCGAACACCCAACTCAAGTTTATCAATAATAACTCATACCACTAAAGAGTTATTATTGAACTATCGCACCAATCCCAAATTACATTATGGGCTCCTTCTTATCATGAGTGCATTAGTCTCCCTGTGTTTAAGATATCGAATGTCCATTAATTAAATGAGTTACTGACAACTAACTTAATTAATATCTAACTCCAAGAGTAATACCACTCAACTTCATTGTCATGTCGGACTAAGTCCACCTGCAAGGTTTACATGGCAATCCTTATGAGCTCCTCTTGAAGACATCATCAACCTAGATCACTAGGACATAGTTTCCTTCTATAATCAACAATACACCATATAAATAATATTATTTCCTAACTTATCGGGTCTATTGATTCAACGAATTAAAGCTCACCCATTGATAAATTAAAGAAATAGATACTAAGTATATATATTTGTTATTATATCAGGATTTAGAGTATGTACTTCCATAATAACAGAGACTTTGTTCTTTTATGTAGTCAGTGTAAAAGAAGCTACCTCAAATGGTCCTGCTCAATACACTCATAGTGTACTAGTATAATTTTATAGTCAAGATAAACTAATACCAAATTATACTATGACCATTCCAATGGTTTGTCCCTATCCATCTTGGTCGTGAGCTACTATTTATAATTTATAAAAAACTGATAACATGATCTTCTGTGTGTGACATCACACACCATGTTATCTATAATATAAATTAAATGAACAACTACATTTAGCATATAAATGTAGACATTTGACCAATGTGATTCTTATTTCAAAATAAATGTTTATACAAAAAGCTAGGCTTTTAGTATACATTATAACACTTTGAAGAGAATTGGAGACACAATTCTTAGAGCTTCTCACAAAACCAGGCATGTTCATGGCCAAGAACGAATACATTCATGAGAACTGAGTTGAATCAGGAAGAGTATTGAGTGAGATATGTCAATGCTTACACAGATGATAGAATAGTTCAAGGATATCGTGCATACTATCAGCCAGTAAGCAAACAGATCTTCATAAGAGAAGGTTCAAAGGGTAAAACTTACCTATTCTATACTGGACTCAACTACTGAATGCTATCATATACCCTATCTCCATTCATGTGGGGGATTATTGGATATAAGTGATGTGAATGGAGAAGAGGTGGAAGAGGAAAGATGCTCCATTGTGAATGGACTTTAGTCCCACATTGGGAGTTTCATGGCATGTTGGTTAATTTATATTGATTCACATGCATTGAGGATGTGAACAAATGCATGGGGAGAGACTCTCTCTCACGCATGGGTGTGCAGGGGGGGTGTAAATCTAGGGTCTGGATTACATTGAACCATGTTGACTCATGTGCGAGCACCACCTGTGTGCGTCGAATGTCGGAACGGTCGGGCCAAAATTTACCCAAGTGGAGCAACCAACATTTTTCCACGTAAACCTTTTTTTTGCTTGTGTAACGGATGCATTAAAAAAAGATTAATTCAGCCGAGTGAAACATTGGCATTACACAGCTGGCAAATAATGATCATTAAACGATCATTAACGCTGCCCATTGGTTTGAGCTCTATATAAGGAGGTTGTGACCACAGGCAAAAGGTTACACACATAGAAAAGTAACATAAGCTCTCCACTTGTGTTCCCTCCTCCTCTATCGTGTAACTTTTGTTGGAACCCCAAGCTGGCAAATAATGATCATTAAACGATCATTAACGCTACCCATTGGTCTGAGCTCTATATAAGGAGGTTGTGACCACAGTCAAAAGGTTACACACATAGAAAAGTAACATAAGCTCTCCACTTACGTTCCCTCCTCCTCTATCGTGTAACTTTTGTTGGAACCCCAAAGTTGTTTTGGTGTGATCAACAAGTTAAGTTAGGTCCTGTGTGTTTTTAACCTGGTGTCTAAGTGTGCAGGAGCTTAGGAGCACAGGTAGTCGAGCGGAAGACGCAGCTAGCGAGAAGGACGGTACGCGGTGCGTCTGAGGGACGAGGCGCTGCGGAAGAGTACACTGGCGGATGAGAAGGAAGCATGCGGTGGTTCCGAGGGACGAAAGCTGAAGCGGAAAACTGCTCGAGGAGCAAGAGACGCAGCTAGTGAGAAGGTCGGCACGGGGTGCGACCGAGGGACGAAGACTGCGGATGAGTACACTGGCGGACGAGAAGGAAGCACGCAGCGATTCCGAGGGACGAGAAGCCGAAGCAGAAGCCTGCTCGAGAAGACTAGAACTTGGGTTCGGGTGAGCCATTTTTCTGAATGGCAGAGATCACCCAAGCGAGCAGATCCGGAGTAGAAGACCCGGACCGAGCCGAACCGAACCAGAGCAGAGGTCCTGGACGAAAAAGTCAACCGTAGTTGACTTGGGTTCGAGGCGCCCGGACCAGTCCGGGGCGCTCGGACCAGAAGTTTTACTAGGATCGCATTTTGACGCGATCTGAACGTTGGGGATAAAATTTTATCCCCCCAGGGCACCCGGAACCTTTCGGGGCACCCCGACCAAGGCTATAAATATAGCCTTGGTCCAAAAGCTTTTAAAACATTCAGAACGAACTCAAGATTTGTAATTACAACACTTGTATGCTTTAGTTAAGAGTTGAGCTTCTATTTCTGTGCTTAAACGTTGTAAGAGGCTTCTCCGCCTGAATGAGATTGATAATGCGCTTCATCTTCCTTGGATTAACAACCTCCTGATTGTAACCAAGTAAACCTCTTGTCTCTTACTTTTAGTTTATTTGTTTACTTTATTTATGCAAGTATTTTGTTGAGAGTTCGATAAGGGTTGGTTTTTGTTTTTGTGTTTGCAGGCTATCCAACCCCCCTTCTAGCCGACCGCAATGGTCCAACAAGTGGTATTAGAGTCAGGCGCTTCAGGAGGACTAACCGTCGATTGAAGCAATAAAGTGATGGTCAGAGCTAGCATCTATCCACCTGCATTCGAGGGGGAGTTTGCTTTGTGGAAGAAAAAATTGGAGATATATCTTAACTCTGATTTTGGTATTTCCTTAATAATGAAATTTGGTTATGAAGCACCGAAGAACACGAATGGAGAAGAAATCGATAAACGCCTTTGGACCCACAAGCAACGTGATGAATTTATGGCAAACGCGCGGACTGAATTTCACCTCCTAAGCGTGGTACCAAATGAAGATATCGATAGAGTCGGAGAGTACAAAAGCGCAAAAGAACTTTGAGAAAAGTTCTTGAAGATCTATGAAGAACCAGCTGGAGTCGAGGTTGAATCCAACACTGATCAGTCACCGTCAGAACAATCCGAGAACGAGGAAACCATAAACGTAAAATTTGAGGAATCCAAATAAAACCTAGAATAAACCCAACTTCAGCCAACTGAGTTTATTCAAGGCAATAGTAATCTAGAAGGAACTAATCAAGATTTAAATCATGAAGAGGAATAAGAAACTCAAGTAAATCAACCATCTAGAACCATAAGAGTCAACCCAAATCATCCAATTGACCAAATAATTGGTGATCCAGATTTAAGGGTTCAAACTAGGTCATCCTTTCGAAACCTAAGTCAAATCTCTCTAATTTCAAAAATTGAACCCAAAACCATAGTTGAATCTTTACTTGACCCAGATTGGGTCATAGCTATGCAGGAGGAACTAGTTCAATTTGAGTGAAATGAAGTTTGAGACTTAGTACCACCACCCAAAAAAAGAAAATAATAGAACAAAATGGGTGTTTAGAAATAAATTAAGCGAAACTGGGAAAATTACTAGAAACAAAGCTAGGCTAGTTGCTAAGGGGTTTAGTCAAGTAAAGGAACTTGACTATAATGAAACTTATGCCCCAGTAGCTAGATTAGATTCCATTAGAATGTTACTCAGTTATGCAGCCCATAAAGGGTTCAGACTGTATCAAATAGACGTTAAATCTACCTTTCTAAATGGACTGATAAAAGAAGTCTATGTAGGACAACCACCTAAGTTTGAAAATCTAGAACACTCTGACTATGTCTTTAAACTAAAGAAAGCCTTATACAGACTTAAGCAAGCACCCAGGGCATGGTATGAAAGGTTAACCTCTTACATAATATCTAAAGGGTTCAACCAAGGTCCAATTGACCCAACTCTATTCGTTAAATTAATAAAAGAGGATATTTTTATAGCTCAAATCTATGTAGATGATATAATTTTTGGTTCAACTAACTCAGAATTTTTAGAAGAATTTACAGATCTTATGGAACAAGAGTTTGAAATGAGTCTAGTAGAAAAATTAACTTACTTTTTAGGATTACAAATCAAACAAACAAATGAGAGAAATTATATTTATCAACAAAAATATACCAAAGAATTACTTAAAAAATTTGGAATGGAAAATACTAAAGAAATAAAAACACTTATGACAGTTAACACAATCCTAGAAAACGACCCCAATGGAAAATCAATTGACTTAAAGTACTATAGGAGTGTCATAGGTAGCCTACTGTACTTAACTGCAAGTCGACCCGATATTTTATTTGCAGTTAGTATGTGTGCTAGATATCAAACTTGTGCTAAAGAATCTCATTTGACTCAAGTCGAAAGAATCTTTAGATACCTTAAAGGAACATCGAATGTAGGAATTTGGTATCCTAGAACTAACAATTTTGAGTTAATAGGGTATTCTGACTCAGATTATGCTGGGTGCAAATTAGACCGCAAGAGCACAAGTGGTGGATGTCAACTACTAGGTTCATCACTTGTCAGCTGGTTTAGTAGAAAGTAACATTGTGTTGCTCTATCTACAACTGAGTCAGAGTATATAGCTATAGGAGAGTGTGTTGCACAACTATTATAGATGATGCACACTTTAAAAGATTTTAACTTAAACCTTACAAATGTAAAAGTATTAATTGATAATATTAGCTCAATCAATTTGACAAAAAAAATCCTGTGCATCATTCAAGAATCAAGCACATTGAAATTAGGCACCACTTTATCAGAGATCATGTCGCTAAAGGAGATATTGAACTCAAGTACATTGAGTCCAAGTTTAACTTAGCTGACATTTTCACCAAACCCCTCCTTGAAAGTGAGTTTAGCAATCTATGTAGAAAATTAGGGATGTGTTTAAAATTCAAAATCATTTTCAAAAATAGTTACTACTAAATTCTAGGATAAAACGTTTCTTTTAAAATTTTCCATTTTTAGAATTTTAAGAATCAGTTTTAGACTTAAACTAGATCAATCCCTTAAAAAGCATGTTCCCATAGAGCTAGTACTTGAGCATCTCACCAACACCCTAGAATTACCTTGTTTGTGATTGCTGAACATAGAAAGGGGTGAGATGCATAGGCAAACTGCCTGAACTTAAGATGCTTATTTCAGTGCATCGACATAAGTCTGGGCGTTAAATATAAAACATACATTAATTAGGTTAAGTGATTCAGTTTAGTCAAACACTAACTGATTACAAATAGGACTTAACCTGACTAACCAAGTGAAAGCTTCTATCCTCTGATAGTTAGTAAGTAACTAATTGGTTAGACAGTTGTTTTTGTACGTCAGGTTCAGGGGGAGAATTAATTATTTTTAAATTTACCCTTTATTTAAAATTAATTTTTGAAAAATGTTTCCTTAAAAATATTTTAAATCTGTTTAACAAATATTTTTGTAAATCTAATTTGATAAACCTATTTTTTGAAAATTGACTTTTTTAAAAACTAAGTTTTTTTTACCTAACTTAGTTTTGAAAATCATATTTTATTTAATTTTCAAAAATTTTATTTGAAAATTGAATTTTATAAATTTAGTTTTGAAAATAGATTTTAGAAATTGAATTTTACAAAATTAGTTTTAAAAATTGCATTTAACTTAGTTTTAAAAATTAGATTTGAAAAATGGATTTTACAAACCTAGTTTTGAAAATCAGATTTTACTTAATTTTCAAAAATTTTATTTGAAAATTGAACTTTACAAATTTAGTTTTGAAAATTGATTTTGTCCAATTAGTATTGCAAATTGATTTTATAAACTTGGCTTTGAAAATTTTACTTTTGTAAACTTGCCTTTATAAAACTTATGTTTAAATTTTCTAAAGTTATCTTTCTGAGTTATCTTTATAAAATTGACTATTTTTAAACTTAACTATTTTTGAAGATAAAGATAAAGATGAAAACAAAATTTTCAAAAGTTTTCTATGTTTTTAATTTAAACTCCCCCAAGTTCTCTATTCTTCCTTGCATTTTACTTAGTCATTTTTTTATCATGTTTATTTTTGATGAATGTCAAAGGGGAGGGTTAGGTGGTTAAGTTAGTTTGTTAAGTTAGTTAAAACAATAAAATATCAAATATAAGACTAACTTAAAAACCAAATTGCTTATTTTATTTGCATATTTTTCACTAACTTAATCAGGTTGTCATTGCATCAAAAATGGGGAGATTATTGGTGCGGTTAGTGTTAGAGTGTATACTAAAAGCCTAGTTTTTGTAAACATTTATTATGAAATAAAGAATCACATTTGGTCAAATTACATTTATTTGTTAAATGTAGTTGTTCATTTAATTTATATTATAGATAACATAGTGTGTGATGTCACACACAGAAGATAATATTATCAGTTCTTTATAAATTATAAACAGTTGCTCACGACCAAGATGGAAAGGAACAAACCATTGGAAGGTCGTAGTGTAATTAGGTATTAGTTTATCTTGACTATATAATTACACTAGTACACTTAGAGTGTATTGAGTAGGACCATTTGAGGCAGTTTCTTTTTGTACTGACTATATAAAATAACAAGACATCTGTTATTATGGAAGTGTGTGCTCTTAATCCTAATATAATAACAAATACATATATTTAATATTTATTTCTTTAATTTATCAAAGGGTGAGATTTAGTTCGATAAATCAATATGCCCGATAAGTTGGGAAATAATATTACTTATAGTGTGTGTTGTTGATTATAGAAGAAAACTGTGTCCTAGAGAGTTAGGTTGATGATGTCCCTAAGAGGAGCTCATAAGGATTGTCATGTTAAACCCTGCAGGTGGACTTAGTCCGACATGACGATAAGGTTGAGTGGTACTACTCTTGGAACTAAGATACTAATTAAGTGAGTTGTCAGTAACTCATTTGAATTAATGGGCATTCGATATCTTAAACATAGGGAGACTAACACACTCATAGTAAGAATGAGCCCAAAATGTAATTTGAGATTGGTGTGGTAGTTCAATAATAATTCTTTAGTGGAATGAATTATTATTGATGAAATTAAGTTGGGTGTTCGGGGCGAACACGGGAAGCTTAATTTTATCGGGAGACTAAAATCAATTCCTCCTCTCGGTCCCTATCGTAGCCTCTTAGTTATAAAGTATTATACCCACCTATACCCACCTTCCTACCCACCTAAAGGTGGCCGACCAAGCCTTGCTTGGAGCCCAAGCAAGGTCCGACCCAATCAAGTCTAGGTGGGATTGGATGTGGCCGGCCTTAGCTTGGGTTCAAGCTTGGTGTGGCCGACCCACATTAAAATTAAAAGGATTTTGTTTTTTAAAATTTTTTCTGATGTGGAAGCCATGATTTAAAAGTGAGTTTAAAAATTTAAAACTTTCCTTTTATAGTTTTTTTACAAAGGGTTAAGAGAAAGATTAAATATCTTTCCTTATTTGTAGATGAAAGGAAGTTTTAATTTTTAGCGAAAACTTTCCTTTTTTGAAAATCATTCACATGTTTAAAGAAAATTTTAAATTATAAAAATTTCCTTTTATAACCTACCATGAAGGGATTATGAATTGGAAAATTTTATTTTAAAAATTTTTCGGAAGCAAATAAGAAAGCTTTAATTTTTCAGCGAAATTTTTTTCCTTATTTGTCTTAGGGGTGGCCGACCATGTTTAATAACAAGAAAATTTTATTTTAATTTTTCCTTTTAATGGAGAACACAAAAGGAAATTTTAAAAGAGATAAATTTTAATTGTTATTAAAATTTCCTTTTATGGATTGACCAAGGAATATAAAAGAGGGGGTATGGGTGCCTTCAAGAGACACAACTCTATTCTATTTTCCTCTCTTTTCTCCTTGGGTGTGGTCGACCCCTCCTCTTTCTCTCTTCTCCTTATTGTGGCCGAAACCTCTTCAAGTGGTGGAGTAGTCTTGTTGGCCGGATCAAGCAAGGAGAAGAAGGAGAGAAAGGAAGCTTTGTTTCTAGTATCCCTTGGAGCATTGGTGGTGGTCAAACCTCTTCATCTTTGTAGGAGCTCTTGGTGGCCGAAACCTAGAAGGAAGAAGAAGGTGCTTGGTGGTTCTCATCTCGGAAGATCATTGCCTACACAACGTCTGAGGTTAGAAGAGGAATACGATAGAAGATCAAGAGGTCATTGCTTGCAAAGAAAAGGTATAACTAGAAATTATTTTCCGCATTATGCTAGTTATTTTTCTTTGTAAGAATTCCAAACACAAGAGGCATAGAATTCTAGGAATCGATTTATGTTTCGATTTGTGTTCTTTTGTTTTCTTTTCGATATTGTGATTCGATCGTTCCTTTTGGTTAAACTCTATGTTACTGTAGGAAGATTAAATATTAATTTTCTTAAAAAGGCTTTGTCTAGTTGGTGGTGGTTGCTCCCATATCCAAGAAGGCCTAGTGCCTCGCCATGCAGTACTGGAAGCCAATTTTAGAAATTAATATTTAATCGACTTTGTAACATGGGTGGATTTGGATCAAAAGTGTAAAGTTCCACAGGCGATCCAAGTCTAAACCTAAAAGAACAAATAAGTTAAATTTGAAATTAATAATGTTAAGTTCTGTTTGCGATTTCAAGTTTAATTTAAAAGAACACATGGTAGTTAGGAAAGGTTCAGACCTTGTACAAAAATTTTATACAGTGGAACCAGTAGGTTTTTCGAGTAGCAACCAACAGTTAGTACTAACGGTCTAACTCAAATTTTGATGAATGACAAAGTAGGTTAAGTTAGTTTCATTGTTATCTAACACTCTGATCGAGTGTGCAGGCGAACCCAGCTAGGTCGACGGGCCGACCGGATAGCTGGCACGAAGCCTAGGAAGGTCGACGGGCTGACCAGATATCTAGTACGAAGCCCAGCTAGGTCGATGGGCCGACCGGATAGTTGGCACGAAGTCCAAACAGGTCGACGGGCTGACCGGACATTTGGCACAAAGTCCAGCTAGGTTGACGGGCTGACCGGATAACTGGTACGAAGTCCAGACAGGTCGATGGGCTGACCGGACGTCTGGTAGGTAAGTTGAGGTAAGTCACTGGAGGGGAGTGACTGTGAGGATGTGTTCCCGGGAAGGGAACTTAGGCGCCGATCCAACTTAGAACCATTTTAGAACTCTAAGTTGAGATCTTGACTAGATTCCGGTCTCAGTGAGACGAAATCTAATTACTACTCTATTCCTTTTTTTAACTATACTGTTCTAACACTTTGTTTTGTAGGATAGTTTGTATTTTGCCTCAGACTAACACTTTTTGCAGGTTGCTGAAAAGTGAAGGTCCGGGTGCTCGGAAGGGATCTGGGCGCCCAGAGGTCCGGGTGTCCGGAAGGGATCTGGGTGTCGAGAAGGGATCCGGGCGCCCGGAATGCAAAAGTTATCCCCTTATCGTTTTGCCACGTGGAGCTCGCTGACTGGCTCGGCTATGTCACATCAAGGCACCCCGAACCTCCTATATAAGGAGGGTGAAGGCTGGAGTAAATCAACAACGACAAGATCTTCTATTGTCTGCTATGCTGTGCTCCTGCGATGCTGCAAAGGCTTTCCGACAAGCGTTGTTTTTTTGTCTTCTTAATTATTGTCGGTATTCTTTTTACTAGCATTTCTGTACCTCACATTTTGTAATCAACTTTTCGAATTGCTAGTGGATTGTCCAACGAAAGCACTCGACGAGTGTGGGCCTTGGAGTAGGAGTCGACAAAGGCTCCAAAGCAAGTAAAAAATTACTTGTGTTAACATTGTTCTGTTTTCGTGTTTTCCGCTGTGCACTTTATACGATAAATTTATTTAAATCGCTATTCACCCCCTCTAGCGAATTCTCGATCCAACAGTAGTAACGCTGCAATGTCTGCTGTGGTGGCTATTGTTGTGAAGGACGAGAATTTTGAGAGCGAGTTAGTTGACTATTCTGGTTGCTTCTCCTCGCTAGTTTTCGATTTTGTTGCTTCTCAACCACCATTGCACGTTGAAAGGCCTCTAACACTGTCGAAAATGAATGAAGACTGAGGGCATCTTATAAGGTCAAGCGCAGTACTCCCTAAGTATTGCGCCGCCTTCTACTCCTCCATCTCAGATAGATCGTTTCGGTCCACCAGCTGCATAAACTCATCTGTATATTCATTGACCGATCTCACACCCTATCTCAATGAGTGAAATCATTGCAATAGAGTTTTGGTATAGGCGAAGGAAAGGAAGTGTTGCTTCATTTTTTTCCTTTATATTCTCCCAATCAATTATTTGCGATTTACCTTGTTTGTCTTGAGAGCACCGTGTCTGTTTCCACCATATTGATGTTCACCCCTTGAGTCTGATGACAATTAACTTCACCTTCATTTGGTCTAGAACTTACTTGTAGTCAAAGATCTGCTCTACTTCATTGATCCAGTCAACGAAGTTCTTTGATTGCAATAAACTAGAAAATTCGGACAGATCCCAAAATCTAGTCTCCAGCAGACTCCTCTCGCCCATGACATTCTTGAGGTGCATACCATCGAAGATATGGGTTCTCAAAGGAAGAGTCAGATCCATGATAAAAAAAATCTTATGATTATCAAGATCCCATGCCATTAGACACTAAGTTAACTATGCGACTTGCCTCCGTAAATCCTCAATCATCATTATGTCCTGGACATTATACCATGGTGCTCGGCTTCCTCTATCGAAGTTTGCCTATTGTTGGGACCGTGACTATGACCACAGTGACACACCATTAGATCTGATGATGACCTTTGTAACGTCCCTAGTTTTTTTTTGTTTACATTTTCTTTCATAATAATTCATATAAATATAATTGCGGACGTCACTTGCACATACTACCATAATGGGTTCTCAATTCAACGAAGTTACATAATGGTTCTTAAAACATAAATGATGCAGAAACTATACTAGAAGGTATTCGAGTTGTACTTCCATTGTCCTAAGTTGGCTCACTGGTTAATGCCTCCTGTCTCATTCATCCTATTGTCTGAAAATGGTTAAAATCAGTGAGTCAAGAGACTCAGCATATTCAAGACCATGTTATGCAATAGTTAGTGTCTATAATCTAGTGTCCTAAGGGAAGCCACATTCTAGGTAACTGGAGATCTTCCTACTAACATACTATGAACGTAAGCATAGACATCGACATAAGCATGAGGGCATGAACATAAGCATGTAAATGAACTTGGCATGATAATAGGCTTGATCATGAGCATGTCCATAGGCATAGGCATAGGCATAGGCATAGGCATAAGTATAAATATAATCATAAACATAAACATAGGTATAAACATAAACGTAGGCATAAACATGGACATGAACAGGTACATAACTATAAGCATAAACATACTTGCATGGTATAAATATCCACATAAGAACAGACTTAATCATGAGCATATACATAGACATACATGAGCATGAACATAGCATATCATGAACCTAACATATTCATAGCATAACATGAACCTGAACATAACTTGAGCATATTATTAGGGTGGCTTAGTTACACTTAGTAGTATTGTAACATAAGTTATTGATTAAACAACTACCCTAGTGCTAGGTTGGTAGGGGTCCCAACTTAGGACTGGAGTCCCTATTATTTTGGCGCACTCACCGGGCGTAAGTCCCCGGCTCATACTACCATCCCAGAATATAACTTGATTGATTCTGGTGCGCTCACCGGGCGTAAGTCCCCAGATCATACCACTATCCCAGAATATAACTTGATTGATTCTGGTGCGCTCACCAAGCGTAAGTCCTTGAATCATACCGCCATCCCAGAATATAACTTGATTGATTTTGGCACGCTCACTGGGCATAAGTCCCCGGATCATACCACGATCCCAGAATATAATTTGGTAAGCTACTCAGGCTTAGATCCCTGGTTCATAACTTAACTCATAATAAGATTTGGTACGCTTCCTGGGCTTAGGTCCCTAGTTACACCTACCGTGTTCATTCCATAAGCATAGGCACATTCATAATCATGATCACTATAGAGGCATGAATATAAACATGTACATAAAACTAAACATAATCCCTACATATGCATGCACACAGACATATACATAAACGTAATCACTACCTAAGCATGAAATGCCAATATTAATAGGTGCATCATCGTAAGTGGGTTAATTTCATGAGCAGTTAAGGTTATCATAATGAGAAGCAAGAAACAACATGAACATACCTAATCTAGAGGTCTGAAACCTAGATGTAGCATCTATAGTCATCATAGTATGTAGAACATAACTCAAAACTAAAAACTCATTTAAAGTTCCTAAACATACATGAACATGAGGAACTAAAATAAAACATAATATGAGAGAAAAATGAAGAAAATGTAGAGCAACATCATGATGAATATGTCCCCTCAAACAAAATTTAGAAACTACTCTTATCATGTCCGAAATTTGCAAGGTCTATAATATATTTGAGCATGCATAGTTGTCTAGTTTCTAAAGGGTAAACAAATAGTAAAACATGGTGGCAAAAGGTGAATACGCTCGCCTCCAGTAAACAAATAGTAAAATATGAAGCAACTTGTAGTGCATCATCATGATAATTAAACTTCTAAAATAGAATTTAAACCAAGTCTTAAAGAATCCGAAACTTGGAAGTTCTACTCTATAAATTGAGCTTGCAAAATTCTCTAACTTTTAAGGGTAAACAAATAATAAAACATGTAGCAACTTATAGTACAACATCATGATTATTAACCTCTAAAACAGAATTTAAACTACTCCTATAAATATGAATTTTACTAGTTTTATAAGTTGAATTGAGTATAGAAAAGTTTCCTATCTTCTAATGGAAAACAACTAGAAGCATGACTCAAATTGTAGTGCAACATCCAAATACATAACTCTTAAAAGCAAAATTTAAAATTACTCTTATGAATATGAAATTTACTAGTTTTATAAGTTGAATTGAGCATAGAAAAGTTTCCTATCTTCTAATGGAAAACAACTAGAAGCATGACTCAAATTGTAATACAACATCCAAATACATAACTCTTAAAAATAGAATTTAAAACTACCTTTATGAAATCCGAAACCTATAAGTTCAAAAATCAATGGGAACATAAATAATTCTCTAGCTTCCATGTAGAGATGAGAAAGGAACCTAAGTCATGGTATCATCTTCTTAAAAATACAAAAGAACATAAGGATCCATAAAAATCTGAAACTTACAAGTACTAAAATCAATGGGAGCATAAACAAATTTTCTAACTTCCAAGTAGAGAGGAGCAAGGAACCTAGGCCATGGTATCTACTTCTTAAAACCAAAAAGAACATAGAAATCTATAGAATCCGAATTCTACAAGACATAGAAACTAATTAAAATACTAACATAGTTAAGAACATGCCTTAAGTACTTAGCTACTAACTCCTTGTCTTTCCTTGAAACCCTAGCACAGGTGGAGAAAAAAAAGGGGAGGGGAACCTTCTTAAGGCCAGCGACAACATCAAAGATGAGACTTTTGAAGGTAAGGTTTTTAAATAGCAGAGGGAGCTTAGGACTTGGTCTTTTTTATAAATATACTAAGTCATTAATTGCATTAATTTCATACATATTTATATTCATATACTAATTTTATATTTATATATATCCATATATATATATATATATATATATATATATATATATCACATATACATGGTAATATATATAATTCATATTATAGTTTCTTAATACTAACTCATTGCATTAAATTTCGTAATATATATATATATATATATATATATATATATATATATATATATATATATATATATAATCTCCCCCCTTTACTAACTAATTTTGGTGAAGCCTAAAATGAATTTACGTTAATCTCCTTTTTTCTATTTACACTAAAAATAATTCCAAGGTTTATTAGTAATTCGACAAGTGAAACAATAGTGATCTAGAGTTCGAGATTCAGCTACAGCGTATTATTATGAATTTTTCTCATCATTAATTTTCTCTGGTTGTTTTATATAAAACAAATATAGTTCTCTTTAGTCCCATATCTTAGAATTGACAACACTATGATCAAAAAAGCTTCTATAAATATTTTAGGTCGACCATGTTAAAAAATATACTTTTCTTAATTTTTTTAACTAAGACAAGTATAATATTAAATTAAAATAATTTTTTTACATAGGGAAGCCCGTTATAGTAGTCACTATTGCATGGGTCTGATGAATCTTACCCAAATAATTAATTCTTGGTTTATAAGGGTGAAACTAAAAAATCCAAATAATTCAGATTTTCAAAGACCCAAATAATTTATATATTATTATATTACACACGCAACGCGTGTGTACGATCACACTAGTATATATATATATATATATATATATATATATATATATTCACATATTAAAATGTTATAGTTTATTACACGTTATATTAATCTTTATTTTTTTTTTCTTTTGTACTATATAATTTATATTATATATTTTATATTATATATGATTTTTCTTAGTTACACGTTATATTAATCTTACATTTTCCTTATTTAATTTTATTTATGCTTTATAATTTATATTATACATTTTATATTCTCTCTCTCTTTATATATATATATATATTATATAATTTTTTATATCTTACTATTTTATTAAAAATCTCTTTCCTTTACTAACTAACTTTGGTGAATCCTAAAATGAATTTACATTAATATCCTTTTTTCTATTCACACTAAAAATAATTTCAAGGTTTATTAGTAATTCCACAAGCGAAATAATTAGTGATCTATGTTGGTGCGGGAAGCATCCGACGATCGAACCTGAGTTTTGATAATGGCAAAGGATTCAAAGTTAAGGTTTGTGGTGATCTAACGTGTTGAATAAGTGTTTCAGGAAAGTCCTAGCTGCAGTTAGGCAAAGGGAAAAATCCTAAGGGGTGGTAACCTTAGGTCCTAGGGGGCGGTAACCCTAGGTGAGGGAAAACCCTAAGGGGTGGTAACCTTAGGTCCTAGGGGGCGGTAACCCTAGGTGGAGGAAAACCCTAAGGGGCGGTAACCTTAGGTCCTAGGGGGTGGTAACCCTAGGTGGAGAAAAACCCTAGGGGGCGGTAACCCTAGGTCCTAGGGGGTGGTAACCCTAGGCGGAAAGTCCAGTCGGTCTGGAGGACCGGACTGGCATCAGGTAATCTCTCCTGAGGGGAGTAGGTGAGGACGCGTTCCCCGTAGAGGGAACAGTAGGCGTCGGGTCGACCTAGGGTTTCCGGTTGGAAATCTGAAGTCAGACTCGGACAGTCTGAAGACTGTCAACTCCTTTTTACTTATGAATTATCAGATTCTAACATTGTCTTGCAGGGTATGCAATTGCTCGGACTAACCTTGTTTTGCAGGAGAAGTGGGTCCTGGAAAAAGGAGGTCCGGGCGCCCGGGATGGATCCGGGCGCCCGGAGGTCCGGGGGCCCGGGACCAAACTTTATCCCTGCCGTGACTTCGCCACGTGGAGCATCCTGGTTGGTTGGCCACGTCACACTCCATGCGCCCGGAATCGCATATAAAAGGAGGGTTGAGGTGCAACTTCAAACAACAACGAATTCCAAGCTTTCTTTTGTGAAGTGCTGCCAACGAGACGACCTTGAAGTGCTACTACTCGACGTCGACAACCCGAAGCTCAGACTCTTCAATCTTTTGTTGTCGGTATTAGTTTACTTATTGCATTAATTGTAATTCTAATTGTAATCTTTCCGATATATAGTTGTTGCCCACCAAAAGCGGTCAAGGACCGCGGGCCTTCGAGTAGGAGTCGCCATAGGCTCCGAACGAAGTAAAACACCTGCGTCTCTGTGTGTTTGATTTTACTTTCCGCTGCGTTATTATTCTGTGTTTAAAATCGTTAAAATAGCCACGAGCGCTATTCACCCCCCCTCTAGCGCTTTCGATCCATCAATTGGTATCAGAGCGGGGTCGCTTTGAACTGGTGCAACCACCATTCAAGCATTTTTCGTGGCTTTATCGTTTGTATAGGTTAAAAATAAAACCTTACGCCTTTCGTTTTTTCCCTCCAAAACTGTTTTTGAAAAATTAATTTTTATCTTTTCACCATTGGTTGGAATTAGCGAAATATTACGTTTTCAAAAATTTGTAGTAATATTTTTTAATATTATTTTAATAATATTTTATTATTTTTTCTCAAAATTCCTGAATTACTATTTTTTCTCTCCCGCACTACTAATCCAAGACTAAGTCTTGGAACAAGTTTTATTGTGTTTATTTTGCAAGATTGTCTTTCTAAAAATGGCCCATCAAGAAGGCTACAACACTGCTCGCCCACCGCTCTTCTCCGGAGATGATTTCGGAGATTGGAAGGGTCGGATGGAGGCGTATCTCCAGACTCACTTTGAAGTCTGGATGATCGTCAAAACCGGGCTTCAACTGCCAACTGACAGCGCCGGCAAGCCACTACCATACGAGAACTGGGACGCAAACCTTATCAAAAAGGTAGAAGCAAACGCAAAAGCAACGTATACACTTCAGTGTGGTTTAACGAATAAGGAGCTGAATCGCGCCGGCCCATTTTCAAGCGTTAAGGAGCTGTGGGAGAATCTGATTGAGCTACACGAAAGTATTCTTGATACGAAAATAGGTAAGCATGTTTTAATAAATAAATTATTTGAGCAGACTAATACTATTCCGACCGAGGAAGGTGTTGCGTTATTTACAGGAACAAGCAAGACGAAGAAAGCACTGAAGGCAACATGGTCTGAGTCATCAGATGAATCCGGGTCCGACGAAGAAGAACCGACGAGCTTCCTCGCTCTACCAGTACAAGCAACCGTGGCGGAAACTGAGTCCGAGTATGAGTCAGAAACCGAGAGCGAATCCGAGACTGAGTCTGATCAAAGCCACGAATCCGCATTCGTTTCCGAAGGACCAAAACCCACTGTAAGTTCACTACTCGCAGAATTTCAATTAGATAACTTGCATGAATTATTACCTTAGTAAAAAAGTTAGCTAAATCCAACGTCCGGGTTAAGTCGCTCCAAAAGGAGGTAACAGCCCTTAAGGAAGTGACTGACTCGAGCTCTTTAACTGAGTCATTTCAAACTGGAAGTTCAACTCAAGTCCAACAACTTGAGGAAGAGAATTCCAATTTGAAAGCTCAAATTAAAGAACTCAAGGACACGTTGGAACGGTTCACCTTGGGCTCCAAGAATCTGGATCTGATTCTTGGAAAACAGAGAGCCGTTTACAACAGAACTGGACTTGGATTTAAAACTAAAATAAAATACAAATCATATTTATCGCTAGTTAATAGAATAATAGAAAAATTGTCCAAGCATGGGTGCCAAAATCCAACTTGGTTAATCAAGTTGGAAATGGTCTCTATTGGGTCCCCAAGGATCAAGTCTATTACCTTGATAGACCATATAGAGACTATGATCCAGGGGGAGCTAATAGAAAAGCAATATTAAGAACATAATTCAAATTAATATTCAAAATTAAATTCAAAATTAAAAAAATTCAATTACAAATTCAATTACAAATTCAATTACAAATTCAAAATTAAATTCAAAATTCAAAATTCGAAATTAGTTATTAAAATTAAAATTAAAAATTTATTATTAACTATTAATTATTAAAATTCAAAATTCGAAATTAATTACTAAAATTTAAAATTTGAAATTAGTTACTAAAATTCAAAATTTGAAATTCGAAATTAAATTCAAAATTCGAAATTAATAACTAAAATTCAAAAATTCAAATTCGAAATTAATTATTAAAACTTAAAATTCAAAATTCAAAATCAATTATTCAAAATTAATTCAAAATAGAAGGAGGGTCCAGAATAGCTGGCAACTCCGAAATCTATTTACCTGACTGGGTAACCGAACTTAATCTACCCGAAATGGGTAAACAAGAGTAAGTTACCCGATAGGGTAAGTAAGGATAGATTAAAAGGGTCAGATTTAACTTAAAACACAGTACTGGTGAAGTTTTTGGATGATAGTACGTTGGGGAAGCTTGGGCATCGCATGTCTAGGAAGATATGACTTCGACCTGGTGCATTTGGCCAAGTGGAACTAACCGAAGCTACCCTTAAATGGATCCTAACTAGTTAGACCAAGGTTCAGTATTAAGTTCAATGGGTAGGACTATTTGGAAAATCTCAAAGGCATGGTTACTTTAATGAGCTCCTTGTGACTCACCATAGCCCAGAAGTTTATCCAAAGAACGCTTACTTGTTGAACCCAAAGCTAAACCCAAATCTAACATAAAGTTAAACAAAACCCTAAAAATTGAACTAACTCATCTCACAACAATTATAGGGTTCCCTGATTGAAAATTTAAATCGGGTGAGATGACTAGGAAATTAAAATTAAAATTGACTTAAATCAAGTTAATTCAACTAAATTATTTCAAAATTATTTCAAAAATCTTTTCAAAATCATTTCAAAAATCTTTTAAACTCAATTTCAAAATTATTTCAAAAATCTTTTCAAAATCATTTCAAAATCTTTAAAACTTATTGAAAATTCTTTTCAAAATTATTTGAAAAATCTTTTCAAAATATTTAAAACTTATTTAAAATTCTTTTCAAATTTATTTGAAAAATCTTTTCAAAATCATTTCAAAATCTTTAAAACTTAATTTCAAAATTCTTTTAAAATTTATTTGAAAAATCTTTTCAAAATCATTTCAAAATCTTTAAAACTTATTTAAAATTCTTTTTAAAAAAATTATTATTTGAAAAATCATTTCAAAATTATTTTAAAACTTAATTTGAAAAATGATCATTTCAAAATCTTTTGAAAAATCATTTGAAAAATCTCTTAAAAAAAAATAATTTCAAAATTATTTCAAAAATTATTTGAAAAATCATTTGAAATATCCTCTGAAAAATTAATTTCAAAACCCTTTTTTTAGAAGTTATTAAATTCTTTGAAATTCTAAACTCAATTAATTGTTAAATCTTCAAAATAATGGTCACCTATTTGGAATTCTAACTGATATTTTCAATGTTGTAAATTAAAGTAAACTCCATCTCACACTCACTCATATGCTAAACATGCTTGCTAATCTAGAATGAGTGAGATGGAAAATTAGGAAAATAATTTTTTGACCTCTCATGCTTGAACTCCTGAACTCAAAAATTTATTAAGGCATTAATTAAGGGGGAGTGATTTTGAGTCGGTTTTAAAATTAGTTTTTTTTTTAAATTTTGACTTGACCTCAAAATTAAAAACTAGTTTTGGCATATCTTCGAAAATTCAAGCTATTTTAAAAATTAAAATTATTTATGACCTGACCTTCAAATTATAACTCCTCTATAAACTAAATATTTTCAAAGCTAAGTACTTAATTAAGCTTTCTCTAACTAAACTTAGTTAAATTATTTTCTAAACTTAGCTAATTGGCAAGATGTTCTCTAGAGGCAATATTAAAGTTTAAGCATGCTTGTACTTAAGGGCTCTGATACCTGATCAAAACCAAATCTTTACTCATGCTTGGACTTTAGGGCTCTGATACCTTTCTAAAACAAAATGACAAGCTATTAAACATTAAGGTTATCACTTCTCCTTTGCCTTAAGTATTCTTGAAATTCATTTCAAAGCAGCTTTCTCAAAAACTTTCTCCAAATTTAAAACTTTCAAGTGTCCTCTATTCTGAAAATCCTTTTTAAATCTTGTTAGAAAGTTATTTAAGCTGAAATCTTTTCGAATATTCGTTAAGTTAAATTTTTTTTTAGAAAATTATTTAAAGCCTTGAAATTTTTTTTAGTTGAAAACCTTCCTTGAAAATTTTCTTTAAAAACCTGAATATTTTTTCTTCCAGAAAATTTCTGAAGTTGAAAATTTTGTTTGAAAATTTCTGAAGTTAAATTTTTGTTTGAAATTTTTTTTTTCTCTTCAAAACACACTAAGTTAAAAAAGTTCCTCTTTGCAAATCTCTTCAAGCAAAATCAATTGATAAAATTTTGAAAAATATTGCTATTCTAAGGTGTTACCTTTCACTTGCTCCTTGCCTAAGTTAAAATGTTTTCTGCTAAATTCTGTCTTGAAAAATTAAAGTTTTTCAAAACTAGCTCATTTTTGATATATGGCAAAGGGGGAGAGTAGAGAAATTCAAAGAAAGAAATAAAAATTCAAATTCAAAAAAAGGGAGTAGAGAAACTCAAAGAAAATATTTTAAAGGGAGCTTGTATTAAGGGGGAGCTATGTTTATGCTTATCTTGCTATCACGCTTATCTTGTGTCTTGTGCTTATACATAACAGCATATTTCTTTTACTTAACATTGAATTTCGATTGCCATAATCAAAAAGGGGGAGATTGTTGGTGCGGGAAGCATCCGACGATAGAACCTGAGTTTTGATAATGGCAAAGGATTCAAAGTTAAGGTTTGTGGTGATCTAACGTGTTGAATAAGTGTTTCAGGAAAGTCCTAGCTGCGGTTAGGCAAAGGGAAAATCCTAAGGGGTGGTAACCTTAGGTCCTAGGGGGCGGTAACCCTAGGTGAGGGAAAACCCTAAGGGGTGGTAACCTTAGGTCCTAGGGGGTGGTAACCCTAGGTGGAGGAAAACCCTAAGGGGCGGTAACCTTAGGTCCTAGGGGGTGGTAACCCTAGGTGGAGAAAAACCCTAGGGGGCGGTAACCCTAGGTCCTAGGGGGTGGTAACCCTAGGCGGAAAGTCTAGTCGGTCTGGAGGACCGGACTGGCATCAGGTAATCTCTCCTGAGGGGAGTAGGTGAGGACGCGTTCCCCGTAGAGGGAACAGTAGGCGTCGGGTCGACCTAGGGTTTCCGGTTGGAAATCTGAAATCAGACTCGGACAGTCCGAAGACTGTCAACTCCTTTTTACTTATGAATTATCAGATTCTAACATTGTCTTGTAGGGTATGCAATTGCTCGAACTAACCTTGTTTTGCAGGAGAAGCGGGTCCTGGAAAAAGGAGGTCCGGGCGCCCGGGACCAAACTTTATCCCTGCCGCGACTTTGCCACGTGGAGCATCCTGGTTGGTTGGCCACGTCACACTCCAAGCGCCCGGAAGGGATCCAGGCGCCCGGAATCGCATATAAAAGGAGGGTTGAGGTGCAGCTTCAAACAACAACGAATTCCAAGCTTTCTTTTGTGAAGTGCTGCCAACGAGACGACCTTGAAGTACTACTACTCGACGTCGACAACCCGAAGCTCAGACTCTTCAATCTTTTGTTGTCGGTATTAGTTTACTTATTGCATTAATTGTAATTCTAATTGTAATCTTTCCGATATATAGTTGTTGCCTACCGAAAGCGGTCAAGGACCGCGGGCCTTCGAGTAGGAGTCACCATAGGCTCCAAACGAAGTAAAACACCTGCGTCTCTGTGTGTTTGATTTTACTTTCCGCTGCGTTATTATTCTGTGTTTAAAATCGTTAAAATAGCCACGAGCGCTATTCACCCCCCTCTAGCGCTTTCGATCCATCAATCTACAGTTCGAGACTCAGCTGCGACATATTATTATGAATTTTTCTCATCATTAATTTTCTCTAGTTGTTTTATATAAAAAAAATATAGTTCTCTTTAGTCCCACATCTTAGAATTGACAACACTATGATCAAAGAAGCTTCTATAAATATTTTAAGCCAACAATATTAAAAAATATATAATTTTCTTAGTTTTTTTTACTAAGATAAGTATAATATTAAATTAAATTAATTTTTTTCATACGGAAGTCGTAAGGGTGACACTCGAAAATCCAAATAATTCAAATTTTCAAAGACTCAAATAATTCAGATTTTCAAAAGTCAGTATTTTACCTTAATGACTCTACTTTAGTATTTTAATACTAAAATGCACGCGATGCAAAAATACACACGACGCGTGTGCATGATCACTAGTATATATAAAAAGTTTTATCCTTTTATAATTCACATATTATAGCTTCTTAAGTATTATATACACGGTACATTAAATTTATACTCTATAATTTATATTATATATATAATATATAAAATATATATTATTTATATTTCATTTCTAAATTAATTAGATGGATAATTTATATACATAAATTATATAAATAATAAGTCTTTATATACCTGTATTTTACTATTTTCTTAATATAATTCACTAATTCAAATTTTCTAATTGTAGGCTAACTTAATTAATTATATTTATTTATATAAATAAATTCTTAATTAAATTAAATGAATAATTACAATTAATCCAATAAATATCCTTAATTAAATAAATTTAAAATATAATTAAATTATAATTAATCCAATAAATCCCCCTAATTAAATAAATCTAAATTCTAATTAAATTATAATTCAATCTAATAAATCTCCTTAATTAAATAAATGGTTTCGAACACTACAACCTTCTCATGGCTCTGATATCAACTGATACAGGACACGATAACGATTATCCTACGAACTGCCAAGGAAGATTGAGGAGAAAATAAGAAGAGAATCCTTCTAAAACGAAGAAAGATATGTCATTTTCTAAGTTTTACCATAATAAGAAATTTTATTATAAATAAAGGATAATTCCTCAATATTTAAACATGACTATTATATAGACCAAACTAAAGGCAAGAAATTACAATTAACTGATCTTAATTCTGATCTTATAAAGAAAGAAAATAGATCTTTTACCCGAAAAGGTAAGTACATAATTAAATAATTTTAACTCAAAATAGAACGCAGATCAAGACAAATTCTCTCCTATAAATACTATGAATACCAAAATTATCCTAAATATCCTAAAAATAAAAAGGCTTTAAAAGGATTTAAATGGTGGAATTTAGGCTAAAATTTGGCAGTTATAGTTTCACCAATAAATGTAGATTTTTGAATTCTTCACATGTGACTACTGATAGATCTTGATTTCGAGTCTCGAGTCAAAAGTTATGTCGTTTTAAAATTTGAAAGGTTATATTGGGTTTCATCATGGGTTAGGTCTGCATCATTGGTCCATGCCTAAGTTATCGACTCGCCCAATTTAGAGATGGAGAAAATATTTTAAAATATTTTTTAGTAAACAAATCAAACTTTAGATATCAAATCTTCCCAACTAAGTATCAATATAACACTGGGGGTTGGCCCTGGGTAATGATACAATGATTAAATCCTTCAAGCGATTAACCAGGCATCTAAGGGTCAAATTTTAGTTGTGGCTCACTGTAAGGATTTTCTTCCAGTGGGATGACAATTCTAAAAATACTGGCTGCTTGAATGAGCCTTCGATAACGCTTCTTGATTTACCTTAGTGGCTGGTGAGAAACTTCCGTAGGGTCGAATCAGTCATCTCTAGGATTAGTCTGTTCAAAGAACTGGATACCTAGATTCAAAAAAAATAATAACGCTTGGGGTCAATTCCTAATGGTACAAAATATCTTGTTGGGTATTTGACCTTTTCCATATAAAGAATCGCTGTGTTAGATCAAAATGCTCCCATGTTTTACATGTCTATATTTTACTATAGGACCGATGATACTAGGCTGTTTGAGATAGTAAATGATATCATCTTTTGCTCCAGTAATTATCATATAATGCGCCTAAGCATGTTGCAACCATCTGGCATTTGATGGATTCATATAGTATAGTACTCTTTGAAATCCAGCTAAGTAAGGGTAGATTTTATAGTGGATTTTTGACAATGGAGGTCGGCTATTGGACAAATTATCATAATCACTTTCAAATTCATCCAGTGGACGAACACCATTCACATATAGAATTAATAAGTAGATCTATAAAGATATGGAATACCAGTATTAAAAAAAACAATTATCATATAACACCTATGCCATAAATTCTATTTAATACATATTTAATGTTGATAAATGAATTTGCTCCTGAAGACGGAAGTTGACAAATACATAATATATGAGGCATTATGATTCTAATAACATCCATATCAATTATCCTATCTAAAAATTTTACCTTAAATTTTAAATAAGGTAGTTAAAATATCATTATATCAATTATCCTATCAATTTTCTAAATTTTATATTAATGAAAAATATTTCTTTAAATTTAATAAATAAATTTCATTCTATAAATATTATAGAGGAGACATAAAAAGAGAATATGGTGAAGTAAAAGTAGATAAATAAATTTAATAAAGTAGTTTTTTTATTTTAAATTATATATTTTAGATAAAAAAATTAATATGAATATTATAAGGTAGGAGCGTTACCATCTTAAATATCATAGAAAAACATGACAGAATAAAAATTAGTACACTAAACTTTAGTATTATTATTGATATTTTATAATGAAACTCTTTTCATGAGATATTTGAAAGCTTTAGGTATTAATTTGGAAAAATTAGGCAGCAAAACCCAACCCTAACCATTTACTCTTCCCACAGGCCCTCAAACGCCGCGAGTAGAGCGAAGGGCCGCTCGGTGAGGGAGGACGCTTGACGTCGTTTTCTTCTCCCTCCGTCTCTCGGAGCAAAGCGATCGATTCTCTTCGTTGGACGCTGGTTTTCCTCCCTTCTTTTCCGTTTCTTTTGGGGGTTTGGCTGGGGTGTCTCGGCGTCCGCCGCCTTCTTCCTTTTCCATGGCGACGACGATCTTATCCTTATCGCGACAGTCATTCCAGGTTCTTCGGAGGATGCAATCAGTACGATCTCATCGCGTCTTCGCCTTTATACCCTCCTGATTCCGCGCCGTTTCTTGTTCCATTTTTAGTGGATTGATTGCTCGACAACTCTTTCTAATCAGAAGTTTAGTTTTAGGGTTCTCCAACTTATTATACATTTTATTAATGTTTTTTTTCGTTTCTCTTTTTTAATTCCCTGCAATAATTATGCCTCTAGAAGAATATTAGTTCTTGTTCTAATCGAACAGGTTTGGCTCATTTCCAGTAATATATATGCTTCTTTGAATATGATCAGGTTCCATAATTGAATGAAGAGATTTGGGCTCATTAATTAGTTGTGCACCATGATTTCTTTCTGAATTCTGAACCTGATCATTTTAGCACAATATTGGGGCATTGAAATTTCAGACATTCGGAAATGTAGGAGAAAGATTTAATTTTTTTTTAAAATTTTTTTCTTTCAAGACAGCCATTCAGATAATAGTATGGTTATAGAATTCTGCACCATAGGACTATCTATATCTTAATATGATCAACAAGCTATGTTTGCCTTAGTATTTGGGGTCAGTTACATAGATCTTAAACACCCATACATACTGCTCTATGCATATTTTAACATTCCTACTTACTGATAGACTGAACTTATGGACAAGATTTATCTTTGGTCGTCAGTGTTCAATTTGTCTAGTTAGTAGAAGATTAATTTCTTACTTAGCAAAGCCATTTGATTGAGAGTTGAAACAACATGCAATCTTTTGAAGTCGTCTTACCACTTACTAGCAAATTCAATTACACAAATCATCTTACCACTTACCAGAAAATACATGTGGAGTTTACTTACACTATGTTGTGGAAAAGAGTTACATGTATTGTGAGGAGACCAGCAGTTAATGATATATTTAATATATCAAGAGCAATGGAGGACAATGTTTGGAGTAGATCATTGTGCTATGTGCTTTCTTTATGAAACATGGAAAACTTGTAGAGAGTAAGAGGGAAAAGTGAGAACAAATAAGATCAAAAATAGACAAGCTATGTAGCTGCTCTGAAAGACTGCCTTTGTCAATGACTATGCGGACATAGGTTTTTTTTAGGTTGTGAAAACGATCCACTACATGAGATGGCTCACCTAAGAAGAGAATTGGATAAACACAGAGCATAGGCAAGGTGACATTACAATAGTGTTTAAATAACAAAGAGAAGTAGATTAAATTAAAAATGACTTTAATGTGTGTGTACATATGACAACTGGAACTTCAATTACAATCACAAATAAAGAAGTCATAATTGATAGGAAGCACTAAACGCATAACAAAAACAATTTGTTTTTTTATATTTCACATCACACCAAGAAAATAAAAAACACAACAAATTATAAAATTAAATGTTATATTCATAATTCCAAATTGTAAAACAATGCATAACTACTTTATAATTAATGTCATACTAAAATGTCAAACTGTAGATAAGATAACTACTGTCAAATAAACCAATTGCTTACAAAAAATTAGGCTTTTTTGTTAAACACACTTGGACTACCTATGCAGCCTACCTAGACCACCTAGACCACCTTGATGGCTCTCTTGGACCCCTTTTTAAAAGAAACGGCTAGCTATTAGGCCAAGCAGCGTCTTGGTGAAACCACATAGGTAGCTTTTGTAAAACTATGGATACACAAATTAAATTATTTGGTGTTGAAAATTATCAGACCCACATAACTTTAAGTATATAACAAAAATATTTTGGTTTAGAGGATTGGCCCCATAGGGATGTTTCCCCCTAGGCTCTCATAGAAGTTGTCTTGTCCTTGCTTCTCCAGTTGAACTCACTTTGAAAAATATCCCATAACTGACAATTCTAGGAATAGATTATCATATCAAAATAGTAAATGAAATATCATAAACACTGATCAGATTGGCTTTCAATTCATTGATATACATCAATAGTGCGGATATTATTATATATGTAATTTATATTTTCCTAGAAAACATTAATTTGCAAGTATTAAAGATATACTTGTTTATCTCAGCATTAAAGTTCCATTATGGCTGAATCTTTTATTCAGTTTAAGTTTGATGCTCGGTTCAATTTAATGTTGATTTGTCTTCATTTACCAACTCCCGTTAGTCAATATTTTGATTGGTGTAAATCCTTAAAAAATATTCTATTTGATTCTGCAACTTATTTATTTTGTACATGTAAATTGATTCTTGTGATCAACCTTTTTCTGGCTTAACCTTTTTTCTTTCTCCCTGGATGAGTACAGTAGGCACCTTTCCAGTTTCTATCCTAAGTTTAACAATGCATAACTATTTTTGTTTTTGTTTTTATTTTTTTAATATTGACAGAGGTACAGCCGACCCTCATTTGTTCATGATGTTCTGTGGAATAACATGACCGTCAGTGGTAAGCTTCCTCCACTGTTGTCAATCACACATTCCATCACAACACAAGAATCTTCTCGACAAGAAAATATAATCAAGGACTTGGAGCTCTTTATAAAGAGTAAGAAGGATATTGAAGCAATTTCAGTGAAGAAAATTTGTACCGAGTATATTGAGAAACTTTGTAGATCAGGCCATTTGGCGGATACTGCTCATGTATTTAGACATCTACATGGTGGAGACATCAACCTGAGTCTGAATACCTATAACCTTCTTCTGGCAGGTGCAGTCGAAATGAATAATTTCACTCTTTTCTCTGAGGTCTTCAAGAGTTTGCTAATGTCTAAATTGTCTCCTGATATTACATCTTACAAAAAAGTTGCACAAACTCTTGATAAGGTATCCGACTCAAATGTGATATGTGACTTTGTGAAAGATGTATCTAACATAACAAGTTGCACAGATTGTACTGTGATAAACAGAATCATATACGTGACTGCTAAATTGGGGATGATTGATAAAAGCTTGATAATATTTGAAGTGTTGAAGAATCTTCATCTCGAAATGGACACAGTCACATTTAATACAGTTTTAGAGATATTAGGTAAAGGAGGTAGGACAAGCGAGATGCTATCTGAGTTTCTGGTGATGAAAGATCTTGGACATGTTCCTGATATTATTACTTATAGCACATTGATCAACAATTTGCGTAGATTTGGTAGGCTAGATCTCTGCAAGACAATTGCAAGCGAAATATCCGAGAAAGGAATTCAGTTAGACTTGCTAACTTATACTTCCCTAGTTGATGCATTTGGACGCTCAGGAAAGGTGGAAGATGCATTTTGGATATTTGAAGAGATGAAGAAATTTCATAACCCATCCATATATGCCTATCGTGCAATTATTAGCAACTTGAAAAAGATGGGAAAATTTGAACTAGCACTTCGTTTATCTTCAGAAATGAACTTGAGCACTACAAAACTTGCTGGTCCAGAAGAATTTAAACAGAGAAGAAAGAACAGATGGAAATTACAGTAAGCTGGATAAGATGGCGCTGTGTTTTCCTCGTCAACTTTGCTGCTGCAGAAGTTAGACATCTGATAAAGATTAAAGCTGCAACAAGAAAATTCAAGATCAAAGTTGAAAAACTTGATTCACCAAGTACGACACGGAAGTTCTTGTATCAGAAAAGGTGGAAAGGTTCTTTGGCAGGGAGCATAATGAAGTACACAATAAGAACCCATCCTGTTATTTTGAAAAAGGTACAGAGTATACTAAAAGCTGATTTCATTAATAAGTACATCTGGAAAAAAGCCTTTTGATGGATGGAGCGATCTTTAGCTGTATTGATTGAGTTGGAGACTTTCTAGCTGTCTGGATTGAGTACATTGATAAATATTAACAAATTGTGGAATGAACAAGTTTGTATCTGAATTGGGATTGTGAATTGGCATTAAAGGTTTGGAGTGGAACCCCTCATACCCTCTAGCCACTTGATGGTTGGTTATAAGCTGATCCCGTGATTTATCTTTTTGGTATGAGGGATATATTGTCATAGGTTTGTAATACTCCAAGACCATTATGGATTGCACCCTCTTCCATATTCAACAAATATACTTTGTATTTTTTGTCACCTAGTTTTTCTCATGCATATCATTCTCCACTATTTATTCGGTTATTGGTCCAAAGAAGAGCTAGAATTCGGAAACTACGCCTTGAGGATGGTGCGAGAAAGGTTGCTGAAGAGTTGGAGAAATGTAATTGATTTGTATCTATACAGCAGTGCTGAAAAACTTTATAGCTTGCTGAAAATTGTTAATAAAATTTTCTTACAGATGATCCATCTAAAGATCCAAATGCTACGGGTGATCCATACAAGACGCTTTTTGTTGCCAGGCTTGTATGATTGCTGCATTTTAGGGCTTTTTCTGTTTTAATGATATTTCTATACCTGACAGTGTTTGATATTCTTGTGCAGAACTATGAGACAACTGAACACCGGATCAAGCGGGAGTTTGAAACTTATGGACCAATTAAGAGGGTAAGAATGCATGACTTCTATTGTTGGGAGCTTGTGCTATTGCTCTCAACATGGGCAAGGATTTATTTCAAATCAGGCACTAAAATGATTTTCTGGCGCAGATGTTTCTGTAGATCATTATACAAATATCAATCTAGTTCATGTTTTTCAAAATTTCCACTAATCCTAGGTGACCCAGAGAAACATATACTTTTTCATCTCACAGTTGTTTTTGTGTTATATTAGGTTTGATGCCAAGGGTTTTTTGTTTTTGATTTTTTGGGATCCGCTTTTGTCAGAGCCTGTATTATCTGGAGGCTGGTCATTCTCTAACAAACTGTTTGTAATGCACTCATGCAACTACTTTTCCTACAACCTGACCAGCTTGTGTTTTTCTTCTGTGAACGAAAAGATGTCAACAAATAAACATCCAAATAGACAAAGTGAGGGGGGAGGGGAGGGGATATGGGAGGACTTTTTTCTGGTTACTTTGGTGAAGTGTGGGTAAGTTGAGTGGTTGGACAAGACAGAAATTATATATATTGGGTATTTTGCTACTCCCATTGTCCTAGCTACAAAAGGTACTACATTAACTTTGCTGGGATATCAGGTACTACATTTAAGATCTTTTCTCTGATATGTTCATGCCATGTTGGCACTCTGCTCTTGCTGCAAACTTTTTTGCCAGTTGAAAAATCTTTTAAGAATGAGACAAGGTTAGCAGCTTTGTGCACAACCAACGATAGGGGCTAATTACAGGTATATTAGCCCTAGGTGGCACAATGAGTTCTTTGATATGTTGTGTTTTTTTGCTTTCTGCCTTATAGAGAAGCCAGGAGATTTTGCTTCATGAAGACATTATGGGTAGCACAGGTAATTCTTAAGTTGTATACAGGCTTGCTGTGTATTTAGTTACTTCAAAAAAATTATAATTGTAGTAAGAGAGATCCAGATTTTTCAACTCTACTCACTACAATTTTCTGCCTTGCCCTTGGGGCAACAAAGGTAATCAGGTAGTAAATCAAGGCTCCTTGTGAAGGGATTAAAACTTTTCTAATTTTCCCTTTGGATTTTAATGCTAGCAATCAAATTCTAATGGAGAATGCATTCTCAACAAATTTAAATGGATAATTGGAAAATGCTTTCATCCTTCAGAGGGTTTTTGGTTTCAGAAGGTTTCTGGCGTACCCTACTTGGGCATTTCCAATTTTATTGTTATTCTTAATATACCCTGGTAAGGGGGTGAAAAAGTATTTAATTCTTCTGGAACATACGTTGGTTTTCTGCTCTGTCAACTCAATCTGGCATGGTGAACCTGTACACCTGTTAAGGTGAGCACGGCTATTGAGGGCATAGGTGCCTATTTGTCGTGCCATTTAGAATATGCAAAAATAGTCAGATATTTCTGTCCCACTTGAGGACATTTTTCTTTATAATAATGTTGTTTTGTCAGGTACGTTTGGTTACAGATAAGGAAACAAATAAACCAAGAGGATATGGCTTTGTTGAATATGTGCATACACGTGACATGAAAAGTATGAAATTATTGTTCATTTGGAATTTTGTTTTGAATCTATAATGTTTGTGACATTTATCTATGCGTCAAGCAGCTGCATACAAGCAAGCTGATGGAAAGAAGCTTGATAACAGACGAGTTCTTGTGGATGTTGAGCGGGGAAGAACTGTGCCAAATTGGAGGCCTCGAAGGTTGGGTGGTGGACTTGGTACAACTAGGACTGGAGGTGAAGAATTTACCCAGAAGCATTCTGTCAGGTAAATGAATTGTTTTCATTTTTCATACATTCATAGATTTTATTGACAAATACAGTCTCCTGAATTGATAGATTAAGCTGGTTGGTTTTTACCTGGTTCTGTAAATTGATTGACTAGTGACTTTGTAAAGACCGTTGATTAGCTTGCATATCTCATACAAACACTCTAGAGTTGCTCTTGTGAAATATTGGGTAGCACAACTTGTTGAGCCATAGAAGCTCTCTCCAACCTACGTCTTTGAGCTACAAGGTTCTCTTTGTATGCATTAGGTTGGGTTGTTTCTTGGACCTTTTGCTGGTAGTTTCAGATTCAAAGTGTCAAAAGAGGGGCATGCCCTACACTTCTCAAGCATAGTAAACGTTACTCACTCTGTAGTTGATCAGGGTATTTCAATGAGCATGAGCTTTGATTAAAAGTCTTGGCCTTGGAAGAGATGCAGCATTACTAGCAATATGTAGAAGTGGTATACAACTCAGTTTCGTACGCGATGTAACACCGATGCCACATAATGCATGTCAACCTCCTAAAAAGAAAGCATGTGTGGAAATAATAAAAAAAATATCTTTCAAGGGAAATAGATGATTCAATGACGTGTCCAATTAATAGTATTTGGATAGCATCATTCAAGAGGAAGTAGTTTGAAAATTGTGTTTATTTTTGGATTTTCCTTGACCCATATAGCTTTTCTGAGAACTCTCAGAAATTTGGTTGAGGAAAAAATCTTTTGTGCACATGTCTACAAAGTCAGTGAGTATATTGGTTTTTCTTTTACTTGTCTTGGAACCTGCAATTTGTGATGTTTTTGTTTTGCTACTAGTAATTTCTTGAAGACAGTTTCTGTTGCTTGTGTATTCGATGCAACCAAGGTATTAAGAGACGGTTTCAGGTGGTAGGAAGTTAGTTACTGGCTAGTGCAGGCCTATCTGGTTGATATTAATATAGTATTAAAATAAGAAAGAAAAGGAAAATAAATTGAGATTGACTAGCACTCTTATCTTTAATAACACTAACTGGTAAGTACTAAATACATATCTCACAATGCAATAAAAATAAATAAATAAAAACCTAGACCGCATAGATCTCTTTTTAAAAGGATCATTAACAGGAGCCGCCTAGTTACTAGGTGAAGTGACCTCTTTTGGAACTATGGATATAAATCACTAAAGTTCCATGGAGCCTATCATTTTCCAGTCTTGATATAACCTGTATCCCTGTCGATATATCGCAACTTGATGCACTTTCTTTCATGTCAAGTGATTTACATTATTAATAATCAGTCCCTCCATTTAAATGAATTCCACTTCAACCAGGGAACATCAACAACTTGCTTCAGGTCAGTCTAGATCAGAGGAGCCAAGGGCAAGGGATGATCGGCTTCTGGATCGGTATGACAACCATGTCATTTTTCATTTTCTAGTAAAGTAAAATTAGTGAATTTTAATGTTTTTGTTTTATAGATTCCATGAGTAATTTTATATTTCCTTTGATAGGGAGAAGTCTCGTGAAAGGGGGCGAGATCGGGAGAGAGAAGAGAGACTTCGTGAGCGTTCCCATGAAAGGGCCCGGGAGCCTAGAGAGGATAGGCACCACCATCACAGGGACCGAGATAGAAACAAAGAAAGGGAGAGACAGGGAAAAGGATAGAGATAGAGATAGGGAGAAAGATCGTGGTCGAGACCGTGACCATGACCGTGATCGAGCTCGTGGTAGGGACAAGGAAAGGAACCATGGTCGTGACTATGACCGTGAGCGTGAATGTGATCGTCCACGTGATAGGGATCGAGAACGAGAAAGAGACTATGATTGAGCTGGTTATGAAAGAGAAGGTGGTGGTTATATTCATGACAAGGATTCTGAATATGGCAGTCAGTCTAAGCTTGGCAGGGAGAGGTCTGGCACAAGGGAGAGAAATGTTGAACATGACAATGGCCAAGAATGGTACGAAGGATTAAGAAATCAGTATGATGAGCCAAAGGGCCAGAAACACTATGATCATCCTCCACCACATGACCTTGCAGAACAGACTGAGCGATCAAAGCAACGCCAAGATTATTATGAGCATATGTCCTACGATAGGCTTCAGCCTGATTATTTTCAAAATCAGCATGGGTATGCAGATCTAGATCAACGTGAGGAGGGTGAGGCAGTAGGAGATGATTATGGATACCATCATTCTGAAAGGTCCCTGTCAAGGGAGCGACAAGGTTGATACTGGATTTGATGAGTAAGTTTTACATTGCTTGTCTTAGTTTTCTTCTATAGATTCAGAATTTAAGTTTCCTTACTTTCAGTATTGCCTTTTTTTATTTGTGCTAAATATTTTGTAGGTTCTGTTGCATTTACGAGGATGCTGTATCATGAATTGATCTGTCTCCTCCCTTTCTAGTGAGTAACGTGGTTGCACCTTCCAAATTATAATCGGTGTTCGACCTCAGTAATTACGTTGGAAGCGAACTGGTGTTTTGGTATGATCCAACTAGTGAACTGTTTGGATTTGTTGATGTTGTATTGAATCTTGGGAACTCGTTTCTTTTGTTACTATTTTATTCTGACAGCCTTGATGTGAATCATTAAACCTGTTGGATTCGTCTTTATGTCAGCGTGTGACCTGTGCTTTTATCAGAGAATAAATTTATCACAGAAGAAATTACATAATGAATCTGATGGCATTTTAGATTTCAGTTGTAATCTACTCACATCACAACCGGGGTAGATCATCAGGACCTTGAAAGGAAGTGTGTTGTATTCAACTATATCATTCCCCCTGCATCAGTCTGCTTCTAACTGGTTGATTTGCGGCTTGATGAAATTGATTATCAAGAATTATAATAATCTAAGGATCCGGAAGAAAGAAAGGTTGGGAAGAAGATAGGAAGTCCTTGGTGTCTGGCTCTGTGCTTTCTTCGTTGTACTTAATTATATTCAAGTGCGTTTTGTAGTGTTCAGCGAAAGTAAATCATTGAAATAATTGATTAAGATTGATTTGATTATTTTTTATAAGTTTAAGTTTGGTTTAAACTTAATTTGTTTAGATATTATTACACTCTCAATCCAACTTTGTTTGAAATTTTTTACATTGATTATTAAATTTGATAATATAAATTCAGTATTCAATTTGATAATATAAATTCAATATTCAATTTGGTAAGATTTTATTTATGTTTATTCATACCTATAATATTAATTAAATAAATAAACTTAAGTAACTTGTTATATTAAATTAATAAATTTTGATAAAGTTCATAAGTAGCAATTGAGCTAAATTTAGAAGAATTTTGAAGAAAAATTAAGAGTTTAAATCTGTATAATAATGCTAGTCTTAATATTGCTTGCGATGGCCAATTAATATTAGTTAAATTAACAAAATTGTAGATTAATATTAGTTGAATTAACAATTGTCTTTCATTCAATTTACAATTGTCTTTCATTCAATTTGATTGGTGTTTTAGGATTATATTTGCTTGTTTTCTTCTTGATACATCTTTAAGGTTTTTTTTGTGTCTTATTATTAGCCTTGGAGATTATTAATGACATTAAAGGCTTTGTAAAAGAATTAAGGGCATAAATTAAAAAGAAATACATGCGTTATTATTTAGAAAGCATATCCGTGGCTTAGAGATGGATGAATTCTATTTACTAAATATGGGAGGTCTATTCAAATTAATCAATACATTTTTACTCTTACGGTCCAGAGATCCTGCCTAAATTATTTAATGTTTCAAATACAAAATCATTCTTAAAATTCAACAGAACTTGATCCGAATGGAAATACTATACTCTGTTTTGGTGTGGTAGAGTACAGTTCAGATCCTCTGTCTTCATTTTTCTCTGTCTTCGTGTCTTAGTGTCAATCGAATGATTCAGATTATATTTTAAGATATCATGACATCTTTAAAATGTGTGCAATATTCTTATGACGTGAAAGATATTTTTGAAATGTAATCTCCCTTCTTTTCCGTTTCTTTCGGGGGTTTGGCTGGGATGTCTCGGCGTCCGCCGCCTTCTTCCTCTTCCATGGCGACGACGATCTTATCCCTATCGCAACAGTCATTCCAGGTTCTTCGGAGGATGAAATCAGTACGATCTCATCGCGTCTTCGCCTTTATAGCCTCCTGATTCCGCGCCGTTTCTTGTTCCATTTTTTGTGGATTGATTGCTCGACAACTCCTAATCAGAAGTTTAGTTTTAGGGTTCTCCAACTTATTATACATTTTATTAACGTTTTTTTTTCGTTTCTCTTTTTTAATTCCCTGCAATAACTATGCCTCTAGAAGAATATTAGTTCTTGTTCTAATCGAACAGGTTTGACTCATTTCCAGTAGTATATATGCTTCTTTGAATATGATCAGGTTCCATAATTGAATGAAGAGATTTGGGCTCATTAGTTAGTTGTGCACGCTAATTTCTTTCTGAATTTTGAATCCTGATCATTTTAGCACAATATTGGGGCATTGAAATTTCAGACATTCGGAAATGTAGGAGAAAGATTTAATTTTTTTTTTTAAATTTTTTTCTTTCAAGACAGCCATTCAGATTATAGTATGGTTATAGAATTCTGCACCATAGGACTATCTATATCTTAATATGATCAACAAGCTATGTTTGCCTTAGTATTTGGGGTCAGTTACATAGATCTTAAACACCCATACATACTGCTCTATGCATATTTTAACATTCCTACTTACTGATAGACTGAAAGACTTATGGACAAGATTTAGCTTTGGGTCGTCAGTGTTCAATTTGTCTAGTTAGCAGAAGATTAATTTCTTTCTTAGCAAAGCCATTTGATTGAGAGTTGAAACAACATGCAATCTTTTGAAATCGTCTTACCACTTATTAGCAAATACAATTACATAAATTATCTTACCACTTACCAGCAAATACATGTGGAGTTTACTTACACTATGTTGTGGAAAAGAGTTACATGTATTTGTAAGGAGACCAGCAGTTAATGATATATTTAATATATCAAGAGCAATGGAGGACAATGTTTGGAGTAGATCATTGTGCTATGCGCTTTCTTTATGAAACATAGAAAACTTGTAGAGGGTAAGAGGGAAAATTGAGAACAAATAAGATAAAAAATAGACAAGTTATGTAGGTGCTCTGAAAGATTGCCTTTGTCAATGGCTATGCGGACATAGTTTTTTTTTAGGTTGTGAAAACGATCCACTACATGAGATGGCTCACCTAGGAAGAGAATTGGATAAACACAGAAGGTAGCGGCTGATGGATTGCTTAGCACCTAGGCAGGAGCATAGGCAAGGTGACATTACAATAGTGTTTAAATAACAAAGAGAAGTAGATTAAATTAAAAATGACTTTAATGTGTGTTGACAACTGGAACTTCAATTGCAATCACAAATAAAGAAGTCATAATCGATAGGAAGCACTAAACACATAAAAAAAACAATTTTTTTTTATATTTCACATCACACCAAGAAAATAAAAAACACAACAAATTATAAAATTATATGTTATATTCATAATTCCAAATTGTAAAACAATGCATAACTACTTTATAATTAATGTCATACTAAAATGTCAAACTGTAGATAAGATAGCTACTGTCAAATAAACCAATAGCTTACAAAAAAATAGGTTTTTTTGTTAAACTCACTTGGACCACCTATGCAGCCTACCTAGACCACCTAGACCACCTAGACCACCTTGATGGCTCGCTTGGACCCCTTTTTAAAAGAAACGGCTAGCTATTAGGCCAAGCGGCATCTTGGTGAAACCACTTAGGTAGCTTTTGTAAAACTATGGATACACAAATTAAATTATTTAGTGTTGAAAAATATCAGACCTACATAACTTTAAGTATATAACAAAAATAATTTGGTTTAGAGAATTGCCCCCATAGGGATGTTTCCCCCTAGGCTCTCATAGAAGTTGTCTTGTCCTTGCTTCTCCAGTTGAACTCACTTTGAAAAGTATCCCATAACTGACAAAATTCTAGGAATAGATTATCATATCAAAATAATAAATGAAATATCATAAATACTGATCAGATTGGCTTTCAATTCATTGATATACATCAACAGTGCTGATGTTATTATATATGTAATTTATATTTTCCTAGAAAACATTAATTTGCAAGTATTAAAGATATACTTGTTTATCTCAGCATTAAAGTTCCATTATGGCTGAATCTTTAATTCAGTTTAAGTTTGATGCTCGGTTCAATTTAATGTGGATTTGTCTTCATTTACCAACTCCTGATAGTCAATATTTTGATTGGTGTAAATCCTTTAAAAATATTCCATTTGATTCTGCAACTTATTTATTTTGTACATATAAATAGGTTCTTGTGATCACCTTTTGCTGGCTTAACCTTTTTCCTTTCTCCCTGGATGAGTACAGTAGGCACCTTTCCAGTTTCGATCCTAAGTTTAACAATGCATAACTATTTTTGTTTTTGTTTTTATTTTTTAAATATTGGCAGAGATACATCTGTCCCTCATTTGTTCATGATGTTCTGTGGAATAACATGACCGTCAGTGGTAAGCTTCCACCACTGTTCTCAATCACACATTCCAGCACAACACAAGAATCTTCTCGACAAGGAAATATAATCCAGGACTTGGAGCTCTTTATAAAGAGTAAGAAGGATATTGAAGCAATTTCAGTGAAGAAAATTTGTACCGAGTATATTGAAAAACTTTGTAGATCAGGCCATTTGGCAGATGCTGCTCATGTATTTAGACATCTACATGGTGGAGACATCAACCTGGGTCTGAATACCTATAACCTTCTTCTGGCAGGTGCGGTCGAAATGAATAATTTCACTCTTTTCTCTGAGGTCTTCAAGAGTTTGCTAATGTCTAAATTGTCTCCTAATATTATATCTCACAAAAAAGTTGCACAAACTCTTGAAAAGGTATCCGACTCAAATGTGATATGTGACTTTTTGAAAGATGTATCTGACATAACAAGTTACACAGATTGTACTGTGATAAACAGAATCATATACGTGACTGCTAAATTGGGGATGATTGATAAAAGCTTGATGATATTTGAAGTGTTGAAGAATCTTCATCTAAAAATAGACACAGTCACATTTAATACAGTTTTAGAGATATTAGGTAAAGGAGGTAGGACAAGCGAGATGCTAGCTGAGTTTCTGGTGATGAAAGATCTTGGACATGTTCCTGATATTATTACTTATAGCACATTGATCAACAATTTACGTCGATTTGGTAGGCTAGATCTCTGCAAGACAATTGCAAGTGAATTATCCGAGAAAGGAATTCAATTAGACTTGCTAACTTATACTGCCCTAGTTGATGCATTTGGACGCTCAGGAAAGGTGGAAGATGCATTTTGGATATTTGAAGAGATGAAGAAATTTCATAACCCATCCATATATGCCTATCGTGCAATTATTAGCAACTTGAAAAAGATGGGAAAATTTGAACTAAAACTTCGTTTATCTTCAGAAATGAACTTGAGCACTACAAAACTTGCTGCTCCAGAAGAATTTAAACAGAGAAGAAAGAACAGATGGAAAATACACTAAGTTGGATAAGATGGCGCCGTGCTTTCCTCGTCAACTTTGCTACTGCAGAAGTTAGACATCTGATAAAGATAAAAGCTGCAACAAGAAAATTCAAGATCAAAGTTGGAAAAACTTGATTCACCAAGTACGACACGGAAGTTCCTGTATGAGAAAAGGTGGAAAGGTTTTTTGGCAGGGAGCATAATGAAGTACACAATAAGAACCCATCCTGTTATTTTGAAAAAGGTACAGAGTGTACTAAAAGCTGATTTGATTAATAAGTACATCTGGAAAGAAGCCTTTTGATGGATGGAGCGATCTTTAGCTGTATTGATTGAGTTGGAGACTTTCTAGCTGTCGGGATTGAGTACATTGATAAATATAACAAATTGTGGAATGAACAAGTTTGTATCTGAACTGGGATTGTGAATTGGCATTAAAGGTTTGGAGTGGAACTCCTCATACCCTCTAGTCACTTAACGGTTGGTTATAAATTGATCCCATCATTCATCTTTCTTCACATAATTTGAAGTACGAGGGATGTTTTGGTGTGAGCGTAATAAACTTTTGCTGTAATGGGATTGTGAATTGGCATTAAAGGTTTGGAGTGGAACCTATTACTCTAGGAACACCTTTTGTGGGTTTATGTTATTTGGGTGCATAATATCAACTTATTGCGCAAAGTCTTTTTCTTGTTAATTTTTTAATTTCTTTTGGATCTCTTTTCTTTTTAATTATATGCTTAATTTAATTTTAATGCCACCTTTTTTTTTTTTTTTTTTGTAGAGTTCCTATACATTACTTGTTAAGCTCTCATATGCAATTCGAAGTAGGGAGAAGGACAATTAGTTGCTTCTCAGGTGTGTTGGGAGACTATCTATAATTTAACGATATATAATTTTTAAAAAGATTGATTTGATATGAAACAACAATGTATATGATAAATTTGATATAATGAACCTGAGATAGTGATAACAAAAGATAAATTTGACATGAAATATGAAAGTATATGATTGATTGATATAGTTAAAAAGAATGAGAAGAATTCGATAATAACTTGTATTAAATATTTTTTTATAATTGACCTTTTTTTCTTTGGCAAAGTTACAGTTTGTTTTTAAATGGAAAATTTTGGTGGGATTTTTTTTAATGTGTATATGGAAAATAATGGGAATTTCAAACTTTTAAATGTAAATGCGCCAAGAAGGGGTCGAAGGTACGACTTTTGCTCACTCTATCCACTGAGCTACAGTTTCATAAAACAAATGATTATAATTTAAAAGCTTTTTATCTTTAATTCTTGATGATTTTTTATTTTTTATTTGGATAATCCATCTATCAAACTTTTGAAATCGACTAATCCTAAAGTCGATCGATCCGACCAATAAAATTTTTTATCAGTTATCAAAATAAATATGAGATGTGCAGATGGATTTTGCCGAATAATTTAATATTATGAGTGGTGCGAGCACCATGTTGTATGATATGTCCTGTGAGAAAATCAAATCTTTATTGTATAGGAGCCCATCATATTTTTTACTATTGCACCGTGCCCCAAGAGAACCTTTTTCTTTTCTTGAACCTCCCAACTTTGGATAATGAATTGAAAGTTTCTCTATTGTGACTATTGTTATTATTGAGCCAATCCATAGTTTTGATGTCAAATGTACCTCTCTAGAGGCGATATCATATCTCAAGTTGAAGTATATGTTCTTATAGTACAAGGTGATGCATCTCATGTGTCCCTTCATGCCCACCCCAAGGAATTTGAAAGAAAGGTAATTCATAATGATCGAACGATATCTTAGGTGGTAAGGATTTTATTCAATATGGAATTGTTTCTCCAGAATTTGATTCCTATTTTCTTATAGTAATTTACCATTTGAATACCAACTCAGCTAAGCGAAAGTTTGAATGGTATGTTTTTATATAATGATCTAATTTTTATTATGTTGATTGAGTGTTTAATTTGATCATATGAAATATATTTATTCAGATATGTAAAGGAATGTTTACCGCTTTATATCTAACTTGCAATCAGATAGTTATTTTTTATGAGAGAAGAATGTCAAAAAGAAATATTTTTATAGTCTTATTTTTTTCTTCGATCTCTTTTAATCAAAAATGAAAGAAAGAAAGAAAATGAAAAAAAAAATTATATGACCTCTATGTTATCATGAAAAGTTAGTTTAGTTCTAAGATGAACTAAAGCTAATAAATATTTTTTTTAATAAAATTATTTTCATTCATATTTTTTAATATCTTTATCAAATAAAATTATAATCTTTTCAACTAAAAAGAAAATTAATTTCCATCAATCTTAAAGCTTTATTTTTTTTCTTTAGTCATAATCTATATAATAAGAAATTGTAAAGTACATAAACAACCCAAAAGACCAAACCACAGTCCCTATATTTATATTCATACCATCTGAGCAACTACTAAATTGATTAATCTTTCTCATAAAAGACTAATGTATTAGAATATATAAATACTTTCATGATTTATCTTCGTTTAGAGTGTATGAAATTATCATTTTAAAGGAACCACTGAGACGACGTTCACCTTTTCTCCAATATTTAAAACATTTAATCCAAAACCAAAAACGTACAAGCAAAACACTTTTGCAAAAGTAAAAATGGAATTCATGTCAAATAAGAACAGCTAAAAAAGCTCTTATTTATTTATAGCAATAGCTAAGATCTAAAGAATCTTATGGTGCAGATTAAATCTCCAGAGCGTTCTTGAAGGTATGGAGAATTCTAGTAACTCTACACTTATCAAGAGTAGTATTATTTTATATGATTAATGAAGATCTCAATGCATTCAAGAAAATTCCGGAACGATGAAGATCATCTTGATAACTCATTCACATCTCAAAATCTCCTCCATGTATGGATTTGCTTCCTTTTCTGCATGCTTTGTTCAGTATTTAACAATGAATAATCAATCAATCTCAACATATGCATTCTCACACAAAAAAAATAAACACTGGTTTGTTTATGGATGCACATGATGGCTGTTAAACAATATCAGTATCCACAACATCTACTTCAATATTTCAATATTTTTTATACGTAGTTGATGTATCCATCCATCTCACCTCAGCCATCAGTCTTATCAGATTCTCTCAGTCGTCCACACGTGGCCATTAGTCTGAACAATAAATGGATTCTTGCATGACCATTAAGATTGCTAGCTAGCTGTAAATTAATTGCAGGTGATCTATCATTGTCAGGAGATATTTGCTTCCAGTGGTTCGATAGGGAAAGTAGCTGGGAGCTTCATAGATATTGTTGAAAGTGAATTGTTCAATATAATGGGATTAAATCATGATAATATTAGAACATAATATTTATTAGATTAAATCTTTTATTAATTGATTAATTGATCGTATCCTTAAATATATTATAAATTATACCACTTTGATATCGACAAAGTATAATAATAAGTTTATTGTTTGCATCTTTCCTCTTGTTCAACTGCTCTAATATGATTTCCCTGAGCAATAAGAAATTGCTCTTAAACTATCTTTCTTGTGATCCGACAACTATAGAAAGCAGAATAAGAAAATGATGAGAAAAAAAAAAAATGTGAGAGTAATAATAAATCTTATTATTCATTAATATTTATTCTAAAGATAATATAATATATAATGTTTAAGAAGTATTTGATTAATTGAATAATTAATAAATAATAGAATTATTCTAATAATTATAATAGAATTATCTTAATACTAATTTGATTTGATTTTGTGATTTGATTAGGTCAATTCTGGTGACGTTGAGTTTACTTGCTAACTTATTGAAACGTTGTTTGGATAATGACTTAAAAAAGATATCAGGAATTTGATCTTCAACATAAATATAAGAGACAGATAACGTTCACGAATAAAATGAAAATCAATTTCCACATATTTTGTACGAGCATGAAAGATTAGATTAGCTGTAAGATATGTTGCTCTAATATTATCGCACCAAATTTTTGGTGCAATATTTGATGCAAAATAAAGTTCAAAAAGAAGTGATTGAAACCAAATAATTTTAGACGTTGTATTGACTCTAGGTTTATATTTAGCCTCAATGCTTGAACGAGATACCGTATGTTACTTTTTTGAATTCCTTGAGATAAGATTTTGTCCGAGAAATATTTCATATCCACTTGTAGATCATCTGTCTTCAAGAGAGCTTACCCAATCTACATCACTATATGCATATAAATCTCAAGACGATTGACGATATAAAAGAAGACCATGTAAAATAGTAATTTTGAGATAGCAAAATATTCTTTTTTACATTATCCCAATTTTGCTCAGTTGGAGCATGCATAAATTGACAAGGATGATTTACTACAAAGATAATATCAGGTCGTGTGATAGTGACATATTATAAGGCTCCAACAATGCTTTGATAAATTTGTGGATCGAACAGAGCAAGAGAGGATGAAGTTGTAGAGTTGTTTATAACAATTGGTGTAAAAACTGGACGTGCTCCATTCATTTTGGCTCTTTGGAGAAGCCCAGTAATGAATTGCTCTGAGAGGGAAGATAGTCTTCTTCATGTAGAATAAGTTCAATACTACGAAAAAATGAGCATTACTCAAATCTCAAGTAGGAAATTTTTGATTGAGAAGACTTAATATAGTTATGATATTCTTGTGATCATTGCCGATTATTAGGATGTCATCCACATAAATAAGAAAAAATATCATAGATCCATCATTATATTTGTGGAATAGAGACAAGTTAGTCTTTGATCTAGAAATCTTTGAACTTGTAACCAATTAGATAATCGATGAAACCATGAACGAGGAGCTTATCGAAGACTATATAAGGATTTCTTGAGTTAACAAACATGAGATAGAAATTATAGATGAATGAACCCAGGTGGTTGTTCTATAAATGCAATTTCCTCAAGATGACCATGAAGAAATGCATTTGAAATGTCTAATTATCGTACATGCCAATTAGAACTAACAACTATCGATAATAACAAGTCTAACAGATGTAATTTTGATGACTAATCTAAAAGTATCATTAAAGTCAATACCTGATTGTTGACTAAATCCTTTGGCTACAAGTCAAACTTTGTATCGTTCAAGAGAACCATTAGCTCGATGCTTAAGATAGAATACCCATTTAGAGCCCACAACATTCATGGAGGGAGTGCGTGGAACTAGGCTCCATGTTTCATTACGAAGAAGTGCATTAAATTCTATAGCCATTGTACTATGCCAATTTGGATCCTTATTTACTTATGTAAAATAAGTTGGTCCAATAGATTTTAAAAAGACCACAAGAGCTCATGGAAGGGGATGTCAAGTTGTGATTGGTGGATAACGTGTATAGATGTCACTTAATGGAAGCATGAGACAAGGAGCATTATCATCTGATGCATTTGTTGGCGATGAGGAAGTAGACTGACATGGTGATTTAGATGACGAACTTGTATTATCTGAGGATCAAGAACTAGAGAGAATATTATCTTTGACTGGTGAGGATTCTGAGATTGGATCAGTAACTTGAGGTGATTTTGATGGTATAGGGGAGTTATTAGAGAGCTCTGGAGGACCTAGGATGCATCACTTTCGACAATGGTAGGTGGCATAAAAAAGGTGCCACTTGTCTTTGGAGGAGAGATCGAAGAAGCTACTGAAAAAGGGAATAGAGATTCATCAAAAGTATCATGTCGTGAAATATAAAATCATCCTGTTGGTATATATAAGTAACGATAACCGTGGTGCAAATTGCTATAACCAAGGAAAATACATTGTAGTGAATGAGAGTCAAGTTTGGATTTAGAGTAGGGGCATAACCACGGATAACATGCACAATAAAAAATTTGAAGGAAAGTGTAATCAAGAGTTTGTCTATAAAGTTTTTCAAAAGGACACTTATGATTGAGCAATGGAGTAGGAAGTCGATTTATGAGATATATGGCAGTGCTAATAGCTTCATCCTAAAATTTAAGAGGAACTAATACATGATGGAGAAGTACCAAAACAGTTTCAATTATATATCTATGTTTTCTCTCAGCAGAGTCATTTTGCTCCGGAGTGTAAGGACAAGAGATTCGATGAACAATTTCACAAGAGACAAGATGATGATGGAGAGCTTGATACTCGCCTCCCCAATCAGAATGAAGAGAGATTATTTTATGATTAAAATAATATTTAACTTATTTTTGAAAATGACAGAATATGACAAATAAATCATATTTCCTTCTCATAGGATAGAGCCAAGTATTTACTAAAATGATCGATGAAGGAAACATAATATAAGAAACCTTAGTTAGATAAGATAGACGCAGGGCTCCAAATATCAGAATGAATTATTTTAAGTAAAAAACTAGAAACATGATGGAAAGAATAAAAAGGCAACTTATAATTTTTAACTTCCATGCATGACCTACATGAATGAAATGAAGAGGAGGTGAAGGAAGTAGGTAAACTATACATCTTGATGATTGTCTGAACAATACGAAGAGAAGGATGGCAAGTCGAGAATGCCAAGCTAGTTTATTTGTGCGTTCACCAATAAAAACTTTGATGGAAAAACTTTGAAGATAATAGAGACCATTTTTTATGCTACCATGAAATAAGATAGTATTTGTTCCTATATTTTTTATAAGATAATGATTGTGATAAAATTCAAACACGATATTGTTGTCAAAACAAAATTGACGTGTGGAAAGTAAACTTTTGGTAATAGATGAAACATGAAAGATGTTGCACATGTGAAAAGACGATTAGATAAATGAATGTATGTGTTTCCAAGATTAGCAATTTGCAAACCTGAACCATCGCCTACTTGAACCATATCTGAGCCATAATATGACATTACGTTTGTAAGGATATTATAATTTGATGTGACATGACATGATGTGTTGCTGCAGTGTCAATATACCATTCTGTAGTTGAAAACTCTAGGGGTTTACCATGAGTAGACATAGATGAGAGAGCTTTAGGAAAGACTTGTGAAGCAGTTGATTGTCTTGAAGTTGAACGGTTGCCCACTTGTACAGTGTCAGGACCATGATAGGAGGAGGCTTTTGTAAGAATATCATAATCTGATGTAACATGATGAGTTGTTCCAGAATCTGGATGTCATCCTCTAGCAAAATTTAAATCAAATTTTTTATAACATCGATGAGTAAAGTGACCATTCTTGAGACAAATCTGACAATGTCCTCATCCTCGACCTTGTCCTTGTCCTCGTCCTCATTCTCATCCACCTTGATTTCCTTGATTTTGTTGATGATGGGTAGTACTATCAATCTTGTAAGTTGTATGTGTCGAAAGAGCAAGAGAATTTGAGATCCTTTGAGATTGTAATTATAGAAGTATCTCATGCGAAAAGAGCAAGTCATGAAGGGTATCAAGTGACACTTGATCTATGTGAATAGTTATGCTAGGAATAAAGCTATCATATTGAGGCCCCAATCCTGTAAGAACATGTATTAGTAAATCTGGATCTGAAATAATGGCCGATCGTAGCTCAATTATTGGCAATGATCTTGATTGATTGCATATATTCATTGATAGACTTGTTTCCTTATTGCACCGATTGTAATTGCATGCGAAGTTGAAGAACACGTGCTTAAGAGTGTGAAGCAAAGGTTCAAGCAAGAGCTTCCCATATTTGATGAGAGCTATCAAGCCCTATAATTGTAGGAAGTATAGACTCACTAATCGTTGAAATCAACCATGCCATAATTAATTGATCCTTCTTGCTCCATATAGCATAGTTTGAATCGTCTTCTTGTGGTTTAAGAGAAGTACCATCAACAACTCCAAGTAGATCATGAATATGAAGTAGTGAAAGAAATTGCATCTTCCAAAGTAAATAATTATCATTGTTAAGTTTGATAGGTAAATAAGATATGACATTTAGGGTTAAGGAAGAGAGTTGTATCGCAAAATTTATTTCTATGGTGGATGATGGAGAAGAAAGTTATGACATTATACAAAAAAATAATGAATTGTGAAATGATAACTTATCTATGATGGATGGTGAAAAGAGGCGGGAGTTTAGGAGCAAAGTGTTGGTAAATTTGGCACAAATGATCAAATCTGAGTTTTGATGAATGACAAATGGATTAAAGTTAGATGTGTTGTTAATCTAACTTTGTTACCAAGTGTGCAGGGTTGACTAACTTGATGGGTCAATAAGATCTGACACCAGGCAATAAGTCCAGTCGGAATGTGTGATTCCCAATTGGAAAAGTCCAGATGTGAGATTCTGGCAAGAGGTCGGGATGTTCGATTCCTGTCGGGAGGAAGTCTGGATGTGCAATTCCAGTAGGAAGACCTGGTGAGTCAGATTAGATGTCGAGAAGTAACTCGACACTTGGTAAGTGAAGTTAAGTCACTAGAGGAGAGTGACTAAGTGAGGACGTATCCCGATTGAAGGGGCAGTAGGTGTCGGTCCAATTTAGGTCTATTTCGGAAACTTAAATTGAGACCCTAACTAGATCCTACTCTGGAGGACAGGGTCTAAGTTATAAATTAATCATAAGTATTATTGTGCTAACTTATTTTGCAGGTTAAATATCTTTGCATTGGATTAACACTTGTTGCAGCATAAAGGAAGCACAAAAAGCCTCGGATGAACAATACCCAAAGCGCCTTCCAGGCGATGGAAGACACCTTCAGTACTATTTATGGAAGGCACTTTCAGGAGTTTGGAAGGCGCCTTCCAACGAATAAAATCAAATTTCATCAATGATAAGGAGCAACTCTTTGCGGGATAAGATTTTACCTATGAAAGGTGCCTTCAGGGCTATGGAAGACACCTTCCACACTCTATAAAAGAGATGCTTGACCAAGACTTTCAAATCATCAATTCTACAAGCTTCTACATATTCGATTGAGATTCCGACTACTCCTACTTCTTGCTGCTGCCCTGCTACGACTTTGCTAGACCCAACTAAGGGGTCGTCCAACACCGAGCTCAAGCCAACTGTCTATAAAAGAGTGTTGGGTAACAAAGTTTAAATTCTATACTTAATTGTTACAAAAGGAAAGTGTAGTGTATTACATTTATTCCTATGCTTTTGTACCGATCCTCTCTTCTAGCAATTCCGAAAGAGGTTATTAGTGGATTATCTATTGATAGGTATGCGAGACCTATGTCTTGGAGTAAGAGTTGCTAAAGACTCCGAACCAAGTGAAACTAAATTTGTCCTTTCACTACAAGAAAAACTCTCATAGACATCGGTGGAACAACAGCAGTTTTAAGTAAAAACCGATGTATTTGAGTATTTTACACTAGTTTTTCCAAAAATCGATGTCTATAAGCGTAGGTTTTGCTCATAGACATCAGTTTTTTATGCCGATGTCTTTGAGCGGCTTTTTTTTCGTTAATAGACACCGATTTTAATAGCGATTTTTAAAACCCGATGTCTATGATAAAATAAAATAATTTAATTTTCCCTCCAATACTTAGCCGAAATTTGCAACACTTCACTCTTCCCTCCAAACCTAAACCTATATCGTGCCGTGCACCGTATACTGTCGCGACGCCACCACCACTTTCCTCCTCGCCGCAGGCCGTCCAACCATCTCTCTCAGCTTCATCTCCTTCTTCCCCTTCTTAGATCGACGCCTCTTCCTCTCCCGATCAGGATTGACTCACGACACATCTCCTCCACCTCCTCCCTTTGGATAAGAAGAGGAACCCTTCTTCGCATTTCGAGAAAGGAGAGGTGACGAGTTGGTCTTGTTTTCTAGGGTTTCAGAGTAGTAGCGGCGGAGGGAGGGAAGATGAAGACGACTAGGGGGAAAGGTGATACTAAGTTCCACCGATCCGATGAAGACTACTTTAAATAGTCATCAAAGAAAATGGAGAAGAACCTCGACTACAGCGGAGCTTCCCCATGGACGCATCGGCGTTCGTGCAGATCGACCCGCTCCACTGGATCCTTGACATGAACTCCCTCGTCGGCGATGCCTACCGCGACGTTAGAGAACTCTGTGTGTTTCTCCTCCCAGCTTCGGCTTCCTCCTTCCCACCCAGCAAGGCCCTCGCCGTCTACTTCCAGCCCCTGGTCATCCCTTCCTCTTTTGCGGCGCCGTACACCCTGTTCGCCCATCGGACCTCCTCTCCCTCCCCTGGCTTGACCCTTCCGAAGAACCCCCCATTCCTGAACCTAACCCTAATCCCCTCCAGCTCATGCTCACCTCTGCCAAGATCAGTGTCTCAATCGAGGACCTCGCCTCCTTGCCACCCGTCGCTTACGCCGGCGCGGAGAAGAAGGCTGAGCGACTCGCTCTTAGGGTTGGCGAGAACCTCTTCAATTTCATGCAGTCCTTCTGCGGGATTGACGGAAGCTGGCTCGTCGTGCCCATGGATATCCTTGACCGGTGGTTCAAGAAGTTTCAGGAGCGAGCCCGGAAGGATCCCAGTTACCTCAAAGATTTCGCCTTGTGACAGACAGGTGAATGCCCAATCCCAAAGGTGCTGCTTTTTGCAAGGACCTCTTTCCTTGATGGCATCGCGTTTCATATTATATTTTGGTTGCATCTGATTTGCTTGAATTGTATGATACTTCCTCTTTTCACGCCTCTTCATTTTTATGTCTCTCTCAATTAATCCAGGCGGATGATCTTTGATGTCCACTTTAACCACCCATAATGTGTTTGTTGATTGTCCCCAACCAACTATAAAGCGATTTTGACATTGTTTGAAGTGAAGTTCTCAAAAAGTGATAGGATCTCAAGATATTATATATGGCAGGAGAAATAAGCTAAATTTTTCAGTAATTATTCCATTTTGGATTATTCATCTCATTGAAGTAGTAGCGTCTTTCTAATTTTCAGTGACAATCTAGAAAACATCAACTAGAACATGCATCAAGAAACACTAAAAGATATCTTAGAACATATTCTATGTGATCCAGATTCTCTAGAGATCATTTGCCTCATAGAGGTCCAAGTCATTAAGCAATGTGACATACGATTAAGATAACGATAAACATATATATATGTTCAAGTGTTTTTCTACTCTAACTCGGTTTCACTTTTGGAGCATGACCCATTGTAAAAGAGGTGTGAACAGTCTGCTATTGTTCTTACAACTCTAATAAGTTCACAATCTGTAAAAAAAAAATTCTTCTCTTGTGTGATCTTATTTGAGCTTATGTGTTATCTATATTTTTTTAGCTTCTTGTAGTGTGTAGGAGAGTGATTTACTCGAAAATTAGCTTATGATTGGAAATTGTTGCATCTCATCTCCTAAGGACCATGTCAAAGAATTGGATAAAAGGGGAAATTTACGAATAGATTTTCATTGAATATCAATATTGTATGCCAATCTTAAGTATAGTTCATCTTACTTGCGATTTCTTTTTTCATGAGATATTCATATCTTTAATCCAGCTAGGAAGAAATGTTCTTTTGCAAATTGTAACGTTAACTGTCAGTCATCGCATAGAGATATTATATTACGTTTGGTTAATTATATGATACTGCTTGCTGATGGTTATGAATTCTGTTCTTTTGGAGTTGTTTTATGATCTTTCATTGGTTATGTTTTTTTTTGGGGATTGGCTAGTTGAAGGATAAAAGTGTTTCTTTTTGTTGTGGAGTTTTGCTGGAAGATAGTTTTGAATATGATACAGAAGTAAAAGCTGGAGTCTTTTGAAGAAATGTCTAGTTAGTCACAATTTGCAAACAGTTCGTTTAGGCTTTCTTCTTAATTATCTATGAAACTATTTCGTTATTAAAAAACATTATCTTTTTTTGATTGCTCTTTTCAAAGCCATTGTAGCAAAAGTTTTAACATGTAGATCGACATCATTAGTTCAAAAGTAATAACTCCTTTCGGAGACAAACAAAAAATGGGAAGAAAAAACTTCTCAGTTGTTTACCTTCAATCCTTATGTTATGCTTTCTTTTGGCTGCAAAGGTTTATACTTGATATGGTTATGAGGTGGAGAAACTGCCTGCATTCTATAAACCATCGAGCATTCAAATTGATCCGTATAAATACCTTTGTGATTTATACTAAATATGTGCTTTCTCTCAAAATCTCAAATTAATACTATCCATTATGTTAGGCTGCACACGATGCTGCCACTGGACGTCTACAGTGACAAGATCAAGCTCCTATTCGACGCGGCGGAGGGGCAAGAAGCTGTGCGCCACCCTTGGGGTGGTCGGATCTAGTTCCACCGCCTCAATATCAAGCACGAGTCCAGGCTCGAATGCCTCATTAAGATGTTGGATTAATCTGGCGGCAATCTGCACTCCTGCTGATTATCACACCCGCCCACTAGACACCATCTTCAGTAATTTCATTGATGCTCTCCCAGTTGTTAGTTTTGAGACCCCTGGGCTTGTTCATTTCTAGTTGGATTTTTTTTGTACTCTTCTTTGGTATTGATTTAGTTTATTGTGGCATGTGCAAGTTAGGTATTGCTCAAAAAACAACAAGCGCGTCATTCACTTCTCAACATTTGAAGTGTATGGGAAAATGATAGAAGCTTCCTACCTAATGATCATTCCTTAGAAAGGTATCATTGGCATTTCTACATTTGAGATGCTATAAATTAATGAAACCATTTTCTTGATGATACTTTTAATTCTCCATTTCTTAATAACATTGCTTCTTGATGGTAATTCTCCATTACTATTATAACTTTATCATATGAGTTTAATATCTTGTCGTACATGGTTATTCCTACTTAGTATGCATGTAGATTTATATGCACATATCTATATATGTGATTTTTCTATGGTTGAGTCCTCTCTCAACTTTGTCATTTTGTTTCATTTGACTATATAGTAGTGTGGGCTGTGATAAACAGTCATCTTTTAAATCCTATGATTGTGTTTATTTTTCTAACCTTAACATATTTTCTATGATAGACCAAGAAAGAAAGGAAGAACGTGTGTGAGGTTGACATCTTGAAAAAGAATCCTGAGGCTATTCGAGAGCAAATTGAGAAGCTGGAAAGAATGAGTAAGTAATTTGGCCAAGATCCCCTTAAAATTCTTTTTTCACTGATATTGAATGTGGTCTTTTGATCTCATTAGTCTTCAACGTAACAGTTTTGTTTTTACTTTTTTCTAGGCATTCTTATAGTCCTCTTCTTTCTAGATTGAAATTTGATGCTTCTAGAATGATACATAAATAGAGGATCATGTTGGATCGAGAAGCGCTAGAGGGGGGGGGGGTGAATAGCGCTCGTGGCTATTTCTTTTTCAAATCGGAAAACTATCGGAGTTTAAAAACACGCAGCGGAATAACGAACAAACACACACAGAGAGACACGAGAGATTTTACTTCGTTCGGAGCCTAAGGCGACTCCTACTCGAAGGCCCGCGATCCTTGATCGCTTTCCGTGGGCAACAACTATAAGCTCGTAAAATGTACAATAAGATATTACAATTGAAAGAACTAAAACAAATTATACCGACAACAATAAAGTAGCAGAATCTGAAGCTCCGGGTTGTCGGGGACTTGTAACAGCACTTCTGGGCGTTTCTAGAGCAGCTTGTAGCGTAAGGATTGCTTGGAGTTCGTTGAAGAGAGTTGCTGGTCGAAACCCCTTATAAAGGGTGTTCAAGGCGCCTTCTACTGTTCACCAAGGCGCCTTGAATGGCCGAGTCAGCCGCGGAGATAAGGAGCGAACTGGTTGAACCTTATCACAGATTCAAGGCGCCTTCCACTGTTCACAGGGCGCCTTCATCTGTTCAAGGCGCCTTGAACAGCTTCTCGCAGCCAGCTCCTTGCCTTGCACCCGAGGCGCCTCCAAGCTCCATGGAGGCGCCTTGGACACTATTCATCCGAGACTTTAGGTTGCTCCTTTGCACCTGCAAGATATGTTAGTCCCAAACACTATCCTGCAACACAAAGTTAGCACAATAAACATTATAAAAGAAGTATAGATAGTCTCCGGACTGTCCGAGTCTGACTTCGGGTTTCCGACCGGAAACCCTAGGTCAACCCGACGCCTACTGTTCCCTCTACGGGGAACGCGTCCTCACCTACTCCACTCAGGAGATTTACCTGTTGCCAGTCTGGTCCTCCAGACCGACTGGACTTTCCGCCTAGGGTTACCACCCCCTAGGATCAAGGGTTACCGCCCCCTAGGGTTTTTCTCCACCTAGGGTTACCACCCCCTAGGACCTAAGGTTGCCTCCCCTTAGGGTTTTCCTCCACCTAGGGTTACCGCCCCCTAGGACCTAAGGTTGCCTCCCCTTAGGGTTTTCCTCCACCTAGGGTTACCGCCCCCTAGGACCTAAGGTTGCCCCCCCTTAGGATTTTCCTTCACCTAGGGTTACCGCCCCCTAGGACCTAAGGTTACCACCCCTTAGGATTTTCTCTTTGCCTAACCGCAGCTAGGACTTTCCTGAAATACTTATTCAACATGTTAGATCACCACAAACCTTAACTTTGAATCCTTTGCCATTATCAAAACTCAGGTTCGATCGTCGGATGCTCCCCGCACCAACAATCTCCCCCTTTTTGATTATGGCAATCGAAATTCAATGTTAAGTAATAATATGCAGTAAGATGTAAAGAAAAACATGGCATTACAAACTCTCCCTTAATATAATCTCCCCTTTGGATTTATTGTTCTCTTTTGAATTTCTCTACTCTCCCCCTTTGCCATATATCAAAAATAAGCTAGTTTTGAAAAAAAGACTTAACTTTTCAAGGCAAAACTTAACAGAGTTTGTTTGAAAAACTTAGGTACGAGGCAAAAAAAAGGGTAAGAGAAAAGCAACATCTTAGAATTGGTTTTAATAGCAACATTTTTGAAAATTTGCTAAGGAAAATAGTTTAAAAAAACTTTAAACCATTGATTTTGCTTGAGGAGATTATTCTGTTGGGGATCGGACGACCGGCTTGAAGGGGGGTTGGATAGACGGCGCCCCCAAATCGTTGCTTCCTACGTATTCGTTAGCACAGCGGAATACAAAGAATACAAATACGAATACTAAAGATAATCTAAAGACAAGGAAAGAACAAGCAAACCAATGACACGTTCGTTTAACGTGGTTCGGAGATTAGGGCTCCTACTCCACGGCTTGTCCTTGAGGTGGACGATCCCGATCCTTCGGTGGATTACTCCCCGGCAAACTCCGGCTAGCTCACGTAGCTCCTTGTGGGTGGAGAAACCTCACCACAACCCTCACAAGAACTCTTTTGACGCTAGGGCACAAGTAGACTACTAATAGAGATTAACCACCTCTATTTCGTCAACTCAAACCAAGCTCCCAAGCTTTGGTTTTATAGGCCACGGGTTGGAAAACCCCGCCTACCAGTCGACTGCTAAAACATGCAGTCGACTGCCCTCTGTGGAAATTCGACCGTTACATCCCAACGGCTCGATTTCACACATTCTGTTCGCTGCCAGTCGACTGCCCCAGTCGACTGCACCAGTCGACTGCCAAAACATGCAGTCGACTGCTACAGTACTGCTACAGTAGCGCTACAGTAACGCTACAGTACTGCTACAGTAAAACCCTAAAAACTAGGATTTTACTCCGAGTACAATCTCTCGTGCACTCGTACCCTCACCCTTATGACTCACTTGATTCTTCCTTTGCAGCTTTGACCTTTTGCCTTCAAGCCTACTTCCTTTGGCTCTCGTCCCTCGGATGCATTCAAGCCCGCGGCTCGTACCCAATGCCATCCTTCGCGTATGCCTCGAAGTCGCTTCCCTCGGCCCTTGTCCTCGCTGCCTTGTCCACGGTCCCTCGGATGCTCCATCCTTCACCGGACCCGAAGCCATCAACCTGAGTCATATGTGTATCCTGCAAACCTGCACAACTCAAATACACATATCAAATACAAGGGTGAACCTAACTTAAACCCTTTGCCCAAACACCAAAACACATGGTCCCGCGGACCATTGGGATTGCTCCAACAATCTCCCCCTTTTTGGTGTTTGGCAATACGTTTAAGTTAGGGAAAACATATAGCAAATAAACATGCTAAAACAAATGGACTTACGTTGCCAAGGCTACACACTTGGACTTACACCGCCGAATGGACTTACGTTGCCAAGGCTACACACTTGGACTTACACTGCCGAATGGACTTACGTTGCCAAAGCTACACACTTGGCAACCGCCGAAACAATGCACAGGGCTTTTTAAGAACCTATCCCAAGGCTCCCCCTACACCTAAGCTCCCATTGAGCTAGGATTTTCCACATAAGGCTTTTGAAGGACCTATCCCAAGGCTCCCCCTTTACCTAAGCTCTCCATTGAGCTAGGATTTTTACAACGGGCTTTTTAAGAACCTATCCCAAGGCTCCCCCTACACAAAGGTACTTTCAGGTTTTCCTAACTAAACCTTACTTCTCCCCCTTTGCCTAACATCCAAAAAGTTCTCCAACAATATCCCAATTATTGAAAACTTGTCATCCAAATGACCCTAAACTCATGTATGTATCACCCATGGATTTCATACACCTGTATGAGTTGACTTGGTCAAAATTCAATGCTGAAAACAATTTCAGACTGGTATCAGTCGACTGCAAGAACTACCAGTCGACTGGTCGCTACTGGTCGAGCGAACAGAATGCTTCTGTTTCCAGCCAGTCGACTGCAACTTTTAGCAGTCGACTGGTTCAGTCGACTGCTAAAAGTTGCAGTCGACTGGCACAGTTTTTCAGCCTTTTTCAGCATTTCTGACCCAATTTCAGAAATGCACCAGAAATTCCACAGACCTCCAAAAATTCCCAAATTTTGTGGAGAGGTCTGTTTTACCCATTTCTACTTGGGAAAAATACATTCAAAAATGTATCTATCACCAATCCCAAGATTGACACAAAACTCAAAACTAGCTAAAAAGTTCAATTGAACCTTGACCTAAAGTCCTAGTTTTGGCTTCCTCTTGATGTATTTGCCCATACTAACCCACAATGCATCCCTAGCATTGGTTTATATGACATCTATACATCTAAAACCAATTATCATGCTATATGACCCCAATGTCATATTCTCAAGCATGAAATATAACCCAATTATGCCAAAACCCTAGGTTTGAGACTCAAGTCCGTCTCCAAACCATTTGGCACACTCCATGGCTCCTCTAGACCCCCAAGTAGAACCCACCTGAGATCCATTGGCCATGGGTCCCAAATTGACTCTTGGAGCTCCCCCTAGAGCTCTTAACATTAGTCACCTCCCTAGGTGACTCATCCACAATGGCTAGGCCGCATCGGTCCACCCCCGGTGACACTTGGCCTACAAACCTAACTTTCTTAACCTTGGACACCTTGTCCTTGGTTAATTTCTCCTTACCTTTAAATGTCTTTCCCTTGCCATTTATTGACTTCTCCTTGCTATAGTCATATGCAACCCTAGCATAAGACTTTCCCTTAGCCTTGGAGGACTCTCCCTTGCCATGATCATTTGCCACCCTAGCATATGATCTCTCCTTGGCCATGGAGGGACTAGATCGGTATCCCAAACCCGATCTATCATTGTTGGGTTTTTGACTACCCAACACCATGTTTAATCCCTTAGATCCAATAGTGAATCTCTTAAGGAATTGTTCCAAACCATCAAGCTTTGCCTTCAAAGCTTGGTTCTCCCTTTCTAGGTTCCTAAACCTAGAGTCAACATGTCCACCTTGGACATTCCTAGACCTACCCTTTCTAGGCATATGTCTCCCCTTCTTGGGATTAATGCCTTGGGTCTCCATTACCTTCTTCTCCTTAGGTAATGAGAATTTAACGTGTCTAGGTCTATCATGTATAAGTCTCCTAGGGTTATGATCTACATGTACCCTATTTCTATCATGATATTTAAAACCAAAATTTTGCATGGGCATATAATGATTAACATTATTTTTCCTAGCATGCATGGAGGAGTTTAAATTTGACTTCAAATTTAAATTAGGGTTTACCTTACCCTTTACCTTTGGAGCTCCCCCTTGACATGAGCCTCCATTCTTCCTCCACTTCTTCTCCCACATCTTCAAATGCGCCAACTTCTTGAGATCTTTCTTCTTTGGGCATTTGGTGTGGTAGTGCCCTATTTCACCACAAGTGAAGCATCTAATGTGCTTCTTCTCCTTCTTCTTCTTGGCACCATCATTTCTACAACCCACATTAGTATTCAAATCAACTTGAATGGGTTTAGAATTTACCTCTTTCTTACCCATAGGACATCTACTCTTGTAGTGTCCCTTCTCATTGCACCCGAAGCAAGTGATATGGTCCTTTGACTTCACTTCGGTGGAGGTGCTTGCTAGGTTGACCACTTCCAAGACCTCTTCTTCATCCTCTTCACTTGTCTTGGATTCTTCTTCAACCTTTGAGGATGTAGATGATGACTCATCTTCCTTTTCCTCCTCGGATATTGAGCGTGACTCAACTTCCGTTTTCTCCACCTCCTCTTCTTGAGCTACTAAACCCAACTCCTTGGGCTCCACATCCGATTGGTCCTCCTTCTCCTCTTGGACCACTTCATCACTTTCTTCGGATTTTTCTTCTTCTTCTTGTGTAGACAAAAATTCCTCCCATGGAAATTTCTTCACTTTACTCCACAATTCATGGGCGTTCTCATATTTACCTACACCACTTATCACATTAGGAGGCAATAAACCAATTAAAATTGCTATTACCTTTGAGTTTGCCTCCGATCGTGAGGTTTGCTCCTCCGTCCAATGTCGTGTTCGGAGCTTCTTCCCTTTCTTGTCTTTAGGGACTTCAAACGGCTCTTTGACCACCAACATGGTGTCCCAATCCGTGTTGAAGAAGACCTCCATCTTCATCATCCAATACGTGATGTCCCATAAGCCTCTACCTTCAAGCTTTGGCGGTTCTATCAAGCCGGTCATCTTGTGCTTCCTTGGCGGTTAGTCCAACGGAGAGCGTCCTTGCTCTGATACCACTTGTTGGGGATCGGACGACCGGCTTGAAGGGGGGTTGGATAGACGGCGCCCCCAAATCGTTGCTTCCTACGTATTCGTTAGCACAGCGGAATACAAAGAATACAAATACGAATACTAAAGATAATCTAAAGACAAGGAAAGAACAAGCAAACCAATGACACGTTCGTTTAACGTGGTTCGGAGATTAGGGCTCCTACTCCACGGCTTGTCCTTGAGGTGGACGATCCCGATCCTTCGGTGGATTACTCCCCGGCAAACTCCGGCTAGCTCACGTAGCTCCTTGTGGGTGGAGAAACCTCACCACAACCCTCACAAGAACTCTTTTGACGCTAGGGCACAAGTAGACTACTAATAGAGATTAACCACCTCTATTTCGTCAACTCAAACCAAGCTCCCAAGCTTTGGTTTTATAGGCCACGGGTTGGAAAACCCCGCCTACCAGTCGACTGCTAAAACATGCAGTCGACTGCCCTCTGTGGAAATTCGACCGTTACATCCCAACGGCTCGATTTCACACATTCTGTTCGCTGCCAGTCGACTGCCAAAACATGCAGTCGTCTGCTACAGTACTGCTACAGTATCGCTACAGTAAAACCCTAAAACTAGGATTTTACTCCGAGTACAATCTCTCGTGCACTCGTGCCCTCACCCTTATGACTCACTTGATTCTTCCTTTGCAGCTTTGACCTTTTGCCTTCAAGCCTACTTCCTTTGGCTCTCGTCCCTCGGATGCATTCAAGCCCCCAATGCCATCCTTCGCGTATGCCTCGAAGTCGCTTCCCTCGGCCCTTGTCCTCGCTGCCTTGTCCACGGTCCCTCGGATGCTCCATCCTTCACCGGACCCGAAGCCATCAACCTGAGTCATATGTGTATCCTGCAAACCTGCACAACTCAAATACACATATCAAATACAAGGGTGAACCTAACTTAAACCCTTTGCCCAAACACCAAAACACATGGTCCCGCGGACCATTGGGATTGCTCCAACATATTCTTTGTGCTATGTTAAATAAGAATTCAGCTCTTTTTAACTTAGTGAATTTTGAGGTGTTTCCAAAAAAAATTCAATCAACTTCAGAAATTTTCCGGTTTCACAAGTTTTCAGCTTAAAAAAAATTTTCAAGGAAAATTTTCAACTTAAAGAAGTTAATTGCAGCTTAAAAGAGTTTTCAAAAAGAATTTTAACTTAACGAATTTTTGAAAAGGTCTCAACTTAAATAATTTTCTAACAAAATTCCAAAAAGAATTTCAAATAGAAGAGACTTGAAAGTTTTAAGTTTGAAAAAGTTTTAAGTTTGAAAAGCTGCTTAAGAGAAATGAATTTCAAAGATACTTAAGGCAAAGGAGAAGCGTTAACTTTAGTGTTTAATAGTTTACAAATTTGTTTTAGTAAGGTATCAGAGCCCTAAGGTCCAAGCATGAGTCAAGATTTGGTTTTGAATTTTTGAAATATGCCAAAAATAGTTTTTAATTTTGAGGTCAAGTCAAAAAAATTTTTTTAAAGAAAAACTAATTTTAAAACCGACTCAAAAGTCACTCCCCCTTAATTAATGCCTTAATAAATTTTTGAGTTCAGGAGATCAAGCATGAGAGGTTAAAAATTATTTTCCTAATTTTCCATCTCACAAGCATGTTTAGCATATGAGTGATTGTGAGATGAAGTTTACTTTAATTTACAACATTGAAAATATCAGTTAGAATTTCAAATAGGTGATCATTATTTTGAAGATTTAAAAATTAATTAAGTTTAGAATTTCAAAGAATTTAATAACTTCTGAAAAGAGTTTTGAAATTAATTTTTCAGAGGATATTTCAAATGAATTTTCAAATAATTTTTGAAATTAATATTTCAAGGGATTTTTCAAATGATTTTGAAATGATCATTTTTCAAATTAAGTTTTAAAATAAATTTGAAATGATTAAGTTTTGAAATTAAGTTTTAAAATAATTTTGAAATGATTTTGAAAAGATTTTTCAAATAATTTTGAAATGAAGTTTTAAAAGCTTTTGAACTGATTTTGAAAAGATTTTTCAAGTAATTTTGAAAAGAATTTTGAAATTAAGTTTAAAATATTTTTGAAATAATTTTGAAATTGAATTTTGAAATTGAGTTTAAAAGATTTTTGAAATAATTTTGAAATTGAATTTAAAATATTTTCTAAATTATTTTGAAATTGCGTTTGAAAAGATTTTTTAAACAATTTGGAAATTAATTTTGAAAAGATTTTTTTTAAACAATTTTGAAATTAATTTTGAAATTGATTTTTTAAAAAATTTGGAAATTAATTTTGAAATTGATTTTGAAATTTTAAGTTTCTTAGTCATCTCACCCGATCTAGGTTTTCAATCAGGTAATCCTATAATTTTTGTGAGATGAATTGAGGTTCAATTTAAGGGTTTGGTTTAACTTTGTGTTAGATTCAGGTTTAGCTTTGGGTTCAACAAGTAAGCATTCTTTGGATAAACTTCTGGGCTATGGTGAGTCACAAGGAACTCATTAAAGTAACCATGCCTTCGAGGTTTTTCAAATAGTCCTACCCATTGAACTTAATACTAAACCTTGGTCTAACTAGTTAGGATCCATTTAAGGGTAGCTTCGGTCAGTTCCACTTGGCCAAATGCACCAGGTCGAAGCCATATCTTCCTAGACATGCGATGCCCAAGCTTCCCTAACGTACTATCATCCAAAAACTTTACCAGTACTGTGGTTCAAGTTAAACTTATCCCGTTTTTAATCTAATCTTAATTACCCTGCCGGGTAATTTATTCTTGCTTTACCCTATTCCGGGTAAATTAGGTTCAGTTACCCTGTCGGGTAGTTCAGTTGGAGGTGCCAGCTAGTTTGGATCTTCCATCTACTTTTCATAATTTCGAATTTAACTTTTAAGAATTTGATTTTTAATTTTAGGTTTCGAATTTTAAATTAAGAATTTGATTTTTAATTTTAGGTTTTTAATTTAATTTTGAATTTTAAATCAAGATCGTTTTTCTTCTAGCTCCCCCTGGATCACGACCTCGATATGGTCTATCGAGGTAGTATATATGATCCTTAGAGACCCAGTATTGACCAAGTCCAACTTGATTGATCAATTTGGACTTGGGGACCCATGCTTGGACTGATTTACTCCTTTGTTTGTTTATTAAGGATAAGTAAGATTTAAATTTACTTTTATATCCTAGTCCAGTTCTATTGTAAATGGCCCTTTGTGTCCCAAGAATTAGATCCAAATTCTTGGAGCCCAGAGAGAACTTTTCTAAAGTGATTTTTAAATCATTTAACTGATTTTTCAGATTTGAATTTTCTTTCTCAAGTTGTTGTACTTGAGTTGAATCTTCAGTTAAAGATTTTGAGTTAGTTACTCCTTTAAGAATGATTATTTCTTTTAAAAGTGACTTAATTTTCAAATTTGACTTGGCTAATTTGCGAAGTAAATAATTGACTAAATTATTAAGCCTAGGAATAGTTACAGCGGAGTCTGGCCCTTTGGAAACGGATGCGGATCTGTGGCTTTGCTCGGAGTCGGCTTCTGACTCGCTCTCGGATTCGTTGATCTGGTCCCGGGCCATCAATGCGAGTAGACTCGTTTGGTCGAGTTCGTCGTCTTCGTCCTCCGAAGAGGATTCATCCCAGGTTGCCTTTAGGACTTTCCTTCTTCTTTGCTTCTTGGCTTCTTTTTGATTTGGGCAGTTGGCTTTTATATGCCCCTTTTGGTTGCACCCGTAGCAGGTGACTTCGAACTTCGTCTTTGAGTTCTGTTGAGCCTCCTTGGATTGAACTGCCTTCTTCAGATCTTTCTTGTTGAAGCTCTTCTTCTTCTTGTATAGTTTCTTTACAAGATTCACAAATTCGCTGGCCAGTTCATCTTCCGAATCTTCTGAATCGGGTTCGTCTTCTGATTCCGATTCAACTTTTCGCCGTCCTCTTGATTCCCTTATTCGACTTGTATCTGCAACCAAAGCAATGCCCTTCTCGGATGGCTGTGCATTAGTCTGTTCATGGAGTTCAAATTCACTAAATAATTCGTCTAATTTTAAGGAAGACAAATCCTTAGAGACTTTGTAGGCATCTACCATTGATGCCCACAATGAACTCCTAGGAAATGAGTTAAGAGCATACCTTATTATATCTCTGTTTTCTACTTTTTGCCCGATTCCATGAAGGGAATTCAAGATATCTTGAATTCGAGCGTGTAAAGAACTTGCCGTCTCGCCTTCCTGCATTTTCAAATTATATAATTTATTAAGTAACAAATCACGCTTAATTACCTTGGTTTCCGAGGTGCCCTCGTGTAGTTCGATTAGTTTCTCCCATAGTTCTTTTGCGGAGGAGAATGGACCGACTATGTTGAGCTCTTCTTTGGTAAGACCACATTGGATGGTGCAGGTGGCTTTTGCGTCAGCTTCCACCTTTTTGATAAATGCTGGCTCCCAATTTTCACAGGGTGTAGGCTTACCGTCGATACCAGTTGGCAGTTCTAGTCCTGTTTTGATGATCATCCAGGTATCGAACTGGATCTTCAGATATATCTCCATTCGCCCCTTCCAATACCCGAAGTCTTCTCCGGAAAATAGTGGGGGACGAACGGTGCTATATCCTTCTTGTTGGGCCATTTTAGATCTAAAAGAAAAAAAAACAACAAAATCTATTCCAAGACTGAGTCTTGGATTAGTAGTGCGAGAGAAAGAAAAAAAACGAGCCCAAGTGGAATTGACCAACTTTGAGCAACACCGATTCGTGAAAAGCAATTAGAATATAGCTATGAAGCTAAATTCTGATCAACTCCGAACAAAATACCACGAAAAAAGAATGTTTTAAATGGTGGTTGCACCAAATTAAAAACAACCCCGCTCTGATACCAATTGTTGGATCGAGAAGCGCTAGAGGGGGGGGGGGGTGAATAGCGCTCGTGGCTATTTCTTTTTCAAATCGGAAAACTATCGGAGTTTAAAAACACGCAGCGGAATAATGAACAAACACACACAGAGAGACACGAGAGATTTTACTTCGTTCGGAGCCTAAAGCGACTCCTACTCGAAGGCCCGCAATCCTTGATCGCTTTCCGTGGGCAACAACTATAAGCTCGTAAAATGTACAATAAGATATTACAATTGAAAGAACTAAAACAAATTATACCGACAACAATAAAGTAGCAGAATCTGAAGCTCTGGGTTGTCGGGGACTTGTAACAGCACTTCTGGGCGTTTCTAGAGCAGCTTGTAGCGTAAGGATTGCTTGGAGTTCGTTGAAGAGAGCTGCTGGTCGAAACCCCTTATAAAGGGTGTTCAAGGCGCCTTCTACTGTTCACCAAGGCGCCTTGAATGGCCGAGTCAGCCGCGGAGATAAGGAGCGAACTGGTTGAACCTTATCACAGATTCAAGGCGCCTTCATCTGTTCAAGGCGCCTTACACTGTTCACCAAGGCGCCTTGAACAGCTTCTCGCAGCCAGCTCCTTGCCTTGCACCCGAGGCGCCTCCAAGCTCCATGGAGGCGCCTCGGACACTGTTCATCCGAGGCTTTAGGTTGCTCCTTTGCACCTGCAAGATATGTTAGTCCCAAACACTATCCTGCAACACAAAGTTAGCACAATAAACATTATAAAAGAAGTATAGATAGTCTCCGGACTGTCCGAGTCTGACTTCGGGTTTCCGACCGGAAACCCTAGGTCGACCCGACGCCTACTGTTCCCTCTATGGGGAACGCGTCCTCACCTACTCCACTCAGGAGATTTACCTGTTGCCAGTCCGGTCCTCCAGACCGACTGGACTTTCCGCCTAGGGTTACCACCCCCTAGGACCTAGGGTTACCGCCCCCTAGGGTTTTTCTCCACCTAGGGTTACCACCCCCTAGGACCTAAGGTTGCCTCCCCTTAGGGTTTTCCTCCACCTAGGGTTACCGCCCCCTAGGACCTAAGGTTGCCTCCCCTTAGGGTTTTCCTCCACCTAGGGTTACCGCCCCCTAGGACCTAAGGTTACCACCCCTTAGGATTTTCTCTTTGCCTAACCGCAACTAGGACTTTCCTGAAATACTTATTCAACATGTTAGATCACCACAAACCTTAACTTTGAATCCTTTGCCATTATCAAAACTCAGGTTCGATCGTCGGATGCTCCCCGCACCAACAGATCATTATGTTGTTTTCCTTGTCGCCATCTAGTACAATATAAACAAATTCAATGTAATACCTGTAATATCATTTCGAACTAGTTAACTATTTTGAGGTAAATCACTTCTTAGATTTGGATATTCAACAATTCTTTATGTAAAGAAGTCTTGTGAATTGATGAATAGCTTTTGTGTGGTAATGTTGTTGTATTTTATCTGGCTCTATATTTATGTAGTTGGTCACATTTATTGAGGTATCCTATTAGTGTAGGGAGAATTTCATTTTGCTTTGTAAGACTAACATAGAGCTTTATTGTTGCATTCTCAAAGTTTGCTTTCGAAAAATGTCTTTGCAAAGTGATTAGTACTTGGTTTTACTAATATATTATTTACGTGTTTTTACAGTTTACAAATCTCAAGTACTCTACAATTGAAATTGATAGAGTGCGGTTCGAGTGGGCTGAATATATGCTAGATTACATTTGATTATAAAAGGTATTCAATTTTTGAAAGCTTTGGAGGACGCAAGAATTTTTATGGAATGTAATTTGTGGATATGGACTTGATGTGTACAATATATGTTACCTTTTGATGTTGTAAGAAGAATAGTTATGTGTAATTTGTGGATACTGACTTGATGTGCACAATATCTATTCTCTTTTTATGTTGTAAGTGTTGGAACCCCAAGGTTGTTTTGGTGTGATCAACAAGTTAAGTTAGGTCTTGTGTTGTTCTAACCTTGTGTCTAAGTGTGCATGCAGGAGCTTAGGAACACAGGTAGTCGAGCGGAAGACACAGCTAGCGAGAAGGACGGAAGTTCGAGGGACGAGGTGATGCGGAAGAGTACACCAGCGGACGAGAAGGAAGCGTGCGGTGGCTCCGAGGGATGAAAGCCGAAGCGGAAGATTGCTCGGGGAGCAAGAGACGCAACTAGCGAAAAGGACGGCACGTGGTGCGTCCGAGGGACGAAGACTGCAGATGAGTACGCCGGTGGACGAGAAGGAAACACGCGGCGATTCCGAGGGACGAGAAGCCGGAGGGAAGCCCGCTCGAGAAGACCGGAAGTTGGGTTCGGGTGAGCCCTTTTCCGGATGGAAGAGATCACCCAACCGAGGTGAAAAAAGTCAACCGGAGTTGACTTAGGGTCTGGGGCGCCCGGAACTGTCCGGGGTGCCCGGACCAGCCCGGGGCGCTCGGAACAGCCCGGGGCGCCCGGAATGGCTCCGGGCGCCCGGACCTTGAAAATCGACCAGATCGCGTCAAACGCGATCTGAACGTTGGGGATAAAGTTTTGTCCCCCCCAGGGCGCCCGGAATCCCTTCGGGGCGCCCTGACCAAGGCTATAAATATAGCCTTAGTCCAAAAGCTTTTTAACGAACTCCTGTAATTCATTTCCAACGCTTGTGTGCTTTAGTTTAGAGTTAAGCTTCTGTTTTCTATACTTCATTGCTGTACGAGGCTTCTCCGCCTGAAGGAGATTGATAGTGGACTTTATCTTCCTTGGATTAACAACTATATTGGTTGTAACCAAGTAAATACTGGTGCCTCGTTCTTTATGCTTTTTATTTATCTGCTTTGTTTATTTTACAAGTGTTAGCTTAAAGAGTTCGAGGAAGGGTTATTCGTTTGTTTTTGTTGTTGTAGGATATCCAACAAACCCCCTTCCAGCCGGCCACAACGATCTTACAAGTGGTATCAGAGCCGAGACGCCTCAGAAGGACTAACTGCCGTCTGAAGCAACAAAATGATGGCCAAAGCTAGCGACTACCCACCTGCATTCGAGGGGGAGTTTTCCGTCTGGAAACAAAAAATCGAGGTATACCTTAATTCAGATTTTGGTATTTCTTTAATAATGAAATTTGGTTATGAAAAATCGAAGAACGCGTACGGAGAAGAAATCGATAAACGTCTCTGGACTCACAAGCAACGTGAGGAATTTATGGCAAATGTGCGAGCTAAATTTCACATTCTAACCGTAATACCAAAAGAAGATCTAGACAAAATCAGAGAATACAAGAACGCAAAAGAACTTTGGGAAAAGTTCTTGAAGATCTACGAAGAACCAGCTGAAGCCGAATCCGACTCCTTGATGGACACTGAGCCGCCGACAGAACAGTCCGAGAATGAGGAAACTGGCGAGATAGTCGATCTCCATCCCGAGGACACAGAAAGCTCATCCCAGGTGAGCATCAATGAAGGGGGACAGATATTGGAAGAAAGCAACTCAACAGGGGGAGAATCAACCGCTGACAACGTAAGTCAGGTATGGTCTCCACCTTCTAAGAAATTGGATAAATTTATTGAAAAATTGCCTGAAAATAAAAAGTTGCTTGGAAATTTTTGCGATTTAAAAATCGAATCATTGAAAGAAAATGCTACCTTTTAAGGGGAGCTAAAATTCCTATCTTTATAACCATCTTTCGGTTTTTTTATATATGGCAAAGGGGGAGGGAAAAATGAAGTTAAGTAATTAAAAAGTGAATAAGTGATTAAGGGGGAGATACTAATTGCACTTGAATTATGATTTTTAATCATATTATATTTTTGATATTTGCATTTATTCATTCTTTTTAATTATGTATTACTTAACTTTGAATTTTGTTGTCATAATCAAAAAGGGAGAGATTGTTGGTGCGGGAAGCATCCGACGATCGAACCCAAGTTTTGATAATGACAAAGGGTTCAAAGTTAAGGTTATTTATGGTCTAACGAATTACAATGAGATTGCAGGAAAGTCCTAGGGGTACTTAGGCAAAAGTCCTATCTGCGGTTAGACAGGTGGAAAACCCTAGGGGGTGGTAGCCCTAGGTGGTAAAAACTCTAAGGGGCGACAACCTTAGGTCCCAGGGGGTGGTAACCTTAGGTGAAGGAAAACCCTAGGGGGTGGTAACCCTAGGTCCTAGGGGGCGGTAACCCTAGGCTGAGGAAAACCCTAGGGGAGTGGTAACCCTAGGTCCTAGGGGGTGGTAACCCTAGGCCAAAAGTCCAGTCAGTCTAGGGAACCGGTCTGGCAACAGGTAAATTCTCCTGAGTGGAGTAGGTGATGACGCATTCCCCAATAAGGGAACAGTAGACATCGGTTCGACTTAGGGTTTCCGGATGGAAATCCGAAGTTAGAACCGAACAGTCAGAGGTTGTCATAATTTCATATCATATTATTTTTTTTCCTAGACTAACTTTGTTTTGCATAAAACAAGGAGCTGGAGAAAGTTTTCCGGATGGAAATCCGAAGTTAGAACCGAACAGTCAGAGGTTGTCATAATTTCATATCATATTATTTTTTTCCCTGGACTAACTTTGTTTTGCAGAAAACAAGGAGCTGGAGAAAGTTAGTCCGAGCGCTCGGAAGGGGTCCGGGCATCTGGAACTGGTCCGGGTGCCCCAAGCTGGTCCGGGCGCCAGGAGTTGGTCCAGGCGCTCAGAACCTAAAAGTTATCAGGAAGCTGATGTGGCGCACACGGAGTGGTTGAGCCACGTGTTCCAGGTGCCCGGAGGGGTTCCGGGCGCCCAGAATAGCCTATATAAGGAGCCTCAACCAAAAGCTGCAGAACAACACAACAAACGACTTCCGCTTCTTCGAGCTACTCAGAAAACGCTGCTACGATGCCCGAAAGCGCCGACGATTGTTCCACCGAAGATTTTTTGTTGTCGATATTCTTTAAATTGCTAATTATTTGTAATACTCAATTTGTAATCTTTTGATTAATTAGTGATTGCCCATCGAAAGCACTCTTATGTGTAGGCCTTGAAGTAGGAGTCGGCATAGGCTCCGAACCAAGTAACCAAAAGTCTTAGCGATTGATTTTTCGTTTACTTCTATTTCCGCTGCGTATTCACGAAACAAAAGTGAAAACCACGAGCGTTATTCACCTCCCCCCCCCCACTAGCACTTTCGATCCTGATTACCTTATCCACTAAGACTTTTCCTGTAATACTACATTAGCCAGTAGCAATAATAGTAATACAGAATGTTATGTCCGATCGACCACGTGACCTTGCTTGGAGTTCACTCCTCCAAGACTTCTCGTTACCTAAGGTTATCTCCCCCTAGGATTTTCACCATCTGGCTTCACTCACCAAAACCTAAGGTTACCACCCCCTAGGATTTTCTCCACCTGGCTTCACTTATCGAGACTCAGGATTCAGCTACCCAGGGATCAAGTCCTCCAAACCTATTGAATCCACCTGGCTTCCACGATCTACTGAGATTCCCTTGCCTAGCCTACAACTAGGACTTTCCATGCATAACCAAGACTTAGTATTCGGCTACCAGGGATCAGGTCCTCCTGACCTATTGAATCCACCTGACTTCCACGATCTACCGAGTTTTCCCTTGCCTAGCCTACAACTAGGACTTTCCATGATCAAGCTCTATTAAACATACTTAAACATATTTGTCGAACATTAAAACCTTGGTGGTCAATTGCACCAACATCTCGAAGCAAAATAGATGATCTTCTAGGTCGGATGACCTTGTGTATTTGCCTAATTACGGCTACCGAAAATGATGAGGCAATTCTTGTTCGAGGACTTTTCTAGGGAATGGCATTGCTTGGGCACTTCCCTCACTGAAGGTTGACACTTTTCCTTTACAGTAGTGAGGAGGAGTCTCCCTCCCTCATAACTCATGCAAATTTTCTATTAGGAGGATGCACCCTTGTTGATTGAGACTATTACCAGGAAAACACCTACACAGGGTGGTGGCATCTCACTTGGAGGAGGGGCACACCCACTAAGGGAGGAGAGGTTCCCACTAGTGGTGGTTGCAGAAGTGGGTGTTGTCACAGTATTTCTTGTATCACCTTAAAACTAGTTGTTTAATGTCTTCTAGTGCCATGGCCACTACCTCGCCGCGGCTTCACTCTCCAATGGTGTCATGGTTGTCAGTAGATTTTTTAGTGTTAACTATCGCAACATCTTGTCTTAGAGTTCCCACAGAAGACACCATTTTATGTTGATCAAATACCATGGATGGTCAAACTACCAATCAATGAAAGGGCTGACGTGCATGATCTCTAGAGATTGTTAGTGAAGAGGATGAGGACCTGAAACACACTCCAACAAAGAGTTAGAATGGTGCCAGGGAGGGATCTCGACAGACCACTTTGACACTCAAGTTAGGGTTTGCTTGAGGTATGAAAATAGAGTAAGAAGAAGGAAAAGAAAGAGGGAGCTCAGTGGAGCTGAAGAGAGTCTAGAATCCTTTGCACTTACCTTCTCTAATGTTTCTATAGCTGTCAGAAGAGCATCTCTACGTTAGACGCTGCATTCTCCTTCATTATCCTTGTATGAGCCAATGAAGGGATCAAATCCACTCGTTAGTTGCCTCTCCATTCACCAAACACCATGTGTTTAATGTAGGTAAACCAAAAGACTATATCTGATAATCACATAACCACTTCTCCATTCACTTGATGCCACATGTTTTGGAATATTCATATATAGTTGTTGTCCGTATCTCCTAAGAGAAATGGTTTCATTATTGAGGCAGTTATGTTGATTACTTATCCACATGCGCCCTACACGTTTTCAATGATTCAACGTAGGGTGTGAGCCTGATCTAAGGATGGGGTAATGAGGTTGATGTTGAGTGGCATTGAGGATAGACAAAGTCGACGATTGAGGTCGAGACAAGGAGGATGCTGGGATCTAAGGTCGAGTCCTAGACAAAGTCGATGGTTGGGAGTAAGTTCGGGATAGTATCAACATTTGAGGCCGAGTTTGGGATGGTATTGGCGGCTAAGGCTGAGGCCGGGGTGATATTGGATACTGAGGCTAAGCTAGGTACGATGTCGGGATCTGATACTAAGGTGTGGAAGAGGTCAGCGGCTAAGGCCGAGGGATGATGTCGGGATCTGAAACTGAGGCGTGGGGGATGTCGACAACTGAAGCCGAGGGAGGATGCCATGATCTGAGACTAAGACATAGATGATGTTAGGATCCGAGTCTGAGACAAGAGTGTTATTGGCGACTAAAACTAAGGCATGGATAATGTCAATATCGGAGGTTAAGAAATGAATGATGTCGACAACTGAGGTCGAGATAGAGCCGATGTTGGTAATTGCGACTGAGGCATGTAGAATGTCAGGATCTGATGCTAAAACATGAATGATGTCGGCAACTAAAGTTGAGTCTTAGTAGTTGTTTTATCTTTAAGCAAATTCTATTATTGGGTTGAGTGTGCTGAGTGGGTTCGATCAAACCCATTATCTCATCTATCTAAGTCTGATTCCCTTTAGGTTAAGTTTAACCCACCTTGACTTTAATTGATAACTCAGTATGACTTTTAACCATATAAAATACGAGGGGCTATAGAATTCTATAGCAACGCTTCTAAGGCCCTTCCTTATTTTAATTGTTACTAAATGGGATGCAATATTGAAAGTCATTAAAGTTAAATTATTGAGAGAATACAAGTTATATATGTATTCAAATATATCATATATAGCATTTAAACATACAATATCTGATATTTGTAAGACACAACAACCACACTTATAATATTCTAAATTATCAATACGAGACTGAGAGCTGATGACCACTTTCGTTGGGTACTGGCTATACACCATCAATCCCCATAGTGGCGATAGATGACACCAAGACCATGTGGGGGCAGAGACCTCCTAACCAAGGCAGGCATGTGTCGTCGATGCAAGCCCTCAAGTACGTGAAGAAGCATGTTGCGGTCCCAATATCATCGATCGCTCACATCTGTCAAACATCTTAGGTTTAAATGTGATATTGGAATTTAATTTGAAGTAATTTTCGCTTGAGTTCGGTTTAAATGGTTTTAAATCTTAATTCGTTGTATTTTAAAATAATTTAAATTCGATTTATTAGGAATTTAATTTAAGTATATTTATGATTTTTAAATAATCGAACAAAATACTATGAATTTGAACCGACTCAATTTGCAGCCCTAATACTGACTACAAGAGCTCCAATAACCAATGTAAATCAAAGGAGGTTATTGCTTTTGTAAGCGAATGAGAAAATTTATATAAAGGATAAGGTGCCTTTTGAATAATTAAAATTATGAGGTGCCAGATGAGTAAAAGAAAAAGAACAAAAAAAAAACAAAAATCTGAGGCGTCGTTCATCGGAATTTTGTCTATTCTATTTCCTCCTCTAACACGAGACATGCATAATTATTAGACAACACCAACAGACGCTCACCAAATATTACGCAAATCTATTTCCTCATTAAACTATTCGATGTATAAAAATCACTACTGCGCATCCCACCTAACCTGACACATATCCTATCTCGCACCACATTAATATTAATTATTCTTTCTACTAAACCACAATCATTGTTACATATGATTTTAATCAAATCATGGGGGGAAATTATAAAATATTTAGCCTTGCGCACGCATGAATAAAAATGTCGGTCGGGTTCTTGACCACCAAAGTTTATTCCATTTATGGGTCAAAATGCTACCTATAACATTAATCATTTACACACACAGTGCAAATTTACACACACTAAAAATAAAAATAAAAAAATACACACACACAATGCAAATTAATTTCAAGTTTTGACATTTTATCATTTCGTCCATGGAATGGATGGAGTTCCAATTTTAGTTCTATTAATCTTTTCTTTTTTTAGCTGATCCCTTCTGCAGGTAAGGGATCTAAGAATATATTAAGCCTGAGGGGTAAGTTACGTTCTATTAAACAATTTGGATGGCTTGGAAGATGGTTCGTTGACACATACATGAAATTAATATATATGAATTAAGGAAGATTAGAGAAACTTAGGCATGCAATAACTTAAAAAGCTATATTACAAGGAGCAAAGTGAAGATCCTTTGTATATAATATATACAAGGAATCTAGAAGCCTGCCCCTCCAGTTGAGCAGTAATGTGAAGACCTTCCTGGTTTCACATCCCACAGAGAGAGAGAGAGAGCATATACTTCTTCTCGATGAAGAGATGATGCGAAAATCACCAAATTTGGGAAGAACGAGAACAAATTGCTAGAGGTGAGTATATATAGTTCTACTACTTTTAAAATTTTCTAGCTTATTATGAAATTTGTTCTATATATAAAGAGAGAGCTCTATAAACTCTTGAGGATTAATCGAGCTGCAAAACTAAAAGGACTTGCTCTCTCTTTTGAGGAGAGCATATGCGAGTCCAGTTTCTCTCAGGTCAATTCTTTCCTTTCTTTCAGAATTATCATCTGTTGAGGGTTTTGCAGAAACCAATTAAGATGATATCTTTAATTTCTCTGCGCTTATTCTAATCGATTGCTCATTGTGTTTTGCCAAGCTCTGATCTTTCAGTTCTCAAGTAAACCGAAAGAAAAGAAGGAATATAATGGAGACTCCCTGGAACAATTGGTTCTCAGATAGTGTAAGTATTGTAATAAAAGGGGCATGCAGTCCTTTTTCATTTTTTCCTTATGCAAATTGTTCTTGTTCTCAAAGAAATAAAACAATATTGCAGGAAATTAGTGATTCAGGGTTTCTACAGCAGTGGGAAATTGCATCAAGCAACAACAATAGACAAGATAATATAAATATTAATCAGCAGGTAGTAGGAGCAGCAGGAGCAGCTGGAGCAGCTGCAGTAGGAATGGCATGTGATAGCCAGAACTCGCCTCAGTCTTTGCATGATATTGTGGGTCACTCATCAGATCATTATGGATCAGGGACTAAAGCTCAGGAGACCATCAGCTGGAACTTTAACCTGGGCAATAATAATCAGATGGAGCTTGATCATGGCTCTTGCTCATCATCAGGGCTAATGCCACTTGACTTGCTGCCTAGTAATCCAACTAAACATGTTGCTTTTGCGAGGCCGAAGGAGGAGCAGAAGCGTGAACTACCTATCCAACGAGGGATGACGACCACCACCACGCTGTCGCAAGCGCAAGAGCATATCATTGCGGAGAGGAATCGGCGCGAGAAGCTGAACCAGAAGTTCATTGCACTCTCTGCATTGATCCCTGGCCTTAAAAAGGTAGGCACATATACGTGTTTTTTTTTTTTGTTTCTTTATCATATATACTTCATCCTATTGTTTAATTTGTTAAGTGTCATCCTACAAACTTTGAAGCATCAATTAATCGGAATTTCTTTGATCCTTTCTAATCCAATGAAGGCAATTGTATTAGCTCTATAATACATCCTTAAATATTTAAATTATGGGTATTAATTTGTTCCTCATCACTCCTTGAGTAACTATTTACATGAAACATAATTAATGTTGGATTATATATAAGTGAACTATGTTTTCTCTTCCTCTTCCTACCCTTCCTATATTTCCATCCTAGTAAACCAAGTTATTAGTTGAGCAAAATTTATTGTTCTTTGTATTTAAACCAAAAGAATGGTCAATTGAGATGTTCTTTGGCTTGTCAACAAATGTTTTAAAATTATATGTATATAATTATCACACGTAATATGCATTCCAGTTCATGTAAAGGACAATCTGATCTATTGTACCTGCATACAAATTCTTGTATTTTGTTTTATTGTACTATACGTAGTTTCATTTGAATTCATTGCATACAACAATTTCCATTTTTTAGGCAGATAAAGCTTCCGTTCTTGGAGATGCAGTGCGCTATGTGAAGGACCTCCAAGAAAAAGTGAAAACCCAAGAAGAACAAAACATGGAGAGGACCATCGAGTCTGTGGTCTTCGTCAAGAAGTCTCACGTCTCTATCAACGACGATGAAGGTTCATCATCGGATGAGAACAACGGTGACAAACCACGGTTGTCGCAACTTCAACCTTTCCCCGAGATCGAAGTGAAGGTCTCGAGGAAGACGGTGCTCGTAAGAATCCATTGTGAGAACAGCAAAGGTGTTCTCGTCAAGGTCTTATCGGAGATCGAGAACATGAACCTCATCATAACCAACAACAATGCAATGCCCTTTCTTGGCTCCTCCATCAATATAACAGTGACAGCGCAAGTAAGCCAAAATATTATGTTCAAACAATGGAGACTTATCATCAAAATATCAAAGCTTAAAATATAGTGATGCATTCATTTTTGGTGTACAGATGGATGTGGAGTTCTCAATGACAGTGAAGGACATTGTGAGGAAGCTGAAATCTGCTTTGGTGTAGGCCATAAAATATATGTTAAGAAGCTAATTATAAAGAGGGCCATATGATGTCATCTAATCTTATACCATTTCTGATTTTGAGGGGGAAACTACTGTTTCTCTTTTCCTTCAGCAATATAAATTCTAGGGTTTTTCTTCACCAACTTTGTGTAATCATCTCTCATCAAGCAATTGCACTGTCTTTTGCACAACAGATGGTGCAGGTGTTTCATGTGAAGCTCAGCAACTCCCATTTTATAATCCAACAAGGCTGAGTAGCTTTCCGGCTCCCAACAGCATGACCACTTGTTATTTCTTCATTTGTTAAATAGATCACAACAGGTTGGCTGAAGATTCTGCATAATGTCCATGATCAAGTTTGATCAACTTCACTCGTATTTTTTGTTCATAAAGTGTTGAGTAGTACTTACCAACCGGAGATTGCAATCTTCTAAAGAATTATATATGAACTCTTTGTGCTTTAGCATAAATGATCTGTGTCTGTGATCTTGTTTAGTGTCTTATATGTACTCGACATGATCATGCATGCACTTTCTTCACAATTGTTCAATATGTGTGAGAGAAAATAATGAAACATATATATTATTGTGCATAAGTCTACTTTCTAGCTAAATTGTGTCAATGACCATTAATTTTAGTCTACAATATGCTATGTACATTAATTGTGGGATAGTATAAATACAGAAATGATATACTGCCTGGCGCCTCCTGCGCGACCATGGGGGGCGCACTTGCATGGTGTTGCCAGTTTGGTTTCTTTACATTATTAAATTCCTTTTATTCTTTGTTCCCTTCCACTCTCTATTCAAAACATATGGCTTGACTTTTAATCTCTTGATCTTTTCAAATCTAAATTTCCCTCGCTCTCATTCTCGCTCTCGCTCCTTCCTTTACTGCCATCTTTCATCGCTCTCGCTTCTTCCGACAAGTAAAGCAAAGGCATTGCAAACTAAGTATAACTTATAGTCACATGCTTGTTCTCGAGCTGACTGGAAGCTCCCCAAACTACCACCGCAAATAAAGCCGACATTGCTTTGCTTAGCACCCCTCTCCATTCTCGATCGTAAATCTTTCTACTTCACCATCTATTTTCCAACTATGTATAATATTTGTTATTAAGATTTATGTTATAACGTACAAGCTCTAGCTGCTACAACGTGTTGCAGCTACTTGAACAGTTAGCTGCTACAACGTATAGTAGCTACAGCGTATGAGTCCTAGCTACTACAACGTGTAGCAATTACTTAGACAGTCCGAAAAAACCTTTTCTTACAATGAAGTATAATCTTTTTTTGATAAATTTTAAATTTTTTTAGTTGTAAAATTTGTAAGAAACTTAGCAAACATCATTTTCTACATTTCATAACCAATGATAAGTTGTTTCATTTTAAGTTGTAATTTTCATTAATCCTAATATATTATTTATATGTGATTCTAAATGATTTATTTAATATAGGAGAAAACATATATTATCTTTATTGGGCATCAGTTAAATGTTTATGAAATCTGGATAGAAGCATCTACACAAGTTAATTATTTTAAGGGGGCTATACACCAATCCTTCGAGAGTGAAGAGGAAGCAATACGAACTTTTGAAGCACACTTTGATAAAAATCTAGCACTTACCTCCTTTACATCAAGAGGAAAAAAAAGTTTGTGTACATCCTCAAATATAGTATCAAGTTCAAACTTAGAGAGAAAACTATCAAAGACTAAAAAATTTAGAAAACTAAAAGTTGTATTGGAAGAGATAAAATAACAGTTAGATTCTCTACAAATTAGTGATGAAGAATAAATATGGTATTTGAAGTTGTAGTGTTTATAGGTCTTCTAGTTTTAAATCTTCCACGATGTATTAACTCTTGAACAAATTAGTTATGAAGAATAGATATTTATATTTGTCTTGTTGTCATTTTTTATATCTAGTATTATAGTTCGCATGTTTAATACATTTTAATGTATTATGATTAAAGTTGTATTTCGCTTTCAAGTTGTAGCAGCTACCAGACAATAGCTACTACAATGTGAAAGAGAAATTATATTATGCAATTGCCCTTTTACCCTCATGGTTCCACCTAAAGTGATAACCATTAAATCAGGTGTGCGAGCAAACATTTTGAAACATTCTCATTGAAAGTAGCTCATTGCCCGACGATGACTTTGTTTATCAACCTCACCATGACGACTTGTTTTCTCTTCGAAGCCTTTCTTCCATTGTAAGTATTTCGTTAGGGTTTAATGTTTTGATTCTTCTCCTCTTGTTTAGGGTTTTGATTTTTTAGGGTTTTGATTCTTCTCCTAGTTGCTACAATGGTGTTGACTAATTATAGGTCTTCACTTTAAAGATAAACTTTTAGGGAATAGGGGTTTAAAAAAAAAGGGTGTAAAATTATAGCAACTACTCGACAGTAGCTACTACAACGTAGTTAAACCTTAATGACTGATATAATTTGGTTAAACCATACTTATTGCCACGTTGTACTAGCTACTTGACGGTAACTACTACAACGTGATCATTAGCTATGTTGTAGTAGCTATTAATCATGTTGTAGCATCTACCCAGCTACTAAACATTATAATGTATCATATTATAGTTAAAAACTAACATTGTAATGAAGTCAAATGATTATCACTAAGATTTGATTTATTTGTTTGACAAAATTAAATGGTGAGCTATAGAACTTCTACTTCCTGTGCATATCGTAAGAAAGTGCAATAGAAAAGTAATACCCTCACTTCAAGGTTTTTATATCATCACTAGACATAAACAACTAGTAGATGGAGTTGATAAATGAAAACTCATTTGTTTGGGTCATAGCCATGCCTGAAATTGTAAATATCCAAAGCCTTATACAAAATATATTTGACAATTGGGATGTTGAAGGCAAATGTTACATCTCTTTAAATAAGGAGATTAGCTTCACAAAGAAAAGATGTTTCACTAATTCTAGAACTCCCAGACCAAGGCGACAAAGTTAATTTGCAACAGAATGTAGCAGTCACCCCACTCTTTCTTCAACACTTCAGTAATGTGGAGTGTTCAAAGAAAGAACTAGAGAACAAGATGATCAACCTCAACAAACAACCTTCATCTGCTGAATCTGATACTCTCTTTTGCCAACTTTTAATATTATATTTCTCTGTTTGTGTATTATTTATTACTACTAATAATATATCTAGATTACCAGTACAATCACTAATTGATTGTATAGATATTTTTTAGAATTTAGATAGGTATAATTAGTGTAAGGTTATATATGACTATATGAGGCCATAGTTGAAGGCCATTGGTGTGATGCTTTCACAGAGGCCAAATCCATAGGGCCTTGTGAGAAAGCAAGCTCTCATGCTCAAAGGGTTTGCACATTGCTTCATCGTAAGTTCTTACATTTGACGATAGATATTTTATCCATAAAATTTTTAATTTAATCATTCTTATTGTATTGCAGGTGTGGATGTGTGAACATGTTAGAATAATAGAGTCTTACAAACAATATGCCCCTCCAAGAATATGCAAATGGAAGTAGTTAGTCTCCCGTATAGAGACAATAAAGTCTAGGATTGTAGAACTACTTGTAACTCAAATAATTGTTGATTTAAGTCCATCAGATCTAGAGACGCATCTGCTCTCAAATGACTCCCTAATAAATGATATAGAGCATATAGATCAATAAATTGTTGAAGGGTTTATAGAACCAGTTTCTAAGAAAATTCCTAAATAAGTTCTTGAGCAATTTCCTAAACAACAAGCAAAAACTCAGGAATATGTTACAGAATGTGTTCATGAGAAAATGTCTTGTACATTTTACCAAGGAAGGGAGTCTGAAAATGTTCATTTGGAGTCTCTAGTTGGTCCAACTCATTGATGTGATGGAGACCCAAATTGATGAGTTAATTGATGTGATTAAAAATAATGCTAGTGATTCAGAAATTACAATTGCTGCCAAGGACAAAATAATTAAAGAAAAAGATAGAAATTTATATGTAAAAGACAAAATTATAGCAGAACAAGAGAGAAAAATCAAAGATCTTCAAAGTAAGTTGCTTGCCAAGGATATAAAAGCATTAGCTGCTAATCAGCCAATAACAAGGGCAAAGAAGACTGCTATAAAGAGAATCACACCCCCACCTATAAAAGAAATTGAGGGAGTGCCCATGGCTAAGAGAATTGAAAAAGTAAGTTTCCAAGATGAGCATGAGACAAAGATGACCAAGGGCAAAGGAGATAAAATTATTGAGCATCTTATTAAAGTTCAAGAAGCCCATGTCTCATCTGCGGAAGTAGCTACCACATCTCCTGTAAGTACCCCATATCAATTTTGATGTGATCAACTGAGTTAAGTTAGACTCTAAATTTTTAATATCTTGTGTCTAAGTGTGTAGGAACTTAGGAACACAATAAGTCCAGCGAAAGATGTATCGAGTGAGAAGGATAGCATGGGAAGCGAGTCGATAGACTCGGGACATCCGAAGGACAAGGAGCTACCAAAGAATACACCAATGGACGAGAAATATGCACGTGGAACTTTCGAGGGATGAGAAGTCGGAAGGAAGCCTGCTCGAAGAGAATGTCAGAGTTGGGCTCAGGTGAGCTTAACTCTGGATGACCGAAGCATCACACACGTGAAAAAAGTTCAAAAAAGTCAACTCTAAAGTTGGCTTTGGATCTGCCAGCCGTTGGAGTGAAGGTGCCTCCAAGGAGCATGGAGGTGCCCTCGCACCTCAAGAAGGAGGTGCCTTATTGGATCTTGGAGGCACCCTCGTGCCTTAAGAAGGAGGCACCCTGTTAGATCATGGAGGTGCCCTGGATTGACAGAGGCATTTCCTATTGACCAGAGCCATTGGAGTTCAGATAAAGCTTTATCCACACTGAAGGTGTCTCCACCTGATCTGAGGTACCTCCAGGTCATGTCAGCACAACGGTAACAATTTATAGAAGGTTAAAAAAGCTCCCTGGAGCTAGGAATTAAAGATCAACAACTGTATTCATTTTCCTAGTCATTTCTAAGCTTATCAAAGTGTGTAAGAGGTTATTTCACCTTCATCGAAGAGTATTTACTAGTGGAGATTTTTCATTGCCTTACATTAACAATCATCCCAGTTGTAACCAAGTAAACTTTTCTATCTTCTTTTTGTTAAGTTATTCTTTTTATGTTAGTTATCTGTTTTTACTAATATTGTGTCCATGCTAAGTTCAAATAGCAAAATAATTTTCTAACTTCTTTTCAGGGCTACTCACCCCCTCTTGTGGGCCTCACCTGGACCTACAATTGGTATCAGAGTAAGGTGCGCTTTAGAAGGATTAACCGCCATCTGAAATAACAAGGAGATGGCTAGAGCAAGCATTTATCCACCGAAGTTTGAGGGAGATTTCACCATATGAAAAAAGAAGATAGAGGTATTTTTCAAGAATAATTTTGAAATCTTATTAACCATTAAATATGGCTTTATAATACCTAGAGATCAGCATGGAGAGGATAAGGAAGAACACCTCTTGAATAAGAAAAAGCAGAGCAACTTCGTGGCTAATAGAAAAGTAAAATTCTATCTGCTAACTGTTAGAACACTTTGGAGCTAGAGGGGGGAGGGGGTGAATAGCTTCTCGCGCTTTGTTGATGATGATGTGCAGTGAATAAACTCGACGCAAAGCTTCTCAATGCTAACAGGATGGATTTACTTGGTATCCACCTCAAGAAAAGGTGACTAATCCAAGGATCCAACCCTCATGCACACTCTCCACTATGAAACACTCCTTGGGAACAATCCAGAGGCGAAGAAGCCTCGTACAAGTTCACACACAAAGAAATACAAGAAGAGGAAAATACAAGCTAATACAAAATGAAATCTTAAAAGATTACAATCAATGAAACCCTAGCTTACTCCTTCTTGTTTGGAACGCCTCTTAACCTTAGAAATGCAACAACACTTATCTCCAAGAAGCTTCAAGAGTTGGCGATGAGTAGTCATAAACTCGGTGAAGAGAATGGGAGAGCTTCTGCGCATTTGAAACTCACCAATAACTTTATCCTGTTGTGATATGGGGCTCCCAATCGAATGAACTTACTCCAAATCGATTGCCACATCAAATCCATTCGATCCAAGCTGTCCAAAGCTTACATCCTGTGCAACGGTCTTATCCCAATCGATTGAGGAGGCTTTGATCGATCGACTGATCAATTCAGAGCGCCTCTATGCTCTCTCACATAAACTATAATTGATTGATCGATCAATTCAGGCTGCCTCAGAATCTTGCGAGAAAATAAGCCCAATCAATATCGACCGATCAATTGGAGTATCCCAATTGATCGGCTAATCGATTAGGAAGCACACTGTGGTCTTCGCGCGAGTGGCCTCCAATCGATTGTCTGATCGATTAGAATATCCTTGCTCGCAAAGCTCTCCCAATCAATCAACTGATTGATTGAGCTCTGGTTCAATCGATCGGCTAATCGATTGACCAACCCTAACATTACTAACTCAAGTCTAGGATCCCAAACCCAACATCCGGCCAACCATGACTTGTTGGGACTTACTCATGCCTAGCATCTAGTCAATCTTGACCTGCTGGGACTTCGTTATCAAGTGTCATGCCAATCCTTTGACCCACTTGGACTTTTCTAGCCGTGCCAAGTGTCTGGTCAACTTTGGCCCACTTAGACTTACCGTCTCATGTCAAGTGTCTGGTCCTCCATGACCCACTTGGATTCCAAACACTAGGTGTCTGGTCACCCTGGACCCACCTGGATTTCCACATGCTGACTTCACTTACTAGGACTTCCTTACTGCCTATCTTCAGTCACTAGGGCTTTCAAACTGCCTAGCTTCACTCACCAGGACTTTCACCTGGCTTCACTCACCAGGATTTTTACACTGCCTAACTTCACTCACTAGATCTTTTACCTGGCTTCACTTACTAGGATTTTCCATCTGTCTAGCTCCACTCACTAGGTCTTTCACCTGGTTTCACTCACCGGGATTTTTCATTTGCCTATCTTCACTCACTAGGTCTTTCACCTAGCTTCACTCACCGTGATTTTTCAACTACCTAGCTTCGCTCACTAGGACTTTCCATCTGACTGGCTTCACTCACCAGGACTTTCTAACTGTCTAGCTTCACTCACTAGGACTTTCCATCTGCCTGGCTTCACTCACCAGGACTTTCCACACAAAGTGTCTAATCAACACTGACCCACTTGGATTTTCATTATCTGTCAATCTCCCCGTTAGAGTTGACCTTGCCTAACTTCCAATTAGGACTTCTCTGTCATGTATCTGGTCAACCTTAACCTACTTGACTCTTCTTCACACAAAACGGGTCAAACATTGACCAGAGGAGAATTGCTCCAACAATCTCCCCAAATGGACGATTGCATCTGCAATCTCCATACATTATCAAACATCAAAACTTAAACATCAAGACTCAAGCTTGAGCTAATTCAAGTTTAGTCAACCTGATCAACCTTGACCTAGGAAAATTGTACCAACACTAACTATACTACCACCTCAAAAAGTCAATCACATCGGAAGCTACACCTCGACCAAAGAACTTTGGGAGAAGTTCCTAGAGCTTCTCGAAGGAACATTGGAAGCAAAGCTAGCAAGACGGGGCATCCTTCTAAGTAAGTTAACAAACCTCTGAATGGAACAATGAGAGACGGTGGCTCAACTACACACGAAAATCAAGGAGATAATCATCGTATTTATCAACCTTGGTGAATCAGTAACAAATTAGGACTCAATTTGTTATACACTTAATGCTTTTCCAAGAACTCCAGAGTGGGCATCAATAGTAGACGCTTATTACATCTCAAAAGACTTGGAGGTAAGTATGTTAGAAGATTTATTTTCTACATTAGAATTACACAAGTCTAGATGTGTAGGTATAAGAAAAGAAAAGGAGCAAAGTCAAAACATAGCATTGAAAGCCAACAAGAAGGACGAACCAGAGTTAGATTCTTCACTCGACGAAGATAGAGAAGCATTTATGGTAAGAAATCTAAATAAGTTTTTTAAAACTAATAGATTTAATAAGTTATAGGCCAAGAAATTTCTTCCAAAAAAGAGGAAAGGCAAATGCTACAACTGCCAAGAAGAATAAATAATTGTCCAAAGTTGAATAGCACGGACAAAGATAAAGGACCAAGACAATTGAAGCACAAAAATCTAAAAGCCACATGGGATGAAACATCATCAAAATCCGACATCGAAACTTATGTCGTACTTTCACTAATGGCAAGTCATTAAGAAGAAGAAGACAACAAAACTTCATTCAAGATGAGCATCGAGAGCATCGATGAAAGGGAAGCTTCGAATTATGAGTCTGACATGGTAAGTGAAGTACAACTCTTACCACCTTGTCAGCTATATGAAGGTATAAAAATGCTATCGAGGTCATTATGCAAACTACGAATTAAATGTATGAATTTAAAATAGAAAATAATGAGTTAAAGATAAACTTAGCTAATGCATGTTCATTAGAACTTTTGACAAAATTAAAAATGAAATTACACAATTAGAAAAACAAATACATTTGTTGAATAAAAAAGATACATGCTCAAATTTAAATATTTCTCACGTTAGATACAATGGTGGGCTTTACTAGTATTTATGAAACCAAAGGGGCCAAATTAAAAAAATTGCTAGATAATACAAGATAAATTCAATAGGTAGAAATTTATATTGGATACCCAAATCGTACTTAGTTTAATTTAATTAATTTGTATATGCATGCTAAAAATTATTTTTTTTATATTAACATATTTGCAAAATTAATAAATTTGAATGTCTTTTAGTTATCTTTTATGCTGAATTTTTTTTTTCTGTGCATAATGATATTATTAAATCACATAAATATTTTCGACATTTTCTAACAGTTGTATTTTTTTAATTTTTTTAAAAATGAATTTTAATAATTAAAAATGTTTTTAAAATATATTTTTCAAAAACTTAATTTTTATGTGATAATAAATTAGGTTTTCTGTTAGTATAAAAAATTCCAAGATTTTTCGGTAATTATCTAATTTTTTAATGAATTTTTGATAAAAAAATATAATTTTAAATTTAATTTTTTTGAAGATAATTTCTGAAAAAAATCTAATTTTTCAGCTAAAGACCATTATGTTGAATGCTTAGAAAAAGCAGCTAGATTTTTAGGATTCTAAATCTATTTTTAATCATTTAAATTTAAAATTTATTATTTTGACTTAAAAATATTATTTCTGGTCAAAATAAAATTTTATTTTTCATGAAAATTTTTCTTCTAATTTAATTAGTTTTGTTTGACCATGACAAATAATTATTAAATTATTTTCATAAAAATAAAGAATTAATTGGTAAAAATTACCATCTTTGAGAAATATTTTGATAAAAAGATAAGTTTTTTATACTTTGTTTAAAACTTATAGAAAAATTTCCAATATTCTGTAACTATTTTTCATATTTTTCCTAACATTGTTGATGTGATCAAAGGGGGAGAAATAAAGAATTAAGTTAAGAGGAAGGTACAAATTTTATTATTTTATTATAAATTTATTTATGGTACTAAATTGTATATTTATTTGTTTAGAACATAAACAGCTTTTATTATTTATTTTAAACCCTAACTTAACTTAGGTTGATGCATATCAAAAAGGTGGAGATTGTAAGTACTCTGGGTTGATTTTAATGTGATCAACCAAGTTAAGTTAGGATCTACATTTTTTGATGCCTTGTGTCTAAATGTGCAAGACTTAGGAACAAAAGAAATCTAGTGAAAGACGTAGCGAGCAAGAAGGATGACCCAGGAAGCAAGTCAACGGGCTTGATACATTTGAGGGACAAGGAACTACAAAAGAGTACACCTTTGGACGATAAGGACGCACACGGAGTATTTGAGGGACGAGAAGCTGAAAGGAAGCCTGCTAGAGGAGAAGGTCTAAGTTAGATTCGGGTGAGCTCAACTCCGGATGATCGGAGCATCACCTACATGAAGAAAGTTCAAAAAAGTCAACTCTAAAGTTGACTTTGGATCGCTAAAGTGAAGACGCCTCCTAGGAGAATGGAGGCTCCCTCGCACCTCAAGAAGGAGGCACCTTGTTGGATCATGGAGGCGCCCTTGCGCTTCAAGAAGGAGGCACCATGTTGGATCATGGAGGCACCCTCTCGCCTCCCTTAGAGGCGCTCTGGATCGACCGAGGCACCTCCCAATGACCAAAGTCATTAGCTGACCGTTGGAGTTCGAATAAAGCTTTATCCACACTAAAGACGCCTCCACCTGATTTGAGACACCTCTAGGCCACGCCAGCACAACGGTAACAACTTTCAGGAGGATATAAAACGCCCCTTAGAGCAAGAAATTAAAGATCAACAATGGTATTCATTTCCCTAGTCATTTCTGAGTTTGTCAAAGTCTGTAAGAGGCTACTCTACATTCATCGAAGGAGTTTTACTAGTGGAGCTTTTTCATTGCCTTGGATTATCAACCATCCCGATTGTAACCAAGTAAACATTTTTGCCTTCTTACTTTTTGTTAAGTTGTTCTTTTTATGTTAGTTATCTGTTTTTACTAATATTGTGTCCTTCTAAGTTCAAATAGCAAGAGAATTTTTTAACTTCTTTTCAGGACTATTCATCTCCTCTTGTCGGCCTCACTTGGACCTACATTTTCATCATCTAAACTCTTGCATACGCTTGTCAAAAAGAAATCCAAAATCATGAAGGTACGATTTAGATTAGTTAATTGTTTTGTCTCCTATATGACATTTAATTACTCATGGAGAAAACTTTTGTCTATGTATTTGTTCAGTAAGCGAAGTCATATTTTAAGAAAAATAAAGATGATATGGTGACATAGGAATTATTGAAACTGAGTTAGCTAAAGTGAGTCAAGTGGTCCTTAAGTTATACACTTATTGTAATGTAAATATATGATGAATAATTTTAATAATTGTATTGTAAACACAAGGATAAATTACATTAGAATTATCTTATTTTTGTATTGTCAAATATACATTTTATAATATTAATAAATTCAACCACGCATAATTAGAAGTTGCTATAACACATATAATTTTCATAGCTGCTACACTTGTAGTAATTTTAGCAATATGTGTTAGTGTTGTAAAATGTAATTTATGGATATATTTTATTTTTTATTTATGTAAGGCTACAACAAAGGCAATATAATCCAACGAAATGTTTGCATTGAATATGGAATCTTTCATGACTATTTTTTATTGAACTATACTCACATATGGTGATTATATAAATGCATATTTTTGTAATTATTGCAGAGGAAACCAAAACATCTGGCATACCATATTAGCCATCTATATTTTATGTCGCTGGTTTTGTTGTAAGTATAACACCAACTGCTACTATCGAGTTTTTTTTCTCCATATATTCCTCTTACAATATTTGTCTCTATACACAGGATTTGTTTAGAATGATGTCGTTTGAGACATTTAGTCTATCATCAAGCATTGATAATGACAAACCAATCAAATATATATTCTGTCCATTAAATAACATAGATGATCACTGGCACCTACTGATTATAAATCTACAAGAAGCTCAATATATGCATTATAACTCCCTTAGAGACTCAGAACTATACACTTCTAAGTTTCATAGTTCTATAAGTCCCCGTCATGTTAAAGAATTCTATATGTATTTCCTTTTAGTGTGTATTGCTTACAAACTTCATCTCAATGTAGGTAATTTTTTTTAAGAATATGGGCCAATCTTACTATAATATGTGGTATCCATGGCTACAATCGTTAATGTCAAGAGAGTTTGAGGTATCTACAATCATGGGTCCAACACAAGTAAAATCGTAAGTATATGTTTATCTATTTTTTTTATACATCTCCATATTCTTGTTTGAAATTAGATTATTAATAGTCTAAAAAAACTATATCTTGCAGGTTAGATTATGCATTTTTTTGTTCTGCGGTACGCCAAGAGTTTAATATACTGAAGACCAATAAATTTTGGACAAGCTGGGATGAGAGAATTTAGTTTTCATGTTGTTTATAAAATTTTTACTAGAAAACACTAGATTATTGAAAAGCAGGTGTAAATTTATTAGAAAAATGATGTCAATTTTTACCAACAAATTTTTGTCAAGCTAGTGTACATGTTTTGTAAAACTGGTCTATAATAAGATGGTGTAAATCTAGTGTCTAACTTATGTAAATGTATTGTATACACCAAAAAATTGGATCCATTGTATAACTCCTATAAATATAATGTTAAGTTGTTGCACGTTGTAGCAGCTACTCATGAGTAGCTGCTACAACATGTAGCAACTACTACAGCGCGTTGTTGTAGCTACTACCGCATATTGTTGTAGCTACTGCTGCACATTGTAGTGCTAATTAGCAGTAGCTGCTACAACGTGTAGCAACTTCTTAGGAGTAGCTACATAGAATGACCACTCATATCTGTTATAAACCATAGCCCATGGACACTAATTGTTGGGTTCTTCGGGCCGCGAAAACCGCTTTTTCGCGTCGCGGAAACCCCGAGTCACCCAAAGCCATGGATCTCGTGCAAAGATTCGTAAACAAAATTATCGAAAAACCTTTTCATGTACGAGTTTGTAAAAACTTTAGATCTACACTAAAGTTAAGGTCATTACCCTTGTAGCGAAGCCCTTCGCGTTCCTGCTTGTCCAAGATGTCGCCGGATCTCTAGTTGTCAAAGTAGACAACCTCTATATGTATCCACACGGACACAAGTACAAGGAGATGACCAAAACACATGGTGTGCTAGCACCAATGGAGTGTTCGGCCAAGGAATGGGAGAAGGAGAAGAGAGAGCACCCAAGGGAGAAGAAGAGTGAATGAATCAATGAGAGGAAATTCAAAAAACCCCTTAGCCATCAAGTGGCCGGCCACTCTAGGAGATGTAACCCCCACATTAATTCCAATTAATGTGGAGACCATTAAGAGTTGTAACCCCCATGAGGTGGCACTCTAGGATGATGTGGATCAACACTATTGGTCCACATCTTGCCACCTCACTAAATGACATGGCAACAAGTGTAACCTCCTCATTTAATGTGGGCCGGCCACATTAAATGCTATGGAGGCTTGTAACCTCCATGAGGTGGCACACATTGATGATGTGGAGCAATCCTATTGGTCCACATCTTGTCAACTCACTAGTGATGTGGCAAAAAGTCAAGTCAAACATGACTTTTTCTCTTCCTCTCAAATCAAGTCAAACTTGATCAAATCTCTCTCATGGTTGATCTAATCCAACCATATGATTCAAGCCAACTTAATATAATGAATCTAATTCATTAAATTAAGTTGATTTAATGAGTCATAATCTAAATTAGACTCATTGAATACATGAATCAACTTGAGTCCAACTCAATTAGCCCAATTTGGATTACTCTTAATCCAATATGATTCATCAAATGAATCTAATCCTCTTGGTTCATCATATGAACCAAATCTCCATCTAATTGTCCTTAGTGTGTGACCCTATAGGTTCTTGTAACGTTGGCAATGCCCTAAACCCATTTAGGAGCATAAGTAATGAGTGGTATCTAGCAACACATCATTACTACCCAAGTTACAAGAATGTCGAGATCCGACATCACCTTGTGACTACCAATTGTGACTCCTCACAAAATATGTCAAATGTCCTTCTATCCTTGACATCTAGATTGATCAATGTGAGGCATAGACTGTCATCCTCTAATCAATCTAAATCTTGAACTCCAAGTAGACTCACTCGATCAAATGAGCTCAACATCTCATGTTGACTCATGGCCATGCACTTCGTGGTCTAACTCTATCAAGAATATTGATGTCGCTCCCGTCATATGGGAGGGATAGATCTCATCTACATCACTCACATCCCTCTGCATAATTTATTACATACCCAGTAATCGCCTTTATAGTCCACCCTGTTACGGGTGACGTTTGACGAAACCAAAGTACATAACTCCTTATGTAGGGATCCATGGTGACTTCAGGTCAAAGGACTAATAGTCATACTAATAGCCACATGAGAAAGTATATGACACTCATATAATGATCCATGATACTTTCTCATGGCGGGTCATTCAGTATACATTCTCTAATGCATACCCATGTGTCAGCTTGATATCTCTATATCCATGACTTGTGAGATCAAGTCATCGAGCTGACCTACATGCTAGTCTTATTGTATTAACATTGTCCCTGAATGTTAATACTCGACTAGGAATGATTTAGAGTAGTGTTCCCTATATCATCTCACTATCGATTCAACCAATCGATTGATATAGGTAAGAACCTTTCTACTCTAGGACGTTACTATACTTATTTTATCTGACACTAATACAAATAAGCATAATAACCAAAAACCAAATGCCTTAATATATATACATGAATATGATATACATGAGTCCATACAATCATCAAATGATTGGCTCTAGGGCTCTAACTAACACTAATTGCCTAAACTTCTCCTAGCCCCTACCAACATACGCAAGGGAGATGGAAATAATAAGGAATAAATACTCTATAGATGGTGTGATTATTATATATTTGTGTTAAACATGGTGCTTAAATTATATTATCATAGTAGCTGATGTAAATATATTGCTAAGATGATAATATTTGTAATATTGCATAATTTATGTTGTAGCAGCTACTAGATAGTAGTAGTTATAACATGAAACTAATGTTGTAATCGAAATGTATTTTTATTAACAAATTTTTATCAAGTTGGTCTAAATATATTGTAAAACTGTTATAAAAGCTAGTTAAATCTATTGTATAACACATGTAATGTTGGTGTAGGGAGCACCAGACGATTGAACCTGAGTTTTAATTATGACAAAGAGTTCAAAAGTTAAGATGTCTTGTGATCTAACAAGTGTGACTGAGTTTGCAGGAAAGTCCTAAGTGTTCTTAGGCAAAAGTCCTAGTGGATTCTAGGCAAGTGGAAACCCCTAGGGGGAGGTAACCCTAGGTTATAGAAAGTCCTAGTTGCGATTAGGCAACAAATTCCTGGTTCGGGGGACTAGGCGAAGTCTTGGTGGGTCGAGAACTTTGGGTGAAATCCTAGGGGGTCGTGGATACCAAGTGGAAGTCTGGACAAGTTATGGAGTGAACATTCAGCATGAAGTCCTGGAGTCTCAGACGTTAAGCAAAAGTCCAGATAATCTAGAGGACTAATCGTGCAAAAGGGAAACTCTCCTGAGAGGAGTAGGTGAGGACGCATTCCCTGAAGAGGGAACAGTATGCGTCGGTCTGACTTAGAGTTTCTGCGAAAATCAAAGTCAGGACTGGACAGTCCGAAGACTGTCAAAACTTATCTTTATATACTATTTTATCTTTTATTCTAACTCTATTTTGTAGAAAGACTAACATTTTTACAGAGTCAGATTATGCCTTGTTCGGTCGATCGAACGTATGGATCGATCGACCGAACCACTAAGCCAGAAGAGTATATTTCAGTTCATGATGAAGTGTAGACCGAGGGATTGGTTGACCGAATAGGAAGGTTCAGTCAACTGAACGGTGGATAAACTTCAGACCGGATTGATTAGACCAGATAAGCCTAGGACTGTTAAGGGTTCGATCGACTGAATGAAATTCTATCCAAAGAGGCAACATCTGGATGGAAGCCGGGCGGGTTTAGCAAGTTCGCTCGACTGATCAAGGGGATTGATCGACCAATCAGCATCGAGTCAAACTTAATCCCGAGATTAGTGGATCTGATTAGGTCCAACTCAGCTATAAAAAGAGGCCAAGATCCATCACTTCAGAACAACGAATTCTAACAATCATTAGCTTTCACGCGCTACTCTAAGAACCTCTACGATGCCCAAACTCTGCTCCGACGACAGAAACCTCAGCTTTTTCAAATCCTTAGAAGTCGTCAGTATAATTTCAATTGTTTTACTTAAGTTATAATCTGCTGTATTCATATTTGTATTATTTTGGATTGATAGTGAATTGCCTAAAGTAACACTCAACGAGTGTGGACCTTGGAGTAGAAGTTGTCATATGCTCCGAACCAAGTAAAATTACTTGTGTTCATGTGAACCCTTTTTCCTTTTCTTTTCTTATTTTCTACTGTGTTTCATTCTATGTTTTGCGAAAAACGAGAAATAGCCACAAGTGCTATTCACCCCCCCCCCCTTCCTAGCACGTCTTTATCCTACATGTAAATATATTGTCAAGATGGCTAGTGCACGTTGTAGCAGCTACTATCAAGTAGCTGCTACACCGTGTAACAGTTATTGTCGAGTAGTTGCTACACCGTGTAGCAGTTATTGTCGAGTAGCTATTACACCGTGTAGCAGCTATAGTAGCTGCTACACCGTGTAACAGTTATTGTCAAGTAGCTGCTACACCGTGTAGCAGTTATTGTCGAGTAGCTATTACACCGTGTAGCAGCTATTTCCGAGTAGCTGCTACACCATGTAGCAGTTACTGGTGTACGTTAGAGCAACTAGTCGGCAGTAGCTACTACACCTTGTACAGCTACTCCCGAGTAGCTGCTACAACATGTAGCAACTATTGTTGTACATTGTAGCAATTATTCGATGGTAGTTGCTACAACATGTAGCAACTTCTTAGGAGTAACTACTACAATATGTAGCAGCTTCTCGGGAGTAACAACTTCTCATGACCAATGTACATGAGGGAGATGTATAAAGAATATAAAAAATTTCTAACCATAACAATGTGGTATTAATATCTACTCGAGTATATTCACGTTGCAATAGCTAGTCTCAATTAGCTACCACACGTTGTAGCAATTACTGTCCAATAGCTGCTATAACATAGAATATATTTTTAAGGAGTTGCTATAACGTGAAAGTTATAGTGTAATTACCCTTCTGCCCACGTAGCTTCCACAACAACTATAACCCATAAAAGAGAAACATTTTGAACCATTCTACATTCCTACTTGGTTATCCCTCTCGTTCGCAACTATCGCTTAGTCTATCAACCTCATTGCGATGCCTAATTTTCACCTCTGAATCTTCATCCCTATTGTAAGTTATTTTAATTTAACTCTTCACCTAGTGATTAGAGTTTAGTGTTTTAGTTTTTTAAGAGTTTTGAATCGGCTTCTAGAATAGCATAGTTACTTCTATGAAAATTTAAAAATTTTCTCCATATTATATTTTATCCCTATTATTCTTCTCGTACCATTGGAATTTTTAATTTAGTTTAAACTAAATTTGTTATTCCTTAGAAATGAAAGATACCTATTTTGATAATTAGCTATACATTCCCCGAGTTGCTGAAGATCAAAAACCAAGGATTGGGATAAAATTTGCATCAGTAGAGGAGGCATTTTTGTTCTATAACCAATATGCACGAGAAGTCTAATTTAGTGCTAGAAAAGGCAACAACAAGAAAAATAAGAAGACAAATGAAGTTGGATGGAAACAATTTGTATGTTTTAAAGAAGGGCATACAGATGATAAATGAAAGAAAGAAGCATAAGTTTAAAGTAAAAAAAAGGAAAGAGCATAGGGAAGAAGTTAGGACTGGATATAAGTCAAATATTTCACTTGTTAAAGAACAGACCGGGCCAAATTGGGTTGTCACAAACTTCATGGAAAACCATAATCATCCATTCTCCACTCCTTCAAAGGTACATTTGTTATGCTCACATCGTAATATTTCAACAATCAAGAATGTATTAACTCAATAGTTTTCATATACTAATGTGTCTACTTATCAACAAATTTGATTATTGAAGATAGAGTATGGAGGGCCTGAGCATCAAGGTTGTACAGAAAGAGATATTAGAAACTTTGATAAAGATATAAGGGATGAATAAAAGGGTATTGATGTCAAAACACAGATCGAGTTATTTGCAATTGAAAAAGAGAAGAATTCAATCTTTTTCTTTAATTATGAGACTGATTCAATTGATAGATTCACTAGGTATTTTTGGATGGATCATGTATCAAGGAGGGCATATAGTGTCTTTGGTAATGTAGTTGTATTTGATAGGACATATAACACCGACAAATATGGGCTTATTTTTGCACCCTTTGTAGGAGTTAATCATCATCATCAGACCATTGTGTTTGGTTATGGCTTTTAAGTGATGAGAAAACTGAGTTTTTTGTTTGGTTTCTTAAGAATTTCATAGAAGGCATGCCTAAAGGTCCACCAACTGTGATGATCAAAAATCCAGCATTGACAAAGGCCATTGTATATGTTTTCCTCAAATAGTGCATCAATATTATTTGTGGTACATACTCAATAATGCTCAATAAATTTCTAGATAAATTACTCCTTTTGACTTTTCACAACTACTATCAAATCATAAAGGATGTCATTGTAAACTCCTCAACCTCTGATGAATTTGAGAAGTCATGAGAAAAGGTTATCAAGTGTTCTAGCTTGGACAAAAATGATTGGTTGTCATTGATGTATGAATTTTAATAAAGGTGAGTCCCATTATATTATAGTCATATATTTTATGCTAGAATGTCAAGTAGTCAGTAATCTAAAAGCTCACATTCATTTTTCAAAAAGTATGTCTCAAATAAGAACTCATTGATGAATTTTAACATTCATTTTAATAAGGCATTAAGATACCAAAGATACAATGAGTTAGTTGTCGACCATATTGATATGAATAAGCATCTCAAGATTGAGACAAACCATCCTATGAAAACTCAAATGGTTAAGTTGTACACAAAAAAAGAAATTGTTGGATTTTTAAAGTGAAATGAGTGTGAGTCATGGTTATTATGTGCAACAAGCATCTGTAGGCATTGAAATAGTAGTTTATTATGTCATGACTTTCAAAGTTCTTCCTCAAAACCAAGGGTGCTCACGCATGACAAACAGACGGAGTACACATCCTATAATTGTAGGAAATTTGAGTTCGAGGGCATTCCATACAGGCATATGTTAGTTTTTTCTATATCAACAAGTGTTTCTACTTCCTGATAAGTATATACTCATACAATAGACAAGAAATGCAAAGGTTGGAGCAATATATGTTTTGGGTGAGTAAAATTTTATCAATAATCTAAATGGGAATTAGATGTCAAGATACTCAAGGTTATCCTATAAATCTTTAGTAGTAATTGATGAAGCATCTTTTACTGATGAAGGGATAAACTTCTTGGATGAATAATTTAATTGTATATGTAGTAAAATTCAAAAGATGGACATTAGTAGAACATGTGACAATGAAAGTCAAAGGAAAAAATCCATAGATGGGGCCCCCTCTATTGTTGATCCTTCTTTAATATGGGCAAAGGGATGTGGGAAGAGATTGAAATCATTTAAAGAGACGTCAACCTCAAAGTGCATGCTATGTCGTGGATGCAATTATCGAGGTGTCTCACACAACAAACGCAACTATCTAATTTTATAGAAAGGGTATGTGTCCATTAATTATGCATTTGTACTACATTTTATTCCCAAATCAATGGATTTTATAAATATTAGTAAATATGACGATGTGTCATTACCAGATCAACTGCTACATAAAATCATCATAACACTGATGATAACACATATGAAGAAGATTTGACATTTATAGTTGGTACTATCAAAGTTTTATTTCATTTTATTTAGTGGTTCTTAATAAATTTTGGTTATAATTGTCTTTATTATTGTAGGTTCTAACAACATGCCCTTTGAGTTATGAAGTGAGATTTACTAAACTCTCGACAAGTAGTTATTAGTTATTACAAATGGATTTGACGTACTTGTTGATATTTGTAGGATTTTCTTTAAATAACATTTTCGAGTTTCATAAAATATTATGGAATGGTGAGATTATCATATCAGCTACTGCGATACTGTCGACAGTAGCTGCTATAACATCAGGTCCACATTATAGTAGCTACCCAGCTACTATGGGGTAGCTGCTACAACAGTATAGCAGCTATCCCATAGTAGCAGCTACACCGATGTAGCAACTACTCCATAATAGTTGCTACCATGTGGACCTCACATTCGATGTTCATGAGCTTGATCATGGCTCATGAGTCCTATTTAATTTACCACATCAAGATTAGAGAACATATTTAAGAAATAAATTAGGAATAATATATAGAAAAATAATTTTATTGGGTGATAAAAAAGATTAGAGAACAAATTCAAGCATCATGTTTAACACAAATACATAATAATCACACCATCTGAAGAGTATGTGTCCCTTGTTATTCTCTATCTCCCTAGTGTACGTTGGTTGGGCTAGGAGAAGTTTAGTCGATCAACGTCCACAGTGTTCTCCATGAGCGATCAACCTTAATCAACATACATAGTGTTCTAAACCCTAAAAAGCATCTATTATTTTACATCTCCCTCGTGTACTTTGGTTGTGGATGGGAGAAGTTCATAGAAGCGATCATCCTCTGGCTACTCCATAAGCATTCCTCAGGGTAGTCCTAAGGCTCTTTGTTCCATCCAAAGGATGTTTGGGCGATCAACATCCACTTTATGAGTGGTCCAACTTGATCAACGTATGTTGATTGGGGCTAGATGTTGGTGTTCGTTGTAAAGATATCCTTTCCAAACCCCAAACAGACTGCCTATAGCCATATAAAAGCTTACACTACACCGTGGAAGGTAACATGACCGCTTTATCATTCTCACTTTGGGAGGAAGAAATACCACCAAATTTCGGACAAAGACAGTGGATGCCATGAAAGAAATGATGAAGGTGGTGTCAGAAAGATAGCACCAATCTATAGTTATGCTACTCGTTTACCTTTGGATATCATAAAAGGAGGCTCCCTCTGTTTATAGGAAAACAAAGATGTTATAATTATTCAATCAGGGAATAGGTGCATCACGAGCCCACAGTTGCCTTTTTAACAAAGTTGAATTTTGCCAATATTCATGAGCTATGATTTATGATAGGTATGAGTTGTCATATTATAGTTTATGATAGCTATGAGTGATCATTTTATGGAAGTCACGGTTCAATGAACCAGATTAGGTAGATCGCTATTAATTAATTGATGAGTCTCTATAAATTCATTATTTTTAAATTATATAAGTGGTAATTCAATTATTATTATTATAGTTTAGGGCTTATTAGCTGCATCGACAGTAGCTGCTACAATGTGTAGCAGATTCTCGAGAGTAGTTGCTATAATGTATAGTAGCTTCTCGAGAGAAGCAACTATAATGTATAACAGCTAATTGGCAGTAGCTGCTACACATTGTAGTAGCTACTGCTAACTAGCTGCTACAACGTGCAGTAGTGGCTGCTACAAAGTACAGCAGTAGCTGCTACAACATGCATCAATAACCAATACATGTTAAATATTTTGACTAATTTAAAACGATTCTAAATATGCTTTTACCAAGTTGTTTAAAATATCAAAAATATTTTAACACATGTAGCAACTACTGTGTACTGTAATTTTAGTAATTTTGACTAATTTAAAATGATCTTTACGGATACTAGATTTTACAATATGTAGCAGCTAGTAGCTATTTGGATAGTAACTGCTTTAACGTTTAGTAGCTACTTGATTTGATCCAGATAAAAAGCTAACATTGATATGATCTATTATTGTTTGAAAATGTAGAGTAACATCTTATTGAGCGTAAAATAAGAAAGAGTTGGAGGCTTTTGTTGGGTTGAGATATATAAAGGGAATAATATTAATATCATAAACAAAGATAATAACAGAGGACAAACAAGAAGATCTTAAGCCAAAAAGGTAATACAAATACAAAAGTTTCGAAAGGGCTACAGCTACACTTCAGTCATTTGATTTATAGCATCCTCTAATGCTACATTAACTTGGGATAGTTGTCGTCGCAGTTGCACAAGTTCAGTTTAATTTTTTTCTCTCATAAAAGGGTAGCATCGATAGGGAGTTCTTCCTGCTAAAGAAGGGCAAGATTAATGAAGTTCACAAGAAAAGATATTTCACTCAGTCTGTCATGCCTAGAGGGTATATTTGTCCGACAAATTGGACGATACCCCCTAGTGACAATATGTGAAATAATCGACATCACACCAATTCAAGCCAACATAAAAAAATACCGATATAATATAACAACACCAAGTCACAAATGACAATGCGTGTATGTATGCATGTCCATGTGAAACATTCAAAAAAATCAAGAACAGAAAGAACTATAATTATAAGCAACGGAAACCATAAAAAGAAACAACTCAACATAAATTCAACTCGAGCGGGACTGGCAAGCAGGATCTCTAAGCGACACAACACCTCCTCTATCTGCTAACCTGAAAGTCAAGGGAAAAGAAAAAGGTAGTGAGTACAACCACTCAGTGGATAGAAGAAGATAGTGCATGAATTGTTGGAACCCCAAGGTATTTTGATGTGATCAAACAAGTTAAGCTAGGTCCTGCGTTGTCTAACCCTTGTGTCTAAGTGTGCAGGAGCTTAGGAACACAGGAAGTCGAGCGGAAGACGCGGCTAGCGAGAAGGACGGCACAGGGAGAGAGCCGACGGGCTCGGTGCGTCCGAGGGACAAGGTGACCGTGGAAGAGTACACCGGTGGATGAGAAGAACGTGTGCGGCGTTCGAGGGACGAGAAATCGGGAAGAAAGGCTGCTCGAGGAGAAGGTCGAAACTTGGGTTCGGGTGAGCCCTATTCCGGATGGCCGAGATCACCCAAGCTAGCGGAATCAGAGCGAACAAGACCCGGACCGAGACTAGCTGAACCGGAGACAAAAAAGTCAACCTGTGTTGACTTCAGGGCTCAGGGCACCCTGAGCAGTCCGGGGCGCCCTGAGCAGCCCGGGGCGCCCTGAGCAGCCCAGGGCGCCCGGAACCCTTCCGGGCGCCCGGACCTGGATTTTGACCAGGATCGCGTCAAACGCGATCTGATCCTTGGGGGATAAAATTTTATCCCTCCCAGGGTGTCCGGAACCCATTCGGGGCGCTACGACCAATGCTATAAATATAGCACTGATCTGCACAGTCAAATCAACTCACTTGTAATCAGTTTTCTCTGTGCTTTCATTTCTGTTTCTTTTATTTGTGCTGTCAACGCTATAAGAGGCTACTCCGCCCAAAGGAGAATCAGATAGTGTGCCATCTTTGCCTTGGATTAGCAATCCTCTGATTGCAAATCAAGTAAACCCTCTGTGTCTGATTTGCATTTTATTAGTCTCTTTATTTTTTATTACAAGTTCTTTTGAATTAGTCGATATATCCAAGAAAGGTTTGTGTTTTTCTTGTAAGGCAATTCACCCCTCCCCTCTTGCCGGCCTCCAAAGGGACCTACAAGTGGTATCAGAGCAAGGCGCGCTTCAGGAGGACTAACCGTCGATCGAAGCAACGAGATGGCCGGACCAAGCATCGTTCCACCAAAATTCGAGGGGAACTTCGCAGACTGGAAGCGTCGTATGGAGGTATTCCTAAGAACTGATTTCGAAATTTGGTTTATTATGAAATATGGTTTTTTAGCTTCGACGAATCAAGATGGAGAAGAAAAAGAAGAGTGCAATTGGACAAAAAAGGAGCAGAATGAATCTGTAGCAAACAACCGTGCGGAATATCACCTGCTGAGCGTGTTACCGCCTCAAGAGGTCAACCGCATCGGAAGCTATTCTTCTGCTAAAGAACTTTGGGAAAAGTTCCTGGAACTCCACGAAGGCACGTCTGAAGCGAAGCTCGCTAGAAGAGACATCCTCCGGAACAAGTTGATGAACATTCATCTTGAAAAAGGTGAGAAGGTAGCCAATCTACACGCGAAGGTAAAAGAACTAATTACTGATCTCGAGAACCTCGGAGAAACCGTAACAAATCGAGACAGCATACGCTACGCACTCAACGCGTTTCCCAAAACTCCGGAGTGGACATCAATCGTCGACGCCTACTATATTTCAAAAGACCTGGAGGTAAGTACTTTAGAAGAGTTGTTTTCTACTCTTGAGTTACATGAAACCAGGTGTGCAGCTACAACAAAAGACTCAAGTTAGATAATGGCGCTGAACGCAACCAAGAAGGATGAACTCGAGTCAGACTCCGAAGAAGACCAAGAAGCATATATGGTAAGAAACTTTAAAAAGTTTTTTAGATCTAATAAATTTAAAGAAATGCAGAATAAAAAGAATCCAAGAAATAGAAGAAAAGTGTGTTGCTACCAGTGTCAAAAGGAAGGACACTTAAGAGAGGATTGCCCAGAACTAAAGAAGGACAAAATGAAGACACCCAAGAAACACAAGAACCTAAAAGTCACTTGGAACGACACTTCATCATCTGAGTCCGAGATTCAAGAATATGCCAGGATAGCACTGATGGCAAGCTACGAAGGACAAAGTACATCAGAACCCAGCATCGATGAAGGGGGAGCGACCTCAGATTGAAGTAGCGAAGTAGGGGGAGATTCAGACTTTAAGTCTGATATGGTAAGTGAGGTATGTCTCTTACCTCCTGATGAACTTTACTTTGGTATTAAGGCAATGGCTAAATCCATGTATAAATTAGAAAATAAAAATACCAAATTAGAAAATGAAATTTTAGAAACAAAAAGAATTTTGGCAAAATCATGTCTTATAGAGGATTTTGATAAATTGAAAATTGAAAATGAAAAACTAAAAGAAGAAATAGAAAGATTGAAAAAATCTAATGGTTCAAATATTTCTACTTTTAGAAATTATAGAGGTTTAAATTGGTATTATAGATTTCATCAAAATCAAATTAGAAATATATCAAAAGTTTATGTACCTAGGAAATACTTAGTTAATCCTATAGGTAGGAACCTTTATTGAGTTCCAAAAACATGTTTAACTTGAATTTTAAATTAAACTTAGCAAGAAAGTTAAACAGATAGTTTCTTTATGAGGCTTTGTCTAAGGAAGTGGCTGTTGCTCCAATAACCAAGAAGACCTAGTGCCTCGCCACGACCTGGAAACTAAAACACTGAAATCAAATGTTTAATTAACTTTCTGAAAAAGTATTAAAGTTAAAATTAAATAATGCTTGAAAGTTTTTAAACAGTTGTTTTGAAAATTTTTGTTTAACTTAGAAAATGTTTCTTTTGCAAATATGCTTTAAAGGATTATTCAATTTGTTTTAGAAAATATTTTCAAAAATATTCAGTTTTAAAAAAAATATATCTTTAGAAATTAAATTTTTTCATATTTTTAACTTAGAATTTTTTTTTGCCTTAGAATTTTTTTTAAAAATTACCTTAGAATTTTTTTTTAAGGAAATGTTAAAATAAGTTTTAAACTTAAATTTTAAGCAATTTTTGTTAACACTTATGTTTTTTTTTTCTGAAAAATGTTTTACTTAAATTTTTCTCGAAAGAAAAATTCTGAAGAGTGTCTTTACTTAGCCATTTTGCTTAAATTTTTTTTATACTTAAATTTTTTTTTAGGTGAGAATTTACCTTAGACTTATTTTTAACCCCAATTTCTATGTGATCAAAGGGGGAGAAGTATGTTAAGTCTAGGGGGAGGTAATATAATTTTTCAATTGAAAAATATTTGGACTTATTTGAATATTAACTGTTTTTATTTCATCTGTTTTACCCTAACTTAACTTGGGTTGCTCACATCAAAAAGGGGGAGATTGTTTGAACCCCAAGGTATTTTGATGTGATCAAACAAGTTAAGTTAGGTCCTGCGTTGTCTAACCCTTTTGTCTAAGTGTGTAGGAGCTTAGGAGCACAGGAAGTCGAGCGGAAGATGCGGCTAGCGAGAAGGACGGCACGGGGAGAGAGCCGACGGGCTCGGTGCGTCCGAGGGACGAGGTGACCGTGGAAGAGTACACCGGTGGACGAGAAGAACGTGCGCAGCGTTCGAGGGACGAGAAACCGGGAAGGAAGGCTGCTCGAGGAGAAGGCCGGAACTTGGGTTCGGGTGAGCCCTATTCCGGATAACCGAGATCACCCAAGCTAGCGGAGCCAGAGCGAACAAGACCCGGACCGAGACGAGCTGAACCGGAGATGAAAAAGTCAACCTGTGTTGACTTCAGGGCTCAGGGCGCCCTAAGCAATCCGGGGCGCCCTGTGCAGTCCGGGGCGCCCGGAACCCTTCCGGGCGCCCGGACCTGGATTTTGACCAGGATCGCGTCAAACGCGATCTAATCGTCGGGGGATAAAATTTTATCCCCCCAGGGCACCCGGAAACCATTCAGGGCGCCCCGACCAGTGCTATAAATATAGCACTGATCTACACAGTCAAATCAACTCACTTGTAATCAGTTTTCTCTGTGCTTTCATTTCTGTTTCTTTTATTTGTGCTGTCAACGCTGTAAGATACTACTCCGCCCAGAGGAGAATCAGATAGTGCGTCATCTTTGCCTTGGATTAGCAATCCTCTTATTGCAAACCAAGTAAACCCTCTGTGTCTGATTTGCATTTTATTAGTCTCTTTATTTTTTATTACAAGTTCTTTTGAATTAGTCGATATATCCGAGAAAGGTTTGTGTTTTTCTTGTAGGGCAATTCACCCCTCCCCTCTTGCCGGCCTCCAAAGGGACCTACATGAATAACATACTAATAGGATATCAAAGGATGTAGTCTCAGGTATAATACTTACTAATCAAAGTAAGTGTCCCAACATAATCATCAGTTAACCAAAAGTATAATCAATAATATAGTATTTCACTAACCTGCTCAACTGAGTATGACCAACAAATCGGGAGTACATATAGTACATCCAAACATGCACGCACAAATATATGATCGACATATAGCAAGTATATAACAAACACTGACTGTGGGAGAATATTCTACCATGGATGGTCCTGTGGGCAATAAGGGTAAATGACTAGTCACTGTCCACGGGAGAACGCTATACCACGGATGGTCCCTTGGATGGATAGGGCAAATAACTAGTCACTGTCTGTGGGAGAACGCTCTACCACGGATGGTCCCTTGGGTGGACAGGGCAAATAACTAGTCCCTTGGGTGGACAGGACAAATATATGATCGACATATAGCAAGTATATAACAAACACTGACTGTGGGAGAATATTCTACCATGGATGGTCCTGTGGGCAATCAGGGTAAATGACTAGTCACTGTCCACGGGAGAACGCTCTACCACGGATGGTCCCTTGGGTGGATAGGGCAAATAACTAGTCACTGTCTGTAGGAGAATGCTCTACCACGAATGGTCTCATGGGTAGACAGGGTATATACCAATGGTCACTAATGACTCTCTCACCCACGCATGGGAGACAGGATATACTAATTGTCACTAACGACTCTCTCAACCACGAATGGGAGATAATGGTCGCCAAGGTATAACAACCAAGGGTCTAGTAGGATCCTCGAAATCCTACACTATATTATAATTCTACTAATGTATAGACATGAGCCTATATAACAAGTAAGGGTCTACTAGGATACTAGGTTACCCTATATTATGATGTAATCCTACTAATATATAGGCAGAAAATAAATAATCACATCCCCAAGTTACTAGTCATCTACCTAGTGGAATACACTACCCTTCTGCTAGGGAGTGATTTCCATCAAGTATAGGTCAGTGTAATCTCACTAACATATATGCCCTTGCATACAACTATACTACCTATAAGATCAATGACCTATAAGCACGAACCTAAGTATATAACCATACTATAACATAATTTCACGAACATAAGTTATAGGGCCAACTAACAACAAGGGTCTATTAGGATACTCAACATCCTACACTACAGCATGAAATAATAAATGAAGGTTTAACAAGATGCTCGATATCCTATACTACGATATGATCATCCTAACAATAAACACAGAGTCAAATCATCTACTAAGGGATCTAGTAGAATATTCATTGTCCTACACTACGGTATGGTAATATCATGTACATCTATAAACACAATCATGAATATTAAGCATAACTACATAGCTATGAACAAATGATCAATATATAAGGATAACCAATAAGGTATCAAACTCAGGAGTCATATAGGACAGACTTAAGGTAAGCGAGTATCTGTTACTCATCAAAATATAACAGTAAATAATCATGCACTATAATCAAAGCTATCAAGAAGATAAACAGAATCTACCCACCTCGATGTAGCGTGTCTAGATTGTCTTCAAGTCCAAAGTCTACCTTGAGCTCGAATCTTACAAGTGTCAAGAACGAAGCCAATCTAAGTAAAATAATAATCTTGGTTATCAATCTATTGTTTAATTTCTATGTTAATATATTAATCCCTCCATCAATTGAATTATAATTTAATCATGTAATCTCAATTAATCAATTAATTATTAAACATCTAATCCATCCATTAATCTCAATTAATCAGCCATTTAACCCAACCTAATTACTTATCTAGCTTATTATTTCAATTAATCAAATAAACTTGATTAATCATTCGATACTATTAATTAATAGTTAATCGATCTATTTATTAATCAATCTTAATCAATCAACATTTAATAAACTTCTCAATTAAAATACAAATTAATTAACCAAGAATTTAACCAACATTAATTAATTAGATTTACTAAATCTATAATCAGGATTATTAATCAATTCATTGGTGAGTTAACCCAATCAACTCAACCTAACCTTAGTTAATCCGAAATCACAAAATAAACCTATGTTAATCAAAACATTTAATTAATTACCTAAATTCTTCCTCTTTGATGGAGGCTCTCGGCGAGCTGGTGCTGGTGATCGATGGTGGCACGGATGGCCGGCAGGCAACAAATTACTATGGCCGTGTACAGGATTGGGGATCCCGATTGAGGAGATCGACGACTACAACAGTGCGCAGGATCGTGCTCGACAACGCTGGGAGCATGAAACAATGAGTTAGGTTGATAGATGATTTATAGGAAAAATGGTTTTAACAACATTTACTCTTGATAAAGATAACTCAAACTGAAGCATCTTTTTGAAACTATAAAAAGGGTCATCAAAAGACTCGTTAGGTTATGTTCAAACAACTCCTCAAAACCTATAAAAAGATAGGATAGAGAGTAAAGATAAGGATAATCAATCATCGGACCTTAAATCCTACTATGCACCTATTGTGCAGTAGCTACTACAATATGTAGTAACTTAAAATTTATCAAAAAAAAAAAAAGAATACAAGCCCTAAACCCTAATAAAAAATTATGCAATAATCTTTCCTTACAATAGGATGAAAAATCTTTTATTTTGATAAATTTTAATCTACTATACACTATAGAAGCAACTGCACAGTTGCTACTAACAAGCCTTAAAACCCTAATAAAAAAACATGCAATAATCTTTTCTTACAATGAGGTGAATACTCTTTTCTTTTGATAAATTTTATTTTTTGATTATATAATTTGCAGAAAACTTGTCAAATATCATTTAATTCTTTAAGAAATCAATTTCATGTTGTAGCTATACTTTTGATTTCATGTTGTAGTTATAATCGAAAGTATACAATATGGAATATACTTTTGATTTCATGTTGTAGCAGTTATTGTCCAGTAGCTGCTATAACATGAAATATACTTATTGTTGGTGTGGAAAGCACAAGATGATCGAACATGTGTTTTAATTATGTCAAAAGGTTCAAAGTTAAGGTTATTTGTTGTCTGACAAGTTTGAATGAAATTGCAGGAAAGTCCTAAGTGTTCTTATGCAAAAGTCCTAGCTACGGTTAGGCAAGTAGAAACCCCTAGGGGGTGGTAACCCTGAGTGAGAAAAAGTTCTAGTTGCGGTTAGGTAAATGGAAAACCCTAGGGGTGGTAACCCTAAGTCCTAGGGGGTGGTAACCCTAGGCAGAGAGTCTTGGCAGGTCGAGCGCTTCGGGTGAAGACTGGATGGGTTGGGGATCAAACGTCCAGCGAAGAAGTCCTAAAGACTTTTGCGTGTCGGTATACTTTTATTTATTGCATTTCAAGTGTACTTTGATTTGTAAATTTCCGAAGCTATAGTGATTGCCCATCGAAAGCACTTACATGCGGGCCTTGGAGTAGGAGTCGCCACAGACTTCGAATCAAGTAAAATCTTAGTGTTTGTATTTGATTTTTATTATTCCGCTGTGTATCTTTGATCGATTATTGCAAAACGAAAGTGAAAGCCACGAGCGTTATTCACCCCCCCTTCCTCCCCCTCTAGCGCTTTCTCGATCCTACACTTTTACTCAACGTGTAACAACTATCTATCCAAGTAGTTACTACATGTTGTAGTAGCTAGGGCTTGTATGTTTAGTATAAATCCTAATAATATATTAGGATTAGAGGGAATTACAACATAAAATGAAACAACTTACCATAGAATGAATTGTGGAAAATGATGTTTGACAAGTTTCTTGCAAATTATATAATCAAAAAATGGTAAGAAAAGGTTGTTTGAACTATCCAGGTAGCTGCTATACATTGTAGTAGTTAACTGTCCAAGTAACTGCTACACATTATAGAAGCTAACTGTCCAAGTATCTATTACAAAATGTAGCAGCTAATTGTCTAAATAGCTGCTACACGTTGTAGCAGTTAGGACTTTTACGTTGTAGCATAAATCTTAATAATATATAAGGATTAGAGGGAATTACAATTTAAATTAAAATGACTTACCATAAAATCAATTATGGAAAATTGAAATTACTTAAATTGACAAGTTTCCTGCAAATTATATAACAAAAAAATTATCAAAAAAGATTATTAACATTGTAAGATGTACATTGTAGGCTTCAAAATCTCTTTTTACCTCATTTTTACTCTCAAAGAACTTGTGTATAGTGCCCTTAAAATTATTAACTTGTGTAGATGCTTTTATCCAGATGTTATAAACACCCGACTGATGCCTAATAAAGACAACATATGTTTTCCCCCATATTAAATAGACCGTTTAAAATCACATATAAATAATATATTGGAATTAGAGGAAATTATAACTTAAAATGAAACGACTTACTATTAATTATGAAATATAGGAAATGATGTTTGGCAAATTTTATAACTAAAAAATTTAAAAGTTATCAAAAAAAGATTATACTTCATTGTAAGAAAAGGTTTTTTGGACTGTTCAAGTAGTTGTTGTTGGTGTCATGTCCGAGGGTATACTTATCTTCCAAAGTGGACGGTACCCCCTAGTAACAATATATAAAATAATTGATATCAAATCACTTAAATACAACACAACAAGCTAAAAATGATAATGTGTATGTATGCATGTACATGTAAACGTATTAATTTAACGAAAAGCATAACCAACGACATAAACATTCGATACCAAAAGAAAACAAAACTATAAGTAGCGGAAAGTAAACTAGCAACTCATATAGAAATTCAAACTCGAGTGAGCCAGGACCTCTGAGCGACACAATACCTCCTCTATCTGCTAACCTGAATGTCAAAGGAAAAAAAATAAAGGGTAGTGAGTACAACAACTCAGTGGATAGAAAAAAAATAGTGCATTAATAATATACTGTCAGGAAATTAAAGGATGCAGTCTCGGGTAATGCTTACTAACCAACATAAGTGTCCCAACATAATCACCAGCTAACTAAAAGTATAACTAATAGCATAACACTTCACTAACCTACTCAACCAAGTATAACTAACAAATCAAGAGTACCTATAGTACATCCAAACCTGCACGAACAAATGCATGACCGACATATAGCAAGCACTTAACAAATATTAACTGCAAGAGAAACACTCTACCACGGATAATCCTGTGGGAAGATAGGGTATGTAACTAGTAATTGTCTGTGGGAGAACGCTCTACCATGGATAGTCCTGTGGGTAGATAGGGTATATACTAATGGTTACTAACGACTCTCTCAACCACGAATGGGAGATAATGATCGTTAGGACATAACAATGTAACGATAAGCAAAAAAAAGTATAATTACATCCAATATAACACTCTATAGCCACACCTTGGTCTAACATCACTAGCGTACAAGCATAGGCCTAAATAACTACAAGGGTCTATTAGGATACTCAATATCTTACACTATAGTATGAAATAATAAACAAAGATTTAGCAAGATGCTCGATATCCTATACTTGGTATAATCGTCCTAACAATAAGTACAAACTCAAATCATTTAGGAGTCTAGTAGAATATCCAACGTCCTACACTATGGCATGGTAATATTATGCATATATATAAACACAATCATAAATAACAAACATAACTACATAGCTATCAACAATAGGTTAACATATAATGACAAATAATAAAGTATCAAACTCATGAGCAATATAGAACATATTTAAGGTAAGCGAGTAATTACGACCTAATCAAAATGTGACAGTAAACAATCATGTACTATTATCAAACCTCTCAAGAAGACAAGAAGGATCTACCCACCTCAAATGTAGAGCGTTCAAACCGTCTTTTAATTCTTCTTGAATCTGAATCGACATATAAAGGCATGAAGAATATCTAAGGTTCCATTATCAATTACTCATCCCATTGATTAATTAATCAACCTAATTATTAATTAACCCCAATGGATTGATAACCACTCAATTAAACTTGGGTTTAATCAAACAGTAAACTTAATCGTCCCATCATTATGTATCAATCTATTATCACCTAATTAATCCTCAAATATCACAATTAATTTCTTAATCCCATGATTAATAAATCTAACTATAAATAAATCAATATTAATAAATATATTGATTACGGGGCTGATCATCAATCTATCTGTTAATCAAACTATGGATTTATTAACCAAATATTTAAATCATCAACGGTTAATTAATCAACTTATAATTCTAATTATTCAATTCTATTAATTAATACATCAATCAACATATTAATCCTTAAACTCAAATACCAGAATTAATAATCATTAGTTTAATCCAATTACTATTTGATTAATCTACGAATTAATCAAACTACTATAGGAAATCAATGAATTCATTACTTGCCATCAGTTGGATTTCTTGCGTCGCCGAGGGAACATTGCCAGCAGTTGGGCGGCGCCAGTCCTCCTCGCAGTGGAACAGCGCCGTCGTGCGCATGGTGAAGGAGAGACGTGAAGGGGAGAAGACGCCAATGTCTGCCAGTTGCATGGGGAGGGGAGCAAGGCCTACGGTCAACGCACAGGAGACGTCGTCCATCACGCTACGGGCCGACATGGCAAGGTGGCGCCTGGGTGCGCCGTCGTGAGCTTGGGCGAAAGAAAGAGACGAAGGAATAAAAAAATAAACTTAGGTTTAAGATTATAAGGTATTTTGGAATAGACCTTTCTCTTGCCTTATAAAATCTAAAATATTTTTTTTAATTTAAAATTTTTTTAATAAATTTTATAAATTCATATCAACTTAATTCTTGATAAATTATCCATTAAAATATATTTATTTTCCTTAAAATAGTTTAAGTATGTCAAATTTTAATTATTTTAAATCTTTTATATTTTTTGGTATATTACAGACTGCGTTAGGCAGGCTAGAGGGGGTAAATAGCGTTAAAAGAAAGTTAGACAAATCTCTTGCTTACGCTTAGTAATCAAATTAATTAAATAATTAAAATAAACAACATAAAAATAAAGAGGCTCAAAAATTTTACTTGGTTTGTAACCGGGGAGTTTACTAATCTAAGGCGGTTGAAAGCTCAACAAAAATTTCCTTCGTTTAAGGCGAAGAAGTCTCTTACTGTCTTACACACTTTAAAAGCTCAAGAATTACTAAAAGGATGGATACAGTGATTGATTTCTAATTTCTAGCTTTAGGAAATTTTTTATAACCTCTTGAAAAAAGTTACCATTGCTTAGAGGCGCCTCTAAAACCATCCAGGGTGCCTCCAACGTGGATAAAATTTTATCCACGTTCCAACAGTTAGACAATGACTCTGACTTGTTAGAGGCGCCTTCAATGTCATTGGAGGTGTCTCCGCGCCTTCGCACCTTTTCATCTGAGGTGCCTCAAACACAATGGAGGTGTCTCAAGTCTTCAAGATCAACCTCCAAGTTGATCTTCTTTGATCCCGCTTGCTTGGGTGATGCTCCGATCATCTAAAGTTGAGCTCACTCGAACCTAACTCCGACCTTCTCCTCGAACAGGCTTCCTCATTGGTTTCTCATCCCTCAGATGTGGCATGCGCTTCCTTCTCGTCAACTGGTGTACTCTTCCGCAACACCTAGTCTCTCAGATGCACTGAGCCCGTCAACTCACTTCCCATGTCATCATTCTCACTAGTTGTGTCTTCCGCTCAACTTCTTATGTTCCTAAGTTCCTATACACTCAGACACAAGATATCAAAACTGTAAGACCTAACTTAACATGGTTGACCACATCAAAATTAACTCAGGGTACTTACAACTGCTACACATTGTAGCAACTATGGTTTATATAATGTAACTGCTACACATTGTAGCAACTAATTTTCCAAATAGCTGCTACACGTTGTAGTAGCTAGGGCTTGTATGTTGTAGCATAAATCTTAATAAAAAAATATTGAACAGAATTAAAAAAACAAATAGTGGAGTGGAAAGACTTATAATCGAGAATGGAGAGAAGTGGTATGCAAAGCAGTGTCAGCTTTGTTTGCAGTGACAATTTGGAGAGCTTCCAGTTAGCTCGAGAACAAGCATGCAGCTATAAGTTGTGCTTATCTTGCACCGCCTTTGCTTTGCTTGCCAGCAGGAGCGAGAGCGGCAAAAGAAGATGGCAAAGGAAGGCGCGAGAGCGAAGCAAATTTAGATTTGAGAAAGTCAAGAGATTAAAAGTCGAGCCACAAGTTTTGAATAGAGAGCAAAAGGGGAGAGAGAATAAAAGAATTTAATAATGTAAAGAAATCAAGTTGACAACACCACATAAATGTATCGCTCACGGTCATGCAGGAGGTGTCAGACAATATATAGAGAGAGAGAGAGCACGCGCGCAAGAGAGAGAGAGAAGGTATTTGATGGCATCTTCCTAACTAAACATTATAGAACTCCTATTAGGATATGTTTAGTAGAGAAAATTAAAATATGAAAAGGAAGACCATTTGATTCAAATGAAGTAAGTCGTAGAAACAATAAAAATGGGAGAGTAATTTGGTTTTGAAAAAGTATACATTATTGTGTGAGGGGTTTAACCTTATCGCTCAAGGAATGCACCTTGTGGTTAAAGACCAAAAGAAGGTTTCCACATTGCATCAGAGATCTTCTTTGCTAGTTTGCAAACGAATGCAACCTTGAATAGAGGGGTCTAACATGCTGGGCTAGGAGGTGATCTTTGGCGTGGATGATATGTTCGTAGAGGAAGCCAACATTTATTTTCAGTGCTAAATTGCAGGCAATTGAGCTTGGAATACAGCATATTCGGGAAATTGGATCAAGGTTGACCTTGGTTGAAACGAATTGTCTTCTTGCTAGCAAGCTACTGAACAGGGCAGGGCATGGCTTCAAGCAAAACACCTATAAGCATCTCATCAAACACCTATTATCTTTGCTATCCTTGGACCAAAGAGTTTGGATCACTCACCTTACAAGAGAAGATGGCGAATTGGACGACAATCTATCATGGGAAGCCTTATTAAACAATTTCACCCATGTCTAGTCACAAGTGGTGCGGGGGACAATTGCTCAATTTCACTCACTCTAAATAAAGATTGTCCGGCCACCTTCTGACTAAAGAAGACTTGTTGTAAAATCCTGTCTGAATTGTTCTATTTTATTAGTTAGATACTCTGTCACCAGACATTAATCACTTTCCATGGGACCTTAAACAGATCAGCTTGCTAGACATTCTTCATTAATCAAGACCTGCTTCTCTGCATTACTTTGCGCAATTGTCATTACAATAAAGAAAAACAATGGATAAAAAAAATAGTAAGAGAATATACGCATTAAGATCACCATTTTGAAATCAGCTAGAAAGGGACTACAGGCAGTCCCCTGGCTTCGTATCCATCTGTCACACTATACATGCAATCGACATAATCAGCATTCCGTTCCAACAAGAACAGCTACCTTTCTTGGCTATTTATCAGTTCCTGTAAATAATTGTAGGGCAAAGTAAAACAACTGTATAGAAGCGATCTCCGTAACTTGAAGGATAAGTCCACTACCTCGGGGAGATGGGATGCTGGTTTAGTATTCAACTCCGAAGTCACTTCGGAATTTCTTGCTTCAGACTTCTCATTTGAATACCTAGATTGATTGTCAAGAAGAATACAAACTAAGATACAATTGGACAAGATGATAGAGAACAATGCTAAATGTATTGACAGGAAATGGTGTTTATTCTTACGTCGAGAGGATCGTCACCCATATTAACTCCACACAATCCACCCAAAGAAGTCTTTGTTCAACTGTAACAACACCATAAGTAATCAAGTGTGCAAAAGGCCAAAGCTTCCACCCTGCCTGTTAAGCCAGAAAAGTTAACCATTTGTGTTTGTACTGACAATTGTTACATAGAATAACAAGGGGAAAGGTCCTTACAGTTAACATGGGCCAAAATGTAGCCTTCAATTCACTAAAAATATTTGCCGGAGATTCAAAACGCAAGAAGCCCAACGCTACATAGTAGATACTGTTCCATATGGCAGACCATGCAGTCTGGTCGAACACCACCTTAGCAGGCACAACCCACCAGTCTTGGAAAGGAAAAAGTGCCTGAAATGAGGGATTACTCCATTGGATTAGTGTTGTAACATAAGTGCCAGAATTAGCACTCATGGTATAAAGAAGAAACATCAGTAATAAATATTAGACGGTGGCAGAAGTCTACCTCGCAGAAGTGGTAGTAATAATGAGAAAGTGACCCGTGAAGAGAAAATCCTACGAGCCCTGATCTGAACATGCGAGCACGATCGAATTCAAAGAGTGGTTTTCCTTCATAGCACTGCATCAACATTTATAAATTACACGATTAAGATGGAATGCATCTGAACATATCCTTTAACTTGTAAAAGATTGAGCGAAATCCACCTGGGCAATCCAATCGCCTAGAGAATAAACAACACCACTTATCATCATTTTTGCAAGAACTGGATTTGTTTTTAAAGATTGCTCATAGGCAGCCCAATTATGTTGGGGTACATACCTAAGTATCTCATACAACGTCCAACCCTGAAATGGATCAAGACAACAAGAGGAGACAATGAGCTTAGCCGCCAGTAATTACCTACTTTGACACAAGGAAAGCCAATGACAATGTATAATACTACATTGTTTTTTATTTTATTTGTATATTCTAATCTTTAGTTTTCAGATAAACTGTTAAGAACACTGAAGTCTAAAGCTAAAATTAAGAAAACATGCACTATAACAAAAGGCCACAAGAACAATTAGTACAACAAAAATCCTGTCAGCATAACCAAATATCTTCTTCAATGCCTGCAACCAACTCATTATATTTGTTACTACATTGTATATTTTCAAACTTGTGTGGCACTGTTTAGTACTCATGAACTCTTTCTTGTTGACGATACATGCTTTGAGTAAATAAGAAGGCATATCGAACTACTAAATGGATCAGCAACATAAATGAGTCTCTTGGTGGCAACCAAGAGACTCATTTATGTTGCTGATCCATTTAGTAGTTCGATATGCCTTCTTAAGCAACCAGATGGTGGTTATTACTCAAGCAACCAGCAAGGCCACTGTTGATTTGCTTCTGTCGGGTTCTATTGATTTGGATAAAGATCACATATGAAGAAATTATCATGTATAGTTGCAAAATGTGCAAACTGATTGCACCATAAACCTATCTAGTATTTGAAGCATTACTTATGTGAATTACAAATACACATCACAATTTTGATAATGTAATTTGGAAAGCCTACCAAATTGAGATTAACAAATCAAGTGGTTTGAGTACCATTGCATTCTTTCTGAAATTGTTGCCCAATTTTCATAAGAACAATATGATTGCAATCAGAAAGTTTAACTTTTTGCAAGAACAACACTTGTTTATATCCATAGTGATTTATGCTTTGAATAAAACTCAGTCCTCTTAACAAGAGAACGTAATGTGTCCAACAATTTGTATCAGAATTTGAAAAAAAATACACATTTAGACAATTTTAAATCAATTTTGTAGGTGTTATCAAAATATCATATCATACTACGTGGCAGTCGTTTGGTGTTTTATTTTTTTTTCTCTAAATCATCATCAATCCTTTTTGTTTCTTTCTTTCTTAGTTATTCAAATTTCTTCATATTTCCTGACCTTTTGATTTTTATCCTTGGATTATTAGATTTGTTTGTATGCCTAGTTTTATTCAATGGGAAATTCTTTTGGCTTTAGCTACAGGAAGCTTTAAAAGTTACTACAATATAAATGTAACAAGTGTAGGTCTTTCTCAAATCCCATTTCAAATTTTTTACCTTCTATTACTTAAATTGTATATCCTTTTTTAATCATGAGTCAGGAATAGATCATTTATCAAATCAGTCAATCTTATTTCTAGAGCAACAACAAGCCAAGTATCCCAATTGTTTCAAGTAATTAAGGTTCAAGGATCCTATGCCACCATTCAGTTCAATGTAAATCCTTCCATTGACTTTCTACATTCATATCCCTATATACTAAGGCCATTTTGATCATCTTTGGTTAGGTTAAGGCTATATCTCTGTCTCAGTCAATGATATTCTCATATTTATTTTGACTATCTTTCTTTATCAAATGATTTTTTTTTTAAATTTCAGTCTAACTTTACAAGAATGAAAATCAAATAACAACTGAATATCTTAATGAATGACTGCACAGGCAATAGAAATTACATGTATTTAACCATTTTCATCGAGGGATAACTTCTCCATTAGTCAAAATCATGACAAATCACTATCAACGATAAGGAGGAACTATTTTAGGATATTTGTGCATTGTTGATGGGAACGAATTATAAACCTACAAATGCACTCCTCTACTAAAATGCACAGGTTTCTTTAATTTTGGTTGACAATTAGAAGGACAGCCAAATTCAAAGCAACAAGCAACCTTCTCAAAAGAAACATGAATTTCACAATTAGATTCTTTCTATAAAAGAGAAGCTATACAAGAGTAAAGGAACACGATGTTTCTCAGACAAATTGAAAATAAAGACTTGTTATGAATATATGATACTCCTACCTTGATCCAGAGACTACAGGTTTCTAATTCTTCGTTTTGATACTAAATTTGGCTCTGCAGCAGTAATTAACTAGATAATTGGGAAAAGAAAGCTAAAAAAACATAACTTTCAGCAATCAACTTATCTAACTAAGCATATTAGTGACAGCAATAAAAATCAATTCAAGAAGAAGAAATCGATTCAAATTCCATTTTGGAATAAATAAATAAATAAAAATAAAACGAGCAACTTAACCCACATGCCAATAGTCGCTGTCGATGGTAAGAAGCTTGGTGATGGCGAAAGTCCCGGCGGCAAGAACAATTGCAGCGTTGATAGCCCGGTCCACCGACTTCTCAACGTCCTCCTCGTCCTGTAACGCGGAATATAAACCAACTCCGCCGCTTCCACCGCCACCGAGGATTCCGCCCCCGCTCTCGAGAGCGAAGGCGCCGACTTGGCTGCCAGGCCCCTCGAGGGGCTGCTCCTCCTGCTGCTCCCTCCCGGCGGAGGGGATGACGCCGTCCTGCTGGTCGGTGGAGTCGCTGCTCTGCACGGGGATGACGTCGAGGTCCTCGGCCAAGGCCGAGGCGGCGACGACGTACGAATCCCGGCTCCTTCGGTTGGATCCCTTGGGGGAAGAGATGGAGAGGCGGCGGGAGGAGCACAAAGGCAGCGATGGGATAGCCGCCCTGGTCGGGGGCTTCGACGAAGACGACGACGACGACGACGACGACGATGGACAAGAGGAGGAAGAGGAGAGGGCCAGGAACAATGACTGCTGGGAGATGACGCCGGTGGCCATCGAATCCGGCGTTGGTCGGTGGCAGAACGATCCCGGATTTATCGGCAAAGATGAACTGGCAAACCGCAAGGGATTTTATTTAACTAATAACGAAAATTATTAAATTGGAGGCGGAGGATGATCCAACAATGAAAATAAATCTACGTCTAAAAATATATGTCCTATAAATTTTTAATTTCATTATGTTTGACGGCAGAATATAATTCCACTGGGCTATAAGATTTTGACAAATCTAGTTATCTCAATCTAACGTCCAGAGCGGCAGGAGCCAATCAATTAATGTGGCTGCCTACACACGGTGGCGTCCCCACCAAGAAAGAATCCACTCTCTTCTTCGTGACCGGTAGTTTATGATCACCGTTGCTTTCAAATATCTAATCCACTTATTTATTTATTTATTTGTTTTTTCTGGATTGGACAGCAATGTTTTATCTCAACCATGATTTTAAAAATTTGTATATCCACAAGAATTTCAACGAGTCCAAGTAAACTCTTTGTTCTAATATGTTTACTTTAACTGTTTTTCCCCGCTTAAAGATGTAAATTATTTTTCCCACCCCTCTCTCCTCTGACAGCACACCCCTTTCTCTCTCTCCTATTAAATGACTTTTTTGCTCCTTCCTTTTTAAACAAGTTATTTTATTTTTTTCCAATTTTATTTACTTTCTTTAATTTTATTTTTTTCAATTTTATTTACCTTCTTTAGTTTTATTTTTTTTAAATAAATTTTATTTATTATTTTTTCCATCAATTTTTTTAAAAAATTTTATCCATATTTTACTTTCAAATTTTTTATAAAAAATAACTCCTAAAATCTATTATTAAAAATAAATAAAGATTATAAGATTTCGAATCCTTTATCTCAATATCACCTTTTTCCGTGTCCCACTCATTGTCCCAGTCCATCGTCGGTGGCACCGTCGGCGACCGAACCCGATTAAAACTATATCATAGGGGGAAGGTGAATACGGTCATCATCGACGCGATCAATCCCGAAATTCGGCCAGATTTGAGTAAACTTTTCTTCGTCGACGATATGAGTCCCTGCTTAAATTCGGCCGAATTTCGATGTCAATCGCCCTGATAGCGACCCCCGGGTTCACCTTACCCTAGGGTATAGTTCTGGTCGGGGCGACGACCAGAGACCACCGGTAGTGAGCTTGAGGCGACGAGTAGGATAGGAGGACAGAGAAAATTGGGGACAAAAGATCCAATTTCATATTACGAATATAAAAAAAGCATGACTCTTTTGTCGAGAAAATACTTTAAAAAATGATATAAAGGTAAATAATATAATGGGACCGGGAAGAGAGTGTGTGCGAAAATCTATGATTAAAAAATAAATAAAAGATTATAAATATATAATAAAAAAATTAAAAATAATTAAAAATATAAAAAAACTGATTAAAAAAACAAAAAACAATAAAATAAAACAAAATAAAATAAAACGTGGAGGTGGGAAAAGCACTGCCACTCAACATATATTAATTTATATTTTTATACTATTTAAATTTTTACAAATAATAACTCTTAAAATCTAAGATAAAAAAGAAAGAAAAATTAAAATAAATAATAAAAAAATTATTTAAAAAATAAAACTGATAAAAAAAAAAATTAGTTAAAAAAAAAAATTTTAAAAAAAAAATGAGGAATAAGGAAAAGGATAGAAGGATAAATATCATTCAATTTTATGATGAATCCGGGAAGGAGAGAGTGTCAACAGAGTGGGAAAAACAGCTCTCCTTAACAATACAAATACAATAGAGGAAAAGGGCTACAAGTCTTATCAACATGTTTTCATAACTTTTTGTTATTGTCTTTTCTGTTATATTTGTAACTATTGTTAAAATACTCTTGCGGATCATTGTCGTCTTTTTAATATTCGAAATTTCATTGGTGTTATAGATTGACTTCATCTATTATATTATTAGTACAAATACTGACATAAATTGGTATGAATTAACGGTATTTATTAAAGTGTCGAGTAGGGGTAAACGAATCAAGTTTGTTTGTGAACTTTTCTAGAAAATAAATATTTGATTGATATTTAAAATTATTAAATTTGTTTACACATTTTTTAAATTCAGGTTCAAATTTAAAATATTTTATTCGATTGTTCACAAATTAATTACAAACCGAACTCAAATAGAAGTTAATTATTTTTATATAATTTTAAATTAAATTTACATCCAAATAATATAACTCAAATTTAAATTAATTTTGATTTAGTTCAAAACAAGATTCAAACCCTTGAAATTAAGGAGATGAAAGGATGTCTCTCCTTCATTGCTCAACACTTTTATTTCCTCTATTAATGGAGGTAAAGGAAAAGTATGGGCGTCCAAATCAAAGATGAAAAGTTCAAGGATAATCAGGATTGATCGTGATCGTTCTTCGGGCCGTTCTTCTTACGACAAGAGATCTTGCCGATTTCTTCTCGTACAAATTTCATGATTCATGATTTTTCTGAAGAAAGTTGTCAGCATCACGAGGACACACCAGCGATGGCATTCGGGGGTGGTGATGGCGTCCTGAGAGACCGGCAACACGCCTGTGACCGACGACATGCCAAAGGCTGGTGAACACCCTCTCATGCGTTTTTCTACCTGTAGCACACGCAAACAACCAGGTCGGGCCATTGGCGATCGGTGTCTGGCCTCGGAGAACGCCAGTGACTACGTTGGGAGGTCGATCGACAATCGCTCTGGTTGTCATGCTCGTTGTCTCTAAACTATCCTTCCATTAAACAAGAAATTGTTTGATTTCAAACTAACTTAGATTGAACTGATCTAGTCCAAACTAACTTGGTTTGAACCGGACCACTTGGTTTGAACTAGTCTGGTCTAATCAAATTCATGTCTAATTTAAACTATTAATTGGTTTAACCAGACTAGATTTGTCCAATCAAATCCAGATCTGGTTCAAATCATTGGTTGATTTAACTAGACTAGTTTAATTATTTTAGACCTCAATTTAGTTCAAATCATTAGTTGATTTAATCAGATTAATTTAATTCAATCAGACTTAATTAAATTTAATTAGGATGGATCTTTCCAAATTTAATCAAATGAGTCAGATTTAATCAAAATTGGGTTAGATTGGCTAATAGGACAGAATTAATTAAATGAGCTTGGAATTAAACAAAAAACAGCATATCAGTTATAATTGGGAAAATGGAATAAACTAATGCTTAAGATCTATATCTCAATCGACCAATCTAGTGTATTAGTCAACTGAAACTCCTCAAATAAAGAAAATTTATTTTCCTTATTTGCTTAATTATTCTATGTATTAATTCTATGCATATGTATGAATTGAAATGAACAGTTTTATTACTAATTTGTCTATTTTTTATTGACATTATTATTTTCAAAATCCAGATGTCAAGGATGATATACAGATGACCCGTTGGGAGGAGATTGAGTATGATCCAGTTTACGGACTCGAAGAACTCAATGGATGGTTCAATTGACTATTCTGGAAGCTCGAGCAAGAAGAGTTTTCCCATCCTCGACAATTATAGGATCTGGACTTTGATTCAATCATTGTCAGGGCATTCCACGATGGTAGCACACCATATATAGAGGCGCTTTGAAGGGCGTAATATAGGGATCTTTTGCAAAAAATAACATACATACACAATAAAAAAATCCCTCCAGAGATCCAAGTGAATGTAGAATACATGTTTTGATCGAATTGTTACCTTTGTTACGTGAATGAAATAATCCTTACAGCACTGAAGCTTCAGCAGATCTCAGCACGATGAGAATATCAACGCATTTATGGTATCCTCACAAGGAAGTCCCTCGGTTCTTCTCCAAGAACTTCAGAAATTAGAGAGTTCTCTCTCTTCATACGAAAATGGAAGAACAAGAATGGATAGTCACATGCCGCTCATCATCTTGCTAGAAAATGATTTATACCATGGCAATCCAAGAGACACATATATCTCTTCACCTTCTTGGCATCTTTATGGCTATTTAAGGTAACATTAAAAGAAGAGAAAACACTAACTCTTTATCTTATTCAATAAAATTTTCATCTTTTCCAATGACTCTTCATCTTCTTCGATGAATTCTTTATCTTCTCTGATGAGTATTAGTGTTTATCTCAGTGGGCTCTATAGTTAGATTAGCCCTTAATAAGGTCTGAAATCAATTTTAGAATTAAGGCTCAAATCTATACAATTGTAGTCAAACTAAAATAAATCATTCTCCAAGTCAACATGCTCTTTATGTATGACCTAATAGGTTTTCGTAACGTTGACAGTATTCCTGAAACTAGTTTAGCTATACAAGCAATGTATCATTGTTGTACAAGTGACGAGAATGTCGAGATCCGACCTAACTTGTTTGTCTATTATCTTGTATAATTCAATCCTTCTATACTTGATATTTAGATTGATCAATGAGGTATAGATCATGTCATCTTCTTATCAATCTTTGTGTTTCTTGATCTCTAAGTATACTCACTTAATCAAATGAGCTTAATATTCTATATTGACTTATTTGAGTATGACTATGCATAATAGTAGCCCTACTTAATCAAGGCACCCACATATATCACTTCCGTCATATGAAAGGGATAGATACCATCTACATCACTCAAATCCCTCCACATAAATTATTGCATAGCCAATGATTGACTTTATAGTTCACCTTATTACAGGTGACATTTGTCGATACTGAAGTACACAACTCTTTATGTAGGGAACCGTAGTGACTTCAAGTATAAGGACTATTTATACTAATAATCATTATGAGAATGTTTATGATACTCATATAATGATCTATAAAACATTCTTATTGTGGATCAATTCAATACATATTCTCTAATATATATCCATATGTCAACTTGATATCTTGTATCCATGACTTGTGAGAATAAGTCATCAGTTACCTACATGCTAGTCTTAAATCATTAATATTGCTCTTGTATAGTAATACTTGACTAGGAATAGTTAAGAGTGGTATATATATATATATATATATATATAAAATTTAACAAATTGATTTGTTGTAGACTAGAACCTACTACCCTAGGCATTATTATTCTTATTCAACTAGCACAGATCTGAAGTGAATATAATAACCATAAATATATCTTTTACTAATAAAATATGATACAATATGTAATATATGATAAATTAAATAATAAGTGTTATTAGAAATATAACCTTATTGGATTTTTTGAGATGTAAACGGAGTTCGTATGACTCATTTAAGGGGATGAATTGAATAGGCTTAGAGAAAGCACATTTGATATATCAATTTAGTTGAGGGTTGATTGACTTCATTAACCTAAAGTTAGATTATTTAAGCCTAAGTATATAATGGAAACCCTAGTTACATTTTCCTTATTCCCAAACTGTTTTACCTCTTCCTCCGTCTTCACTCAACGCACGCCTCCTCTTCCTCGAACCGATCATGCCACCGCCTCTCCTTCTCTCCTTCTCATGTCGCCAACCACCCGACATCAAGGTCTCACTAATTTCCTCAGCCAGACTCTCCTCCTTGGACGAGGTCTCAACACCGGCTGCCACAAGCCCTAATGTTCGCATCTCCTTACCAACGAAGCACCCAGCACACCAGTTCGCTACGAGTGAGAGTTGCCGACCTCATGCGTCTCTACCATCGCTCGATCATGCCGAGATCCACCCGAGTGCCTCATCTCTGGTATTCATTCCCCAATTTAGTTGTTGGTTTGGCTGTGTGAGGGATCGCCGCCACCCCACCTCCCAATCGTTGTAACCACAATGACCAACAATAGATGATTGTCTAGCAGTCTATCGTCGCGAGTCCTCTCCAGCAGACAACGCTGTCACAACCCTCCTTTGTCCTGGATTGGCATCTCGGTAGCAAGTTGATTTCGTCAGAGAGGAGGCTGCGAATCGGGATTTGGGGTGAGTCTTGTAAGGTATTGGATTAGCAGAATTTGATTTCATGTTCTATATTAGGATTGTATTCTTAATTTATTTCCCTACCTTCGTAGCTCCAGCTAACACCGATTTGGAGTGATTTGTAGCTCCGACCATCACTGTTTATGAGTGATCCAACCAGCCGACTATTCTTCTCTACGTGATTGACAGCAGTGTTGGCCCCCTAGTTGTATAATAACAAAACGTAAATGCATAAATTAAAAAACAGAGGCAAGAGAATTTATTAGGTTTACAATCAAAGGATTGCTAATCTTAGACAAATGAAGTTCACTCAAGTCTTCTTTGGGCAAAGTAGCCTCTTTACAATGTTGACAACTCACAAAAGTAGTATAACAAGAATAGAAGTCATTTTACAAGTGATGTTTTGTCTACAGAAATCAGGACTGCATTTATAGGCCTGATCCGGGCGTCTGGAAGGGTTCCAGGCACTTGAGTGTGGATAAAATTTTATCCACGTCGCAACAGATCATGATGGAACAGATCTGAATAAAATGTTTGGTTCGGGTGCTTGGAAGGGTTCCGAGCACCTGGACCACCTTCGCACAGGAGCACCTTAGCAAGGCACCCCGGCTGAACAGAGTGGCTCCGGGTGCTTGGACCATAATTAACTTCAAGTTGACTTTTCATCATGGTCTTCCACTTCGGCTCTGCTTACTTGGGTGATTTCCGCCATCCAGAATAGAGCTTACCCGAACCTATTTTTCGGCCTTCTCAAACAATGCTCCGCTTTAGCTTCTACTCCCTCTAAAACGCAGCATGCTTCCTTCTCACCCACCAATGTACTCTTCCGCAGCACCTCATCCCTTGGATGCATCGAGTCTGTCGGTTGTCTCCTGTGCAGTCCTTCTCGCTAGCTGCGTCTTTCGCTCAACTTCTTGTATTCCTAAGTTCTTGCACATAAGGCATCAAAATAACAATAAGACCTAACTTGACTTTGTTGATCACATCAAAATCATCACGGGGTACTTATAATCTCTCCTTTTTTGATGTGGATCAACCCAAGTTAAGTTAGGATAAAACAAGACATTAAATGAAATTGCAAGTTTTGAAACATAAGATATACAATATTTTGAAAAATATACCTCCCCCTTAAACAATCTCCCCATTCTAACTCTCCCCTTTGATCACATTAAAATAGAGGTTTCTTACTAAATTAAGTTGAAATAAGGTCTAAGGAATTTATACTTGAAATTAAAACCTGTGACTTATACTTATGAAAAATTTTGAAAAAGTTATACTCGAAATTCTGATTTTTGTGAAAAAAAACTTTTAACCAAAATAATTCTAAAAATTATTTTATTTGTTGAAAAATTCTAAAAACTTTTCTAAATGTTAATCAGACACATGTAAGACTGGAATAAAATTTTCATGAGAAATTAAAATAGATTTAAATAGTAAATAATTTTTTGCTATAGAAGGATGAATTTTACTTAAAAATGCTTAAGAAAATAGTTTTGAGGTTTGAAAAAATCTTGAAAATTTTATGAGAATATAATAGAGTAAACATTTTTGCAAAAAAAAAAATTAAATTTTCAAAAATTGAGTATCCAAGAATTTTTAATATTAAAAATTAGTATTTTAATAGAAAATTCACAGAAAATTCACAGAAAATTCAATAACAATCAAAATAATTCATAAAAATTTTCTTGGATAGAGAATATGATAAATTTTCACAGAAAAGTAAATTTTAGAAAAAATAACTCTAATATATATTTTTAATTTGCAAGATATAATATTTGAATGAAGATTAAAAAAATATAATGGTCAAACAATTTTGAAAATTTTTCTACAAATATGAAATAAAATCCTCTTTTTTAGAAAAGTTAATAGCTATTTAATTTTGAACAAAAATTGTATGAAGAAATTTATTTTGGTACATTGGGAAATTAAAAGCAAAATATTAAATCAATTTGAAATTAGAAATATGCATAATTTAGACTAAGCATGATTTTGAAACTCAATATAGGTTTCTTCCAACTGAGTTAATCAGGTATTTTCTTGAGATGTATGCTTTTGTTACTCTTCTAATTTGTCCCTTGTGAAATATATAATACCAATTTAATCATTTATAGTTCCTAAAATTTAAAGCAGAAAAATTTGAACATTTTAAATTTTTTATTTGTTCTTTCAAATTAGCATTTTTAATTTTTAACTTATCTAGATCCTCTATTAAGCATGATTTTGCTAAGGTTCTTTTTATCTCTAAATTTTTATTTTAAAATTTATCATTTTTAGTTTTCAATTTACACATTGATTTTGCCATTGATTTAATGTCAAAATACAGTTGATCAGGTGGTAACAGGCATACCTCACTTACCACGTTAGATCTGAAGCTTGATTCTCCACTTGCTTCGCTACATTCGTCTGAAATCGCTCCTCCTTTATCGATACTAGCTTCTGAGGTGCTTTGTTCTTCATGGCTAGCCATCAGTACTAGACTAGCGTATGCTTCTATTTCCTACCTGGATGATGAGCTTTCGTCCCAAGTGGCCTTGAGATTCTTGTACTTGTTTTGTTTGGGCCTCTTGTCTTTTTCCTTTTTGAGTTTCGGATAGTCCTCCTTTATGTGTCACTCCTTTTGACACTAGTAGCATCAAAATTTTCTTCTATTTCTTGGATTTTTCTATTCTGTATTTTTTTAAATTTGTTAGATCTAAAAAAATTTCTTACCATGTAAGCTTCTTGGTCTCCTTCTAGATCTAAGTTTGACTCGGGTTCATCCTTTTTAGTGGCTTTTAGTGGTAGATTCTGGCTTGATTCTTTTGTTGTACATACACATCTAGTTTCATATAATTCTAGAGTTAAAAAGAGTTCCTCTAGGGTACTTACCTCCAGGTTCTTCAAAATGTAGTATCAATTATCAAGGTCCATTCTGGAGTCCTAGGAATAACGTTGAGTGTATAGCGTACCGAGTCCTGGTTGGTTACCATTCTATCAAGGTTAACTAGCCTGGTGATCAGCTCCTTGATCTTTCCGTGTAGTTCAGCTACCTTCTCACCTTTTTCTAGAAGGATGTTCGTTAGCTTGTTCCGAAGAATGTCCCGTCATGCTAGTTTTGCTTCGGATGTTCTTTCGTAGAGTTCTAGGAACTTCTCCCAGAGGTATTTTGCAGATGTGCAGCTTCCGATGTGATTTACTTCTTGAGGCGGTAATACACTTAATAAGTGATATTCTACTCTACTATTGGCTATGAAATCGCTTTTTTCCTTCGTCCAGAGGTATTATTCTTTCTCTATGCCTTGTTGATCTTTTGGAACTGCAAAACTGTACTTAATTATTAAAAGAATTTCAAAGTCAATTTTTAGGAATACCTCTATTTGGCGTTTCCAGTATGCGAACTCCCCCTTGAACTTTGGTGGGATGAGGCTTGGTCTGGCCATTGATTTTACTTCGATCGACGGTTAGTCCTTCTGAAGCAACCTAGCTCTAATACCAATTGTTGGTCTCTTGGTGACAGACAAGAGGGGGGTGAATTGCCCTAAAAATCAAAATTAATCTTTCTCGATATTTTAAACTAAATTAAGAAAATACTTGTATAATAACAAAACGTAAATGCATAAATTAAAAAATAGAGGTAAGAGAATTTATTAGGTTTGCAATCAGAGGATTGCTAATCCTAGAAAAATGAAGTTCACTCAAGTCTCCTTTGGGCAGAGTAGGCTCTTTACAACGTTGACAGCTCACAAAAGTAGTAGAACAAAAGTAGAAGTTATTTTACAAGTGAAATTCTGACAATAGAAATCAGGACTGCATTTATAAGCCTGATCCGGGCACCTGGAATGGTTTCGGGTGCCTGGGTGTGGATAAAATTTTATCCACGTCATAATGGATCGTGACAGAATGGATCTGGATAAAATTTTCAGTCTGGGCGCCAGAAGGGTTCTTGGCGCCCAGACCGCCTTCACACAGGGGCGCCTTGATGAAGTGCCTCAGCTAAACCAGACCAGTCTGGGCACCCGGAGTAGCTCCGAGCTCCCATACCACAGTCAACTTCAAGTTGACTTTTTGTCTGGGTCTTTCGTTCCTGCTCCGCTCGCTTGGGTGATTTCGACTATCCAGAATAGAGCTCACCTGAACCCATTTTCTGGTCTTCTTGAGTAGTCTTCCACTCCGACTTCTCATCCCTCAGAAATATTGTGCGCTTCCTTCTCGTCTGCCAGTGTACTCTTCTGTAGCACCTCGTCCCTCGGGCGCACCGAGCTTGTCGGCTCTCTCCTGTGCTGCCTTCTCTCTAGCTACATTTTTCGCTCGACTTCCTCTACTCCTAATTCTTGCACACTTAGACACATGGCATCCCAATAACAATAGGACCTAAGTTGACTTGGTTTATCACATCAAAACCATCACAGGGTACTTACAAGCAGCTTCAATTTTCTCTCACCGAGTCCCTTTGTTCCGTCTTTGACCATCGCAACACCATCTACCGACAGATCTAGGTAATAATTGAGATCTAATTTTAGTTTATGTTATGCGATTAATACGATATTAAATTTATTCTAAATTAAATAATCAAGAATGTTGGGGAAGACGATGAGTTATGAGGGAGATATGGATTTATTTGGAGTTGTATCAGATTTGGAATTTTGATAATCAGTTGATGATAGAGATGTAATTTGGTTAATGGATGATTTAAATCAATTTAATCAATTGGATGGATTAAACTAGGGTTGATATTGAGTTAAATTTGATTTGATCAATAAAGGAGATAATCGAGGTTAATCATTTCGATTAGGGTTTCCCCTAATTAGTTTGGGTTTTTGGGGTTTAACTAGTTCTTACATATGTGATTAATTAAACTATACATCATGTGATTTGCAATACTTCGAGACGAGCGTCTCAACGTGGAATTGTTTAGTATGAACGACAGATAGAGACGGGTATTTCATCCTTGACCTCTTTAGTTCATTGAACTTAGTGCATAGTTATTTTGATTGATGGATTATGTTGCTTTACCTTAAATCTATTTGTTTGATATCCTGCTTGAGACTTATCTACTTGACCTTAGAGATGATCTAGTTATTTCATATACAGTCTTAGCTTTTGGATATCTATACTCTGTTGTGTATATACATGTAGAGTATGTATAGTAGGATATTGTTGGGACCGTTATGTAGCTAGAGGGGGGGGGGGGTGAATAGCTCGGCGCAATCTCGTGCTCGTCGTTGCTCGCTTCTTGGGATGATGTGCAGTGAAAATACAAGAGACACAAACAACAACGTTAACTATAAGGATTTACTTGGTATCCACCTCAAGAAGAGGTGACTAGTCCAAGGATCCGTATACTCACGCACCTTCCACTATGAAAACACTCCTTTTCGGTAACTATCGAAGGCGGAGAAGCCTTACAAGCTCTCAGTACAAGAAGAAAGGAAAACAAAATACAATAAGATCTTGCAAGTTTGCACAAGAAACCCTAACCCTAACTTCTTCCTCGCCTCTTGACTTGGACGTGCACCAGCACAAGCCTCCAAGAATCTTCAAGAACTAGCGATGAGAACTCTGTGAAGAAGCTGTGGAATCGTTAGTGTCGCTGGAGAAGAAAGCCGAGAGTTCTGCTGATGAAATCGCACGCCAACGTCTTTATCCAGCGCCAACGATCGAATCCCAATAGATTGGATTGCTCCCAATCGATTGGGGAGGCTTTGGATCGGTCGGCCGATTGATCCAGAGCGCCTCTGTGCTCTCGGGAATTGCCTGGATCAATCGACCAATCGTCCAGGGCTTATCGCGCGAAATCGCAGCTCCCAATCGATCGACTAATCGATTGGAGGCTCTGAATCGATCGGTCGAACGATCCAGAGCTATTCTGTGCGATCATGAGCTTCTCCCAATCGATCCACTGATCGATTGGGAGGAGGTTATCACGGGGACTCACCCAATCGATTAGTCGATCGATTGGGCATGAGCCAATCGATCAGTTGATCGATCCAGCTCATGGTTTTTGCCCAAAACCAAGTCCAAAGTCCCCAAAACCAACATCCGGTCAACCATGACCTGTTGGTACATTATGCCTAGCATCCGATCACCCTTGACCTGCTAGGACTCCCTCACCAAGTGTCCGATCAATCCCTTTGACCCACTTGAGCTTTTCTCCTCGTGCCAAGTGTCCGGTCATCCTTGACCCACTTGGACTTATCTCCACCAAGTGTCTGATCAACCTTGATCCACTTGGATTTCCCTTGCCTGGCTTCACTCACCAGGACTTCCCTTCTGCTTAGCTTCACTCACTAGGACTTCACATCTGTCTGGCTTCACTCACCAGGGCTTTCCTTCTCCCTAGCTTTACTCACTAGGACTTCTCATCTGCCTGGCTTCACTCACCAGGACTTTCCTTCTGCATAGCTTCACTCACTAGGACTTTTCATCTGCCTGGCTTCACTCACCAGGACTTTCCTTCTGTTTAGCTTCACTCACTAGGACTTTCACCTGGCTTCATTCACCAGGATTTTCCAAACTACCTAGCTTCACTCACTAGGTCTTTCACCTGACTTCACTCACCAGAACTTTCCATACTCAGCCTAACCTCCCAGTTAGGACTTTCACCTGGCTTCACTCACCAGGATTTTCCTTCTGCCAAACTTCACTTATTAGGACTTGCCTTCTACCTAGCTTCACTCACTAGGACTTCTCATCTAAACTGGTCAACCTTGACCAAAAGGGAATTGTACCAAACAATCTCCCCACATGAAAAACTACACCTGCAATCTCCATGTATTGTCAAACATCAAGACTCAAGCTTGAACCAATTCAAGCTCAGTCAGCCTGGTCAATCTTGACCCTAGGGAATATCGCACCAACAATCTCCCCCTTTTTGATGTTTGACAATACCTTTAAGTTAGACTAATCTCATAGCCTCAACTCCCTTCATGCCAATATATGAATGATGGTTTCATTCATTCTTCCCCTTTCCCAGAGGGCAAACTCCCTCTTCAGGTAATGAAGGTCTAACTTAACCACACATTCTCCCCCTATAGGCACACATTAAAAACTCTCCCCCTGAAGAGTTACCCAACGTTATTTACAACTTCACTCGTTGTTCACAACATAATAACGAAGGTCCCATACCCTTCATTATTCTTAACACTCATCCTTGAGCATATACCACTTGGAATATTCACATACAATTCAAATGAAGGTCTCATACCCTTTATTGTCATCAAATGCTCATCTATGAGCATACACCACTTGTATAATGAAGATATCCACTCTCCATTATATTCAAATGCCCAACCTTGAGCATTTTCGCTAAAGAAAGTTAACCACCTTCCAATGTGTATGAAAAATAGATTTTCACGTCCTTAAAAAGTAACTCCCCCTAAAGACATGCCCGTGACTTCTGTCATTGCACCAAAAATGACTTGGAATCTCTAAACCATTAGGAAATCCAAATTTAGAAGTTTTGAGGTTCAAAAATTTAATATTGAAACCATACCTCAACCTAAACCTCTACTTAGTCTTCCTTGACCAATCCATCCTTGTTTTCATCATGAAAACTCCCCGTAAATATATATAAATGTGTTTTGAGGGGTTAGGAATGATTTCCTAGACTAAAAATGGTTTAGAATGCTGAACATAAGATTTCCCAGCCAAAATCAGCATCCCCAATCGATTGGAGTTGGGTCCCAATCGATTGAACCTGCTTAAATTGATCCACTGATCGATTCAGTTGGTGTGGATCGATCGGTGGATCGATTTAATGAGCTCCTGTTCGCGAGAATCTCACTCTCAATCGATCGCCAGATCGATTGAGACCCTTCAATCGATCGGTTGATCGATTGAAGGTCTGAAGTTGCTGAAATTTCATTTCAGTCAACTTCAGAAACCCCTAGAAAATTCTACAAAATTTAAAAAATCATGAAAATTCATGTAGACACTACTTAGGGCATATATTATCAAGGAAAAATAGTTTTCTATGAAAATATTTTCTATTTTCCAAGATTGACATAAACTTGAAAACTTGTAAAAACTTTAATGTTTTCTTCTAGTTTGTGTCTAACTTTTCAATGATGATTACTATCAAAAGATAGTCTTCATCAAGGTTTTCTAAAAGTATTTTAAAATCTTTTTCAAAACCAATATCCAACCATGTTCCTTGGGCTCAATGCATATGACTTGTACATTAGCTTTCTCAATGATTGGAAAACACATAACTAGTGTTGTTTTGATGAACTTAAAACTCAAAAGAAAGCACTTAATCAACACCTTGAGTTTTGTTCATCACCCTAACATCTCACTTGTATCCAATGTGTATGAAACCACATACAAGTCACCTTATAGTTCTTTAGTGCGATGTAAACTTTGGTTTTACCCTAATCTAGGGATCATGTATATCTATCTAGGCATTTTAAGTTATGAACATCCACCAAGGATGTTACTTGTTAGTACATGGCATTAGTCCTTAATTCTAAGAAAAATAATGCATGATATGATATGGCATACATCAAAATAAATAAATAAAAAATCTTATAACTACATGATGTATGTATGACATGATATGGTATTTTTGTGTTTTTCATAATAAGGCATGAATGCAAAATATGATGTCATGACATATGATGGGCAAACAAAGCATGGTAAATTAGCATAAATAAAATATACCTAGATTATCTATCTAAGTATCCTAAAATCTTAGCTAACTTAACTGAAATCCTAGATTGCCCATTACTTCCCAAGAAAAATGCCAATACCCAAATTTGACATTTCTTTTGCTTTTATAAATTTTTATGCCAATTTAAATTAAGTATATTCCTCAAATTTTGACACAATTTACTCTTTCAAGAGTAACCAAATAACACAAGGCTTAGATTTGCCTTTAACTTCCCAATAAAATGCCAAAATCCCAACTTGGCATTTCTTTACGCTTGATTTCTTGTGTCAATTAAAATTATATCCAAATACTCAAATTATGGCACATTTTACTCCATTTAGGAAGTAAATGATAATCCTTTTCATTTTCAAAAGTTAATCATAACCTTGAAAATGCTCTCCGAGTGTCAACTTCATCAAAGTTGGGTTAACTACCCTTCTAATCGGAGTTGACACTTTCTATCTCATCTAAGGGGTAGAGAAAATGCTCCTAGGAACCCAAAACCTATTGGAGCTCCTTGGATGCTTTAGGTACTCACTAGGGATAACTTCCCTAGATACCTTCTTAGTGACCTTGTTAGGCTTCTTAGAAGCCTTGGTCACTTTTTCTAGATCAACTCTATAGATTTCTTCCCTTGTGATCTTCCTAGTGACTTTATTAGACTTCTTAGAAGTCTTAGTCACGTTTGTTGTTGTAAAAATACTTCTAGGGATAACTTCCCTTGTATTTTTGACTTAACCACTAGGCCTAGGGTTAGTTCTATAGCTATATGGAACCCTATGGTAAAAAATTACATCCTTCTTAGCCTTAAGTTTGTATCCCAAACCTTTACGACCATAGGATGATCCTTGTTTCTCTAAACCTAGGTTTTGACTCTTGAACCCTTGTGTATCATTTGTGATTTTTCTAAGAGTCCTCTCCAATGTATCAAGTCTTGACCTTAAGATTTGATTTTCTCTCCATAACTCCTCAACCTTAGATTTTTCATTTACACTTTGATTTTTCTTTTTCTTAGGCAAATACCTAGAATCATTAGAGTTATTGTCTAAATTATTTTCTATCTTTCTAACCTTAGGTTTGGTAGTTTTAGCATGAAGAACCATATATTTTTCTTTAATGCTATCATGTTTTCTATTTTTATGGTAAACAACATTAAAATGATAAAAATTGGAATTAGCATGCTTTTTACCATTATTTAAAGGGGCAGGCTCAATAAATGATACCTTTCATTTTACCTTAGAGGCTCCCTCTTTACTCATGCTTCCTCCCTTACGCTTGACCGCCTTCTTCCCCTTAGGACATTGACTTCTATAATATCCTTTTTGGTTACACAAGAAGCACACAATGTGCTCCTTGTTCTTCTTTGTTGTGGGGGCGGTCTCCTTGGGCTTCTCCTTGCCCTTTGGTGCCACTTGACCCTTCTTCTTGGCCAATTTAGGGTACTTGCTCTTGTAGTGCCCATGTTCCCTACATTCAAAACATATGATGTAATTTTTATTTTTAATGGAAATATTTTTACCTTCACATGTAGGGATGACACTTGATCCTCCATTTTATGTTTCTTGATTTTTGGAGGATGCATTGTCTTCTTCTCCATTTGACCCGGATGTAGAAACTTCTCCTTCTTCTTGATCCGATGTCAACAAGGGTCGCTCCCCCTCAATCCTAGAGGTGGAGACTTCTTCATCTTCATCTTGTACATGGAACAAGGAGTATGCTCCCTCTTTGTCCTTTTCGTTGCATTCCTTTGAAGATGAAGCTTCTTGGACTTCTTCTTCGGAAGTTGAGCATCTCTCAACTTCGGAGTCCTCTTGATTTTGATCCAATGAGTCACCCTCTTTGGATTCTTCTTGATCTGGTACAGTGGAGGGGATCTCATGAATCATTGCCAATTTGCTCCAAAGCTCCTTGGCATCCTTGAATTCTCTAATTTGCTCCAAAATGTGGCTAGGCAATAGATTGACCAAAAGCTTGGTTACTTTATCATTGGTCTCGCTCCTTTGAATTTGTTCTTGGCTCCACTTGTTTCTCTTGAGAATTTTGCCCTTTAAACTTGTTGGAGCTTCGAAGCCTTCCATGAGAGCAAATCATTGCTCTATCTCCACCATCAAGAAATTTTCGATCCTTGATTTCCAAAGATCGAAGCTCATCATTGTGAACGGTGGAGGCACCCTTGTATCGAATCCAAGTCCATCTTGAAATTCCATTTGAAGTTGAGCTTCTTGAATGAAGTCTTTGACTTGTAGAATTGCTCCAACTTCTTCACCATCTAACCTTTTGCCCCTTCCGACGATGATTCCGGTGAAGAGCAACCTTGCTCTGATACCACTTGTTGGGACCGAAATGTAGCTAGAGGGAGGTGAATATCTTGGCACGATCTCGTGCTAGTCGTTGCTTGCCTCTTGCGATGATGTGCAGCGAAAATACAAGAAAACAAATACACAACGCTAACTCTAGGGATTTACTTGGTATCCACCTCAAGAAGAGGTGACTAGTCCAAGGATCCACACACTCACGCACCCTCCACTATGAAAACATTCCTTTTCGGTAACTACCGAAGGTGGAGAAGCCTTATAAGCTCTCAGTACAAGAAGAAAGGAAAGGGAAATAAAATACAATAAGATCTTGCAAGTTTGCACAAGAAACCCTAACCCTAACTTCTTCCTCACCTCTTGACTTGGACGTGCACCAGCACAAGCCTCCAAGAATCTTCAAGAACTGGCGGTAAGAACTCTGTGAAGAAGCTGTGGAATCGTTGGTGTTGCTGGAGAAGAAAGCCGAGAGTTCTGTCGACGAAATCGCACGCCAACATCTTTATCCAGCGCCAACGGTCGAATCCCAATCGATTGGATTGCTCCGAATCTATTGGGGGAGGCTTTGGATCAATTGGCCGATCGATCCAGAGCGCCTCTGTACTCTCGGGAATTGCCTGGATCGATCGACCAATCGATCTAGGGCTTATCACGCGAAATCGCAGCTCCCAATCGATCGGATGATCGATTGGAGGCTCTGAATCGATCAACCGATCTATCCAGAGCTATTCTGTGCGATCGCGAGCTTCTCCCAATCGATCCACTGATCGATTGGGAGGAGGCTTGTTATGGGGACTCACCCAATCGATCAGCCGATCAATTGGGCATGAGCCAATCGATCGGATGATCGATCCAGCTCATGGTTTTTGCCCAAAACCAAGTCCAAAGTCCCCTAAACCAACATCCGGTCAACCATGACCTATTGGTACATCATGCCTAGCATCCGGTCACCTTCGTCCTGCTAAGATTCTCTCACCAAGTATCCGATCAATCCCTTTGACCCACTTGGACTTTTCTCCTCATGCCAAGTGTCCGGTCAATCCCTTTGACCCACTTGGACTTATCTCCACCAGATGTCCGATCAACCTTGATCCACTTGGATTTCCTGGGCCTGGCTTCGCTCACCAGGACATCCCTTCTGCCTAGCTTCACTCATTAGGACTTCCCTTCTGCCTAGCTTCACTCACTAGGACTTCTCATTTGCCTGGCTTCACTCACCAAGACTTTCCTTCTGCCTAGCTTCACTCACTAGAACTTTCCTTCTACCTAGCTTCACTCACTAGGACTTTCACCTGGCTTCACTCACCAGGATTTTTCAAACTGCCTAGCTTCACTCACTAGGTCTTTCACCTGGCTTCACTCACCAGGATTTTTAATTGCCCGGCTTCACTCACCGGGACTTTCCATACTGCCTAGCTTCACTCACTAGGTCTTTCATCTGGCTTCACTCACCAGGACTTTCAACTCTGCCTAACCTCCCGGTTAGGACTTTCACCTGGTTTCACTCACCAGGATTTTCCAGTCAAGTATCCAGTCAACCTTGACCTACTTGACTCTCCTTCACATCTAAACTGGTCAACCTTGACCGAAAGGGAATTGTACCAACAATCTCCCCACATGAACAATTACACCTACAATCTCCATGTCTTGTCTTCATGTATTGTCAAACATCGAAATCCAAACATCAAGACTCGAGCTTGAATTAATTCAAGCTCAGTCAGCCTAGTCAACCTTGACCTTAAGGAATATTGCATCAAGCTTTTGGTCAATTTGTTGTCAAGCAATATATTGGCTCAAATTGGAGAATTTGAGGATTCCAAAGAGCTATGGAGCAAGTTGGTCAAGCTTCATGAAGGACCCTCCATTGTACCAATCCAAGAAAAATCCAAAGAGGGCGACTCAATGGAGCAAGATCAAAAGGAAGAGGATTTCGAAGTTGAGAGATGCTCAACTTCCAAAGAAGAGGTCCAAGAAGCTTCATCTTCAAAGGAATACAATGAAAAGGACAAAGAGGGAGCATACTTTTTGTTTCATGTACAAGAGGAAGATGAAGAAGCCTCCACCTCTAGGATTGAGGGGGAGCGACCTTTGTTGACATCGGACCAAGAAGAAGGAGGAGCTTCTACATCCGGGTCAAGTGGAGAAGAAGACAACGCATCCTCCACAAGTCATGTCAAATCTATTAGAGGAGCATCATTGTCAGATCAAGAGGAAGCATCTACCTCCGGATCAAAAGGAGGATCAAGTGTCATCCCTACACATGAAGGTATAACTAGTTCAATTAAAAATAAAAATCACATTATATGTTTTGAGTGTAGGGAACATGAGCACTACAAGAGCAAGTGCCCTAAATTGGCCAAGAAGAAGGGCCAAGTGGCACCAAAGAGCAAGGAGAAGCCCAAGGAGACCGCCTCCACAACCAAGAAGAACAAGGAGCACATTGCGTGCTTCTTGTGCAGCCAAAAGGGACATTATAGAAGGCAATGTCCTAAGGGGAAGAAGGCGGTCAAGCCTAAGGGAAGAAGCACAACTCAAGGGGGAGCCTCCAAGGTAAAACGAAAGGTATCATTTATTGAGCATACCCCTTTAAATAATGGTAAAAAGCATACTAATTCAAATTTTTATCACTTTAATGTTATTTACCATAAAAATAGGAAGCATGATGCCATTCAAGAAAAACATGTGGCTCTACATGCTAAAACTACCACACCTAGGGTTAGGAAGGTAGATGAAAATCTAGGCAAGGAAACTAAGAATTTTAGTTATAGGTCAAGAAATAAAAATGCTCATGGATTCATTGAAAAACCAAAAACTAAGGATTTAATGATGTAAAATCAAGTCTTGAGGTCAAGACTTGATAAATTAGAAAAGACACTAAAAAGGATGGAAAGTATCCTAAAAGGGCAAAATGAGCAAAACCTAGATTTAGGACATCAAAGTTCACCTAAGGGTAATAGAGGTTTGGGATACAAACCTAAAACCAAAAAGGATGTGCTATCTTATCATAGAGTTCCATATAGCTATGGAACTAACCCTAGGCCTAGTAGTCAAGTCAAAAATACAAGGGAAGTTATCCCTAGAAGTATTTTTACAACAATAAACGTGACTAAGACTGCTAAGAAGTCTAAGAAAGTCACTAGGAATGTCACAAGGGAAGAAATCCCTAGAGTTGACCTAGAAAAAGTGACCAAGGCTTCTAAGAAGCCTAACAAGGTCACTAAGAAGGTATCTAGGGAAGTTATCCCTAGTGAGTACCTAGAGAATCCAAGGAGCACCAATAGATTTTGGATTCCTAGGAGCATTTTCTCTACTTTTTAGATGGGTTAGAGAGTGTCAACTCTAATTGAAAGGGTAGTTAACCCAATCATGATAAAGTTGGCACTCTAAGAGCATTTTCAAGGTTATTGTTAACCTTTGAAAATGATAAGGACTATTGGTTTACTCTTGGAAAGAGTAAGATGTGTCATAATGCAAGAAGCTTGATTTTAAAATAAAATTGGCACATTTGGGAAAATCATAAGAACTACCAAGTTGGGATTGTGGTATGTTATAAGGAAGTTAAAGGTAAATCTAAGCCTTATTTCTTTGGTTACTCTTGAAAGAGTAAATTGTGCCAAAATTTGAGGAATATGCTTAATTTAAATTGGCACAAAATTTATAAAATCAAAAGAAATGTCAAATTGGGCTGTGGCATCTTCTTGGGAAATCCTGGGCAATCTAGGATTTAAGTTGAGTTAGCTAAGGTTTTAGGATACATAGATAGATAATCTAGGTATATTTTATTTATGCTATTTTACCATGCTTTGTTTGCCCATCATATGCCATGACATCAAATTCTGCATTCATGGTTTACATATGAAAAATACAAAAATATCATGTCATGTCATACATACATCATGTAGTTATAGAAATTTTCTTTTGAAAATTATTTCTTTTTGATGTATGCCATAACATCATCATGCATCATGTTTAATTCCTTACAATTAAGGACTAATGGCATTCACTAACAAGTAACATCCTAGGTGGATGTTCATAGTTTCAAAAATGCCTAGATAGATATGCATGATCCCTAGTTTAGGGCAAAACCAAGATTTTACATCTCACTAAAGAATTATAAGGTGACTCGTATGTGGTTTCATACACATTAAATGCAAGTGAGATGTTAGGATGATGAACATAACTCAAGATGTTGATTTAGTGCATTCTTTTGAGTTTTAAGTTCATCAAAACACATAGTTATGTGTTTTCCAATCATTGGGAAAGCTAATGTACAAGTCATATACATTGAGCCCAAAGAATATGATTGGATATTGGTTTTGAAAATGATTTTAAATATACTTTGGAAAACCTTGATGAAGACTATCTTTTGATAGTAATCATCATTGAATAGTTGAGCACAAACTTGGAAGAAAACACTAAACTTTTTATAAGTTTCCAAGTTTGTGTCAATATTTGAAAATAGAAAGTATTTTCATAGAAAACTATTTTCATAGAAAACTATTTTTCCTTGATAGTATATGCCCTAAGGAATGTCTACATGAATTTTCATGATTTTTTTATTTTTGTAGAATTTTAGGGGAGTTTCTAAAATTCACTGAAATAAATTTTCAATTTTTCAGAGCTCCAATCGATCGGATCGATTGGAATGCTTCAATCGATCGGGTAATCGATTGAGAGGAGTTTTCCCGTGAGCAAAAGCTCGCTGGACCGATCAGTCGATCGATCCAAGCAGTTTGAATCGATTCAACTGGGTTCAATAGATTGGGACCCAACTCCAATCGATTGAAATGCTGATTTTGGCTGGATAAGCTAGAGTTCAGCATTTTTTAGTCTATGTAGTCATTCCTAACCCCTCAAAAACATTTGTATACCTTTAGGGGGGATTTTCATGATGAAAACAAAGATGAATTGGTCAAGGAAGACTAAGTAGAGGTTTAGGTTGAGGTTTGGTTTCAATATTGAGTTTTTGAACCTCAAAACTTCTAAATTTGGGTTTCCTAAAGGTTTAGGGATTCCAAGTCATTGTTGGTACAATGACAGAAGTTATGTGCATGTCTTTAGGGGGAGTTACTCTTTAAGAACATGAAAATCTATTTTTCTTACACCTTGGAAGGTGATTAACCTTCTTTAGCGAAAATGCTCAAGGTTGGGCATTTGAATGTAATGGAGAGTGGATATCTTCATTATTCAAGTGGTGTATGCTCACGGATGAGAATTTGATGACAATGAAGGGTATGAGACCTTCATTTGAATCGTGTGTAAATATACCAAGTGGTATATGCTCAAGGATGGGCGTTAAGAATAATGAAGGGTATGAGACCTTCGTTATTGTGTTGTGAACAACGAGTGAAGTTGTAAACAACATTGGGTAACTCTTCAGGGGAACAGTTCTTGATGTGTGCCAATAGGGGGAGAATGTATGGTTAAGTTAGGCCTTCATTACCTGAAGAGAGAGTTTGCCCTCTGGGAAAGGGGAAGAATGAAGGAAACCATCATTCATATATTGGCATGAAAGGAGTTGAGGCTATGGGATTAGCCTAGCTTAAAGGTATTGTCAAACATCAAAAAGGAAGAGATAGTTGGTGCAATATTCCTTAAGGTCAAGGTTGACCAGGCTGACTGAGCTTGAATTAATTCAAGCTCGAGTCTTGATGTTTGGATTTCGATATTTGACAATACATGGAGACAAGATATGGAGATTGCAGGTGCAATTGTTCATGTGGGGAGATTGTTGGTACAATTCTCTTTTGGTCAAGGTTGGCCAGTTTAGATGTGAAGGAGAGTCAAGTAGGTCAAGGTTGACTGGATACTTGACTAGAAAATCTTGGTGAGTGAAGCCAGGTGAAAGTCCTAACTGGGAGGTTAGGCAGAGTTGAAAGTCCTGGTGAGTGAAGCTAGGCAGTATGGAAAGTCCCGGTGAGTGAAGCCGGGCAATTGACAATCCTGGTGAGTGAAGCCAGGTGAAAGACCTAGTGAGTGAATCTAGGCAGTTTGGAAAATCCTGGTGAGTGAAGCCAGGTGAAAGTCCTAGTGAGTGAAGCTAGGCAGAAGGAAAGTCCTAGTGAGTGAAGCTAGGCAGAAGGAAAGTCCTGGTGAGTGAAGCCAGGTAGATGAGAAGTCCTAGTGAGTGAAGCTAGGCAGAAGGGAAGTCCTGGTGAGTGAAGACAGGTACGGGAAATCTAGGTGGATCAAGGTTGATCGGGCATCTGGTGGAGATAAGTCCAAGTGGGTCAAAGGGATTGAACGGACACTTGGCACGAGGAGAAAAGTCCAAGTGGGTCAAAGGGATTGATCGGATACTTGGTGAGAGAATCCTAGTAGGACGAAGGTGACCGGATGCTAGGCATGATGTACCAACAGGTCATGGTTGACCGGATGTTGGTTTAGGGGACTTTGGACTTGGTTTTGGGCAAAAACCATGAGCTGGATCGATTGGCTCATGCCCAATCGATTGGATGATCGATTGGGTGAGTCCCCACGACAAGCCTCCTCCCAATCGATTACTGGATCGATTGGGAGAAGCTCGCGATCGCACAAAATAGCTCTGGATCGATCGGTCGATCGATTCAGAGCCTCCAATCGATCAGCCGATCGATTGGGAGTTGCGATTTCGCGCGATAAGCCCTGGATCGATTGGCCGATCGATCCAGGCAATTCTCGAGAGCACAGAGGCGCTCTGGATCGATCGACTGATCAATCCAAAGCCTCCCCAATCGATTGGGAGAAATCCAATCGATTGGGATTCGATCGTTGGCGCTGGATAAAGACGTTGACATGCGATTTCGTCGGTAGAACTCTCGGCTTTCTTCTCCAGCAACACCAACAATTCCATAGCTTCTCCACAGAGTTCTCACCGCCAGTTCTTGAAGATTCTTGGAGGCTTGTGCTGGTGCACGTCCAAGTCAAGAGGCGAGGAAGAAGTTAGGGTTAGGGTTTCTTGTGCAAACTTGCAAGATCTTATTGTATTTTGTTTCCCTTTCCTTTCTTCTTGTACTGAGAGCTTGTAAAGCTTCTTCACCTTCGGTAGCTATCGAAAAGGAGTGTTTTCATAGTGGAGGGTGCGTGAGTGTGTGGATCCTTAGACTAGTCACCTCTTCTTGAGGTGGATACCAAGTAAATCCCTAGAGTTAGCGTTGCGTGTTCGTTTTCTTGTATTTCCGCTGCACATCATAGCAAGAGGGAAACAACGACGAGCACGAGATCACGCCGAGCTATTCACCCGCCCTTCTAGCTACATTTCGGTTCCAACAGATATATCTTGTTGACTATGTTAACATGTTGATTATGCATATATTGTTGAGTGTACACATATTGGGTATGAATTATAGTAGTCACCATGTTGACTGTCCATTTACATATTATATATGTACACATGTCCGATGTTTACTATTAGAGGAACAATGTTGATTGTATCTATGTTGTGTGTACATGTGTCTAATATGTGCTATTAGAGAATCATGTTGATAATACCTATATTGATGATCTTATGTGTCTGGTTTGATATTGAAGGTATCATGTTGATTATACCAATGTTGTAGGGTGCATACGTGTATGGTGTGTACGTGTCTAGTGTTGCTATTATTGTATTTATTGTTTAATAAACACCAATTGGATCTACCCATATCTATAGATATAGGTGTTAGGATGTATACTAAAAGTCTAGCTTTTGTATAAACATTTATAAGAATCACATTGGTCAAATGTTTACATTTATGCTAAGTGTAGTTGTCCATTTAATTTATATTGTAGATAACATGGTGTGAGGAGACACACATAAGTTCATGTTATCAGTTCCTTATAAATTATAAACAGTTGCTCACAACCAAGATGGAATGGGACAAACCATTGGAATGGTTGTAGTGTAATTAGGTATTAGTTTATCTTGACTAATAAATTACACTAGTACACTATGAGTGTATTGAGCAGGACCATTTGAGGTAGTTTTTTTTTATACTGACTATATAAAAGAACAAAAGCTCTATTATTATGGAAGTGTGTACTCTTAATCATGATATAATAACAAGCATGTATATTTAATATTTATTTCTTTAATTTATTAAAGGGTGTGATTTAGCTCGTTAAATCAATAGGCCTGATAAGTTGGGAGATGATATTATTTATATGGTGTGTTGTTGATTATAGAATGAAACTGTGTCCTAGTAATCTAGGTTGATGATGTCCCCTTGAGGAGCTCATAAGGATTGTCATGTAAATCCTGCAGGTGCACTTAGTCCGACATGACGATAAAGTTGAGTGGTACTACTCTTGTAGCTAGATATTAATTAAGTAAGTTGTCAATAACTCATTTAATTAGTGGGCATTCAATATCTTAAACACAGAGAGACTAACACACTCATAATAAAAAGGAGCTCGTATTGTAATATGAGATTGGTGTAGTAGTGCAATAATAACTCTTTAGTGGTATGAGTTATTATTGATGAACTTGAATTGGGTGTTAAGGGCGAACACGGGAAGCTCAAGCTCATCGGGAGACCAAAACCAATTCCTCCTCTAGGTCCCTATTGTAGCCTCTTATATAAAGTCTTATATCCACCCAAAGCCTAGCTTCTTAAGGCTCAAGGTAGGGTCGGCCAAGCCTTGCTTGGAGACCAAGCAAGGGGCCGACCAAGCTAAGCTTGGAGCCCAAGCTATAGCCGACCAAGCCTTGCTTGGTGCCCAAGCAAGGGGTCGGCCACACACAAGAAGAAGGAAGTTTTAGCTTTTATAAAATCTTTCCTTTTATAGATATCCATAAAAAGGATTTAAAAGGATGATTTTAATATAAAACTTTCATTTTTTAGATTGGTCATAAAAGGAAATAAAAGGGAGTTTTTATTTTGTTAAAAACTTTCCTTTTATGTTGGTTTTAAAAGAGAGTTTTAAATTTTAAAATCTTTCCTTTTATAGCTTTCTACAAAGAAATAAAAAAGAGATTTGAAATCTTTCCTTATTTGTAGTTATCTATAATGTGAAAGAAAGATTTTAATTTTTGTTATAAAACTTTTCTTTTTGAAACCATGTTTTATTTTAAATCTTATCTTTTATAGATATCCATAAAAAGATTTAAAAGAGAGAGATTTTAATTTATAAAACATTCCTTTTATAATTATTCACAAAAAGGATTTTAAAAGAGATATTTTAATTTTTTGTTTAAAATCTTTCCTTGCTTGGAGAACAAGCTTGTGGTCGGCCATGCTATGATAAGAAAGGAAGTTTTATTTTTGTTACAAAACTTTCCTTTTTTGCCAAAACCAAGGAATATAAAAGAGAAGGATCTTCTATTCTTCCTTGGTGGCCGGCCCTTGCTCTTTCTCTTCTCTCCTTTTGTTTTCTCTCTTGGAGGCTGGCGGCATCAATTGGTGGTGATCTCTTGGTGGCCGGTTGCTTGAAGAAGAAGAAGAGAAGGAAGCTTTCTTGTCTAGCATCCCTTGGAGGATAGTTGGTGGCTGGATCTTGGAAGCTTTAGAAGAAGCTTGGGTGGACTACCTTTTGGAAGATCGTCGCCCACACGACGTTCAAGAGAAGGAGAGGAATACAATAGAAGATCAAGAGGCCTATAAGCTATGAAAGGTATAACTAGTTATTAGTTTACGCATCATGACTAGTTCATCCTTTTGTATAGATCTTGTAAAACCAAACACAAGAGGCTATCGATTTTAAGTTATCATTTTTTTTATCGATTTTATTTTTTGATTTCATGTTTCGATAATATTTTTCTATTGAGGTCTCTATAGTTAAACCTAGTTTACTGTAAGAAACTAAATATCCAATTTCTCTATGAGGTTTTGTCTAGGAAGTGGTGGATGATCCCATATCCAAGAAGGCCTAATGCTTCGCCATGTTTAACCTGGAAACCGATCTTAGAAATAGATATTTGATAACTTCTGTAATATGGTTTAACTTAGGAAGATCACATCGGTTGAACTTGGAGTAAGAATGTTAAGTTTCATTTCCAATCCAAGTTTAACTTCTTCAGGAAAATTTGGATTAATAATGTTAAGCATCGTTTGCAATCCAAATTTAACTTTAGTAGAGCATATAGGTAGCTAGGATAGTTCTATGCTTGTATAAATTTTTGTACAGAAGAACTAGGATGGTATTCCGAGTAGCAACCAACAATTGGTATCAGAGCTAGGTTTTAACCTCTGTGTGTTTGGTTTTTGTTCAATTATGCACATGTCATACATATTTTAGGCAGGATAATAGTAGGATGTGCAAATTGATTAACTCTGTGGTTGCAGGCTCCAACTATTATGACCTATTATGATTGTGTGTGATTGGACCCTCGGACATGTCGAGGGTATTTTATGTGTGTGCATGATTATATGTATTAAATACAGCAGGAGCTGTATTAGTTTTAGGATTTTACATTATTATTCGATCTAGACTCTATTACATTCCTTTATGGAATATAGGATCGATATATGTAAACATTTTTTAGTCGTGGATCGTATCCTTGCGAGGCATGGTACTATTTGAGCACCAGAGGCATAGCGAAAAAAGTGGCAAGATAGATGCGACGACTAGACCCAATTGCGGTGTCTAAAGATAGCAGCTACTAGGGTTGGCAGCACATGAAGGATAGTGATGAAAAAAGACCATAATAGTTGGAAAATTATTTTTCCATATTTATTGCTTTTATTTGCTATGATGTGTGTGTGTGCATGATAAAATCCTTATCTTAAATAACTAAGTGAGAGAGGGATTTATAATTAAATTCCACGGTCTCCATTACTGGTTTGTAAGTGATGCATTCAAACTTGCGCGTTGGCTCTGAGTGCCTTCCTTCACATCGGATAAGTTTGTTTGCGGATCACTAGATCAAACTTCCTTAATGGATGATTATAGGAAATTATTTAGGATGTATGTGATCTTCTCTAACTGAAGGGACACAATTCTATTTAGTGGACTTAGTAACAAGTAATGGTATACACTTAGGCACATTTAATAGTATCCTCCCCATCGGAGTCACTGCTATTATTTGTGTGATCGAAGAAAAACCAACTATTAATTTGTCATAAAGCTAGGTAAAACCTCCTCTTACAAATGATTGAATTTGTATACATCAACACTATCGTGACATACAAAATTCATGGTGTTTGAGGTAATTTTAGGTTGACAAGATAATTAATGGGTAAGACCCTCCTCTTACAAATGTTTGAATTTGTATACATCCACACTATCGTGGCATACAAAATTCACGGTGTTTGAGGTGTTGGTGAATTTAAATGATATTATTTTGAGGAATCAATATTATTTTAAATTCTAAAATTTTTGACTGAATATTTGATTAAAGACAGACCAATTATGAATTTTATTTGTCATAAAGTTAGGATGACAAGTGATCCTGTCCGACTCGCTGAATCAACGGACGCTGGGCACGTGGCGCTCTCCTGGTTGCTGACGTAGATCTCTGAACGATCGTACGGCGCTCCGGCGAACCTGCAAAGAAGTCGGGCCGGGAGGGGGTTCCCGACGACGACCCTCCGACGCTCAAGTCAGGTAAGTGGACAGCAGAGAAGTGGCTCCAATTATCTAAGAATGCATACCTCCGGCGAAGTGTGAGGCTCCTTATATAGAGCTGGGAAGGGGCTCACGCACACACACCAAGGCTAATACCTGTCCTCAGCTCATACCTCAGTATGGGCTTGTCAGAAAAGTTTACCTGACACCATACTGCTATAGTCCGAGCACGTCTTTGATGGGACGGCGGAACCCTCTGTCATAAGATCCTACGTATGGCCTGCTAGTCGAACATACCCGCTGTCAGAAGATGTTCCCTTGTCCTTTTGTCTCTTCTTACCTCATGCCGAGCATCCTGCCGGTCGGCAGTTCCCTCACGTCCGGTCAGTCGGTCCGCTCGGGAGAATCCCAGTAGTGTGCTCCGTAGACTATTAGCAGTATTGCTACTTTATGCCTTCGGCCGAGCGAGCCACCCGCTCGGCCATACGACCTTGTTCAACATGAGCGTCGGAACCCCGACTCCCGCTGGGGTGTCTTTGCTTTCGGTTAGACTCCGGTCGGCCGGTTGGTCCAACCCTTTTCCGGTAGGCCGGTCAGCCCACCCTTCTCCGATAATCCTTTTAATCTTTTGACCTCCACGTGGCGTTGACTTCTCGAAAAGGGGGTTCCCTGTTCTTACCGCCGGATCACTTGCCTCCCCTTCGAGTCTAGTCGAAGGAGGCGATTAGACCGACTGACTGGACCATTAGTTTAGCCGAACGGCGTCCTTCAGCTACCATCCGCTCAGAATCAAAAGGGGTAGCCAAAACGCCAGTCAACGTCACGCTCCCTCTGACCTCCTCGGAAGTTGCACCAATCTCTGTCATTAAGGCCAAGCACGCGCCCTGAGCCTCGATAAGGCGCTTATTAAATGCTCCCCTGTGGCGGAATGCCACGTGGCATTGCTGCCGTCAGCATACGGCGGCGGCGTCATAGGCGACGAGACCGAGGCGGTTCGAAATCAAGGGCCCGATGCACGCTCTGATTCTCGCGACCTGGATCCAACGGTGGAGGCCGATCGGGCTCCGTCCTATAAAATCTTCGCTTTCTTCTATCTTCGCCGCATTTGCGTCTGTGCGAGTTCACTGCTTCTTCTTGCGCTCCAGACTCCCGACGATCTCGTGCTTTTGTTTCCGGCGATCTCCGGTGCTCTCTCCTCGATCTTCCTCTTCGTCGTAAGGTTCTTCTTCCTTCTCTCTTTGGTTCTAGCATTTTCTTTGCGCTTCTTTCCCAAGTTTTCGTCCTCGGGGGTACTGTTTCGTTGTCGTCTTCTTCCTTTTATCCTTTTTCATCTTTTTTGGTTTCGTCCACTCGGACAATGGCTAGCTCTTCTCAGCCATAAGACGAAGCCCTCGGCCCATGGTATACTACCATGGAGTCGCGCTTCGATCGGCACGACGCCGACCTTTTGATAGATAGTTTTGACATCCCTTCTAATCTCGAAATCATCTTACCCACCGCCTCCGCTCGGCCCCACAAACCGCCTCACGGGGTATTCTGTGTTTTCCGCGACCAGTTTACTGCCGGTCTGCGACTTCCGATCCATCCCTTCATCATTGACGTCTGCAACTTTTTCGGCATTCCGCTCGGAAGCCTAGTCCCCAATACCTTCCGCCTTTTATGCGGCGTCGTTGTCCTGTTCAAAATCCACAATATCCCCCTCCGACCGGAGGTTTTCTATTATTTTTATTACCCTAAACAGTCCGAGATGGGCACATATATGTTTCAGGCTCGGCCCGGCCTAGTTTTCTTCAATAAACTTCCTTCTTCCAATAAGCATTGGAAAGAATTTTATTTCTACCTCCGCATGCCCGAGCGGGCCCCCTTCCTGACGAAGTGGCAGATCGGACCACCATCCTCCCCAGAGCTCAAAAGATTCAAGACCCGGCCGGATTATCTACACGCTGCCAATATGCTTGCCGGTTTGTGGGTCGACATCACCAAATTCCATCCAGAAGGGGTTATGTACATATTCGGGCTGAGTCCGATCAGAACACCCCTCCCGAGCGGCTTCGGTAAGAATTTTACTTGTGCATTCGCTTTGATTGCTAACTGATTTCCTCCTTTTTCCTTTGCAGCAAACATTATCATGGAGTCGGTGATGGCTGGAATTCTGAAAAAGAAGGCGGCGGCGCTCGAAGCCGCGGCAGCCAAAGAAATGGAGACGCTCGGCATCCAGCCGGTCGGCTCGCATGAAGGGGAAAGCGGGACTCATGAAGAGTCGGCCGCTCAGGCTTCTCTCCCGGAGCCGGCGGTGGGAGCAACTATTAGCCAAGAGCCTTCCGCTCGGGAGGAGGGCTCGGCGCAAGAGGGAGAGCGCCCCCTCCGACAAAAAAGACGCCGGGCAGAAACGCCACTCCGCTCGGCTACTTCTGCGATCCATCCATCCGAACAGGTCGCTGCCGCTTCTCGAGGCAAAACTCCAGAGATCGAGGCGATTTCGTCCGATCGGACTCCCTCCCAACTCGACGCGTCGGCAGACCCTCTTGAGGTCGTGCCAGTCAACATCCTTCCGCCCGCTCCCCGCCAAGTTCATCGTTCTACTATTTTGTCCCAGTTTTCTGCACCGGCTTCCGCTCCTTCTCCGGCTTCCGCCCAGATGACCCCCGGTCGGCGTCGTACTGTCCGAGTCTCACTTCACCTCCCGACTGAAGAATTGCTGCCTGAGGCCGATCGACCCACCGCGCCCGAGCATATGATCACGATGAAGGGCCCCTTAGCCAAAATGTGGGCCGACGCTCGGGCGCGGGTGGCGATGATTCCACTCAGCAACTTGGCTAATAGCCACATGCAACAGGCCACCGAGGTAAGTGCATTTTCTTTTTAAGTCCTTTACACAGTCTTTCCGATCGACTACTAACAATTTTTCCTTTGTCAGAGATGGGTGGAGGAGATTGCGGTCTCCAATCGGCTTGCCATGGTGGACGAGGAGCTCAAACGGCTACGGAGTTCGGGCGGCGCTCCTTCCCAAGGTCCTTCATATGCCGATCTTCAGAAGGAGCTCAGAAAAGCCCAAGATCTATTGGAGGTCGAGTGGAAGAAAACGGCCGATCAGGCCCACACTTTGGCCGAGCTCGAGCGTGTGAATAAATCTCTAGACCGTAAGATAAGCCTGGCGACCGAGCGGAAGAACACGGCTATCTCCGACCTGGAGAAGAAGAATGTAGAGGCTCGGGGGCTGGAGCAAAAAGTGAAGGAGCTGATGGAGCAGATCGATGGAGAGAAGGCGGGCCACTCGGCCGATGCAACCAAGCATAAGGACGAACTGCAAACTCTGCAGGAGTCCCTCAACGCCTCCCAAGCGGCTTTCAAAGAATATCAGGACGTAGAGCCTGGCCGAGTCGCAGCTCTGCGGCTAAACTACATCCGTTCGGCTGTATTTTCAGAGAAAGTTTACGAACGGATGTACACCGCCTTCGACCTTGCTATGACCTCCACGACGACATATTTGAAGTCTAAGGGTCTTCTTCCCGACTCCGCTCTCATCCCGCCTGCAGATCAAGTGGCGCTCCTCGATAACATCCTGAAGGACCTTTACGATTACCTAGAGTAGGGAGTTTATTTGTAATTCAGCCGCTCGGCCAAAACTATCCTTTTTGTAATTAGGTCGTTCGGCCTTAATTTCTTCAATGCTATCCTTGCTTTTTCTTTGGTTAATCAATACATGTGCTAGCCGCTCGGATTACCAACAACCGTTCGTATTCCCTTAATTTTCCTTGTCATTCGCCTTTCCTCCCACCTTTCTCGTGTTCGAAAGGGATTTTTACGTAGTCTTTTGAATAGCTAGTCCGCTCGACTGGCTATATCCTGTTTTGCAAACGGGATTTCCGCGGACATTCACGAAGTGCCTTTGATTAGTTGACCGATCGGCCAAATTACCTTGCAAACGGGATTTTTAACGTCGGAGCTCGACGGTCTTCCGCTCGGATGATTTATAGACGCCGGCTTGTCTCCTGATTTTTAACGTCGGAGCTCGACGGTCTTCCGCTCTGATGATTTATAGACGCCGGCTCGTCTCTCGATTTTTAACGTCGGAGCTCGACGGCCTTCCGCTCGGATGATTTATAGACGCCGGCTCGTCTCCCGATTTTTAACGTCGGAGCTCGACGGCCTTCCGCTCGGATGATTTATAGACGCCGGCTCGTCTCCCGATTTTTAACGTCGGAGCTCGACGGCCTTCCGCTCGGATGATTTATAGACGCCGGCTCGTCTCTCGATTTTTAACGTCGGAGCTCGACGGCCTTCCGCTCGGATGATTTATAGACGCCGGCTCGTCTCCCGATTTTTAACGTCGGAGCTCGACGGCCTTCCGCTCGGATGATTTATAGACGTCGGCTCGTCTCCCGATTTTTAACGTCGGAGCTCGACGGCCTTCGATTTTTAACGTCGGAGCTCGACGGCCTTCCGCTCGGATGATTTATAGACGCCGGCTCGTCTCTCAATTTTTAACGTCGGAGCTCGACGGCCTTCCGCTCGGATGATTTATAGACGCCGGCTCGTCTCTCGATTTTTAACGTCGGAGCTCGACGGCCTTCCGCTCGGATGATTTATAGACGCCGGCTCGTCTCCCGATTTTTAACGTCGGAGCTCGACGACCTTCCGCTAGGATGATTTATAGACGCCGGCTCGTCTCCCGATTTTTAACGTCGGAGCTCGACGATCTTCCGCTCGGATGATTTATAGACGTCGGCTCGTCTCTCAATTTTTAACGTCGGAGCTCGACGGCCTTCCGCTTGGATGATTTATAGACGCCGGCTCGTCTCCCGATTTTTAACGTCGGAGCTCGACGGCCTTCCGCTCGGATGATTTATAGACGCCGGCTCGTCTCCCGATTTTTAACGTCGGAGCTCGACGGCCTTCCGCTCGGATGATTTATAGACGCCGGCTCATCTCCCGATTTTTAACGTCGGAGCTCGACGGCCTTCCGCTCGGATGATTTATAGACGCCGGCTCGTCTCCCGATTTTTAACGTCGGAGCTCAACGACCTTCTGCTCGGATGATTTATAGACGCTGGCTCGTCTCTCGATTTTTAACGTCGGAGCTCGACGACCATTAAGGCTAATTTTGAAACTGCCGTTCGGCGAAGCTATTTGTCATCCTTTAATTATTTGTGCTTCCTGCATTACAAGGACATAGGCGACCAAAACATATATAAAGTTACATCAGCGCACCTCTCACCCAGCTCGGTACGGCTGGAGATGATTCGCGCTCCATGGTCGATCTAGCCACCGACCGTCTTCATCCTCCAAATAATAAGCACCCGAGCGGAGCTTTTCGATGACTTTGAAGGGGCCCGCCCAAGGAGACTCCAGTTTGCCGACGTCGCCGACCGGCTTTACTTTCTTCCAGACAAGGTCGCCAACCTGGAATGCTCTGGGGATTACGCGCCGGTTGTAGTTTTGCTTCATCCGTTGCCGGTACGCCATCAGCCGGACGGACGCCTTGGCTCGCTCTTCATTGACCAAATCCAGCTCCATGTTCCTCCGCTCTGCGTTATCATCATCATAATTCTGGATCCGGATGGACTCGACGCTGACTTCGACAGGAATCACTGCTTCCCCCCCCCATACACTAAGTGGAATGGCGTCACGCTCGTGCCCTCCTTCGGGGTCATTCGGATGGCCCATAGGACGCCCGACACTTAATCCACCCAGCTTCCTCCCAAATGGTCGAGCCGAGCACGCAAAATGCGAAGAATTTCCCGGTTGGCCACTTCGGCTTGACCATTACTTTGGGGATACGCCACGGACGTAAAGTGTTGCTCGATGCCATAACTTTTGCACCAATCTTCGAGCAACTTTCCCGCGAATTGCTGCCTGTTGTCGGAAACAAGTCGACGGGGGATGCCGAACCGGCAGATGATATGTTGCCAAATAAACTTCTTGACCATCTGCTCGGTGATCTTGGCTAGCGGCTCGGCCTCCACCCATTTAGAAAAATAATCGACCGCCACTAGTAGAAATTTCCGCTGACCGGTCGCCATAGGAAACGGACCCACAATATCCATTCCCCATTGGTCGAACGGACAGGACACGGTAGCTACTTTCATTTCCTCCGCCGGTCGGTGGGAGAAGTTGTGATACCTCTGGCAAGAAAGGCACGTCGTGAAGGTCCGAGCGGCGTCTGCTTTCAATGTTGGCCAGAAGTATCCAGCCAGCAGGATCTTCTTAGCCAACGATCGTCCGCCCGGATGCCCCCCGCACGATCCCTGATGCACTTCTTGGAGGATGTAAACCGCGTCTTCCAAGCTCACACATTTTAAAAGAGGACGAGAGAAAGCCTTCTTGTAGAGTTGGTCTCCGATGAGCGTGAACCGACCGGCTCTCCTCCTTAATTGCTGGGCAGCTTCCCGATCGGATGGTGTTGCCCCCGATCGAAGAAACTCCACGATGGTTGTTCTCCAGTCGCTCGGAAACTCGAGGCCCTCCATCCGATCGATGTGCGCCACCAGAGATACTTACTCAATTGGCTGCTGGATGACGACCGATGTTATTGAACTTGCAAGTTTGGCTAACTCATCTGCCGCCTGATTTTTCGCTCGGGGTATCTTCTGGATAACGACTTCTCTAAAATTGGCCTTGAGCTTTTTGTAGGCTTCAGTGTAGAGTTTGAGTCGAGCATTGTTAATCTCAAAAGTACCAGAGAGCTGCTGAGCGGCCAACTGAGAATCTGAATGCAGTGTCACCCATCCGACCCCCACATGCCGGGCGGCTTGTAAGCCGGCTATAACGGCCTCATACTCTGCTTCATTATTTGTAGCTCTATAGTCCAGCCGGACGGATAAGTGCATCTTTTCTTCTTAGGGAGAGAGCAATAGCACGCCAATCCCGCTACCGAGCCGGGTGGACGATCCGTCCACAAATAATTTCCACATAGCTTCGGGCTCGGGCCTTTGCACTTCGGTGATAAAATCCGCCAAGGACTATGCCTTTATCGCCGAGCGGGGTTGATATTGAATATCAAATTCGCTCAACTCCGTTGTCCATTTGATGAGCCGTCCGAACGCTTCTGGATTCAACAGCACTCTCCCCAATGGGCTATTTGTCCGGACGATGATAGTATGCGCCAAGAAATAGGGACGAAGGCGGCGAGCGGCGAGGACCAAAGCAAAAGCCAGCTTCTCGAGCCCAGTGTAGCGAGATTCAGCATCTTTTAAAATATGGCTTAGAAAATATACAGATTCTTCTCCGCTCGCCCTTACTAGTGCCGAGCCGACTGCTTGCTCAGTTGAAGATAAATAGATACAAAGTGGCTCACCCATAGCTGGCTTAGCTAGCACATGCAGAGAGTTCAAGTATGTTTTCAGATCCTCGAACGCCCGATCGCATTCTTCGTCCCAGTGAAACTTAGTGGCTTTGCGCAAGATTTTGAAAAAAGGTAGGCTCCGGTCGGCGGTCTTGGAAATGAATCTGGACAAAGCAGTTATCCGACCGGTCAAGCGCTACACTTCCCTCAGATTTCTTGGGGGCGGCATATCTTGTAGTGCTTTCACTTTGCTGGGATTTGCCTTGATGCCCCGCTCGGTCACTATGTATCCCAAGAAACGCCCGCCTTTTGCTCCGAATAGACACTTCTGAGGGTTCAGCTTAACTCCATACCTCCTCAGTGTTTGGAAAGTCTCCTCCATGTCTTTAAAAAGATCGGCCACTCGGAACGACTTGATGAGAAGTTCATCCACATATACTTCCAGATTTTGCCTGATATGCTCCTTGAACACTTTGTTCATCAAGCGCTGGTAAGTTGCTCCCGCATTTTTCAGTCCGAACGGCATCACATTGTAGCAGTAAGTGTCGTTAACTGTAACGAAGCTAACCTTCTCTTGGTCTTCTCGGGCGAGCGGCACTTGATGGTAGCCCTGATAAGCATCGAGCATGCATATCAACTCGCAGCCGGCTGTGGAGTCCACCAGTTGATCGATCCGGGGCAGGGGATAAAAATCCTTTGGGCACGCCTTGTTAAGATCCCTGAAATCGATGCACACTCTCCACTTGTTGCCTGACTTGGAGACTAGTACCACGTTCGCCAACCAACTAGGGAACTGGACCTCGCGTATGTGGTCGGCCTCCAGGAGTTTTTCGACCTCCGCTCGGATGATTGCATTTTGTTCGGCGCTGAAGTCCCTCTTCCTTTGCTTCACCGGCCGAGCGTCCGATCGGACGTGGAGCTCGTGTTGTGCGATACTCGATGAAATTTCGGGCAGCTCATGCGTCGACCAGACGAAGACATCATAGTTTCTCTGGAGGCATTTGACCACTTCCTCTCTCTAGCTTTCCTCCAGATCGGCCGCAATGAATGTGGTTGCTTCCGATTGGGCCGGGTGAATTTGCACTTCCTCTTTTTCTTCATACACCAAAGAGGGAGGTTTTTCAGTTATGGCGTTTACCTTAATTCGGGGCGTTTTCCGAGCAGAATTAGCTTCTGCTCGGACCATCTCGACGTAACATCGCCGAGTTGCTAGTTGATCTCCTCGTACTTCTCCCACTTTGTCTTCGACCGGAAACTTGATTTTCTGGTGGAAGGTGGAGACGGCCGCTCGGAATTCACTGAGAGCCGGTCGTCCCAAGATGACGTTGTAAGCTGATGGAGAGTCAACCACCACGAAGTTTGCAGTCCGCGTCCTTCTGAGCGGCTCCTCTCCCAACGAAATGGCCATCCAGACCTGTCCGACTGGCAGAACTTCATTGCCCGTAAACCCGTAGAGGGGGGTTTTCATGGGCAGCAGCTCGGCTTGATCGATTTGTAGTTGGTCGAAGGCCTTTTTGAATACAATATTGACCGAGCTTCCTGTATCAATGAAAATGCGGTGAATAGTGTAGTTAGCTATTACCGCTTTGATGAGGAGAGCATTGTCATGCGGTACTTCAACTCCCTCCAAGTCCTTGGGCCCAAAACTGATTTCGGGGATGCTCGCCCGCTCTTGGCTACATCCGACCGCGTGGATCTAAAGTTGTCTAACGCTCGCCTTTCTTGCTCAGTTAGAATCCCCTCCGGTCGGCCCACCAGCTATAATGTTGATTTCACCTCGGGAAGTATTGCTTCTATTTTCTTCTTCCCAAGCGGACGGTCTAGGCCGCTCCCTAGACATCCGGGGATTCTCACGTCTTGGAGTATGATGCCGCTCGGGAGTTTGCCTTTGTTGCCTGTCGGGTACCGTCCGATCGGCTTCCCGAGGTCTCTGTAGCCTGTCGGATGATGGCGATCGACGACCACCACTCCGGGGAACGGGGTGGGCGATCAGAGGAAGGTTTCGGCAATCTTTCGTGTTGTGCGTATCCGTCCGGTGAAATGAGCAAAACATTGGGGTCCATACCTTCTTTTTAGGTTTGGGCCACTCGGCAGACACTTCTTGAATGGCGTGGGATCTTGCATGTTGCTGGGGGCGGGTTGCTTCAGCTCGCGGTCCTCTGGGCGGCTGATAAGCAGTGTGCGACTTTCGCTCGGCAGGTGGTGGACGCTCGGTTGGAGCTTCCTTCCTCTGGGCCGCTTGGGCTTCCTCCACATTGATATATTCATTAGCCCGGTGTAGCATATGATCGTAGTCTCGGGGCAGCTTCCGAACGAGCGAGCGGAAGAAGTCCCCGTCCACGAGGCCTTGCGTGAATGTTTTCATCATTGTCTCGGAAGTGGCCGTTGGAATGTCCATGGCCACCCTGTTGAATCGCTAGATATAAGCTCTGAACGGCTCTCTGGGCTCTTGCTTGATGGCGAATAAGCTCATGCTAGTCTTCTGGTAGCGCCGACTGCTTGCAAAATGGTGGAGGAAGGCCGTTCGGAAGTCTTTGAAACTTGTGATGGATCCGTCCGGAAGCCTCCGAAACCAACGTTGAGCCGATCCCGAGAGGGTGGTAAGGAAAACTCGACACTTCACTCCATCTGTGTACTGATGAAGGGTAGCGGTGTTGTCGAACTTACCCAAATGATCGTCCGGGTCGGTGGTTCCGTTGTATTCACCGATCGCCGGAGGCACATAGTGCTTCGGCAGAGGGTCCCGCAGGATGGCCTCTGAGAATTGATGGTTGATCCGTTCAGGTGAGGCATCCGCTCGGGGAGCCTTGCCTTTCCTGCTGTCTCGTCTTGGTACTTCATCTGATGAAGATCCTCGATCACGATTCACTGCTGCGGCTTCAGGAGGCTTGCGGAATAAGGCCCGATGAAATGGAACCGTGGCATGAGGTGCTTCCGCTTGGCCCCCTGATGCTGATGTTACTTGCTGTTCAACCCGCTCGGCTTGCGACTTTTGTCTTTGTTCCACAAGCTTAGCGGCTCTTGTCTCGATCAACGCATCGAGCTCATCTGTGGAGAGCATCACCGAGTGTGGTCATCTAGCTTCGTCCATTGCTTCTGATCGGATGCAGGAGCGTTCCCACAGACGACGCCAAATTGATCCTGTCCGACTCACTGAATCAACGGACGCTGGGCACGTGGCGCTCTCCTGGTTGTTGACGTAGATCTTCGAACGGTCGTACGGCGCTCCCGCGAACCTGCAAAGAAGTCGGGCCGGGAGGGGGTTCCCGGCGACGACCCTCCGACGCTCAAGTTAAGTAAGTGGACAGCAGAGAAGTGGCTCCAATTATCTAAGAATGCATACCTCCGGCGAAGTGTGAGGCTCCTTATATAGAGCTGGGAAGGGGCTCACGCACACACACCAAGGCTAATACGTGTCCTCAGCCCATACCTCAGTATGGGCTTGTCAGAAAAGTTTACCTGACACCATACTGCTACAGTCCGAGCACGTCTTTGATGGGACGGCGGAACCCTCTGTCATAAGATCCTACGTATGGCCTGCTCGTCGAACATACCCGCTGTCAGAAGATGTTCCCTTGTCCTTTTGTCTCTTCTTACCTCATGCCGAGTGTCCTGTCGGTCGGCAGTTCCCTCACGTCCGGTCGGTCGGTCCGCTCAGGAGAATCCCAGTAGTGTGCTCCGTAGACTATTAGCAGTATTGCTACTTTATGCCTTCGGCCGAGCGAGCCACCCGCTCGGCCATACGACCTTGTTCAACATGAGCGTCGGAACCCCGACTCCCGCTGGGGTGCCTTTGCTTTCAGTTAGACTCCGGTCGGCCGGTTGGTCCAACCCTTTTCTGGTAGGCCGGTCGGCCCACCCTTCTCCGATAATCCTTTTAATCTTTTGACGTGGCGTTGACTTCTCGGAAAGGGGGTCCCCTGTTCTTACCGCCGGATCAACAAGATAATAAAATTGATGGATAAAATCTCCTCTTACAAATGTTTGAATTTGTATACGTCCATACTAACGTGACATACAAAATTCACAGGGATTTTAAGGTGTTGGTATTGACCAAATATTTTGTGATTCTTAGGATTACAAATAGTTTTCAATTCCCTAGCGTTATACTAGAGAATAGACTTACTAGTCCCAATTATAATGATTGGAAATAAAATTTGGACACTAAGGTGGACTATCCTCTCAGAAATGAGAACAATAAAGGTGTATCTTATTCATTAGTTGTTGAAACATGTTTAGTGGTGTTATCTAAAGGTACCTGGTATGTAGATACGGGAACCACTGATCATGTATGCAATTCATTACAGGAGTTCCAGGAAACCCGACAATTACATGAAGTAGAAATCATCGTTTACATGGGCAATGCTATGAAAGTGGTGGTTGTTGCAGTGGAAGATATTTATTTATCCTTTGATAGGAATAAAACATTGATTTTAAGAAATTACCTTTATGTACCAAGTTTTAGAAAGAATTTGATTTCAGTTTCTAAACTATTTGAGGATGGATATTCTATTTCTTTTGATGACAAAGTGGTTATCAAGAAAAATAGAGTGGTTATCTGTTCTGGTACATTAGTTGATAATTTGTATACTCTAAATCCAATAACTCCCACGATGCAACAAATGAAAATTAATAACACATCTTCTAATTCTAATAAGAGAAAGCAACCTTCGGAAATGAACCAAACATATCTTTGGCATCTAAGGCTAGGTCATATTAACTTGAGTATGATTCAAAGGTTAAAAGCCGATGGACTTTTAGGTTCATTGGTGGTGAAAAACTTTCCAACCTGCGAGTCTTACTTGGAAGGAAAAATGACCAAGAGACCTTTTAAGGCTAAGGGGTATAGAGCCAAAGATGTGTTGGAATTGGTTCCTTCTGATTTGTGTGGACCTATGACTATCCAAGCAAGAGATAGTTTCGAATATTTCGTCTCTTTTATAGAAGACTATTCGAGATACGGGTGCATTTACTTAATGCATCGCAAGTCTGAGTGCTTTGATAAGTTCAAAGAGTACAAGACTGATGTGGAGAAATGTCATGATAAAAGTATAAAGACACTACGGTGTGATCGTAGTGGCAAGTACCTCTTAGAAGAGTTTAGGAGTTACTTATCAGAAGTCGGGATTCAATCCCAACTGTCTGCACCTGGTACACCCCAACAGAATGGTGTGACAGAATGAAGGTATAGGACTCTTATGGAAATGGTTAGATCAATGATGAGTTACTCAGAATTACCAAAATTATTTTGGGGATATACTCTGGAAATGAAAATGAACATAGTACCTTCTAAAGTCAGAACCTTCTACTCCCATAGAATTGTAGAATGGGCGTAAGCCTAGTCTGAAGCATATTCGGATTTGGGGTAGTCCAACACATGTGCTGAAGGAAGACACTGATAAGTTGGACAGGAGTTCACTTGTTTGTGGGTTATCCTAGAGAAACGAAAGGAGGTTTATAGTCTTAAAAATCATAAGGTCATTGTTTGCACCAATGCCCGATTTTTAGAAGAGGACTATGTAATGAACCATAAGCCCATGAGAAAAATTATTCTTAAGAAAATTAGAGAAGACACGTCTAAACTAGTATCAACTGTACAAGATGAGATACCACAAGAAACTGCAATACGTGTCACAAATGATGCACAATTACAAACAGTGACATGTTGTAGTGGAGGGTTGTTTGGCAACTTGGTAGATTCATGTTTTTGGGAGAGTCTTGGACTTGATCCCTGGTGAACATGAACCTTTTTCCTGCACATATGATTAAGCACTCCAAGATAAAGATGCAACATCTTGGCAAAGTGCAATGAACTCTGAAATATAATCTATGTATTCTAATAAGGTCTGGGAGCTTGTAGAACTACCAAATGATGTAAAAGTCATTGGATGTAAATAAGTCTACAAAAGAAAAAGAGGGACAGACGGGAAGGTGGAAACTTTCAAAGTAAGGCTTGTTGCAAAAGGATATACTCAGAAAGAGGGAATCAATTATGAGGAAACCTTTTCGTCGGTATCTATGCTTAAGTCTATCAGGATACTCTTATCTATTGTCGCTCATATGTATTATAAGGTTTGGAAAATGGATGTCAAGACAGCTTTCCTTAACAAAAGTCTTGAAGAAACATCCATATGAAGTAACCAGAGGGGTTTATTGCAAAGGGTGAAGAGCATCTAGTATGTAAGCTCAATCGGTTTATTTATAGACTGAAGCATGCTTCAAGGTCTTGGAACATCCAGTTTAATGAAGTAATCAAGTCGTATGAATTTATTCAGTGTCCAGATGAGTCTTGTGTATACAAGAAGTGTGATAGAAACGTGGTGGTATTTCTTGTACTATACGTAGATGACATTTTGTTAGTTGAAAACAATATCAAAGTGTTGTCAGAAGTAAGGGTATGATTGTACAAGTAATTCGATATGAAGGATTTGGGAGAATGTGCACATATTCTCGGGATCAAAGTAATAAAGGATCGCAATAAAAGAATGTTGTGTTTATCCCAAGCTTCATATATCGATACAATCCTAGCTCGATTTAGCATGAAAGACTCCAAGAAAGGTTTTCTACCTTTTAGGCATGGAGTATCTTTATCTAAAGAGATGTCTCCGAAGATATCAAAAGAGATAGAAGAAATGAAGGTAGTTCCTTATACTTCAGCTGTAGGAAGCCTAATGTATGTTATGTTATGCACGAGACCAGATATCTATTTTTCCATGGGCATAGTTAGCAGATATCAAAGTAATCCAGGGCAGGGACATTGGACTTCCGTAAAACATATATTAAAGTACCTGAGAAGGACTAGAGATTATATGCTGGTTTACCAAGCAGATAACTTGCTCCCTGTGGGTTACACAAATTCGGATTTCCAATCAGATAGGGACAATAGGAAGTCAACCTCAGGGGTTTGTGTTTACTTTAGGAAGTGGAGCCATAACAATGGAGGAGTGTTAAGCAAAAATGCATTTCAGATTCCACCATGGAAGCTGAGTATGTGGCAGCCTCTGAGGTAGCCATAGAAGCTGTATGACTCAAAAACTTTATAATGGACTTAGATGTGATTCCTGATTTGCCCAAAATTATTACAGTATATTGTGATAATAAGTGGTGCAGTAGCAAACTTGAAGGAACCACGAGCCCATAAGGCAAGTAAACACATAGAGCGCAAGTACCACCCAATACGAGACATCGTATAACGAGGAGAAGTTGTTGTCGCCTAGATTATATCAGCAGATAACCTGGATCTTTTCACTAAGGCCCTTAAGGTAAGAGCTTTTGATGGCCATGTTGAGGGGATGGAAATTAGATGTATGGCAGCATATATGGCAACATAATCTTTTAGTATAAGTGGGAGATTGTTAAGATGTATACTAAAAGCCTAACTTTTGTATAAACATTTATAAGAATCACATTGGTCAAATGTCTACATTTATGCTAAGTGTAGTTGTCCATTTAATTTATATTGTAGATAACATGGTGTGAGGAGACACACAGAAGTTCATGTTATCAGTTCCTTATAAATTATCAACAGTTGCTCACAACCAAGATGGAATGGGGTAAACCATTAGAGTGGTTGTAGTGTAATTAAGTATTAGTTTATCTTAACTAATAAATTACACTAGTACACTATGAGTGTATTGAGCAGGACAATTTGAGGTAGTTTCTTTTTATACTAACTATATAAAAGAACAAAACATCTATTATTATGGAAGTATGTACTCTTAATCAAGATATAATAACAAGCATGTATATTTAATATTTATTTCTTTAATTTATCAAAGGGTGCGATTTAACTCGTTAAATCAATAAACCTGATAAGTTGGGAAATGATATTATTTATATGGTGTGTTGTTGAGTATAGAATGAAACTACATCCTAGTAATCTAGGTTGATGATATCCCCTTAAGGAGCTCATAAGGATTGTCATGTAAACCCTGCAGGTGGACTTAGTCCGACATGACGATAAAGTTGAGTGGTACTACTCTTGGAGCTAGATATTAATTAAATGAGTTGTCAATAACTCATTTAATTAGTGGGCATTCAATATCTTAAACACAGAGAGACTAACACACTCATATAAGAAGGATCCTGTATTGTAATATGGGATTGGTGTGGTAGTGCAATAATAACTCTTTAGTGGTATGAGTTATTATTGATGAACTTGAGTTGGGTGTTCAGGGCGAACACGGGAAGCTCAAGCTCATCGGGAGACCAAAACCAATTCCTCCTCTAGGTCCCTATTATAGCCTCTTATATAAAGTCTTATATCCACCCAAAGTCTAGCTTCTTAAGGCTCAAGGTAGGGCCGGCCAAGCCTTGCTTGGAGACCAAGCAAGGGGCCGGCCAAGCTAAGCTTGGAGCCCAAGCTAGGGTTGGCCAAGCTTTGCTTGGTGCCCAAGCAAGGGGTCGGCCACACACAAGAAGAAGGAAGTTTTATTTTTGTAAAATCTTTCCTTTTATAGAGATCTATAAAAAGGATTTAAAAGGATGATTTTAATATAAAACTTTCCTTTTTTAGATTGGTCATAAAAGGAAATAAAAGGGAGTTTTTATTTTGTTAAAAATTTTCCTTTTATGTTGGTTTTAAAAAAAAAGTTTTAAATTTTAAAATCTTTCCTTTTATAGCTTTCTACAAAGGAATAAAAGAGATATTTGAAATCTTTCCTTATTTGTAGTTATCTATAATGTGAAAGAAAGATTTTAATTTTTGTTATAAAAATTTCCTTTTTGAAACTATGTTTTATTTTAAATCTTATCTTTTATAGATATCCATAAAAGGATTTAAAAGAGAGAGATTTTAATTTATAAAATATTCCTTTTATAACTAATCACAAAAGGGATTTTAAAAGAGAGATTTTAATTTGTTGTTTAAAATCTTTCCTTGCTTGGAGAACAAGCTTGTGGTCGGCCATGCTATGATAAGAAAGGAAGTTTTATTTTTTGTTACAAAACTTTCCTTTTTTTGCCAAGACCAAAGAATATAAAATAGAAGGAGGGGGTGTCTCACCCAATAACACATCTTCTATTCTTCTCTATTCTTCCTTGGTGGCCGACCCTTGCTCTTTCTCTTCTCTCCTTTTATTTTTTCTCTTGGAGGCCGGTGGCATCAATTGGTGGTGATCTCTTGGTGGTCGATTGCTTGAAGGAGAAGAAGAAGAGAAGGAAGCTCTCTTGTCTAACATCCCTTGGAGGATAGTTGGTGGTCGGATCTTGGAAGCTTTGGAAGAAGCTTGGGTGGACTACCTTTTGGAAGATCGTCGCCCATATGACGTTCAAGAGAAGTAGAGGAATACAATAGAAGATCAAGAGGTCTATAAGCTACGAAAGATATAACTAGTTATTAGTTTCTGCATCATGACTAGTTCATCCTTTTGTATAGATCTTGTAAAACCAAACACAAAAGGTTATCGGTTTTAAGTTATCGTTTTTGTTATCAATTTTATTTTTCGATTTCATGTTTCAATAATGTGTTTCTATTGAGGTCTCTATAGTTAAACCTAGTTTACTGTAAGAAGCTAAATATCCAATTTCTCTGTGAGGCTTTGTCTAGAAAGTGGTGAATGATCCCATACCCAAGAAGGCTTAGTGCCTCGCTATATTTAACCTGGAAGCTGATCTTAGAAATAGATATTTGATAACTTCTGTAATATGGTTTAACTTAGGAAGATCACATCGGTTAAACTTGGAGTAAGAATGTTAAGTTTTATTCTCAATCCAAATTTAACTTCTAAAGGAAAATTTGGATTAATAATGTTAAGCATCGTTTGTAATCCAAATTTAACTTTAGTAGAGCACATGGGTAGCGAGGATAGTTCTATGCTTGTACAAATTTTTATACAGGGGAACTAGGACGGTATTCCGAGTAGCAACCAACAATAGGTATTAGATGGATCATTGTACTGGAAGTATTTATGATGATTGGAGTGTTACATTGATGATGATCGTGTGAGTATCATGATTATTTACATCATGTTCATCATTGCACTGCATGTTGATGACCATTTGCTCCCTTGTGGTATGAGCTAGTCATCAGTCATATATGTGCATGTTATGACCACCTGCTCCCTTATGGTATGAGTTAGTCATCAGACATGTTAGCTGCCCATTCGGCCACTGTGGGAGGTGGTAGTTAGGAGTTGAGCTAGTCCTGTCATACTCACTTGGTCGCTCAGTGTTATACTGTGCTCGCCTCGGCCACTCGAGAATAGTAGGTCTGGAGGGTACGGTAGTCAGCGGGTAGAGATGTGAATCGTCAGGGACCCTGATGCTATGAAGTTAGATAACTATTTAGCGAATTGTCTGCCTCAACTGCTCTATAGTGGTATATAGAGGATAGTACAGTTGTCACGGACCCAAGCCTCTCAGCCATACAGGGTCGTGGTGTCTTGAGAGGTGGCGGGGGTGACTATGTGGCATGCATGCTCATTTGCATATGATGTGCGATGCATATGTAGAGATATATTTACATACATGTTTTGTAGATATTAGCTACATGTGATTGTATTTTGTTTCATTTGCTTGAGATATGATTGCTGCACATGGATATCATGCTTCATACATGTCATTTATCATACATGTATATGTTGTTAGTTATATTATTCAGGTGTTACGAGCAGATCTGTTGTTGATCCCTAGTGAGTATATTGATCATTATACCTATGTAATGGTTCTAGATTGGTTATGTGTATTCATTATGTCAGTTATGGTTATGTGCATTGATTATGTCGTATATGATCATGGTCTCTATTCTCTTCTGAGACTATAAACTTTGATCTCTATGTTCTATGTAGACCATGCACTATCTTGTCCATTATTCGCTGAGTGACCCACACTCACCATCCTATTTATGTATTATCTTTTTCCTCAGATAGCAGGTAGATGATTGTAGAGTCACTTAGAGTATCCTGTCTGCCGGTCCCACATCATATCAAAAGATGGTCTTTACTTCTGTCTTATTTTCTTACATGTTTTCGTTATGGTATTGGCATTGTATTAGTGGTTAGTCATTAGCTACTTTATCATTTTGGTATTCTATTGTGTTTAAGCTGTGCCGGCATGCATTATATTTTTTTATTTGTGTGGTTTTCCTATGTCTTCCATTGTATTTTTGGTACAACTGTGTGGGTTGCTTATTATACAACTGCGTGATTATGTTATTTCTGTTCCAGTCGTGTGGACTGTGTATATATAACTACGTGGTTGTGTATGTTTTAGTCGTGTAGGCTGTTGATAGCTTGTAAGTAGCCTTATGACATTGTATACATATTTCATTTGCCACTGTTATAGGGGAGATGTTGTCCGTTTGTAGGGTAGGGACTCCTCTGGGGTGTGACTCAATAGGTCTCTTGTTACTCATCTCATAATTGACTCTTAGGGTTGATACTAACACGTATCTCATATGCAGAATTGTGTATGAAACTACTTCGCCATGAGTACCTAGAAGAGGATCCTGAAGAGTCTGAGGAGGATCACGAAGATGATCCTGAAGAATATAAGGAGGATCTAGAAGAAGATTCGATTATAGAAAAAATGAAGAATCCTAAGGTCGGTCCACTTGAGATTGCCCTAATGGAGTCCAGGATAAACAAGATGGTACTGACGACTGCACTAGTATTTTTCCTAGTGGAAGTGGGGTTAGCTTATTTATCTTATTAGAGTATTATTGTTGTTACTGTCATTGTGTATGAACAGTATTAACCCATTAAGTTCAATAAAATCGTGTAGTAGAAACTATTGTTATATACAAATAGTACTACTTTATAAAATGTTATGTTATGTGTTAATTGTTTTAAAAGAATGATTAGTTCATTTAAATGATGAGTTTATTTCATGATTTGTTTACTTAATGATTAGTTTATTTGATGGGATGTGTGTAATAGAATTAATCAATATTGGTTAGATTGCATCATCCAAATGATAAGTGGAAACGTAGTTGTTACTTGATTTTGAAAACTAACTCAAATTAATATTGAGCCAATCATAAATTATATATGTATAAAATACACTTAATTACTAAATAATGTATTTATTATATTAGATCATGGCTACTAAAAATATCATACCTGAACTCAATAAGGAAGAGAAATTATATATAGATAATTATAAAATATGACACTTCAAGATACAATATGTTCTTGAGGAATAAGAAGTTATAGAGGTCATAAATTAGTTTATGAAAGAATCTACTGATGGTTCTACAATACAATATAGACGTGATCTTGATATCTATAAGGTATGGAAGAAAAAGAACTCTACTGTTAAGGGGATATTAATTAGTTTAATGGTAGACGATCTAATATTTGAATATGAGCCACTACCATCAGCTCATGTCGTCTGGTTTGCCTTAAGAGAAAAGTACAGTAAAGTTAGTTTAAGCAAGCTTCGTCAGCTGATAATCAAGTTTGACAGCTATAAAAAGTGCTCGAATATTGCCATGGCCCAGCATCTAAGAGAAATGGTGAATATGATTCCGGATCTAAAAGTTGCTAGTCATGAGTTGACTAATGAACAACAAGTTCAGATAGTTATCGGTTCCCTTCCTAATTCTTGGAAAATAATAAAATAGAATCTGACTCATAGTGAAAGTATCAAAATTTTCACTAATATCTTACCTCATGTTGAATTGGAGGCGGAGAGAATAGAATCCGCAAGGATATCTAGTCAAGCTTTTATAGCTGAAGGTTCTAGATCCAAGAATAAGAAAAGATGATTTAAGAAAGGAAAGAGAAAGGGAAAAGAAGCTAGTGATGTTGCTGGGCAAGGCCCAATCAAGAAGAAAGGAAAGAATTATGAAAGAAACCTCAAAGTAAGCTAACTTGCTATAAATGTGGTAAGAAGGGTAATTTTTCTCAGGAATGTACTGAGCCGAAAAAAGATAAATCCATATTTATCTTCTTTCTATGAGCATTATGTTGCTAGTTCTTTTATTGTTAGTTGGTTCTTTTCCTTTGTGAATTGTAGATTCAAGAGCAACGAACCATATAGCTTGTGATTGAGGTACATACATGGAGTACTATCGGGTACCAGCTGGTAACAAATGGATATATATGGGAAATAATGCAAGGATTAAAGTCAAAGAAGTTGACACTTGCAAACTTAACCTACATGGTGGGCATATCTTGTTTTTACATGATGTCCTATATGTTCATGAGATTTGATGGAATTTGGTTTTCGTTAATAGTCTTCTTAATTTGGGTTATTGTATAAACTTTTACGGTCGTTATGTAGAACTAATAATTAACTCTGTGTTAATAGGATATGATTATGTATCGAATGGTTTCATGGTTCTTAATGTATAACCATATATTAATTATGATAATAATAGTTATTTTTCAAACATTACTCTTACTAGTGGTGTTAATGTAAATGATGAATTTTGGCATGCTAAATTAGGACATATAGGACAAGAACGAATGAATAGATTAGCTAAAGAGGTATGCTCGGCACTCATGTTAAAATTAACTTATTTATATGTAAGCATTGTTTTGTTGGAAAAACAACTAGGAAATTATTTTGTAAGGCTATTAGGGTTGAATCACCATTGTAATTAATTCATTCGAATATTTATGGTCCAATGAATGTGAAGGCTAGACATAAAAGTTCTTATTTCATTACATTTATTGATGACCTTCACGGAAATAGGTACATATGTATAAAAACTGATTTGAGAGGTAAAGACTCTCAAATCGAATATCAAACCATGCAACATAGCTAGGAGTTTGTCCTCTATAGTTGAGGTAAACTCCTTGATCATCACTCAATTTACTTACATAATCATCCTCACTGCATCATGCATCATATGGGCACAGCCCACCCATTGTGATGTATCATATCACATGTATAGAGCAAAGTCAAACCAACTTCCAATCACACACACACATCACATGAACACCTTTATATGTTCTACAATTGATGAACAGAAGGTGTGGAAATAAAAACACGAACAACATCAAAACGTGGAGCAAGTGTAACTCAAGCATGAAGAACCACGAACAACAATTGGAGCAGCCAAAAACACGGACAGCAGGTGAAGCATCAAAACACAAACAGTAAGCACCATACTCACCTTGGATAGTTAGAGATAGTGAACTCCAAACTGTTATAACAACACTGCCAGCAGTAACCATGGAGAAACCAAGGTCACACGGACAATACTCATCAAAACTGAACAACACTTGCAAAGCATCCTGTCATAGATCATCGCCCCACTTTTAGCAAGTGGTCATCTATCAACGGATTTGTCATGTCTTTATCTCGAGTCATTTGCTGCGGACTAGATAGATTTTTATAGTTGATCTATGAACCCTCTTGGGTTTTTTGACAAAGCCCCAACTATCAACAGATTTGTCGTTGTCCTTATCGCGAGCCGTTTGCTGTGGACTAGATAGATCATTATGGTGGATCTATTCACCCTCTTGGGCTTTTTGGCAAAGCCCCAGCCATCAACAAATTTAGCGATGTCTTTACTGCGAGTCGTTTGCTGCGAAATAGATTGATCAATTAGATGGATCTATTCACCACCCTCTCCCACACTTCCCAGCTCACACCCCCACCATAGGGAGTGCATACAAAATATAAACCACACGTTCTTAAGTCCTCACTTGGACTTTGTGTTCACACTCAACCCAAGAAATCCACTTTCAACGTACAAAGAAACACCATGACACATAGCAAAGTCATCCACGGATGCAAGCAAAGCCACCATGCACATCTTGGACAACAAGCCATCAAAACACGGACACTAATCAAATCACGGGCGGATGAGTGCTAGGCCGAGGATAAGTCGATGAATCGATGGACATGGATTTGAATTTTGCGAAACATCCTCTCAACATCAGGAGATATCCCCTCATATCTGCATCCATTTCGGGCTTCCCATAGAGTAAATCATGCTGGAAATGCTAAGGTATCGAGCCTTCGCACAAATCTGAAGCATTAGATGTAATGATCCAATTTTCCTCATTAGGAGTTCTAAAGGTTCTTAAAAATATTTAGAAATATTTTAGAAATATTCTAGAGATTTTTAGAAATTTTTAGAGTATTTTTATGTAATTTTTGGAGGTCGTTTGGTATTTTTACTAAACGAAGGAAGTTTTGACAAAAAAATGTCCAAGCCGAGAATTGAACCCACGACCTTTGACTCGGTCAAAACCCGGCTGACTAGGTGGGAAAACAGACTTTCCTATTTAGAAAAGGTAGCGAATTTATTTAAGATAGTTAACAGAATATTATAAAAGGGATAAGTTGATGTTGGATTTGTTTGTTTAGAAAAGATAGCGAATTTATTTAAGATAGTTAACATAATATTATAAAAGGGATAAGTTGATGTTGGATTTGTCTATTTAGAAAAGGTAGCGAATTTATTTAAGGAGTTAACAGAAATATTAAGTTATAAAAAGGGATAAGTTGATGCTCTGTTTTCCCGTGACTTAAACCATTCTCTCCTTCTCTGCTGCGTACGATGGCGGAGCTTGGGCAGAAAACGAAAGGGAGTTAGGGCATCATCTCCGGCGGCCGACCAAGGTCCTAGAAGCCCTTTTTATTCGGTTGTGAGTCCAAGAAGCAAGGTAAGTGCTTCTCACCTGCAGTAGGAGTAGTTTCGGACCTTTGTTCTTCTTGAATTCGAAGCATAAAAAGCGCTTATAGTGCAGATTTTTAATTAAGCCTATAGTACAGATTTTAATTAAGTTTATAATGCAGATTTTTATGTAGAGCTTATATTGCAGATTTTAATTAAGCGCTTATAGTGCAGATTTTTAATTAAGCCTATAGTGCAGATTTTAATTAAGTTTATAATGCAGATTTTTATGTAGAGCTTATATTGCAGATTTTAAGTAAGCTTATAGTATAGATTTTTAATTAAGCCTATAGTGTCGATTTTAATTAAACTTATAATGCAGATTTTTATATAAGCTTATAGTGCAGATTTTAATTAAGCCTATAGTGCAAATTTTAATTAAGCTTATAGTGCAGATTTTTAATTAAGCTTATAGTGCAGATTTTAATTAAGTTTATAGGTGCAAATTTTAATTAAGCCTATAGTGCAGATTCAATCAAGCTTATAGTGCAGATTTTTATGTAAGATTATAGTGCAGATTTTAATTAAGCTTGTAGTGTAGATTTCTTAGAGCTTAAAATGCAGATTTCTTTAGAGCTTGTAGTGCAGATTTCTTAAGAGCTTATGGTGCAGATTTCTTTAAAGTTTATAGTGCAGATTTTTGGTGGAACTTATAATGCAGTTTTTAAAGAAAAATATTATAGTGCAGTTTGGTTAAGTATTATAGTGCAGAATTTATATTTGCATAGTATGCAGAATTTATGTTTGCATATTATGCAGAAATAGTGTAGCATAGAATGCAGAACCTTGATTAGAATAGTATGCAGAATTTTGATTAGCATAGTATGCAGATTTTTGTTTATGCATTTCAAAGTTAGAATTTGTTTAAACATTTCAGTTTTTAAAGAAACATTCTTTTATTAGAAGTATTAACAAGTGTAAGAAAGATAAAGAAAAGAAAGAGAAAGGCCAAGGCCTTAAGTAGATCTCAAAGTCAAGACTTTAGGGATTTTGGCACACAAGGTGCTTAAAGAAAATGCCGAGGCATTATATATTAGAAGTAATAAAAGATAACAAGTATTTTACTTTATTTAAGAAGCTAGTACCCGACTTCCGAGGTTGTCGTTAAACAAATCCAGGTGTCCAATTCCGAGGTCTTGGCCCTGGTAGACCGAGGTCTGCTCTTTTAGGATTGGTGGCTCGCTACCCCAACCTATTAGGGAACGCGCATAAGATGGTACTACGCCTGGGCCCAAGAAGAAAGTTGATTATTATTTTGAAGTATTAAAGTATAAGTTTTCAAACAAAAGAAATAAGCTTCAAATAAGTTTAAAATTCCACAAGTTTAACTTTCTTATATACTGACATGTTGTTTAGATTTGCTTACATGTTTAGTATTTCAGTATGCTATGTTTCGTTTGCTATTAGATGAGCATTCAGTTTCTAGATTTCTTTCAGCTTACAAGCATACTCGAGTTTTGTGAGTTAGATAGCACTTACTAAGTAATTTTGCTTATAGATGCATTTCCTCTTACTGCAGATAAAGGAAAGGAAAAGTTATAGCAAAGGAAGGCGACAAGGAGGTGCGGATGGATGTGTGATGCCTGGACTATAGAAGCCTTGGGATTTAGCATAAGAATTTATTAACAAAGAGTTGAGTAGAATGTATTAGATGAGTCATTTAGTCTTCCACTGCTAGTTAATTGTATGTTTTGAGTTCTCCGAGAGTTTTAGGAATTTCTATCAACATGTGAACAAGGATAGTTAAGTAAAGTTAGTATTCCAGTAGCTCTCCGCCCTCACAGACCAGTAGTGAGGAGGGTGGGGTGTTACAAGTTGGTATCAGAGCAGGTCCTATTCTCCAGCATCACACATCAGCACCAACCTTGCCGTCTTCAAGTAAGAAAGTATTTAATTTTTAGTATGCTTTTCTTTATTCTTTACAGTAAAGAGAAATCCTTAGAAGTATTAGATTATATGTACAGAATAGGGAGATGTTTAGAAGTGCTTATAAAGTTAAGAATTCTGCTTAGTTTCTTTTACATAACAAGATGTGTTCTGGGATGGTGGTATGATCCGGGGACCTAAGCCCGGTGAGCGCGCCAGAATCAAACAAGATGTGTTCTGGGATGGTGGTATGATCCGGGGACCTAAGCCATGTGAGCGCGCCAGAATCAAATAAGATATGTTCTGGGATGGTGGTATGATCTGGGGACCTAAGCCCAGTGAGCGCGCCAGAATCAAACAAGATGTGTTCTGGGATGGTGGTATGATCCGGGGACCTAAGCCCGGTGAGCGCGCCAGAATCAAATAAGATATGTTCTGGGATGGTGGTATGATCTGGGGACCTAAGCCCAGTGAGCGCGCCAGAATCAAACAAGATATGTTCTGGGATGGTGGTATGATCTGGGGACCTAAGCCCGGTGAGCGCGCCAGAATAAAGGGGAACTCCGGTCCTAAGTTCGGACCCCTACCAACCAAGCGCTAGGGTAGTTGTCTGATCAACAACTTATGTTACGGTACTACTAAGTGCAACTAGGCCACCACAATAGTATGTTTATAAGTATGCATGCAAGTATGTTCAAGTCATGTTATATTTATATTTACGTTTATGTTTAGGTCCACGTTATGTTCATGTTATGTTCTTGCCTATGCATATGGACATGCTTGTGATCGAGTCTATCATTATGTTTAGTTCATCTACCATGCTTACATTTATGTTGTCATGCTTATGTCACTGTTTATGCTTATGTTCATTGAAAGTAGGTTAGGAGGTCCTAAAATACCTTTGATGTGGTTTTCCTTAGTACATTAAATTATGGACGCTAACTAATGTAGGTACAAGGTAGAGAACATGCTATAGAATTATTCTAAGTTCGAGGACGAACTTTTTATAAGGTATGGGGGATTGTAACGATCCAATTTTCCTCATTAGGAGTTCTAAAAGTTCTTAAAAATATTTAGAAATATTCTAGAGATTTTTAGAAATTTTTAGAGTATTTTTATGTAATTTTTGGAGGTCGTTTGGTATTTTTACTAAACGAAGGAAGTTTTGACAAAAAAATGTCCAAGCCGAGAATTGAACCCACGACCTTTGACTCGGTCAAAACCCGGCTGACCAGGTGGGAAAACAGATTTTTCTGTTTAGAAAAGGTAGCGAATTTATTTAAGATAGTTAACAGAATATTATAAAAGAGATAAGTTGATGTTGGATTTGTTTGTTTAGAAAAGGTAGCGAATTTATTTAAGATAGTTAACATAATATTATAAAAGGGATAAGTTGATGTTGGATTTGTCTGTTTAGAAAAGGTAGCGAATTTATTTAAGGAGTTAACAGAAATAGTAAGTTATAAAAAGGGATAAGTTGATGTTCTGTTTTCCCGTGACTTAAACCATTCTCTCCTTCTCTGCTGCGTACGATGGCGGAGCTTGGGCAGAAAACGAAAGGGAGTTAGGGCATCATCTCCGGCGGCCGACCAAGGTCCTAGAAGCCCTTTTTGTTCGGTTGTGAGTCCAAGAAGCAAGGTCAGTGCTTCTCACCTGCAGTAGGAGTAGTTTCAGACCTTTGTTCTTCTTGAATTCGAAGCATAAGAAGCGCTTATAGTGCAGATTTTTAATTAAGCCTATAGTGCAGATTTTAATTAAGTTTATAATGCAGATTTTTATATAGAGCTTATATTGCAGATTTTAATTAAGCGCTTATAGTGCAGATTTTTAATTAAGCCTATAGTGCATATTTTAATTAAGTTTATAATGCAGATTTTTATGTAGAGCTTATATTGCAGATTTTAAGTAAGCTTATAGTGCAGATTTTTAATTAAGCCTATAGTGCCGATTTTAATTAAACTTATAAATGTAAGCTTATAGTGCAGATTTTAATTAAGCCTATAGTGCAGATTTTAATTAAGCTTATAGTGCAGATTTTTAATTAAGCTTATAGTGCAGATTTTAATTAAGTTTATAGGTGCAGATTTTAATTAAGCCTATAGTGCAGATTCAATCAAGCTTATAGTGCAGATTTTTATGTAAGCTTATAGTGCAGATTTTAATTAAGCTTGTAGTGTAGATTTCTTAGAGCTTAAAATGCAGATTTCTTTAGAGCAGATTTCTTTAGAGCTTGTAGTGCAGATTTCTTAAGAGCTTATGGTGCAGATTTCTTTAAAGTTTATAGTGCAGATTTTTGGTGGAACTTATTGTTAGGATCCTTCGTACGGCTAGAGAGGGGGGTGTGAATAGCCGACCCCAAATCTTTCGCGTTTCTTCCTACAATTCGTTAGTGCAACGGAAATACAACGTAGAAAGAAAATAGAAGAAGAAATCAAACCTCAACACGCAGCGATGTAACGAGGTTCGGAGATGATACTCCTACTCCTCGGCGTGTCCGTAAGGTGGACGAGCCCTATCAATCCGTCGGTGGATGAGTCCCCGGAGAACCGGCTAATATCAACTCCTTGTGGGTGGAGAAACCTCGCCACAAACGTTTGCAACAGCAAACAAAGAGTACAAGTACAAAGAATAAGCAAGAAATACAGTAAGAATACACAAGCACTCTACCAATCTTGCTTTCTCGATCGAGTCCGGATGAAGCAAGACTTAAAACCCTAACAGCAGCAATTGCTCGGGAAGCTCACGCGAGGAAGGAACTCAACGAGCTCAACACAACAGCAGCTCAGAGTCAAGAGAAGAGGAAGAAGAAGTGCAGGCCTCGACCCCTTTATACCGCGAAGAAGAAATGAAACTAGCCGCTTGCGTCGCGTTAGAACTCGATCGGCCCGCACCGATCGCCTAGGCGCGTAAGCTTGTTGTCACCGATCGGTCCCGCACCGATCAGGTGTCGCGATCGAGCCCGATCGGTCCCCGCATCCGATCAGCTCGATCGGTCCCGGACCGATCGATCGGTCCCCGGCCGTCGATCGATCTGAAGACATGCGTACTACGATCGATGCGTGGACCGATCAAAGACAGGATCGGTCCACGCATCCCAACTCGCTTCCTTCCGCGACATCGTCTCCCGATCGGCCGCCACGACCGATCGAGGAATCTCCGATCGGTCCACGCATCGACGATACCGATCGCAGCATCGATCACATCGATCGGTCACCGCATCGATCGATAACTAGTGACTTGGTTTTGCCCAAACCAAGTCCCAAGCCTTCCAAACCAACATTCGGTCAACCTCGACATGTTGGTACTTCATTCCTAGCATCTGGTCACTCCTTGACTGCTAGAATTTCCGCCAAGTGTCCGGTCAATCCCTTTGACCTACTTGGACTTTCCTCAACACCAGATGTCCAATCATCCCCGATCCATCTGGATTTTCCCTTGCCTGGCTTCACTCACCCGGACTTTCACCTGGCTTCACTCACCAGGATTTCCACACCGCCTAACATCACCCAGGACTTTCACCGCTGCTTCACTCACCAGGACTTTCCAACTGCCTAACATTCCAGTTAGGACTTTCCCACTGCCTGGCTTCACTCACCAGGACTTTCCACACTGCCTAACATCCCCGTTAGGACTTTCCCACTGCCTGGCTTCACTCACCAGGACTTTCCACACTGCCTAACATCCCAGTTAGGACTTTCCCACTGCCTGGTTTCACTCACCAGGACTTTCCACCTGCCTAACATTCCAGTTAGGACTTTCCCTCGTGCCAAGCTCCCTGCTTGGACTTCTCCGTGCCAAGTCTCCATACTTGGACTTTTCCAGTGCCAAGCTCCCTGCTTGGACTTTTCCATGCCAAGTCTCCATACTTGGACTTTTCCCGAATCAGGTCAACCAGGTCAACCTTGACCTACGGTTGCACCAATAATCTCCCAAACATCTATTCTTGTCCCACATCAAGAATAGAACTCTCTCACGAGTGTCAAACATCAACATGCAACACAACTAGGTCAACCTTGACCTAAGGTTGCACCGACAATCTTCCCAAGTCAAACATCAAAATACAACTCGAGTCACGTCAACTCGAGTCGGGTCAACCAGGTCAACCTTGACCTAAGGTTGCACCAACAATCTCCCCCTTTTTGATGTTTGACAAAACCATAATCAAGTTAGGTTAACCCGATAACCTAACTTAGGTTTTCAATCATCTTCCAATGTCCAATGTTCCTTCCTTGAACATTCTCTGGACATTCTCCCCTTAGGTTAACCCGATAACCTAACTTGGGTTCTCCAATAATTCTCCCCCTTTTTGACACACATCAAAAAGAATTCCAATGTTCTTCCTTGAACATTCCTAGACATTCTTCCCCTAGCTTAGGTTAACCCGATAACCTAACTTGGGTTCTCCAATAATTCTCCAATGAACACTCTCCCCTTTTTGACACACATCAAAAAGAAAAAGGAGGGTATCAAGGTCAAGATTTTCTTCCTAATGAAAGTCCCATACCTTCCATTGAAACTCTTAATTTCCTCCTTGATACTAAACTCAACAATCAACTTAGTGATAATCCCATATCACTAATCCTTAAAAGTCTTTTGGAGTAAAAACTCCCCCTAAAAGTCAACTCCCCCTTGACAATTAGGTAAAACTTCCCCTAAAGGTCAACTCCCCCTTGACCATTGCACCAACAATGTCTTGGCGAGTTTCAAACCTTTAGAAATCCACAAAACCCAACTTCCAGCTGAAATTTCAGACCAACAGCTGAAAATCAGAAACTGGCACGCACTGATCGGTCCCCAGACCGATCAGAATCCCCCTGGATCGGTCCCCAGACCGATCCACCCTTCACTGATCGCACTGGATCGTCACTGATCGGTCACCAGACCGATCAGAACTTCCCTGGATCGGTCCGGTGACCGATCCATACTCTGAAATCAGAGATTTCTGATTTCCCTTCCCGGAAATTCAGAAACTCCTAATAAATTCCAGAAAATTCCAAAAATCGTAAAATTTTGAGGATACATTCCTCATATCATATATTATCATGGAAAAATAGTTTTCTATGAAAATAACTTCCATTTTTCAATCTTGATACAAAGTTCAAAAACTTTGAAATATTTCAAGTTTAACTCAACTTTGTATCACAATGTTCAATGATGAATGCTATCACTAAGATGGCTTCATCAAGGTTTTACAAATCAATTTCAAAATGATTTTAAACCTTTTAATTTAGGACCATAATCTTAGGGCTAAATGTACATGACTTGTACACAAGCTTTCCCTATGATCCTCCATTTCTTGAATTAGGCTCATCTAGGTACAAGAACTATGCACCTTGATCCTAACTCATGATCCTAATATCTCACACACATCTAAAGTGTATCAAACACATCCATGTCAATTTTGATGTGAGATATGGGTTAAGGTCAACTTAGGCTAAGGTCTCATGCATTTTCTAAACACAAATTTGATCTCAATATCAAGATGTGTTCTTCATCCTTAAATCAATTCAATTGATTATTAATGCAAGAGATGATGACATGGCATAAATGATATCATAAATGGAAAACATGTGCCAATGTCATGATGTCATGGCATAAAGTATGAAAACTTAAATAGAGCATGACATATAAACTAGCCTAAGCACTATCATGACATTTCAAATGATGATAAAACTAAACATGATGTCATGACATGTCATATGGCAAACAACCATGGTAAGTTAACACAAATAAATACCTAGATTACCTATCTAAGTATCCTTAATCACTTAGTTAACTTAAATTCTAATCCTAGATTGCCCAAAGTGCTCCAAGAAAATGTCAAAACCCAAATTGGCATTTCTTGATCTCTTGTTTGATTTATACCATTTTAAAAATTTTACAAGAGTAGCACTTCTAAATTAAGGCCCGGATTGCCTTGATTACCTAAGAGAATATCAAAAACTCAATTTGATATTTCTCTAGGTTTTTCCAAATTGTGTCAATTTAAAGTAAGATTAATATATTCTCACTTTGGCACACTTTACTCTTCCAAGGAGTGAATGATAAAGATTATTCCATTTCATTTTCAAAGGTTCCCAAAAACCTTGAAAATGCTCCTTGAGTGTCAATTTCCTCAAAGTTGGGTTAACTACCCTTCTTATTGAAGTTGACACTCTCTAACCCATCTATGGGGTAGAGAAGATGCTCCTAGGAACCCAATACCTACTTGAGCTCATTGGGTTCACTAAATATTCACTAGGGATGACTTCCCTAGCAACCCTCCTAATGACCCTCTTAGGCTTTGAAGCCTTGGTCATTTGGGTCTCATCAAGGTCAACTATAGGGGTGACTCCCCTTGTAACCTTGGTAATGGTCTTCCTAGCCCTAGGTTTTATTCCATAATCGAATGGAACATTGTGGTAAGTGGGCTTGACCACTTGGGACTTAGGTTTGTGACCCAAACCTTTCTTGTCCTTGGGCTTTGGTTTTTGACCCTTAAACCCTAGAGATGACTTCTCCAAGTTCTTAAGAGCCTTTTCCAAAGTATCAAGTCTTGACCTCAAGACTTGATTCTCCTTCTCTAATACCTCAATTTTTGATTTGTCATTTTTCTTTGAGGTATTCCTAGGCATGTGTCTAGTTGTTTTGGGGTTTCTACCTAGGTTCTCCTTAGCCTTAGATGAGTTAATTCTAGGGTTAGCATTTCTAGAATTGTTCTTATCTAGGCTAACATGCTTGGCTCCTAAGCACATGTATTGATTCCTAAGGTTATCATGCTTGTTATTATCGACAAGTGCAATAAAATTCCTAGCATGCATTTTATTAGAGTTGCAAAAATGAACCTTAGAGGTTACCTTAGGGTTTGCCTTAGCTCCCCCTATCGATGTGCTCGGTCTCTTGCCCTTGTGAGGTTGCCTCCCCCTCGGACAATGACTCCGATAATGTCCCCTTCGCTTGCATTGGAAGCACACCACGTGCTCCTTGCCCTTGCGTGTCGGGACTCCGGCTACCTTGACCTTTGGCGCCGGTGGAGTCTTCCTAACTCTCTTTGGACATTTGCTCTTGTAATGTCCATACTCCCTACACTCAAAGCATAATATATGTAATTTATTTGAAACTAAAATGCTTGAGTTACCTAGGGATGAGGGTGGATGCGAGCTCTCTTCTTCATTCCTTCCGGAGGTAGAAGCTTCTTCTTCTTGCTCCGAACTTGAAGAAGAACTCTCCTCCTCTTCTTCCTTAGATGTTGAGTAACCCTCAACTCCTAATTCTCTATCTCCATGAAGTGAGCTACTTGATGACTCACTTGTCTCCTCTTCATGACTTGAAGTGGAGTTCTTCTCATGAAGTTTGGCCAAGTTGTTCCACAACTCCTTGGCACTATTGTATCCTTCTACCCTACACAAAACATCATTAGGTAAAGAAAATTCAATGATTTTCGTTACCTCGTCATTGATTTCGGATTGTCGGATTTGCTCTTTCGTCCACTCCTTCTTCTTGATAGGTTTTCCTTCCTCATCCATCGGAGGGGAAAACCCTTCTTGTACACAAAACCAATTTAACATATTAGTCCAAAGAAAATACATCATCCTTACCTTCCAATATGTGAAGTTGTCGTGAGACTCGTAGAAGGGTTGAATCGTGACATCTTCTCCATAGAGATCCATCTCTAGCTTTGCTCCCACGGGTGTTGATCCGATGAAGAGCGGCCTCGCTCTGATACCACTTGTTAGGATCCTTCGTACGGCTAAAGAGGGGGGTGTGAATAGCCGACCCCAAATCTTTCGCGTTTCTTCCTACAATTCGTTAGTGCAACGGAAATACAACGTAGAAAGAAAACAGAAGAAGAAATCAAACCTCAACACGCAGCGATGTAACGAGGTTCGGAGATGATACTCCTACTCCTCGGCGTGTCCGTAAGGTGGACGAGCCCTATCAATCCGTCGGTGGATGAGTCCCCGGAGAACCGGCTAATATCAACTCCTTGTGGGTGGAGAAACCTCGCCACAAACGTTTGCAACAGCAAACAAAGAGTACAAGTACAAAGAATAAGCAAGAAATACAGTAAGAATACACAAGCACTCTACCAATCTTGCTTTCTCGTCGACTGGAGTCCAGAAGCAGCTGTTCCAGTCGGGGAAGCTCACGCGAAGCTTGCGAGGAAGGAACTCAACAGAGCTCAACACCAGAACAGCAGCTCTGTAGCTGAAGAGAAGAGGAAGAAGAGAGAATGCAGCAGCAGCCCTCGACCCCTTTATACCTGCGAAGAAGATGAAGAAACTAGCGCCAGCTAGAACTCTGATCGATCGGCCCGCATCGACGCCCAGCGCGTGAAGCTTCGTTGTCACCGATCGGTCCCGCACCGATCAGGTGTCGCGATCGAAGCCCCGATCGGTCGTGGACCATCTCCTGATCGGTCCCCGGACCGATCGGAGGTTCATAGAATCATGATGGCACTGTACACAAAAGAGATATAGCTGGATCGGTCCACGGACCGATCCCAACTCGCTTCCTTCCGCGACATCGTCTCCGATCGGCCGCCACGACCGATCAGAATCTCCGATCGGTCCATGCATCGACGATACCGATCGCAGCATCGATCGGTTCTTGTCGGTCACCGCACCGATCGGATAACTAGTGACTTGGTTTTGCCCAAACCAAGTCTCGTCTTCCAAACCAACATTCGGTCAACCTCGACATGTTGGTACTTCATTCTAGCATCCGGTCACCCTTGACTGCTAGAATTTCCCGCCAAGTGTCCGGTCAATCCTTTGACCTACTTGGACTTTCTCAACACCGGATGTCCAATCATCCCGATCCATCTGGATTTTCCTCGCCTGACTCACTCGGACTTTCACCGGCTTCACTCACGATTTCCACCGCCTAACATCCCGCTTAGGACTTTCTCCTGCTGGTTTCACTCACCAGGGACTTTCCAACCGCCTAACATTCCAGTTAGGACTTTCCCACCGCCTCGCTTCACTCACTGGGACTTTCCACACCGCCTAACATCCCGTTAGGACTTTCCCATTCCGCTTCACTCGGACTTTCCACATGCCTAACATCCCGTTAGGACTTTCCCACCGCCTGTTTCACTCACTGGGACTTTCCCCCTGCCTAACATTCCAGTTAGGACTTTCCCTCGTGCCAAGCTCCCTGCTTGGACTTCTCCGTGCCAAGTCTCCATACTTGGACTTTTCCAGTGCCAAGCTCCCTGCTTGGACTTTTCCGTGCCAAGTCTCCATACTTGGACTTCTCCCGAATCAGGTCAACCAGGTCAACCTTGACCTACGGTTGCACCAATAATCTCCCAAACATCTATTCTTGTCCCACATCAAGAATAGAACTCTCTCACGAGTGTCAAACATCAACATGCAACACAACTAGGTCAACCTTGACCTAAGGTTGCACCGACAATCTTCCCAAGTCAAACATCAAAATACAACTCGAGTCACGTCAACTCGAGTCGGGTCAACCAGGTCAACCTTGACCTAAGGTTGCACCAATACTTATAATGCAGTTTTTAAAGAAAAAGATTATAGTGCAGTTTGGTTAAGTATTATAGTGCAGAATTTATGTTTACATAGTATGCAGAAATAGTGTAGCATAGAATGCAGAACCTTGATTAGAATAGTATGCAGAATTTTGATTAGCATAGTATGCAGATTTTTGTTTATGCATTTCAAAGTTAGAATTTGTTTAAACATTTCAGTTTTTAAAGAAACATTCTTTTATTAGAAGTATTAACAAGTGTAAGAAAGATAAAGAAAATAAAGAGAAAGGCCAAGGCCTTAAGTAGATCCCAAAGTCAAGACTTTAGGGATTTTGGCACACAAGGTGCTTAAAGAAAATGCCGAGGCATTATATATTAGAAGTAATAAAAGATAACAAGTATTTTACTTTATTTAAGAGGCTAGTACCCGACTTCCGAGGTTGTCGTTAAACAAATCCAGGTGTCCAATTCCGAGGTCTTGGCCCTGGTAGACCGAGGTCTGCTCTTTTAGGATTGGTGGCTCGCTACCCCAACCTATTAGGGAACGCGCATAAGATGGTACTACGCCTGGGCCCAAGAAGAAAGTTGATTATTATTTTGAAGTATTAAAGTATAAGTTTTCAAACAAAAGAAATAAGCTTCACATAAGTTTAAAATTCAGCAAGTTTAACTTTCTTATATACTGACATGTTGTTTAGATTTGCTTACATGTTTAGTATTTCAGTATGTTTTCCTTTAGATGAGCATTCAGCTTCTAGATTTCTATTCACATGCATACTCGAGTTTTGTGAGTTAGATAGCGCTTACTAAGTAATTTTGCTTATAGATGCATTTCCTCTTACTGCAGATAAAGGAAAGGAAAAGTTATAGCAAAGGAAGGCGACAAGGAGGTGCGGATGGATGTGTGATGCCTGGACTATAGAAGCCTTGGGATTTAGCATAAGAATTTATTAACAAAGAGTTGAGTAGAATGTATTAGATGAGTCATTTAGTCTTCCGCTGCTAGTTAATTGTATGTTTTGAGTTCTCCGAGAGTTTTAGGAATTTCTATCAACATGTGAACAAGGATAGTTAAGTAAAGTTAGTAGTCCAGTAGCTCTCCGCCCTCACAGACCAGTAGTGAGGAGGGTGGGGTGTTACATTAGATTTGATGACCTTCACACTTTTTGATCATGTATATTTGATTTCTCACAAATCTTAGCATTAGATTGCTTCAATCGTTATTTGAACGAAGTTGAGAATCAATTAGAATCTAAAGTTAAAACTTGTGCACTGATCGTGGAGGTGAATATTTGTCTAATTAGCTTAAGACAATATTTAATAAGAAAGGGATTATTAGACAACTAACTATCCCTGAAAGTTCACAGTAAAATGGGGTTGCTAAACGAAGAAATCAAATTCTTCTAGATATGATTAGGTTTATGATGGCTCAAGCTAATTTGTCTATTTTCTATTGGGGAGATGCGTTATTAGCTGTAACCTATATACTTAACCGAGTGTCTTCTACATTTGTTCCATCTACTCCATATGAACGTTGGATAGGTTGAAAATTCAATTTGAGTAATCTAAAACCTTGGGGGTCAGCTACTTACATTCATGATGAGACTCACAAATATGGAAAATTAGGATCCAGAGGTAAGAAGTGTATCTTTATAAGATATTCTGATCCTTCTAAGGGTTATGTCTTCATTGGTAAGCAACAAGATGGAACCATCTATAAAATAAATTCAAGAGATGCTACTTTTCTTGAAACTAAGTTCTCAACAAGAGGTGAAGTTGATAAGATAATTCCTCTATTTGCGATAGAGGAGGAGGATAATGTATCTTTATCAGCAAACCAGGTATCACGAGAGATGTTTGAATCTAGTCAACCTAGTGGGAGTAATTTACCAATTCATGAGTCAATTTCTCAACAGTCTAACCTATGATCTAGTCGTTAGATTATTCCTTAGAGAAGGTTTAACATTGATAATTCTCCGAGTTAACGATAAGGAACCTTGAACGGTTGAGGAAGCATTGAGATGCTCAGTATGATGAAATAAAAAATTGCAATGGATGAGGAAATATAGTCTATGAGAAAGAATCAAATTTGAGATTTAGTTGATTTTCCTCCGGGCAGAAAGATATTGGGAATAAGTGAATTCTCAAAATCAAGAGGAAAATAGATGGATCGATTAATCGATACAGAGCTCGTTTAATTGTAAAAGGATATACCCAAATGGAGGGTATTGATTTTGTAAAGATATTCTCCTATAGTTATGAAGTTTGTGTCAATACGTGTCATCATAGTTATAGTAGTATATTTTGAGATGGAATTACATTAGATGGATATAAAAATGGTTTTCCCTAATGGTAATCTTAACGAGAAAATCTATATGGCATAGCTAGAAGGTTATATTGCCGAACACCATGAGAATAGAGTATGTAGACTTAAGAAGTCTATATATGGGTTAAAACAAGCGTCAAGATAATTGAACATAAGATTTAATAAAGTCATTCTGTCTTATGGTTTTAAAATAATCAATGAGAATTATTGTATTTACCTAAGAAAGGGAAAAGAAAAATTTATCATCTTATCATTATTTATTAATGATATGCTAAGAGCTGGAAGTGACATAAAGTGTATGATAGAAGTCAAATCGTGACTTTCATCACAATTTAACATAATAGATATGGGAGAAGTTCAGTACATCTTAGGAGTGAAGATTATAAGAGATTGATCAAAAAAGCTTTAGGGTTTGTCTCAAGAAGTTTATATCACTAAGATGATACAACACTTTCATATGTTAGATTACAATATTAAACAAACACCTACAACAAAAGGTACTGTTCTGAGCAAAATTATATATCTTAAGACTCCTGAAGAAATATTTAAAATGAAGAAAAAATTATATATCAGTGTTATTGGTAGTTTAATGTATACTATATTGTGTACTTGTCTTAATATAAGCTATAATGTTGGCTTAGTTAGTCATTTTCAGTCAAATCCAAGATTGAGTCACTGGAAAGTGGTGAAAAAAATATTCAGACTCAAAGGAACAGCAGATTATTGTCTCTGTTTTCAACGATCACACATGAGCCTAAGGGGCTACACAGATACAGATTGGGTGGGAGACCTTGATGACAGAAAATCCACTTCTGATTATACCTTCTTACTAAATGATGATGTCATCTTATGGAACAATAAGAAATAGACTTGTATAGTGTTGTCGATAATGGAAGCTGAGTATGTGACTTACGCAGCAGCTGTGCAGGAAACTGTCTGGTTGAGAAGGTCCCTAAAGCATCTAAAAATTATTGAGGATAGTGAAAATTCTGTTATAGTGTATTGTGACAGTTAAGTTGCTATAACTTTTTCTAAGGATCCCAAATATCACAGCAAGGGCAAACACATAAAAATTAAATATAATTTTGTAAGGGATATTATGAACAAGAAAAATGATAATTCTTAAGTATATCCTTACAAATGTTATGCTTGCAGATCCTTTTACTAAGTCATTGATTAAAGAGTCATTTCAAGTACATGTGAAGTCTTTAGGACTTCGTAAAATGTAACACATTGTAAAGACAATTAGATATATGAAATGTCATGATCTATTTAATGTAAATGTATTTGTTACATTTAGATAAACTCTCAATGAGCATGTTGGCAGATTGAGATTAGTCCACTTATATGGATAATCATTTCTATTTGTTAAGTATAAATAGAGATAAAATCGTTACTTATAGGATAGCTTATATAGCTGTGAATAGAGACATACCCATAAGTTAAGGTCACCTTGATAATTATGTCAAGATGAGATCAATTATATAATAATCGAAATAAATGAATCCACCATTTATTGAATCTGCTTAAGGCCAGATTGGAATTATATGTTGAATTCAGGATTAGACATTAGGTATGTTTAGATTAAAATCTGTACGATGTTAAATTTTGAGAAAAATATGTACTCATTTTTGTAAAGAGAAAAACAGCATGTGATTCATATTACATGTGCTTTGGTAACAATAAGGATAGTAAGAGAATGGATCTCTGCTTCTATATTATGTGAGACCCTTAAGATTATAAGTTAATCTCAATCTTATCCTAAGTGGCTATTTAGTTATCTACTTGAAGTTCTAATTAGTATTTACTACTTTAGCATGTTTTCTATTGACTATGGACGATTAAGTCTATGGAGGATAACTAGGAATGCGATTGATTAGAATGAATATAATGTAGCTAAAAAGGAAAATTAATATTAATTTACATATTTGATATTTATTCACTGTCAACTAGTTATATTTTCTATTATATATATAAAATGCCTGGTTGATCATTTTTTTATTATATATATAAAATGTGATTGTGAATAATTGTATTGATTGGAAATGTAGAATATTCTCTCGACATAATAGTCATTATGAGCGATTAGAGATGCTCATATTGATGTAAATGATTAATCTAGGGTAAAAGCAAGATATTGATGTCTCAGATTCGTTCTATAGAGCAGTTAAGTTAAGTATAATAATTTTTTTAGCAATAATTGCTCAGTGTGCTTGTTGTCGCACAAACTATTTTCCTTGCAATATGAATTGAATATTCTTACATGGTCTTTATGACTAAATAACCTTGATGGATTGACTTGGACAAGTAAGAGATTTTGAAGTTAAGAAGGTGGAAGGGCGCTTTTTCTCATTAATCTTCCAGCTCTTTCACCTTTCTCCATTAATGAAGGTAGAGGAAGATTCATCTCCCTCTTATAAAAGGGCACCCAAGCCAAAAACGATGAGTTCATCCAAGGAGTGTGCAAGGAGAACATCTAGTAGAGAGGGATTTGGTTCATGGAATTCGAAAGATTGTCCGATTCATTCATAATTGTTCTTTCGATGACAAGATCTTTGCTGGTTTCTTCTCCAAAGAGCAATGTAAGTATTTGTTTAGTACAAATTTCTTACTGTCAATACAAACAATTTAAATCAAACTCGATGGAATTTTATTTCGAATCAAATTTTAGCTAAAATTATTTATATTTTCGAGCTTTGAATCAAATTCAAATATAACATATATTTTTAAAGCTCTAACTCAAATATATTTTCATATTATTTAGCTCAATTCTATTCATCTAAAATGATGATATGGAAAGTAATTAGGGTGTCATTAAAGTAGCATTTTAAGAAAGTACTTAGAGTCTATGATTGATTACAATAAATAAAACATTAATGTTGTCCTTATAATACTTTTGAATATAAAAGAAATGTTATCCTGTATATCCTTACCTTACATATTCTTGAACGACTCTTATAGGTCCGAGCGCTCGAATGCTCGCCTGGCCTCGATTCACTTTTGAGAGCCCGGACGTCCAAATCTATGAAGATCGTTTAGAAATATGCAGGATAAAGATATGTAGGGTAACATTTATATATCTACACACACACTAAAGTTTCCTATTTTTCTTTTATTTATTTCCTAAATAATTATTTTTTTTATTTTAATTTTTAAATAAAATAGTTAAATATTAATTCAAATCATAGGTCTCCCCCTTACAAAATAGGTCTCGAGATTAGCATATGCTAGGTGTGGGTGGGGTTGTTATAGGTTGTGTTCCATCCCGGTCCATTTAGAGCCATTTACGAGTCTTACCTATCAATATGTTTGACTCGTGTTGCATTTGGCTTAAACATAGTTATTTCCTTGGTAATCAGAAGGACGTGACACATGTCAATTGTAAGTATCTAAAAGGCCATGAATATGATATAGATGTGTTTCAGAAGACAGTTGATCAGTTGATTATCATACGATAAATTTATAGAATTAAATAAGTATTAAATTTTGATAAAGATTAAGGAATTATTTTCTCATATGATTATGAATTTTGATTTTCTAATTTACTCTCTCAGGATATCAGACAATAGTGAAAGGATGTTAGAGATGAATTTCACCTTTGCTGAAAAAATGAACATGATATAGATGAAAACTTGGTTCAATTGTGGGCACGCCGCACGTGCACCATCTACTCTGATGTCCATTTGCAGCAATTGTCCTTACTAAACAGGAGTGAATACATGCCTACTGTAGACCGTTGCTGAATCTCTTATGTTTTAGAGTGCTGTGTAAAGCAGATTACATTAACTCCAGTGGGCTGTCCGTCCATCTTAGGATCATCACGAGCAAAGTAACCCTGCACAAATCTGCCATCCACCTATTATCTCAGCCTAAACCCATGAGACACTATTCCAGAGTGCTGTTGAGCGGACATAACGTGGCCGCTCGACCCTTTGCAAGGAAGTCGAACCAAGGCCTTGAGTCAATGCCAAAAATGTCCATTGCAGTGTTGACGCTGGTGCTGCTTCTTCCATGCAAATTGTTCACTGCCCATTGATCTCTCAGCTAGGCTTGCTTGGCCACTAAGTTTGTGTTCTTTTAATTAATAATTTCATTATTTACTACAGCAGCCACTCATTTCCATGATTTGTGCGCTATTTTCGCTCTCGTCTGCCTCCCCAGACCTTGTTTTGGAGAGCAGAAGCCTCGGTGCGCGCAGCGGGACCGCAGCACCTTTTCGTGTACCAGATCAACTCCTCCTACTCCACGCTTCAACGCAGAGCTACGCCCCCTACGCGGCTACTACAGCCTTGGTGCGCCCTGTTGCTCCTGGTCATGGACGAAAATGGCCGAAACACCCTCTTCCACCATCGCTATCGCAGCTTATTTGCGGCCTCGTAATGCCAATTGCGTAACCGAAGCTAACGTGACAGAAAAAGGGTAAGACGGTGAAAACAGTGGAGTGGGGCCCTTCTTTTCTTTGCATGCTGCCTCGTCAGACAGTAAGCCGTAGAGCGAGATTGGCGATCGCAGGTCGATCGTCGCTCACATGCGCTCTCCTCCCGAGGCTTCAAAAGTCCCCACGCTCTCTTTCTCTTTCTCTTTCTCTTCCTCTCCATCTTCCTTTTACCACGCACGGCACGGCAGCGGCAAAGCTAAATCAGGTCTCTTCGTCCTCCTCGCCCCTCCTCCCAAATTTTATCAATCCATCTCCTGGCTTTGGTTCTTGCCACCTACTAGGCATGATGCGCACGGCGAGGCCGTTTTGAGCCAGAGAAGAGAAGAGGGGGGGAGGAGGAGGCGATAGTATACTACTATAGTAGGGAGGCTAGGGGGAATGGAGTGAAGGAGATAGGTTGCTGCTGAGGGATATTTTTATGCGAAGGCGATGAGGGAGGACGGGGGGCCGGCGATGGCGCCGCTGAACGTGGTGGTAGCTTTGAGAGGGGAGGAGAGGTGGCGCCATTTTGACGACTCCGTTAACGCGGTTTCGTTTGGGTTCGTGGCCACTGCCGTTCTCATCTCCATGTTCCTCGTCATGGCCATCTTCGAGCGCTTTCTTCGCTCGAGGTCGCCGCTCGCCGAAGATGGCCGTGGAGGCGGCGCCGGTAATGACTTTCGCGTGCAGATGGGGTCGTCGGCGGATCTGGAGGCGCACGCCGGCAAAATGGAGTACTCGTCGCCCAAGGTACTTACTGCTTGCTACTTTAACTGATTTTGCAGCCACATTGTTTCCTTTCTTCCTGTCTGAAGCTGTCCTGAATCCTAATCTCTGTTTCAAAATGTCTTCTTGCCCATTCTTGATTTATTCCCCCCTCATCAACAATAAATCATTTAAGATCCTTGGCTATAAGTTGTAGAGGTGTCTGCAACAATTTAAGATCCCTCGTTGGCTTCTGGCCCGTTGGTCCAACGACTCTGGAAAATGTTCGAATAGAAAGTTTATTGTCCTCTCTCCTTGATTCTCAACACATAGAATTTACAACAGTAAAATCATTCAGGAAGATCCTTGCTTGGTTTATAAGGACCACAAGGAACTCCACATTCTCTCCTATTTTTCATATCAAATGCAATTAAGGATTTTGCACTAGTTAAGGACAAAATAGTGAACGACTTTGTCATCTCCAAACAAAGAGGAAAGCATCTTTAGAAAATGAAATGTCCTTCACTAGGGTCCAAAGTTTACAAAGAAACAGTATTTGGAGTTACCTTCCCATGGCTGATGGGTAAGGCATTTGCACAATTCAGGACTTCACGTATGAAAGTGATCTCCTATTCTTCTAGTGGATGGTTATATGATCTATTTTGTACAATAGTAATGCATTTCATGGTCGATCAGCACAGGTTAAACTGGGGAGGCTTCATTTGGTTGCCCCTTTTACCACATTTGTTTGTGGTCCTTGATGCCATTCTTAAAGAGTAACTCTGTCACTTACAGTTGGATATTTATAAACTAGATCTACATTCTGAACGTCATCCCAATTGTTACCCCTCAAGTCAATTGTTGAATGTGCTAGCCAACCAATTTCCAGTTTGATTGATTCAATTGGCCAATTATTGCTACTTAAGAGTGATATGCCAGTGTTGGTGTGTCCTGCTTAAACTAGATATCACAAAAGTGTTAGTTAACTCCATCCAATATTGGATCATAAAAGCTAAATTGATGAGTCTTCTGGAGTAATGAACTTGTTATATGGAATGGATTTGGGAAATTTGTTATATTTTGAGTTTTGTGTGACCATTCACGGGAGACAATTTGCATCCCCAGCACTTCAAATGATTTGATGAATAAAGATAAATCAGTTGTAGAGCTTGCAAATTATGGAATGATTCAGTTACATTAGATGATCTGAAAGTATCAAGTTCTTTATTCATCTAGGTGATAAATGAGTAAAGATATTTATGATTTGCCATAATCCAGGTTGTGTTGTTGAGTGACATAATTTATTATATTTACTCTTTTTTATTTGTATTTTATTTTTGGTTCCATATTGGGATTGCATCATTCATATTTCAACAATTTCATTAATTCAGTTGGAAAATGATCCTTAACTATATTATTCTTTCAACTCAACTATATACCGGGAAATAATGCCGTTCTATCACTCACTTCATAAAGGGGTTGCATTTAGGGTTTGAAACAATTATATGATGTTCTTTGTGTTGCAGATGGCTCAATGCCATGTGAGTGTTGTTTCATTTTCAGTGGTCTTATACTTTCTATTTCAGCGTTGTACCACTTAATATCAACGCTCAACTCAGAAATAAAAGAAAAGAGCAAAGCTAAAAAGACAGTGATCTTGGAAATTCATCTTCAAACTTACCTGTGTCATAAAATAGTGAATCCATCTAGTGTTTGTTAGTTCACAAGTTGCAAACTATTGTGTCAAATTTCCTATGCAGAACAGAATTGGTTGAACTATTTTACATTCTACGGATTGTGATACTGATTTGTTGGAATCGTTCATCATCCTTGTATTCTTGTGTGCATGATCCACAGATCATGCTTTTATGCGGCAATGTGCCTCCCAGCCTCCCATTTAATGTAGGTAGGATCTAGTTGGCATGCCTATAAGCTGAAAGCATCCTTTGTTATTAGTTACTCGACCTGGAAGAGAAAGTTCCACCTATGTGTTAATTTCCGTCTAATTTTTTTCACATTTCTCTTCAGATATCAATGTATTCGAAGGAGGTGTCCGTGTTGATGCCTGGTCATAGCACGCCAACTTTCATCGCTTGTCCAGCTCCTGCTCCCTGCCCACCAGAGCGGATGGCTTGGCCAGCACACGAACATTGCTCGATCAGCGAGGCCTCTCTAGTCCAGCAAACCACCTAATTGTTCAACTTAGCAATCTCAACATTCTTGTATTTGGGAGCCGTTCTTTGGGTATTTGGTAATGCCACATTGTGTATAGCTCGTTTTATAGACTTCAATGAAGCACGCTGCCCCTGTTGTGCCCATGGCAGCAGAGTGGTAGCTTTCTCAAGGATTGTCGCAATCCCACACGCACTTCAAGCATTAGCCCAGGTTAATATTTCATTGGTGTGTAAAATCCCTGGCTGGGGCTGCGTGCGCAAGCGCAGGTAGGCAACAGTTCTGTGCATGGCAGCAGGTTCACGCGGCCATCATCACACTCGAATTAAAAGTTGGACAGTGTCAGGTGCTTTGTCGTGGTCTCCATGTTTGCGTTGTCTCTTCTCGTGAGCGTCCGAGTTGACTTCGATCTTGTACGCCTTTTTAATCAGTGGGCGGGTTTGTTCTTCTCGTGTTTTTTTCCCAACGAGGACCATTTAACTAGGGTGATTTTATTTCTGGATCATTTTCAAATCATTCATATTTTGTAGAAATATGATCTAGACATCTAGTTTGAGATAATTGCTTGAAAAAAAAAACATGCACAAATATGGGGTCATGAAAAGAATTTATTGCACGCAGTCCGCCAAGACTCCTTTTCATATAATTGCTTGAACAAAAATTAATTGATTTATTTTTCTCGTGATGGCCTTGAGTCAGGTATAGCGGGGGCGTTGGGAGCCAGCATTTCACCTTTTTTCACAATTGAACAAAAATTAAATTCGTAGTAAGTCTTTTGCCACTTTAAATAGTCATCTTTTGTCACTTTGAATAGAAATTAAATTAAGAGAGAGAAAATTAAGTAATGATTTGGTTATTTAATGTGGATTTAATTTAGGATCCCGTCGAATACAACTCAAATTGGTCAGGACCGTGTCCAGCTTAAATCTCTGGCAGAGAAACTTCTAGTACCGAGCCTAACATAATCTATTTTAACATCTAGATCGGATCGAACATAGTCCAAATCATGTCAAATCTAGCTGAGCCACAAATAATTCAACCAGTTTATAATGATGGATGAAATTAACTGAGTATATATATATATATATATACAAATCATCCAAATTTAACTCATTTACCATTACACTAAAAATTATTATGATATTTCTATAAATCACAATTTAGCTTTTTTTTTACCAGTGTGGTCGGCTTTTTCTTGGATTAAACCCATTTTTTGGAACAAAAAAAGTAAAGAAAAATAAAGAGAGTTGGCAGTTACGCGCGTTTCTAAAATGCATTCATTTAATTTGATTCGACAGTTCCAATTCCAAACCCCTCTCCTTGCCAAGCTTGCGAGATCTCCATCACTCTCCGTTTCTTCTCCTTCTCCTTCTCTTCACTTTGATTCGACTCCAATTCTGTAAATGTACTTGCTTGATAGTTATGTAGGAGTCTTTTTCTTTCTACGTGGCTTTTGCCTTTTTTTTTTTTTGTTTGTTAATTTCTTTGAAATTAAAGTGAAGAGAACCTGGTTAAATTTTCTAGAAATCTGCTTTTAAAAATCTTATAGCGAGGACCTTGTAGATGTTGTTGGTTAACAGCTATTATTGTAAATTAAGACTGAATATTTTTCTACTGAAAATGAAATTTAATGCATGAATGTAAGGAAGTAACACAACAGGATAGACGTACCACAAAAAGAAAATAGAGAAATCAAAGAAAACACTCAAACTTCAAAATTAGTTTGATGAGACTTGACAAGTCAATGTCCATACTTAAAGGAGACTCAACAACGAAAAAATTTGTACTGCAAAACTATGATTATGGAGCAATAATCTAGAGATTTAGCTTCATCACATATTCCTTTTTTCTTGCTTTATTTGTATGAGTTTTGATACCTGGTCATAGTTCTGTATCGCAAACCAAGCTTAAATATAGGAATGATTCACAAAGACTTCACATATTAGCAAATGTCTATCATCAATTACCCAATTCTTGATACAATATACCTGATTATTACATGCTTGTGGTGTTATGGGTGTGCTATAGAGGATAGTTAGAACTTTCTTGAGGTAATTTTTTGCACTATGCTATGCCTGCTTATTTCTCATGGGTTTTTTTTTACCTTTGAAATGTTTGATTAAGCTGCAACCTATTAGTTACCAGGTTCTTTTTGTAAACTTAAGCTTGCGATGTGCCAATTATTTGTTGTTTGTCCATGGCTCGACATGGGTAATGTATGCTACTATTGTTGTAAATATGAAATTAAGGTAGGTAAATGATCATATCTGAAAAGTACAGAGATGACGCGCTGGACACGGTAGATCGGTAGTTGACTGAGAGAAGGCTTTCTGCTCCACAGAGAAGCTTCCTTTTGATCCTGTACACACGGAGATGAACCGACAAAGCGTCAACCTCCAGAAACTAAGGGAGTCACTGGCGAAGGCCCTCCGACGCTCAAGTCAGTATAGTTCCGGACGGGTGAATGAAGAACAGTAAAGAACGTGCGCGCGAGAGTAAGCTTCAGATATTTAGAAAACATACTTTGCCAATGGAGAGGACCTGCTTTATATATCATTTCTCATAACCTTCGCAATCATGAGGCGGCCAAGTGTGTCAAAAGTTGTTAGGTAAAGAAAAGTGTACAACCTAGGCAATGTGCAATAATTATCCGAGAAATCTTTCATTTACCCACATGTATACCTCTTTTTTCATTTATAGCTTAGGTAATTATTGAGGCTGTTGAAGGAATATGTTGTCATAAGTGGTCTGCTAATGGGGAACATAATTATCCCTGAACAAGGTTCCAGAAAAATATTTTCTGATATGTGGTTGTTATTTTGACAAGTTGTTGGGATTCTCTGCTCATATCATCGTCTAAGTATATCCCGTCCGACCCATAAGGTTGGTTGTCTTTATGTCTATCCTTGTATTAAGTTGCTCAGTTATGTTCTGCATAGTCTCTGCTCCTGTTATTTGTTGAATATATCCCGATCGACCCCTAAGCCCAGCTGTCTTTATGTCTATCCTTACATTAAGCTGCTCAATTATGTTCTGCACAGTATTAGTAATCCGTTTGACAAATAATATAATGCATTGGGCGTACTTAAATATATTCAAGAAGTCGTATGATAAATTGTACATATTAGAAATCCATTTGGAAATCAATATGAAACTGAGTGCCTTAGGTCTGGCCAACGCTTTATTTGGCCGGGCATACATAGAGAGATTTATAAGGCTAAGTGTCTTAAGCTTGGTTGGCTTTTATTTGGCTGGGCATGCATGGAGAGATTTGTGAGAATTGGGGAGACCAACCATTATTTTGACTAGACCCGCGGCTGATCGATTGCGAGGTGGGTCAGACGTTTTGGCCAGGCAATAAGGCGGTCGTCTTTAGACCCAGTCGGTCATGCTATCCTTTCAGTTCCAGAGTAAAGCACTAAACCTTCAATGTTCAACCAACACAAGGGTCCATTTGCCTTCTCCTGTCCGGTTTGTAATTCAGTTGGGCCGAACCTGAAAGCCTTAGCGTTGGGCGAACAATCAAGCAAAGTGGGGAATGCTCTCTTCCCTTGACTTTGACCTTAATCGCCATATCATCTCTGGGTCAAGTCGATACAACCCGTATCATTAGTCTCCCCTTCAACTCTAGTCGAAGGAGGTGTAGCCGACTTACTAGACCCAAGTTCGATTTTTTGTCTGTTCGCCCCTTTTACTAAGGCCATTCGAAAATTCATGTTCTCCCTTGTGCCTTGGACACTTAGGGAGTGTTTAGTTAAATGATGGAAATGACTATGGGTATGGGTTTGATAGTAGGGTGGAATAGGAATAGGAATGGAAATGAAAGCCATCAAGTTATATGGGTTTGGTTGATTCCCATAAATCTAGTAATCATTCCCAAAATATCATTCCTAAACCCACAATCCAAACACTATCTTTTACTATCATTCCATTCCGTCATTCCCAAACTCATCAACCAAACACCCCCTTAGTAAAAATTTTTTTCAAAAATTGCTTGTCAGAGGCGTGTTGTTCAGAAGGGAATATGGAGGGCGTGCGGAGAGGCACTTTGACAACGGAATGATTTGGCTGTCACCTCCATCATAATGTCTATGTATAGGCAGATGCCACGTGGCACCACTCATTTTTTGAAACGGCTTCTAACTCATGCTTCTTCGTACGAACCAATGGCCTCTCTCCTCGTGCAAATCAACAATCTGCTGCATGCCCAATATTTTGATCAAATGGCGGTAATTAAGTGATACCTTGTTAAAAACCCTAAACGACACAAAATCTCAACACTTTGTTTTTCGTTTTCCCCAATTTTCTTCTCCGATGACTTTTCTTCTGCAAACTTCTTCTCTTTTGTGCCCTAAGTGACCTAGTCAGTTGTTCGTTCTTTGTTTGCATTCTCTCATAGCTCAAGAAACCTTCGCCCCCTGGTATACCTTTACTGTCTCAGATTTTGATAAGTCTGATAGGGCTTATATTTGCTCTCGATATGAAATTCCCAAGAGTTATTGCATCATCATCCCTTCCCTGAACACTCATCCTCATCATCCTCTTGCTAACCATATCACTTTCTTTAAGGACCAGTTAGCAATATGTTTACATTTTCCTGTCCACCCAGTATTTTAATGTTCCTTTACAACAATTTTCTCTTAACACAATTCGCGTTGTGTATGACATGTTCATGTTATTCTGCCTATTCGGCATTACTTCTACCCCACGTAATCTTTTTTTTCTATTTTCCTACCTAAAAATTTGGAGCCCAGGGTCTTTCTTTTTCAATCCTGTCTAAAATTGATTTTCTTCGAGGATATGCCCTCCTTGAATAAGGAATGGAAATCTCACTTCTTCTTTATTGAGATGCATGAACCTGTCACTTGGTCTACCAAATGGCAGACCTCCTTTCCTCCTCTTCCAAATCTTGGAAATTATAAACGCTACCCGGCTTTTATCTCCTATTTCACTAAGCTAAGTGGTCATCGCTTTAAAATCCACAAATGGCTGCGTGAAGACCTTCTGTACTTGTTCGGCTTGAGTCCCATTCGGTGGACATGACGTCAAATTTGATCCTGTTCGAAAACTTCAGAGATGACGCACTAGGCACGGCGGATAGGCGGTTGACTAAGAGAAGACTTTCTACTCCACAAAGAAGCTTCCTTTCGATCCCGCGCACACAAAAATGAGCTGACAAAGCGTCAACACCCAGAAATCATGGAGGAGTCATTGGCAAAGTCAGTATAGTTCCGGACAATTGAATGAAAACCGCAAAGAACGTGCGTGTAAGAGTAAGTTTCAGATATTCAGAGAACGTACCTTGTCAACTGAGAGGACCCTTTTTATATACCACCTCTCATAACCTCCGCAATCATGAGGTGACCAAGTGTGTCAGAGGTTGTTAAGTAAACGAAAGTGTACAATCTAGGCAATGTGCAATAATTGTCCGAGAAATTTTTCATTTACCCACATGTATACCTATTTTTTCATTTATAGTTTATGTCATTGCTGAGACTGTTGAAAGAATATGTTGTCATAAGTGGTCTGCTGATGGGAAACATAATTATCCTTGAAAAATGTTCCAGAAGAATATTCTTTGACATGTGGTTGTTATTCTGACAGGTTGTTGGGATTCTCTGCTCATGTTATCGGCTGAATATATCTCGGCTGGCCCATAAGGCCAGCCATCTTTATGTCTATCCTTGCATTAAGTTGCTCAGTTATGTTCTGTATAGTCTCTTCTCCTATTATCTGTTGAGTATATCTCAGTCAGCCCCTAAGGTCGACCGTCTTTACTCATGTCCTTGCATTAAATTGCTTAGTTATGTTCTGCACAGTATTAGCAATCCATTTGACTAATAATATGATGCATTGGGCATGCTGCAAATCTGTTCAAGAAGTCGTATGATGAATTGTGCATGTTCTAAATTCATTTGGGAATCAATATGAAATTGAGTGTCCTAGGTTTGGCCGGCCCTTTATTTGATTGAGAATGCATAGAGAGATTTATGAGGCTAAATGTCTTAAGCTTGACCGACCTTTATTTGGCTGGGTATGCATGGAGAGATTTGTGAGAATTAGATAGACCAACCATTATTTTTACCAGACTCACGACTGATCAATTGCTAGGTGGGTTAGACATTCTAGCCGGCCAATAAGGCTGATCGTCTTTAGATCTGGTCGGGTATGCTATCCTTTCAGTTCCAGGGTAAAGCACTAAACCCTTATGTTCGACTGACGCAAGGGCCGATCGGTCTTCTCCTGCCCAGTTTGCAATTTGGTCAGGCTAAACCTAAAAGCCTTAGCACTAGGCAAACAATCAAGCCAAGTGAAGAATGCTCTCTTCCCTTGACTTTAATTTGACTTTGATCGTCACATCGCTTTGACCTTGATTGCCACGTCGCCTTGACCTTGACTGCCACATTATCTTTTGGATCCGCTCGATACAACTCGTATTAAATTTTAAATAATGTCTAGTATGTAGATATTTAGTAATGTGCTCCCTGAAAGAACTGAAATCATTTTGATGAGATGATCTCGTGCAACTCTGTTGAATACTTATTACTTGTTGCAAATGTCTTGCAAAAATCTGGAATTCATCAACATTTTTATCTTGCAGTTGCAGGATTTAACTGCCTGCCTACTTTGGAATATTTTGGCAGTTATTGCAGCTTGGATTAAGGGAGAAGGTGCTGATGAAGTTTGATTCCATCCCTTGTTTGACCTTAATTATTTGTGTGCACTCTGATCGCATTACACGACAATGAAGCTGATATTGTTTTTTTTTTTTTTTTTTTGTCTCTCTCTTTAGGTGCCACAATTCCATCATCTACTTCATTTCAGGTTGTACCAGGAGCCTATGTGTTCTGGTATTAGCCTCTTTGTCGCGCCATGGGGTATTCTATTCTTACAGATTTGTTTCTGAAATATCTTTTATATAAGAATGATATTATTATTCATCACTGTAACATATTCCATGCCAAAATCACGATCTGCTAGCCACGATAAAAAGTTCATTGATTTTATACTGGCCTGTTCTTACCTGTGCCGTGCTTTTGCCAAATCCAGTGAAGGGATGGATGATTGGGTCGTATTTGTACCGAGTCAAGTTGATTTAGTATCTGAGTCATAGATTTATACTTTCTACACATATTAATTCCAGTTAACCTGATTAATTATCTTTGGGATAGTTGGTCCGATCTCACGAAAATTTCCCACCGACCAGTGCAGAAGTCCAATATCCTTTTGGTTATGCCGCCATTTGAAGAAAAAACTGATTTGCATTTCCTACACATTCATACAAGAGAGAGTCTTTCCTCATATATTTATTCATATTATACATATATGTAAACCAATATAAACTAACTAATATATCATGAAATTTTCAATATAAGAGTAAAGTCACATTCACAATTCTATCTTCTTTTTTTTCATTCATAAATTTCCAACCGCTTTGAGAGCAGCGATATCATTTACTGTATCATTTCTTTCCAGGTTTCGAGTATAATCTCATGCAGATCAATTTTTTTTTTGAAGCTCATGCGAATTTGAGCTTTCTCTTGCCCCCTGAATAGCGATGCTCTCTCATGTATGTTGTATCTTCTCTTTGAACTTACTATATTTTCTTATTTTCGGCAATTTACCAAAGGGCGCACTTGAAAATCTAAATTTACTAAAAGGCATACACTACTTTGGTATTTACCAAAGAACACACTTTTTTAAAAGTATTTCCTATTTTACCCTCCTGATAATTTGACTTTTTCTACTGTTTTTCTTTTCTTCATTATATTTCTCTCACTTCTCTCTCTCCTCTGTGTCGCAGAATATAGGAATAACATTAGTCAAATTTTTAATCACATTTTAATACATTTGAAGAAGCCAAAATAAATAATGGACATCATATTTGGACTCCTTGCAATTTTAGAAATCCACAGGAACTGAAATGGGTGCAATCAGAGCATCTAGGTCGATCAGTGGGTTTCGGTCAAAACCCACTGATGGACCTAAAGAGCTCCGATTGCACTCATTTCAGTTTCTATGGATTTCTAAAATTACAAGGAGTTCAAATATGGTGTACATTATTTATTTTAGCTTTTTATAGATGTTAACAAGAAAAATCAAAGAATCGGCATAAAAGCCGACGTTGGGCCTGATATGGAATCATATCAAGCCCAACGTGGGCCTGATATCATTCCATATCAAGCCCACGTTGGGCCTTATTTGAGTCTATATCAGGCCCAATGTGGGCCTTTTTGTCGATTCTTTGATTTTGCTTGTTAACATCTATAAAAAACTAAAATAAATAATGGACATCATATTTAAACTCCTTACAATTTTAGAAATCCATAGAAATTTAAATAGGTGCAATTGGAGCTCTCTAGGTCCATCAGTGGGTTTTGACTGAAATCCACTTATCGATCTAGAAAGCTCCGATTGCATCTATTTCAGTTTCTATGAATTTCTAAAATTACAAGGAGTGAAAATATGGTGTCCATTATTATTTTTGGCACTCCTAGTGGTGGACCAGAGGTTTTGAAAAACACTAAATCTCTCTTTCTTTTTTTTTTCTTTTTTTTTGTTTAGGCCTGATATGAAGAGATATCATACCCACGTTGGGCTTGATATCTCTTCATATCAGGCCCAATGTGGGCCTGATATGGGAGATATCAGGCCTAGTAACAACAAAAAATAAAAAAAAATAAAGAGAGATTTAGGGTTTTCAAAACCTCTGGTCCACCACTAGGAGTGCCAAAAATAATAATGGACATCATATTTTAACTCCTTGTAATTTTAGAAATTCATAGAAACTGAAATGGGTACAATCGGAGCTTTCTAGGTCGATCAGTGGGTTTCGGTCAAAACCCACTGATGGACCTAGAGAGCTCCGATTGCACCCATTTCAGTTTCTATGGATTTCTAAAATTGCAAGGAGTTCAAATATGGTGTCCATTATTTATTTTGGCTTTTTATAGATGTTAACAAGCAAAATCAAAGAATCGGCATAAAAGCCCACGTTGGGCCTGATATCATTCCATATCAGGCCCACGTTGAGCCTTATTTGAGTCCATATCAAGCCCAATGTGGGTTTTTTTGCTGATTCTTTGATTTTACTTGTTAACATCTATAAAAAGCCAAAATAAATAATGGACATCATATTTGAACTCCTTGCAATTTTAGAAATCCATAGAAACTGAAATGGGTGCAATCGGAGCTCTTTAGGTCCATCAGTGGGTTTTGACCGAAACCCACTGATCGACCTAGAAAGTTCCGATTGCAGTCATTTTAGTTTCTATGAATTTCTAAAATTACAAGGAGTTAAAATATGATGTCCATTATTATTTTTGGCACTCCTAGTGTTGGACCAGAGGTTTTGAAAATACTAAATCTCTCTTTATTTCTTTTTATTTTTTTATTTTTTGTTGTTATTAGGCATGATATCTCTCATATCAGGCCCACATTGGGCATGATATGGGGAGATATTAGGCCCAACGTGGGCATGATATCTCTTCATATCAGGCCTAAATAAAAAAAAGGAAAAAAAAAAGAAAGAAAGAGAGATTTAGGGTTTTTCAAAACCTCTGGTCTACCACTAGGAGTGCCAAAAATAATAATGGACACCATATTTTAACTCCTTGTAATTTTATAAATTCATAGAAACTGAAATGGGTGCAATCGGAGCTTTCTAGATCGATCAGTGGGTTTCGGTCAAAACCCACTAATGGACCTAGAGAGCTCCGATTGCACCCATTTCAGTTTCTATGGATTTCTAAAATTGCAAGGAGTTCAAATATGGTGTCCATTATTTATTTTGGTTTTTTATATATGTTAACAAGTAAAAATCAAAGAATCGACAAAAAAGCCCACATTGGGCCTGATATGGACTCAAATCAGGCCCAACGTGGGCCTGATATGGAATGATATCAGGCCCAACGTGGGCTTTTATGCCGATTCTTTGATTTTGCTTGTTAACATTTATAAAAATCTAAAATAAATAATGTACACCATATTTGAACTCCTTGTAATTTTAGAAATCCATAGAAACTGAAATGAGTGCAATCGGAGCTCTCTAGGTCCATCAACCCACTGATCGACCTAGAAAGCTCTGATTGCACCCATTTCAGTTCCTGTGGATTTCTAAAATTGCAAGGAGTCCAAATATGGTGTCCATTATTTATTTTGCTTCTTTAAATGTATTAAAATGTGATTAAAAATTGACTAATGTTATTCCTATATTCTGTCGATAGAGGAGAGAGGGAAGTGAGAGAAATATAATGAAGAAAAGAAAAACAGTAGAAAAAGTCAAATTATCAGGAGGGTAAAATAAGAAATGCTTTTAAAAAAGTGCGCTCTTTGGTAAATACAAAAGTAGTGTATGTCTTTTGGTAAATTTAAATTTTCACGTGCGCCCTTTGGTAAATTGCCCTATTTTCTATATTTGTACACTGAAGAAACACTACAACGTAGCTTCTAGTATAACTTATTGGATGTGATCTTAAAACACACTTCAAAACGTGTTGAAGCTCAGCGAATGTTGGCATGGTATGGTGTCAAAGTCATATACCATTGTGGCTGGAGATTGAAAATCTAGCAGAGATATTTTAAATCTTTTATTTTATTTATTTATTTATTTATTTTTAGCTAGCATGAGATATCCCGTCTTTCAGATCAACTAATTTTTGGGATGATCAATTTGATCCCATATAAATTTTTTACCGACCATTAAAATAAATCCGAAAGTACTTATATGAGATGGAGCAGTCTAACATCCTATGTTTCTCATCGCACTAGAAAAAAATGTCGAGTTAACGAGATATTTTAAATCTTTGTGGCAAAAGGTGAATACGTTCGCCCCCAGCGCCCCCGTCAACCCGTCCCAAGGTCAACACGGAGGAGGTAAATCACGGACGGCTATTAGCCTTTGGAATAGTGACTAGCACATAAGAGAGGTATTTACCTCGGCGTTGCCGAGATTCGAATCCCAGATCTCATTGTGGAAATACCTCATGCGCTAGCCACTAAACCCATCCGAGAGGACGAGATATTTTAAATCTTGAACTAAGGTGTGGTGGAGTAATAATGGATTAAAGGATGAAGTTTCTCCTCTCATCCTCTTATTCCCATTAACACTGTCTTCTTTCTGTCTTTCTTTAGGTCCCTCATCGTATAGAGACTGCTTGTACACCCTTATGTTTTCATCAACACAACTAAGACTTACCGTAGATATCAAAACTAAGAGAGCATTTTGACTAAAAACAACAATTACAACAAAAAAGAGGATTATGTAGATTACTTATAACCAGCTAGAAGGGAGTAAATAATCTACCCAATAAATTCAAATAAAACACCTTCCTCAAAACTTATAGCTTGATTAAAATAAACATTTGTATAAAGAATTAAAAACCTAACAAAAAAGAAGAGACACCGAAATAGTTACTTGGTTTGCAATCAGCGAATTACTAATCCAAGAAAATTAAAGCCCACTAAAATTCTCTTTTGGACGGAGTAGCCTTTTACAGCAGTCAAAGCTCACAATTACAAAACTAAATTCAAATGGAGTCGTTTACAAGTGTTGTATCTAGCTTCTAGGATTGTGACTGTATTTATAGCCCTGATCAGGGCGCCTGGAAGGGTTCCATGAGCCTGGAGGGGAATAAAATTTAATCTCCGTCGCAAAGAATCGCGACAACTGACTTTGCAATAAACTTTCTGATTCGGGCACTTGGACCCACTCCAGGCGCTCGGACCCACTTAAATCCGATCAGCATTCGAGGGCACCTCTGGGGGCTTCCTCGGCACCCCATCTGGTCCGGGCGCCCGGACTAGATCCAGACGCCTAGAATTGCTCCAGGCAGACCACAGTCAACATCTAATTGACTTTTTGTTCAGGTCTTTTGCTCCAACTTCGCTTGCTTAGGTAATCTCGGCCACTTGATAGAGCTCATCCGAACTCATTTTCCAACCTTCTCGAGAGTTCTTCCGTTCCGGCTTCTCGTCCCTCAGAATTATCGCGCGTTTCCTTCTCCTCCGCCAGCGTACTCTTCCCCAGAGCCTCGTCACTCGGATGCACCGAGCTCGTTGGCTCTCTCCCATGTCATCCTCCTCGCTAACTGCGTCTTTCACTCGGTCTTCTGTGCTCTTAAGTTCATGCACACTTAGACACAAGACATCAAAATATAACAGGACCTAAATTGACTTGGTTGATCACATTAAAACTACCACGAGGTACTTACAATCTTCTCCTTTTTAATGTGAGCAACCCCAAGTTAAGTTAGGGTGAACCACAAACAAATAACAGTTATAAAATTGCAAGTACATGTTTTAAAAAGTATACCCTCCTCTTATACTTAATCTTTAATTCTCCTCCTTTGATCCCATTAAAAATAGGGTATTCCATGAAAATAAATTTAAAATAAATATAAATCAGAGTCTATAAGATAAAAATATGATTGTTATTCAGAAAAATTAGGAACATTTAAATTTCAAAAATCTGGAATTAAAAAATAAATAAATTATTTTTAATTATTTAAAAATTCTAATAATTTTTCGAACGATTAAAACTTAAATATCCAAAGCTGAAATAAAATATTCAAGAAAAATTGAATTGAATTTAAATAGTAATAAATTCATTTCTATATAAAAAATTTATTTTCACTAAAATTTTCTAAAATATGATTTATGAGCTCAAACAATTGTGAAAAATTTTGTGATAATGTAATAGAGCCTGCATTTTTATAGAAAAGATAAATTTTCAAGAATTTTAATTTTAAAAATTTTAATATTAAAATTTTACATTTAGATAAATAATTCATAAAAAATTCACCAATAATAAAAAAAATTCGAAAAAAATTCTTTAAGTAGAAAAATGATATAATTTTACGGGAAAATAAAGTTAGCAAGGATACCCTTACGAATTAATTTTATATTGAAAATTTTAGATTTTGTTAAAAAATTCATAGAAAAATAATACAATGGTAAAAAAATATGAAATTTTTTTTATATAAACGAGTATTAAATTCCTCTTTCTTGAAAAAATTAAGATCAAATTTATTTCAGAAATTATATGAAAATTTTATTTAGCCAATTCTAAGCAATAAAAATATTAAACCAATTCAAATGTAATATATGCATAAAAATTCACTCCAAACATGATTTTGGAATCCAAAATAGATTCCTTAATACCGGATTAATAAGAAATTTTTTGGAATAATTTTTTGCGATAGTTTTCTGATTTAGTTCTTAAGATATCTATAATACCAATTAAGTCCTGAATAATTTCGAGCTGGTTGAACATGTGAGCATGCAAAATTTTTCAAATTTTCTATTTCTATTTTCATCTTTTCATTTTTAATTTTTATCTTGTCGAAATCTTCTAGTCGACAGGATGCTGCTAAGGTTAGTTTTAATTCATCATTTTCCTTTTTATATTTTATATTTTATATTTTTAATTTCTAATTTACAGGTATTTGTTGACAATGTTTTTATGAATTTAAATAACTAGTCAGGAGGTAGAGACCGTACCTGACTTACCTTGTCGATTTCTGATGCTCCCCCTGTAGAGCTACTTTCTTCTGATGTTACTCCCCCTTCATCGATACTCTCGATGCTCATTGCGAAAGAGATTGCTTCATCGTCTTCTTGGTGACTTGCCATCAATGCAAGTCCGGCTTAGGCTTCGATCTCCGACTCTGACGGCGTTTCGTCCCACGTCACTTTTAGATTTTTATATTCTGACTGAATTAGCTTCTTGTTCTTATCCTTGTTCTTCAATTTGGGTCAGTTGTCTTTGACGTGTCCTTCTTCATCGCAGTGATAATATCTTATCTTTCTTCTTCTTTTATCCTGCACTTAACTAAACTTATTAGTTTTAAACAACTTTTTGAATTTTCTTACCATGAATGTCGTTTCGTCATCGTCGAGAGACGTTTCGAATTCTGGTTCATCCATTTTTGCCTTTAAGGCAATATTGTACTTGGGATCCTTCTTCAGATCTGCACATCTAGTTTCATGAACTTCAAATGTCGAAAATAATTTTTCTAAAATACTTACCTCTAGATCTTTAGAGATGTAATATGCATCTACTAAGGATACTCATTCAGAAGTCCTAGGAAAGGCATTAAGCACGTATCTTACACAATAAATTCAAATAAAACACCTTCCTCAAAACTTATAGCTTGATTAAAATAAACACTTGCATAAAGAATTAAGAACCTAATTAAAAGGAAGAGACACAGAAAGAGTTACTTAGTTTACAATCAGCGAATTGATAATCCATGGAAATTAAAGCTCAATAAAAATCTCCTTTGGGCGGAGTAACCTCTTACAAGAGTTAAAGCACACAATTACAAAGCTAAACTCAAATGGAGTTATTTTCAAGTGTTGTATCTAGCTTCTCGGATCAGAGCTGTATTTATAGCCCTGATCGGGGCACCTAGAAGGGTTCCAATCGCCTGGACGGGGATAAAATTTAAACTTTCTGGTCCAGGCGCCTAGACCCGCTACGGGCACCCAAACCTGCTTAAACCCGATCTGCATTCGAGGACGCCTCCGGGGGTGCCCTCGGCACCCAAGGTGGTCCGAGCGCCCGGAGTCCGGGCGCCTAGAATTGCTCCAAGTGCCTGGACCATAGTCAACATCCAGTTGACTTTCCATCCGGATCTTTCGCTCCAACTCCGCTTGCTTGGGTGATTTCGACCACCGGAATAGGGCTCACCCGAATCCATTTTCCTACTTTCTTGAGCGTCTTTCCGCTCCGGCTTCTCGTCCATCGGAATCGTCGCGTGCTTCCTTCTCTCCTGCCAGCGTACTCTTTCGCAGTGCTTCCGTCTCGCTAGCTGCGTCTTTCTTTCGACCCCCTGTGCTCCTAAGTTCCTGCATACTTAGACACATGACATCAAAACATAACAGGACAGTGTTGTAAAAATGAGAGTTTAGGTGAAATCGTTAGAGCAGTCATAAAATCATATCGTAAAATTAAATTATCAAATCGTAAGATTTTACATAATACTTTAAATCAATTTTAAAAGAAACCTGATATATTCTTTTTAATTGATCATTAAATATTTTAATCCAAATTATAACATAAATTTACATATAGAACATTTTAATTCATATAATTATAAACTACTCATAATTTAAAACTTTTAAACAACCAAATACTTGTCATGAAAATACAACATAAACATAAATTCAAGTTTAAAGTTTAAGTCCAAAGATAAATAAAATACAAGATAACAAATTAATATAAATCATTCATAAACAAGTAAAAATCTAAAATCATCCCAAAACGATATCGTTTTGTCTAAAATGATTCCCTTTTATTAACAACACAAAATCGATAAAATTATCACAAAAATCATGTTTTTTACAAGTTTAAATGCGATTTTATGATTTTTGATCCGATTTTACTTACTTTAATACACGACTTTATCACGATTTCACTTGATTTTCATAAGTAAACTCGCGATTTTATATGAGTTTACGAGTCAACTCGAGATTTTGATAATATTGTAACAGGACCTAACTTAAATTGATTGATCACATCAAAATTACTACGAGATACTTATATATTTAACTTCTTAATTAAAAAAGCTACTTTTATCGTTGGAGAATTGGAGATTCTGTCTTCTTTTCTTCTTCTATTTCCTTCCCTCGATAATATTTTAAAAAACTTAGGCCCCCAGATAATAGTGCATTGATTAAATCATGATTAATTAGATATTTAAAGGTTGAGTTTTAACTGCAACGTATTATAGAAAATTTTCTCTAGTGGGATAACTCTAAGAACGCTGACCACCTAGATGAATTTCTGTAAACGTTTCCTAATTTACTTGAAAAAATTTTGTGAAATCAAGTCGATTATCTCCAGAATTAATCTGTTCAAAAAATTAGATATTTAAATTATCCAAAAAAATAAACTAGACTGAATCATTCTTCTAAGCCTTAGAAGTATGGATCTATTACTATGAAAATAACAGAATAAATTTAAATCCTGATAGTGTCACGGGAGGTTTTGGCTATCATGATGGAATTGTATGCGTCTTCGGTCCGACTAGTTCGGGAGATAGGCAATCCTCTCCTACAAATTAACCATCAAATAAATTCGAAAGTATGAACGGTTCCTCCCCAAATAACCAATGCCCTAAATTTTTCATTTTATTGGAGGAAAATACCTTATAATATGCTATAACTAAGATAGTACTTAAGCTGAGCCTTATCATTTTTTCTATAAAAGATCATACGTTGACCCCGAGCGTCCTATATGACCGATTCATAGTCATTTATAAATAGGTAAACCAGAAAATCGAATAGACCACCACTTAGAAGGATATTTCCGTTGACTTCACCAGAGATTGACCCTTACCTATTTTTATAAATCTACCATATGATAATCAACTCAACTATACCCTGAAATCTTTGTCATTGCACCATGAACCGAGGCTTCATTCACGTATTAAAAAAAAATGATAATCCCAATTAATCTTATTGACTATATCTGGGGTTGACCGGTCCAGGCCTACTGAAATTTTTCATCGATCATCAGGATAAATTCGAAAAGCGCACGATGCCACCAGCCCAAAAGTCCAACATCCTTTGGTTACACCCCCCATTTAGAGAAAAAATTTCTGTAAATATATCATAACTGGGGTAAAAATTATGAATACCTAAATGACAATATGAATGTCCCACCGTAATATCATAGCCCCAAGGACTCATTCACGTATTCAATGAACTATTTAAGGTGGATGAATTATTAGACTGACTTCAATTCTATCAATTTCAAAATCTAAGCTAGAATGCGGCATTTCACACAATATTTAATATCGATTTTAAAATATATGACTGAACTGGATACGAGGGATGAGCCTTTTGAGTTATTCAATTGAACCATGCTAGCTGTTATTCAATTGAACCATGCAAGCTGCACAAAATGGTCAAGATCGATGAGTTAAAGTGGTCAAGTCAATTAGTTGAACTAAATGAATGAATTAGATGACTAGCCAGGTGAAATTAATGGACTAGGCAGACTCAATGAGCCACACAAGTTGTGGATAGGATGAGATAGATGAAGGAAGATTGACCTATTCAATTAGGTTGAACCTATTTATGAATAGGAAAATCTAGTCAATCTAGTGAGCAAATTAAACAGTTTGACCGGATAAGGCAGAAGAACTTGGCAAGCAGGATAGGCTAGGCGATCAATCTTGTCAATTAAGTTGGAAAGCAAGTTAAGACTAAGTGAGTCAACCGAATTGATCAAACAGACAAATTAGACAAGTCTATTACATTAAATTGATAAAACAGGTTAGGTAGTTCAAGCTATCCGAATAAAGTGAATGATTGAACAAAACATACTAATCTGATAAATCCATTTGATTAATCTGATAGATCAACCAACCTGAGTTGAACAACCAGAATCAAACAAATTAAGCAAGCCAAGTTGAGCGAGTTAGACAAAAAAAATCACTTGAACATGCGAAATCCAAAAAGAAAACAACCTAAACACATTTGATGTCATTCTTGGATAGCTAAACCAACCTAGCTAATGACCAAATAAAGCAAGTTTGGCAAGCCTAACCCACACAAGATGAAAAACAATTGTTCAACTTATCTTTCATCTCATTCTCTATCACTCTATCAAACAAAAGTTTTCTCAGATAAATCGCTTACTACTCATAGGCGGGTAGATCTATTAACCGAGCAAGCTGCACTTGTCATTGCGTCATTCCTTCAATGGCCACGGTGAACAATTTTTTCATTGGTTTTATGATAGGAATAAACTACCAATTACTTCATCTTCTAGAAAAATTTGAAACATGTACCATTGGCTTAGAGTGAATCATATTGATAGTATATGAAACACCTTAAAATTGAGGCATATAACTTTTCTAAGCTGCTAAGACATACTCTATTGTAAACTGTTTGTGGATAAAAACTTGATCACCAACTCAAATTCTTGCTCGCATAATTAATTCCTAATATTCTGGAGGGCATGTAGTTGGATTTTCTTTACTGTTATCCGTCTTGAATTTAGCTTCTTCGAGGGAATTCCTTTCCTCACTTCCTTGTTCATCATTGTGTGAATCACCAGCAGAAGCAATCAGATTTTGATCAGAATAAGCTTCAGTGATGTCCAAAGAATGGGTAGCTTCAGCAAGCCCATCAGTTTCAAGCATTGCAGAAAGCAAGGAATTTGATTCTGCAATATTAGCTGAAATATCTGTTCCATCACCAGAGGGCATGTCGTCCTCAACATCGAATAAACTACCACCAACCAGCGAGGAATAGAATTCGTGTGAATGTGTGTGAGGGAGTAAATCTCGTACCAACGTGGGCTTATCTTCCTCTAAAGCACTACTCAGATCATCAAGAATACCATGTGTAACAGTTTTTTGTTCTCCTTGTAAGCCTACCTGCATAACCAAAAGAACAAATAAGAAAGAGCAGCATTGATAGGTGAACACGTGTGGCCAAGTAAAACTCAGTAAATTTTACGTGTATTGATTTCACAATCATCTACGTCATCAAATCATATGTTTCAAAAAGTTAGGGTCAGATGTATAGATTTATCTCTCCAATAACTTATTAGGCTACTTGAAAATTTTCAATAGCAATACTAATAAACATAATTTACAGCACTTCATTTTTCATCTGTAGCAAAGCCATAAAAAATCCTTTTCGTCACTTTTTTTGTTCCATTGTTTTCATTAGTACTCTGAAATCTGTTTGTAGATACCCTGTATACCAATATCCAACTATTATGTGCTGTTTAAGTCGCTAGAGTTTTCACAGTAGAGAGGAAAAAGAACTAACCGTATTGTTATGCATTTGAAAACTGTTCATTGTACTCTTGATATCCACTGATGAAGACTCCTCGTCATCTGCATTAAGTGATATGAAAATGATATAAATACCATGGTAGTCAAGATTGCGATCTGTCCCTTAGGATCTTACAATCTCTTGAGCCAAATGGACCTAAATAATCTGAATCCCAAGTAAGATTTAAATTGGGTTAGAATCTTACAAGCAATTACCGTTGTTCCTATGTAGAATACTAGAATCTCAACCCCAACAACTTTGACTAGATACAATATAGATACCTTATAACTCCTATCATAGTTGTTATTTGCTATGTAAAGGTAAGACATTTGTTTACACTTCATGATCTAAACCTATTAGCCTCCTTTGGTTCCCAAGTAGGATCTCAACCCTGACTAGTTTACATAATACTTTTCTTAAATTAGACAGCAAGCCGTGTCAAAGTCATGAGATGTGCCACTAAACTGTGCAACATGATTCATCTAAGCTCCCCTGAACTTTGTAAACAAGGCTAATGGTAAGGAATACAGATAATAATGTCTAAGTCATTGACAGCCCAACCATTGGGGTGTTATTCAATTTCACAATCATCATACAAATCACTAAAAGAACCAAATAAATGTAGCCAATAGAATCCAAGAAATAAAATAAATTGCAATGTGTTCCAGTTTTGGTTTTCTTTTGTCTCACACAGCCATATATTGATTTATAGTAATTTTGATTCACACAGAACCATATAATTGGAAAGTTAATCCAATTATTCAATTTGAACATCAATTACCACTTTTGTCCATCAAATAATTTTTCCTTGTATCAAAATTTTCTAACTAATTTTTCTTTACTCATTTTATCAGGACCAATACAATAAGATATTTCTATTTCTATTTTCATTTCATCAAGTCAGCATTGACTCTAGTAGCTCAGGCAGTGAAGTTTGCAACTCTATCTATGTAGGGAAGTATCAAAATTCACAATTTCAAAAACCAAAGAAAGATACAGTAATGAATTTGAAAGATTAAGCCATAAGACAAAACATCAACATCAATTGTAATGGACAATCTTCAAGCAAGACAATTTTTCTATTCAAATTTTAAAAATTGATCAAGAAAGCATCAAACATTTTGGCATTCTTTAACTATTTGGATCGGTATGCCTTAATGTATTTTAAGGAAAAAAAGATTTTTCATTGGCTTACCAAGTTTTTTTTAAAAAAAATTGGCAATTCAATTTCTCCAAATTCTCCAAACACAGTTCACAACAAATAACGCAAGAACAAAACTAAAAATAGCACAAAAAGCTTCCCACATCTGATAGTCAACCAGACCTGATTTGTGACAAAGGTGAGTTGTGTTGGGCATTAGATTAGATAAATCCAACTATAAAACAATACCCTAATATCTATCAGGCATAGTTAGTTCATCAAATTTCTTATGTTGTTACATTGATATCTATTGTCTTTCTTCTTAGAAAGTTAGATTTAAGATTAGAAAACAGCGAATCTACCACACAAGGCTCTTGCCAAGGTTAAGGAGGCTTACTTAGCAAACTTATAAGTTTTAGATAGATAGAATTACAATTGCAAACCAGTAAAGGGACATACAGAATTTATAAGGGTTAAGCAAAGCTGCTTCAAGCATGGCTTTAAAATCTGCTGCAGCAGATGCTAAAGGATCTGCCGAATCCTGCCAAATGACAATAGATGAAGAAACAATTGCAAAGCATAATAAGAGCCTTTTAGCTTTAGATAGCATAAGTATTAGCACAATTCAAAACAGGTCAATAGTGGACAAGACATTCAAAGCAGGAAAGTAAATTAAGAAATGACAACAATAATGATCCAAAATATTAAATTACTTGTCTTTACATAATATAATAAAAGGCACAGAGAAGAGAAATCTGTGTTTGTTCAGTTTCTTTTTAGTATTAGACGCACAACAATAAATGGTTGAAGCAAACAATTCACAGATCCCAATCAACTAACTCCCTTCACTTGCTAAAGTCGCTCAAGTCAAGTTATTCAAATAACATGTCTTAGGCTGGGATGAAATTGGTCTGCTTTGACAGAACAAAACCTATATCTCAAGACTGGAATCAGAAATCACATGAACATTTCATTTGTCTCATAAAGATGTTTGTATTTAGGAAAATTGGAAAAATATGCATGTGCATACAGTGTCAAGAAACTAAATTGCACATTAACCACATAATAGAGTTAGACAGATCTTATTGCATTGGAATTTTGATTAAAGAGAGAAGGTATTAGAGGTCGACAATAGGGAAAATCCCAACTTTCAGTCACAAGATCCCAAGTTCAAGAAAGGAACCACGAGTGAGAAACTAGCACACATGAATCTGGGCAGCAAAAAAAAAGAAAAGATTCAGATTGTATCATGGGCAGAGTCTGGATGGCTCAGATCCAGAATCTTGGTATTGTCATGGGCGCATACTCGGTGAGAATCGAGACTTGAGAGAGAAGAGATCTGTAAGAAATCCCTGGAAGATGAAACTGAAGAAGAGAACTGGATGAGAAGAAAAGGACTGCAATCAGATTCTCATGCAAGAATGAGTGGCGAACACAAGTGGACGGAATCCCTACTTTGATACCATGTTATGTAAAATTATTAGGTTTTAATTAAACCTAATATTCCAATATATATTACATATATAATAAATGCATCGTCTTATTTTTTTTTGGAAAGTCACTTGTGTATTGGAATCCAAAAGGTGTGCATTAAATTCTCACAAGTACAACCAACTCTAAGTAGATTTCTTATATCAGAAATGTGCAACCGAACTGACAGAAAATACTTGTGATACAACGAGAACTAAGCATACTCAATCTTCAATAAGTGCAAGCTAACTTCTATTATCGAAAGAAACTAAAAGAAAGAAATCAATTATATGTAGTTGGGTGGTAAAATTAGTTAACAGATACCTTTTCTGACGAACCGCTTTGAACAACAAACATATCGTGATCAAACAAATCAGGGGAATCAACTGAAGAAGCCTGCTGTGATTCCATTATCAAGCTAAAATCAAGGTTCAGATTTCTGGAGGATGAGTTTTCTTGATGCAGGGAAGAAACAAACGCACCAAACATCAATGCAGATCATTAAGTAAATAAAAAGTAAATTACAAATCATTCATTAATTTATCAAATTACTAACTATAAGCACCTGTTATACCGCAGCCATTGTCATGGATATATTCTTCAGATCCAATAACATGTGGAAGCGGACCGCATGACGAGCCAGTCTTAATTTCCGAAATCAAAAGTAGTGAACAATTAGGTATCAATTGTGGCAATTCTTAATACTTCTATGAAAAGATAAAAGGAAACAACGAAGAAAGCTCTACAACTTCCAACTTAGACAGTCAATCTTCACTATGATTTGGAAAAACAAATAGTGCAGAGTTAAATTTGAAATTGTAAATATATTATGAACAAAGACTCGGATATAACCAACATTTTAAATTTGACATTCCAAGCTTAAGGCACACCAGAACTAAATGTTGTGTTACTTTTATGTCTGTTAGCAAACACTAACAAACACCGTAAGTATCCTTCTATTATATTTCTGCTAGTGCACAACAGCAATTGACAGAAAACTTATCTTTCAGGCTAAAAATTAAGTAACCAGATCAGAATATAGATGCCACTTGTATGAAAAGAAATAAAGCAATTTGGTGCTTGTCTTAAAATCAAATATGTGAAACCAAAAAGAGTACCACCCTAGTCAAATCAGCAAGTATTATATATGAATGTTGTGGTATTGGTAACCAAAACTAGATGACCACAATAGTACAAACTCTTGAAATAGTCAAAACCACCATCTTATATGACACATGAGAACTGACAGATCCTCTAGACACAAGGAACTAAAAGGACAACCCGGTGCACAAAGCTCCCACCAATGCTGGGTCCTGGGGAAGCGTCTATTGTACATAGCCTATCGCAAGAGGTTGTTTCCAAGACTCAAACTCATGACCTCTAGGTCACACGGTAACAACTTTATCGTTGTGCCAAGGTTCCCATTCTCTAGACACAAAGAACTGATGTAATTAAACGGACATAGCCGAGAAAATAATGAAAAGCAATGGAAGATATATGGAAAAGATACAAAAGATATCAGTGAAAAGGGATTTAGAGAGTGTCTGAATTGTGTAAAGGAATGATCACCCACATGTAGATAGATAAGAAAATTTAGCACAAATTTTGATCATAAGAAAAGGTCCTTCCAAGCAAATATGAATACAGTAATTCATAACAAAAACAGAACTTACTCTAAAAATAGAGTTGGTCTTATGACCTCTCTCCTTATTATTCAAGAACTTTTTGCAGGAAGTCAAACCCATAGATAAAGCTGTCTTATATCTTGGTAGTATATCTTTTTCATAATCCTGAGCAGGAATGCCTTGAGCTGAACCTTCAGCATGATCCTTTGTGGTATGAGAAATACCATCTTGGTCAGCTATCTTCTGTAATGAGAAAAAATGTGGACTATCAACCTCAGAGGATAAAATCCAGAAATTAATAATCCAAGAATCACCAAGGAAAAAACCCTTAAACAAATCCATATTCCAAAATAAATTTTAAATTTGGTAAATTATTGAAAATGAGCATAACTAGAAATTACATAATAACATGACACACTTTATGCCTTGATACAATGGCCCAACATAATTTAAAGAGCTCAAACAATAAGCTAGTCGCTTTATTGATAGACGTTGTCACACAGGTAAATAATAGTGCAAGTAGAACAATGCTTACTAGTTCACTAGAGTTTGTTTTGTTATCTCTTTCATAAACAACAGCTATGTCAACCTATGATTTTTTTTGTTCTAAGAATGAAGTTTAAAAATGGGTGTTGAATGACAAGTCAAGATTTTCAACAGTCAAGAACCACACCAAGAAATCACAATAGTATATGTAGCACTTCTGATATTCTACATTATTGGACAACTTCAGGCAATAGTATTGTCAAATTTTATACACTACTATAGGTGTCTATGTATAATGGTATTGTCAAAATTTCCTCATTACTGATATAAGCAATCTTTTTGAAAATCATGTGTCTTTGCAACCCAATTTGCTATGATAAGAACAGAATTTAATCCAAATTGGATATGAATGTCCTAGCAAGTATAAGCTAACCCTACTGATGAGAATTGAGAAATACTGGACTCTCGTGGCTATGTTGCTTGGCCATAGGCTAACCTAAACTAAATCACATCCAGTTGAAATTTCAGAGAAAATAACAAACATTGACCAACTCAAATATTGTATCCATTGTCAACTGTACTTGCATGATCAATAAGTAGATTACGTGATAGATTCCAGAGGTTGTTAGCTGTGTTCTTCAGATCTAGTTCCACAGCTCCAGCCTGATCCAGCAATGAGTTTATATCAATAGTAATATCTTTTGCTCTCTGATTGAGCTTTTCTGAAAAATCTGCCACCAATTTTAGGACCTACAAACACAACTCAGGATGATTATGTATATGTACTTGAACAAATATGATTGAAAGCACAACAGCACAAAAATAAAATAGATGGCTCAATTTAAAGCTGGAATACCCACTCTCTAGCACCAAAATGAGTTAGCTATCGCATTCAAAAAAAAATGTAGATCCGCTACATTAACAACCCTCCTAGTGCCGGCCCCACGGATATGGAGAAAGGTAAATGCAGGTACTCAGGCGTTAGGCGCATGGTGGTAGTTGTCACATTCAAGATACTAGAAAGTGGAACAGGAAAAAAAAAGGCTCTCTTTTGCTTCAACAAAAGATCCAATAGTTAATACACTATCATTCAGATATATCAAATTCCACTCTACTTTACACCAATATAAACTCTTCTATTATATCCAACAAAGAACCAAGGTGGAATTTGTTAACAGCTTTCAAGTTTCACCAAGCATTAACAAAATTAACACTCCTCTAAACCAAACATTGCATTTTAAATTATCGCATGTTTTACTTTCCCTCGCAAGTTGTAAATGTAGCATTCTCCCATGTTCCAGTACACTACAGTTGCACCCAAGCAGTCCAAACCAAGGACAATTATCTGAGTTTAAGATTTATTTCTGTCTGAGGCATATATTAGGACAAAATCAAAGTGGTTTTCTGATGCAACACCAGGAGAAACAAACTCTCAAAAGAACCTGATTACTGTATTGTTATCTAAAGATAGGCAAGTTAATCAAATCTGAGCATATTAAGTTGATCCAACTTTCCTTTCATTGTATCTGGCTTTCCGGTGCAGTACCAGGGCAAACAAACTCTCAAAAGAACCTGATTGCTGTCTTACTTTTAGTATATTAAAGATAGGTAAGTCAAACAAGTTTGAGCATATTAAGTTGATCTGACTTTCCTTCCATTGTACCCACCATAAGTATGTACAACAAAGTGGCAGGCAGTGACAAACCTAACATCAGACAAAACCTTTACAAAATTCTTGTGAATCATGCATTTCTGGTTGATAATTAAAATAACACAAGCATTAGGCTCACATAACAATGTAATAAACCTTTGACCCGTATGAAGCACAGTGTAAGATTCAGAAGTAATCAGCGCATCCAACATTATGATCCACTTATTATTGATGATTGAGAGCAAAATAAATAATTTAAAAATTGGTGAAATCAAAGTATCATATGTGATGCAGTACAAGTCATGTGCCTTAGTTGATGGGATAAGAATGGAGAGAGTACTAGAATAACAGAAACTGTATTATTAATTGGATGCATTCAAACAATAGTGCAGAGCCTCTTCTTTAGGTTTTTTAAATAATCCAATCTGAAGGAGATTAGATAAAAATAGATTACATCATTATGTGTTATTGAAAGTTGAAACAGTAAAAGTATAAAAAATAAAAAATCAGACTTCTAAATAGGTTAATTTTTATCAGAATAATTTAATTTAGATTGGTCATATTTTATTTCCTCCAATTATCTCGCCTGGAAAAGCTCAATTGTGTTGAGTGCATAGACAACAAACCAAGATGAGGTCTCAATGGAGAATGGACACAAGTATGAAACCTTGATAGAAGTCCTTGAGGAAGTCAATTCTAGCACATGTTTTCAATATTAACTTAGAAACTATCTCAGTCGCAATTCAGAACAATATCACATCAATGATGACTCCTATGAACATGAAACAAGGCAGCACCAATCTTACTATGCAACCTGCATTTTCTCATGGATAATCATTATATGTATTTATACTGAGATTTATTTCTTTTGACTCTCTGATTAACCATGAACTCATCTCATTTAAAAAATGCTGAACCCCTTTATAATTTGCTTTAACAAAGTTACAAAATCAAGCTTTCATAGTTTCATATGCTTGTTTACCCAACCAAAGTACTAAAACATTTTATGAACCAACTTTGTTTCCCAACTTAAATCAACTTTCCTCAAGAAGTCTTGTACCTCAAAAGATTTCAAACTTGATAATGTTGAAGTTGCATACGTATTGCATAAGATTTTCCATGTAGGTAACCCTTGAAGCTTACAAGTCTTCTTTAAAATAATATTTTCTGTATGTGATGCATCTTTGTTTTGCTACATAGAAGAAATTACACTAAATTTGAAATCTATTTATAACTACCATAGTGGAATTGTAATTTAGGTAGTGTTGGAAAAATCTTAAAACAAAATAATCTTAAGATCTTTTTAGGGTCCATGTACAATAGGTTGGCATTTTGCTTGGTGGGCTTGGGTGTTTGAAATGTGTCAAAATGAGGGGAAAATCTTTACAACACCTTGCTTCTAGTCAAAAGAATTTATCTGCAAAAACAATTTCAAAAGATTTAAAAAAATCCGGACAAATATCAACGAAGCCTTAGTCAATACTTTCCTTGATCATTAGGGAAACTGATCAGGATTCTCTTTTTAAGAGACAATTTGTACTTAAGAGCCATCATGGCACTAATGCTCTTAACAAACACAGTGAAGCTATCAAAAACACAGTGAAATCCTTTGATGAATGGAATTCAGTTTAGGGCATTCTTCAATAACACTAATTTTGTTAGGATTTATGAGAATGTCAATTTGAGCAAAATTAATGAACCTAAGGAAGAGTACTTAACTTGAAGGGTTTTAATAATGTCATAAATGACTAAAGTGGAAAGTGTCCCAACTGTCATCAAAGTAGACCACCAAAAAAGGTCCCATAAAAGGTCTTAAAACTTTATTCATCAGCCTCATGAGTGTTCTTGGGGTGTTGTTCCCAAAGGGAATAATGAAGTAATTTCAGGTTTCAACGGTCAATTCCTAGTTGGTGTGGACTTGAGAAAGGTTCTTAAGCCATAACTCTCTCAAATCGGCCCTTTGCTATGAGTTTAAGATCTTGAATTAGTAGTCACCAGATTAATCATCACATTCGCACTAAACAAACAGAGAGACGAGACCATTGAACCACGGGAACGATCATGAACCTCGTTAGATCTATCACTAGACTATGTGCCTTTCTAGTTTTCCTCACTCAAACTAGGGAGAGCGCGGATTGGAAATGGCAAGCAGGTGCTGCCCCGGTTGCCAAAACGATAAAAGGACATACTTAACCAAAAAAATAAAAGTCTGATATGTTAAAGAGAACGATTCAACCAAGTGCCACAATTAACAAGATCAATTACATAAAAAAGTGTACAAGAGAGATGAGGGCTAAGAAAGACCTCATTTTGCATGCGTAATCGCTTCTTCACGGAATCAGAAAGAAGAGCTTCCTCCATTATCGTTTCTCGAAGGATCAACCGGTAGAAGCCAATAATCCCTAGAGAGGAACGGCGGACGTCGATCGTCGGAGAGGTTTGGGCTTGGGATAGAGTTTACATTTTTTAGGGACGAAACGAGCCGCCTACAGGTAAATTGCTTCTCTCCCCTCCCTACACCGCCCCCCTTTTGTCCCCTATGTTTACATAGGCCTTTATATTCCTAACTCCTTTATTTGTATTTTTTTTTTATTTTTTTTTATTTATATTTTTTATCAATTTTGTTTATTATTTTTTCCAACAATTTTTTATTTTTTTTATTTTATACTTATATTTTTTAAATTTTATTTAATTTTTATTTATTTTTATTTTTTTAATCAAATTTTTTATTTTATACTTGTATTTTTTCAATTTTATTTAATTTTTATTTAGTTTTATTTTTTTAATCAATTTTATTTATTATTTTTTTATCAAATATTTTTATTTTTTATTTTTTATAATTTTTAATATATGCCAGAATCTCTCCATTTCTTTAAATTACTTTTCTAATTCGACATTTAAATTATCCCATCTAACTCGATACATATTAGAATCTTTCTCCCTTTAAATTACCCACCTCCAATCTTTGACACATGACACATGTCAAAATCTTTTTCTCCTTAAATTACTCACCCTCCAATTCTTGACACCTGTCAAAACACCTCTTCCCTTTAAACTACCCCTCTTCAACTCTTGATATATGTCAAAACATCTCCTCCCTTTAAATTATCCATATATCCTCCCACCTTTGACACATGTCAAAACACCCCTCTTACTTTAAATTACCCCCTTCCAATCCTTGACAAATGTCAGAACATCTCCTCCCTTTAAATTACCTTCCTTCCAACCCTTGACACATGTCAGAACCTCTCACTTTATTTAAATTACCCACCCTCCAATTCTTGGTGCATGTCAAAACACTTACATCCCTTTAAATTATTCCCTCTAACCCTTAACACATGTCAACACCCCCTCTCTCCTTAAATTACCTACCCTTAAATAAAAGATTACAAATATATAATAAAAAATTGTTCAAAAAGAATAAAGCTAATAAAAAATTAATAAAAAAATAAAAAAATTGACTAAAAAGACAAAACCAATAAAAAAAACACAAAACTTAAAAAAATAAAAAAAAAACACAAAACGTGGATGCGAGAATAAGCAGGAGGGTATAAAGATAAAAATAAATATGGAGCTAGGAGGGAAGGGTGTTATGGTGTAGGTTAGTAGTTCTCCGTCGACAGTCGGTCAAGGTCGTGTGCGTCGATCAAGTCACTATCGCTAGAACAGAATAAAATATATATATAAGAGTAAAATTAAAGGGAGCAACTATCCACACCCCATGGATCACTAAACACATCCTATTTTTTTCCTCAAAAATATCCTTAGATAAAAAGTCTAAAATGCCCTTTTTATAAAATTTATATCTCACTCTCCTCCGCCTCTATTTTGCTCTCTTTTTTTTCTCTTTATCTAAATCCTAACAATCTAATATCTCTCAAAACTTTGTTTTTGTAATAAATCAAACATGATGGATAATGAAGATCCAATTCCCATGACCAATGTAAGCTTTATTTTTCATTTTTTTCATGTAGTATAATTGTATATTTGTATCATTACGATTTAAACTATAGCAGTCTGAAAGTTATTTAAACGTGCAGTGTTCGGTCATATCAGGCCAAATAGTTTGAGCAATGTTCGACTTTTGGAAACCGAACATAACAAAATATGTTCGGCTAATTGTTTCCGAATATAGCTGAATACGTTCGGTATCTTAGTTCCGAACATGTGAGTCATGTTCGTCCATTTGTAGTCGAACACTGGGTGAACAATACTAATGCGTATTTTTACATTTTATAAAGTTATATTTGTAATGTTATAATATTTTCTAATTTTTATTAGAAATCAAATACATGTTCTACGAAGGGTAATTGTTGGGACCAATGTGCCCGCTAGAGGGGGGGTGAATAGCGTCTCACTCAAATCGATGGCTTCCTACGTATTCGTTAGTTGCACAGCGGAATAATACGAAACTAAATACGAATATGAAAGCTAAAGACAAAGAAAGGAAATGCAAACCAATGCACATCAATGTAACGTGGTTCGGAGATAACTTGCTCCTACTCCACGGCTGTCCGTAAGGTGGACGATCCCGATCCTTCGGTGGATTAGCCCCCGGCAAACTCCGGCTACTCAAGCAACTCCTTGTGGGTGGAGAAACCTCACCACAACACCAACCAAGAATACTTGGACACAAGAGAACCTTGAGCACGTTTGGTGACTACTAATTAGGCTTTAACCAAGTCAAATTTTGTCACCTTGGCATGTCATCCCAAGCTCCTTCTTATAGAGCTTGGAACAAATCAGTAAGCTGATTTGCCCGTTACCAGTCGACTGGTCCTTGCACCAGTCGACTGGTGTCAGTCCAACTGCTCTCTACAGTGCACCAGTCGACTGTTACAGTAACGCTACAGTACTGCTACAGTAAACCCTAATTCTAGGATTTTACCTCGAGTACATTCACTCAACACTGTTTCTCGACCGACCAATCTAGACCTAGCCTTCTAGCCTCCTTCATCAGCCTTGCGTCCCTCGGATGCCTCCCCATCCTTCACGTCTTGCCTTCTGGAACTTCCATCGGCCTTGTCATTATTGTCGGGTCTTCCTTTGCCAAGAGGCTCCTCACCTCCGGGACTTTATCCATTGTCAAGTCACACTTGGACTTACGTTGCCAAGACTACATACTTGGACTTACACCGCCAAGACTCATCCTTGGACTTTCCTCCTTTGCCAAGATCACACTTGGACTTTCCTTGTTGTACCTGTATCCTGCACACTCACAATGCATATCAAGTATAACAATAAACCTAACTTAAACCTTTGCCCAAACATCAAAACTTAGGGCACCTAGATTGCTCCAACAATAATGTCATTGGTCCTATGAATAATGAGATAGTGATAGATTATACAATGGTGTATGAATGTTTTGAATCTCGTGATGCACTAGTTGCTTGGACACATAATGTGACAAAGGCGAATAAGATGGTTGTAATAGTGAAAAGGTCAGACAGTGGAGATAGTGGGAGATGGGCTCGGTTGTTTTTGACATGTGAACGAAGTGACCAATATCTTCAGCCCAAAGAGAAATTGTCTGAAGAAAGATGTGAGAATGTGAAAGATGACATGAATGTGATCCGAAAAGTGAGTAAGGAGAGATTTACTGGAACAAAGAAGTATGGTTGTCCATTTTTAATTAAAGCTATGTAAATATCCATTGATGGGCCATGGGTTTTGAATGTTGTTTGTGGCATGCATAATCATCCTTGCGCGTTGTATTTGGAAGGTCACTCATTTGCTCGACGCTTATCACATGCTGAGGAGGAGTTGGTGGTTGACTTGTTAAAGAGCCACAGTCGACCGAAAGACATATTGAGAGTGTTAAAGGAGAGATTTTCTGAAAATAAGTCGACAATGATGAGTATTTACAATGCACGATAAAAGCATAAAATAATCGAGCATAGAAGTCGATCACAAATACAATATCTTATGGCAAAGTTGAAGGAGTATAACTATTTCTACCATCACAGACGGTGCGAGAAAACTGACATGGTGAAGGATATTTTCTTTACTCACCCGAAGAGTATTGGCTTGTTGCGTGTTTTTCCAAGTGTATTGTTGATGGATTGTATGTACAAGACAAATCAATATAGGTTACCGGTATTTGAAATAGTTAGTGTGATGTCAACAGTGTTGACATTTTCCATTGCTTGCGTGTGTTTGGAGTCTGAGCATAAAGATAACTACTTATGGTCATTGCATATCTTGAGGTCGTTGATGGATGACTCATCTTTACCCAACGTAATTATAACTGATCGAGAGATCGCATTGATGAACGTGATCGAAAGTACTTTTCCCACTTCAAAGCATTTATTGTGTCGGTGGCATATTAATAGGAATATATTGGCAAATTAGAAAAAGAGATTTCGCACCAAGGAGAAATGGGATTCTTTTATATCTTCATGGAATGTATTGATGTTACCTGAAAATGAAGTTACATTTTATGAGTTGCTTAAGAGATTCCAACAAGATTATTCAGACCATTCAGATATTGTTCAGTATATAATAAATCAATGAATTCATCCTTTCAAAGAAAGATTTGTGTCTTATTGGACAAATAATGTCATGCATTTTGTCAACACAACAACAAATAGGGCCGGGAGTGCACATGCAAAATTGAAGAGGCAACTTGGATCAAGCTAGGGTAATTTTGAGACTTGTTGGACTAAAATTCACTCTTTACTTGAGTTATCTCACACCGCAGTCAAAGATTCTTTAAAAAGAGTATTAATGTAGTCCAACATTGATACAAACCATCCATGTTCAAGTTTTTGCGAGGTGTAGTTTCCATTACAGCTTTGGACAAGATTTTTGTTGAAATGAAGGGTATAAGTGTGACCGGCGTAGATCCTTTGTTGTGTGGTTGTGTATTGCGGAAGACATGTGGTTTATCTTGTGCATATCAACTTGCTGAATATACTCGAGTGGACATGCCAATCCCATTAGATAATGTTGACAAGTTTTGGAGAAAGTTTTTTCAATGGCGAATGATTCACAGAGATTGTTAATGTTAAGGAGATTGAGAGAAATTGTCAATCCAACAACAACCTCACTACAAGTGCCAAAGGTAAACACTCACACTCGTGGTCGACCCAAAACTTCGAAAGCTAAACAAATAAAATCAACCCAGCATGACCTGAGTGCTTTTGAGTATGTCGAGTCTATCAAAGATATTTGTTCGCAAGTGGAAAATATTTTAATTATTAGTGGGCTGACATTTCCACAACCTATAGGATTGTCTAGAACGAAGAGGCAAAAGCTAAAGGTAACAAAATCTATTTTTTAAATATATTTAAATAATTATTAATTTTTTCATATGCAATTGACTTTTTTATATCACTTTTGAATAGATTGTTCGTCATCGTACACGTTCAACTTCCACTATTGGTTATATTGATCAACTACCATCTCATCTCCACGAGTATGTTGTTGGCACTAAAGATGTGGCGAGTGATGGTCACTATGGTTTTTGTTCCATTGTTGGCCTACTTGGTTTTGGTGAGGATGCATAGTCAAGGGTGTGACGGGACCTTCTTGAGGAGATCACACATTTCGAAATATTATATGAAGAAATATTTAATGAAAATGGTCGTGTTGGAGAAGTAAAGCACATGTTGGATTGTTTTGATGAAGCAGCGTCACTCTCATATTAGATGACTTTGCCGGAAATGGGTTATCTTGTTGCATCGAAATATAATGTTGCCCTGGTTAGTTTGTCTGCTCAATTATGTTATACATTTCTTCCTCTGCGAACTCCCGTGGTTGAGCCTTCAAAATGTATTTGTATTACACATGTGAATGGAAATCATTTTATTCAGGTACATTTATTTTCAGTTCAACAATATATATTTCTTAATTTATAATTTGTTGCATTACTAATTATTCATTTTTCATATATAGGTTTTTTTACGCAAGGGTTATCCATTACCTCCAGTTGTTCACAAGTGGTATCGATGTCATTTTCCATGAGCAGCAGGATGAGATATTGTGTATATTCATCAACTTGCACTGTATAATCATATGTTAGGAAATAGTGGCGTAGTTCATAGCATAAACACTGTTCATTTGGATGATCATTGAAATTGTTATTCATTTTGGATTATCACTGTTTGACTTGATAACCATTTAGATAATCATTGAGATTTTTATTTATTTAGATGATCACTGTTAAATTTAGAAAAAAAACATGTTATTGCGTGCTAAGTATAAATTATTCATTATGAATGATCAAATCTCTTTCTTCTTTCTTATTTTTTTCTCAACCCTATTATAGGAGATCAGGTTCACGTTGGGCCTGATATCTCTTTATATCGGGCCCAATGTGGGCCTGATATCTCCCCATATTGATCGAAACTCACTGATCAACCTAGAGACCTTAAATTGTAATCATTTCAAGTCTTGTAGATTTCAAAAATTACAAGAAGTCTAAATATACTCTCCATTGTTATTTTTGGCATTACTAGTGGTGGTCCTAAGATTTTAGAAAAAAAATTCTCTTTTTTATTTTTATTCTCAACCCTATTACAGGAGATCAGGCCCACGTTGGGCCTGGTATCTCTTCATATCAGGCCCAACAACAGAAAAAAAAAAAGGAAAAAAGAGAGATTTATTTTTTTCAAAACCTTTGAACAACCACTAGGAATGCCGAAAATAACAATAGAGAGCATATTTAGACTTCTTATAATTTTAGAAATCTACAAGACTTGAAATTGTTGTAATCTGATGTCTCTAGGTCGATCAGTGGATTTCGATCGAAACCCACTGATCGACCTAGAGACCTCAAATTGCAACCATTTCAGGTTCAGTAGATTTCTAAAATTACAAGAAATCTAAATATGCTCTCCATTATTATTTTTGGCATTACTAGTGGTGGTCCAAAGGTTTTAGAAAAAATAAATTCTTTTTATTTTTATTTTTTTTCTCAACCCTATTATAGGATGTTGGTGCGGGAAGCATCCGACGATCGAACCTGGGTTTTGATTATGTCAAAGGGTCCAAAGTTAAGTTGTTTTGTTATCTAATGTGTTTGAATGAGGTTACAAGAAAGTCCTAAGTGTACTTAGGAAAAAGTCCTACCTACGGTTAGGCAGGTGAAAATCCTAGGGGGTGGTAACCCTAGGCCCTAGGGGGTGGTAACCTTATGTCATATGGGGTGATAACCCTAGGCGGAAAGTCTTGGTGGGTCGAGGACTTCGGGCAAAAGTCCTAAAGTTGAGGACTCTAGGTGGAAAGTCCTAGTGTCGCAAACCAGGTGAAAGACTGGGCGGGTCATGGAGCGGACATCCAGCGGAAAGTCCTGGAGCCTCAAGCGCTGAACAAAAGTCCAGTTGGTCTGAAGGGTCAACTGGCAACAGGTAAACTCTCCTGAGTGGAGTAGGTGAGGACGCGTTCCTCGGTGAGGGAACAGTAGGCATCGGTTCGACCTAGGGTTTCCAGTTTGGGATCCGAAGTCAGAACTGGACAGTCCGATGACTGTCAAATTCTATGTCTTATCATGTCTTAACTCTATTTTGTAGGATATGTTGTACTAACGTATTTTGCAGGAAGTGAATTGGATAGGACCCTCTCGCAGCAAGGCGCGAGGGCGCCCTCATGGAGCTTGAGGGTGCCCTGGATGCTGAGTAGAGGGTGTCCTCATGGAGCTTAAGGGCGCCCTCCATGGGTTAGAGTCACCCTCAGGTAGATAAGAGACGACTTTTTCAAATCTCATCCACGTTGCGAAATCGGCGGGGTTGAGGGCGCCCTCTAGGGTGTTGGAGGCGCCCTCAACGGGCTTTATAAAGCTGTCTCGAGTAGGAGTTGAAAACAACAAATTCTAAGTGATCTTTCAGCTGCGCACTGCCAATGAGACGTTCCGACGATGCCAGAACTTGACCTCGACAACCAGAAGCTCTGAGTTTGAGATTACATTGTTGTCGGTATAATTTATTACTGCACTTATTATACTTGTTGTAATCTTTTCGAAGCTATAGTGTTTGCCCATCGAAAGCACTCTTACATGCGGGCCTTGGAGTAGGAGTCGCCCCAGACTCCGAACCAAGTAAAAAATCCTTGGTGTCTTTTCTGTGTGTTTGTGTTATTATTCCGCTGCGTTTACTCGTTAAGTTTCCCGAAACGAAAGTGAAAGCCACGAGCGTTATTCACCCCCCCCCCCTCTAGCGCTTTCGATCCAACATAGGAAACCATACTCACGTTGAGCCTGATATCTCTTCATATCAGGCCTAAAGTGGGCCTGATATCTCTCCATATCAGGCCCAATGTGGGCTTGATTTGGGGAGATGCTCAACAACAGAAAAAAGGAAAAGAATAAAGAGAGATTTATTTTTTCAAAATCTTTGAACAACTACTAGGAATGCCAAGAATAACAATGGAGAGCATATTTAGACTTCTTGTAATTTTAGAAATCTACAGGACCTGAAATGGTTGCAATCTGAGGTCTCTATGTCAATTTATTTTCGACATTGGGAGATTTATTTTTGACATTCGTAGTGGTGGTCCAAAGGTTTTGGAAAAAATAAATTCTCTTGTTTCTTCTTTTTTTTTTATCAACCCTATTATAGGAGATCAAACCTAATATGGATCTGATATCTCTCCATATCGGGCCCAATGTGGGCCTGATTTGGGGAGATATCAGACCCAACAACAGGAAAAAAAGAAAAAAGGGAAAAAAGAAATAAAGAGAGATTTATTTTTTTCAAAATCTTTGAACAACTACTAGGAATGTCAAAAATAACAATGAATAGCATATTTAGACTTTTTACAATTTTAGAAATCTACAGGACATGAAATGGTTGCAATCTGAGCTCTCTAGGTCTATCAGTGGGTTTCGACCGAAACTCACTGATCGACCTAAAGACCTCAGACTGCAACCATTTCATGTTCTGTAGATTTCTAAAATTGCAAAAATTCTAAATATTCTCTCCATTGTTATTTTTGGCATTACTAGTGGTGGTCCAAAGGTTTTGGGAAAATAAATTCTCTTCTTTCTTCTTTTCTTTTTATTTTTTTCTCAACCCTATTATAGGAGATCAGGCCCATGTTGGGCCTGATATATCTTTAGATCAAGCCCAATAACAAAAAAAAAGGAAAAAGGAAAAAAAAAAAAGAGATTTATTTTTTTCAAAACCTTTGAACAACCACTAAGAACGCTGAAAATAACAATGAAGAGTATATTTAGACTTCTTGCAATTTTAGAAATCAACAGGACCTGAAATAGTTGTAATTTGAGGTATCTAGGTCGATCATTGGATTTTGACTGAAACCCATTGATTGATCCAGAGACCTCATATTGCAACTATTTCAGATCCTTTAGATTTCTAAAATTGCAAGAAGTCTAAATATGCTCTCTATTGCTATTTTTTTTTGATAAAAACTAAATTACTAGTGGTGGTCCAAAGGTTTTGGAAAAATAAATTCTCTTTTTTCCTTTTTTTTTCTCAGCCCTATTATAAGAGATTAGGCCCAATGTGGGCCTGATAGCTCTCCATATCAGGCCTAATGTGGGTCTAATTTGGGGAGATATCAGACCTAACAATAAAAAAAAGGAAAAAAGAAAAAGAAAGAAAGAAAGATTTATTTTTTCAAAACCTTTGAACAACCACTAGGAATGTCGAAAATATGGAGAGCATATTTAGACTTCTTGCAATTTTAGAAATTCACAGAACCTGAAATAGTTGTAATCTGAGGTCTTTAGGTCGATCAGTGGGTTTCGACCGAAATCCACTAATTGACCTAGAGGCCTCAGATTGTAATCATTTCATGTCCTATGAATTTCTAAAATTGTAAGAATTCTAAATATGCTCTCCATTGTTATTTTCGACATTCCTAGTGGTTGTTCAAAGATTTTGAAAAAAGTAAATTCTTTTCTTATTTTTATTTTTTTTCTCAACTTTGTTATAGGAGATCAGGCCCACATTGGGCCTGATATCTCTTCATATCAGGGCCAATATGGGTCTGATATCTCTTCATATCAAGCCCAACAATAGAAAAAAAGGAAAACAGAAAGAGAGCACTCTGTTCGCACGAGCATACTTCTCAATCAATCAGCTAATCGATTGGAAATTCAATCGATCAACTGATCGATTCAAGAGCGCTCTGTTCACACGAGTATGCTTCTCAATTGATTGACTGATTAATTGGGAATCTAATTGATCAACTGATCGATTCGAGAGCGCTCTGTTCACGTATGTATGCTTTTCAATCTATTGCCCAATCGATTGAACTTTTTTCAATTGATTAGTCAATCGATTGATACATTCTTTTGACACATGTCTTAGCTTTTAGCTCACCAATCGTTAACAAACTTACCAATCAATCTCGTCCGACAAACATATTCATATTTATAAACTCTAAATAATAATTCTTTCCAACAAACATACTTCATATCAAACTACTCCAAAAATATATCCAAAATAGTTATACATGAAAATCACACGAAAATGTATCCAAGATAGTTATACATGCATTTTAAAATCCCACAACGGTGATGGATCATGTGGACCACCTAGAAATGGTTCGCATAATATTTCATCATCTTCATTGTTCCCTCCAACGGGATCGTGCTCTCCTTCACCCTCATTCATTTCTAAAAGTAAATTTTCTTGTGGAGGTACCTCTTCATGCACATCTTCTTGTAGTGGTACTTGTGGTGGTACCTCTTCATGCACATTTTCTTGTTGTGGTACCTCTTCTTGGGGTACTTATGATTATTGTACCTCTTCTTATAATGATTGTACCTCTCGTGCAAGTATCTCTTGTCGATACTTTTTGTCAGAAGTTGTTGGTCTATTCTGTTGGAGCAATCCCAATGATCTGTGTGACAAAGTATTTTGGTGTTTGGGTAAAGAGTTTAAGTTAGGTTCACCCTTGTATTTGATATGTGTATATGAGTGTGCAGGTTTGCAGGATATACATATGACTCAGGTTGATGGCTTCGGGTCCGATGAAGGATGGAACATCCGAGGGACCGTGGACAAGGCAGCAAGGATAAAGGCCGAGAGAAGCAACTTCGAGGCATACGCAAAGGATAACATTGGGATGAGCCGTGGGCTTGGGTGCATCCGAGGGACGAGAGCCAAAGGGAGTAGGCTTGAAGGCAAGATGTCAAAGCTGCAACGAAGAGTCAAGTGAGTCATAAGGGGTGATGGTGCGAGTGCTAAGAGATTGTACTCGGGTACCAGTCGACTGGTGGTTTCATTAATCGACTGGTGTAGTCGATCGGGCAGTCGACTGGGAGCGAACATAATACTTCTGTTCACTCGACCAGTGTGGAGCAGTTGACTGATACTTTTACCAGTCGACTGGTATCGAGCCGTTAGGATGTAACGGTCGAATATCCACAAAGGACAGTCGACTGATGATTTTGGCAGTCACCTGGTAGGTGGGGGGTTTTCAAACCATGGCCTATATAATCAAGCCTTGGGAGCTTGGTTAACGCTGATGAAATAGAGGTGGTTAACCCCTATTAGTAGTCTACCAGTACCCTAGCTTCTCAAGAGTTCTTGTGAGAGTTGTGGTGAGGTTTCTCCACCCACAAGGAGCTACGTGAATTAGCCGGAGGTCTTCCGGGGAGTAATCCACTGACGGATAGGGATCGTCCACCTTACGAGTAGCCGTGGAGTAGGAGCCTTATCTCTGAACCACGTAAATCGGCGTGTCGATTTGTTTGCTTGTTCTTTCCTTTAGTCTTTAGCTTTCGTATGCATATTAGTTTGTATTTCCGCTGCGCAAATTAACAAATATGTAGGAAGCGATTTATTTGGGGGTGTCGTCTATCCAACACCCCTTCTAGCCGGCCACAAGATCCCCTACAAGTGGTATCAGAGCAAAGACGCTCTCCTTCGAACTAACCGCCGAGGAAGCAAGGATGACCGGCTTGATTGAACCGCCAAAGTTTGAAGGTGGAGGCTTATGGGACATCACCTATTGGATGATGAAGATGGAGGTCTTCTTCGACACGGATTGGAACACCATGATGGTGATCAAGGAGCCGTTCGAACTCCCAAATGACAAGAAAGGGAAGAAGCTTCGACCACGATATTGGATGGAGGAGCAAACCACACGGTCAAAGGCAAATTCAAAGGTAATTTCAATTTTAATTGATATTTTGCCTAATGACGTGATGAGTCGTGTAGGTGAATATGAGAATGCCCACGATTTATGGAGCAAGATAAAGAAGATTCCATGGGAAGAACCTATACCTACACAAGGAGAAGAAGAGTCCAAGCAGATGAGTTTAATTGCTCAAGTAGAGGAGGAGCAAATGGAAGTTGAGCCATGCTCAACATCTGAGGAGGAGAAGGAGGATGAGGAAGTATCTTCAACATCCTCAAGGGTTGAAGAAGAGTCCAAGACAAGTAAAGAGGAAGTTTTGAAGGTCAACCTAGTAAGCACCCCCACCGAAGCAAAGTCAAAGGACCACATTGTGTGCTTCGGGTGCAATGAAAAAGACACTACAAGAGCAGGTGCCCATTGACCCAAATAAGGAGAATACGCATAATATGCTTCACATGTGGGGAGAAGGGGCACTACCACACCAAATGCTCCAAGAAGGGAGAGATCAAGAAGCTAGCGCAATCGAAGAAATGGGAGAAGAAGAAGAGGAGCTCAAGTCTAGGGTGAGCTTTAAGGGTAAGGGAGGTATACCCTAACTTGAAGGTTAATTCAAATTTAAATTCTTATACTTCTATGAATTCTAGAAATAATTTTTATTATTTTCCCATGCAAAATTTTAGATTTAGATATCATGATAGGAATGTTGGTGCAACCTTAGGTCAAGGTTGACCTGGTTGACCAGACTCGAGTTGACTTGACTCGAGTTATGTTTTGATGTTTGACGAGTTATGACGATGTTTGACGTGAACAGAAAAGTTGTATCTTGATGTTTGACAAGGATACAAGCTTGGGAGATTGTGGGTGCAACTCGTGGTCAAGGTTGACCTGGTTGACCCGAGGTGAGTTGACCTGACTCGGAAAAGTCCAAGCAGGGAGCTTGGCACGGGAGAAAGTCCAAGTATGGAGACTTGGCACGGAGAAGTCCAAGTATGGAAGCTTGGCACATGGGAAGACGGAGAGGGCTCGGTAGCTCGTTCTCCGGACTGTGGTCAGAGAGGGCTCGGTAGCTCGTTCTCTGGACCGGATGTGGAAAGTCCTGGTGAGTGAAGCCAGGTGAAAATCCTAGCGAGTGTAGCTAGGTGAAAGTGGAAGTCCAGGTGAGTGAAGCCAGGCATTCGGGAAAGTCCTGGTGAGTGAAGTCAGGCAGTTTGGAAGTCCTGGTGAGTGAAGCCAGGCAGATTGGAAATCCTGGTGAGTGAAGCCAGGTAAAAACCTTAGTAAGTGAAGCTAGGTGAAAGTCATGGTGAGTGAAGTCAGGCAAGGGAAAATCCAGATGGATCAAGGGTGATCGGACATCTGGTGTTGGGAAGTCCAAGTAGATCAAGGGAGTGATCAGATACTTGGCACGAAGAGGAAAGCCCAAGTGGGTCAAAGGGATTGACCGAACACTTGGTGGAGAATTCTAGCAGGTCAAGGGAGTGACCAGATGCTAGGAATGATGAACCAACAGGTCATCAGGGAACCTCCTGATCGGTCCATGGACCGATCAGAGACGGAACAGAAGCGAAGGCTAGGGAATGGATCGGTCTGTGGACCGATCCACATGGAGCCTGATCGGTCCACAGACCGATCCCGGCACTAGCCGTTGCGACGCAACGGCTAGATTTCTTCTGTGTTTCTTCGTTTTCTTCGCAGGTTATAAAAGGAGGGCTGCTGCTGCGAGCCTCCGACTTCTTCTTCTGCTTCTGCTTCTTCTTCCTCGGATTAAAAAGCTTCTGCTTCTGTGCTCTGAGGTTCTGAGCTTTGTTGAGCTCGCTTCCGAAGCTTCGCGTGAGCTTCCAGTCGTCGATCAGCTGCTGCAGTTGGGTTGTGAAGTTGCTGCTTCATCGCCTCCGGTCGACAGATAAGGCAAGCGAGTGTTGCATTCATATTGTTGTGTGTATTTGCTTCTTGCTTTCCTTGTACTCCTTTCTTGTTGTTACAAGTATTGTGGCGAGGTTTCTCCACCCACAAGGAGCATTTATTAGCCGGTTCTCCGGGGACTCATCCACCGACGGATTGATAGGCTTCGTCCACCTTACGGACACTCCGAGGAGTAGGAGTTTATCTCCGAACCTCGTTACATCGGTTTGTTTGAGGTTTGTCTTCTTTCCCTTTCGTTTCTGTGTTTATTTTCCGCTGCGCTAACACGTTTTGTAGAAACGCGACGATTTGGGGTCGGCTATTCACACCCCCCTCTCTAGCCTCCGTACGAAGGATCCTAACAAGGAATAGGGTAATTGCAGATCATAGCCCTAGGAGAACCATTCATGATAAATCTAGGCATGATAGACCTAAGGAGAACCTAGGCATTAATCCCAAGAAGGAGAGACATATGCCTAGGAAGGGTAGGTCTAGGAATGTCCAATGTAGGCAAGCCAATTCTAGGGTTAGGAACCTAGAAAGAGAAAATCAAACTTTGAAGGCAAAGCTTGATAAGTTGGAGAAAACCCTAGAAAGATTCAATGTTGGATCTAAGGGTTTAGGTATGGTGTTGGGTAGTCAAAAATCCAACAATGATAGATCAGGTTTAAGATATTGATCTAGTGTCTCCAATGCTAAGGAAAAGTTTTATGCTAAGGTTGCATATGATTATAACAAGGAGAAGCCAATAAATGGAAAGAGAAAGTCATTTAAAGGTAAGGTTAAATTAACCAAGGACAAGGTGTCCATGGTTAAAAATGTTAGGTTTGTAGGCCAAGTGTCACTGGAGGTACACCGATGTGGTCTAACAATTGTGGATGAGTCACATAGGGAGGTGGCTAAGGCTAAGAGCACTAGGGGGAGCTCAAAGAGTCAATTTAGGACCCATAGCCAATGGATCTTAAGTGGATTTTACTTGGGAGTCTAAGGGAGTCATGGAGTGTACCAAATAGTTTGGAAACAGACTTGAGTCTCAAACCTTGGGAATTGGCACACATGGGTTATGTTTCATGCAAGGAAATATGACATTGGGATCATATTGTATGATAATTAGTTTTTAATGTAGAGATGTCATATAAACCAATGCTAGGGATGCATTGTGCGTTAGTATGAGCAAATACATTAAGAGGAAGTTAAAACTAGGACTTTAGGTCAAGGTTCAATTGAATCATCTAGCTAGTTTTAGGTTTTGTGTCAATCTTGGGATTGGTGATAGATATATTTTTGAATATATTTTTCCCAAGTATACATGGGTAAAACAGATCTCTCCACAAAATTGGGGGATTTTTGGATGTCCGTGGAATTATTGGTACATTTCTAAAATTGAGTCAGAAATACAGGATAGGATGGAATTTGGGCGCCGGTCGATTGGTACAGTTACCAGTCAACTGGTAATAATGTATTTTGAACACAAAATGGTTCTATGTGTTGAATTCGATAAGGCCAGTCAACTGGTATTTCTGGCAGTCGACTGATACCAACCTGAAACTATTTTTCAGTGCTGTTTGTTACTGATTCAGCTCGTATGTGTATGAGATACTTGGAGGATTAATACATGAGTTTAGGGTTAGTTTGATAATTAAGTTTTCAATAATTGGGGTATTGTTGGAGGTTTTTAATGTTAGTCAAAGGAGAAGAAGTAAGGTTTAGTTAGAAAATCTTAAGTGTCTTTGCGTAGAGGGAGCCTTGTGATAGATTCTTAAAAAGCCCTGTGGTCAAATTTCTAGCTCAATGGGGAGCATAGGTGTAGGGGGAGCCTTGGGATAGGTTACAATACATGTTACATTATTTTTCTTTTGGCAGTGTAAGTCCAAGTGTGTAGCTTTGTCAAGTAAGTCCATTTGGCGATGTAAGTCCAAGTGTGTAGCTTTGGCAATGTATGCCCATTCGGCGGTGTAAGTCCAAGTGTGTAGCCTTGGCAGCCTAAGTCCATTCAGCGATGTAAGTCAAGTGTATAGCATTGTCAACGTAAGTTCATTCGGCGGTGTAAGTCCAAGTGTGTAATGTAAGTCCATTCGGTGGTGTAAGTCTAAGTGTGTAGCCTTAGCTGCGTAAGTCCATTCTGTTGGAACCCCAAGGTCATTTTGGTGTGATCAACAATTTAAGTTAGGTCATATGTTGTTCTAACCTTGTGTCTAAGTGTGCAGGAGCTTAGGAACACAGGTAGTCGAGCGGAAGACGCAGCTAGCGAGAAAGACGGCAGTCCGAGGGACGAGGTGCTGTGGAAGAGTACACCGGCGGACGAGAAGGAAGCGTGCGGTGGTTCTGAGGGACGAAAGCCGGAGCGGAAGATTGCTCGGGGAGCAAGAGATGCAGCTAGCGAGAAGGACGGCACGCGGTGAATCCGAGGGACGAAGACTGCGGATGAGTACGGCAACTGACAAGAAGGAAACACGGAGCGATTCTGAGGGACGAGAAGCAGGAGGGAAACCCGCTCGAGAAGACTGGAAGTTGGGTTCGGGTGAGCCCTATTCCGGATGGCAGAGATTACCCAAGTAAGCGGATCCGGAGTGGAAGACCCGGGCCGAGGCAGGACTGAAACGGAGCAGAGGTCCCGGACGAAAAAGTCAACTAGAGTTGACTTTCGGGGTCCGGGGCGCCCGGAGCTGACCGGGGCGCCCGGAACCCTTCCGGGCGCCCGAACCAACCTTTTAACCAGGATCGAGTTTTGACTCGATCTGATCGTTGGGGGATAAAGTTTATCCCCCCTAGGGCGCCCGGAATCCTTCAGGGCGCCCCGACCAAGGCTAAAAATATAGCCTTGGTCAAGAAGCTTTTCAACAATCACGAGTACTTCATTTCCAAACACTTGTATGCTTTAGTTGTAGTTAAGCTTCTGTTTCTGCGCTTCAACGTTGTAAGAGGCTTCTCCGCCTAAAGGAGTTTTTAGTACTTAATCTTTCTTGGATTAACAATCACATCGGTTGTAACCAAGTAAATACTGGTGCCTCGTTCTTTATGATTTTCATTTACTACTTTACTTTATTTATGCAAGTATTAGCTTAAAGAGTTCGAGAAGGGTTGTTTTTGCTTTTGTGTTTACAGGACTATCCAACAACCCCCTTCCAGCTGGTCTCAACGGTCCTACACATTCGGCGGTGTAAGTCCAAGTGTGTAGCCTTGGCAATGTAAGTCCATTCGGCGGTGTAAGTCCAAATGTGTATCCTTGGCAACGTAAGTCCATTCAGCGGTGTAAGTCCAAGTGTGTAGCTTTGACAACGTAAGTCCATTTGTTTTAGCATGTTTATTTCTATTATGTTTTTCCTAACTTAAACGTATTGCCAAACATCAAAAAGAGAGAGATTGTTGGAGCAATCCCAATGGTCTGTGTGACCATGTGTTTTGGTGTTTGGGCAAACGGTTTAAGTTAGGTTCACCCTTGTATTTGATATGTGTATATGAGTGTGCAGGTTTGCAGGATACACATATGACTCAGGTTGATGACTTCGGGTACGGTGAAGGATGGAGCATCCGAGGGACCGTGGACAAGGCAGCAAGGACAAAGGCCGAGGGAAGCAACTTCGAGGCATACACGAAGGATAACATTGGGACGAGCCGTGGGCTTGGGTGCATCCGAGGGACGAGAGCCAAAGGAAGTAGGCTTGAAGGCAAGATGTCAAAGCTGCAACGAAGAGTTAAGTGAGTCGTAAGGGGTGAGGGTGCGAGTGCTAAGAGATTGTACTCGGGTACCAGTCGACTGGTGGTTTCATTAATCGACTAGTGCAGTCGATCGGGCAGTCAACTGGGAGCGAACATAATGCTTCTGTTCGCTCGACCAGTGTGGAGCAGTCGACTGGTACTTTTACCAGTCGATTGGTATTGAGCCGTTGGGATGTAACAGTCGAATATCCACAAAGGGCAGTCGACTGATGATTTTGGCAGTCGCCTAGTAGGTGGGGGTTTTTCAAACCATGGCCTATACAATCAAGGCTTAGGAGCTTGGTTAACGCTGATGAAATAGAGGTGGTTAACCCTTATTAGTAGTCTACCAGTACCCTAGCTTCTCAAGAGTTCTTGTGAGAGTTGTGGTGAGCTTTCCCCACCCACAAGGAGCTACGTGAGCTAGCTGGAGGTCTTCCGAGGAATAATCCATCGACGGATAGGGATCGTCCACCTTACGGACAACCGTGGAGTAGGAGCCTTATCTCCGAACCATGTAAATTGACGTGTCGATTTGTTTGCTTATTCTTTCCTTTAGTCTTTAACTTTCGTATTCATATTAGTTTGTATTTTCGCTGCATAAACTAAGAAATACGTAGGAAGCGATTTATTTGAGGGCGCCGTCTATCCAACCCCCCTTCTAGCCGACCACAAGATCCCCTACATATTCCTCCTTGAAAATGTTTTCAACATTCTTACTGCACATAAGAAACAAATGAATTAGATATACAACCAACATGTATTGAAAGGAAACAAAGATGTTCAACCACTCAAAATGGAGCAAAACACAATGTGTTCGGCAACACACAACTCAACAAATCTGTTAGTGTTCAGTTGCTAGAGGCCGAACGTTTAGTGTTTCGTTCGGCGTTCATTGATTGAACACATTGTGTTGCATTCGGTAGACCATGACCGAACAGATCTTGGTGCGTTCGACATATTATAGATGAACAAGCGTCAAACCAGGGAAGAACGATGCACGACTGAAATTCGAGAGATTTTCATGAACACTTGAAACCTAAACACAAAATCTAACAAAAACAATATAATGCTTTCAATGAGCACTTTTATTGTTTGATTCGGCTGGAAATCGAGTTGCCCAAGTGGAGAGATGAGAGGGAGAGACAACAAAAATGATGAAGGCGGTGGTGAAAATGGCACAGGTAGGAGCAACAACGAAAATCACAGGTAGGAAGATGATGCTAAGGTTTTGTCTATTTTTAGGGTTTTTAGAAAGGGTAATATAGGAATTTTATGAGGTGTATTTAGAAAGAATTATGATAAAATATTTGTTTGATGAGTATATTTAGAAAATCGGATGTGTTTAGTAATTCATAGGGTAAGTATAGCCGCTCCCTTAAAAAGAGTGCTTTATTTTTAAAAACATTAAATAGCCATTAAATCTCAATTTATACATATTTGTACCGATTTACTGAAACAATAAATATATTGAATCTTATTAATGTCGAAAAAAAACAATTTATTAGAATATTTACTTATTTAATTGAGAAATCAAAAGATAATTATAATTTACATTTAATCTAGTATCTATCAAACTTTTCAAACCGCTAATCTTAAATAAGATCAATCCAATTAAAAAAATAATTATCGATCACTATAATAAATCGAAAAATGTTTTGACTCATCTAGATTACATTATAATTAAAAACGGACGACAGATAGGCATAATCATTATTTTTTTACTACAATATACTTGAATTCATAAATATATTTAGCTGTATATGATTTTCTATCTATATCTAATCGGAGGACTGATAATATTTAATCATCTGGATTAAACATTACCATCTTTCTCTAAACTTGAATCGGATGAAATTTTTTTATGAAATCGGACTGATTATCTCCGGAGATAATCAATAAAGCTAATTAAGATTATCAATAATAATAATAATAATTATTATTATTTTGAATCCGGCTCGATACAATTTTTAATAAATAAATTTAAACATAAGTAAAAAAAAATTGAACACCGTTTACCCACTTAAATGGTTGAAGCATCTTGTTTGATAATGATATCTACTGTAGATCAGCAAAACTTAGTATGATAAAAAATAATTATAACACTGAGCAATTAATTACAATCTAATCGATTTAAAAGTTATTGGCAAGGCGAATCAATTCCCAACACTGAGCAATTAATAACTAATTTATATTTGCTCATTAATTAACTGTGGTACAGATATGACAAGGAAACAATAGAATACACATGGATGCAAGAATTACTCGGACGACAACACATGCTATGTCACCTTTCTTCCACCTTCACAGTAATCATACAACGCCTGTGTACATTTTCTTACACTTCGCTTCAGTGAACAAAAGATATGCAAGATGGATCATCATCAATTCATCATCTGGGTGAGAAGATGGTGGCCAAACCCTTGTCCACTGTCATTTGGATGGGAGGACCATAAGACATCAGATTGTTCTCTTGTTTACTATCGCAATCAGAGTAATCTCCCCTTGCAATAACCTCTCCGTCTGAATCAACAATGCCACCCTTTGTGGGGTGCCCTACTCGTTTTCCGGGCTCTAGCCGGAATGCCTTGACCTGGAAAAGAAGGGAAAAGAAGAACATTGCTTAAGCGAATAACAAATTGGAGAAAAGATACAGGAGGAAATGTCTGCTATTTTATGGACATGGCTTACTGATGTCGTAAAGTGGATATCGAAAGAAACATGAAGTATTTCTCAAACAGAGCAAGAGTGTAAAGCACCTTGAGGTAGGTGACATATGGTGACTTGCAGTAACTTCCATCGCTCATCTTTAGCATCAGCGACAAGAGGACTGACTTTGAACATTCTTTAATGATGATCGCATCCAAGTAGCCATCAGAGAACTGCACAGCATTGGAAATTAAGTGATTTAACAAGCCAAAAATTGTTGTGCCAGAGAAAAGCTCTCATCCTGGACATTGGAGAATATAATTTTTTTTCATAATTAGAATGAAAGATCTGGAAGCTTTAGCTAATTTTCCATTAATAAGTTTGTCAAGACCATAACAGTCAATTCGTTGTATTAAGTGCTGAACAAAATTGTACTTGAAAGATAAGAAAAAGGAGGAGAAAAGGGCAAGGAATAAAAAGAAATGGTATCGTGCAGGTGACTTATGTGTGGCTCTTGGTTGCAACACAGATAGATTATAATTTTTAAGGACATATAAGCAACTACCTTTGCATTGGGTGCTGGCATTACATCTTCACCCGCCCATGGCACATTGTTGATCCAAACTGAGATAAAAGGGCCGTCCATAGATCTCCATTCACATCCATCAGCACCAACTGCAAGGCCTTGGTAGCCACACAAGCTACAATTTACTGTATCTCGTTGGTCATCTTTGCAAAGTTTAGCATTTCTATCACAGACACTTTGCCTTACTGGTTCTCCATATGTTTCATACCCAGGTGCTGGCACAAATTGAACATGCCCTTGATACATTCTCAATTTCAATATGCGTAGAAGAGACTATAAGAAAGAGAGATATGGTAAGCACGTTTGAGCTCACAGGGGAATCTTCTCAACCAATCAAATTCATGACAAAAGGATAATAAACAATTAATCATGGTCAATTTTAAGTTTCATGTGTCAACAAACTGCCATATCTTTGAATAGTCAATCTAGCTAAACACTGAATCATCCACAGAATACTAACTGATAGCATTGAAGAAACAATTGCTTGGGATTACACACTTTCTGTTTCTTATACTAGAAATTTTATTTTATGGTAGCAAATTGATACAAGAGGGCATAAGTTATTGCAGTGATGTGGCCACTTAAATCTCTATAAGAGCTTTAGTTGCCACATAACGTAGCCCAATCATCAATGGCTAGAAAAATACTGAAGTGGTTGCCATGATAGTGGCATACAATTAATAACATAAGAAAAATAATTTAACAAGACATACTGAAGATTGAAACTGAACACAAAAAAGTTAAGCGATACAAAAAATTCAGAACTAAAAAAAAAGGAAACAATTACGTTTCAAGAACATAGATACAAAACACCCAAAGAAAAATCTGTAATAACACTTCTACACAAAAACCACAGAAGAAAAAACAAGACAGGTGGTGTTTTCGTTTACAAAAGAGCAAGCAAGTAAGCCAAATATTAGGAGAATTTTACTCAAAAAAATATTGGGAAAATATATGAGATAAAAAATGTGAATTCAAACAACACATCTAAGAAGTCAAGGGTTGTGCTATACATACATAAAAGTCCAAGCGAGCACTACCCATCCATCTGAATTTCTCGGATTCAATATCAATATCAGCTACCAAACCTTTAAATACCAATATGACAATTAGAAAGGGGTATATAACTTTACATAATGTGATAGGAAGAATAAGACATGCAGTGCTAAAATAAAAAGAATATGTAATTGGGTGCTATAGAACAAATTCACGCATTAAGTTTTATGCATACCCCAGGTAAGCATCAAAACACTGAAAAATTTAGTCTTTCCTTGTGCAACAGTGACAACATCAAGAGAACGTCTGCAACCTGCATGGCTAAACATAGACACATTTAAAAATTTTGCATTCTACGACAATTGACAACTAAGATGTTATAAGATTACTGACAACAAAGTGCTGTGGAAGGAAAAACATATGAAGTCAAGCAGAACCTCTAATAACAGCAAATGTGGCATTTGAAACAGAGTACAAGTCACCGACAGAATCTAGAAGTGATTTTGCCATACCATTTCCTGTACCTACAAACAAAGAAAAGAAAGCATTTAAGTTACAATTTCACTAAAATATACAAAATATATTGATAAAGAAGCTAAATAAAGGGGAAATACCACAACCTGATAAACAAGCTAATAAAGTTTATGACAATCAAGAGATCATAAAGTTTATGTTAATTTAAGCAGGAAAATGATGAAAAGATATCTCCTTGAACAAATTTATGTTAATTTGTGAACACAACCTCTAAGTGGTGCATGCTTGTCTTCCACAAACCATGATCTGTATTGTGGGCTCGTGTGCTTATTTGATGTCGGGATAGAATTAGTGTTTTGGAGAATGCCTACTTACATCTACTGATCAGTGTTATAGCTGTCACATTGTTCTGCGACATATGTCATAGTAGTTTATTAGATTCAAAAATCACATCAAAGACAATATATCACTTTTTTGAGGAACAAGAAATCATTAACTGATACGTTATCCAATCTGAGATTTTTTTTTAAAAATTTTGTATGTTATCTATAAGATGTTGGCCATTACAAAACATAATGAATCTCTGTGGAAGAATGGTATAATCAGGGTTTTAAATGTCCTTTTGCACCACCAGAAAAAATGCATTGTTCTCCCAGTTTTGTGTTCGTTTTCTAAATTAAAAAACAGAAACAAATAGACCATTTGCATTAGGCTTGAGGAACAACCTGCCGGAATTATCCCAAGAGGAACCTGAATAGCACTATCCCAGTCTTCTCTTTGAAGCAAACCATTGACTACCTGATGAGATATAGAAATTAAAACGAAAAAAAAACTTGTTTTAGACTGAAGAAATTAAAAAAAGTGGAAACTTAGATCTAAGAATTTATCATACTGAAACAAATCAACCTATGCAGAAGTGCAGAAATAAACGATAAAAAATTCACCAGTGGTTACTTCTTGTCCAACATTTTTGGACACTACAAAAGTGGATGTAACAATAAAAACACACAATGACATATGACATAAGTGCCATCAATCGATACTAGTTATCTCGAAAAGTTGGAAAGTTGAGTGAACAAAAAGTGAATGTTCCATCTTAAGCAAATGTCAAGGCGTGTATTCTAACTGCAAGTACATAAAGCATATTCCAAGAATTCATTAATTATGCACAAATAATTAACAGATTTAAGATAGCATTTTCGTCAAGACGTGACAGAATATTAGTTATGCATGAGAACTTGCATTAAACTTCTGCATTTTCTAATTATCAGCTATACTAAAAGATAGATGGAGGATTTTCAGTGCTATGAAAATAATGGAGAAATGTAAAAAAATTAATAGAGATGCACATCTGACAAGAATTTCTAAGTGATTTATCATTCAAATATTATAATATGGGAGGATTATTAATGTGTATCAAATCTTCACCAAGTGGACAACAAACAAGCATTGATACAGAAATTCATGCTTATTCTATGCCTATTTAGTTAAGATTTGAAGAACGCCACTAACCTCCACAAGTACACCATCACCACTAACACACACAATTCCATCAAATTTTAGTAGATCCACGGTCTTAGCAATTTGTTGAGCATGGAGCTGATGTTTAGTTTCTGAAGAAACATAAAAATAGAAAATTCAATTTGTTAAGCAGGTAATGAACGTTTGGAGTCTGCCACATGAATGAGAAATACAAAGTGAAATGAACCGTGGACAAAAAACAATAAAATGAACCTTTCATGGTATAAATGATATTAGCATCCACTAGAAGAGGCTTAATCTCTGCATCAAAAATCCTGAGTGCAGTTTTCTTTCCTCCATATGGATTTATAACAATAAGCAACCTCTTTGGCCGTCCTACATCAAAGAGATACTCAGATGCAGTGAAAGATAATTGTTTTGTAACACTAGTATCTAGTCCAAATATTAGTGATAGACAATAAAAGGACTAGGGTGAAAATTGTCAATTAATCAGAATTATGGAATTGTAATTAATGTAAAACAAATTAGATAGAAGTACAGAGATGGCAGAGCCAAGACATCCCAATGGAAAACATCAGTTTTCCGAAACAGTGGTTCATTGCAGTCAACGATGTCATAGGGTCCTCGCTGTAGTTAGGACAAAAGACATGCCAACTTTAGAATTTAACTACTATTGGAACGGAGAAACAAATGATGGAAATAAGAATGTCGACTGGCCAACAAAAAGTCGCAAACCAAGCTTATCCGTTTCAGATATTTTTCTGCTTACACTAAAACAACCGGTGAAGCTTCCACAAGAACTTTGGAAATTACAAAATTTGGATGGACGAGGTTTCAAATCTTGCAGTAAAATTCGAATAAGAAGCAAGTAAAGGATCGGTCGAGCTGATTCTATTCGAGTTTTTAAAAAGAGAAGGAAAAAAAAAGAAGGAAAATAGAAGCAAGTCAACTATCTTTTACAAAAGACTAGGTTAAGTATTGTCCCGAATATATAGATATATATTAGTGAAAAAGAAAATAACTTCACTATCGGAAAGCGGAGGGAAAACGCTTTCCTTGAAGAAACGGCAATTCATTTCACACAAGTTGCACATTTACCAAGGGAATCGAGATAGGCCCTTATCTTATCCATCCATATGGAAGCCGCCTCTTCGGTGGGCATCTCCAGAACATAATCCCTCCTCACCCGCCTCCCGAGGCCGCCCTGACCACCACAGAAAGCCGGCGACTTGTGCGCCTCAACGAATGCCCTGATGGTGATCCGGACCCCCGCCGCTTCCAACCCCAAAACCTCGTTGTCGAAGACGAGGCAGCACTCCCCGCCGTTTTCGGAGCTCCAGCGCAGCGCGCCGTCGGACGCTAGGGTTGCCTCCGCCACCGACCCATCGATCCGCACCTTCTCTGCCAGGGTCAGAGCGGCGTTGCCCGTCGCCGTCATTTCTGAGCCTTTGTTGGGAGGGAAAGAAAGAGACAGGGAGGGAAGAACCATCCCTCTTCTATTTATATTAACATTCATATACCGTAATTAAATGTTCACGGCGACGTAGCAGACAAGAGGCGGGCCCCCGGAATAATTCGGCATATAAATTTCATGCGGGGCGTATCTTGGCCGTCGTAGTGTGGGCACGAACGGTGGATGATGAATCGGAGGCGTCCGGACAAGTGGGAACCAAGACTGGATATCACGTGCACGGCACTCGGGGTTACAGCAGTGAGCAGACGAATGGTCCATTAATAAAATATACGTATAAATACGATAAGAACTAAAAACGATAATTTATCAAAAGCGTATTTAAATTTATAAAAAAGCGTATTTAAATTTATAAAAAAGTGTATGCTACTTTAGTATTTATAAAAAAAAAATATTTTTTTTAAAATATATTTCCTATTTTATCTTTTTGACAATTTGACTTTTTCTATCGTTTTTTCTTCTTCACTATATTTCTCTCTCTTCTCTTTTTTTATCAGCAGAACACATGGACAACATTAGATAATTTTTTCATAATATTTTAATGCATTTGAAGAAGCAAAAATAAACAACGAATAACATATTTGAACTCCTTGTAATTTCAGAAATCCACTGGAACTAAAATGAGTGCAATCGGAGCTCTCTAGGTCGATCAGTGGGTTTCTGTCAAAACCCACTAATGGATCTAGAGAGCTCCGATTGTACTCATTTCAGTTTCTATGAATTTCTAAAATTACAAGGAGTTCAAATATGGTATCTATTATTTATTTTGACTTTTCATAGATGTTAACATGCAAAATCAAAGAATCAGCAAAAAAGCCCACGTTGGGTCTAATATGAGTCCATATCAGGCCCAACGTAGATTTTTTTTATCGATTCTTTAATTTAATATATTAATATCTATTAAAAGTCGAAATAAATAAGAGACACCAAATTTGGACTCCTTGCAACATCAGAAATCCATAGGAACTGAAATGGGTTCAATCGGACCTCTCAAAGTCCATCAGTAGGTTTTGGTCAAAACTCACCGATGAACCTAGAGAGCTCCGATTGAACCCATTTCAGTTCCTATGGATTTCTAATGTTGCAAGGAGTTCAAATTTGGTGTCTCTTATTTATTTCGACTTTTCATAGCTGTTAACATGCAAAATCAAAGAATCGACAAAAAACTACACGTTGGGCCTGATATGGACTCATATCAGGCCCAACATGGACCTGATATGATTCCATATCAGACCCAACTTCCATGTTGTAAAAATTCAACAGTTTTTTCTGATAGTCGCGGTTTACATGTGACCCGGTAATACTCAATGTACTTTTTACATATTGAGTTTAGAGATTATACATGCTTTGTGTATATGAAAAACAATAAAAAGATTGATTATGAGAAAAGGCTGTCGTTGTGGTAATTTCTCTGACTGTGACAGCAGCAAAACAGATAACTAACTTTGGTTATGACTAGATGATTAATCATTCAAGTGCAATTTAATCATTCGAGATTTTAACTGTGCTTAATCCAACAAAACAAGAGGATAGTAAATTAGTTTAAACTTGCATGTTAGTCAGATCCTTACATCATTCAAGCAACTGTCTTTCACAAATTTTCAAAGCTCTGTTTTATTTTCCCTCTCTTTTTTTGTTACCAATATTTTCCTGTGCCGAAGGAAACATACTAGAAACTGAAATCTACAACAATAAAAAGATTAAATTTTTGCAACATGGAAGTTGAGCCTGATATGGAATCATATCAGGTCCACGTTGGGCCTGATATGATTCCATATCAGGTCCACGTTGGGCCTAATATGAGTCCATGTAAGGCCCAACGTGTAGTTTTTTGTCGATTCTTTGATTTTGCATATTAACAGCTATGAAAAGTCGAAATAAATAAGAGACACCAAATTTGAACTCTTTGCAATATCAGAAATCCATAGAAACTTAAATGGGTTTAATCGGAGCTCTCTAGGTCCATCAGTGGATTTTGGTCAAAACCCATTGATGGACCTAGAGAGCTCCGATTGAACTCATTTCAGTTTCTATGGATTTCTGATGTTGCAAGGAGTTCAAATTTGGTGTCTTTTATTTATTTTGGATTTTAATATATATTAATATATAAAATCAAATAATCGATAAAAAAAAGTCCACGTTGGGCCTGATATGGAATGATATCAGGCCCACGTTGGGCCTGATATGGGACGCGGGCCTGATATGATTCCATATCAGGCCCAACGTGAGCTTTTTTGCCGATTCTTTGATTTTACATGTTAACATCTATGAAAATTCAAAATAAATAATGGACACCATATTTGAACTCTTTGTAATTTTAAAAATCCATAGAAACTGAAATGGATGCAATAAGAGCTTTCTAGGTCCATCAGTGGGTTTTGACCGAAACCCACTGATCGACCTAGAGAGCTCCGATTGCACTCATTTTAGTTCCAGTGGATTTCTAAAATTGCAAGGAGTTCAAATATGCTATTCGTTGTTTATTTTTGTTTCTTCAAATGTATTAAAATGTTATGAAAAAATTGACTAATATTGTCCATATGTTCTGCTGATAAAAAAAGAGAAGAGAGAGAAATATAGTGAAGAAAAGAAAACGATGAAAAAAGTCAAATTGTCAGGAGGGTAAAATAGGAAATGCACTTAAAAAAAAATATTTTTTGATAAATATCAAAATAGCATATGCCTTTTGGTAAATTGCCGAACTAAAAATAAAGAGGAAAGAGACGTAAAACATAATAAAATACCTCATCTTTTATTTGCAGTAATCCGACGAAGTGAAAGCACATTTGGACAAGGACCACTATCTATTTTACTTGTTCTGTGAGTATTCTGGACAGTTTTGGATGTTGTAGTTGTTCGATATGTGTTTTGAACGTCTAGTTTTACAACACTGTGCTTTAGTTATGTGTTAGGGATATTGGTGATCAGAATGGATTGCAGTATGATATGAATTGGATCATAGTGGCCACGAGTTGATTTCACTGTCTTGATTTGCCTATCAAGCCATGTAGATGCGAGATTATTTCCCTTTTGCCAAACCGGATTATTATACTGATTTTGATAAAAAGGAAAGTTATAATATAATTCTCAAGCCACATGATTAATTAACGAAGCTAAAAGGAAGTGACTAGCACACTTATAAAATAAATTTTTTCTTTGCTATATTTTTGAAAAAATAAATACATATTAGTTAACATAAATAAATAAAAATACACACACGTACCAAGAGACACGATGATTTATATGGCTCAAAGCTGCTAGGGTGTTGCTAGTCCATAGCTAGCCTACACACAGAGTCCCTCACCTCTTTTGTAAAATATCGAAGATGGAGAAACCTATTAGCACAACAAATGGCACAATATAAGATACAAAACAATGAAAGCTCAATCAAAGAGGATGTGATTCAACTATTCTGTGTTGATTATTTTGTGCCTCAGCCACTTATGTGTAGGACCGTTGCGGCCGGCTAGAAGGGGGGGGGGTTAGATAGCCTGCAAAAGAAAAACCAATCCTTCTCGAACTCTTAAACTAACACTTGCATAAAATAAAAGCAATAAATAAAATCAGAAAAGTAAAAGGCACACCGAGATTTACTTGGTTACAATCGGGAAGGCTGTTAATCCAAGAAAACGTAGCACTAGTGTCTCCTTCAGACGGAGAAGTCTTTTATAGCTATGAAGCACACAACAGAAGCTAAACTACAGAAAAACGTATAAGTGTAGAAAGAATGCTTGAGTTCTGAATTTGATTTTATGTTTCTGGATCAAGACTATATTTATAGCCTTGGTCGGGGCGCTTGGAAGGGTTCCGGGCGCCCTGGGGTGATAAAATTTATCCCCCAACATTCAAATCGAGATTTGACTCGATCTGGACAAAATTCAATCTCCGGGCGCCCGGAAGGGTTCCGAGCACCCCGGGCTGGTCCGGGCGCCCCGGGCAGTTCCAGGCGCCCCGGGCTGGTCCGGGCGCCCCGGACAGTTCCGGGAGCCCCGGACCCTAAGTAACCTCCGGTTGACTTTTTTCGCCTTGGTCCGGATATTCAACTCCGGTTCCGCTCGCTTGGGTGATCTCTGCCATCCGGAAGAGGGCTCACCCGAACCCAGGTTCCGATCTTCTCGAGCAGACTTCCCTCCAGTTTCTCGTCCCTTGGAATCGCCGCGTGTTTCCTTCTCGTCCACCAGCGTACTCATCCGCAGACTTCGTCCCTCGGTCGCACCCCGTGCCGACCTTCTCGCTAGCTGCATCTCTTGCTCCTCGAGCAGTCTTCTACTCCGGCTTCTCGTCCCTCGGAACCACCGCGCGCTTCCTTCTCGTCTGCCAGTGTACTCTTCCGTAGCGCCTCGTCCCTCGGACGCACCGCGTGCCATCCTTCTCGCTGGCTGCATCTTCCGCTCGACTACCTGTGCTCCTAAGCTCCTGCACACTTAGACACAAGGTTAGAAACAAACAGGACATAACTTAACTTGTTGATCACACCAAAATAACCTTGGGGTTCCAACAATCTCTCCCTTTTTGGTGTGAGCAACCCAAGTTAAGATAGGGTAAAAATAGACATAAAATAAACTTAACTAAATTTGTATTTAAGTGCAAAAAATAAAACAAGTTAAATTTTGGTCTACCTCCCCCTAGACTTATACTAATCCTTCTTTCTCTTTGATCACAAAAAAATGGGATTTCAAGAAAAAATCTAAGGGTTACAGACTTAGAAAATTTTGAGATCCTTAAACATTTGCAATAATTTTCACATAAATAGTCTCAAAAAAAAATTTAAGTAAAATTTTAATAAAATTTTCGATGTGAAATTATAAGAAAAAAAATTCTAACTTAGAAAGTTTTGCAAAAACAATTTTTTTTAAAAAAAAATTCTTAAAACTTTTAAGCAGAAATTTTCTATTTCATAACAGCCTTTAACTTAAACAAAATATCTTCTGATAATTTTTCTAAGTATTAAAGAGAATTTTCTAAGTATTTAAATTTCTAAGTCAATTTCATGTAAAAATATTTTTCTAAAAAAATATTTTGAAAAAATGTTTGAAAAACTTTGAAAGCATTAATTAATTTTAATTTTAATGCTTTGACAGAAAGTTAATTAAACATTTATTTCAATATTTTGGCTTCCAGGTCGTGGCGAGGCACTGAGCCTTCTTGGTTATTGGAACAACAACCACTTCCTTAGACAAAGCCTTATAGAGAAATTCATTGTTTAATTTTCTCACTGAAAGCGCTAATTTTTATTAATATTTAGACTAAGCAAGATTTAGGAACCCAATAAAGGTTCCAGCCTACTGGATTAACTAAAAAGTTTTTAACGACATACTTTCTTGAAATGTTTCTAATTTATCCCGGGTGATATCTAAAATATCAATTTAAATTATTAGATATTCTAAAATTAGTTTTAGATGAACATGCATAGTTTTTCAAGTTATCTATTTGATTTTTCAAATTTTGATTTTCTAATTGTAATTTTACATTTTCCAATTTTGATTTATCTAATTCTTCTAAAGGGCAGGATTTAGCTAAAATTATTTTTAAATTTTTTATTTCTTTTTCTAATTTACAGCAGTCTTTAGTTAATAATTTAACAAACTTAAAAAGTTTATCGGGAGGAAGAGAACGTACCTGACTTACCTTGTCGAGTTCGTTGTCCGTGTCTCCCCCTGAACTGCTGCTTTCTTCTGACGAAGCTCCCCCTTCATCGATGCTCTCGATGCTCATCTCGGAAGAGCTTGAATCACAGTCGTCATCTTGATGACTCGCCATCAGTGTGAGTCCGGAGAATGCCTCGACTTCCGATTCGGACGACGTATCGTCCCACGTCGCCTTTAGGGCCTTTCGCTTTTGGATAGACTTCTTACCCTTCTCCTTGTTCTTCAGCTTGGGGCAGTTGTCCTTGACGTGCCCTTCTTCGTTGCAATGGTAGCAGCGAATCGTCCTTTTCTTCTTCCCCTGCGGATGGTTAGTAGATCTAGATTTACAAAGTTTCTTGAATCTTCTTACCATCATCACCATTTCCTCGTCATCGAGAGAAGATTCCGACTCGCGTTTGTCTCTCGAAGCTTTGAGGGTGACGTTGTTCTTGGGCTCCTTCATTCCTGCACATCTTAACTCATGCACTTCAAATGTTGAAAAGAATTCTTCTAATGAAATCTTTTCTAAATCTTTAGAAATGTAAAATGCATCTACTAATGATGCCCATTTGGTATTTCTAGGAAAGGAATTTAAAGCGTACCTGAGCGAATCTCAGTTACTTACCTTTTCTCCGAGATTCGAAAGTCCGGTAATAATTTCTTTTATTCTCGAGTGCAGATGCGCGACTGACTCGTCTTCCCCAAGTCTCAGGCTGGTGAGCTGATTGCGAAGCAGATCTCTTCTGGCGAGCTTGGTTTCGGACGCCCCTTCGTGCAGCTCGAGGAACTTCTCCCAAAGTTCCTTTGCCGAGTCGTAGTACCCGATCCTGTTGACTTCTTAAGGTGGAAGAACGCTTAGCAGATGGTATTCTGCTTTGCCGTTCGCCACGAATTCAGCCTGCTCCTTTTTTGTCCATTGACATTTTTCCTTACCTTCTGGAGCTACAAAGCCAGATTCCATTGTTAAAGTTAATTCAAAGTCTGTTGTAAAAAAAATACTTGCATCAAATTCTTCCAGGTAGCGAAGTCCCCTTCGTATTTCGGCGGGTGAATGCTTGGTCCGGCCATCTCGTTGATTCGTTCGGCGGTTAGTCCTCCTGAAGCGCCTCGGCTCTGATACCACTTGTAGGACCATTGCGGCCGGCTAGAAGGGGGGGGGTTGGATAGCCTGCAAAATCAAAAGAAAAACCAACCCTTCTCGAACTCTTAAACTAACACTTGCATAAAATAAAAGCAATAAATAAAATCAGAAAAGTAAAAGGCACACCGAGATTTACTTGGTTACAACCGAGGAGGTTGTTAATCCAAGAAAGCGTAACGCTAGTGTCTCTTTCAGGCGGAGAAGCCTTTTACAGCTATGAAGCGCACAACAGAAGCTAAACTACAGAAAAGCGTACAAGTGTAGAAAGAATGCTTGAGTTCTGAATTTGATTTTAAGCTTCTGGACCAAGGCGGTCGGGGCGCCTGGAAGGGTTTCGGGCACCCTGGGGGGATAAAATTTTTCCCCCAATGTTCAGATCAAGATTTGACTCGATCTGGACAAAATTCAATCTCCGGACGCCCGGAAGGGTTCCGGACGGCCCAGGCTGGTCCGGGCACCTCGGACCCTAAGTCAACTCCGGTTGACTTTTTTCGCCTTTGTCCGGGTTTTTAACTCCGGTTCCGCTCGCTTGGGTGATCTCTGCCATCCGGAAGAGGGCTCACCTGAACCCAGGTTCCGGTCTTCTCGAGCAGGCTTCCCTCCGGCTTCTCGTCCCTCAGAATCGTCGCGTGTTTCCTTCTTGTCCACCAGCATACTCATCTGCAGACTTCGTCCCTCGGTCACACCCCGTGCCGACCTTCTCGCTAGCTGCGTCTCTTGCTCCTCAAGCAGTCTTCCACTCCGGCTTCTTGTCCCTCAGAACCACCGCGCGCTTCCTTCTCGTCTGCCGGTGTCCTCTTCCGCAGCGCCTCATCCCTCGGACGCACCGCGTGCCATCCTTCTTGCTGGCTGCGTCTTCCGCTCGACTACCTGTGCTCCTAAGCTCCTGCACACTTAGACACAAGGTTAGAAACAAACATGACCTAACTTAACTTGTTGATCACACCAAAACAACCTTAGGGTTCCAACACTATGTTGGTTCTTTTATAGTCTCCAACTCGAAATGTTGTTGAGTCTGTAAGGAATTAGGATGTTAAACACGCAAAAGTGCAGTGAAAAACATCTAGTTCCTTTCCAGAAGATCCATACGAAAGGAAACCATATACTAAGTACTAAGTTTTTACATAAAAAGGAGTAATACCTTTGTTGCGTGCCCTTCGCAATCCTGACAATAACGTTTCTTTCTATGTGGATCTTAGCATGATCAAGTGGTCGCACATCTATGGTATCCACACGAACAAGCCTCGTTTGTCTCACAAACTTACAAAGTGGAGAATGAAAACAACCAAAGTTTGTGCTTGGAAGTTTCGGCCAAGTGAAGAGAGGAGGAGAAAGAAGAGCAAGAACACCAAAAACTCATCCTCAAAATGAATAAAAAAACCCTTTTTATAGATTCATGAAATTGCTTCATGCCTTAATGTCAATTCCCTTAATTGACATTAATATTTGTCTTCATCCAATGCATCCAATGCATAAGCAATTCAAATGGTTCACTCTTCATCCAATGAATCCAATCCATCCAATGCATGAGCAATTCAAATGGTTCACTTTTCATCCAATGAATCCAATGCATCCAATGCATCCAATGCATGCAATGCATGAGCAATTTGAATTGCTCACTCCTCTTTCTTCATGAATTCAAATTCATGAAAACACTTAATGAGTCCAACTCATTAATCATCAATCTAATTGACTTAATGAGTCTAATTTAAATTGGACTCAATCCAATAGTTGGATTCAATTGAGTCTAACTCAATGAGTCTAATTTGAATTAGATTTAATCCAAATCCAATGATCTATCATATGAATCTATCTCCATTGACTTGTTCTTTGTGTGTGACCCAATAGGTTCTCGAAACGTTGGCAAATGTATCCAAATCACCATTTAAATACATAAGCAATGAGTGACATCTAGCAAGGCATCATTGTTACCTAAGTGACGAGAATGTCGAGATCCGACTTAACCTTTCCGTGGCTATTATCTTGTATGACTCAATCCTTCTATCCTCGATATTTAGATTGATCAATGAGGCATAAATCGTGTCATCCTTTTATCAATCTTTATGTTTCTTGATCTCTAAGTAGACACTCAATTAAATAAGCTCAATATCGCATATTGGCTCATTTAAGCATGGTCATGCATTCTTGTGTCCTACTAATCAAGGGACTCATAGATATCACTTCTGTCATATTAAAGGGATAGATCTCATCTACATCACTCACATCCCTCCGCATAACTTATTGTATACCCAGTGATCGACTTTATGGTCCACCCTATTACGGGTGACGTTTGTCGATGCCAAAGTATACAACTCCTTATGTAGGGAACCGTAGTGACTTCAGGTCTAAGGACTATTCATACTAATAATCACATGAGAATGTTTATGACACTCATATAACGATCCATGAAACATTCTCATGGTGGGTCATTCAGTATATATTCTCTAATATATATTCATGTGTCAACCTGATATCTCATATCCATGACTTGTGAAATTAAGTCATCCGTTGGCCTATATGCTAGTCTCAACACATTAATATTGTCCTTGCATATTAATGCTTGACTATGAATAGTTAAGAGTAGTGTTCTATGTATATCTACAATATCTCATTATCAATTCAACCAATTGATATGTTGTAGATTAGAACCTCCTACTCTAGGACATTATTATACTTATTCATTCGGCGCTGCATTGAAGTAAATATAATAACCAACTTTGCCTTTATTAATAATGAAATATGATACAAAAGGAGCCCTTTACAATCATCTCATAATTGGCACTAGGGCTAATACTAACAATCTCCCACTAGCACTAGTGCAAATCACTGAAATATCTAATACCCAGTGACCTAGTATGACCATCATGCTTCCTCTGTGCCAAAGCCTTAGTCAAGGGATTAATAATGTTAGCATCGGTCAGTACTCTACATATACTCACATCTCCTCTATCGATGATCTCTCGAATGAGATGGAATCACCGTAGTATAGGTTTGGATCTTTGATGAGAGCGAGGTTCCTTAGCCTGTGCAATAGCCCCATTATTATCACAATAGAGGTCTATTGGGTTCACTATACTAGAAACAATACCAAGCTCTGTAATGAACTTCCTGATCCAAACAACCTCCTTTGCTGCAACTGAAGTAGCAATATACTCGGCCTCAGTTGTAGAATCAGCGATTGTGTCCTGCTTTGAACTCTTCTAGCTCACAACACTACCATTTAAGCAAAATACATACTCTGGCTATGATCTATAATCATCCTTGTCAGTTTGGAAGCTAGCATCGGTGTAACCCTTTACAATAAGGTCTTCATCACCTTCAAAGATCAAGAAATAATCTTGAGTCTTTCTCAAGTACTTAAGAATATTCTATTCTTGATTGTTGTCCAGTGACCTTCACCTGGATCTAACTGGTATCTGCTTGTCATGCTTAACGCATATGAGACATCTGGGTGAGTACAAAGCATGGCGTACATGATAGACCCTATTGCAGATGTATAAGGAATCTGATCCATGCGGTCCCTTTCTTCCTTAGAAGAGGGGCATTGAGTCTTCGAAAGACTCACACCATGTGACATAGGTAGGAATCCCTTCTTGGAATTCTACATGGCAAAACGCTTAAGCACCTTGTCAATATATATACTCTGGCTTAGACCAAGCATTCTTTTAGATCTATCTCTATAGATCTTAAGGCCTAGAATGTAGGCTACTTCACCTAAGTCTTTCATTGAAAAATAATTCCCAAGCCAAGTCTTCACTGATTGAAGAGTAGGGATATCATTTCCAATGAGAAGTATGTCATCTACATACAATATGAGAAAGATGACTGTGCTCCCACTAACCTTCTTGTAGACACAAGGTTCATCTTCATTCTTAATGAAACCAAACATTTTGATTTCATCATCGAATAGAAGATTCCATCTTCTAGAAGCTTGCTTCAATCCATAAATAGATCTTTGCAACTTACACACCTTTCTAGTATTCTTTGGATCTACAAAATCCTCAGGTTGTGTCATGTACACATCCTCAAGTAGATTTCCGTTAAGAAATATAGTTTTGACATCTATCTGCCAGATCTCGTAATCATAATAAGCTGTAATAGCAAGCATGATTCGAATGGATTTGAGCATCACAACTGGTGAAAAGGTTTCTTCATAGTCTATACCATGAATCTTCTTGAATCCTTTAGCCACCAATCTACCTTTATATGTATACATATGACCATCTATGTTAGTCTTCACTTTGAAAATCCACTTACACCCAATGAGTTTGATCCCTTTAGGTGGATCAACCAAAGTCCATACTTGGTTAGTATACATGGATTCCATTTCAGACCTCATGACCTCTAGCAATTTCTCAGAATCTAAGCCCTGTATAGCTTCCTAATAAGATGTAGGCTCATTGAGACCAATAAGCTCTACATCACCATGGTCAGATAAGAGAAAAGAATATCTCTCAGGTTGACGATGGGTCCTATCAAATCTGCGTAGAGCTTGTGCTACTTGAACAGGTTGTTGCTCTACAACTTCTTGCGGTGTAACAAAATCATAATTCACAACATCTTGTTGTACCTATTCAGTTTCCATCAAGGTGTCAATGCTAGTTTGTGTATCTTGAATTTCTTCAAAATCGACATTATTCTCACTAGTTCTTTTAGAAATAAATTCCCTTTCTAAAATGACACCAATTCTGGCAACAAACACTTTGCCTTACGTGGGATTATAGAAGTAATATCCCTTTGTTTCCTTGGGATATCCTACAAAATAGTACTTGTTTGATTTGAGTCCTAGTTTATCGGAGACTTATCGTCGAACGTAAGCCTCACATTCCCAAATCTTCATGAAAGACATCTTGGGACTCTTCCCAATCTATATCATATATGCACTACAAGAAAAACCCTCATAGACATCGGTGGAACAACAACAGTTTTAAGCAAATTTCGATGTCTTTGAGTATTTTACACCGGGTTTTCCAAAAATCGATGTCTATGAGCACAGGTTTTCACTCATAAACATCAGTTTTTTAGCCGATGTCTATGAGTGCCTTTTTTTCGTTAATAGACATTGATTTTAACAACGTTTTTTAAAACCCGATGTCTATGATAGCTTCCTTGTTCTATCTACGAAATCGGCTAGTAAAAAATCGTTGTTAAAAGTGGTGTTAATGAACCAAAATAAAATAATTTAATTTTTCCACCAATACTTAGCCAAAATTTGCAACACTTCACTCTTCCCTCCAAACCTAAACCTATATCGCATTGTCCACCGTATACCATCGCGACGTCGCCACCACTTTCCTCCTCGCCTCATCTCCCTCTTCCCCTTCCTAGATCTATGAAAGATGGCACCTTTTTCGTGGAAGGAGGAGGATGTGCTACGGTGTTACGACAGTAAGCGTTTCGCCAAGGAGCTCGCCTCCGCCTCGCTGTTTTTCGACCTCCACCACGTAATCCAGTCCGCCTGCGGGATCTGGTTCAACAAGGTCACACCTTTGCCCCCCTCTTCTCTACTCTCGATCACCCTCGCCGACCCCTTTCCTCACCTTCTAATTCTTCAGATCGACGTCGCCGGATGGCTTAAGGCCTTCGCGTCTCACCCGCAGATCGGATCCATCTCTCCCTCCGTTTCGCAGTCACTATTCTTCCAATCCCTCTCATTCCTTTTTCTATTATGGAATCCTTTTAACTTTTTATTGTTGGCCAGATTAGGTGGTCCAAGGAAGAACAATCTGCTGCAATGGCTACTGCCAGCGATACCATGTTGCAGGTGGATCTGATCATGTTCCCCTCTTTATTTTAGAGATCATTCTTTTAATTTGATATTTGAATTCTTTTTCTTTCGTCAAACTGTAGGAATTGGTGGACTGGAATATCCGTTACCAGGAGAAGTTTGGGTTTGTTCCTCATCTGCGCCTCTGGAAGGGGCATGCTGGAGATCCTTGTTGAATTGAATGTAAATTGCTAAAAGAATAAGTTTAGTTTGGTCATCTCTTGTTCACGCCTCATGTTTTAGCTTCAGAAAAATGGTTTGGTTTCACATTTACTCTTCAAACATAGTAGATTTGAATGTCGGGTAAGACTATGGTTGTGTCTTAAGGTTGAAGCTCTTATAATAACTTAATCTTCACAATATAATTGTCATCTTAATAACAAGATATATATTACATGTAATCCATAATGATTATGAGTCTAGATCACCTCCTATTGTCCATTTTATCGTCTCGGAGAATCGACTAACTAAATTTAGATATCAAACTATGCAGACTTTGTCAAGCTTTGCATAGAAATTAGAAATCGTGACTGAGAGAAGCACCTTCTTGATGTTATAAATCAACACAATATGCTTATTTTCCTGGCTGGCTAGATCATCTTCTTAACATTATCATGCTATATGTAAGCCATGATCGACGCCCCTTCCTCTTCCCCTTCCTAGATCGACGCCACCACCACTTTCCTCCTCGCCGCTGGCATTCCAGTAATTTTTCCTTTATCCATCATCGCTACTGAAGTCCTTCCTCATCTTCGACAGTTTCATCTTCTTGATCTCTTGATTGCAAGTATTAATTGATTGATGCATGCAATGTGTTTGATGAATTTCCTTAAACACTACCCTGAGTTGATTTTATCATTTTTGTTTGCTAGATTGAGGAGTTGTTATTTCCTGTTGCTAAGTTGGTTTTATGTATTCCTTGAACTATCAAGTTTCTTTTATGTATATGCTAATTCTTTTCACTGATATGCCATGTTTTCTGGTTTATAAATTTACCTCTTTTTGTTGTTGTTGTTGTTGTTGTTTCTATAAGATTTGTGTGTTGGGCTTCTTAGACGCGCTACATATACAACTTAAAGGCTTTGATCATTAAGTGAGTATTTTCTTTTGACCTTCTTGTTAAATCGATTCATGACCAAGTTAATTATGATCATTAAGGATTCACCAGCCTCTCCCTCGGCCATGGAGGCTCTAGTCGGGACCACGGATGGGCCTGCCAACGACGAAGGGAATCTCTCCGATGCCAAAGGGCTTGCCAAGGAAGCTGCTTTCTTGTTCCAGAATTGGCGGTTCCAGGAGCGCGTTGGAATATTGAGCCAGATTTTTGATAAAAAGAGAGGCGATGTGAAGGTGCGTCTAATTTATCTTTTGTTATACTGTGATTCTACTGTCTGGTACATTTCTGGTTAGGAGGATTCCGAATACTAATTCTCAATGGAAAGTGCTGCTCCTCAAGGGGCCCTCCTCACCTTTTCTTTCACCTGACCTTTCATAAGACTTCAACTCCTAGTGTGTTTAGCATTTGCATTCCATATTCATTACATTTCATGCGCAGCAAGCTTAGATTTTTTACCACAAATAAATTCTTAGATTTAGTGTTTTTAGAATGTTTAGGTTCTGTGAACTGTTGTGATAATGGAACCTGTTGTCTACTTATTTATTTCTTCACTTTGATTATCATTTGTCATTGATTTAATCCGTATTTTAGTTGAAATATAATTCGACTTCAACTCTTAAGGATTTTACACTGACTATATTTTACTTGGTTCTTCTCCATACGAAAATCGATTGACCAGTTATTATACAAATCAAGAATGTAAAATTTCTCAAATTTGTTCTATTTTAATTGAAATCTCATTGCTTCCCAAAGATGATAGTGATCCAATGATTCTTTGCTGGGTTTGATATGAAAGAAGAAATTGCATATTTGGTATCCATACTTCTACTTTTTGTGCGAAGACTTTTACACTATTTGTCTTTAGGTCTCCTTAATAGTTGCAACTCAGGGTTTGATGTTGTTTCTCCATGTCAAAGTGTATTAATTGGCTGCTATATGAAACATGTCTATTTTTTCCTCTAATTATTTCTATTTTAACTAATATCTTACTCATTTTTAAAGTACATGATGATTTGTTGTTGACTTGCACACAAAAGAAGAGAAGTTTATTTACTATGTGTAGTTCTTGTTTGTGTGAACCTTAATCATTTTTTATTTATTTCAAGTTCTTCATAACATTGCTGTTGCAGAATACTTTTGAGATGGTTGCATTGATCCTAGGATCTCCTTGATGCATTAAACAAGGTTAAAGTAAGTTTACTAAATCACAGGTAATTGGTTTTTTGAATTAATTTATGAAGATAATTTCTCATCTTCATACTGACATTCTTGAGGAAACAAATTATTAAACATTCAAGTTATAATCATATTAAACATATGATATTATATGACATGATTATACTTAACATGTATGATAAGGTTAAACATGATCTTTAGAATCATCCATTCTTCTATAGTAGAAAAGTTTGCTGTTCCTTGGGAATCATGTCTTCTCCAAATCATGGTATTTTGAATATTGCTAATATTTTATTATCTATTTCATGTAATTTCACCATTTTCTCTATCTTTTTTTTCAAAGTTGGAAATAATTTAATCCATGTTTATCCATTCAGTCAATATTCTATGATTTCTTAAACTAGCATTCTTCTTGCAACTGAAAAGATATTTTACATGGACTCTTTGATTAATAACTATATTGGTTATAGGAGCAGAGTGAAGAGCTTGCGCATACTTTTGTGAACCAGATTGCCTCTGAGAATAGCTGCCTAGGCTATATGGTTTCAGGGTCTAAAGCTAATAGTGCTTCAATTCATCAAAGTGCTGCTATAAATAGTAGTAGAGTTGTCCATGCCCAAGAGTTTGATGTTTCAGTAACAATGCTGAATATTGTATTCAACACATTTTGTCAAAAATTTTCTTTCCATAATTAGTGAATGAGTTAATAAATTGCTCTCTTATTAGTATTTTTGTTAATTTAGTTCTTCATAGGCAATCATTCTCTACCATATCCATGAGTATGCATAGTCATTATCTGTTCTCAAAAAGCTATTCCAGAATATCGAGCCAATTAAAGAGGTATGCCTTAATTTAATCATCTTATGAGTTATTGATAAGATGATTCTTTTTATTCTGCCTTGGTATTTTTTTCCTATGCAATAAATAGCTCTCCGTGTATGCCTTCTTCTACTGGATGTTGCATTAGCTTGTGAAGATATTTTACAAGTCTCAGTAAGTTTCTTTGTAATCAACACCTTTTACTTTTTTATTTTCCTCAATGATGTCTCTTTTATTTTTTTTTAAATTCACAAAATGAAAGTGCTGCAATATCTATTTTTATGTGTTATTGCAGTTTACAAATCTCAAGTACTCCAGAGTTGAAATTGATGAAGAGTGGTTCGAGTGGGCTGAATGCATGCTAGATTACATTTCAGTAGGAAAGGTATTTGATTTTTGAAAACTTTGGATGATGCATGCATTTGCATGGAATGTAAATTACGGATGCTACCTTGATGTGTACAATATCTATTACCTTTTGATGTTGCAAAAAGAATATTTGTGTATTTTATGGATACTGACTTGATGTGTACAATATCTATTACCTTTTGATGTTGTAAGAAGAATATTTGTGTAATTTCTGGATACGGACTTGATGTGTACAATATCTATTATCTTTTTATGTTGTAAGAATAATATTTATGTGTTTGTTACATGAATATTAACTTGGTGTGTTTAGATACACCGATGTATAATAATATTAACTAATTTTTGTACTATTAAAATGTTGTATAATATCAATTTTTCACTATTTCAGAAATTGAATCGGTGTCGTTAAACAATACTGATATTACTGTTAGAGTGTATACTAAAAGCTTAGCTTTTGTAAATATTTATTTTGAAATAAAGAATCACATTGGTCAAAATGTCTACATTTATGCTAAGTGTAGTTGTTCAATTAATTTATATTGTAGATGACATGGTGTGTGGTGTCACACGCAGAAGATCATGTTATCGATTCTTTATAAATTATAAACAGTAGCTCGCAACTAAGATGGAAAGGAACAAACCATTGGAATAGTCATAGTGTAATAAGGTATTAGTTTATCTTGACTAATAAATTACACTAGTACACTCTAAGTGTATTGAGCAGGACCATTTAAGGTAAGTTCTTTTTATACTAACTTAATAAAAGAATAAGACTTTAGTTATTATAGAAGTGTGTGCTCTTAATCCTAATATAATAACAAGCACATATATTTAGTATTTATTTCTTTGACTTATCAAAGGATGAGATTTAGCTCGATAAATCAATAGGCCCGATAAGTTGGGAAATGATATTACTTATAGTATGTGTTATTGATTATAGAAGGAAACTGTGTCCTAGTAATCTAGGTTGATAATGTCCCCAAGAGGAGCTCATAAGGATTGTCATGTTAAACCCTGCAGATGGACTTAGTCCGACATGACGATAAGGTTGAGTGGTATTACTCTTGGACTAAGATATTAATTAAAGAGAGTTGTTAGTAACTCATTTAATTAGTGGACATTCGACATCTTAAACACAGGGAGACTAACACACTCATAATAAGAAGGAGCCCAAAATGTAATTTGGGATTGGTACGGTAGTTCAATAATAATTCTTTAGTGGTATGAATTATTATTGATGAAATTAAGTTGGGTGTTCGGGGCGAACACGGGAAGCTTAATTTCATCAAGAGACCAAAACCAATTCCTCCTCTCGGTTCCTATCGTAGTCTCTTATATATAGAGATTTATACCCACCACATACCCACTTCTTATCCACCTTTATACCCATCCTAAAGGGGGCCGACCAAGCAAGCTTGGAACTCAAGCTTGGGCCGACCAAGTAAAGAGGATGAGTTAAGTGGTGTGGCCGACCCTAGCTTGAACTCAAGCTTGGTGTGGCCGGCCACATCATATTAAAAGGATTTTAATTTTTAAAAAAGTCTATTCTTATGTGGATATCATGGTTTTAAAAGAGAGAGTTTAAATTTAAATCTTTTCTTTTATAGTTTTCTACAAAAGATTAAGTGAAAGATTTGATATCTTTCCTTATTTGTAGTTAAAAGGAAGATTTTAATTTTTTGATAGAACTTTCTGTTAGATTGAGACGCGCTAGAGTAGGGGGTGAATAGCGCTCGTGGCTATTTTGTACGTATCGGAATCGAAAACAGCGTTAGAGTAATTAAAGCAGCGGAACTAAAAACAAACAAACACAAACAGAAGGACACAGAGATTTACTTCGTTCGGAGCCTGTGACGACTCCTACTCGAAGGCCCGCGATCCTTGATCGTTTCCGGTGGGCAACAACTATAAGCTCGTTAAAAGATTACAATTATGAGTACAATTAAAAGCTATAAGTATTATACCGACAACAAGAAATGCTAAATCTGAAGCTTCGGGTCGTCGGGCACTTGTAGTAGCACTTCGGAGTGTCTTTTGGAGTAGCACGTTGATGAGAGATCACTTGATATTCGTTGTTTTGAAGTGCTGGTCGAAACCCCCTTATAAAGGGTGTTCAAGGCGCCTTGAAGGCTGTTCAAGGCGCCTCCATGCTGCCTGGTCTTTCGCGTGGATCAAAATTGACCTGGTCGAATTTCATCCATTCAAGGCGCCTTATATCCCTCTCAAGGCGCCTTCCAAGGTGCCTTCTGCCTTCTCCAAGGCGCCTCCAATGGTGCTTCACAGCCAGCTCAGCTCGCCTCCAAGCTCCATGGAGGCGCCTCGGACACTGTTCATCCGAGGCTTTAGGTTGCTCCTTTGCTCCTGCAAGATGCGTTAGTCCCAAACACTATCCTGCAACACAAAGTTAGCACAATAAACATTATAAAAGAAGTATAGACAGTCTCTGGACTGTCCGAGTCTGACTTCGGGTTTCCAACCGAAAACCCTAGGTCGACCCGACGCCTACTATTCCCTCTACGGGGAACGCGTCCTCACCTACTCCACTCAGGAGATTTACCTGATGCCAGTCTGGTCCTCCAAACCGACTGGACTTTCCGCCTAGGGTTACCACCCCCTAGGACCTAGGGTTACCGCCCCCTAGGGTTTTTCTCCACCTAGGGTTACCACCCCCTAGGACCTAAGGTTGTCGCCCCCTAGGACCTAAGGTTGCCCCCCCTTAGGATTTTCCTTCACCTAGGGTTACTGCCCCCTAGGACCTAAGGTTACCCCCCCTTAGCTTAGTATTTTCCTTCACCTAGGGTTACCACCCCCTAGGACCTAAGGTTACCCCCCCTTAGGATTTTCCCTTGCCTAACCGCAGTTAGGACTTTCCTGAAACCTTATTTAACCACGTTAGATAACAAGGAATCTTAACTTTGAATCCCTTTGCCATTATCAAAACTGAGGTTCGATCGTCGGATGCTTACTGCACCAACAATCTCCCCCTTTTTGATTATGGCAACCGAAATTCAAAGTTAAGTAAAAATGAAATAAAGATACGCATAAATAAGCACAGGCATAAATAAAGCATAGGCACATTCACAACAAAATTTTTGTTTTAATTTTAATTTATAATATTCTTTGAATTTCTTCCTACTCTCCCCCTTTGCCATATATCAAAATACCCAAGAGAGTGAAGAAAATCTAGGCCTTAGTTTAACTTTCAAAGATAATTTTCAATCTTATCTTTCAAAGAGAAAAATAGAGGTTAAGCATACTTTTGTAAGACTTTTAGCTAGGTGAAATCATAATTTTGAAAGCAAAATTCTTCCTTTAGTTTGAGAGATACTTTTAGCTGAGATAAAGTTATTTTATTTTTAAACAGTAACTTAGCAAATTTTTGTGATATCAAAAAGATTTAGTTTTTCAAAAAAAAATTATTTTGATGAAATTTTGAGAATGCTTTGGAAAATACTTAGCTTTTTCAGCAGAACTTAGTATTTGAAAACAATTGCTTTGAGAGACACTTCGCTAAATTTTTTTTTGTTTTAAACACTTTAAAAAGTACTTAGCTAAATGTTTTTGAAAAAAAATATTTAGCTAACTTTGAAAATACTTAGCTATGTTTTCAGCTTAAAAATGATTGCGTTGAGAAAATATCTTGCCAAGATAATTTAAAAGTTAGGTCATAAATAATTTTAATTTTAAAGCTAAGTTAAAAATAGCTTGAATTTTCAAAGATATGCCAAAAATAGTTGTTAATTTTAAGGTCAAGTCAAAAATTTTTTAAAGAAAAACTAATTTTAAAACCGACTCAAAATCACTCCCCCTTAATTAATGCCTTAATAAATTTTTGAGTTCAGGAGTTCAAGCATGAGAGGTTAAAAAATTATTTTCCTAATTTTCCATCTCACTCATTCTAGATTAACAAGCATGTTTAGCATATGAGTGAGTGTGAGATGGAGTTTACTTTAATTTACAGCATTAAAAATATCAGTTAGAATTCCAAATAAGTGACCATTATTTTGAAGATTTAAAAATTAATTGAGTTTAGAATTTCAAAGAATTTAATAACTTCTGAAAAGGGTTTTGAAATTAATTTTTCAGAGGATATTTCAAATAATTTTTTAAGTAGTTTTGAAATAATTTTGAAATTAATTTTTCAAATGATTTTGAAATGATCATTTTTCTAATGATTTTACAAATAACTTTTAAGTTTCAAAAGATTTTTACAAGATTCTTCAAATAATTTTTAAATGATTTCTTTAAAAGATTTTTCAAATAAATTTTAAAAGAATTTTGAAATTAAGTTTTAAAGATTTTGAAATGGTTTTGAAAAGATTTTTCAAATAAATTTTAAAATAATTTTGAAATTAAGTTTTGAAATGATTTTAAAAAGATTTTTCAAATAAATTTTAAAAGAATTTTGAAATTCAGTTTTAGAGATTTTGAAATGATTTTAAAAATATTTTTCAAATAAATTTTAAAATAATTTTAAAATAATTTTGAAATTCAGTTTTGAAATTATTTTGAAAAGAATTTGAATTTGAATTAATTATCAAGTTGATTTTAATTACTTAGTCATCTCACCCGATCTAAATTTTCAATCAGGTACTCCTATAATTGTTGTGAGATGAATTGAGGTTCAATTTAAGGGTTTGGTTTAACTTTGTGTTAGATTCAGGTTTAGCTTTGGGTTCAACAAGTAAGCATTCTTTGGATAAACTTTTGGGCTATGGTGAGTCACAAGGAACTCATTAAAGTAACCGTGCCTTCGAGGTTTTCCAACTAGTCTTACCCATTGAACTTAATACTAAACCTTGGTCTAACTAGTTAGGATCCATTTAAGGGTAGCTTCGGTCAGTTCCACTTGGCCAAATGCACCAGGTCGAAGCCATATCTTCCTAGACATGCGATGCCCAAGCTTCCCCAACGTACTATCATCCAAAAACTTCACCAGTACCGTGGGTCAAGTTAAACCTAGCCCATTTTTTCTAACCTTAATTACCCTGCCGGGTAATCTACTCTTGTTTTACCCATTTCGGATAGATTAAGTTCAGTTACCCTGTCGGGTAGTTCAGTTGGGGGTTCCAGCTATTCTAGATCCTCCTTCTAAATTTTTATTTGATTTACATTGAATTTTTGAATTTTGATTTAAGTTCAATTTTTAAGTCAATTTTGAATTTAATTTTGAATTTTTAATTGATATTTGAACTTTGAATTTTTAATTTTTAATTTTTAATTTTTAATTTTTAATTGAATTTTTAATTTTTAATTTTTAATTGAATTTTTAATTTTTAATTATGTTCTTAATATTATTTTTCTATTAGCTCCCCCTGGATCATAGCCTCGATATGGCCTATCAAGGTAATAGACTTGATCCTTGGGGACCCAATAGTGACCAGTTCCAACTTGATTAACCAAGTTGGATTTTGGCACCCATGCTTGGAGAATTTTTCTATTATTTCTATTAACTAGCGATAAATATGATTTGTATTTTATTTTAGTTTTAAATCCAAGTCCAGTTTTGTTGTAAACGGCTCGCTGTTTTCCAAGAATCAGATCCAGATTCTTGGAGCCTAAGGTGAACCGTTCCAACGTGTCCTTGAGTTCTTTAATTTGAGCTTTCAAATTGGAATTTTCTTTCTCAAGTTGTTGGACTCGAGTTGAACTTCCAATTTGAACTGACTCAGTTAAAGAGCTCGAGTCAGTCGCTTCCTTAAGGGCTGTTACCTCCTTTTGGAGCGACTTAACCTGGACGTTGGATTTAGCCAACTTTTTTACTAAGTAAGGTAATAATTCATGCAAGTTATCTAATTGAAATTCTGCGAGTAGTGAACTTACAGTGGGTTTTGGTCCTTCGGAAACGAATACGGATTCGTGGCTTTGATCAGACTCAGTCTCGGATTCGCTCTCGGTTTCTGACTCATACTCGGACTCAGTTTCCACCACGGTTGCTAGTACTGGTAGAGCAAGGAAGCTCGTCGGTTCTTCTACGTCGGACCCGGATTCATCTGAAGACTCGGACCATATCTTTTCCTCTGTCTTACTTGTACCTGCAACCATCGTAATACCTTCCTCGGCCGAAGTAGTATTATTCTGCTCATCTGATTCAAATAAATCATTTATTAAATTATGCTTACTTACTTGAGCGTCGGAAGTGCCTTCGTGTAGTTCCATCAACTTTTGCTACAACTCTTTTGCACTTGTGAAGGGGCCGATGCGGTTCAATTCTTCATTGGTTAGGCCACATTATAGCATGCAGGTTGCTTTGGCATCGACTTCAACTTTTTTCATTGTGCTAGAATCCCAGTTGATGCATGAGATAAGTTCTTCGGTCTCATCACGTGGAAGTTCGAGTCCGGTCTGGATGATGATCCACATCTCGACTTGCGACTTGAGGTGGTATTCCATCCAGTTCTTCCAGTATCCAAAGTCCTCGCCAGAAAAGAGCGGCGGTCGGACGGTGCAGAATCCTTCTTGGAATGCCATTTTGAAAGAACCTTGCACACAAAAAATAGCAAAAAAATGTACCAGGAGTTGATCCTAGATTAGCAGTGCAGTATGGAAGGATAGAAATAGAAGTTCACCAGTTTCGAGAAAAAATAATAAAATAATAATAAAATATTATTAAAAAATATTTAAAAAATATAATTTCAAATTTTGCCAAATTCAATATTTTATTAATACTAATAAACCGTGAAAGGATGAAAACGAATTTTTCGAAAATAATTTTGGAGGGAAAAAACGAAAGGCGTAAGGTTTTATTTTTACCCTATACAAACGACAAAGCCACGAAAAATGCTTGAATGGTGGTTGCACCAGTTCAAAGCGACCCCGCTCTGATACCAATTGTTGGATCGAGACGCGCTAGAGGAGGGGGTGAATAGCGCTCGTTGCTATTTTGTACGTATCGGAATCGAAAACAGCGTTAGAGTAATTAAAGCAGCGGAACTAAAAACAAACAAACACAAACAGAAGGACACAGAGATTTACTTCGTTCGGAGCCTGTGACGACTCCTACTCGAAGGCCCGCGATCCTTGATCGTTTCCGGTGGGCAACAACTATAAGCTCGTTAAAAGATTACAATTATGAGTACAATTAAAAGCTATAAGTATTATACCGACAACAAGAAATGCTAAATCTGAAGCTTCGGGTCGTCGGGCACTTGTAGCAGCACTTCGGAGTGTCTTTTAGAGTAGCACGTTGATGAGAGATCACTTGATATTCGTTGTTTTGAAGTGCTGGTCGAAACCCCCTTATAAAGGGTGTTCAAGGCGCCTTGAAGGCTGTTCAAGGCGCCTCTATGCTGCCTGGTCTTCCGCGTGGATCAAAACTGACCTGGTCGAATTCCATCCATTCAAGGCGCCTTATATCCCTCTCAAGGCGCCTTCCAAGGCGCCTTCTGCCTTCTCCAAGGCGCCTCCAATGGTGCTTCGCAGCCAGCTCAGCCTTTGCACCCGAGGGGACACTGTTCATCCGAGGCTTTAGGTTGCTCCTTTGCTCCTGCAAGATGCGTTAGTCCCAAACACTATCCTACAACACAAAGTTAGCACAATAAACATTATAAAAGAAGTATAGACAGTCTCCGGACTGTCCGAGTCTGACTTCGGGTTTCCAACCGGAAACCCTAGGTCGACCCGACGCCTACTGTTCCCTCTACGGGGAACGCGTCCTCAACTACTCCACTCAGGAGATTTACCTGATGCCAGTCCGGTCCTCCAAACCGACTGGACTTTCCGCCTAGGGTTACCACCCCCTAGGACCTAAGGTTACCGCCCCCTAGGGTTTTTCTCCACCTAGGGTTACCACCCCCTAGGACCTAAGGTTGTCGCCCCTTAGGGTTTTCTTCCACCTAGGGTTACCGCCCCCTAGGACCTAAGGTTGCCCCCCCTTAGGATTTTCCTTCACCTAGGGTTACTGCCCCCTAGGACCTAAGGTTACCCCCCCTTAGCTTAGTATTTTCCTTCACCTAGGGTTACCACCCCCTAGGACCTAAGGTTACCCCCCCTTAGGATTTTCCTTCACCTAGGGTTACCACCCCTTAGGACCTAAGGTTACCCCCCCTTAGGATTTTCCCTTGCCTAACCGCAGTTAGGACTTTCCTGAAACCTTATTTAACCACGTTAGATAACAAGGAATCTTAACTTTGAATCCCTTTGCCATTATCAAAACTGAGGTTCGATCGTCGGATACTTACTGCACCAACACTTTCCTTTTTTGTAACCATGTTCATGATTTAAAAAGAGAGTTTTAAAATTATATATTTCCTTTTATAAGTTTCTATAAAATATTAAGAAAAGATTTGATATCTTTCCTTATTTGTAGATTGAGAGGAAGATTTTAATTTTAAAAGATAACTTTCCTTTTTGGAAATCATCCACATGTTTTAATAGAGAGATTTTAATTTATAAAATTCCTTTTATAACTAACCATGAAGGAAAAAATTATTAGATAAATTTTTATTTTAAAATTTCCGGAAACAAATTAGGAAGTTTTAATTTTGTGATGAAACTTTCCTTGATGGAGCAATGAGGTGGCCGACCACAATATTTAAGAAAAGGAAATTGGTTTTAATCAATTAAATTTTCCTTTTCATGGAAAAGAAAATAAGGAAGCTTTTATTTAATTTTTCCTTATTTGCCAAGACCAAGGATTATAAAAGAGGGGGTAGGGGTGCCTTCATGGGTAACAACTCTATTCTATTCTCCTCCTCTCTTCCTTGGTGTGGCCGACCCTTCTTATTCTCTCTTCTCCTTTTTCTTTCTTCTCCTTGGCCGAACCTCTTCATCCTTAGGAGCTTGGAAGGTGGCTGGATCTTGCTTGGAGAAGAAGGAGAGAAAGGAGGCTTTGTTTCTAGCATCCCTTGGAGCTTGGTGGTGGTGGCCGAACCTCACACTCTTGGAGTTTTTTTGTGGTGGCCGAAACTAGCTTGGAGAAGAAGGAGCTTGGGTGGTTCTCGTCTCAGTAGATCATCACCCACACGACGTCCGAGATAAGAAAAGGAATACGATAGAAGATCAAGAGGTTGTTGTTTACAAAGAAAGGTATAACTAGTAATTATTTTCCGTATCATACTAGTTTTTCTTTGTATAAATTCCAAACACAAGAGGCATATAATTCTAGGTTTCAAATTTGTGATTCGAGTTTGTGTTTTTTTTGTTGTTTTTCAAATTTGTGATTCAATTATTCTTTTTGGTTAAACCTAGAGTTATATAAGGAAATTAAATATTAGATTTCATTAAAAGACTTTGTCTAGGATGTGGTGGTTGCTCCCATATCCAAGAAGGCCTAGTGCCTCACCATGTTTAACCTGGAAGCCAATTTCTGAAATTAATATTTAATTGAATTTATAACGTAGATAGATTTGAATCAATAATGTTAAGCATCGTTTGCGATCCAAGTCTAAACCATTAAGAACAGATAAGCTAAATTTGGAATAAATAATGTTAAGTTCCGTTTGTGATTCCTAATTTAATTTCTAAAGAACACAATAGGTTGTTAGGAAAGGTCCGACACTTGTATAAAATTTTTATACAATGGAACCGGTACGATCTTCCTAGGGCCAACCAACAATTGGTATCAGAGCTAGGGTTTGTCTCTGTGTGTTTGGTTTTCAGTTTAATTATGCACATGCAATACATAATTTAGACAGGATAATAGTAGGATGTGCTAACTCTGTGGTTGCAGGCTCCAACTATTATGGCTTATAGATATTGTGCGTGATTGGACCCTTGGACATGGTAAGGGCATTTTATTGTGTGTACATGATTGTATTTAACTAATATAGCAGAAGCTATATTAGCCCTAGGATTTTACATTTATGTTCGATTTAGACTTTATGTATATTCCCTTGTGGAATATAGGATCGATGTATGTAAAATTTTATTTTCTATCATGGATCGTATCCTTGCGAGGCGTGGTGCTATTGAAGGATCAGAGGCACAACGGAAAAGGAAGCTCGATGGACCCGATGACATAAACCCTAGGGTTGGCAGCACGTGAAGGACAGTGATGGAAAAAGTCATAATAGTTGGAAAATTAATTTCCATATTTATTGCCTTTATTTACTGTGATGTATGTGTGTGCATGTGATGTATGCTAGCATAGGTTAAAATTCCTCACCTTAAATAACTAAGTGGGAGAGAGATTTTTAAATAAATTCCACAGTCTCCATTACTGGTTTGTAAGTGATTCAACAAGCTTGCGTGTTGGCTCTGAATGCCTCCCTCCACAATAGATGGGTTTGTTGCGGATCACTAGATTAAACATCCTTTATGGATGGTTATAGGAAATTATTTAGGAGCATGTGATCTTCTCCAACTGAAGGGGCACAATCCTATTTAATGGACTAAGTATCAAGTAATGGTATACACTTAGACGCATTCAATAGTATCCTCCCCAATGGAGTCACTGCTATTGTTTTGCATGACCAAAGGAAAACCAACTATTAATTTTATTTGTCATAAAGTTAGGATGACAAGATAATAAAATTAATGGATAAAACCTCCTCTTACAAATGTTGAATTTGTTTACGTCCACACTAACGTGGCATGCAATATTGCCGGTGTTTTGAGGTGTTGGTAAATTTAAATAGTATTGTTTGAGGAATCAATATTATTCTAAATTTAAAGTCTTGACCAAAGTTATTTTGTGATTCTTAGGATGTTTTCAACCCACTGGCCATTATACTGAAAGAGAACAAACTTACTGGTCCAAGCTACAAAGATTGGAAAAGAAACCTGGATATTGTCCTAGTTGCTGAAAGCTATAAGTTTGTACTGACAGAGGTCTACCCTGAAGCACCTAATAGTGATTCTAGTGTAGAGTAGATTGAGTATCATAAGAAATGGGTAAAGGTAGATGAGATGATGCAGTGTTACATTTTGGCTTCGATGTCAAATGTATTGCAAGATCAGCATCAGGACTTACCAACGACTTATGATATAATGAACAATCTCAAAGAACTCTTCGGACACCAGAGTCGGACTGCTAGGCAAGAGGCAATGAGAAAGTTAATAACCGCCACCTGTCGGAGGGGACACCCGTAAGGGATCATATCCTCAAAATGATGGCTTATCTGAACAAAATACAAATCCTTGGAGGAGAAATCGATGGGGAAACTCAGGTCGATATTATTCTCCAAACGCTGCCCAGAAGTTTTGAGCAGTTCTGCCTGAACTATAACATGAACAAAAGAGAGTATACGTTGGCAGAACTTCTGACAGAACTACAAGCAACAGAAGGTATATTTCGTCACAGTTCTCAGATTCACTATGCTGAAAATGGTTCTACTTCTAAGTCGAAAGGCAAGAAGAAGAAGAAACAGGATGTCTCAGCAAAGAAGGTGAATAAACCTCTAGGTACAAGACCAAAAGCAGGAATGAAGAAGTTGAAGGGCAAGTGCTTCATCTGCAAGCAGTCAGGACATTGGAAGGCAGACTGTCCTCGTAAGAAAGAGAACAATAAAGGTATATCTCATTCTCTAGTAGTTGAAATATATTTAGCGGTGTTATCTACCAGCACCTGGTGTGTAGATACAGGAGCCACTGATAATGTCTGCAACTCTTTGCAGGGGTTCCAGGAAACCCGACGACTATTTGAAGGAGAAATAACAGTCTACATGGGCAATGCTACTAAAGTGGCGGCTGTTGCAATGGGAGACGTCTACTTATCTTTTGATAGGAATATAAGTTTGATTTTAAGAAATTGTCTTTATGTACCCAGTTTCAGAAAGAATTTAATTTCAGTTTCAAAACTATATTTAGATGGATATTCTGTTTCTTTTAATAACAATGTGGTTATAAAAAGATATAGAGATATTATCTGTTCTGGTGCATTGGTTGACAATTTATATACTTTAAATCCGATTTCTCCTATAAAGCAACAAATGGAAATTAATAACATATCTTCTAATTCAAATAAGAGAAAGGAACCTTCAGAGATGAACCAAACATATCTTTGGCATCTAATGCTTGGTCATATTAACTTAAGTAGGATTCAAAGGCTTATAGCCGATGGACTCTTGGGTTCATTAGTGTTGGAAAATTTTCCAACATGTGAATCCTACTTGGAAGGTAAAATGACCAAGAGACCTTTTAAGGCCAAGGGGTATAGAGCCAAAGATGTATTAGAACTGGTTCATTCTGATTTGTGTGGTCCTATGTCTATCCAGGCAAGAGGTGGTTATGAATATTTTGTCTCTTTCATAGACGATTATTCAAGATACGGATATATTTACTTGATGCGCCGCAAGTCTGAATGCTTTGATAAGTTCAAAGAATATAGGGCTGATGTGGAGAAACGTCTTGGTAAAAGTATCAAAATACTATGGTCTGACCGTGGTGGCGAATACCGCTTTGGAGAGTTTAGGAATTACTTATCAGAAGCCAGGATCCAATCCCAATTGTCTGCACCTGGTACACCCCAACAGAATGGTGTGGCAGAAAGAAGGAATAAGACTCTTATGGAAATGGTTATATCGATGATGAGTTATTCAGAATTACCAAATTTGTTTTGGGATATGCTTTGGAAACAACAGTGTACATTCTAAATATGGTACTTTCTAAAACAGTTCCTTCTACTCCCATGGAATTGTGGAATGGGCGTAAGCCTAGTCTGAGTCATATCCAAATATGGGGTAATCCAACACATGTGCTGAAGGGAGATACTGACAAGTTGGAATCACGTACAGAAGTTTGTCTATTTGTGGGATATCATAAGGGAAGGAAAGGTGGTTTGTTTTATAATCCTAAAAATCAGAAGATCATTGTTAGCACCAATGCTCGATTTCTAGAAGAAGATTATATAATGAATCATAAGCCCATAAGTGAAATTGTTCTAGAAGAAATTAGAGAGGACACATCTACTTTAGTACCAACAGTACAAGATGAAGTACCACAAGAAACTGCAACACGTGTCACAAATGATGCACAGTTATAGATAGTGTCTCGTCGTAGTGGGAGGGTTGTGAGGCAACCTGAGAGATTCATGTTTTTGGGAGAGTCTTCGGACTTGATCCCGTGTAAACATGAACCTGATCCCCGGACGTATGACGAAGCACTCCAAGATAAAGATGCATCATCTTGGCAAAAAACAATAAATTCTGAAATAAAATCTATGTATTCTAATAAGGTCTGGGAACTTGTAGAAACACCAAATGGTGTAAAAGATGTTGGATGCAAGTGGATCTACAAAAGGAAAAGAGGGACAGACGGGAAGGTAGAAACCTTCAAAGCAAGGCTTGTTGCGAAAGGGTATACTTAGAAAGAGGGAATTGATTATAAGGAGACCTTTTCACCGGTAGCTATGCTTAAGTCTATCTGGATACTCTTATCCATTACCACTCATATGGATTATGAAGTTTGGCAAATGGATGTCAAGACAGCTTTCCTTAACGGAAGTCTTGAAGAAAACATCCATATGAAGTAACCAGAAGGGTTCATTGAAAAAGGCAAGGAGCATCTAGTGTGCAAGCTCAATCGGCCCATTTATGAACTGAAGCAAGCTTCAAGATCTTGGAACATCCGATTTAATGAAGTGATCCAGTCATATGGATTTATTCAGTGTCCGGATGAGTCTTGTGTATACAAGAAGTGTAACGGAAACGTGGTGGTATCTCTTGTACTATACGTAGATGATATTTTATTAATTGGCAATAATGTCAAAGTGTTATCGGACGTAAGGGTATGGTTGTCCAAACAATTTAATATGAAGGACTTAGGAGAATGTGCACATATTCTTGGGATCAAAGTCATAAGGGATCGCAAGAAAAGGATGTTGTGCCTATCTCAAGCTTCATATATAGATACAATCCTTGCTCGTTTAAGCATGCAAAACTCCAAGAAAGGTTTGTTACCTTTTAGGCATAGAGTAGCTTTATGTCTCCGAAGACATCGAAGGAGATAGAGGACATGAAGGCAGTTCCTTATGCTTCGGCTGTGAGAATCCTAATGTATGTAATGATGTGTACGAGACCGGATATCTGTTTTGCCGTGGGCATGGTTAGCAGATATCAAAGTAACCCTGGACAAGAACATTGGACTGCTATAAAGCATATATTTAAGCACCTGAGAAGGACTAGAGATTATATGCTAGTTTACCAAGCAGATGATTTGCTCCCTGTGGGTTACACGGATTCAGACTTCCAATCAGATAGGGACAATAGTAAGTCTACATCAGGCTATGTATTTACTTTAGGAGGTGGAGCCATTGCACGGAGGAGTGTTAAGCAGAAATGCGTTTCAAACTCAACCATGGAAGCTGAGTAAGTGACAGCTTCTGAGGCAGCTAAAGAAGTTGTATGGCTTAGGAACTTCCTAATGGACTTAGATGTGATTCCTGGTTTGCCCAAAATCATCACAATTTATTGTGATAATAGCGGTGCAGTTGCAAACTCGAAGGAACCATGAACCCATAAGGTAAGTAAACATATAGAGCTCAAGTACCACCTGATACGAGACATCGTGAAGTGAGGAGAAGTTGTCGTCGCCAAGATAGCATCAGCAAATAACCTGGCAGATCCTTTCACTAAGGACCTTCCGGCGAAAGCTTTTGATCGGCATGTGGAGGGGATGAGAATTAGATGTATGGCAGCAGATATGACAGCTTAGTTTTTTAGTATAAGTGGGAGATTATTAGAGTATATACTAAAAGCCTAGCTTTTGTAAACATTTGTTTTGAAATAAAGAATCACATTGGTCAAAATATCTACATTTATGCTAAGTGTAGTTGTTCAATTAATTTATATTATAGATGACATGGTGTGTGGTGTCACACGCAGAAGATCATGTTATCGATTCTTTATAAATTATAAATAGTAGCTCGCAACTAAGATGGAAAGGAACAAACCATTGGAATAGTCGTAGTGTAATAAGGTATTAGTTTATCTTGACTAATAAATTACACTAGTACACTCTAAGTGTATTGAGCAGGACCATTTAAGGTAAGTTCTTTTTATACTGACTTAATAAAAGAATAAGACCTTAGTTATTATGGAAGTGTGTGCTCTTAATCCTAATATAATAACAAGCACATATATTTAGTATTTTTTTCTTTGACTTATCAAAGGATGAGATTTAGCTCGATAAATCAATAGGCCCGATAAGTTGGGAAATGATATTACTTATAGTGTGTGTTGTTGATTATATAAGGAAACTGTGTCCTAGTAATCTAGGTTGATAATGGCCCCAAGAGGAGCTCATAAGGATTGTCATGTTAAACCCTGCAGGTAGACTTAGTTCGACATGACGATAAGGTTGAGTGGTATTACTCTTGGACTAAGATATTAATTAAAGAGAGTTGTCAGTAACTCATTTAATTAGTGGACATTCGACATCTTAAACACAGGGATACTAACACACTCATAATAAGAAGGAGCCCAAAATGTAATTTGGGATTGGTGCGGTAGTTCAATAATAATTCTTTAGTGATATGAATTATTATTGATGAAATTAAGTTGTGTGTTCGGGGCGAACACGGGAAGCTTAATTTCATCAGGAGACCAAAATCAATTCCTCCTCTTGGTCCCTATCGTAGCCTCTTGTATATAGAGATTTATACCCACCACATACCCACTTCTTACCCACCTTTATACCCATCCTAAAGGGGGCCGACCAAGTAAGCTTGGAACTCAAGCTTGGGCCGACCAAGTAAAGAGGATGAGTTAAGTGGTGTGGCTAGCCCTAGCTTGAACTCAAGCTTGGTGTGGCCGGCCACATCATATTAAAAGGATTTTAATTTTTAAAAAAATCTTTTCTTATGTGGATATCATGGTTTTAAAAGATAGAGTTTAAAATTTAAATCTTTTCTTTTATAGTTTTCTACAAAAGATTAAGTGAAAGATTTGATATCTTTCCTTATTTGTAGTTAAAAGGAAGATTTTAATTTTTTTTATAGAACCTTCCTTTTTTGTAACCATATTCATGATTTAAAAAGAGAGTTTTAAAATTATATATTTCCTTTTATAAGTTTCTACAAAATATTAAGAAAAGATTTGATATCTTTCCTTATTTGTAGATTGAGAGGAAGATTTTAATTTTAAAAGATAACTTTCATTTTTGGAAATCATCCACACGTTTTAATAGAGAGATTTTAATTTATAAAATTCCTTTTATAACCAACCATGAAGGGAAAAATTATTAGAGAAATTTTTATTTTAAAATTTCCGGAAACAAATTAGGAAGTTTTAATTTTGTGTTAAAACTTTCCTTGATGGAGCAATGAGGTGGACGACTATAATATTTAAGAAAAGGAAATTGATTTTAATCATTTAAATTTTCCTTTTCATGGCAAAGAAAATAAGGAAGATTTTATTTAATTTTTCCTTATTTGTCAAGACCAAGGATTATAAAAGAGGGGGTAGGGGTGCCTTCATGGGTAACAACTCTATTCTATTCTCCTCCTCTCTTCCTTGGTGTGGCCGACCCTTCTTATTCTCTCTTCTCCTTTTTCTTTCTTCTCCTTGGCCGAACCTCTTCATCCTTGGGAGCTTGGAAGGTGGCCGGATCTTGCTTGGAGAAGAAGGAGAGAAAGGAGGCTTTGTATCTAGCATCCCTTGGAGCTTGGTGGTGGTGGCTGAACCTCACACTCTTGGAGTTTTTTGTGGTGGCCGAAACTAGCTTGGAGAAGAAGGAGCTTGGGTGGTTCTCGTCTCAGTAGATCGTCGCCCACACGACGCCCGAGATCAAGATGTTATTGTTTACAAAGAAAGGTATAACTAGTAATTATTTCCGCATCATACTAGTTTTTCTTTGTATGAATTTCAAACACAAGTGACATATAATTCTAGGTTTCGAATTTGTGATTCAAGTTTTTGTTTTTTTGTTATTTTTCGAATTTATGATTCGATTATTTTTTTTGGTTAAACTTAGAGTTATATAAGGAAATTAAATATTAGATTTCATTAAAAGGCTTTGTCTAGGAAGTGGTGGTTGCTCCCATATCCAAGAAGGCCTAGTGTCTCGCCATGTTTAACCTGGAAGTCGATTTATGAAATTAATATTTAATTGAATTTATAGCGTGGGTGGATTTGGATGAATAATGTTAAGCATTGTTTGCGATCCAAGTCTAAATTATTAAGAACAGATAAGTTAAATTTGGAATCAATAATGTTAAGTTCCGTTTGTGATTCCTAATTTAATTTCTAAAGAACACAATATGTTGTTAGGAATGGTTTGACACTTGTATAAAATTTTTGTACAGTGGAACCAGCACGATCTTCCTAGGACCAACCAACAATTACATCGATTTTCCACCGCTGCCAAAACCGGTGTCATTAATTGATATTACATCAGTTTTACATCATTGATGGAATTGATGTTGTTAATATTACATCGGTCGTAAACCACTGTCAAAACTGGTGTTATTAACATATATTACTTCGGTTTTACACCGTTGCTGAACCAGTGTCGTTAAGTGATACTACACTGGTTCATAACCAATTCGAAAACCGGTGTCGTTAAGTGATACTACATCGGTTTTAACCCGATGTCTAAAATGGCAGACCTTTTATATCGCCTTCATAGACATCGGTCGATTTTGTAATAGACAGCGGTGGAGAACCGATGTCTTTGAGAGTTTTTCTTGTAGTGATGGTGTCTTTATGACAGTCTTAGATGGAATGCGGTTAAGTGTGAAAGCGGTCGTCTCTAGAGCATGTCCCTAGAAGGAAGTAGGATGTTCTGTTTGACTCATCATCGTGTGTACCATATCTAATAAAGTACGATTTATCCGTTCTGATACATCATTCCATTGTGGTGTTTCAGGTAGAGTGAGTTGAGATATAATCCCACACTCAACGAGATGGTCTTAAAACTTTTGGCTGAGGTATTCCCCACCTCGATCTGATCGAAGCATCTTAATACTCCTACCAAGTTGATTTTGTACTTCATTCTTGAATTCTTTGAACTTTTCAAAGGATTCTGACTTATGTCGCATTAGATACACATAATCATATCTACTGAAATCATCAGTACAAGTAATGAAGTAATGGTAGCCTCCTCTAGCTACTATTCTGAAAGGGCCACATACATCTGTATGTATGAGTCCTAACAAGTCATTAGCTCTTTCGCTATGTCCACTAATGGAGTCTTTGTCATCTTGCCTTGAAGACAAGATTCACATATATGATTCAAAATCAAATGAGTTCAAAAGTCCATCCTTATGGAGTTGGGATATGCGACTCTCATTTATGTGACCCAAGCGACAATACCAGAGATATGTTTGGTTTAAATCATTAGACTTGAACCATTTGGTATTTATGTTATAGATTGGGTTGTCAAAGTCTAGAACATAGAGTCCATTCACAAAATGTACACTACAATAGAACATTTCATTAAAATAAATGAAACAACATTTGTCTTTTATTACAAATGAGAATGCTTTCTGTCCAAACAAGAAACAGAGATGATGTTCTTAGTTAAGGTAAGCATATAACAACACTCTTCAAGTTCTAAAACAAGTCCAGTGTGCAAAGATAAGGAATATGTTCCTACAGCTATAGCAGTAACTCTTGCGCTATTGCCTACTCGTAGGTTCACTTCGCCCTTTGTCAATGTTCTACTATTTCTCAAGCCTTGTACATTTGTACAAATGTGAGATGCACATCCGGTATCTAATACCCATGAAGAAGAAATATATAGATTGACTTCTATAACATGTATACCTGAGGCAGAAGTTTCACTTCTCTTTCTTTTCACTTTTTCTAGGTATAATTTGCAGTTTCTCTTCCAATGTTCGGTCTTACCACAGTGGAAGCAGGTTCCTTCCTTAGCCACCCCACCTTTTGGGTTCGATGCATGAGCTTTTCCCTTGCCTTTGGCTTGGGTCTTACCCTTACCTTTGGGTTTCCATTTGCCTTTGCCCTTTGGCACCATTAAAATTGTGCTAGGCTTTGCCTTCTTAAGGTTGAGTTCAGCAGTTCTTAACATGCTCAACATCTCAGGCAATGGTTTGTCAATTTCATTCATATTATAGTTCATGACAAATTGACTATAACTTTCGGGCAATGATTGCAGAATTAGGTCAGTGGCCAATTCTTGGCCTAGTGGAAATCCCAGTCTTTGTAGGTTCTCTGCATACCCGATCATTTTGAGCACATATGGCCCTACGAAACTTTCTTCTTGCATTCTGTATTGAAATAGAGCCTTAGAGATCTCAAATCTCTTATGTCTTGCTTGTCCTTGATATAGTTGTCTAAGGTGTTCAACCATATCATAAGCGTCCATGTTCTCATATTGCTTTTGAAGTTCAGAGTTCATGGTAGCGAGCATAAGGCATGATACATCTAATGCATCATCTTGATGCTTCTTATAAGCATCCTTATCAGCTCTAGTGGCAGTAGTGGGGGGTGCTTCAGGAATGGGCTGCTCTAAAATGTACAATTTTCTTTCTTGCTTGAGAACTATTCTAAAGTTTCTATACCAGTCCGGGAAGTTAGCTCCATTGAGCTTGTCCTTATCAAGGACAAATCGCGGAGAGAGAGAGTATTTGACGACATGGTGATCTACAACAATAGAATGTAGAAGTAAGTATCATATTTTGATCATTTAACTAGGCCTTTAATTAAATGATTCTCCCACTAATTTGTAATGCTTTGGTAGGAGCAAGTCATGGATGTGGTTTTACCCACACTACTAGCTCCAAATCAAATCGCGATAACATTCATGTGGGACAAGATCCATATTATACCGCATCTCGAGTTAGCTTTGGATAATCGCCCAAGACTTAGTATAACTTAGGTAGGCAACATTTACCAATTACATCATATGTAACTCTTGTATCATTGTGTGAACAAAACTATTTGTTCATTTGCCCATCTTGTGAAATTTACATTATAACTCATTTTGAGTTAGCTTTGACTAATCGCCCAAGACTAGTATAATTTTGAATTTCATCGTATGGGATATGCCTCTAAGTTCTCAACTTAGTTAAGTCACACCCAAAGTTTTAGTAGTCGGACATCACAATTGTCCTGCCGCACTCTAGCAAGCTAAATCGAGTCACTTTGCTTTGGCAAAACTTGACTACAATTGATCGAGCTAGAAGTGAGTACCAAACTTTGGTAGGCATATTTAAAACACCTAATCATGATTAAACTACACATGCATCACATACAATCATAGCATATCATGACACACATCACATATATGCATAAAAGAAATTGTGACATGGTTATGACCCCATTTTCTATGATCCTCTCAAGCTAATGAGAAGATCAAAAAGTCAACCTAGTCAAAAACATCTTCTCCAAGTGCTTCCTTGGTCATCGCGTGTTGTTGTCCTTTTCCCTTTTCACCGTCGTTAAGTAGACTTATTCTTCTCTAATTTGTACATTATAAAATCTAAAAAAAACTTGAGTTACATTCGAGTGTAGTCTAAATTTACAACTAGAATGAAAGAGGAGAGGCATGATGCGCAGGCCGTATTATGAATTACAACACACACATCCAATCACATGGGGTTTAAGGGCCATAACCATGCACCATGTCACATAACATTCTCAATCTATTATGACAAAAATTTATTATGATTTAACCAACTAATTATGAGCCACAATGCCATGATGATCTCGCTAAAAATCTCTTGGCCGAAACTTGCTCATAATCATGCAAATCATAATAAACATGTCATGCAATTTCTATATCACATATGAAATTCTAACTACTTAGTATATGTCATCGCAAGTGGCTCTAATACCACTGTAAGGAAATAGGGCACTAAATACACGAAAGCGCAATGGAAAATATCTAGTTTCTTTCTAGAAGATCCATGCGAAAGGAAATCATATACTAAGTACTAAGTTTCTATATAAAAAGGAGTTATACCTTTGTTGCGTGCCCTTCGCAATCCCGACAGCAATGTTTCTTTCTATGCGGATCTTAGCGCGATTAAGTGGCCGCGCCTCTATGGTATCCACATGAACAAGCCTCTTTTGTCTCACAAACTCACAAAGTGGAGAATGAAAACAACCAAAGGTTGTGCTAGCAACCCTTCTTGGAAGTTTCGTCCAAGTGAAGAGAGGAGGAAGAAGAAGAGCAAGAACACCAAAAACTCATCCTCAAAATGAATTAAAAAAAACCCTTTTATAGATTTATGAAATTGCTTCATGCCTTAATGTTAATTGCCTTAATTGACATTAATATTTATCTTCATCCAATGAATCCAATGCATCCTATGCATAAGCAATTCAAATGGTTCACTCTTCATCCAATGCATCCAATGCATGCAATGCATGCAATGCATGAGCAATTCAAATGGTTCACTCTTCATCCAATGAATCCAATGCATCCAATGCATGCAATGCATGAGCAATTCAAATGGTTCACTCTTCATCCAATGAATCCAATGCATGCAATGCATGAGCAATTCAAATTGCTCACTCCTCTTTCTTCATGAATTCAAATTCATGAAATCACTTAATAAGTCCAACTCATTAATCATCAATCTAATTGACTTAATGAGTCTAATTCAAATTGAACTCAATCCAATAGTTGGATTCAATTGAGTCTAACTCAATGAGTCTAATTTGAATTAGATTTAATCCAAATCCAATGATCCATCATATGAATCTATCTCCATTGACTTGTTCTTTGTGTGTGACCCAATAAGTTCTCGAAATATTGGCAATGTATCCAAATCAACATTTAAATACATAAACAATGAGTGGCATCTAGCAAGACATCATTGCTACCCAAGTGACGAGAATGTTGAGATCCGACTTAACCTTTCCGTGGCTATTATCTTGTATGACTCAATCCTTCTATCCTCGATATCTAGATTGATCAATGAGGCATAGATCGTGTCATCCTCTTATCAATCTTTATATTTCTTGATCTTTAAGTAGACACACTCAATTAAATAAGTTCAATATCGCATATTGACTCATTTAAGCATGGTCATGCATTCTTGTGTCCTACTAATCAAGAGACCCATAGATATCACTTTCGTCATATGGAAGGGATAAATCTCATCTACATCACTCATATCCCTCCACATAATTTATTGCATACCTAGTGATCGACTTTATGGTCCACCCTGTTACGGGCAACATTTGTCGATACCAAAGTATACAACTCCTTATGTAGGGAACCGTAGTGACTTCAGGTCTAAGGACTATTCATACTAATAGTCACATGAGAATGTTTATGACACTCATATAATGATCCATGAAATATTCTCATGGCGGGTCATTCAGTATATATTCTCTAATATATACTCATGTGTCAACTTGATATCTCATATCTATGACTTGTGAGATTAAGTCATTCGTTGGCCTACATGCTAGTCTCAACACATTAATATTGTCCTTGCATATTAATGTTTGACTAAGAATAGTTAAGAGTAGTGTTCTATGTATATTTATAATATCTCACTATCAATTCAACCAATTGATATGTTGTAGATTAGAACCTCCTACTCTTGGACATTATTATACTTATTCATTAGACACTGAATTGAAGTAAATATAATAACCAACTTTACCTTTATTAATAATAAAATATGATATAAAAGGAGACCTTTACAATCATCTCATAATTGGTACTAGGGCTAATACTAACAGAGTCTGCTGATATGTCAACCATCCAATCAGTTGAAAACTCTTTCAATTGCCTAGATGATTGACTCATTCTGTTGGTTTCTATAGGACTGACACACGAAAATTATAATTTTCGATTTTACAATCAAAGTACGTAGTGGAAAGATAATTAAAAAAAGAGATAAAATAAAAACATGAAAATAGTTTTTATTTGATTTAAAATCTTCGGCGATTCCTATTTTAAGATTCAGGTCCTTCGGATCTATCGATGGATAACCTATTAAATTTTCGTTTGAAACCGTCAAAAGAGTAATCTAAATACAAAAGATGAAGAAAAGTGTAACAACCTTACACTTTTCTTTTGCAAGTATACAAATGAAAATACACAATAAACGAAATTATTAGTGACACTTACAAGAATTGACTTTGGTTGAACTCGTGTGTTGGAGTCGGTCTGCCGTCAGTGGTCGGGCGTAGTAGAGTCACAGCAGATGGAGAACACAACAACAAAATGATAGAAATTAATTATCTGGAAGTTCTGTTTTTTGAGCTTCGAGCACCCCCTTTTAAAGCAAATTTGAACCTGATCCAATCCATTGATCTCAGGATCACTTTTTAAGACTTGACTTTTATTGGTTGATCGATCCTCATCATTCTAATTGAACCTCCAATTCACCCTTGGCTTATCTGATCTGAACTACTCACTGGTTATCCATTTTTCGGTCGATCGAACCTCACCATTAGGTCGACCAATCCCTTCAGACGAAATCCAATCCTAAGCTAAATTCCAATCTAATCTTTTGGGGTTCAGTTAACTGATCTCTGACATTCGATCAACTGATCAAATCAATTTTTCAACCTACAAATTGTTAGTCTTCCTGGAACACAGAGTTAGAAAAACATTATAAAAACACGAATGTAGTATGACGTAGACGCAGTCTAGGTCTAGTTAGATCTCAGCCTTAGACTCCTAAGTTGGAGTTGGGTTGGATCAACGCCTAAGTCCCAATGGGACTCACACTCACTGGATCACTCTCCTCCAGTGCTTACCTCACTTACTAGTTTCAATCATTTGACTTGCCTCTTGATCCACCAGGTCTTCAGTTATCAGGTCCGCAGACCCAACTAGACTTCAGCCAGCTGTAAAGTTCCACAGACCCAGCTAAACTTCCTACCAGATATCAGGTCACTTCTTCCTACTAGATATTGGGTCACTCCTTCCTATCAGATATCGGATCACTCCTTGACCTATTTGGACTTTGTGTCAGTTATCAGGTTCTCAGACCTAACTGGGCTTAGGTCTGATGTCAGGTTCTCTAGATCCATCAATTTCTGCACACTTGGTAAAGAGATTAGACAAATATAACATCTAATTTTAATCCATTTTTCATTCATCAAAATCTGAGTTTCACCATCGGTGCCAATTACACCAACAATTTCATCCATAAATAAGTCATGTCAATTTGATAATGTTGATGTGACAACCTGTCAATCGACCAGATTCCCTTTTAGTTGCCCACAACCCCAGTTACAGTGGATCGCTGATTGGCTCATCTAAATTTGAGCTAGATCACTCTTCACATGTATTCCAACTTATCAACCCCCGTTTTAGTCTCCCATAGCTCCCATATTAGTCATCTCCAACATTTATTCATCAAAGAGAAGATAGTATCTAGTGCACAAATTGCTTAAATCTATTTTCCATTAATCATAGTTTTAGTCATCTGAAACCCTATATCGGTCGATTGGAACTTTAACTTCTATTAAGACCGAGTCCACCTAACTTAAGTTCCACCCCTCTTCCAATTAAGATTACACTCAATTTTGTTAGTGTAGGTGAAGCGGAGGCCGGCAAGAGGGGGGTGAATTGCCTGCAAATAAAAATTATACCCTCCTCAAACTTTCAACTCAAAAATAGCAATACTAAAATAAAACAATTAAGAAAAAAATAAATAGAGAAGACCCGGAATTAACTTTGTTACAACCAAGACGGTTGTTAATCCAAGGCAATGAAAAGCGCAATAAGAAAACTCCTTCTCTGAAGGTGGAGAAGCCTTTTACACACTTAGAAAGCTCAACAGTTGCTAGGAAATCTAATACTTAGTTGAATGAATAATTCCTAGCTCCAGGGGCCTTTATATAGCTCCTGGAAAGTCTATCTCGAGGGTCCAAGGCGCCTCTAACAAGGTTCAAGGCGCCTCTAGCTCGGTCAGCGGATAAAATTTTATCCGCAGCGCAAACGGTCAAAACTGACCTGTTGAAGGCGCCTTCATCAAGCTTTAAGGTGCCTTCATGTTGAGGGCGCCTTCATGCTTCATGAAGCGCCTTCAAGCTGGTTTTCCAGCTTGTGCTTCTTTTCCAGCTCCATTGCGTTGGCTTCCGATGCTCCGATAGTTTGGGTGATTCGGCCAACCGAAATAGGGCTCACCCGAACCCAATTCCCAGCCTTCTCCTCGAGCAGGCTTCCTCCCCGGCTTAATGTCCCTCGAACGCCGTGCACGTTCTTCTGGCCCAACGGTGTACTCTTCCGCAACTCTCTCGTCATTCGGACGCACCGAGCCCGTCGGCTCCCTTCTCGTGCCGTCCTTCTTGCTAGCTGCGTCTTCCGCTTGACTTTCTGTGCTCCTAAGCTCCTGCACACTCAAACACAGGGATCAAACACAAAGCAGGACCTAACCAACTTGGTTGATCACATCAAAACATCTACGGGGTCCAACAATCTCCCCTTTTTTGATGTGCATCAACCCAAGTTCAAGTTAGGGTATAAAAATAAATTGTAATTTTAAAGAAATTACTAACTAACAGTTTAAGCATAAAAATTGCAAAAAATTTGCAATACTAAAAGAATTTTGAAATTCTTAAATATTCCTAACTCCCCCTAAACTTGTACCTATTTCAACCCCTTTGATCACAGCAAAAACGGGGTAAACTGATTTTTTTGAAAATTTCAAGTAAACTGAATTTTTCAGAAAAAATTTCTAAATTAAAAATGAATTTTTAGAAATTTCAGAAAGAATTTCTAAGTAAAAATTCTAGGTAAAAATGAATTTTTAGAAAAAAAAAATCTAAGTAACCTGATTTTTTTTTTTAAATTTTCAAAAAAAAAATGATTTTTTAAAAAAAGTTTTCAAGAAAAAGTTTGAAAAACTTTCAAAGCATTATTTAATTTCTAACTTTTAACGCTTTTACCAGAAAGTTGATTAAACATTTTATTTCGATATTTCGGCTTCTAGGTCGTGGTGAGGCACTAGGCCTTCTTGGTTATTGGAGCAACAACCACTTCCTTAGACAAAGCTTCATAAAGAAATTCATTATTTAATTTACTCGCTGTAAGCTCTAACTTCAATAATTCTAATTTATCAAAGACTTTGGAATCCAGTATAGATTCCTTCCTACTGGGTTAATTAAAAATCTAGAGGGTACATAAGTTTTAGGAATTTTCCTAAGTTGACATTGATGCTTTCTAATATACCAGTTTAATTTACCAAAAATTTTTAATTTAGATTTTTGAAACACATTTGAACATGCAGCAGATTTCAATTTTTCAATTTCATTTTTCAATTTTGCATTCTCTAATTTCAAATGTTCATTTTCTTTTTCTAATTGATCTAATTCTTTAGAAAGAGACTTGATAAATAGAAATGACTGAGTAGGGGTTAGATTACGCACCTTACTTACCTGACTTGGTGATCCTCCCTCTTCACTGCACCTTTCTTCTTCTGATGTTCCTCCCCCTTCATCTATGCTCATCTCGGAGCTTGAGTCATCTTTGGAAAGATGGTTAGCCATCATCGCTAACCCGGAGAAGGCTTCGACGTCTGATTCGGAAGAAGACGAATCTGACCAAGTGGCCTTCAGGTTCTTGTGCTTGGATGATTCTGGTTTCTTGTACTTTGTCTTTTCCTTCTCCTTCCCCTTTTTCTTCAAGTCCGGCCAGTCATCTTTGATGTGCCCTTCTTCGTTGCAGTTGTAGCAACGAACCGTCCTTTTTCTTTGTTGATGCCTCTTTGTTTGCGATCTAAATTTATTAGATTTAAAAAATTTATTGAAGCGTCTTACCAGTAGTGCCGCTTCGGATTCGTCGACCGAGGTTTTGGAGTCAGAACCGTTTATTCTTGCCTTTAAGGCAATGTTCTGACTAGTCTTCTCTACTCCATTGGGCTCTGCAACTCGAGATTCGTGAAGTTCAAAAGTAGAAAACAATTGTTCTAGAGTACTTACCTCGAAGTCCTTAGAGATGTAGTATGCATCTACTAAGGAGGCCCACTCTGGAGTTCTGGGGAAGGCGTTGAGCGCGTACCGGATCGAGTCCTGGTTCTTTACTTCTTCTCCAAGGTTGCTTAATTGCGTGATCAGCTCTTTAATCCTCGCTTGGAGTTGCGCTACCTTCTCGCCTTGGTTCATCCGAAGGTTTGTCAACTGAGTCCGGAGGATGTCGCGCCTCGCTAGCTTCACTTCGGAGGTACCTTCGTGAAGCTCCAGGAATTTTTCCCAGAGATCTTTCGTGGAGTTGTAGCTTCCGATCCGATTTACCTCCTGAGGTGGCAGAACGCTGAGCAAGTGGAACTCAACCTTTCCGTTGGCGACAAAATTGGCTTGCTCCTTCTTGCTCCACTTGTTTTATTCTTTATCTTTTGGCGCTGCATATCCATATTTCATTATTAAAAGTATATCAAATTGAGTTCTAAAAAATACCTCCATTTTTCGCTTCCATATAGCGAAATCTCCCTCGAACTTTGGAGGATGAATATTTGCTCCGGCCATCGTCTTGATCGTTGTGCTTCAGTCGGCGGTTAGTCCTTCTGAAGCGGTTTGGCTCTGATACCAATTGTAGGTGAAGCGAAGGCCGGCAAGAGGGGGGTGAATTACCTGCAAATAAAAATTATACCCTCCTCAAACTTTCAGCTTAAAAATAGCAACACTAAAATAAAATAATTAAGAAAAAAAGAAATAGAGAAGACCCGGAATTAACTTGGTTACAACCAAGATGGTTGTTAATCCAAGGCGATGAAAAGCGCAATAAGAAAACTCCTTCTCTGAAGGCGAAGAAGCCTTTTACACACTTAGAAAGCTCAACAGTTGCTAGGAAATCTAATACTTAGTTGAATGAATAATTCCTAGCTCCAGGAGCCTTTATATAGCTCCTGGAAAGTCTATCCCGAGGGTCCAAGGTGCCTCTAACAAGGTTCAAGGCGCCTCTAGCTCAGTCAGCGGATAAAATTTTATCCGCAGCGCAAACGGTCAAAACTGACCTGTTGAAGGCGCCTTCATCAAGCTTTAAGGCGCCTTCATGTTGAGGGTGCCTTCATGCTTCATGAAGGCGCCTTCAAGCTGGTTTTCCAGCTTGTGCTTCTTTTCCAGCTCCATTGCGTTGGCTTCCGATGCTTCGATAGTTTGGGTGATTCGGCCAACCGAAATAGGGCTCACCCAAACTCAATTTCTGGTCTTCTCCTCAAGCAGGCTTCCTCCCCGTCTTAACGTCCCTCGAACGCCGTGCACATTCTTCTGGCCCACCGGTGTACTCTTCCGCAACTCTCTCATCCTTCGGACGCACAAAGCCCGTCGGCTCCCTTCCCGTGCCGTCCTTCTCACTAGCTGTGTCTTCCGCTCGACTTCCTGTGCTCCTGTTGTTAGTTAGAGCCCTAGAGCCAATCATTTGATAATTGTATGGACTCATGTATATCATATTCTTAATAAAGGCATTGGTTTTTGGTTATTATGCTTATTTGTATTAGTGTCAGATAAAATAAGTATAGTAACGTCCTTGAGTAGAACGTTCATACCTATATCAATCGATTAGTTGAATCGATAGTGAGATGATATAGGGAACACTACTCTAAATCATTCCTAGTCGAGTATTAACATTCAGGGACAATGTTAATAATATAAGACTAGCATGTAGGTCAGCTCGATGACTTGATCTCACAAGTCATGGATATAGAGATATCAAGCTGATACATGGGTATGCATTAGAGAATGTATACTGAATGACCCGCCATGAGAAAGTATCATGGATTGTTATATGAGTGTCATATACTTTCTCATGTGGTTATTAGTATGACTATTAGTCCTTAGACCTGAAGTCACCATGGATCCCTACATAAGGAGTTATGTACTTTGGTTTCGTCAAACGTCACCCGTAACTGGGTGGACTATAAAGGCGATTACTGGGTATATAACGAATTATGCAGAGGGATGTGAGTGATGTAGATGGGATCTATCCCTCCCATATGATGGGAGCGACATCGCTATTCTTGATAGAGTGAGACCACTAAGTGCATGGCCATGCCCAAATGAGTCAACATTAGATGTTGAGCTCATTTGATCGAGTGAGTCTACTTGGAGTTCAAGATTTAGATTGATTAGAGGATGACACGGTCTATGCCTCATATTAATCAATCTAGATGTCTAGGATAGAAGGACAATGTCGCATATTGTGAGGAGCCACAATTAGTAGTCAACAAGGTGATGTTGGATCTCAACATTTCTTGTAACTTGGGTAGCAATGATGTATTGCTAGATGTCGCTCATTGCTTATGTTTCTAAAGGAGTTTAGAAACATTGCCAACGTTACAAGAACCTATTGGGTCACACACAAAGAACAAGTGGATGGACATTAGGTTCATATGATGAACCAATAGGATTAGATTCATATGATGAATCAAAGATTGGATTCAAATTAGACTTATTGAGTTAGACTCAATTAGATTCAATTGTTGAATTAGTCTAATTTAAATTTGATTTATGAGTCAATTTATATTAATGAATTGAGATTCATTAAATTAAAATTGACTTGAATCAAAGGTTGGATTTAACTCAACAAGGAAGAAAATTGGTCATGTTTGACTTGACCAAATGGAAGTTGAAACATCAAGTTTGACTTGATGTCTTGCCACATCATCATGAAGGTTGACTCATCCTACTTGGTATGACCAATCTAGCCACATCATTAGCCACATCATCTCCTCATTTAATGGTGTGCCACCTCATGGAGGTTACACACCAAATGCATTAATGTGGCCGGCCACATTAATGTGGGAGTTACACTAGTGTGGCCGACCACACTAAAGGAAAAATGGGTTTTGTCTTGTGGCAATTTAATTGTGGTAAATGCTTCTTCTTCCTTGGGTGCTTCTTCCTCTCTCAACCTTGCTGATGGTCGTGGGTTTCATAGAGGAAAAGAGGAGTGTGAGTTAAATCCAAAGCCTAAGGGAAGGTGAAGGTCACAAAGGAGGGAACCAAGAGGTGTACATGTGTTTCCCCTTCTATATTCTCTCCTTTCTCACCTTTTAGATCCAATCTGAGAGCCCTAGAAAGTGCTAGCACACTTGTGGGTTCTCCTCTCCATCTTTGAGTGGTAGAAGACCACTCCTTGTTCGTGTGGATACCGCTAGAGGACCGTTCGCTTGACGGTCTCAAGATCCGGCTACCTTTGGACGTTGCGGGATTGCGAAGGGCACGCATCAAGGGTAAATATTTTTTTCCTCGTAGATCTAAGAGTCGATTGTGTTTTAAACTCGTACTCGTATTTTTCATTCGGTTTTACCTTGCACGAGATCCGTGGCTTGGGCGATTCGGGGTTTCCGCGACGCGAAAAGCGGTTTTCGTGGCCCGAAAAACCTAACAGTGGTATCAGAGCCACGTGCAAGGCTTGTACGAGTTTGTTTTTATTTTTATGAAAAATAAAAACCTTCTGTGATTTTCTGTAAAAATTAGTTTTTATGATTTTATGTGTAATTTTTCCGTAGAAGCGAAGCACAAGTGTCTCGGCACTTGTAGGCTTCGGCTACCGGAAAGATCTTTCAAAACCGGCTTCGTTTTTGCCCCAAATCCGTTTGGGACAGCGGGCTTGGGTGCCATTAGATCGCAAAGGAGCAACTCACGATGGTTAGATCGTGGGTAGGGGTACTGCCCCTAACCCCGCAAGGGGATTTGCTCCGCGATCGCACCCGAAATCGCTAAAAACGAACCCGTCGGGAAGATTTTTTCCGAAACGGCAATGTCTTGGCCCAAATCGTTTTGGGACAGCGGGTTTAGGCGCTGTTGGATCGCAAACGAACCCTCGCAATGGTTAGATCGCGGATAGGGGCGCTGCCCCTGGGCCTCGCAAGGGGATCCGTTCCGCGATTGCGCCCGAAACCGCTAAACGGGACCGCCGGGAAATTTTACTCGTAAAAATTGTAAAAATTATTTTAAAAATTATAGAAAATTATGAAAATATATAATTTTGAATTATATATTAATTTTGTGATAGTCATGGCCCAAAAACCCAATAAGATTGGATTTGTGTTGTAATTCATAATACGGCCTGCGTGCCGTTTTGTGTTTGCGAGTGTTGTATTATATTCGCGACCTGCGCGTCGTGCCTTCTCTTATTTTCTTGTTGTAAATTAGATTTAGACTCGAATGTAACTCGAGTTTCAAATTGTAATGTACAAATTGGAGCGGTGGAGGGTCCACACGAGACGGAGTTCCGAGGCGGGCACGAGCAACACAAGGTGGTCAAAGGGAGGAGCTTGGAGAAGCTGTTGACCCTAGGTTGACCAATCGATCTTCTCATTGGCTTGAGAAGATCGTAGTAGGGCCATGACTAAATCACAAATAAATTAATTAATTTCTTGTGTATGTGATGCATATTTAATAAGTAGTTAATTAATTAGTGCCTTACGATTAGATTAGATCTAAGTCGTGCACATGATGCACCCTTGCGATTAGATTAGATCTAAGTTGTGCAAAAGATGCATCCCTTTCGATTAGATTAGATCTCAATCGACTCAACTCTAATGCCTAACCGTGCCGTGATACCTATCACTACCTCGATCACATGTATTGTTGAATCTGCCAAAGCAGAGCAATACATATTATCTTGGTAGGGTACGGAGGGACAATCTTGGTCCCGCCTATCAACGCATGGGTGAATACGAACTCAATTAGATTGAGTATTCCTAGTTACTCGGTTGGATCGAGTCAACTATAGGCATTATTCCAACGGTTGGAAAAGATAGGTCAAAATCACATCTATATTAACTCTCGGGCGTATTAGCCAAAGCTAACTCGAGTTTTAATATAAATACGGATATTGATTCTATAAACAAGAGTTGCATAGAGATGTAATTGGTAATCGTTACCTACCGATCATACTAAGCCTTGGGCGATTAGCCAAAGCTAACTCAAGGGTTAGTATGATGTGGATCTTGTCCCACAAGAATTATAGAATTCAGTGGGAGCATAATTTAATTAAAGGCCTAATTAAATGATTTTAAAGAATATGATACTTATTTCTGCATTTATTTCATTGTAGAATTGCCATGACGTCGAATACGAATATTTTCTCCCTGCGATCTGTCCTTAAGAAGGACAAGCTCAACGGAGCAAATTTCCTGGACTGGTACAGGAACCTGAGAATAGTTCTCACCCAAGAATGTAAACTGTACGTTCTGGAGCAGCCCATTCCGGAGGCTCCTCCTGCCAATGCCAGGTGACAAAGATGCTTACAAGAAGCATCAAGATGACGATTAGATGTGTCATGTCTAATGCTCACGACCATGAACTCGAGCTTGAAGCAACATGAGTTAATTGGTGCTACGATATGGTTGCACATCTTTGTCAACTATATCAAGGACAAGCAGAGCACTTCAAAAGATACCTGGAAGATCTTAACAAGAAGAGAAATAAGATTTCTACTTCAGGTATAAATGTTATAGAAGTCAACCTCTCTATTTCTTCGTCGTGGGTATTAGATACCGGATGTGCTTCGCACATTTGTACTAGTGTACAAGCACTGAGAAATAACAGAGCATTGACAAAGGGCGAGATAGACCTACGAGTAGGCAATGGAGCACGGGTTGCTGCTGTTGCTGTAGGGACTTATTTTCTATCTCTGCCCTCTGGGCTTATACTAGAGTTAGACTATTGTTGTTATGTGCCTGCATTGACTAAGAACATTATATCAGTTTCTTGTTTGGACAAGAAAGGATTTTCGTTTATAATAAAGAACAAATGTTGTTCTATCTATTTAAACGATATGTTCTATTGTAGTGCACCTCTAATAAACGGACTCTATATTCTAGACCTTGAGAGCTCTATCTATAACGTTAATACCAAGAGGTTCAAATCGAACGATATGAATCACACCTATCTCTGGCACTGTCGCTTAGGTCATATAAATGACAAGCGCTTATCCCAGCTCCATAAGGATGGTTTGCTGGACTCATTTGATTTTGAATCATATGAGATATGCGAATCATGCCTACGAGGCAAGATGACCAAGACTCCCTTTAGTGGGCACAGCGAGAGAGCGACTGATCTGTTAGGACTCATACATAGTGATGTGTGTGGCCCTTTCAATGTCTCTGCTAGAGGCGGTTATAGGTACTTCATCACATTTACTGATGACTTCAGTAGATATAGTTATGTGTATTTGATGACACATAAATCTGAATCCTTTGAAAAGTTCAAAGAATTCAAGAATGAAGTACAGAACCAGCTTGGCAAGAGTATTAAGGTACTTCGATCAGATCGAGGTGGAGAATACTTAAGCCATGAGTTTCGTGACTACTTAGCTAAGTGTGGGATTTTATCTCAACTCACTCCTCCTGGAACACCACAGTGGAATGGTGTATCCGAAAGGAGGAATCGTACCTTATTAGATATGGTACGGTCTATGATGAGTCACACAGATCTTCCGACATATCTATGGGGATATGCTCTAGACACGGCAGCTTTCATTCTCAACCGAGTTCCATCCAAGGCCGTGATAAAGACACCATATAGGATATGGACTGGGAGAGATGCCCAGGTGTCTTTCATGAGGATTTGGGGTTGTGAGGCTTACGTACGATGTCAAGTCTCAGACAAATTAGGACCCAAATCCGACAAGTGCTATTTCATCGGATATCCCAAGGAAACTAAGGGATATTACTTCTACATTCCAAGTCAGCACAAGGTAGTTGTGGCAAAGATTGGGGTCTTTCTAGAAAAGGACTTTGTTTCTAGAAAGACTAGTGGGAGCGCGTTCGATCTTGAAGAAGTTCAAGATGCGAACAATAGCACTGATGCCTCGATGGAAATTGAACTGGAACCACAAAGTGTTGTGGATGATGTTGTTCCACAAGGAGTTGAGGAACAACAACCAGTTCAAGTAGACATACCTCTTCGCAGATCTGATAGGGTACGTCGTCAGCCTGAGAGATACTCATTTCTCTTGTCTGACCATGATGACGTTATGCTCATAGAGGATGAGCCTACCACCTATCAGGAAGCTGTGATGAGACCAGATTTCGAGAAATGGCTAGAAGCCATGAGATCCGAGATGGAATCCATGTACACCAACCAAGTATGGACTTTGGTTGATCCACCTGAAGGGGTAAAACCCATTGGGTGTAAGTGGGTCTTTAAGAGAAAGACTGACATGGATGGACTTATCTATAAGGGTCGCTTGGTAGCTAAAGGTTTCAAGCAGATTCATGGTATTGACTATGATGAAACCTTTTCTCCAGTAGCGATGTTTAAGTCCATTCGGATCATGCTTGCTATTGCAGCCTACCATGACTATGAGATATGGCAGATGGATGTCAAAACCGCGTTTCTGAATGGAAACCTACTCGAGGATGTGTACATGACACAACCTGAGGGTTTTGTAGATCCACAGCATACTAGCAGAGTATGCAAGCTGCATAGGTCCATTTATGGACTAAAGCAAGCTTCTCGGAGTTGGAATCTTCGATTCGATGATGCGATCAAACAGTTTGGTTTCATCAAGAACGAAGATGAGCCTTGTGTCTACAAGAAGGTTGTAGGGGACATAGTTGTCTTCCTCATATTGTATGTGGATGACATACTACTCATTGGGAAGGACATTCCTATGCTTCAGTCTGTCAAGACCTGGCTAGGGAGTTGCTTCTCAATGAAGGACTTAGGTGAGGCATCCCGCATTCTAGGGATTCAGATCTATAGAGATAGATCTAAGAGATTGCTTGACCTAAGTCAGAGTACATACATTGACAAAGTACTCCTTCGGTTTGCCATGCAGAACTCCAAGAAGGGATTTCTGCTGATGTCACATGGCGTGAGTCTTTCGAAGACTCAAGGTCCCTCTTCTAGAGAGGAGAGAGACCGCATGGATCAGATCCCTTATGCCTCAGCCATAGGATCGATCATGTACGCCATGCTATGTACTCGACCTGATGTCTCGTATGCTTTGAGCATGACGAGCAGATACCAGTCAGATCCAGGTGAAAGTCACTAGATAGCGGTCAAGAATATTCTTAAGTACTTAAGAAGGATTAAAGAATATTTCTTGATATATGGAGGCAATGATGAGCTAACTGTAAAGGGTTACAGTGATGCTAGCTTCCAGACCGACCAGGATGACTATAGATCGCAGTCGGGGTTCGTATTTTGCATTAATGGTGGCGCTGTCAGCTGGAAGAGTTCGAAGCAGGATACAGTAGCTGATTCTATAACAGAAGCCGAGTACATTGCTGCATCAGAGGCAGCAAAGGAGGCAGTTTGGATCCGTAAGTTCATCACTGAACTTGGGATGGTTCCCAGCATTGCTGACCCCATTGAGCTCTATTGTGACAACAATGGAGCTATAGCACAGGCGAAGGAACCTCGCTCACACCAGCGGACCAAGCATATACTACGGCGCTTCCATCTCATTCGAGAGATTATCGATAGAGGAGATGTGAAGATTTGCAGAGTACCTACAGAGGCTAGCATCGCAAATCCCTTGACCAAGGCTTTGGCACAGAGGAAGCATGATGGTCACACTAGGTCTTTAGGCCTTAGAGCCTATACTGATTGGCACTAGTGCTAGTGGGAGATTGTTAGTTAGAGCCATAGAGCCAATCATTTGATAATTGTATGGACTCATGTATATCATATTCTTAATAAAGGCATTGGTTTTTGGTTATTATGCTTATTTGTATTAGTGTCAGATAAAATAAGTATAGTAACGTCCTTGAGTAGAACGTTCATACCTATATCAATCGATTAGTTGAATCGATAGTGAGATGATATAGGGAACACTACTCTAAATCATTCCTAGTCGAGTATTAACATTTAGGGACAATGTTAATACAATAAGACTAGCATGTAGGTCAGCTCGATGACTTGATCTCACAAGTCATGGATATAGAGATATCAAGCTGACACATGGGTATGCATTAGAGAATGTATACTGAATGACCCGCCATGAGAAAGTATCATGGATCATTATATGAGTGTCATATACTTTCTCATGTGGCTATTAGTATGACTATTAGTCCTTAGACCTGAAGTCACCATGGATCCCTACATAAGGAGTTATGTACTTTGGTTTCGTCAAACGTCACCCGTAACTGGGTGGACTATAAAGGCGATTACTGGGTATATAACGAATTATGCAGAGGGATGTGAGTAATGTAGATGGGATCTATCCCTCCCATATGATGGGAGCGACATCGCTATTCTTGATAGAGTGAGACCACTAAGTGCATGGCCATGCCCAAATGAGTCAACATTAGATGTTGAGCTCATTTGATCGAGTGAGTCTACTTGGAGTTCAAGATTTAGATTGATTAGAGGATGACATGGTCTATGCCTCATATTAATCAATCTAGATGTCTAGGATAGAAGGACAATGTCACATATTGTGAGGAGTCACAATTAGTAGTCAACAAGGTGATGTTGGATCTCAACATTTCTTGTAACTTGGGTAGCAATGATGTATTGCTAGATGCCGCTCATTGCTTATGTTTCTAAAGGAGTTTAGAAACATTGCCAACGTTACAAGAATCTATTGGGTCACACACAAAGAACAAGTGGATGGACATTAGGTTCATATGATGAACCAATAGGATTAGATTCATATGATGAATCAAAGATTGGATTCAAATTAGACTTATTGAGTTAGACTCAATTAGATTCAATTGTTGAATTAGTCTAATTTAAATTTGATTCATGAGTCAATTTATATTAATGAATTGAGATTCATTAAATTAAAATTGACTTGAATCAAAGGTTGGATTTAACTCAACAAGGAAGAAAATTGGTCATGTTTGACTTGACCAAATGGAAGTTGAAACATCAAGTTTGACTTGATGTCTTGCCACATCATCATGAAGGTTGACTCATCCTACTTGGTATGACCAATCTAGCCACATCATTAGCCACATCATCTCCTCATTTAATGGTGTGCCACCTCATGGAGGTTACACACCAAATGCATTAATGTGGCCGGCCACATTAATGTGGGAGTTACACTAGTGTGGCCGGCCACACTAAAGGAAAAATGGGTTTTGTCTTGTGGCAATTTAATTGTGGTAAATGTTTCTTCTTCCTTGGGTGCTTCTTCCTCTCTCAACCTTGCTGATGGTCGTGGGTTTCATGGAGGAAAAGAGGAGTGTGAGTTAAATCCAAAGCCTAAGTGAAGGTGAAGGTCACAAAGGAGGGAACCAAGAGGTGTACATGTGTTTCCCCTTCTATATTCTCTCCTTTCTCACCTTTTAGATCCAATCCGAGAGCCCTAGAAAGTGCTAGCACACTTGTGGGTTCTCCTCTCCATCTTTGAGTGGTAGAAGACCACTCCTTGTTCGTGTGGATACCGCTAGAGGACCGTTCGCTTGACGGTCTCAAGATCCGGCTACCTTTGGACGTTGCGGGATTGCGAAGGGCACGCATCAAGGGTAAATATTTTTTTCCTCATAGATCTAAGAGTCGATCGTGTTTTAAACTCGTACTCGTATTTTTCGTTCGGTTTTACCTTGCACGAGATCCGTGGCTTGGGCGATTCGGGGTTTCCGCGACGCGAAAAGCGGTTTTCGCGGCCCGAAAAACCTAACAGCTGTACACTCAGACACAGGGATCAAACACAAAGCAGGACCTAACCAACTTGGTTGATCATATCAAAACATCTATGGGGTCCAACAGTTAGGACATGTAGAGAGCTAGAAGGGGGAGGGTGATTAGCTCCAATCACTTCGTTGATGATTTGTTGCAGCGGAAACTTGATGCAAATGCTAATACATTCATTTTACTTGGTATCCACCTTCTTGATGTGACTAATCCAAGGGTCCACTCTTCTCAATCATAGATACACTATAAAAATCTCCTTCTTGAAAGTGGAGAAACCTCATATAATCTCAACACGAGAAATACAACAAGACAATACAATAAATATACAGCAAGAGCAAGGAAGAAAATACAACAATAAAAAATCTTGCTCTTGATCTCTTGTTGCTCTAGACTGCTTCTTGATGCTTGAAAAGTGCAACAACACTTTTCTTATAAAACCTCAAGAACTGGTGAAAACTTGTGGAGAAGAAGAGTCTATTTGAATCTTCATAAAATCCCTTTATCGCACTGATTTAGGGCTTTCAATCAATTGATTTTACTCCCAATCGATTACCACATTAGATCAGATTCAATCTAGTCGTCCAAACCTTGCAACATCTCTTTTCTGCTTCTCCTGATCGATCACCTGATCGACTCACTTTTGGGTTAATCGATTACTTAATTGATTCATCAAGCTTCTATTTTCGCAAGGAAACCCCCAATCAATTTGCTAATCGATTTGAGAGCTTTCTGTTCTCGCGAAGAGGGCTTCTCAATTGATCAACCAATCTATTGATATTTTCCCAATTGATTAGCAAATCGATCTGACAACTTTTCATTCTCGCGAAGAAGGCTTTTCCCAATTAATTACCCAATCGATTGGGAAAGGTTGAATCAATTACTCAATCGATTCACTAAACCTTTCGCGAAAAATCTCCCAATCAATTGGGCACCATCCCAATCATTAGCTTAGGGCCAATTGATTACTTTAATTGATTGCCCAACCGTAGCTCACTTATCAAAGTCTAGGATTCTCTTAGCCCAATATTCAATCAACCGTAACCTACTAGGACTTCCTCACTAAGTGTCCGGTCAACTCTTGACCAATTTGGACTTTCCCTTGCCTATTTCTCAACTCGTACTTTTCTCGTGGCAAGTGTTTAACTCCCAACTAACCCACCTAGGACTTAACCTAGTTCCCATCTAGGTTTTGCCTAGTCACACTAGGACTTTACTTATGCCAAGTGTTTAGTTCCTAGCTAACCCACCTTGGACTTAATCTAGTTCCCAACTAAGTTTGCTTAGTCCCACTAGGACTAGCCAAGTGTTTAACTCTCAGCTAACCCACCTTAGACTTAACCTAGTTTCCAACTAGGTTTGCCTAGTCCCACTAACACTTTACTTGTGCCAAATGTTTAGTTCCCAACAAACCCACCTTAGGCTTAACCTAGTTTCCAACTAGGTTTGCCTAGTCCCACTAACACTTTACTTGTGTCAAATGTTTAGCTACCAACTAGCCCACCTTAGACTTAACCTAGTTTCCAACTAGGTTTGCCTAGTTCCACTAGGACTTCCATTTGCTTAACCGCAGCTAGGGCTTCCATTATCTAGCCCCGCTAGGAATTTCACACCAAGTATTTGGTCCTCCTTGACCTACTTGGATTTTCCTCTTGCCAATCTTTCTGTTAGACTTCTCCTTGCCTAATCTCCAGTTAGAACTTTATTAATCAAGTCTCTCGTCAACCTTGACCTACTTGACTTCTGATTCACACATATTGTCCAAACATCGAAACTCAAGCTCGAGCCAACTCGAGCTTAGTCAACCTGGTCAACCTTGACCCAAGGAAGATTACACCAATAATCTCTCCCTTTTTTGATATTTGATAATATGTATAAATTAAGTTAATCCATTAGCCCAACTTTCATCTTCATCCTATGCTAAAGCATGAATGAGAGTTTCTAACTTAAACCTCACATTTCTCCTCCTTTGACGCATATAAAAAACTCTTCCCGAGAGGCAATTTGTTTAAAGGGACACAATGAATATCTCATACCTTTCATTATATCCTATACTCAACCTAGAGCATTCATCCTTATAAAAAAAAATCATGCCTTTAAGGAGAATCTCCCCCTTAAAACATGCTCCAACTTCTATCATTGCACCAATAATGATTTGGAGTTCCTAAACCTTTAGTAAATCCTAAAATTTGAAGTTATGAGGTTAAAAATTCAATATTGAAACTAAACCTCCTTCTTAATTCCAAGTTAGCCCCCTTTTAACCATTTTTTTTCTTATTTTTACCAAAAAAAAATTACTCTTAAATACTTATCAAGGTATTTCATAGGGTCAGAGCTGATTAATTTGACTAAACATGCCTTAACTAACTAAAATCAGATAATTTCACTCAAAATCAGCAATGTCCATCGATTGATTTTAGCTACTAATCAATTTCGAACTATACTAATTGATTATTGTTGGGTCCAAATCGATTAGGTCATATCTTAATCGAATGGAGTTGGCTTCCAATCTATTATGCCCTTACCAATAGATTACCCGATTGATCTTGCAAGCTTTTGTACTTGTGAAAATTCACTATCAATCGATCACCCGATCGATTACGCCATGTCCTAATCGATCACTTGATCGATTAGAGTTTTTGATTTCTGAATTCAATTTCAGATTCAATATTAAAAACTCATAAATAGTTCTATGGGTATTGAAAAATCATGAAATTTTACGTAGATATTACTTATGTCATATACTATCAGGAAAAATAAGTTTTATATGAAAATATGTTCTATTTTCAATGATTGACACAAAATTAGAAACAATTTAAAACCTTAATGTTTCACTCTAATTTAGTATCGACTTAATTAATGGTGACTCCTATCAAAAGATAGCCTTTACCAAGGTTTCCTAAAATAATTTTTAAATGATTTTTAAAATAAACTTCCAATTATGATCTTTAGACTAAATCCACATGACTTGTACACTAGCTTTCCCCATGATTAGACTTCACATAATCATTTATTTTGATGATATTGAAACTCAAAAAGATGTACTAAATTAACATCTTAAGTTTTGTTCATCTTCTTAACATCTCACTTGTATCTAATGTGTCTCAATACACATACAAGTTAACCTTATGGTTTTTGTGAGATGTAAATTAGGTTTTTCCTAAACTAAGGGATCATGCATTATGCATTTAAACTTTGATCATCCAACATACGATGTCAATTAATGTCATTGTCCTTAACTATAAGAAATTAAAAATAATGCATGATAATGATCATGACATATATCAAATGCATATTTTCAAAAAGAAATCTATCATATCTTGACCTTAATCATGTAATACGATATGTATCATTTCCATGCAAGATATATGATATGTTGACATGACATGTGATAGGGCGCACAAAACGTAACAAGTTTAGCATAAATAAAATACCTAGATTTTTTATCTAAGTATCATTATTAATCGCTAAGTCAAAAATAACCTAAGTTGCCTTCTTCCCCTAAAAAAATGTCAAAATCCCAACTTAGCATTTCTTTGAATTTTATCCTATTTGTGTCAATTTGATCAAGCTAAATTCTTCAAATTTTATTGACACATTTACTATTTCAAGAGTAAAAATCCACTTCTCATTTTCAAGGTGTCACAATACCTTAAAAATTTCCTAAAGTGTCAACTTTATCATGGTTGGGTTAACTACCCTTCCAATTAGAGTTGACACACTCTAAACCCATCTAGGGTGTAGAGAACAAACTTTTCAGAACCCAAAATCTATTGATGCTTCTTGGGTATTCTAGGTATTCATTTGGGATCACTTCCCTTGATACATTCCTAATAACTTTCCTAGGAATCTTAAAATCCTTAGTCACACTAGTCTTCTGTAGGTCAAGTACTCTTGAGATAACTTCCTTTGTAACCCTCTTAATGACTTTTCTAAGCTTCTTAGAAGCCTTAGTAACACTAGTCTCCTCTAGGTCAACTCTTGGAATAACTTCCCTTGTAACCCTCTTAATGATTTTCCTATGCTTCTTAGAAGCCTTAGTCATGTTAGTCTTCTCAAGGTTAACTCTAGAGATAACTTCCTAAAACCTTAACTTGACTTCTAGACCTAAGATTGGTTCCATAACTATATGAAACTCTATGGTATGAGGGTACATTCTCCTTGATTTTTGGTTTATATACTAAACCTCTCTTGCCATTAAATGACTCTTGTTTATTTGGGCCTAGGTTTTGCTTCTTTGACTCTATGACTTCATTTATCATTTTCTTAAGGGTTTTCTCTAATTTATCAAGTTTTGACCTAAATATTTAATTTTCTATCCTTAAATCATCAAATTTAGATTTTTCTTTATTACCTTGGATATTGTTCCTTTTAGGCATATATATAGATTGTTTTAGTTTCTTGCCTAAACTATTTTCTACCTTTCTATCCTTGGGTAAGATGGTTCTAGCATGAAATACTTTGTAATTTTCCCTAGGATGATTATGCTTCCTATCTTTATGGTAAAATTCTCTAAAATCATAAAATTTATTTCTAGCATGCTTGTTATATTGAAATGAAGAATTACCATTAACTAATGGTACCTTAATTCTACTTTTATAAGCCCCTCTTGATTTGAGTTTCCTTCCTTGTTAAGCCTTCTCTTTGGATATTGATTCTAATAATGTCCTTTTTAGTTGCATGTGAAGCACACAATATGCTTCTTGCCTTTGTGTATTACGGGTAAGGCCTTCTTTGGCTTCTCCTTCATTTTGGATGTCATATGGGTCTTTTTCTTCTCCAATTTAGGACAATTGCTCTTATAATGTCCTTTTTTTCTCTACATTCAAAACAAATAATATGATCTTTATTTTTAATATATAAAATTGATATACCTTCACAATCTGTGCTTTCTTGATTTACGAAGGTGGCACCATCTTCTTTCTCATAGATTGAATAACGAGGCTTCTTCTTGTTCTGATATAAATGATCTCTCCTCCTCAATTCTTGAGGTGGATACTTCTTCAATTTCCTCCTTGGATGTTGAGCATCTCTCAACCTCTGAATCCTCTTATATTTGAAACAAAGAGTTTTCCTCTTAACGTTTCTCATTACATTCCATTGAGGATGGATCATTATGGAGCTTGGCCAATGTGCTCTATAATTCATTTGCACTCTTGTAATCTCCAATTTTGCACAAGATATTGTTAGGCAATAAATTAATCAAAATTTTGGTTACCTTATCATTAGCCTAGAATTTTCTTAGTTGCTCCTTGGTCCATTTGCTTTTATTTAGGAGCTTCCCTTTGCTATTCGTTGGAGCTTGAAATTACTCCATTAGAGCAAACTATTACTTTATCTCCGTCATGAAAAAATTTTCCACCCATAATTTCTAAAGGTCGAAACTTCCAATTCTGAATGGTGAAGGAGCTCGAATGTCGTATTCGAATCCATCTCTAAACTCCATTTTAAACTTGAGCTCCGTTGATAATTAGCCTTTTGACTTGTTGAAATTAAGGCTCAAATCTTTAACTGCTTCTTCTTCCTCTAACTCTTTGCTCTTTCTGATGATTAGGATACCACTTCTTAGGAAGAACTAGAAGGGGAGTGATTAGCTTCAATCATTTTGTTGATGATTTATTGCAGCGAAAACTTGATACAATCGCTAACACATTCGTTTTACTTAGTATCCACCTCCTTAAAGTGACTAATCCATGTTAGAACTTTCGAGCCTCAAAAACCACTTTTTGCGTTGCAGAAACCCCTAAGTTCTTAGCCATTGGATCCGTGCGAAGATAAAACTTTTCATGTACTTAATTTTTCTACTCTGGATCTACTTTAGATCTACATGACAAGGGATATACCTTTGAAGCGAAGCCCTTCGCAAATCCCGCTCATCCAAGGTTCTTCGGATCTTGAGTGTGTTCAAGCGGACACACCTCTAGAAGTATTCACACGAACAAGAGATGGAGAGAACAAACTAAGAGTGTGCTAGCACCCTTAGAAGTCACGGCAAGGATGAGAGGGAGAGGGAAGAAGAGAGGAGGAAGATGATGAAGTGAATGAGCACACAAAAATTGCTAACTCTTGCACTCATGTGGCCGACCACATTAAGAGGTTATTATACCTCCATGTAATACCAAGAGTCATGACTCTTGGTATTCCTCATGAGGTGGCATACCCTTGATGTAGCCATAATGATGTGGAACACCATCATTGGCCGACCCCATGCCATGTCACAAATGATGCGGCATTTGGTCAAGTCAAACTTGACCTCTTATCTCCCATGGTTGATCAAATCCAACCATTGATTCAAGTCAATTTTGATTTAATGAATCTCTATTCATTGAATTAAATTGACTCAATGAATCATAATCTAAATTAGACTCATTGGACACATGAATCAAATTGAGTCCAACTCAATTAGTTTAATTTGGATTACTCTTAATCCGATTTGGTTCATCATATGAACCTAATCCTCTAAGTTCATCAAATGAACCTAATCTCTATCTAATTGCCCTTTGTGTGTGACCCTATAGGTTCTTGTAACGTTGGAAATGTTCCTAAACCCATTTAGAAACATAAGTAATGAGCGGTATCTAGCAACACATCATTACTACCCAAGTTACAAGAATGTTGAGATCCAACATCACCTTGTGACTACTAATTGTGACTCTCACAATATGTGACAATGTCCTTCTATCCTTGACATCTAGATTGATCAATTGAGGCATAGACCATGTCATCCTCTAATCAATCTATATCTTGAACTCCAAGTAGACTCACTCTAATCAAATGAGCTCAATATCTCATATTGACTCACTTGGGCATGGTCATGCACTTAGTGGTCTCACGCTATCAAGAATCATGATGTCTCTCCCGTCATATAGGAGGGATAGATCCCATCTACATCACTCACATCCCTCCGCATAATTTGTTACATACCCAGTAATCGCCTTTATAGTCCACCCAGTTACGGGTGGCGTTTGACGAAACCAAAGTATGCAACTCTTATATAGGGAACCATGGTGACTTCAGGTCCAAGGACTAATAGTCATACTAATAGTCACATGAGAAAGTATATGATACTCATATAACGATCCATGATACTTTCTCATGGCGGGTCATTCAGTATACATTCTCCAATGCATACCCATGTGTCAACTTGATATCTCTATATCCATGACTTGTGAGATTAAGTCATCGAGTTAACCTACATGCTAGTCTCAGCGCATTAACATTGCCTCTGAATGTTAATACTTGACTAGGAATGATTAAGAGTAGTGTTCTCTATATCATCTCATTATCGATTCAACCAATCGGTTAATATAGATAAGAACCTTCTACTTAAGAACGATATTATACTTAGTTATTTGGCACCAATACAAGTAAGTATAATAACCATAAAGAAATACCTTTATAAACATATAGGAATATGATACATCAAGTCCATACAACAATCATCACATGATTGGCTCTTGGGCTCTAACTAACAATCTCCCACTAGCACTAGTGTCAATCAGTGTATGCTCTAAGGCCCAATGACCTAGTGTGACTATCATGCTTTCTCTGTGTCAAAGCCTTGGTCAAGGGATCAGCGATGTTAATCTCTGTGGGTACTCTGCAAATCTTCACATCTCCTCTATCGATAATCTCTCGAATGAGATGGAAGCGTCGTAGTATGTGTTTGGTCCGCTGGTGTGAGCGCGGTTCCTTAGCCTGTGCAATTGCTCCATTGTTGTCACAATAGAGCTCTATAGGATCAGCTATGCTAGGAACCACCCCAATCTCAGTAATGAACTTGTGGATCCAAACTGCCTCCTTTGTTGCTTCTGATGCAGCAATATACTCGGCCTCTGTTGTAGAATCAGCAACTGTGTCCTGCTTCGAACTCTTCCAGCTCACAGCACCACCATTTAAGCAAAACACGAACCCAGACTGTGATTTATAATAATCCTGGTCAGTTTGGAAGCTGGCATCACTGTAACCCTTTACAACTAGCTCATCATCGCCTCCATATATCAAGAAATATTCTTTAGTCCTTCTCAAGTACTTAAGAATATTCTTGACCACTATCTAGTGACCTTCACCTAGATTTGACTGGTATCTGCTCGTCATGCTCAAAGCATACGAAACATCAGGACGAGTACATAGCATGGCGTACATAATAGATCCTATGGCTAAAGCATAAGGGATCTTATCCATGCGGTCTCTCTCCTCTCTAGAAGAGGGACCTTGAGTCTTCGAAAGACTCACACCATGTGACATTGGTAGAAATCCTTTCTTGGGATTCTTCATGGCAAACCGTAGTAATACCTTGACAATATATGTACTCTGACTTAGGCTAAACAATCTCTTAGATCTATCTCTATAGATCTTTATGCCTAGAATACGGGTTGCTTCACCTAAGTCCTTCATTGAGAAACAATTCCCTAGCCAAGTCTTTACAGACTGTAGCAAAGGGATGTCATTCCCAATGAGTAGTATGTCATCCACATACAATACAAGGAAGACAACTGTGCTCCCAACAACCTTCTTGTAGACACAGGGTTCATCTTCATTCTTGATGAAACCAAGCTGTTTGATTGTATCATCGAATCAAAGATTCCAGCTCCGAGAAGCTTGCTTTAGTCCATAAATGGACTTATGCAGCTTGCATACTCTGTCAGTATGCTGTGAATCTACAAAACCCTCAGGTTGTGTCATGTACACATCCTCGAGCAAGTTTTCATTCAAAAACACAGTTTTGACATCCATCTGCCAGGTCTCATAATCGTGGTATGCTGCAATAGCAAGCATGATCCGAATGGACTTAAACATCACTACTGGAGAAAAATTTTCATCATAGTCAATACCATGAATTTGCTTGAAACCTTTAGCTACCAGACGACCCTTATATATAAGTCCATCCATGTCAGTCTTTCTCTTAAAGACCCACTTACACCCAATGGGTTTGACCCCTTCAGGTGGATCAACCAAAGTCCATACTTGGTTGGTGTACATGGATTCCATCTCGGATCTCATGGCCTCTAGCCATTTCTCAGAATCCGGTCTCATCACAGCTTCCTGATAGGAGGTAGGCTCATTCTCAACGAGCATAACGTCATCATGGTCAGACAAGAGAAATGAGTATCTCTCAGGCTGACGACGTACCCTATCAGACCTGCGAAGAGGTAGGTCTACTTGAACTGGTTGTTGTTCCTCTACTCCTTGTGGAACAATCTCATGATTCACAACACTTTGTGGTTCTAGTTCAACTTCCATCAAGGCTTCAGTGCCATGGTCCATATCCTGAACTTCTTCAAGATTGAACGTACTCCCACTAGTTTTTCTAGAAACAAAATCTCTTTCTAGAAATACCCAGTCTTAGCCACAACTACTTTGTGTTGACTGGGAATGTAGAAGTAATATCCCTTCGTTTCCTTTGGATATCCTATAAAATAGTACTTATCATATTTGGGTCCCTGTTTTTTCGAGACTTGACGTCAAACATAAGCCTCACAACCCCAAATCCTCATAAAAGACACCTGGGCATCTCTCCCAGTCCATATCCTATATGGTGTCTTTATCACAGCCTTGGATGGAACACGGTTAAGTATGAAGACTGTTGTGTCTAGAGCATAACCCCAAAGAGATATAGGAAGATCTGTGTGACTCATCATAGATCGCACCATATCTAATAGGGTACGATTTCTCCTTTCAGATACACCATTCCACTATGGTGTTCCAGGAGGAGTGAGTTGGGATAGAATCCCACACTCAGCTAGATAGTCACGAAACTCATGGCTAAGGTATTCACCACCTCAATCTAATTGAAGTGTCTTAATACTTTTGCCAAGCTAGTTTTGTACTTCATTCTTGAATGCTTTGAACTTTTCAAAGGATTCAAACTTATGTGTCATCAAATACACATAACCATATCTACTGAAGTCATTAGTAAATGTAATGAAGTACCTATAATCACCTCTGGCAGCGACATTGAAAGGGCCATATACATCACTATGTATAAGTCCTAACAAGTCAGTCGCTCTCTCGCTGTGTCCACTAAAGGGAGTCTTGGTCATCTTGCCTAGTAGCCATGACTCGCATGTCTCATATGATTCAAAATCAAATGAGTCCAGCAAACCGTCTTTATGGAGCTTGGATAAACGTTTGTCATTTATATGATCTAAGCGACAATGTCAGAGATAGGTTTGGTTCAACTCATTTGACTTGAACCTTTTGGTACTTATGTTATAGATGGGGTTCTCTAAGTCTAGAATATAGAGTCCGTTCATCAGAGGCACTACAATAGAACATATCGTTTAAATAGACGGAACAACATTTGTTCTTTATTATAAACGAAAAACCTTTCTTGTCTAAACAAGAAACTGAAATAATGTTCTTAGTTAGAGCAGGCACATAACAATATTCCTCTAATTCTAGTACAAGCCCAGAGGGCAGAGATAGATAGTAAGTTCCTACAGCAACAGCAGCAACCCGTGCTCCATTGCCTACTCCTAGGTCCACCTCGCCCTTCATCAATGCCCTGCTATTTCTCAGCGCCTGCACATTAGTACAAATGTGAGAAGCACATCTGGTATCCAATACTCACGATGCAGAAATAGATAGATTGGCTTCTATAATATATATACCTGAAGTAGAAGTCTCACTTCTCTTCTTCTTGAGATCTTCTAGATATACTTTGCAGTTCCTCTTCCAGTGCCCGGTCTGATCGTAGTGGAAGCAGGTAGCATCCTTGGCAACCCCTCCTTTAGGTTTCAGTGCCTTGACTTTGCCCTAGGCTTGGGACTTTCCCTTACCTTTAGGCTTACCCTTGCTTTTATGCTTTTGCACCATCAAAATGGAGTTGGGCTTTACCTTCTTAAGGTTTAGCTCAACAGTTCTCAACATGCTTAGCAGCTCGGGCAGTGGCTTGTCAATTTCGTTCATGTTGTAATTCATGACAAATTGACTGTAGCTCTCTAGCAAGGATTGCAAGATCAAGTCTGTGGTGAGCTCTTGGCCAAGTGGGAATCCCAACCTCTGTAGGTTCTCTATGTACCCAATCATCTTGAGCATATATGGTCCTACGAGAGTCCCATCTTGCATCTTGCACTGAAACAGTGCCTTGGAGATCTCGAATCTCTCGTGCCTTGCTTGTCCTTGATATAGTTGACGAAGATGTTTAACCATATCATAAGCTGACATCAACTCATGTTGCTTCTGAAGCTCAGAGTTCATGGTTGCGAGCATGAGGCGTGACACATCTAATGCATCATCTTGATGCTTCTTGTAAGCATCTCAGTCAGCTCGTGTGGCAGTGGCAGGAGGTGCCTCCGGAATGGGCTGCTCCAGGATGTACAGTTTTCTCTCTTGAGTGAGAATAATTCTCAGATTTCTGTACCAGTCCAGGAAATTAGCTCCATTGAGCTTGTCCTTGTCAAGGACAGAACACAGGGAGAAGGTGTTCATGTTTGTCGACATGGCAATCTACAACAAAACTAATGCAGAAAATAGATATCATATTCCAAATAGCATTTAATTAGGCCTTTAATTAAATGATGCTCTCACTGAATTATAGAACCTTTTATAGAATCAAGTCATGGATGTGGTCAAACCACACTTACTAGATTCTTCCAACTAGCTATAATTTTTATGGGACAAGATCCACATCATACTACGCATTGAGTTAGCTTTGGATAAATAGCCCAAGACTTAGTATGATCGGTAGGTAACTAATTACTAATTACTAATTATATCTCTATGCAACTCTTGTTTATAGGATCAAGATCCTCACTTATATTAAAACTTGAGTTAGCTTTGGCTAAATAGCCCAAAATTTAATATAAATGTAATTTTGTCCTAACTTCCAACCATTGAAAAATGCCTATAGTTATACCCAATCCAATTGAGTTAACTAGTTATACTCAATTTAATTAAGTTTGTACTCACCCAAGCTTTGATAGGCGGGACCAAGATTGTCCCTCTGCACCCTACCAAGATAATATGCGTTGCTCTGCTTTGGAAGATTCAACAACAACAAATGATCGAGGTAGTGATGGGTATCAAAACTTGGTAGGCATTTTGAGTTGATTTGATTAAGATCTAATCTAATCGTTAATATGTATCATATATGCATCAAGGCACTAATTATCCTACACAAGCATGCATCACATACACACAAGCAATGAATAATTAAATTTTGATTAGGTCATGGCCCTACTACGATCTTCTCAAGTCAATGAGAAGATCGGACGGTCAACCTAGTGTCAACAACTTCTTCAAGCTCCTACCTTTGATCGCCATGTGTTGCTCGCACCCTCCTCGTCGTTCCTTCTCGAGTGGACCTTCCACCACTCCATTTTTGTACATTACAAATATGAAACTCGAGTTACATTCGAGTCAAAAACTATTTTACAATAGGAATATAAAAGGAGAGGTACGACGCGCAGGTCGCATATAACAAATACAACACGCACAACACACAAAAATGGCGCGCAAGCCATATTATGAATTACAACACACTTTGTCCAATCAAATTGGGGTTTTGGGCCATGACCATCACAAAATCATACATAATTCTAAATTATGTATTTTACATAAATTTCTATAATTTTACTACTATTTTTACATTTTTATGAGTTACAATTTCCCGGCGGTCCCGTTTAGCGATTTTCAGGCGCGATCGTGGGACAATACCCCTTGCGGGGTTAGGGGCAGCGCCCCTACTCATGAAATGAGTATCACGAGTGTCCGACTATGATCTAACATCTCCTTAAGTCACTGTCCCAAAACAATTTGGGTGAGAACTTGTCGTTTCAGAAAAATTTTCTCGATAGTCGAAGCCTACAAGTGTCCTAGCACTCGTTGCTTCGCCTCTACGAGAAAAATACTCATAAAAACCATAAAAATCATAAACTTACAGAAACTTACAGATCTGTAATTTTTTATAAAAATTAAAATAAAAACAAGTACATGCTTCGCACGCGGCTCTGATACCACTGTTAGAACTTTCGAGCCGTAAAAACCGCTTTTTGCGTTGCGGAAACCCCGAAGTTCTTAGCTATTGGATCCGTGCGAAGATAAAAATTTTCATGTACTTAGTTTTTCTACTCTAGATCTACTTTAGATCTACATGACAAGGGATATACCTTTGAAGCGAAGCCCTTCGTAAATCCCGCTCGTCCAAGGTTCTTCGGATCTCGAGTGTGTTCAAGCGGACACACCTCTAGAAGTATCCACACGAACAAGAGATGGAGAGAACAAACTAAGAGTGTGCTAGCACCCTTAGAAGTCACTGTAGGACCGTTGGGCCGGTTAGAAGGGGGGGTTGAATAGCCCTGAATAAAATACAACCCTTTCTCGAACAATTAAGCTAACACTTGAAAAATAGATTAAGCAGAAAATAAGGCATAAAAACGAGGCACCGGATTTGACTTGGTTATAACCGGGGAGGTTGTTAATCCAAGGAAGATGGTTGCACTAAGAACTCCTTCAGGCGGAGAAGCCTCGTTTACAGCAGTGTAGGCACAAAAAGAAATAAGCTAATCAAAGCAATGGAAGCACACAAGTGTTGTTGCAATTTCTGAATTGATGAAAAGCTTCTGGACCAAGGCTATATTTATAGCCTTGGTCGGGGTGCCTGGAAGGGGTTCCGGGCGCCCTAGGGGGGATAAAACTTTATCCCCAACGTTCAGATCGCGTAAATCATGATCCTGGTCAAAATCAGGGTCCGGGCACCCCGGGCTGCTCCGGGCGCCCCGGACTGTTCCGGGCGCCCCGGACTGTTCTGGGCGCCCCGGAGCCCAAAGTCAACCAATGTTGACTTTTTCATCCGGGGACCACTGCTCCGGTTTGGTTCGGCTCGGTCCGGGTCTTCTACTCCGGATCCGCTTGCTTGGGTGATCTCTGCCATTCGGAAAAGGGCTCACCTGAACCCAACTTCCGGTCTTCTCGAGCGAGCTTCCCTCCGGCTTCTCGTCCCTCGGAATCGCTGCGTGTTTCCTTCTCGTCCGCCGGCGTACTCATCCGCAGTCTTCGTCCCTCGGTGTCGTCCTTCTCGCTAGCTGCGTCTCTTGCTCCCGAGCAATCTTCCGCTCCAGCTTTCGTCCCTCGGAACCACCGCACGCTTCCTTCTCGTCCGCCGTCCTTCTCGCTAGCTGCGTCTTCCGCTCGACTACCTGTGTTCCTAAGCTCCTGCACACTTAGACACAAGGTTAAAACACACAGGACCTACCTTAACTTGTTGATCACACCAAAACAACCTTGGGGTTCCAACAATCTCCCCCTTTTTGGTGTGATCAACCCAAGTTAAGCTAGGGTTAAAATAGACATAAAATAGAATTAAGTAAATTAACTTAATTTGTAATTTAAGTGCAAAACGATAGAAGAAAAATTAAATCTATCTACCTCCCCCTAGACTTATACTTTCCCTTCTCCCCCTTTGATCACAAAAAAATGGGGTTCCAAGAAAAATAATCTAAAGGTTAAAGACTTAAAAAATATTTCTAGAAAGGTTTTAAGTTTTTAAGAAATTTTTTAAAAAATTTCTAAGTTTCAGAAAAAAAATTTTAACTTAGGAGAAAATGATTTGATAATTTTTCTAAAAAAAATCCTAAGTAACAAAATTAAAAAAAAAATTCTAACTTAAATTTTTGAGAATTTTTAAGCGCAGTTTTTTAAAGCAAATGACTTAAAAAAAAATAAATAAATTTCAAAAATGTTTTGAATAACCTTTTTAAAGCACTAATTAATGCTTCATTAGTAAGTTAATTAAACATTTATTTCAATATTTTGGCTTCCAGGTTGTGGCGAGGCACTAGGCCTTCTTGGTTATTGGAGCAACAACCACTTCCTTGACAAAACCTCATAAAGAAATTCTTTGTTTAATTTTCTCACTTAAAGCGCTAATTTTAATTTTAAAATTTAGTTTAAGCATGATTTAGGAACCCAATATAGGTTCCAACTTACTGGATTAACCAAAAAATTTTTGGGGACATTTTTTCTTGAAATGTTCCTAATTTGTCCCGGGTGATATTAAAGTACCAATTTAAATTATTAAATCTTCTAACATTGGTTTTAGATGAACATGCATAATTTTTTAAGTTATCTATTTGAATTTTCAAATTTTGATTTTCTAATTCCAATTTTTTATTTTTTAATTTTAATTTATCTAATTCTTCTAAGGGACAAGACTTAGCTAGAATTACTTTTAAATTTTTATTTTCACTTTCTAATTTGCAGCAGTCTTTTGTTAAAAGTTTAACAAACTTAAACATTTTATCGGGAGGAAGAGATCGTACCTGACTTACCTTTTCGATCTCGTTGTCCGTTTCTCCCCCTGAACTGCTGCTTTCTTCCGACGTGTCTCCCCTTTCATCGATGCTCTCGATGCTCATTTCAGAAGAGCTTAAATCGCAGTCGTCGTCTTGATGACTCGCCATCAGTGCGAGTCCGGAGAATGCTTCGACTTCCGATTCGGACGACGTATCGTCCCACGTCGCCTTCAGGGCCTTTCTTTTCTGGATAGGCTTCTTACCCTTCTCCTTGTCTTTGTTCTTCAGCTTGGGGCAGTTGTCTTTGACGTGCCCTTCTTCGTCGCAGTGGTAGCAGCGGATCGTCCTTTTCTTCTTCCCCTGCGGATGGTTAGTAGATCTAGATTTACAAAGTTTCTTGAATCTTCTTACCATCATTACCATTTCCTCGTCGTCGAGAGAGGATTCCGACTCAGGTTCGTCTCTCGAAGCTTTGAGGGCGACGTTGTTCTTGGGCTCCTTCATTCCTGCACATCTTGACTCATGGACTTCAAATGTTGAAAAAAATTCTTCTAATGAAATTTTTTCTAAGTCCTTAGAAATGTAAAAAGCATCTACTAGTGATGCCCATTTTGAATTTCTCGGAAATGAATTTAACGCGTACCTGAGCGAATCTCGGTTACTTACCTTTTCTCCGAGATTCGTGAGTCCGGTGATGATTTCTTTTATTCTTGAGTGCAGATGTGCGACTGTCTCGTCTTCCCCAAGTCGCAGGCTGGTGAGCTGATTGCGAAGCAGATCTCTTCTAGCGAGCTTGGCTTCGGACGTCCCTTCGTGCAGCTCAAGGAACTTCTCCCAAAGTTCCTTTGCGGAGTTGTATTTACCGATCCTGTTGACTTCTTGAGGCGGAAGAACGCTTAGCAGATGGTACTCTGCTTTGCTGTTCGCCACGAAGTCAGCCTGCTCCTTTTTTGTCCATTTATCTATTTCCTTGTCCTCTGGAGCTTCAAAGCCAAATTTCATTGTTAAAAATAATTCAATATCTGTTGTAAGAAATACCTGCATCAGTTTTTTCTAGGTAGCGAAGTCCCCTTCATATTTCGGTGGGTGGATGCTTGGTCCGGCCATCGCGTTGCTTCGTTCGGCGGTTAGTCCTCCTGAAGCGCTTCGGCTCTGATACCACTTGTAGGACCGTTGGGCTGGCTAGAAGGGGGGGTTGAATAGCCCTGAATAAAACACAACCCTTTCTCGAACAATTAAGCTAACACTTGAAAAATAGATTAAGCAGAAAATAAGACATAAAAACGAGGCACCGGATTTGACTTGGTTACAACCGGGGAGGTTGTTAATCCAAGGAAGATGGTTGCACTAAGAACTCCTTCAGGCGGAGAAGCCTCGTTTACAGCAGTGTAGGCACAAAAAGAAAGAAGATAATCAAAGCAATGGAAGCACACAAGTGTTGTTACAATTTCTGAATTTATGAAAAACTTCTGGACCAAGACTATATTTATAGCCTTGGTCGGGGCGCCTGGAAGGGGTTCCGGGCGCCCTGGGGGGGATAAAACTTTATCCCCAACGTTCAGATCGCGTAAATCGCGATCCTGGTCAAAATCAGGGTCCGGGCGCCCCGGACTGTTTCGGGCGCCCCGGAGCCCAAAGTCAACCAACGTTGACTTTTTCATCCGGGGACCACTGCTCCGGTTTGGTTCGGCTCGGTCCGGGTCTTCTACTCCGGATCCGCTTGATTGGGTGATCTCTGCCATCCGGAAAAAGGCTCACCCGAACCCAACTTCCGGTCTTCTCGAGCGAGCTTCCCTCCGGCTTCTCGTCCCTCGGAATTACTGCGTGTTTCCTTCTCGTCCGCCGGCGTACTCATCCGCAGTCTTCGTCCCTCGGACTCACCGCGTGCCGTCCTTCTGGCTAGCTGCGTCTCTTGCTCCCGGAGCAATCTTCCGCTCCAGCTTTCGTCCCTCGGAACCACCGCACGCTTCCTTCTCGTCCGCCGGTGTACTCTTCCGCAGCACCTCATCCCTCGGACTGCCGTCCTTCTCGCTAGCTGCGTCTTCCGCTCGACTACCTGTGTTCCTAAGCTCCTGCACACATAGACACAAGGTTAAAACACACAGGACCTACCTTAACTTGTTGATCACACCAAAACAACCTTGGGGTTCCAACAGTCACAGCAAGGATGAGAGGGAGATGGAAGAAGAGAGGAGGAAGATGATGAAGTGAATGAGCACACAAAAATTGCTAACTCTTGCACTCATGTGGCCGACCACACTAAGAGGTTATTATACCTCCATGTAATACCAAGAGTCATGACTCTTGGTATTCCTCATGAGGTGGCACACCCTTGATGTAGCCATGATGATGTGGAACACCATCATTGGCTGGCCCCATGCCATGTCACAAATGATGTGTCATTTGGTCAAGTCAAACTTGACCTTTCATCTTCCCTCTCAAGTCAAGTCAAACTTGACCTCTTATCTCCCATGGTTGATCAAATCCAACCATTGATTCAAGTCAATTTTGATTTAATGAATCTCTATTCATTGAATTAAATTGACTCGATGAATCATAATCTAAATTAGACTCATTGGACACATGAATCAAATTGAGTCCAACTCAATTAGTTTAATTTGGATTACTCTTAATCTGATTTGGTTCATCACATGAACCTAATCCTCTAGGTTTATTAAATGAACCTAATCTCCATCTAATTGCCCTTTGTGTGTGACCCTATAGGTTCTTGTAACGTTAGAAATGTTCCTAAACCCATTTAGAAACATAAGTAATGAGCGGTATCTAGCAACACATCATTACTACCCAAGTTACAAGAATGTTGAGATCCAACATCACCTTGTGACTACTAATTGTGACTCTCACAATATGTGACAATGTCCTTCTATCCTTGATATCTAGATTGATCAATTGAGGCATAGACCATGTCATCCTCTAATCAATCTATATCTTGAACTCCAAGTAGACTCACTCTAATCAAATGAGCTCAATATCTCATATTGACTCACTTGGGCATGGCCATGCACTTGTGGTCTCACTCTATCAAGAATCATGATGTCTCTCCCGTCATATAGGAGGGATAGATCCCATCTACATCACTCATATCCCTCCGCATAATTCGTTACATACCCAGTAATCACCTTTATAGTCCACCCAGTTACGGGTGACGTTTGACGAAACCAAAGTACATAACTCCTTATGTAGGGAACCATGGTGACTTCAGGTCCAAGGACTAATAGTCATACTAATAGTCACATGAGAAAGTATATAACACTCATAAAATGATCCATGATACTTTCTCATGGCGGGTCATTCAGTATACATTCTCCAATGCATACCCATGTGTCAACTTGATATCTCTATATCCATGACTTGTGAGATCAAGTCATCGAGTTGACCTACATGCTAGTCTTATTGCATTAACATTATCCCTGAATGTTAATACTTGACTTGGAATGATTAAGAGTAGTGTTCTCTATATCATCTCATTATCGATTCAACCAATCGATTGATATAGATGAGAACCTTCTACTCAAGGACGATATTATACTTAGTTATTTGACATCAATAAAAGTAAGTATAATAACCATAAAGAAATGTCTTTATAAACATATAAGAATATGATACATCAAGTCCATACAACAATCATCACATGATTGGCTCTTGGGCTCTAACTAACAATCCAAGGGGCCACTCTCCTCACTTATAGATACACTATAAAAAAACCCCTTCTCAGAGGTGGAAAAGTATCACACAATCTCAATGTTGGTGCAATATCCCTTGTGTCAAGTTGACCAGGTTGACTAAGTTTGAGTTGGGTCAAGCTTGAGTCTTGATGTTTGGATTTCGATGTTTGATAATATATGGAGATTGCAGGTGCAATCGTCCGATTGGGGAGATTGTTGGAGAAATTCTCCTTTGGTCAAGGTTTGACCAATCTGATGTGAAAAAGAGTCAAGTAGGTCAAGGTTGACTGAATACTTGACTGAACAAATCTTGGTGAGTGAAGCCAGGTGAAAGACCTAGTGAGTGAAGCTAGGTAGTTGAAAAATCTTGGTGAGTGAAGCCAGGTGAAAGACCTAGTGAGTGAAGCTAGGTAGTTGAAATATCCTGGTGAGTGAAGCCAGGTGAAAGACCTAGTGAGTAAAGCTAGGCAGATGAAAGACCTAGTGAGTGGAGCTAGGCAGTGGGACAAGCCTAGTGACTGAAGCTAGGTGAAAACCCTGGTGAGTGAAGCCAGGCAGATGGAAAGTCCTGGTGAGTGAATCTAGGCAGATAAAAAGTCATAGTGAGTGAAGCTAGGCATATGGAAAGACCTGGTGAGTGAATCCAGGCACGTGGAGATCCAGGTGGGTCAAGTTTGACCGGACACCTGATGTTGGGAAACCCAAGTAGGTTAAAGGATTAATCAGATACTTGGTACGAGGAAATCCAGATGGGTCAAAGGTGACTGGAGATCTGGTGAAAGTCTAAGTGGGTCATAGAGGACCGGACACTTGGCATGAGACGGTAAGTCTAAGTGGGTTATGGTTGACCGGACACTTGGCATGAGGAGAAAAGTCCAAGTGGGTCAAATGATTGACCGGACACTTGGTGAAGAAATCCCTGTAAGTCAAGGTTGACTGGATGCTAGGCATGAGGAGTTTCAACAGGTCACGGTTGACCGGATGTTGGAATTGGGGATCCTAGACTTGATTTAAGCAAGTCAAAGGGAGGTCAATCGATCAACCAATCAATTGGATCATAGTCCAATCAATCAGTCGATCGATTGGTTGTGTGGGCAAGTGAAGGCTGGCTCAATCGATCAGCCAATCAATTGGGAAGCGAAATTGCAACCACAGAGGAGCTCCTAATCGATCAATCGATCGATTGGGCATCGCCAATCAATCGGTCGATCGATTAGGGGGCTGGAAATTGCGCGCATCGCGATAAAGGTTGAATCGATCAGTTGATCGATTCAGTCCTTCTCCAGCAGAGTACAGAGGTTCTTTGAATCATCGACCGATTGATTCAAGCCTCCCCAATCGATTAGTCAATCGATTGAGATGTGACCGTTGTGAAGGAAGTGTCGAGTTTAAAGTCGTCTTCCTCGCAACGACTCCGTATCTCTCTATGCTCTCCTCTCTCACAATTCTCATAGGTTCTCGCCAAATTTTGAAGCTTCTTGGTGAAAAGTGTTGCTGCACTTCCAAGGTCAAGAGGCGTTCTACATAAGCAAGAAGAAAAGCAAGCTAGGGTTTTTTTATTGTAAATCTTGTAAGATTTGAGATTGTATTAGCTTGTATTTCTTTCTTCTTGTATATCTTTGTGTGTAAGTTTGTACAAGGCTTCTCCAACTTTGGTAGTTACCGAGAAGGAGTCATTTTATAGTGGATGAGTGAGTGAGGGAGAAATCCTTGGATTAGTCGCCTCTTCTTGAGATGGATACTAAGTAAATCCCTTGTGTTAGGGTTGTGCGAGTTGCTTGAGTGTTTTCCGTTGCAACAACATCATTAAAGCAAGCAACCAAAGCGCGATGAGCTATTCACCCCCCCTCTAGCATCAATCGACCCTAACAAGTGGTATCAGAGGAAAGTCACTCTTCACTGGAATCATCGTCGGAAAGGGGAACAAGCTAGAGGGAGAAGAAGTTGAGGCAAATTTCAACAATGTAAAAGACTTCAAATGGAATTCCAAGATGGACTTGGATATGACACAAGGGTGCATCCACCATTCACAATGACAAGCTTCGATTCTTGGAAATCAATAATAAAAAATTTCTTCATAATGGAGATAGAGCAATGGTTTACTTTAATGGAAGGTTTTGAAGCTCCAAATGATTCAAAGGGAAAAATTCTCAAGAAAAGAAAATGGAGTAAGGAGAAAATTCAAAGGTGCGAGGCGAATAACAAGGTAACCAAATTATTGGTTAATCTATTGACAAGCACAATCATTTCCAAAATTGGAGAATACAAGGATGCAAATGAACTATGAAGTAAATTGGCCAAGCTTCATGAAGAACCCTCCACTGCACCAAACCAAGAGAAATCCAAAGAGGGTGACTCATTGGAACAAGACCAAGAGGAAGAGGACTCCGAAGTTGAGATATGCTCAACTTTGGAAGAAGAAGTTCAAGAAGCTTCATCCTCACTAAAGTGCAACCAAAAGGGCAAAGAGGAAGCATACTCTTTGTTCAATGTGTAAGAGGATGAAGATGAAGAAGTCTCCACCTATAAGATTAAGGGGGAGCGTCATTCGTTGACACCGGATCAAGAAGAAGAAGAAACTTCCACCTCCGGGTCAAATGAAGAAGATGGTGCCACTTCCACAAATCAAGAAAAATTAAATGGAGGATCATGTGCCACCCCTACAAGCAAAGGTATAATAATTTCAATTGTTAATAATAAAAATCATATCATTTTCTTTGAGTGTAGGGAAAGAAGGCATTACAAAAGTAAGTGCCCTAAGTTGACCAATAAAAAGGGTCAAGTCGCACCAAAGGCTAAGAAGAAGCCTAAGGAGGTCGGCCCCGTGATAAAGAAGAGCAAGAAACACATTGTGTGCTTCTTGTGCAGTCAAAGAGGACATTATTGGAGTAAATGTCCTAAGGGGAAGAAATCGGCCAAAGTCAAAGGAGGAAGCACAAGTCAAGGGGGAGCTTCCAAGGTAGAATTCAAGGTATCATTCAATGAACCTATTCCTTTGACCCATGATAAAAAGCATGCTAGAAATAATTTATATCATTTTAATGCTATTTATCATGAAAATAGAAGGTGTGATAGAATTAAAGAAAAACATATGGCTTATCATGCTAAAACCACTCAGTCTAAGACTAGAAAAATAGATAACAAATTGGGCAATAACTCTAAGGACTTTAGATATAGGCCTAAAAACAAACATGTTCATAGGAATCAAGAAAAATCAAAATCTAAGGATTTAAGGTTGAAAAACCAAGCCTTGAGGTCAAGGCTTGATAAATTAGAAAAGACCTTAAAGAAAATGGAAAATATTTTTAAGGGTCAAAATGAGCAAAACCTAGGTTTAGATAAATAAGAGTCATCCTATGGTCATAGAGGTTTGGGATATAAACCTAAGGCTAAGAAAGATGTGGCTTCATACCATAGGGTTCCATATAGTTATGGAAAGCTTCATACCATAGGGTTCCATATAGTTATGGAACCAACCATAGGGTTCCATATAGTTATGGAATCAACCCTAGGTCTAGGGGTCAAGTCAAAGATACAAGGAAAGTTATCCCTAGAAGTATTTTTGCCAAGACCAATGTGACTAAGACTTCTAAGAAGTCAAAGAAAGTCACCAAGAAGGTCACAAGGAAAGCTATCCCTAGAGTTGACCTAGAGGAAGTGACCAAGGTTTCTAAGAAACCTAGAAAGGTTATTAGGAAGGTATCTAGGGAAGTCATCCCTAGTGAGTACCTAGAGCATCCAAGGAGCACCAATAGGTTTTGAGTTTTGAGGAGCATATTCTCTACACCCTAAATGGGTTTAGAGAGTGTCAACTCCAAATGGGAAGGGTGGTTAACCCAACCTTGATAAAGTTGACATTAGAAGGCACTTTCAAGGTTTTTGTTAACCTTTGAAAATGAAAAGGATAAATAGATTACTCTTTGGAAGAGTGAAATGTGTCAAAATTTGAGGAATTGGACTTAATTTTAATTGACACAAATAGGGAAAGGCAAAAGAAATGCCAAGTTGGGGTTTGACATTTTCTTGAGAAAATATGGGTAATGTAGGATTAGATTTTAATTTAGCAAGAATTAAGGATACTTAGATAGGTTATCTAGGTATATTTTATTTATGCTAATTGCCATGATTGTTTGCCCATCATATGCCATGACATCATATTTTACATTCATGCTTATTATGAAAAACTAACAAAAATATCATGTCATGTCATACATATATCATGTAGTAATAGTATATTTTCTTTTGAAAATTATTCTTTTTGAAACTAACTCATCATGCATTATTTTAATTTACTTGTAATTAAGGATAGTGACATTTACTAAGAAGTGATATCATAGGTGGATGCTCATAATTCCTAAAATGCCTAGATAGATATGCATGATCCCTAGTTTAGGGAAAAATCAAAATCTAAATCTCACAAAGACTATAAGGTGACTTGTACACGTTTTAGTGCACATTACATATAAGTGAGATGTTATGATGATGAACAAGATCCAAGATATTGATTTAGTGCATCTATTTGAGTTTTGATTTCATCAAAACACATATTATGTGTACTCCAATCATTGGGAAAGCTAATGTACAAGTCATGTGTATTGAGCCTAAAGAACATGGTTGGAAATTGATTTTGAAAATGATTTTAAAATATACTTTGGAAAACCTTGGTGAAGGCTATCTTTTGATAGTAATCATCATTGAAAAGTTAGACACAAACTTGGAAGAAACATTGAAATTTTCACAAGATTTCAAATTTATGTCAATCTTTGAAAATAAGGTGTATTTTCTTAGAAAACAATTTTTTTATGATAGTATATACCCTAAATAATGTCTACAAGAGATTTTATGATTTTTAGAATTTTATAAAATTTTTGGGGCATTTCTGAATTTCGCTAAAATTCACTTTCAAGAAATTAGAATTTCAATTGATCACCCGATCGATTGAGATAGGGTTTTCTTGCGTGCAGAGGCTTGCGGAATCGATTAGCCAATTGATTCACTAATGCTTGGATCGATCGGTCAATCGATTTAGAGGCATTTTACACGAACAGAACGTTGTGGAATCGATCAATGGATCGATTGAAACAGCTTCAATAGATCAGGCGATCGATTAAAATTATGCCAATCGATTGAGTCCCAACCCAATAAATTGAAAAGGCTAATTTTGGCTGGGAAAGCTTGATTTCAAGCGCTTTAAGCCATTTTTAGTCCCTTTAACCACTCATAACCCCTTGGAATATATTTATATACATTTAAGGATAGTTTTCATGATGAAAACAAGGAGAAATGATTAAGGACCACTAGATTGAAGTTTAGGATGAGGTTGGTTTCAATATTGAATCTATTAAATCTCAAAACTTCAAGTTTTTAGGTTTCCTAAAGGTTTAGGGATACCAAGTCATTGTTGGTGCAATGACAGAAGTTCGGAGCATGTCTTTAGGGGGAGTTAATCTTTAAGGATATGAAAATTATTTTTTTCAAACACCTTAGAAGGTGGTTAATCTTCTTTAGAGTAAATGCTCAAGGTTGAGTATTGAAAAACAATGGAAGATGGATATCTTCATTGTTGACTTGTTGATGCTCTAGGATGAGCATTATGAAGTGGTTTAATGCTCAAGGATGAGCATTGGCTACAATGAAAAGTATGGGGCCTTCATCGTTGGAATGATGGATGCTCTTGGATGAGCAGTGTGACGTGGTTTAATGCTCAAGGGTGAGTATTGGATATAGTGAAGGGTATGAGACCTTCATTGTAGTGTTGTGAACAATATGTGAGGTTGTGAACAACGTTGAGTAACTCTTCAGGGGAAGAGTTTTTGATGTGTGCCAATAGGGGGAGAATGTTGGGTTTAAGTTAGGCCTTTGCCCCTCTAGAAAAGTTTAGGGGAGAATGTAGGGTCTAAATTATGCCTTCATTATCCAAAGGGGGAGTTTGCCCTCTAGGAAAGGGAGAGAATGAAAGAAACTCTCATTCATGCATTGGCATGAAGGAAAAGTTGAGGCTATGAGATTAGCCTAACTTAAAGGTATTGTCAAATATCAAAAAAGGGGAGATTGTTAGTGCAATATCCCTTGGGTCAGGTTGACCAGGTTGACTAAGTTTGAGTTGGCTCAAACTTAAGTCTTGATGTTTGGGTTTCGATGTTTGACAATATATGGAGATGGTAGGAACAATCATCCGATTAGGAAGATTGTTGGAGCAATTCTCCTCTGGTCAAGGTTTGACCAGTCTGATGTGATGTGAAGAAGAGTCAAGTAGGTCAAGGTTGACTGGATAAATCTTGGTGAGTGAAGCCAAGTGAAAGACCTAGTGAGTGAAGCTAGGCAGGTGAAAGACCTAATGATTGAAGCTAGGCAGTGAGAAAATCCTAGTGAGTGAAGCAAGGTGAAAGCCCTAGTGAGTAAAGCCAGGCAGATGGAAAGTCCTAGTGAGTGAAGCTGAGCAGATGAAAAGTCCTAGTGAGTGAAGCTAGGCAGATGGAAAGACATGGTGAGTGAATCCAAGCACGTGGAGATCCAGGTGGGTCAAGGTTGACCGGACACCTGGTGTTGGGAAGCCTAGGTAGGTCAAAGGATTGACCAGATACTTGACACGAGGAAATCCAGATGGGTTAATGGTGACCGGACATCTAGTGGAAGTCCAAGTGGGTCATAGAGGACTGGACACTTGTCACGAGACGGTAAGTCCAAGTGGGTCAAGGTTGACCAGACACTTGGCATGAGGAGAAAAGTCTAAGTGGGTCAAATGATTGACCGGACACTTGGTGAAGAAGTCTCAACGAGTTAAGGTTGACTGGATGCTAGGCATGAGGAGTTCCAACAGGTCATAGTTGATCGGATGTTGGAATTGGGGTCCTAGACTTGATTTAAGCAAGTCAAAGGGAGGTCAATCGATCAACCAATTTATTGGATCGTAGTCTAATCGATTAGTCGATTGATTGGTTGTGTGCTCAAGTGAAGGCTGGCCCAATCGATTAGTCGATCGATTGGGAAGTAAAATCAAGATCACAGAGGAGCTCCCAATTGATCAGCCGATCGATTGGGCACTGTCAATCGATTGACCGATCGATTGGGGGGCTGAAAATTACACGCATCGCAATAAAGGCTGAATCGATCAGCTGATCGATTCAAGCCTTCTCTAGCAGAGCATAGAGACACTCTGAATCAATCGACCGATCAATTCAAGCCTCCCCAATCGATTGGGATGTGACCGTTGTGAAGGAAGTGTCGAGTTTAAAGCTGTCTTCTTCGCAGCGACTCCGTATCTATCTATGCTCTCCTCTCTCACGATTCTCACAGGTTCTCGCCAATTGTTGAAGCTTCTTGGTGAAAAGTGTTGCTGCACTTCCAAGGTCAAGAGGCGTTCCACATAAGCAAGAAGAAAAGCAAGCTAGGGTTTTTTATTGTAAATCTTGTAAGATTTGAGATTGTATTAGCTTGTATTTCTTTCTTCTTGTATATCTTTGTGTGTGAATTTGTACAAGGCTTCTCCGCCTTTGGTAGTTACTGAGAAGGAGTCATTTCATAGTGGATGAGTGAGTGAGGGCTGGATCATTGGATTAGTCACCTCTTCTTGAGGTGGATACCAAGTAAATCCCTTGTGTTAGCATTATGCGAGTTGCTTGAGTGTGTTCCGCTGCAACAACATCATTAAAGCAAGCAACCAAAGCACGATGAGCTATTCACCCCCCCCCTCCCCCCTCTAGCATCAATAGACTCTAACACTCAACACGAGAAATATAATTAGAGAATGAAACAAAGATACAACAAGAACAAGGAAGTAAATACAACAATGAAAAACCTTGCTCTTGATCTCTTATTGCTTTGGACTGCCTCTTGATGCTTGGAAAGTGCAGCAACACTTCCCTTCCAAAACCTCAAGAATTAGGAAAAATTGGCCAAGAAGAAGAGTCTATTTGAATCTCCACGAAATTCCTTTATCGCGCTGATTTAGGGCTCCCAATAGATTGATCTTATTTCAATCGATTACCACGTCAGATCAAATTCAATCCAACCATCCAAATCTTACAACAACTCTTTTCTGCTTCTCCCAATTGATCACCAAATCGATTCGCTTTCAGTTGAATCGATTACTTAATCGATTCAATGAGCTTCTGTTTTTGTGAGGTACCTCTAAATTGATCAGCCAATCAATCTGAGAGCTTTCTGTTCTCACAAAGAGAGCTTTTCAATCGATCAACCAATTGATTGATAGTTCCTCAATCGATAAACCAATTGGTCTAAGAACTTTCTGTTCTCGCAAAGAAGGCTTCTCCCAATAGATTACCCAATCAATTGGGAAAGGCTAATTGATTACTCAATTGATTCACCAAGCCTTTCGTGACAAACCTCTCAATTGATTGGGCAACTTCCCAATCGATTGGCTTAGAGCCAATCGATTGCTTAACCCTAGCTCATTTATCTGAGTCTAGGGTTTCCTTAGCCCAACATTTGATCAATCGTGACCTATTGGGACTTCCTCACTAAGTGCCCGGTCAACTCTTGATTAATTTGGACTTTCCCTTGCCTAGTTCTCAACTAGTACTTTTCTCGTGTCAAGTGTTTAACTCTCAGCTAACCCACCTTGGACTTAATCTAGTTCCCAACTAGGTTTGCCTAGTCACACTAGGACTTCACTTATGTTAAGTGTGTAGTTCCCAGCTAAACCACCTTAGACTTAATCTAGTTCCCAACTAAGTTTGCTTAGTTCCACTAGGACTTCACTTGTGCCAAGTGTTTAGCTCCTAGCTAACCCACCTTAGACTTAACCTAGTTTCTAACTAGGTTTGCCTAGTCCCACTAACACTTTACTTATGCCAAGTGCTTAACTCTCAATTAACCCACCTTGGACTTAACTTTGTTCCCAACTAGGTTTGCCTAGTTCCACTAGGACTTCTATTTTCCTAACCGCAATTAAACTTCCATTGTCTAGCCCCACTAGAACTTTCATACCAAGTATTCGATCCTCCTTGATCTACTTGGATTTTCCTCTTGCCAATCTTTCTGTTAGACTTCCCCCTGCCTAACCTCCAATTAGGACTTTGCCAGCCAAGTCTCTAGTCAATCTTGACCTACTTGACTTCTGATTCACACATATTATCTAAAGATCATAACTCAAGCTCAAGTTGATTTGATCTTGGTCAACTTGGTCAGCCTTGACCCAAAGAAGATTGCACTGACATATTCCTCTCATAACAGCTTATCTATACAACATTCCATTTCTCGTCCTTCAAATGCACTGAACCTTTCGACATACTTCTCATGCTTCATTCTCATTTCATCGATACTAAGTTTCTTGTTCCTCATATGCACTGAAACTATTGATTCCCTTTTCATGTTATCCTTCCTGTATGCTTGTGTCTTTCTAATATAGATATGTCTGTCTCCGATACTCCTTATCCTTTGATCTCTTTGGTGTCTCATACCACCATTCGTCATACTTGAATGAAGCTTGAGTCATTGAGTGATGTATTTCTAAGATCCTGTATACTAGACATAGACATTAAATTATATCGCAATGCCTAACTTAATTTTTTTCACTCAAATATCAAAAATATGATCAAACCATTCAAGTACTAACAAAAATAAAGATAGTCTGATGCACAAAGCTCTCATTAATATGAGTCTTGAAAAAAGATTAGACCACATTGAGTCTATTATACACAATCTTATTTTATATTATAAAATGTTGTTTCTATAATTTGAATATGTGATTAATGTTGGTTTAAGGCTAATGCCTAAGATTCTAATTTTTTATTTTTTAATATTTTAATATTATTTATATTTATTTTTTTAAATGTCCATTTTAATTTTAGATATATTTTTTTAATTTGTTGTAGATTTCTACGTTTAATTAGGGACTCTAATTTTAGATTTTTTTTAAAATTTTTTTATTAGTGAACAAATTTAATATTCACCAAATATTAATATTAATGAAAAAATAATAGTAATTTAGAATAAGATGAATCAATAGATTAGAAAGATATAAAATTTGATAATATTGATAAAATTATTATTCAATATATATATATATATATATATATATGATCCAACATAATGGAAAAATATAAATATTATAGATTTATTTGTTGAAAAATGTCCAACTAAAAAAACCAATTTATGTTTTCCAAATGATGAAAATTTTAAACATTTTTGACTATTTATTACATTGGAAAATTATCAAATGGAGAAATACATGAGAGGAGATGGCTAATATATTCAAAAAAATAATTAAAGTATTTTACTTATATTATAAATTATTTAATCAAAATTAAATTATAATTCAATTAACAAACAAAGGATTTGGAGATTAGAAAAGTCTTAGTACCAAGCTTATAAGTCATGAAACAAATAGTAGTGAACCTATTATAAATATGATTATTTGGTTCCATGTTGAAAAGAGATTATTTAAAAATAAAACTATTTTCAAAATTTACAAGGAAAGATAAACTAGAAAAAAAAGTATTGGAAGAATATATTAATAAGAATTATTGCTATAGTCAATGGAATTTTTTTAGACTTAATTGAAATAATTACATAATTTGATCTTATGTTGCAAGAACATCTTAAATTGTATTCAAAATAGCAAAATTTATAATCATTGTATCTTGGCTATAATATACAAAATGAGTTAATAAATATATTAGAATTAGAAATAAAAAGTATTATAATTTAAAAAATAAAATAAGCAAAATACTTCTCAGTTATATTTTACTGTACCAGATATATAAGTCATCAAAAACAAATATATCTTATATTTTAATCTTTTTAATATGCATATTAATATAATGCAAGAATTTGAACTTATAAGAAGATAAAGATATGATAATGGGTCTAACATGAAAGATAAATAACAAGGTAAATAAAAGAAATTGTTAGATATAAATTCTAGGCTATACATCATGTGGTTGATATACTCTTAGGGGGCGTTTGGTTTTAGGGAATAAGAATGAGGAATGAGAATAGCAATCATTGATTGTCATTGTTAATGTTTGGATTACATGAATAGAAATACAAATAAGGGAATGAATTCTTATAATTGGGTAATGACTCATTCTCATGCCCCTACTCAATGAGTCATTACGCTATTTTCAACAATCAAAATATTCTCTTATTCCAAAAATACTCTTCACCTAAAACTAAAATTTCCCCTCTTAATATCAAATATTAAAATATATTTATTTAATTTTTCTTTCATATCACTTTCTCTCTCCTTGTTCTCTCTCATCATATTTTCTCCCCTTATTTTATCATACACTTTCTCACTCCTCAATCTCTTCTATCACACTCTCTTCTTTTTTTTCTCATCACACTTTCTCTCTCATCATACTTTCTCTCCCCTCAATCTCTCCCATCACACTCTCTTTTCTCTTTTTTTCTCATTGCAGTTTCTCCCTCAACACGCTTTCTCTCTCATCACACTTTCTCTCTCCTCAATCTCTCCTATCACACTCTCCCACTTTTTTCTTAACACACTTTCTCTCTCATCATGCTTTCTCTCTCATCATACTTTCTCTCTCATCAATATCTCTCATCACACTCGCTTCCTTTTTTTCTCATTACACTTTCTCTCATCACATTTTCTCTCTCATTATACTTTCTCTCTCCTCAATCTTTCCCATCAGACTCTCTCTCCTCATTTTTTTCTCATTACACTTTCTCTCTTTTCATCCTCTCCCATCATACTTTCTCTCTCATCATATTTTCTCTCTCATCATGCTCTCTCCCATTACACTCGCTTTCCTCATTTTTTCTCATCACACTTTCCCTCTCTTCATTCTTTCCCATCACACTTTCTCTCTCATCATTCTCTCTCATCATATTTTTCTCCCACATCTAATTTTTTCTCTTATTTTCCTTTAAGGGTAAAAAAGAAAATTTTACTTTATTCCGATAGGAAATATTCAATTAACCAAACATTACTTTTAAGAGTGATATCCATACTCATATCCATACACATTCCACAATACTATGATTCCCATTCAGATTTCTATTCTTAAGAAAGAACCAAACACCCCCTTAATTTAGTACTTTATGTTATGACTTATTTTTGTTCTAATGCTATAATATTTTTTTGGTATGATATAATATATATAGTCATTATTTTGCAAGACTATGTTTTAATTTAACTCTTAAACCATTGTAAAGTTATTTTGAAAGTGTTAAAGTAATAAAATATCAAACTTTACAAATAAGTGATGCTTTATATAAACTTGTAGAAATTAGTGATGATCATAATTCAAAAGTGAAGCAATTTCTTTAGCAACATAGATTAAAAATTTTGAATTCGTATTAGGTATAGTTATTTGGTATGATATATTATTCATAGTTAATACTATTAGTAAATTATTACAATATAACGATATGAATATTGATATTGCATTAGATCAATTGAAAAACCTTTTTTTAATAATTATAGAGAAAATAAATTCACATTGTGATTTTGGCCAAAGAGATTGCAAATGAAATAAATATAAAACTAAAATTTCATGAAAAATATGCAATTATAAGAAACAAACAATTTGATGAAATGAAATTAATGAAGTGAAATTTTTACTTGTAAAATATTTTAAAATTAATTATTTTAATTATATTGTTGATCATGTCATTTCTTCATTTCAAAATATGTTTAAACAGTTTAAAATATACGAAGATACTTTTAATTTTTATATGGTATAAAAAAGTTAAAATTACTTGATGATGATTTTTTTAAAAAAAAATATTTGAATCTTAAAAACTTTTTAAAACATGGCATATATTGATAGTTTAGATTTATTTCATAATTAAAAGGTTTTTAAAAATAATAAATCCAAATTAAAAACAACAATACTAAACCTTATAAAAATTAAATTATTTTCTCAAGAATAACTTATAGAATATTATTAACAATAGCTATTAAGCATAGGAAGAAGCTTTCAAAAATAAAATTATTAAAGCCTTATTGATATTAATAATAATGTCTCAAGAAAGATTAAATAATTTAATAATTCTCTCCATTAAAAAAGATTTATTATCAAAACTTAAATATAAAATTTTAATTAAAAATTTTGCATCTCAAATATTAAAAAACTAAATTTTATATAAAATCTAATTTTTAAAATTAATATTTAAAAATTAGGATAGAGTTAAAAAAAGAAAAGCAAGCTAAAGTTTAGCTTATAGCTAGCTTCACGTTTTGGCGTATCTATCAACATGCATGGAAAAGACAACAATGTTAATGCAAAGATTGAGGTGGTTTCGTTTGATTGTTTGTTGAGCTAAACTTAGGAAATGGACAGCTACCTACTCCCTTTCGATGCATGCTTCTGTTACTTACCCACCCATCAATTAACATTCATGCATCTGTACGTAGATATTTTGACATTTTTTAGTATGTTTTAACAGTTTGTTGTGTGGTATGGTTTCTTCTCTGTTCTATCAAAAGTTGCTTAGCTTTGCAAGTATTTGATATCTGTGTTATCACGTGTCGTGAGCCAAAACTGTAATTTTTTAAAATATAATTTGATTATTTTTAATGTTCATTTTTTACATGTACGTAGACGCCTAGCTCTATCCACCAAGGGATGAATTAGGGTTCATGAGGAGGGCAATGAATGCCATGATGGCTAAAGAGTACTGTTAGGTAGCAAAAGGATGGAAGAGCTTTTGTTGTCAAGGAACATGGAAGGCTGCGTTTGCATGTGCCGATCCGTTCCATTAAAGAAAAATGGTGGTCCACGAGCAGCACTAATTAATGTCTTTCTTATCTCTGAATTATTTTCTCAGTGAATTGAAGTGGCTTCTTGAGCTCATTCTTTCTGCATCTTACACAAGCAATAACACAACTGTTGCATCTTCGAATTTGGATTTATTGGACAGTGTTTTCCAGCAATTGACAATACTTTACATAAAAGACTAATGTATATTAATGAAATAAAAGAATTCATTTGTGAAATATTTTTTAATTAGTTTTGATAATTCATCATGTTTTTGTAATCTCTTTGATGGATTATTGAGAAGGCTATTTATGAGAGGAGAAGTAGAGTGCCACTTATTGTTAGTAATACTTTTTATCTTAAAAAAGAAAAGGTAATTATTAGTGTAATAATATAATTAAAGATCAAGTACATAAGTAGGGAAGGAAGAGGGGAAAAGATGAAGTTAGGAAAGGAACGACCTCAAAAAATGAGGGTCTTAATAGCCACCAAAAAAACCCTATCCAAAATAGGGCATCACACCAACTCCCATCTAACTAAGAGCATGACAATAATAGCGACCTCCATAGTAAAACTACAAACATTAGCAATTACAAGGACATTATAAACAACTACACTAGGGATTCAAAATGAAGCTACTAGTAGATGACGGTACAATAGTTACTTCCTCCAATAGATAACCAAAGGATCTAAAGTTTGAGTCTTAGCTACGATACATTGCACGTTTTGATGAGTCTCAATGAGCGCTTTTTGATTTATTTCATGGCCGATGGAAAATATTATGTCCAAAAGAATTCATGAAGGACTACCATTACTCTTATGGCCCGAGCTTCCTTGTAAGTATCCAGTCACTCTTGATTTGTTCCGGACCTCCCTGCAGTTTTGCTTTTGAACTTTATTCAAAAGGTCTTATACCAATGGAGATATTTTCATCCTTTTAAATCCATGATCTTTTCAATAGAAAATTTCTGTAGAACCAGATCGATCACCTTTAGAATTAGTCAATTACAAGAGCCGAATAAAAAAAATTTAAAAAAATGAAGCTACTAAATTGAGCAACACATTGAGATCAAAGGGTTAGCGTAGCAAAAATGAGATGAGAGAAATAACAGAGCATGAGAATATTGTGTGTAATGGAGTCATTTATCGTGAGATCCTATTGTTGGCAGCCCTTGCTGGTTTTTCTATGTGTCTCATACATTTCTAGTTATATTGTTGGTTTCTACTATGATGTTCATCTAGAAAGAGAAGGTAGTTGTATTTAGTTGGCTCTTGAATAGAATTGGCAATAGCACAGAGTAAGTCAAATCATTTTGGAGTTGAATATACATCATTTGTGGATTTTGCTAGCTAATGGTCAAATACATGGATCCTGTTCGAAACGGGAGATGGCGGCAAACTAGGTATGTAACTAGGAAGTTGACGAAGCGAAGACTCCACGTAAGCTTATAACACAAAATCGTTAGTGCCGGACTGAGAAGAAGTTTCCGGCGATGATTCTTCGACGCTCAAATCAGTTTTTGGTGAGTAGAGAAATGAAGAAATGTAGCAAGAGCATGTAATAAACGAAGTTGCGTATACCTCTCTTGTAGATGGGAATCCCCCCTTTTACAGCGGCACTGTAGTATTTGTACACATATCTCAAAGCATAAGCACGTTTCTCTAGGTAGCCTAGGAAAAGACAAGTTAAAAAAGTGTCTATGACATTCTGGAAGCTTCTAAAGTACGATTTACCTACTGGACATGTCCTGCTTTCAGTGATACAAACTCCCAAAAGGATATGCTAAGATATTTGGTGTAGCCACGCGTGGCTAACCAGAGTTCGTCTGACCATCCTGGCCGCGCTCGACAGTGTCCCTCGGGCCTGTCGGCTCGTCATTCTTCTTGCTTCATGACTGTCATTTATTATCTCCGTATGACTGGATGTGAAGCCCGACCAGCAAGATTAGTTGCTGCTTAACTTTTTCTATGATTAAAAAGGCTATCTTGACCTGGCCAGGAAGTTTGTACAATCCGCTCGGCTATACTCGGTCCGTTCGGCCATACTCAATTCACTCAACCATGCTAAGTCACCCTGGTTGACCTTATCTCCCATATCAAACGATTTTCCTTACTTTAACCTCTTTTTAGTGCGACTTCTCGTCATTACCGGATCATACACTATGCGACTTTCATAATGAAAAATATTACAAAGATTCATCTTACTACGATCCACAAGTGAATTTTTCTCTCACTCCACCTGCCATGTTGGTTAAGGAAGGTTATAATATGATTTATCTCATCCGTGTTGGTTCTCGGACGGGTTGAAGGGGGCACTGGAGGCGAGCATATTCACCTTTTATTATCATAAAGAAGGCTATAATATGCCTCCTAAATATGAGAATGCATAAGATATACTCTAAATTTATCGGATAAACAAATGGATATAGAGGAAACCCTACTAACGCTTGAATTTTTTTTTAAAAAAAAACTATGATATCACCTTAAAAAAAAACAGGAAGTTCATGATAACATCATGTTCCTTCGAGAAAAGATTAGTATTATATACCCAAAGCTCAAAAAGGCTAGATTTTTCTTGTGATCCTCTTCCAATGAGTAATATTATCCAGGAATATTTTCTTGATGATGAAATAATTTCTCAAGTGATACTATATAAAAAAATTGCTATCTCTATCCGTAATATAAGACAACTTTGTAATTGAATACAACCTGTCACAAACAAAACCCTCAAAATGTAAGGGCTTCTATAGTATCAAAGGCTATAGAATATGCAGAATTCTGTAGTATCAAAGGCTATAGCTACACTCTATAACTACACAAGATGTCTTAGCACAGAGGTTCTCATTGCAACTAAAACATAAAATGAAAATATAACACTATGTAATAACATTGTGATACATTATATAAAGATGGGCCCCGATAAGGTCAGATAGTCCAAAGTCAAAGGGACGTGACAGTCAAGAGCAGTCAATAGTCAAGAGGACGTGATAGTCAAAAGTTAAAAGGACGTGACAGTCAACAGTCAAGAGAAAAAGAGAGTTAGACTACCTCATATCGTCAGACGTACAATTCTTGGTCGAGCACAGGTAGGGCAGATCCCCCAGATCTGAGACATAAGATAGAGCTTGTGCTCTTCCTGATGTGTCCCCAACTTATCAAACTTCCCCAGCTCGGGCCGTGTAACTAGGCCTGGTACTTTCCCTAAATAACTCCCGGCCGACCCTTTGGCGATCAAGGCGTGAAAGATGAGTTCCTCGCCACAGCTCATTCTCCTCATCAAAGACTCAAGTCGGGTAGTACATTTGAGCGATTAGCCTGAGTTGTCTATAGCTACACCCGGGCGGGGCAGAAAGCTCTAAGCGACAACAATGTTAGGGAATCGTAACCTCCTATCAGAGAATAACTGTTATATGTCAGGGAATATTCTAGTGGTCTGCTATCATCTACGAATGGAACCTTCCTTCCACCAATAGAAGGTCCCCGTACATCTTCTCTCACCCGATAGGCTCTAACACCCGACATTCTCTGACAACATGCAGGCTCTGAAGGTACTCAGCGTCATATAAAAAGGGAAATCCTCTTCCTTAACCAGGTGCGCGTGCATTCACACTCGTCTTCTGCAGTTCTTTTTTTCCTTTATACACTGTTCTTCCGGGGAAAAATACTTGACTTGAGCGTCCGAGGACTTGCGCCGGGGACTTTTTCCCTGATTTCTGGTCTCTAACGCTCTGTGTGCTTGTTTAGTGCGCGCACAGCCTAAGTATCGCTGGTTTCGTCACCACTGTCCTTGAGTTCCACGTGGGGGTTCATTCTTCCAGGGCACATGTGCTAGTTGTGTCAAAGTCGTATTTTCATCAACACCAGCGTTATCTCTACTGATCTTCATCTGACTCAGATTCCGAACATGATCGAGTTGTTTTATCTTATGTAAAGAATATTACAATTACTCATCAGCCACTTCATCCAAGGGGGTTTGTCAATTGAGGTTCTGGTAGAAATAGAAATGTTTGCTGATGATTTTGTTTCCTCTCAGACTTGTTCCAGAGTTCAGCAATGGACGCCGAGATTCTTACTCTCCCAGACAGGTTTGCATCCTGCAGTACTTGGCCGTAGGTTTCGGTTACCGTTCCGGATTTAAGAGACAAACACTTGCAACTTGGAAGGCAGGCACACTCTCTTTTAATTCTTAATCTTCTTCCTCCTCCTCTGCTGCCTCTACTTACATGAGGACATGACTGCAACGCCATGAAATCCGACATGGCGCAAGAGGAAGACGAGCCATCAGGCGCTGTGCTGGACCAACCTCAAGAAATCAGCTTTCGCAGAGCGTTACTTGACCGCATCAGTCCACTCATCTCCTCCACCTACACCCTGCGTCCCTTCCCCTCCAAATGGCAAGTCATCCGCCACAAGCTCGAGCAACTCCGCTCCTACCTCGCGGCAGCCGGCGACTCCCCCTCCGACTCCCAGCTCATGGAGTTACTGCAGTCGGTAACTTACACCGCCGCCGAAGCGCAGGCGCTGGCCTCCAGGTGCGCCGACGAATCCTACACAGGGGGGAAGCTCCTACTCCGGAGCAACCTCGACGTGGTCTCCGCAAAGCTGGATTTTCACCTGAAGCGCCTCGAGGAGTTCTACGCCGCTGGGATTCTGACCCTCGCCCGGGCTATCGTCGTGTCGCGCCCGCCTGCCGGAGCCAGCCGAGAGGACATGCGGTTTTATGTGAAGGATCTTGTGTCCAGGGTCAAGATTGGGGACTCCCAGTTGCGGCTCCGCGCCCTGGGCGCGCTCAACGAAGCTCTTCTCGAGGACGAGAAATACGCGCGGATTCTGTCCATGGAGGTAGCCAACGGCGTCGCTTCCCTGGTCACACTGCTCGAATCAGAGAGCAGAGACGTGCAAGAGGAGGCCGCACGGGCGGTCGACTCCGTGGCTCGTTTCGACTCGCACAAGGCCGCTCTCGTGACGGCCGGAGCAGTGGCGCCCCTGATCCGTCTCCTGGAGAAGCCAGGAACAAGCATGGAGGCCAAGGAGCGAGCGGCGCGCGCGCTGAAAAAACTGACGGAGAATTCGGACAACGCGTGGTCAGTCTCCGCTCATGGCGGCGTCCCGACGCTCCTCAGCATTTGCAGCGAAGAGTCAGGTACTAGCGAGCTAGTCCACGCGGCCTGCGGCGTTCTGCGGAGCCTCAGCGGCGTGGAGGAGATCAAGCGGTATATGGTGGAGAAGGGCGCGGTGGTGGTCTTTGTGAAGCTCGCCGGGGCGAGGGAAGAAGCCGCACAAGTCCAAGGCATAGAGCTTCTGCTGAGGGTCGCCTGCGACGACGAGCAGAGCACGGCGGTCAGAGAGGGCGTTCTCAGGGCGCTGGTTCGGGTGCTCGACACCGGCTCGCCCAAGGCGAAGGAGATGGCACTGCGGGCGATCGAGAACCTCTGCGCCGCGTCACCGAGCGTGGCAATGTTGGACCACTTGGTGGTCTCCGGCTTCCTCGACCGCGCTCTGCTCTTGCTACGGGGCGGCGAAGTGTGCGTCCAGGAGGCTGTGCTGAAGGCGGTGTCGCGCCTCGGGGGCATGTCGGAAGTCGTGAAGAAGGCAATGGGGGACTCGGGGTTCATCCCTGAGCTGGTGCGACTCCTCGAAGTACGGTCGCTCCAAGTGCGTGAGATGGCGGCGGAGACGCTCGCCGGCATGATATCGGTCCACAAGAACCGGAAACGGTTCGTGAAAGAGGAAGAGAACCTGAACCGGCTGCTCCGGCTGCTGAACCCAGAGGAGAAGTCGGCGACGAAGAAATTTCTGGTGGCGGCGCTCGTGATCCTGACGGACAGCACGAGCGTGCGGCGGAGGATTGCAGCATCGGGCTACATCAACCACTTGGAGAAGCTGGCGGAGACGGACGTGACGGACGCAAAGAAGGTCATCAAGAAGCTGTCGTCGGCCAACAGATTTAGGAGCTTGCTCACCGGAATTTGGAACTCATGATGCCTTCAATTCACCATTAGTTCCTGAGTTCTAACTCCTCTGGATCTTGCTAACTGGCTTCAACAAGAACCTGGCACAACCAACATTGGCTTTCTTTGTGTAATTTTTTTTCTTCATCTTCTAGTTAATAAAGATGCTTTCAGAGATCTTTCATAAATCTTTTTCCAATCTATCAAGTGAGTTTTGTTTAAAATTTTACACAATGTGGGATAGGGTTACTTATCATCAAGGCATGGCGAGAGGCTTTTAACATATTATAGGAAAAGATATTATAGGTTACTTAAGAATTTGCAAGGGTAAACTAAGGCCCAAGTGCTTTTAACATATTACAGGAAAAGATAGAGTGGGAAGGAATTCTTGGTGCCTTCTTAAAAGTTAAGTAGCCAACTCCCGTCCCGTGGAAAGAAACAAGATCCATAAAGGCTACTTTTCTCTAGAGATAGAGATGCATCCATCTAATTGCTAGCTAGTAGAGATTAATTAACAATATATATTTTTTTGTTCCTAGTTGAGAGTAGACCCGACCCCGGGCCGGGTCTGGCCCGGACCCGACCCGGGCCCGTAACCGGGTCAACGGGCCGGTTGCCCGTTGACCCGGTTCGCCGGGTCGAACCGGAACCGGCCCGGCAAGTTGCCGGGCCGGTTCAGCCGCAAAATTTTTTTTTTTTTTTAAGCGGCTTGAACCGGCGGTTCATAGCCGTTGGAACCGCCGGTTAACCGGCGGTTCGTAGCCGTTGGGAGGGTTTTTTGGGTATTTTTTTCAACGGTTAGGATCATTTGACCATTTTTTTATCAATGACTATGATTTAGTGTCCGTTACTATCAAAACTCTATAAATAGAGAGCTCATTTCATCATTTTTCACACACATCTTCTCTACTCTTAATCTCATTTTCGTATTCTCTAATCTCTACACGCTTTCGTTTTCAATTTTCAATTACAATGGAAGGAGGTCGCGGAGGTGCATCATCTCGAGCTCGGAAGGGAAAACAAATAATGAATCCGCGGGAGGAGGACCCCAACATTCAATCCACCGATGATGAGATCGAGCATCTTCCGAATCCGACACAGGAAGTACCGATGCAATTACTTCTAAGGTTCGGAAACTTCCTCCTCTAAAGTCTTCTATTTTTACTAAACATTTTGAGAAGGTCACTCTTCCGTCGGGAGAAATGCGTGCAAAATGTAAGCACTGCAATGCTTCCTACAAATTCCAAGCCGGCGGCGGCTATGGGTCGTTGAAACGACATGTAGAAACGAAGCACCCGACGGAATATGGACTCGACCGTTCTCAAACACAATTATCAAGATTTTCTTCAACTAGCGGTAGTACCGATTCCGGTTTATTTTTATATTCGGATAATAAATTAAGAGAATCATTAGCTAAATTTGTTTCCGTAGAACATCTTTCTTTTAGTTTTGGATCTAAATGCACATTTGAAGATTTTTGTAAAGAATCTCTTAATCCATGTGCTAAACGTGTTCCTAGGACTACACTTACTTGTACAATTAAAAAATTAGTAAAACAAGGAAAAAAGAATTTAATTGATGAATTTAGTAAATTAGATAATAAAGTTTCTTTATGTTCCGATATTTGGAGTGATCATTGGCAAACACATTCGTATATGGGTGTGACTTGCCATTGGATCGATAACTCTTGGAACCTCCAAAAAAGATTATTAGCTTATAGAGTTTTTGATGAATCACATAATGCCCATAATATCGCACAATTATTATGTTTAATTTTAGAAGAATATGGTTTAACTCATAAAATATTTTCAATATCATTAGATAATGCTAGTTCTAATACCGCTTGTATAGATGATCTAAAATTTGTTTGTCAACCTATTATTGGAGGTTTATTTTTTCATATTCGTTGTGTATGCCATGTTTTAAATTTATGTGTTCAGGATGGTTTAAAAATTTTAGAAAGTTATATTAAACCAATTAGAATTGCAATTTCTTATTTATGGTCTCATCCATCTATAATGAAACAATGAGGTAGGTTTTGTAAAATTAATGGAATGAGACCTAAAAAATTTCCACGTGATGTACCAACACGTTGGAATTCAACATACCAATTATTACAAGATTCATTTCAATATAAAAATTATTATGTTCATTTTTGCACAAAACACTAATACTAATATATATTTATTTTCACAACAATGGAATATTTGTAGTAGTATTTGTGAAATTTTAAAAGTATTTAATGATGCAACCGAACAACTTTCCGGTGTTTATTATCCCACTGCTCAATTAGTTTTAGAAAATTTTTCTAATATAGTATTAGTTTTAAATGAACATATTAATAATGAATCTTTATCTCCTTGCATCTTAGCTATGAAAACTAAATGGGAAAAATATTTTTATTTAATTCCTGAAATTTATTTAATTGCATTTGCTTTAGATCCTAGATTTAAATTAGAAGTTTTACAAGAAATGTTAACTTTATATTATGATACTTTAATTCCAATTAAAGATTCTTCTTCCCCTGATCCAGCTAATATTATATATAATGTTAGAATTTATTTATATGATATTTATAATCAATATTATGCAAAATATGGAACACAAATTAATATTTCTGAAATTCAACAAACTATACTAGTAGTAATTTAAAACTTACAAAAGCACAACTCTTATTAAAAGAACGGACAAAACATCCACGGGGATCCTCAAGTTCCACACAGGAACTTGAGAATTATTTTACGACTTCTTTTGATTTTAATGAAGCAGATAGCGAAAACTTCGATATCTTAAAGTGGTGGTCACAGAAGGCTCAAAGCTTTCCCGTTCTCTCCGTGATCGCAAAAGAAATTTTAGCTTGTCCAGTGTCAACTGTTGCTGTGGAGCAGACGTTCAGTGCCGGCGGCAACATATTAGATGAACGACGATCAACTTTGTCTCCTGACTCATTGGAAGCCCAAGCATTACTGGACGATTGGACCAGAGCGGAGAAAAGAATCCAAGGAATGCAACTTTCAGATGACGAAGTTGAAGATTTTGATACTGAAGGAACAAATACGACAGGAAATGGAAGTAAATGAAAATGTAAAAGGATAAAAATGTAAAAGAACTACGTGGGCTTTGATTCCCCTAAAGGGATACGTAGACAACTTAAATAAGTGCAAGCCCTTTTTTTAATAAATTTTAATTTCTAATTTTTAATGTTTAATGTTTAATTTTTAATTTTTAATTTTTTTTAACATATTAATCTTGAACCGTGACGAACCGTGACGAACCGTGAACCGAACCGTGAACCGGCGGTTCTGAACCGTGAACCGTAACCGTCTTGGGCGGTTAAGGTTAAGGGTCGATCTGCCTGGAACCGTCGAACCGGCGGTTCCGAACCGTCGAACCGTCGAACCGTCGGTTCCGAACCGTGGTCAGGTCTAGTTGAGAGTGGGAAGGCATTTGATGGAGAATTTATTAAAAACCACTTTTTTTTTTCTATTTCAAAATTAAAACCAAATAAAAAAAATGATGTTTAATGAATTTGGTTCAATTTAATTTTTTTAGTCTCAACCTTAGTTGCCCACCTCTAATTGCATTCTGCATCGTGATGTTGTACTCAGATCTTAGTTCTATCCAACTATAACAAGAGAGGTTTTAGGAGAAGAAACCTGTCTAAATAGTTTTATCCTTGGATAGCATTAATCAATTTATTTTGTAGATAATTTACTTTGTGCTAGCTAATAGAATTTCTTTTCTGGGATGAACATAGATAATATCAAATCAATTCTGGAAATGCTTAGTTGAAAAAACAAAAGAGTCTTCCTTAGTTGAAATGCAAAATAGTTTTCCTTAACTAAATCAAATTCGATAATAGCACTTCAAGACCTTAATTCACTTACAATTCATGAACTTTTAATTAAATGAAAAAGTTTGCTCAAATAATCTTGATAGCTCAACTTAAGAAAGCTTTTTAAAAATATTTTAAAATAATTTTTTGATGACACCTTGATGAGCCTCTTATATGTAATCTTAGGGAATTTGCTAACGTAACTTTTACCAATCAAACTAATAATAACCATAACCTAGGCTCATAGATATAACTCATTTATGTCATCCAAATAAGCAAAAATAGGAAACTAAGCACAATAATCTAGATAAACTAATAAGAAGATATCAACTTAAGAAATTTGTAAATCACTTTATATAACTCACTATATAGTTACTTATAACTTTAGTTCAGCCAACCAAGTGAGTTGGTTTCTGTTATTCCTTTGGACTGAAAGTTTTTCGAATATTGTTCTTATTAGTAATGATGATATTAATGTTCAAGTTTGACATGTTAGATTAAGATATATCGAATAAGAACAAATGAATACATTAACCAAAGAAAGCCTATTAGATACTCATGCTAAGATTATCTTATTTGTATGTTGAGTATTGTCTTATTGGAAAAACAACTAGAAAATCATTTGATAAGGCTATTAGAGCTGAATCGCCATTGCAATTAATTCATTTAGATATTTATGGTTCAATGAATGTGAAGGCTAGATATAGAGGCTTCTATTTCATTACATTTATTAACGACTTCACATATTTTTATTATGTGTATTCGATTTCTCATAAATATGAAGAATTAGATTACTTTAAATGTTATTTGAACAAAGTTGAGAATCAATTGAATCATGAAATTAAAATCTTAGGCACTAACCGTGGGGGTGATTCTTTATCTAATCAATCCAATATAATGTATAATGATAAAAAGATTATTAAACAACTAGCAATCCTAAGATCTCCATGGTAAAATGAGGTTGCTGAAAGAAGAAATTGAACTCTTCTAAATATGGTTAGGTCTATGATAGCTCAAGCTAATTTATCAATTTCCTATTGAAGATATATTAGCAGCAACCTATATACTTAACCAAGTGCTTCTAAATTTGTTCAATCTACTCCATATGAATATTCGATAGATAGAAAATTAGATTTGAGTAATTTGAGACATTGGTATTAGCTTACCAAATGTTCATGATAATACTCACAAATATAAAAAATTAGGACCCAGAGATAAAAAGTGTATATCTGTAAGATATTCTAATACCTCCAAGGTTTATGTTTTCATTAGTGAGCAATAAGATGGATCCATCTTCGAAATAGAGTCGAGAGATGTAACTTTTCTTTAACCTGAGTTTCCAACAAAAGATGACATTGATAAAACTATTCTACTTTTTGAGGAGGATGATACTTTATCAATGAAAATAGATATCATAAGGGATGCTTGAATCTAGTCAATCTAGTGAGAATGATTTTCCATTAATGTGATGATTTCTCGATAGTTCAATCTATGAAAAAGTAGTCATAAGATGATTCCTTTGAAAAAGTTTGATATTGAGAATAAGGTATTAATGATTCTCCTAGTTGATAATGAAGAACCTCAAACAGTTGTAGAAGCATTAAAATGCTCAGTTAGAAAATAGTGGAAGGTTGTAATAGATGAAGAAATGAAGTCTATGAAAAAGAATTAAGTTTGAGAATTAGTTGATCTTCCTCTAAACCAAAAGGCTATTGAGAATAAGTGGATTCTCAAAATTAAGAGAAAAGTGGATAGATCGATTAATTCATACAAAGGTCATCTAATTGCAAAAGGATATACTCAACTAGAGGGTATTTATTTTGAAGAGACATTTTTTCTTGTTGTAAAATTTATGCTAATTCATGTCATTTTAGTTATAGTAACATATTTTGACTTGAAATTACATCAGATGAATATTAAAATAATTTTTATTAATGGTAATCTTGATAAGAAAATCTATATGACACAACCAGAAGATTATATTATGGAAGGCCAAGAGAATAAAGTATGTAAACTTAAAAAGTTTATATATGATAAAAAACAAGTGTCAATACAATAGAGCATAAAATTTAATAAAATTATTTTATTTTATAATTTTAAAATGATCAATGAAGATCATTGTGTTTACATGAAAAAGAAAAAAAGAAAGTTTATCATCTTATCATTATATGTTGATAATATGCTAATAGTTGGAAGTGACAAACTTTATGATAGAAGTCAAATCATGCCTTTCATCACAATTTGACATAATAGATATGGGAGAAGCTAAGTATATCTTAAGAGTAAAGTTCATAAGAGATCAATCAAAAATATTTTTAGATTGTCTCAAGAGACTTATATCACTAATATGCTACATTACTTTAATATGTCAAATGACAACATTAAACAAATACCTGTAGTGAAAGATACTATTCTAAGCAAAAGTATGTGTCATAAGACTCCTGAGGAAATAGCCGAGATAAAAAAAAAATCATATGCCAGTGTCATTGGTAGTTTAATATATATTATATTATATACACATCCTGATATCAGCTATCCTATTGACTTAGTTAACCATTTCTAGTCAAATCTAGGACCAAGATATTGGAAAGTGGTGAAGAGGATATTCAGACATTTTAAAGGGACAACAGATTATTATCTCTATTTTCCAATATCTGAGATGAACTTAAAGGGCTACACAGATGCAGATTGGGTATAAGACCTTGATGATAAAAAATACCTATCTAACTATGTTATATTTGAGAGGTGTCTTAAAGCAATCATGTACCTTAGATATTATATTATATATTAGATAAATATAATTCCTTATTTGAGTGTGTATATATATATACAGAAGTTGTATGCTGCGACGTGTTTGCTACGGTTGCGTGCGGTGAAGAAGTCGTGGTGTTGCCACATCATCCAAGGCAAATAAACGATTAATGCTATGTAAAGAGGGGGGAAAATGCAGCATTAATCCCTAGTAGAAGCGCAGCGCCGTCGCGATCACGCTCTCCTCCTCTCCTGCCGCCGCGAGCTCGCGAGCTCTCCCTCTCCGTCGCCAGCGAGTAACAGGTGGCCCTTGTGCTGTTTCTCTACCTCCGGTCAGGTTAGTTTCGATTCGGAACCCTAAGTCCATGTTCCCTTCGATTCGATCTGTGGATTTATCTCCTTGATTCAATGTTCCCTTTCTCTCGTTCGCAACAGATCGATTTCGGGAGGAATGAGGTCGTAGGTCCCCTTCTGGGGCGCGTCAGGGCCCTCAAGATCGTAGGACCTTTCCTCCATCCCCTTTTCGTGTTCTTATTTATTTGGAATACTTAATTTGATTCATATTATCGATGTCGATTGTTGCAGGCACCACCGCTTCTGAACTCGCTTCCTTCAGCGGAATCCAGCTTATCAGATATTCTTGTTAGAAAACTCTCCTCATCGTCCTTGGTATGATGACCATGCTTCTTTCCTCCATTAAGGTTGTATATAATTTTCCATCGCAATTGCTCATTCACAGTCCGAGAAAGATTACACCTGTATGGTATTTAAATACGAGTAATTTTAATCTTTCTCAGTTAATTTTTGCCATTGTTATTGCTGGATGCTTAGCTGATCTCTTCATATTAGGCACTTTGAATATGAAGGTTTTGTCAGAGCTCTTCTCCGTGTACTGCAAGTCGCAAGAAGAGAAGGCTAGTAAAATAAGTAAGAAGCGGTTACTATCCTGTTTATTCAAACTCCTGCCGCTGCGAGCCCTCCCTCTCTCGCCGTCGCGAGCTCTCCCTCTCCTGCCGCGAGCCCTCTCCTACCGTCGCGAGCTCTCCCTCTCCTGCCGCTAGCTCTCAGTCACGGTATTTTGTTTGCTATGATTTTGTGTTCATCAATGATAATTAAATTATCGTATATGTTGTTTCTGAGGTGGAAAATTGTAATTCATTACAACTATGAACTTGAAATTGGATATTTAGGATTGCTAATGTGAACTTCAAGTTCATGCCTGTGATTGTTAATCATGTGACCTAGGTTTCTTATGGATTGAAAATTTTATTTGAATTCTTAATTTAATTAGGAATAAATGGTGAGGATGGAAGTATTATACGAGTCTTATGGGTCGTACTTAATGTATCTATGTCATATCTATGACTTGATGCTATATCTATTTTATGGAGAGACATAGAAGAGGAGAGTTATCTCTGATAGTCTAATTGCATCAGATTCCTATTGAAACTTTCTATAAAAAAACACAATTTAACAATCAAACATGCACTAGGAATTCAGATGGCAACATTATATGTAGGACTTGTGGATACATTGATTAATTTTGTGTTAATTCATTTACTTTCAGTATTCCTTCTATAGAATGTTGTATTTTTTTAATCTAAGTAATGAAAATTTGATTATTAGGTTGTTATTTCATGACATTATCAAGTCATAGCAACATCGACAATACGAGATTTCAAGCTGTAACATGTAGGGACTGCGGAAAAAGAACAATGGTTTGTGTTTCTAGATCAACCAAGAATCCTGGAAGACAGTATTTCAGATGTGGGCAACATGGATGGCAAAAGTGGGTGACGCCCGATACTAGTTCATCTGGCAATATTGAAAGTGAACACAATGCTTTTCATGGAGATAATCCGGGAATAATCCATATACCGAAATTTATTTGGATATTAATAATGGTGAACCTGATTCTCTTAGCTGTAATACTGATTGTGTTGTTAGTTCATCTTGTTAGTTAGTGTTAAGTAATGTTGATTTTGTAATGTAATTGGTTAAATGTTTGTAATTATGGATGCAAATCATCAGTTTAAATTCCGTATTGTCGATACTGGTATGGAAATCCAACAATTATATTGTTGTCTCTCTAATTAAGTTGCTTCAATTTTGTACTCGTGATCGATACTCAAAATCGGGGGCGGATCTTCTAGACCAGGAATTCCTAGTCCACCCCTGGACCACAAATGAGTACTAAAAATTGTGGGGAGTTTGATTGAATATCAATGTTCTTAGGTATTTGCAATTTTAAATAAACTCAAACTCAATATTTTTTTATCTCATTATATTCTTGTAGTTAGTTGGACTCGGAATAGTTGGGACTCCAATCTTATTATTGTCTAATGCCCTTTTCTTGATAGATTAAGAATAATCCATCTGAATGCACAATCAAGATTTAAAGATAGTGAACACATCGATCAAGAATTACAAACATTATTGTATCTTCTAAGGATAAATCTTTACATTTTGAGGATAAGTTCTGTAACTTGATAATTTATATGCCAGTTTTAAATCGGTCAGCTCAAAACAAAAAAAAATGATAAACGTAACTTGATAAGTCACTTCTATAACTTTAAATCGGTCAACAAAACAAATCTTTATTTATATTTTGAGGCTAAATTCTGTAACTTGATAAGGACACAATCTTCAAAATTTTGTAGGTTATTTGTCCAACCAATCAAGGCATCTGGATCGATCCAATGATCAATCCAGCTCCTTTCTGTTCGAACAGAAAGGAGCTGGATCGATCACTAGATCGATCCAGGGTCTGGAGATCGATCACTGGATCGATCCAGCTCCTTTCTGTTCGAACAGAAAGGTACTGCATCGATCCAAGATCTGGAGATCGATCTCTGGATCGATCCAGCTCCTTTTTGTTCGAACAGAAAGGAGCTGGACCGATCCAGATGCCCTGGACCGATCTAGATGCCCTAGACTGATTTCCATTTTTCTTTGCTGATTTGTTTCAAATTAATTAATTATTTGTTCTGATTTTTTCTTTTGTTTTTCTTGGCAATCAAGGTCATGATATAATCATTATTCTAGAAATATAAAGCTCGTTCAGCAACTTGTCAGTCATGTTTGCTTTAGTTAGTTGATGTCTTCTATAATGTGAGCATTGGACATAATCTAGTCACTATAAGTACTGATGCTAACAAGCAATTTCCAGAAGGGAAGGTGCATATAACGAAGAATCAAAAGCCAACAAACACACTACTAGAAACTAAATTGGACATAAACCATGAACTTCAGATTTACATCGTTTGCTGACATACAACACAATGGATACAAATTCCAACCATCCATTAGGTCAATTGGGTCTAGAAACATATAAAATTTAAACCAGTGTTTGGCATCAAAACACAATTCTTTGATTATAATATAATCAAACTAAACAAATTATTGGCTAATTCTAGTTGAGTGAAAGCTTCTCTAACACTGGAGCAAAGGGAATACACCAAATCGAAACCAAAGCCAAGGCAAGTCTTCTCTAACATTGGATTCATTGAAAGAAAACACATATCAAGTTAAATACAAACAACAAGAATAGAAATGTTTAACCTTAAACTGTAGGAAAAACATACCTTAGAAGGAGGGAGACCCTTTCCATTTTCATAACAAAAGCTTGTGTTTCTCTAATCACTGTTGATACATACAGCAAATGCACTAAACCAAATAACAAACACCTCAATACAAGAAATGCACTAAACCAATCAAACATATAAACAAATGAAATAGATATACCAACCATAGATAATTACAACATCCTAGCGCATGTTATTAGAACATGTAACAATAAAGATAATTTATTAATTTCATTTTCTCAATAAACAATAAATCACTATAATTTAACAAATTAAAATTTTGATAGTACCAGCTATAAATCTTCAATTGAGTATTATCTTCAATTGATCTGATAATTGCCACATTGTCATATATAAAAGATAATAAGATAAATTTGTAATTACAAGAAAAAATATAATAAAAATGAAAAATTGAATCGACACATACCCTTGTTGCAAATTGGGACAGTTACGCTTATCATATGACACTCCTTGATGTCCGCATCCACGACAAAGCCTGGAATTTGATGTTAATTTTTTCCTTTGATGATTTTAATCTCTTCCCACATCCCTTAGTTCTTACTATAGAAGGATCAATAATACCAAGGGTCTCATCAATAGATTTTTTTCTTTGACTTCTATCACTGTATGTTGTACTAATGGACATCTCTTAAATTTTATTGTAGATACAATCAAATTGTTCATCCAAGAAGGTTGTCTTCTCATTACTCAAAGATGCATCATCAACTAACACTGAAGCTTTATAAGATAACCTCGAGTGCCTCGACATCAAATACCTTTCTGAATCTGGATCATCAATGACATTTTGCTCTCCTAAAGCATATATTGCTCCAACTTTTGCATCTCCCGTCCATCGTTTGAGTATATACATATCAGGCAAATGAAATACTTGGTTGATACGAAAAAAAACTAACATATGTTTACATGGAATGCCCTCAAACTCAAATTTCGTGCAGCTACATGATATGTAATCCCTTTGTTTGTCATGTGTTAGCACTCTTGATTTTGAGGAAGAGGAACTTTGAAATTTCATCACGTGGTAAACTGCTGAGGCAATTCCTGTAAATATCTATTGCACATAATAACTATGACTCTCAGTCATTTCACTTTGAAACTCCAGCCATTTCTTTTTTGTGTATAGCTTAACCATTTGACTTTCCATTGGCCATGTTGTATTAACCTTGAGATGCTCATTCATATCAATATGGTCCACAACTAACTCATTGTGTCTTTGGTGTCTCAGTGCTCTATTAAAATGTGTGATAAAATCCATTAATGAGTTCTTATTTGAGACATATTTCTTGAAAAATGCATGTGAGCCTTCAGATCTTTGGCTACTTGACATTCCTGCAGAAAATACATGACTAAAATATGTTGGCACCCATCTGTGTCGCAATTCATACATCAAGGACAACCAATCATTTTTCTCTAAGTTAACTTCCTTGATAGTCTCTTCCCATGACTTTTCAAAATCATCAGGTATTGTAGAATTTACAATGACGTTCGTTATGCTGTGATAGTGGTTTCGAAAAGTCAAAGGGTCTAATTTTTCTGGGAATTTGTTCAATATATGCCACAAACAATATCGATGCCATGTTTGAGGCAAAACCTGTACAATAGCTTTTGTCATAGCAGGATCCTGATCAGTGATGATAATATTTGGTGCACCTTTAAGTATGACTTCTAAGAACTTTGTAAGCAACCAAACAAAAGACTCAGTTTTCTCATCACTAAGAAACCCGCAACCAAAAAGAATTATCTAATGATGATGATTAACTCCTACAAATGGTGCAAAAATCAAACTATATTTGTTGGTGTTGTAAGTCATATTAAATACAATTGCATCACCAAATACAATGTATGCTCTTCTTGATACATGATCAGCCCAAAAACACCTACTAAATCTGTTATCTGAATCAGTCTCGTAGTAAAAAAAAAAAGCTGAATTCTTCTCTTGCTCAGATGTAAAAAACTTGATCAGGGTTTCAGCATCAATACCCTTTTGTTCTTCCTTTAGATTTCTCTCAAAGTTTCTAATATCAGTTTCTGTGCAACCTACATGTTCAGGGCCTCCATACTCTATCTCTAATAAACACATTTGTTGACAAGTTGGTACATTGGCATCTAAAAAATGTTTTGTCAATGCTTTTTTGGCTGCCGAAATACTACGATGTGAGCGTAGCAAATGCACCTTTGATGGAGTCAATAGCAGATGATTATGGGATTCTATGAAGTTATAGACAACCCAATCTGGTCCAGTCTATTTTTTGACAAATGCAATATTTACTTTACAACCCGTTCTAACTGTGTCGCGCGTTCTTTCCCTTGTTAGTTGATGAGGGTTTGGATGTTTATTGTGCCGCATTAAATCTGTATGTCCTTCTTTAAAGCATACAATTTATTTCCACGTCACTTCATTTGTTATTTTATTTTTCCTGCTCGTGCTATTCCTTGAACTAAATCTGGCTTCTCGTGCATATTGGTTATAGAACGAATATGCATCCTCTAGAGAAAGATTTTACTAGCCTTCTCTTCCTGTGATTTGCAGTACACGGAGAAGAGCTCTGACAGAACCTTACGATTCAAAGTGCCTAATATGAAGAGACCAGCTAAGCATCTAGCGATAACAATGGTAAAAATTAACTGAGAAAGATTAAAATTACTCGTATCTAAATACCATACAGGTGTAATCTTTCTCGAACTCTGAATGGGCAATTGCGATGGAAAACTATATATAACCTTAATGGAGGAAAGAAGCATGGTCACCATACCGAGGACGATGAGGAGAGTTTTCTAACAAGAATATCTGATAAGCCGGATTCCGCTGAAGGCAGCGAGTTCAGAAGCGGTGGTGCCTGCAACAATCGACATCGATAATATGAATCAAATTAAGTATTCCAAATAAATAAGAACATGAAAAGGGGATGGAGGAAAGGTCCTACGATCTTGAGGGCCCTGACGCGCTCTAGAAGGGGACCTACGGCCTCGTTCCTCTTGGAATCGATCTGCTGCGAGTGAGAGAAAGGGAACATTGAATCAAGGAGATAAATCCATAGATCGAATCGAAGGGAACATGGACTTAGGGTTCCGTTAAGGAAAGCTTCATATGGATAAGATAAATCCACAGATCGAATCGATCTGTTTCATATGGATGTTTTCTTCAAGACTTTCGTTAAGGAAAGCTATCTTGATATCCATTTTCCAAACCTCATAATCCATATGAGCAGCAGTAGATAAGAATATCCGGATAGACTTAAGCATAGCTATTGGCGAAAAGGTTTCCTCATAATCGATTCCCTCTTTCTGAGTATACCCCTTTGCAACAAGCCTTACTTTGAAAGTTTCTACCTTCCCGTCTGTCCCTCTTTTCCCTTTATAGATCCATTTACATCCAATAGCTTTTACATTATTTGATCGTTCTACTAGCTCCCAGACTTTGTTAGAATACATAGATTCTATTTCTGAATTCATTGCTTTTTGCCAAGATTTTGCATCTATATCTTGGAGTGCTTCGTCATATGTTCGAGGATCAAGTTCATGTTTACCTGGGACCAAGTTCGATGACTCTCCCAAAATATGAATCTTTCAGGTTGCCTAACAACCCTCCTACTATGACGAGGCATTGTCTGTTGTTGTGTATCATTTGTGATACGTGTTGCAGTTTCTTGTGATATTTCATCTTGCACTGTTGGTACTAGATTAGACATGTCCTTTATTATTTTCTTAAGAACAATTTTACTCATGGGCTTGTGGTTCATAACATAGTCCTCTTCTAAAAATCAGGCATTGGTGCCAATAATGACCTTCTAATTTTTAGGACTATAAACCTCCTTTCGTTTCTCTAGGATAACCCACAAATAAGTGAACTCCTGTCCAACTTATTAGTGTCTCCCTTCAGCACGTGTGCTGGACTACCCCAAATCTGAATATGCTTCAGACTAGGCTTACACCCATTCTATAATTCTATGGGAGTAGAGGGTTCTGACTTTAGAAGGTACTATGTGTTAGAGTGTATACTGAAAGCCTAAGCTTTTGTAAACATTTATTTTGAATAAAGAATCACATTTGGTCAAATTGTCTACATTTAGTTGTAGTTGTTCAATTAATTTATATTGTAGATAACATAGTATGTGGTGCCACATACAGAAGATGATGTTATCAGTACCTTATAAATTATAAACAGTAGCTCACGACCAAAATGGAAAGGAACAAACCATTGGAAGGTCGTAGTGTAATTAGGGATTAGTTTATCTTAACTATATAATTACACTAGTACACTTAGAGTGTATTGAGTAGGACCATTTGAGGTCGTTTCTTTTATACTAACTTTATAAAGGAACAAAGACCTCAGTTATTATGGAAGTGTGTGCTCTTAATCCTAATATAATAACAAGCACATATATTTGATATTTATTTCTTTAATTTATCAATGGGTGAGATTTAGTTCGATGAATCAATAAGCCCGATAAGTTGGGAAATGATATCACTTATAGTGTGTGTTGTTGATTATAGAAGGAAACTATGTCCTAGTAATCTAGGTTGATAATGTCCCCAAGATGAGCTCATAAAGATTGTCATGTTAAACCCTGTAGGTGGACTTAGTCCGACATGACGATAAGGTTGAGTGGTACTATTCTTGGATGAAGATATTAATTAAATGAGTTGTCAGTAACTCATTTAATTAGTAGACATTTGACATCTTAAACACAGGGAGACTAACATACTCATAATAAGAAGGAGCCCAAAAATGTAATTTGGGATTGATGCAGTAGTTCAATAATAGTTCTCTAGTGGAATGAATTATTATTGATAAAATTAAGTTGTGTGTTCGGGGCGAACACGGGATGCTTAATTTTATCGGGAGACCAAAACTAATTCCTCCTCTCGGTCCCTATCGTAGCCTCTTATTTATAGAGTACTATACCCACCTATACCCACCTTCATACCCATGATGTAGGGGCCGGCCAAGCTAGCTTGTGGTTCAAGCTAGGGCCGACCAAGCCTTAGTTCATGGGTGGCCGACCCTAGCTTGAACCCAAGCTTAGGTGGCCGACCCCCATTAAATTAAAAAGAATTTTAATTTTAAAATTTTCTTATATGAAAGATATAATTTATTGGAAAGATTAAAAATTAAAATATCTCTTTTAAAAAGGATCTACAGAAGATTAAAGAAAGAGATTAAATCTCTTTCCTTATTTGTAGATTGGAAAGATGTTTTATTTTTATTCTTTATAAATTAATCACATGTAGAAAAATTAAAATTATAGAAATTTCTTTTTATCAACCATGAAGGGATTTTAAAGGGAAATTTTATTTTTTAAAATTTCCGAAGACAAATAAGAAATTTTTAATTGTTGATTAAAAATTGTCTTGTTTGCTCTCTATGAGGTGGCCGGCCATGATGAATTAATTAGGAAATTTTATTTAATTTTTCTTAATTAATTGTTGTCAAGGAAAGTTAAGGAAATTTTATTGTAATTAAATTTCCTTATTTACCAAAGCTAAGGAATATAAAAGAGGGGGCTGGGGTGCCTTCATGAGACACAACCTCTATTATTCTCTCCCTCTTTTCCTTGGTGTTGTGGCCGGCCATCCTCTCTCCCTCTCTTCCTCTTTGTGGTGGCCGAAACCCTTCTTTGCTTGGAGCTCTTGTGGTAGCCGGATACTACTTGGAGAAGAAGAAGAAGAAGGAGAGAAAGCTTGCATCCCTTGGAGCTTGGTTGATGGAAAAAGTTCTTCATCCTTGGATTTTGGTGCTTGGCCGAAACTTGAAGGAAGAAGAAGAAGGTGCTAGGTTGTCCTCATCTCGGAAGATCGTTGCCCACACAACATCCGAGGTTAGAAGAGGAATACGGTAGAAGATCAAGAGGTCTTTCTAAAAGGTATAACTAGTATTTTTCCTTTCCGCATCATACTTGTTATTTTAGGAAATAATACCAAATACAAGAGGCATGCGATTCTAGTATTTCGAATTTGTTTTCGATGTTGTGTTCTTTTGTTTTTTTTTCCTTGTGATTTGATTGTTCTTTTCGGTTGACCTAAAGTTATTTAAGGAAATTAAATATTAACTTTCCTTAAAAGGCTTTGTATAGTCGGTGGTGGTTGTTACCATATCCAAGAAGGTCATGTGTCTCGCCACGTCAGTACTGGGAGCCAATTCTGGAAACTAATATTTAATGAAATTAATAACTTAGGTGATTTGGATCGAACGTGTTAAGTTCCGCAGGAGATCCGAGTCTAAACCTAAAAGAACAAATAGATTAAACTTTGGATCAAACGTGTTAAGTTCCGCAGGCGATCCAAGTTTAATTTAAAAGAACACATGGTAGCTAGGAAAAGGTTCAGACCTTTGTACAAAATTTTTGTACAGTGGAACCATTAGGTTGCAACCAACAATTGGTATCAGAGCTAGGGTTTTGCCTTTGTATATTTGGTATTAGTTTAATTATGCACATGTCATACATAATTTAGGCAGGATAATAGTAGGATGTGCTAACTTTGTGGATGCAGGATCCAACTATTATGGCTTATAGTTATTATGTGTGTGATTGGACCCTTGGACATGTCAAGGGTATTTTATTGTGTGTGCATGATTGTATTATAAAATACAGCAGGAGCTGTATTTAGTTTTATTAGGATTTTATTTTTTGATTTAGTTACATGTACATTCCTTTTATGGAATATAGGATTGATGGATGTAAATTTTATTTTATGTTTGATCTAGTTTACATGTACATTCCTTCGAGGAATATAGGATCAGAAAATGTAAAATTCTATTTATGTCGCGGATCGAATCTTGTAAGGTGTGAAACCTTTTGAGAACCAGAGGCGCAGCGGAACAAGGAGCAAGATGGATGCGACAACTAGACCCGGTGGCGGTGACCAAAGATGGCAGCAGCTAGGGTTGGCGACACACGGAGGACAGCAATAGATAAAAGCCATAATAGTTGAAAATTAATTTTTCTATTTATTGCTTTTTATGCTGTGTTGTGTGTGCTTGTTAGTATGCATGCTAAGTAGGCTAGCATAGTCAAAATTCCTCACTTTAAATAACTAAGTGGGAGAGGGATTTATTTTTAAATAAATTCCACAGTCTCCATTACTGGTTTATAAGTGATGCAACAAGCTTGCGCGTTGGCTCTGAGTGCCTTCCTCCATATCGGATGAGCTTATTTGCAGATCACTAGCTTAAACTTCCATTTTGGATGACTATAGGAAGTTAATTAAGAGCGTGTGATCTTCCCCATCGGAAGGGGCACAATCTTATTAATGGACTTAGTGTCAAGTAATGGTATACACTTAGGCACGTCTAATAGTATCCTCCCCATCGGAGTCACTGCTATTGTTTGTGTGATCGAAGAAAACCAACTATTAATTTGTCAAATAAATAGGTTAACAAGATAATAAAATTAAAAACTCCTCTTACAAATGTTTGATTTTGTATACGTCCATACTATCGTGGCATACAAAATTCACGGTGTTTGAGGTAATTTTATTTTGTCATAAAGATTTATTGACAAGATAATTAATGGGTAAAACTCTCCTCTTACAAATGTTTAAATTTTGTATACGTCCACACTATCGTGGCATGCAAAATTCACGGTGTTTGAGGTGTTGGTGAATTTAAATAATATTGTTTGAGGAATCAATGTTATTTTAAGTTCAAAAAGTTTTGACCAAATATTTGATCAAAGACAGATCAACTATTAATTTTATTCGTCATAAAGTAAAGTTGATGAGATTATAAAATTAATGGATAAAATTTCCTCTTTGATTTTGTATACGTCCACCTATCGTGGCATACAAAATTCATAGGGATTTTTAAAAGAATTGATCTTGACCAAATATTTTTGTGATTCTTAGAATTTAAAATGTTTGTCAATCCCCTAGTTGTTATACTATAGAAAAGACTTAGTAGTCCCAATTGTAATGATTGAAAATAGGACTTGGACATTAAGGTAGACTGTCTTCTTAGAACTAAGAACAATTTAGGTATATTTAATTCATTAGTTGAAACATATTTAGTGGTGTTATCTACCAGAACCTGGAGTGTAGATACAGATGCCATTAATCATGTCTGCAATTTATTGCAGGGTTCCAGGAAACCTGATAACTAAATGAAAATAAAAACACCGTCCACATGGGCACTACTGCAAAAGTAGCAGCTGTTGCAGTGGGAGAGGTTTATTCTCTAATAGGAATAAAATATGGATTATTAGAAATTGTCTTTACATACTAAGTTTAGAAAGAACCTGATTTCAGTTTCTAAACTATTATAGAATAGATATTGTGTCTATTTTGATAACAAAGTTGTTATCAAGAAAAATAGGGAAGTTATCTATTCTGGTATGTTGGTTGACAATTTATAATCCAATAACTCCCATGATGCAACAAATGGAAATTAATAACACATCTTCTAACTTTAAGAGAAAGCAACCTTCGGAAATGAACCAATTATATCTTTGGCATCTAAGGCTAGGTTATATTAACTTGAGTAGGATTCATTGGTAGCTGATGAACTTTTGGGTTCATTAGTAGTGGAAATCTTTCCAACCTGTGAGTCTTACTTGGAAGGAAAAATAATCAAGAAGCTTTTAAGTCTAAGGGGTATGGAGCCAAAGATATGTTGGAATTGTTTTATTTTGATTTGTATGATCCTATGACTATCCAGACAAGAGGTAGTATCGAATATTTCATCTATTTTATAGATAACTATTCAAGATACAAATACATTTACTTAATGTGACGCAAGACTAAGTACTTTGATTAGTTCAAAGAGTACAAGGCTGATGCGGAGAAACGTCAAAGTAAAAGTATCAAGACACTACGGTGAGATCGTAGTGGCAAGTACCTCTTGGGAGAATTTAGGAGTCACTTATCAAAAGTAGGGATTCAATCCAAACTAACTACACCTGGTACACCCCTACAGAATGGTGTAGAAAAAGGAAGGTATAGGACTCTTATGGAAATAAGTAGATTGATGATGAGTTATTTGGAAAATTACCAAATTCATTTTAAGGATATACTTTGGAAACAGAAGTGAACATAGTACCTTCCAAAGTCAGAACTCTCTACTCATATAGAATTGCTAAATAGGCATGAGCCTATTTTAAAGCATATTCGGATTCGGGTAGTCCAGCACATATGCTGAAGAGAGACAATGATAAGTTGGACAGGAATTCACTTGTTTGTAAGTTATCCTAGAGAAATGAAAGTAGGTTTATAGTCTTAAAAATCAGAAGGTCATTGTTGGCATCAATGATCGATTTTTAGAAAAGGACTATGTAATAAACCACAAGCCCATAAGTAAATTTGTTCTTAAAGAAATTATAAAGGACATGTCTAATCTAGTACCAACTGTATAAGATGAAATATCACAAGAAACTGCAACACGTATCACAATTGATACACAATTATCATCGTAGCGGGAGGGTTGTCAAACAACCAAAAGGATTTATGTTTTGGGAAAGTTTTTTGGACTTAATCCCAAATGAACATGAGTCTGATCCCGGAAATATGATGAAGCACTCCAAAATAAAGATGCAGTATCTTGGCAAAGAGCAATGAATACAGAATTAGAATATAAGTATTCTAATCAAATCTGGAAGCTTGTAGAACCACCAGATGATGTAAAAGCCATTGGGTGAAAATATGTCTACAATAGGAAAAAATGGATAGACAGGAAAGTGGAAACTTTCAAAGCAAGGCTTGATGAAAAAGGAAACTTTTTCACTGGTAGTCATGCTTAAGTCTATCCGGATTCTTTTATCTATTTAGCAAGTGGATGTCAAGACAACATTCCTTAATGGAAGTCTTGAAGAAAGTATTCATACAAAACAACCAGAAGGGTTCCTTGCAAAGGGCAAAGAACATTTTGTGTGCAAGCTCAATCAGTCTATGGACTGAGGCAAAGCTTCAAGGTCTTGGAACATCCAGTTTTTCAAAGGAATCCTGACCTATGGATTTATTTAGTAACCGGATAAGTCTTGTATATACAAAAGGTGTGATGGAAACGTGGTGATATTTCTTGTACTATACGTAGATAACATTTTTGGTAGTTGGAAACAATATCAAAATGTTGTCAGAAGTAAGGGTATGGTTGTCCAAACAATTTGATATGAAGGACTTGGGAGAATGAATATATTCTTGGGATCAAAGTAATAAGGGATCGCAAGAAAAGAATATTTTAATTATCCCAAGCTTCATATATCGAAAAAAAATCCTTGCTCATTTTAAGCATGCAAAACTCCAAGAAAGGTTTCTTACCTTTTTAGCATGGAGTAACTTTATCTAAAGAAATGTCTCCGTAGACATCAAAGGAGATAAAAGACATGAAGACAGTTCCTTATGCTTCGGCTGTGGGAAGCCTAATGTATGCAATGTTGTGAACGAGACTGGATATCTATTTTGCCGTGAGCATAGTTATTAGATATCAAAGCAACTCTGGGCAAGGACATTGATCTGCGGTAAAGCATATATTGAAGTACCTTAGAGGCACTAGAGATTATATGCTAGCTTATAAGGCAGATAATTTATTTCCTGTGGGTTGCATGGATTTTGACTTCCAATCAGATAGGGACAATAATAAGTCAACCTCGGGGTTTGTGTTTACTTTAGGAGGTAAAGTCATAACTATGGAAGAGTGATAAGCATAGGTGTTTTTTTTGGACTCCACCATAGAAGCTTAATATATGGCAAGCCTCTGTGGTAGTCATAAAAGCTGAATGACTCAATAATCTCAAGATAGACTTAGATATGATTTCTGGTTTGTCCAAAGATTATTACAATTTATTATAATAATATTGGTGCAGTAGCAAACTCGAAGAAACCATAAGTCTATAAGGCAAGTAAACACAATAGAGCGCAAGTACCACCCAATACGAGAAATCGTATAAACGAGGAGAAGTTGTTGCCGTCTAGATTGCATCAGGTGATGACCTATAGATCCTTTCACTAAGGTCCTTAAGGCAAGAGCTTTTGATGGGCATGTTGAAGGGTTGGGAATCAGATGTATGACAGCAGAAGATATGACAGCTTAGTCATTAGTATAAGTGGGAGATTGTTAGAGTGTATACTGAAAGCCTAAGCTTTTGTAAATATTTATTTTGAATAAAGAATCACATTTGGTCAAATTGTCTACATTTAGTTGTAGTTGTTCAATTAATTTATATTGTAGATAACATAGTATGTGGTGCCACATATAGAAGATGATGTTATCAGTACCTTATAAATTATAAACAGTAGCTCACAACCAAAATGGAAATGAACAAACCATTGGAAGGTCGTAGTGTAATTAGGAATTAGTTTATCTTAACTATATAATTATACTAGTACACTTAGAGTGTATTGAGTAGGACCATTTGAGGTCGTTTCTTTTATACTAACTTTATAAAGGAACAAAGACCTCAGTTATTATGGAAGTGTGTGCTCTTAATCCTAATATAATAACAAGCATATATATTTGATATTTATTTCTTTAATTTATCAATGGGTGAGATTTAGTTCGATGAATCAATAAGCCTAATAAGTTGGGAAATGATATCACTTATAGTGTGTGTTGTTGATTATAGAAGGAAACTGTGTCCTAGTAATCTAGGTTGATAATGTCTCCAAGATAAGCTCATAAAGATTTTCATGTTAAACACTGCAGGTGGACTTAGTCCGACATGACGATAAGGTTGAGTGGTACTATTCTTGGATGAAGATATTAATTAAATGAGTTGTCAGTAACTCATTTAATTAGTGGACATTTGACATCTTAAACACAGGGAGACTAACATACTCATAATAAGAAGGAGCCAAAAAATGTAATTTGGGATTGGTGCGGTAGTTCAATAATAGTTCTCTAGTGGAATGAATTATTATTGATAAAATTAAGTTGTGTGTTCGGGGCGAACTCGGGATGCTTAATTTTATCGGGAGACCAAAACTAATTCCTCCTCTCAGTCCCTATCATAGCCTCTTATTTATAGAGTACTATACCCACCTATACCCACCTTCATACCCATGATGTAGGGGCCGACCAAGCAGCTTGTGGTTCAAGCTAGGGCCGGCCAAGCCTTGGTTCATGGGTGGCCGGCCCTAGCTTGAACCCAAGCTTAGGTGGCCGACCCCCATTAAATTAAAAAGAATTTTAATTTTAAATTTTTATTATGTGAAAGATTTAATTTATTGGAAAGATTAAAAATTAAAATATCTCTTTTAAAAAGGATCTACAAAAGATTAAAGAAAGAGATTAAATCTCTTTTCTTATTTGTAGATTGGAAAGATGCTTTATTTTTCTTCTTTATAAATTATTCACATGTAGAAAAATTAAAATTATAGAAATTTCTTTTTATCAACCATGAAGGGATTTTAAAGGGAAATTTTATTTTTTAAAATTTCCGAAGATAAATAAGGAATTTTTAATTGTTGATTAAAAATTATCTTGTTTGCTCTCTATGAGGTGGCCGACCATGATGAATTAATTAGGAAATTTTATTTAATTTTTCTTAATTAATTGTTGTCAAGGAAAGTTAAGGAAATTTTATTACAATTAAATTTCCTTATTTACCAAAGCTAAGGAATATAAAAGAGGGGGTTGGGGTGCCTTCATGAGACACAACCTCTATTATTCTCTCCCTCTTTTCCTTGGTGTTGTGGCCGGCCATCCTCTCTCCCTCTCTTCCTCTTTGTGGTGGCCGAAACCCTTCTTTTCTTGGAGCTCTTGTGGTGGCCGGATACTACTTGGAGAAGAAGAAGAAGAAGAAGGAGAGAAAGCTTGCATCCCTTGGAGCTTGGTTGATGGAAAAAGTTCTTCATCCTTGGATTTTGGTGCTTGGCCGAAACTTGAAGGAAGAAGAAGAAGGTGCTAGGTGGTCCTCATCTCGGAAGATCGTTGCCCACACAACATCCGAGGTTAAAAGAGGAATACGGTAGAAGATCAAGAGGTCTTTCTAAAAGGTATAACTAGTATTTTTCCTTTCCGCATCATACTAGTTATTTTAGGAAATAATACCAAATACAAGAGACATGCGATTCTAGTATTTCGAATTTGTTTTCGATGTTGTGTTCTTTTATTTTTTTTTTCATTGTGATTTGATTGTTCTTTTCGGTTGACCTAAAGTTATTTAAGGAAATTAAATATTAACTTTCCTTAAAAGGCTTTGTCTAGTCGGTGGTGGTTGTTCCCATATCCAAGAAGGTCATGTGCCTCACCACGTCAGTACTGGGAGCCAATTCTGGAAACTAATATTTAATGAAATTAATAACTTAGGTGATTTGGATCGAACGTGTTAAGTTCCGCAGGAAATCCGAGTCTAAACCTAAAAGAACAAATATATTAAACTTTGGATCAAACGTGTTAAGTTCCGCAGGCAATCCAAGTTTAATTTAAAAGAACACATGGTAGCTAGGAAAAGGTTCAGACCTTTGTACAAAATTTTTGTACAGTGGAACCATTAGGTTTTCCGAGTAGCAACCAGCACTATATTCATTGCCATTTCCAGATTATATCCCCAAAATGAATTTGGTAATTCTGAATAACTCATCATCGATCTAACCATTTCCATAAGAGTCCTATACCTTCATTCTGCCACACCATTCTGTTGGAGTGTACCAGGTGCAGACAGTTGAGATTGAATCTCATCCTCTGATAAGTAACTCCTAAACTATCCTAAGAGGTATTTTCCACCACGATCAGACCGTAGTGTCTTGATACTTTTACCATGATGTTTCTCCATATCAGTCTTGTACTCTTTAAACTCATCAAAGTACTCAGACTTGCAGCACATCAAGTAAATGTACCCGTATCTCGAATAGTCGTCTATAAAGAGACGAAATATTTGAAACCACCTCTTGCCTGGACAGTCATAGGTCCACACAAATCAGAATGAACCAATTCCAATACATCTCTGGCTCTATACGCCTTAGACTTAAAAAGTCTCTCTGTCATTTTTCCTTCCAAGTAAGACTCGCAGGTTGAAAAGTTTTCCATCACCAATGAACCCAAAAGTCCATCGACTATTAACCTTTGAATCCTACTCAAGTTAATATAACCTAGCCTTAGATGCCAAAGATATGTTTGGTTCATTTCCGAAGGTTGCTTTCTCTTAAAATTAGAAAATGTGTTATTAATTTCCATTTGTTGCATAGTGGGAGTATTGCGTACCAGAACAGATAACTTCCCTATTTTACTTGATAACAACTTTGTCATCAAAAGAGACAGAATATCCATCCTTAAATAGTTTTAGAAACTGAAATTAAGTTCTTTCTTAAACTTGGTACGTAAAGACAATCAATGTTTTATTCCTATCAAAGGATAAACATCTCCCACTGCAACAGCTACTACTTTTGCAGCAGTGCCCATGTAGACGGTGTTTCCCCTTCATATAGTTATCGGGTTTCCTGGAACCCCTGCAATGAATTGCAGACATGATCAGTGGCTCTCGTATCTACACACCAGGTACCGATAGATAACACCACTAAACATGTTTCAACAACTAATAAATAAAATACACCTTTATTGTTCTTATTTCTGAGAGGACAACCCACCTTAGTGTCCAAGTTTTGTTTCCAATCATTATAATTGGGACTAGTAAGTGTATTCTCTAACATCTAGGGGATTGAAAAATATTTGAAATCCTAAGAATCACAAAAATATTTGGTCAAGACCAACACTTCAAAATCCCCGTGAATTTTGTATGCCACATTAGTGTGGACGTATACAAATTCAAACATTTGCAAGAGGAGATTTTATCCATTAATTTTATTATCTTGTCAACCTATCTTATGACAAATAAAATTAATAGTTGGTCTGTCTTCGATCAAATATTTGGTCAAAACTTTAGAATTTAAAATAATATTGATTTCTCAAAACAATATCATTTAAATTCACCAACACCTCAAACACCGTGAATTTTGTATGCCATGTTAGTGTGGGCGTATACAAATTCAAACATTTGTAAGAGGATGGTCTTACCCATTAATTATCTTGTCAACCTTAAATTACCTCAAACACCCTGAATTTTATATGCCACGATAGTGTGGACGTATACAAATTCAATCATTTGTAAGAGGAGGTTTTACCAATTAATTTTATTTTGTCAACCTAACTTTATGACAAATAAAATTACCTCAAACACCATGAATTTTGTATGCCATGATAGTGTGGATGTATACAAATTCAAACATTTGTAAGAGGGGGTTTTACCTAGCTTTATGACAAATTAATAGTTGGTTTTTCTTCGGTCACACAAATAATAGCAGTGACTTCGATGGGGAGGATACTATTAAATGTGTCTAAGTGTATATCATTACTTGATACTAAGTCCACTAAATAGAATTGTACCCCTTCAATTGGAGAAGATCACACGCTCCTAAATAATTTCCTATAACCATCCATAAAGGAAATTTGATCTAGTGATCCGTAAACAAACTCATCTGATGTGGAGGGAGGCACTCAGAGCCAACGCGCAAGTTTGTTGCATCACTTGCAAACCAGTAATGGAGACCATGGAATTTATTTATAAATCCCTCTCCCACTTAGTTATTTAAGATGAGGATTTTATCATGCACACACACACACATCACAGTAAATAAAAGCAATAAATATGGGAAAATAATTTTCCAACTATTATGGCCTTTTTCCATCACTGTCCTCTATGTGCTGCCAACCCTAACTGTTGCCATCTTTAGCCACCACAATCGGGTCTAGTTGTCGCATCTATCTTGCTTTTTTTTTGTTGCGCCTCTGGTCCTCAAAAAGCACCACACCTCGCAAGGATACGATCCGCGACAAAAATAGAATTTTACATTTATCGATCCTATATTCCACAAGGAAAAGTACATGTAATCTAGATCGAAACAAAAATGTAAAATCCTAAAACTAATACAGCTCTTGCTGTATTTAATAAATACAATCATGCACACACATAAAAATGCCCTCGACATGTCCGAGGGTTCAATCACACACAAACACATTAGGGTCATAATAGTTGGATCTAGGATGTCTGCAACCACAGAGTTAATCTATTTGCACATCCTACTATTATCATGCCTAAAATATGTATGACATGTGCATAATTAAACTGAAAAACCAAACACACAGAGGCAATATCCTAGCTCTGATACCAATTATTGGTTGCTACTCAGAATATCGTACTGGTTCCACTGTACAAAAATTTTGTACAATTTCTGAACCTTTCCTAACAACCTATTGTGTTCCTTAGAAATTAAATTTGGAATCACAAACAGAACTTAATATTATTGATTCCAAATTCAACTTATCTATTCTTAGAGGTTTCGACTTGGATCGCAAATGATGCTTAACATTATTAATCCAAATCCACCCATGTTACAAAGTTGATTAAATATTTATTTCAGAGATCGGCTTCCAGGTTAAACATGGTGAGGCACTATGCCTTCTTGGGTATGGGATCATCCACCACTTCCTAGACAAAGTCTTTCAATGAAATTCAATATTTAATCTCCTTACAGTAACCCTAGGTTTAACCACCAATCGAATCACAAGATCGAAAAAATAAAAGAAACACAAAATCGAAACATAACATCAATTGCCTAGAATCGTTAGCCTCTTGTGTTTGGTATTTCAAAAATTCGTACAAAGAAAACTATTCCAATGGTTTATCCCATTCCATCTTGGTTGTGAGCAACTGTTTATAAATTTTAATTGGAACTGATAACATGAACTTCTGTGTGCCTCCTCACACCATGTTATCTACAATATAAATTAAACGGACAACTACACTTAGCATAAATGTAGACATTTGACCAATGTGATTCTTATTTCAAAATAATTATTTACAAAAAGCTAGACTTTTAGTATACACTCTAACAGAAACAAGATGACTCAGTAAAGAAAGTGAATCGATCTCTAGGTACTGGACTAAAAGTACGAGCGAAGAATCCAAAGGGCAAGTGCTTCATTTGCAAGCAGTTTGGACATTTGAAGACGGTCTGTCCTTGTAGGAAAGAGAACAATAAAGGTATATCTTATTCTTTAGTAGTTGCAACATGTTTAGCGATGTTATCTACCAGTACCTGGTGTGTAGATACAGGAGCCACTGATCATGTCTGCAAAACATTACAGGGGTTCCAGGAAACCCAACGACTATATGAGGGAGAGATAATCGTCTACATTGGCAATGCTACGAAAGTGGCGGCTGTTGCAGTGGGAGACGTCTACTTATCATTCGATAGGAATAGAATTTTGATTTTGAGAAATTGTCTTTATGTACCAAGTTTTAGAAAGAATTTAATTTCGATTTCTAAACTATTTTTGGATGGATATACTGTTTCTTTTGATGACAAAGTGGTTGTCAAGAAAAATAGGGTAATTATTTGTTCTAGTATATTAGTTGGCAATTTGTATACTCTAAATCTGATAACTCCCACAAAGCAACAAATGGAAATTAATAACACATTCTCTAATTCTAATAAGAGAAATGAACCTTTAAATATGAACCAAACATATCTTTGGCATCTAAGACTTGATCATATTAACTTGAGTAGGATTCAAAGGTTAATAGCCGATGGACTTTTGGGTTCATTAGTGTTGGAAAACTTTCCAACTTGCGAATCTTGCTTAGAAAGAAAAATGACCAAGAGACCTTTTAAGGCCAAGGGGTATAGAGCAAAAGATGTGTTGGAATTGGTTCATTCTAATTTATGTGGACCTATGACTATCTAGGCGAGAGGTGGTTTCGAATATTTCGTCTCTTTTATAGACGACTATTCGAGATATGGGTACATTTACTTGTTACGCCGCAAGTCTGAATGCTTTAATAAGTTCAAAGATTATAAGGCTGATGTGAAGAAATGTCACGGTAAAAGTATCAAGACACTACAGTCTGATCGTGGTGGCGAGTACCTCTCAGGAGAGTTTAGGAATTACTTATCAGAAGTTGAGATTCAATCCCAATTGTCTGCACCTGGTACACCCCAACAGAATGGTGTGGCAGAACGAAGGAATAGGACTTTTATGGAAATGGTTAGATCGATAATCAGTTATTCAGAATTACCAAATTCATTCTGAGGATATGCTTTAGAAACGATAGTGTATATTTTGAACTTGGTACCTTCTAAATCAGTATCCTCTACTCCCACGGAATTGTGGAATGGGCGTAAGCTTAGTCCGAGTCATATTCGGATATAGGGTAGTCCAACACATGTGCTGAAGTGAGATACTGATAAATTAGAATCTCGTACAGAAGTTTGCCTGTTTATAGGTTATCCCAAAGGAACGAAAGGTGGTTTATTTTATAGTCCTAAAGATCAAAAGGTCATTGTTAGTACGAATGTCCGATTTTTAGAAGAGGACTATGTAATAAACTACAAGCCCATGAGTGAAATTGTTCTAGAAGAAATGAGAGAGGACACGTCTACTTTAGTACCAAAAGTCCAAGATGAAATATCACAAGAAACTGCAACACGTATCACAAATGATACACAACTATAGACAGTGACTCGTCGTAGTGGGAGGGTTGTGAGACAACCTGAAAGATTCATGTTTTTGGGAGAGTCTTCAGACTTGATCCCAGGTAAACATGAACCTGATCCCCGAACATATGACGAAGCACTCCAAGATAAAGATGCAGCATCTTGGCAAAGAGCAATGAATTTAGAAATAGAATCTATGTATTCTAACAAAGTTTGGGAGCTAGTAGAACCATCAAATAATATAAAAGCTATTGGATGTAAATGGATCTACAAAAGAAAAAAGAGGGACAGACGGAAAGGTTGAAACCTTCAAAGCAAGGCTTGTTGCGAAGGGGTATACTCAGAAAGAGGGAATCGATTATGATGAAACATTTTCGCCAGTAGCTATGCTTAAGTCTATCCGGATACTCTTATCTATTGCCACTCATATGGATTATGAGGTTTGACAAATGGATGTCAAGACAGCTTTCCTTAACGGAAGTCTTGAAGAAAACATCCATATGAAGCAACTAGAGGAGTTTATTGCAAAGGGAAAAGAACATCTAATATGTAAGCTCAATCGGTCTATTTATGGACTGAAGCAAGCTTCAAGGTCTTGGAACATTCGGTTTAATGAAGTAATCTAGTCTTATGGATTTATTCAGTGTCCAGATGAGTCTTGTGTATACAAGAAGTGTGATGGTATTTCTTGTACTATACGTAGATGACATTTTGTTAGTTGGTGTAACGACCCGGCCCTTTGGCCTCTTGGGCGGCCCTTGTGGCGGCCCAACTGGCGGCCCTTATGTCGTCGGCCCATTTGGCGACCTCTCATGTCGTCGACCGACGACCCTTCGGCCGTGCCGTTACTCACTAGGACTTTCCACCTAGCAGGGATTTTCTGGAGAAGATCCAAACAGACATTTGCATGAATTCCATGTGGTTTGTTCAACCATGAAGCCACAAGGAATTTCAGAAGAGGATATTAAGCTAAGGGCTTTTCCATTTTCACTTACTGGAGTAGCGAAATGTAACGACCCGGCCCTCTTGGCCCATTTGACGGCCCATTTGGCGACCTCTCATGTCGTCGACCGTCGGCCCTTATGTCGTCGGCCCATTTGGCGACCTCTAATGTCGTCGACCGACGACCCTTGGCCGTGTCATTACTCACTAGGACTTTCCACCCCTGGTCAGTGGATTTTTACCTTCCCCGGGATTCAAACTCTAGACCTCCAGGCTTAAGTACTAGAGTTTATGAATCCTAGTAACCAAGTGAGATGAACTCTCACTTGGTTACCAGGATTCATAAACTCTACTACTTAGCCTGGAGGTTTAGAGTTCGAATCCTGGGGGAGGCAAAAATCCACTGTCAGAGGTGGAAAGTCCTAGTGAGTAACGGCACGGCCAATAGTCGTCGGTCGACGACATGAGAGGTCGCCAAATGGGCCGACGACATAAGGGCCGACGGTCGACGACCCGAGGGTCGCCAAATGGGCCACCAAATGGGCCAAGAGGGCCGGATCGTTACAGTTGGAAACAATATCAAAGTGTTGTCGGAAGTAAGGGTATGGTTGTCCAAGAAATTCGATATGAAGGACTTGGGAGAATGCGCACATGTTCTCGGGATCAAAGTAATAAGGGATCGCAAGAAAAAAATGTTGTGCTTATCCCAAGCTTCATATATCGATACAATCCTAGCTTGATTTAGCATGCAAGACTCCAAGAAATGTTTTCTACCTTTTAGGCATGGAGTATCTTTATCTAAAGAGATGTCTCCGAAGACATCAAAAGAGATAGAAGAAATGAAGGCAATTCCTTATGCTTCAGTTGTAGGAAGCCTAATGTATGCTATGTTATGCACGAGACCAGATATCTGTTTTATCGTGGGCATGGTTAGCAGATATCAAAGTCATCCAAGACAGGGACATTAGACTATCGTAAAGCATATATTAAAGTACCTGAGAAGGACTAGAGATTATATGCTGGTTTACCAAGCAAATGATTTGCTCCCTGTGGGTTACACGGATTCTGACTTCCAATCAGATAGGGATAATAGTAAGTCTACATCAGGCTATGTGTTTACTTTAGGAGGTGGAGCCATAGCATGGAGGAGTGTTAAGCAGAAATGTGTTGTAGACTCAACCATGGAAGCTGAGTATGTGGCAGCCTCTGAGGCAGCCAAAGAAGTTGTATGACTCAGGAACTTTTTGATGGACTTAGATGTGGTTCCTGGTTTGCCCAAGATTATCATAATTTATTGTGATAATAGCGGTGCAGTAGCAAACTCGAAGGAACCACGAGCCCATAAGATGAGTAAACACATTGAGCTCAAGTACCACCTGATACGAGGTATCGTAAAGCGAGGAGAAGTTGTTGTCGCCAAGATTGCATCAGCAGATAACCTGGCAGATCCTTTCACTAAGGCCCTTCCAGCGAAAGCTTTTGATTAGCATGTTGAGGGGATGAGAATCAGATGTATGACAGCGTTTATGACAGCATAGTCTTTTAGTATAAGTGGGAGATTGTTAGAGTATATACTAAAAGTCTAGCTTTTTGTAAACAATTATTTTGAAATAAGAATCACATTGGTCAAATGTCTACATTTATGCTAAGTGTAGTTGTCCATTTAATTTATATTGTAGATAACATGGTGTGAGGAGACACACAGAAGTTCATGTTATCAGTTCCAATTATAATTTATAAACAGTTGCTCACAACCAAGATGGAATGGGACAAACCATTGGAGTGTTATAGTATAATTAGGTATTAGTTTATCTTAACTAATAAATTAACTAGTACACTATGAGTGTATTAAGCAGGACAATTTGATGTAGTTTCTTTTTATACTGACTATATAAAAGAACAAAACCTCTGTTATTATGGAAGTGTGTACTCTTAATCATGATTTAATAACAAGCACGTATATTTAATATTAATTTCTTTAATTTATCAAAGGGTGTGATGTTGGGAAATAATGGTGTGTTGTTGATTATTTATATGTTGTTAAATGAATAGGTCCGATAAGTTGGGAAATAATATTATTTATATGGTGTGTTGTTGATTATAGAATGAAACTGTGTCCTAGTAATCTAGGTTGATGATGCCCCCTTGAGGAGCTCATAAGGATTGTCATGTAAACCCTGCAGGTGGACTTAGTCCGACATGACGATAAGGTTGAGTGGTACTACTCTTGGAGCTAGATATTAATTAAGTGAGTTGTCAATAACTCATTTAATTAGTGGGTATTAAATATCTTAAACATAGGGAGACTAACACACTCATAATAAGAAGGATCCCATATTGTAATATGGGATTAGTGCGGTAGTGCAATAATAACTCTTTAGTGGTATGAGTTATTATTGATGAACTTGAGTTGGGTGTTCGGGGCGAACATGGGAAGCTCAAGCTCATCGGGAGACCAAAACCAATTCCTCCTCTAGGTCCCTATTGTAGCCTCTTATATAAAGTCTTATATCCACCCAAAGCCTAGCTTCTTAAGGCTCAAGTTAGGGCCGACCAAGCCTTGCTTTGAGACTAAGCAAGGGGCCGGCCAAGCTAAGCTTGGAGCCCAAGCTAGGGCCGGCCAAGCCTTGCTTGGTACCCAAGCAAGGGGCCGGCCACACACAAGAAGAAGGAAGTTTTATTTTTTGTAAAATCTTTCCTTTTATAGAGATCCATAAAAAGGATTATTTTAATATAAAACTTTCCTTTTTTAGATTGGTTATAAAAGAAAATAAAAGGGAGTTTTTATTTTGTTATAAACTTTCCTTTTATGTTGGTTTAAAAAGAGAGTTTTAAATTTGAAAAATCTTTCTTTTTATAGCTTTCTACAAAGGAATAAAAGAGAGATTTGAAATCTTTCCTTATTTGTAGTTATCTATAATGTGAAAGAAATATTTTAATTTTTGTTATAAAACTTTCCTTTTTTGAAACCATGTTTTATTTTAAATCTTATCTTTTATAGATATCCATAAAAGGATTTAAAAGAGAGAGATTTTAATTTATAAAACATTCCTTTTATAACTATCCATAAAAGGGATTTTAAAAGAGAGATTTTAATTTTTGTTTAAAATCTTTCCTTGCTTGGAGAACAAGCTTGTGGCCGACCATGCTATGATAAGAAAGGAAGTTTTATTTTTTGTTACAAAATTTTCCTTTTTTTGCCAAGACTAAGGAATATAAAAGAGGAGGGGGTGCCTCATCCAAAAACACATCTTCTATTCCTCTCTATTCTTCCTTGGTGGCCGACCCTTGCTCTTTCTCTTCTCTCCTTTTGTTTTCTCTCTTGGAGGCCGGCGACATCAATTGGTGGTGATCTCTTGGTGGCCGGTTGCTTGAAGGAGAAGAAGAAGAGAAGGAAGCTCTCTTGTCTAGCATCCCTTGGAGGATAGTTGGTGGCCGGATCTTGGAAGCTTTGGAAGAAGCTTGGGTGGATTACCTCTTGGAAGATCATCGCCCACACGACGTTCAAGAGAATGAGAGGAATACAATAGAAGATCAAGAGGTCTATAAGCTACGAAAGGTATAACTAATTATTAGTTTTCGTATCATGACTAGTTCATCCTTTTGTATAGATCTTATAAAACTAAACACAAGAGGTTATCGGTTTTAAGTTATTATTTTTGTTATCGATTTTATTTTTCGATTTCATATTTCGATAATGTGTTTCTATTGAGGTCTCTATAGTTAAACCTAGTTTACTGTAAGAAGTTAAATATCCAATTTCTTTGTGAGGCTTTGTCTAGGAAGTGGTGGATGATCCAATAGCCAAGAAGGCCTAGTGCCTCGCCATGTTTAACCTGGAAGCCGATCTTAGAAATAGATATTTGATAACTTCTGTAATATGGTTTAACTTAGGAAGATTACATCGATTGAACTTGGAGTAAGAATGTTAAGTTTCGTTCCCAATCCAAGTTTAATTTCTAAAGAAAAATTTGGATTAATAATGTTAAGCATCGTTTGCAATCCAAATTTAACTTTAGTAGAGCACATGGGTAGCTAGGATAGTTCTATGCTTGTACAAATGTTTGTACAGGGGAACTAGGACGGTATTCGGAGTAGCAAATAGCAACCAACAACTATTAGACCTAGCCTATTTGAATTTCTGAAAAAAAATGCAACCACTACCAAGTTTTTAGTTTACATAAAAGAGATATAGTGTGAAGTTTTAGATATCAGGATCAAAATATTAGTTGTGATCAATGAACAAAGTAACCAAGGGCAAATCATATAAGGCCCACATCCATGCTAAAAATTATTGTCACATTGGAGCACCTCTTGAGAGCTTTAAATAAGTAATGGATAGTACCATTGGAGTCCTCGCAATACCAACAACTCACAAGATATGAAATGGATGCAATCGGACCTTTCTAGGTCCACTAGTGGATTTTAACCTAAATCGATTGATGAACCTAGGTTATTTGGATTTCTTCAAATTCACAATCACTAGTAAGATTTGAGCGAGGAGAAGCTAGATATAGTGCCAAAACTTAGTTCTAACCACTAAAAATGAAGTTCTTGTGGTGTGCCAATTGGCACAAAACAGTGCACTTGATGGATTTCAATGAACAACAAACCCTATCGAATTTTATTTTACAAAAATTATAGGATCGAGAAGCGCTAGAGGAGGGGGGGTGAATAGCGCTTGTGGCTATTTCGCGTTTCGGATTCGTAAAACTATCGAGTTAAAGAAGCGGAATAAAGTAAAAGACAACAAACACAGAAAGACACCAGGGATTTACTTGGTTCGGAGCCTGTGACGACTCCTACTCCAAGGCCCGCGATTGTTGATCACTTCCGGTGGGAACAACTATAAGCTCAGAAAAGAGTACAAATTTGTATTACAATAAGTGCAATAAAGAACTATTATACCGATGACAGAATCAAAATCTCGAAGCTCCGGGTCATCGGGGGCTTGTAACAACACTTCAGGGCGTCTTTTGGAGAAGTACGTTGTAGTAGAAGCACTTAGGAATTGTTGTCTTGACTGCTGCCTCGAGACCCCCTTTTATGCACTACTGGAGGCGCCTCCAACACCATCCAGGGTGCCTCCAACACGCCGAGTCAGCCGCGTGGATCAGTGCTGAAAAGTTCACCTCTTATCCTGCTTGAGGCGCCTTTATGGCCACTCCAAGGAGCCTCCAAGCTCTAGTCCAAGGAGCCTCCATCTACGTCTGAGGCACCTCCAAGCCTGCTGCATAGCCAGCTCACCCTCTGCACCCGAGGTGCCTCCAAGCTCCATGGAGGCGCCTCGGACACTGTTCATCCGAGGTGTGACTTGCTCCTTTGTTCCTGCAAAATGTGTTAGTCCCAAACACATACCCTGCAAAATAAAGTTAGAACATAATAGTCATAGTAAATGAGATATTGACAGTCTTCGGACTGTCCGGGTCTGACTTCAGATTTCCAACCGGAAACCCTAGGTCGATCCGACGCCTACTGTTCCCTCTGCGGGGAACGCGTCCTCACCTACTCCACTTAGGAGATTTACCTGATGCCAGCACGATCCTCCAGATCGACTGGACTTTTGCTTGACGCTCGATGCTTCTGGACTTTCTGCTGGACGCCCGCTCCCAGACCCATTAGTCTTCCACCTGGTTCGCGACACCAGGACTTTCCACCTAGGGTTACCACCCCTAGGACTTTTGCCTGAAGCTCTTGACCCGCCAAGACTTTCCGCATAGGGTTACCACCCCCTATGACCTAAGGTTACCACCCCCTAGGGTTTTCCACCTGCCTAACCACAGCTAGGACTTTTGCCTAAGTACACTTAGGACTTTCCTGCAAGCTTATTCAAACTGTTAGATCACAAACCAACTTAACTTTGAACCCTTTTCCATTATCAAAACACGGGTTCGATCGTCGGATGCTTCTAGCACCAACAATCTCCCCCTTTTTGATTATGACAATTCAAATTTAAAGTTAAGTAAAAATAGGCATGATTAAACAGATGTATAAGTAACAACAATTTTTTAAAGTTTTAGTGTAAGCATAAGAACACAATTTTGGACACAATGAAGGCTTAAGCTAACACTTTAAAGTGTAAGGCTCCCCCTTAATTAGAGCTTAATTTTTGAATTTTGAATTTTAAATTTTATGCTACTCTCCCCCTTTGCCATATATCAAAATAAGGAGAGGAAAAATATAGAACTTAGGTATATCTGAAAAGTATTTTGAAAAAGTGTTTTAGGTATACCTTGAAAAAATACTTAGCTTTTTAGAGGAAATGTTCTTGTAAGACTTTTAGCTAAGTCATAAATTATTTCAACTTTGAGAAATGACTTAGCTAATCAGAATACTTTGAAAAAATAAAATACTAAGTTAAATTTAGAAGTATTTAACTAAGAGAATGGTTTTTGTAAAACATTTAGCTAAGTAAATGTTTAAGGATTCAGAGAGGATCTTTTTAAAGATATTTTGAAAGGTTAAATTGAAAAGTAAAATTTGAAAAAGTACTTAGGTAACTTTTGAAGGAAAAACCTTTTTGAGAAAAGTTAGTTAGATTCGGAAAAATTTATAGAATTTTTTTCAAAATTGGCTAAGTTTAAAGGCATTTGCAAGAATATTTGAAAATGGCTTAAGTTTTAATAGGCCTTTTGAAAAATAGCTTTGAGAAGTTATTAGAAGATGTAGTTAGAGTTGAAATATTTGGTTTGAAAGAGTTAGTTAAGTTTAGCTCCATAGAGGGAGGAGCTTAACTTGTAAAAGTTTGAATTAAGGTTGTTTATCTAAATTCAGGTAGCCCTAAAGTCCAAGCATGAGTATTTATTTAATCTCCTGGGTCAAATGTCTAACCATTAGCTAGTAACTGTTTACCTAGAGGGTAACAACTTTCACTTGACTAGTCAAGTTAAGTTGACAATCCAGTTAGATTTGACTAAGTCAGGATCACTTAACTTGATTACTGTATTTTTGGTATTTAACGCCCAGACTTCCTGCGATGCACAAAAATAAGCATTCTGAAGTCTAGGCTGTACCCTATGCATCTCACGCCGTTCTAAGTTTTACAAACACAAACAAGTTATGCCTAATGTGCTTGTGAGATGCTCTGGCTAAAACCTAGGGGAACATGATATCTAAAGGTAAGTTCCTAGGCTAAGTCCAATTTTGAAAATCTAATAAAGTTGGAATTTTGAAATCAACATTTTTTTTAGAAGTTTTAAAATACAAAAAAACACTGAATAAGTTCTATTCTACTAAACACATTCTTAATTGTCTTCTAAGTGCACTGAACTCAAGTTCATGTAAGGATTTTGTGAATATGTCGGCTAGGTTTGATTTGGACTCAATATAGTTAAGTACAATATCTCCCCTAGCTACGTGATCCCTTACAAAATGATGTTTTACATCTATATGTTTAGTCCTTGAATGGTGAATTGGGTTTTTAGTTAAATTGATTGAACTTATGTTGTCGATTAAGATTTTAGTATTTTGATATTCTAATTGGTAGTCTTTTAGGGTATGCATCATCCATAATAATTGAGATGCACATTCTCCTAGAGCTATGCATTCAGCTTCAGTGGTAGATAGGGCAACACAGTGTTGCTTCCTACTTGACCAACTTACTATGCATTGACCTAGAAATTGACAACTGCCACTTGTGTTTTTTCTATCTAGTTTGCACCCAGCATAGTCTGAATCAGAATAGTCATATAGGTCAATGGCGCAAGTTCTAGGGTACCAGAGTCCTACATTTAGGGTCCACTTAATATACCTAAGTATTCTTTTAACATATGTTAGGTGTGACTCTTTTACACAAGATTGGTATCTTGCGCATATACCTACTGTAAATAATATATCGGGTCGACTTGCAGTTAAGTATAGTAAGCTACCTATTAGACTTCTATAGTACTTTGGGTCTACTGATTTTCCTTTTGTGTCAGAATCAATATTGATATTTGTTGCCATTGGGGTATTTATAATTTTTGAATTTTCCATGCAAAATTTTTTAATCAGTTCCTTAGCATATTTAGTTTGATAAATATATGTTCCATCTCTGGTTTGTTTAATTTGTAAGCCTAAGAAGAAATTAAGTTCTCCCACCAAGATCATTTCAAATTCATTTTCCATTAATCTAACAAATTCTTTTAAAAGTTTAGTGTTGGTTGAGCCAAAAATTATATCATTAACGTAGATTTGGGCTATAAAAATATCTTTTTCTAAGGTTTTGACAAATACGGTCTGATCTATTTGACCCTGGTTAAAGCCCTTGGATATAAGGTAGTTAGATAACCATTCATATCATGCTCTAGGTGCTTGTTTTAGTCCATATAAGGCTTTTTTCAGTTTAAACACATGGTTTGGGTTGTTTAGGTCCTCAAATCCTGGCGGTTGACTTACATATACCTCTTCTTTAATAAACTCATTTAAGAAGGCTGACTTGACATCCATTTAGTATAACCTGAATCCTTTATGTACTGCAAAGGCCAACAGCATCCTAATGGATTCAAGTCTAGCTACTGGTCCATAGGTTTCGTCATAATCTAACCCTTTCCGATTATCTTAAGTTTACTGTCATTGCCGAATGCAACTGATCCTAGGTTCTTACATTTGAGCTTAGTGAACTTCATCCTATCTCTAGTCATATGTCTGGAGCATCCACTATCCAACATCCATTGATCCAATTCCTACACATAAAGTATTTGAATTGGATTCTATTTGATGGGTCAAAAGATAGTTTTATTGAATTAAGTTTCCTTTCCAGCTCACCCAGTCTAGGTTAACACTTAGTTATGGGTGATTGTTAGATGGTTGAGTTTGTTTCAAGTTAAGTAAGGTAAGTGCCTTTTGAAGAATAATTAAGGTAAGTAATTTTGAGAAATTTTAATTTAATTTAATTTATTTGAATTTAACTTAATTTTAATTTAATTTAATTTTTAAATAAGTTCTTAAAGTAATTATTTAAATAAGTATTTAAATAAATTTTCAAAACATTTTAAATAAGTTTTTAAAACATTTTAAAAAGTTTTTTAAATAAGTTTTAAAAACATTTTAAAAAGTTTTTTAAATAAGTTTTTAAAACATTTTAAATAAGTTTTTAAATAAGTTTTTAAAAGTTTTTAAAACATTTTAATTTATTTTATTAATTTTAGTTTATTTAATTTGATTTTAATTAATTTAATTTAATTTGAATTTAATTAATTTTAATTTAATTTGATTTGAATTTAAATTGATTTTAATTTATTTAATTTAATTTTAATTTAATCCTTAGTCATCTCACCCAATCTAAATTTTTCAATCAGGGGATCCTATAATTTTGTGAGATGAATTAGGTTCAATTATAGGGTTTGGTTTAACTTTATGTTATATTCAGGTTTAACTTTGGGCTCAACAAATAGACATTCTTCAGATAAACTTCTGGGTTATGGTGAGTCTCTTGGACATCATTAAAGTAACCATGCCTTCGAGATTTTCCAAATAGTTCTATCCACTGAACTTAATGCAAAACCTTGGTCTAATTGGTTAGGATCCATAAAGGGTAGCTTCGGTTAGTTCCACTTAGCCAAATGCACTATGTCGAAGCCATATCTTCCTAGACATGCATAGACTAAGATTCCCTAACGCACTATCATCCAAAATTTCACCAGTACCATAGGTCAAGTTAAACTTGTTCCCTTTCTAATTAGTTCTAATTACTGTGCCGGGTAGCTTGGTGTAGGTTATCCTGCTGGGTAGGTTAGTTTTGGAGGTGCCAGCTATTCTGGAGTCTCCATCTATATTATTGATAATTTCATATAAATAATAATTTCCCTTTTTTTAAATTTATAGATTAGATTAAAAATACATTTAATTTAGTTATATTTTAATTTTATATATATATATATATATATATATATATATATATATATATATATATATTTAATGATTTATTTGTTTATTAATACAGTTTTTCTTTTAGCTCCCCCTGGATCATAGCCTCGATATGGTCCATCAAGGTAATGTACTTGATCCTTGGGAACTCAATATTGACCAAGTCCAACTTGATTGACCAAGTTAGACTATCTTACTATTTGGTTTGTTGACTAATGATAAATACAATCTATATTTCTTTTTAGGTTTGAATCCAATTCTGGATCTGTTGTATACGGCCTTTTATTTTCCAAAAATCAGGTCAAGATTCTTGGAACCCAAAGTGAACCGTTCCAACGTGGTTTTCAAATCCTTGACTTGAATTTTTAGGTTGGAATTCTCTTCCTCAAGCTTTTGGACTTGAGTCGAGGTTCCGATCTGAACGGATTCAGACAAGGATTTGGCGTTGGTCACTTCTTTAAGGGTTGATGCCTCTTTCAGAAGTGACTTGATCCGAATATTGGATTTGGCTAATTTACATAATAAATAATTAACTAAATTATTTAAACGCGGAATACTTACAGTGGGGTCAGGCCCTTCGGAAACGGATACGGATCTGTGGCTTCTTTCCGATTCAGCTTCCGATTCACTCTCGCTCTCGGACATATTGATCTGGTCCCGGGCCATCAGTGCAAGGAGACTCGTCTGATCGAGTTCGTCGTCATCATCTTTTGAGGAAGATTCTTCGAATGTTGCCTTCAAGACCTTTTTCCTTCTTTTTTTCTTTATCTCCGTTTGGTTGGGACAGTTGGCTTTGATGTGTACCTTCTGGTTGCAGCCATAGCATGTCACTTCAAATTTTACCTTCGAGCTTGGTTGAGCTTCTTTTATAACGACCCCACCCTCCCCTTAACTAGTCTGTGGGAGTGGGACATTACTGTACTATTAACTTTTCTTAACTAGTGTTGCTTACATGTAAATATCAATACTTAAAACTCTCAAAAACTCAAAGGATACAATAAGTAATAGCTGGAAACATAAATAACTCATCTCAACATTCTACTCAATTATTTGTTCTCAACTAAAACTATATATATTAATCTGAACATGCTAAAACTATATATTAATCTGAACATGCATGCAACAATAATACAACTCAGATAGCGGAACTAATGTGCATAGCAAATAAAAGGAAGAATTCTAAAACTTAAATTATTCAATGAACAAATCCAGCAACATGAAAGAATAATCCCAATAGTCTAAATACAAAATCTTAATGAATTCTTAAGCAAGGTCCAATGCTTCCATAGTCCAGACATCACACATCCATCTCACATCTCCTTGTCGCCTTCCTTCACTATAGCTTTCCTTTCCCTTTATCTGCAGTAAGAGGAAAATGCAACTATAAGCAGAATGCTTAGTAAGTGTTATCTAACTCACAAAACTCGGATATGCATATGAACAGGAAAAGATCTAAGAACTGAATGCTTTAACAGAAACACTACTCATGCTCATCTAATAGCAAGGAAATCAAAACAGACTGAAATGCTAAACATGTAAAGCTTCTCATGCTCATCTAACAGCAATAAGAAAGTCTAAACATGTAAGAATAAAAGAACTAAGCTTGCTGATTTTTAAACTTATGGGAAACTTATTCCATTTGTTCAAAACTTATACTTTTATACTTCAAAATAATAATCTCTTGGGCCCAGGCTTAGTACCATTGCGCGCTCCCTAATAGAAACTGAGGTAGTGAGCCACCAGTCCTACGAGGGTAAAGACCTTGGTCTTACCAGGGCCGAGACCTCGGAACCGGTCACCTGGATTTGTTTAACGACAACCTCGGAAGTCGGGTACTGGCCTCTTTCAAGTAAAATATTTGTTCTTGTTAATACTTCTAATAAAAGAATGTCTCGTACAAAACTGTAATGCTTAAACAAATTCTAACACTGCATACAAAGCTTAACAAAAATCTGCATACAAAGCTCAACAGAAATCTGCATACAAAGCTTAACAAAATCTGCATACAATGCTAAGTTTCTTAATTTACGAATTAAAAACTAAGGCTATCTGTTCATGACACATACACCCAAAAATGAGGCAAAAACCCACGGCATGCTCACAAGTTATATAGAAATTTATACACTATGCAACTGGTAACGAATCTTCCACTGGAAACCTACAAAAACATAACCATTCTTCATGCTTAGTGCCACGGCAAGGAAACCAAAAGGAACCGAGTTGCTACACATGACTGTTCATTGCAATGACCACAAATCAACCTTCATGCTAGAAGAACAAATCTATACTATCTCATATTCATTTCCTAGTAGCAAAAATCCAAGGAAACCTGTAGAACTCCATATGAACTGTTCATACCCATTAAGATCACAAACAGAAGGATCTACATCATAAAGAATCTGAATTTCTAACTACAAAGTCTGAAGAAAACAAACCACATGCTAGACAAACAAATCTATTTCCTTTCTTTGAGATTCACGGCAGCAACACCAAATACATTGCTCCCTACATCATGTTTCGGAAAAACAAGAAAAAATAAACTCCAAAAGGTACTCCTACCGCAGGTGAGAAGCACTTACCCTCTTCTTGGACTTACAACCGAACAAAAAGGACTTCTAGGGTTTCGGAGATTGCAAGTTTCGGCCTCTTCTTCGTGCCCTCGGGTCCTCCTCGACGAGAGGATCGTGAGGATGTGAAGAAACCCTCGGTTTGAACCTTGGCCGATCGCCGGAGACGAAGCCCTAGATTCGTTCTTCGTTTCCGCCCAAACGGCGCCGTCGTACACGAGAGAGGAGAGGAAAGGTTAGGTCACGAAAATAAATCTCATTCCTCTCTTAACTCATCCCTTTTAATACCTAATATTTCTGTTAACTACTATTGCTTAAATTAATTTCGCTATCTATTTGATCAGCATGGTCCTGTTGGGTTCCTGGTCATCCGAAACAACTTAAGGCTTTGCTTAACCAAAGGTCTCGGGTTCGAACCTCGGCTCAACCTCTTTATTTTTTACAACTTGTTTCTTTTGGTAAAAATACCAAACGAACTCCGAAAATTGCACAAAAATACTCTAAAAATTTCTAAAAATCTCTAGAATATTTCTAAAGCATTTCTAAATATTTTTAAGCACTATTAGGATTCGTAATAAAGAAATTTGGGTTGTTACAATTCCCCATACCTTATAAAAAGTTCATTCTCGAACTTAGAATAATTCTGGATATCTCTGTCTCATACTGTTCTCACACTCCCAAGTAACTTCCTCGTGCTTCTGGTTCTGCCAGATTACCTTCATTAGTGGTACTTCTTTGTTCCTTAGTCTCTTAACTTCTCTGTCCACTATCTGTGTAGGTCTGCTCTCATAACTAAGATCCTCCTGGATCTGCACTGACTGAGCCTGAATCACTTGGCTAGGGTCGTGAAGGCACTTCTTTAGCATGGAGACATGAAATACATTATGTATTGCTGACATGTCTTGTGGTAAGTCCAGCTTGTAAGCTACTTTCCCAATCCTCTCTGTGATCAGGTAGGGTCCTACGTAGCGGGGACTTAACTTGCCCTTTTTGCCAAATCTCATCACTCCCTTCATCGGAGCGACTTTGAGAAAGACTGAATCTCCTTCTTGGAATTCAAGTGGCCTACGGCATGTGTCAGCATAACTTTTTTGTCTACTCTGGGTAGTTTCAATCCTCTGTCTGATCTTCTGGATAGCCTGAGTGGTTTCATCTATCATTTCAGTCTGCCTGCCTAGTTCTGATTCCATCTCTTTCCTTTCACCAGTCTCCAGCCAGCATATGGGTGATCTTCACTTCCGGCCATACAATGCCTCATAAGGTGCCATCTTGATAGTGGCCTGATAGCTATTGTTGTAGGCGAATTTAGCTAAGTACAATTACTTGCACCAACTACCCTTAAAATCTAATGCACAAGCCCTGAGCATGTCTTCTAAAATTTGATTTACTCGTTCTGTCTGCCCATCAGTCTGGGGATGGAAGGTTGTGCTGAACTTGAGTTTAGTGTCTAATGCATTCTGAACACACTCCCAAAAATGAGAGGTGAAGCGCCCATCTCTGTCAGAAACAATAGACTTCGGGACTCCATGAAGTCTGATCACTTCCTTAACATATAGCTGTGCCAACTACTCTATAGAGTGGGACACCTTGATGGCTAGAAAATGGGTAGACTTGGTCAATCTGTCCACTATCACCCATATCGCATCGTATCCATTAGTAGTTCTTGGAAGACCTGTTATAAAGTCCATGGATATTTCTTCCCACTTCCACTCTGTTATTGGAAGAGGTTGTAGGGCTCCTCCTGGTTTCTGGTGCTCTACTTTGACTCTCTGGCATGTCAGGCAGGTACTGACATATTTTGCAACATCTCTCTTGAGTCCAGACCAACAAAATCTCTGTTTCAAATCTTGATACATCTTGGTGGAACCAGGATGCATGGAGTACGGTGTACTATGAGCTTCTGCTAGAATCTTCTTTCTCAATTCCTCATCATTGGGGACACAAAGGCGGCTCCCCTGATAAAGGATTCTACTGTCTGATACCCGAAACTCTGAATCTTCTTCTTTTTATATCCCTTGCTTGATCTTCTGGATATCTGGATCTTCACTTTGCTTTCTCTGTATATCCTCAAGCAGGGTTGACTCTAAGGTCAATGCAGAGAGTTGCCCATAAATAATTTCAACTCCAAAGTCTGACAATTCCTTCTGCAGTGGCAGTGCTAATGATGACAAGGGCATCAGGGTTGCACTGGATTTTCGACTTAGTGCATCCGCCACTTTGTTGGCTTTACCTGGGTGGTAGAGGATTTCATAGTCATAATCTTTCACTAACTCTAGACACCTGCGATGTCTCATGTTTAAGTCTTTCTGGGTAAAGAAATACTTCAAGCTCTGATGGAATGTAAAGATTCTGCACTGAACTCCATACAAATAATGTCGCCAGAGTTTTAGTGCAAAGACAACAGCTGCCAGCTCAAGATCATGAGTGGGGTAATTTTTCTCATAGTCTTTGAGTTGTCTGGAAGCATAAGCTATAACTTTCCCCTCTTGCATGAGAACAACTCCAAGGCCCATCTTGGAAGCATCACTGTATATGTCAAAACTCTTGTCACTCTCGGGAACAGTCAGAATGGGAGCACTGGTCAGTCTTTTCTTCAATGCTTGGAAACTTTGCTCACATTTGTCTAACCATTCAAACTTCTTGTTCCTCCTAGTTAGGGTTGTTAGTGGAGAGGCTATCCTAGAAAAGTCCTCCATAAACTTTCTGTAATATCCAGCTAAACCAAGGAAGCTTCTGATTTCCTTAGCGTTCTTGGGTCTATACCAGTTGTTAACCGCTTCTATTTTGGAAGGATCCACCTGGATACCTTCTTTAGAAATGATGTGACCTAGAAACATCACCTGCTCTAACTAGAACTCTCACTTTGAGAATTTGGCATAAAGCTGCTTTTGCTGAAGGGTCTGCAGTACTATTCTCAAGTGCGTGTCATACTCCTCTGGGGTTCTTGAATAGATCAGAATGTTGTCGATGAACACGATGATAAACTTGTCAAGGTATTCTCTGAACACTCTGTTCCTTAAGTCCATGAAGACCGCAGGTGCATTAGTCACTCCAAAAGGCATTACTACAAACTCGTAGTGTCCATATCTGGTTCTGAAAGCTGTTCTGGGTATATCACTTTCTTTCACTTTCAACTGATGGTATCCAGAGCGCAGGTCTATCTTAAAGAACACTGTTGCCCCCCTTAACTGATCAAATAGATCATCTATTCTGGGAAGAGGGTACTTGTTCTTAATTGTCACTTTGTTCAGCGCTCTATAATCTATGCACATCCACATAGATCCATCTTTCTTCTTAACAAACAACACTAGAGCTCCCCATGGTGAATGACTAGGACAGATAAAACCTTTGTCAAGCAGCTCCTGGAGTTGTTCTTGTAGTTCTTTCAGCTCTGCTGGGGGCATCCGGTATGGAGCTTTTGAAATTAGACCGGTACCAGGAACTAACTCAATTTCAAACTCCACTTCTCTATTGGGAGGTAGTCCAGGTAGCTCTTCTGGGAATACCTCTGGATACTCACAGACTACCCGAACATCTTCTTGCTTAGGTCCTTCTTGTTCTCCATCTTGACTGGCTTGAGTTGCATTTGTTGTGCCTTGATGCTATTCAGATAGTGCTCAGCGACTAATGCCCTGCTGACCAGCTCTTCACCAGTCTGTGGTCGGTGAGTTCCACTACTCACGTTAAGTGCTATTTCTGGCCTCAGCATTCGGAGCATCAGTCTGACTTGTTCTTTCTCTGTACTTACTAACTTTGGGCAGAGACGAGCTAGTCTGTTGAATCTCTTGACTGCTTCTTCTACTGGCAGGTCACCCTGTCTGAATTCTATAAACTCCTCATAATGTTTATTGGTGATCCGTTGACGGAAGAATTCTTCGTAAAACTCTGTCTCGAAGTCAGCCCAGCTCATCTGGTTGGCTGCTCTCTTGCTCTTCACTCTCTCCCACCACATACGAGCATCTCCAGATAGGCAGAAAGAGGCACACTTGACCTTCTCGACTTCTGGCCAGTCAAGAAGCTCCATTGTGCTCTCTAGTGTCTTGAACCAAGCCTGAGCATCCCAGGGCTCAGTCGTGCCTGAGAAGCTTTCTGGCTTCAGCTTCAGCCACTGTATCAGATATGCTTCTTGTCTTTTAGGTGATGTGGCGACTTCCAGGGTAGCTGGTGGAACTTCAGTCACCACTGGGGTCTCCACATTGATAGTTGGAGGAGTGAGAGGGACTGGCTGCCGATTAGCCATCAGATTGACAATTGCTTGTTGCTGCTCTACTACTTGTCTCTGGAGTTGAGAAACAATTTCAGAGAGATCAGGTTCAGTTGTTCTGGGCTCTTCGTTCTCCTGAGCTAGGTCCTCAGTATGAGTGGTACGGGGACGTCCTCTTCTTGATATCTAGTCATGTAGAGAGAGAAAACCTGAAATCTTCTCTATACTCTCTAGACATATATGTATGTAAACATAGAAAGACAAACAAGAATTTTTATCTTACTTAAGCACATATAAGCAAATACTTCTAAGGATTTCTCTATACTGCAAACAATAAAGGAAAAGCATAAAAGAAAGTATAAATACGTTCTTACTTGAAGACGGCAAGACTGATGCGGATGTGTGTGTGATGCTGGAGAATGGGGACTGCTCTGATACCAACTTGTAACGACCCCACCCTCCCCTTAACTAGTCTGTGGGAGTGGGACGTTACTGTACTATTAACTTTTCTTAACTAGTATAGCTCACATGTAAATATCAATACTTAAAACTCTCAAAAACTCAAAGGATACAATAAGTAACAGCTGGAAACATAAATAACTCATCTCAACATTCTACTCAATTATTTGTTCTCAACTAAAACTATATATATTAATCTGAACATGCTAAAACTATATATTAATATGAACATGCATGCAACAATAATATAACTCAGATAGCGGAACTAATGTGCATAGCAAATAAAAGGAAGAATTCTAAAACTTAAATTATTCAATGAACAAATCCAGCAACATGAAAGAATAATCCCAACAGTCTAAATACAAAATCTTAATGAATTCTTAAGCAAGGTCCAATGCTTCCATAGTCCAGACATCACACATCCATCTCACATCTCCTTGTCGCCTTCCTTCACTATAGCTTTCCTTTCCCTTTATCTGTAGTAAGAGGAAAATGCAACTATAAGCAGAATGCTTAGTAAGCGTTATCTAACTCACAAAACTTGGATATGCATATGAACAGGAAAAGATCTAAGAACTGAATGCTTTAACAGAAACACTACTCATGCTCATCTAATAGTATGGAAATCAAAACAGACTGAAATGCTAAACATGTAAAGCTGCTCATGCTCATCTAACAGCAATAAGAAAGTCTAAACATGTAAGAATAAAAGAACTAAGCTTGCTGATTTTAAACTTATGGGAAACTTATTCCATTTGTTCAAAACTTATACTTGTATACTTCAAAATAATAATCTCTTGGGCCTAGGCTTAGTACCATTGCGCGCTCCCTAATAGAAACTGAGGTAGCGAGCCACCAGTCCTACGAGGGTAAAGACCTTGGTCTTACAAGGGCCGAGACCTCGGAACTGGTCACCTGGATTTATTTAACGACAACCTCAGAAGTCGGGTACTAGCCTCTTTCAAGTAAAATACTTGTTCTTGTTAATACTTCTAATAAAAGAATGCCTCGTATAAAACTATAATGCTTAAACAGATTCTAACACTGCATACAAAGCTTAACACAAATCTACATACAAAGCTCAACAGAAATCTGCATACAAAGCTTAACAAAATCTACATACAAAGCTTAACAAAAATCTGCATACAAAGTTTAACAGAAATCTGCATACAAAGCTTAACAAAATCTGCATACAATGCTAAGTTTCTTAATTTATGAATTAAAAACTAAGGCTATCTGTTCATGACACATACACCCAAAAATGAGGCAAAAACCCACGGCATGCTCACAGGTTATATAGAAATTTATACACCATGTAACTGGTAACGAATCTGCCACTGGAAACCTACAAAAACATAACCATTCTTCATGCTTAGTGCCATGGCAAGGAAACCAAAAGGAACCGAGTTGCTACACATGACCGTTCATTGCAGTGACGACAAATCAACCTTCATGCTAGAAGAACAAATCTATACTATCTCATATTCATTTCCTAGTAGCAAAAATCCAAGGAAACCTGTAGAACTTCATATGAACTATTCATACCCATTAAGATCACAAACAGAAGGATCTACATCATAAAGAATCCGAATTTCTAACTACAAAGCCTGAAGAAAACAAACCACATGCTAGACAAATAAATCTATTTCCTTTCTTTGAGATTCACGGCAGCAACACCAAATACATTGCTCCCTACATCATGTTTCAGAAAAACAAGAAAAAATAAACTCCAAAAGGTACTCCTACCGCAGGTGAGAAGCACTTACCCTCTTCTTGGACTTACAACCGAACAAAAAGGAATTCTAGGGTTTCGGAGATTGCAAGTTTCAGCCTCTTCTTCGTGCCCTCGGGTCCTCCTCGACGAGAGGATCATGAGGATGTGAAGAAACCCTCGGTTTGAACCTTGGCCGGTCGCCGGAGATGAAGCCCTAGCTTCGTTCTTCATTTCCGCCCAAACGGCGCCATCGCAAGCGAGAGAGGAGAGGAAAGGTTAGGTCACGAAAATAAATCTCATTCCTCTCTTAACTCATCCCTTTTAATACCTAATATTTCTGTTAACTACTATTGCTTAAATTAATTTGCTATCTATTTGATCAGCACTGCCCTGCTAGGTTCTTGGTCATCCGAAACAATTTAAGGTTTTGCTTAACCAAAGGTCTCGGGTTCGAACCTCGGTTCAACCTCTTTATTTTTTGCAACTTGTTTCTTTTGGTAAAAATACCAAACGAACTCTGAAAATTACACAAAACTACTCTAAAAATTCCTAAAAATCTCTAGAATATTTCTAAAGCATTTCTAAATATTTTTAAGCACTATTAGGACTCGTAATAAGGAAATTTGGGTTATTACATCTTTGGACTGGACCGCCTTCTTGAGGTCTCTTTTGTTGAACCCCTTCTTCTTCTTGTAGAGCTTCTTTACAAGGTTGACGAATTCAGCCGTTAGTTTGTCGTCTTCATTGTATAAGTCAGGTTCTTCATCTGATTCTAGTTCAGTTCTACGCTTTGGTCTTGGTTCGCGTGTTCTGCTTGTACCTGCAACTAAAGCAATGCCCTTCTCGGTTGGCTGTGCATTAGTTTGCTCATGTAATTCAAACTCAGAGAATAATTCATCTAATTTTATAGAAGATAAGTCCTTGGAGACTTTGTAGGCATCTACTATTGATGCCCACAATGTACTCCTCGGAAACGCATTGAGAGCGTACCTTATTATATCCCTGTTCTCGACCCTTTGCCCGATCGCGTGGAGGGTGTTGAGAATGTCTTGAATACGTGCGTGGAGTTGACTTGCTATCTCCCCTTCCTGCATTTTGAGATTATATAATTTATTAAACAACAAATCTCTTTTGCTTACCTTGGTGTCGGAGGTGCCCTCGTGCAGTTCGATCAGCTTCTCCCACAGCTCTTTTGCGGTTGAAAAAGGACCAACTCTATTGAGCTCTTCCTTGGTCAGTCCACACTGGAGGGTGTAGGTTGCTCTGGCATTGGCTTCCACCTTCTTGATTAGAGCTGGTTCCCAGTTCTCGCAGGGTGTAGGCTTGCCATCTTCGTTGGTTGGTAGTTGAAACCCAGTCTTGACGATCATCCACATCTCGAACTGGATTTTTAGAAAATTCTCCATTCATCCTTTCTAGTACTCGAAATCTTCTCCGAAGAAGAGCGGGGGACGAACGGTGCTGTAACCTTCTTGCTGGGCCATTTAATTAATATGCAAGAATAAAATAGAACGAGATGTCCCAAAACTAGGTCTTGGATTAGTAGTGCGAGAAAAATTTAAAATAACGAGCTCGAGTTGTGTTGCACCAATTTCGAGCAAAAATCGATTCATAAAAAGAATTAGAATATAGCTATTAAGCTAATTCTAATTGACTCCGTAAAACTGAAAATAACCACAACAAAAAATACTTGATTGGTGGTTGCACCAAATCGAAGCGACCCCGCTCTGATACCAATTGTAGGATCGAGAGGCACTAGAGGGGGATGAATAGCGCTCGTGGCTATTTCACATTTTGGATTCGTAAAACTATCGAGTTAAAGCAGCGGAATAAAGTAAAAGACAACAAACACAAAAAGGCACCAGGGATTTACTTGGTTCGGAGCCTGTGACGACTCCTACTCCAAGGCCCGCGATCGTTGATCGCTTCCGGTGGGCAACAACTATAAACTGGAAAAAGAGTACAAATTTGTATTACAATAAGTGCAATAAAGAACTATTATACCGATGACAGAATCAAAATCTCGGAGCTTCGGGTCGTCGGGGGCTTGTAACAGCACTTCAGGGCATCTTTTGGAGCAGCACGTTGTAGTAGAAGCACTTAGGAATTGTTGTCTTGACTGCTGCCTCGAGACCCCCTTTTATGCACTACTGGAGGCGCTTCCAACACCATCTAGGGCGCCTCCAACACGCTGTTCGCTCTCCGCAAGTGTACGGAAATGTCGCAAGTAATATAAAAGATTATCGTATCCACAGGGACTGGAATAAGCACTAGAAATATCTCAAAGCGAATTAGCTAAACAACTAATCAATTGGTTTCAAATGCTAAGGATGAAAAACAAATCTAAAATGAAAGATTAACAAACAAGAGTTTGGGGGTTTGAATTATGATAAAGGGAGGTTCTAGGAGTTTTGGTTTCTTTGTAAGATCTCTTGAATGTATATGGTTTACCAATTCTTATTTCTCAATTGTCTAAAATTCGTAGAAGGTTGCCGGTTCTCTCTTACAATAGATAATCGGCTTAGGACTGAAAATGTACCTAAATGTGATCAATTATATATGAACTTACGTTGTCCTTACACAGGATTGCACCTATTAGTATGCTTCCCTCGGATACCAACATAGAAGTTCATAGCTTCTTAACCCATAAAGATACAAGGATTGAATCATAAAATCTATCCTACCCTCTTAAATATTCTCATTTCCCCTTCAAGGTTATCTCTCAAACATCCTTACACGGGCTTGCACCTGTCACGTGGATCTCTCGGAAAATCGAGTGAGAGTTAATCTCTACAAAGTCTATAAGATATCCAAACAATCAATCAAGAATGAGAATTAAGCCCTAATCACAATTAATCATTCAAGATCCAATCGATACAAACTAGGCAACATCATAGAAACAAAGAAATGGCAAATCCATAAGAATTTACATCAATTTATCTCACAAATACTCCCTCCATCCTAGAACAAATAGATCTACTTCATAAAATAAAGGAAGAAAACCAAAGATAAGAAGATTACAGGCATTCTTCAATCCCAATCCAAGAAGAGGAAAGAAAGAAAACTTATCTACAATATAGCTCCATCTTTGGATCCAATCCTCGCTTCCGGAGTCGAATTCGCCAAGATCTCCCTTTAGATTGCCCAAAAATTCTCCCAAGAATGGGAGGAATCCACCAAATCTTGCTTTCTCCCAAAGGGGAGAAGATCCCCTTTCAAATCTCCAAGGAGGCTTTAAATAGAGGGAGGCTTTTGGGTGCCACACGGCCCCGAGGCATGGCCGTGTGAGGTTCACACGGCCAGAGCCTTTCCCCTCTCTGCCATCTATACACGGTCGTGTGTGGCACACGGCTGTGGACAACTCCCATCAAAACCTCCAAGCACGGCCGTGTAGATCCACACGGCCTGGACTGCCCCAACTTCTGGAAACTTGGCATGGTCGTGTGGTGCACACGGCCAGAACACTTTTAAGCGCTGGGAACCCTGCACGGCCGTGTGATGCACACGGCCAGGGCCTTCTTCGTCTCTGGAAACCTTACACGGTCATGTAGATCCACACGACCATGTAAGGATTGAACTCTGATTTGCTTCAAAACTTGGCACGGCCATGTGAGGTTCACACGGTCAGGCCTTCTTCCTTTGCTGTTACTGCCACACGGCCTCTGAACTCCACACGGCCAGAGCTCCCTACCAATGCAGGGCCGTGTCTGGTACACGGCCAGGTGCCTTCTCGCTTGCTTAGCTCATAAGTTTTGTCCAAGAATGCAGAATCTTCACTGAATTCGACTCCTGTGTACAGAAAATGCACAAAAGCAGATCTCCAAACAAAAAGAGTAAATATGCTAAAAGGAAAACTGGAAGTACAAAAATGCATAGATCAAGCATGCTCAAAGTATGTAAATGTGCATCAAAACATGCATAAAAGTATATAAAATCTACGCACATCACACCCCCAGACTTAAACCTTTGCTTGTTCTCAAGCAAAATGCTGCAATCTAAATTCATATGTTCTACAACGCATTCATAAACCCTAATGCACTTTCCTAACTCTATCTAAGAGTTCCACTAACAAGCTTAATCGTGGAAACAAATCAAGTATGGCTCAAGCTTAAGTATCCTGTGCACAGTGTAAAAGTAACTCAAAAATCCTTTAAGTTTCAATCTATGTCCTAGTCAAGTCATCATCAAATTTGAATTCCTAATGTTTCCGGTGAAAGACAAGTAACCAGTGATAGACACTTACTTGCCACTCACTTGGTTCATATTTCTCAACCAACCCAAGGTCTCAAAGGTGTGCTCAATCTCAAGAGAAGCTAAGCAGTCATTTCCCCAGTAACCTAACTCGGTCTCAAAGGGATGACTTGCTAGATTCTACTCACGACAACTGTTTTTTATATCCCATATTCACTTTTTTTTTCAATTTTTTTTTTCATAAGCATTTGCATTGTGCAAATCTTATTTCACAAGTGTACTTTTAGCACAAATGTTGGGATATTTTGATTTTTCCAAATGAGCTTTCATGAGTTGAGCCTCACCCAGTAACCAAAATGAAGTTTGAAAAATCACCATGGAAACCAAGTACTAAGCAAACAAGATGAATCATGACTATTTCAATGATATCAACCATTCAAGTATCAAGTATAGTGAAGTGAAGGTAAGACCCTTAGGGTTAAGCCAAAACTAAAACTCATCTCCATATGATTCTTAGCTTATTTCATGCTATCCAAGATAGAGAAAAGAAGTACATAAAGCTTACTACTAGCATCATTTAAAACATCATGAATCTAGATAATAAACGTTCTAGTATTTTGCATTAAGGAACAAACAATCATGATATGATGAATGATGCAACTAGCAAAAAAAACAAAAAATTTATTATGCAGAAACTAAACTAAATCAAATGCATCTAATGCATCCCCCCAGACTTAAACTTTTCATTGTCCCAATGAAAACTAAAAACAATGTGGAGAAGATTTATGAAATTTAGAGAAGTTACCAAGTGATGAGCTCCAAATGGTTGACATTCATGTTTTAAAAATACTCCTCTATCCAATGCTCACATTCCTCCACAACTTTGAATTCTATAAAAATAAGATAGACAAGAAAAATTAAGTAGAGGATACATGTTTATTATAAAGAAAGAACTAAAGACATAAAAGAAAATAAGGAAAATGAACTTGGGTTGCCTCCCAAGAAGCGCTTGTTTAAGGTCATTAGCTCGATCACCTCATTAGATTCATAGAAATCTCGCTCTTGGAGGGGTAAGATATTTTAGAACCTTCTTACCAAGAGTTCTTATTATGGAGGGAACTTTCAATATTGGAGTTAAGCGCCAAAAACTTGTTCGCTCTCCGCAAGTGTACGAAAATGTTGCAAGTAATATAAAGATTATCGTATCCACAGGGACTGGAATAAGCACTAGAAATATCTCAAAGCGAATTAGCTAAAAAACTAATCAATTGGTTTCAAATGCTAAGGATGAAAAACAAATCTAAAATGAAAGATTAACAAACAAGAGTTTGGGGGTTTAAATTATGATAAAAGGAGGTTCTAGGAGTTTTGGTTTCTTTGTAAGATCTCTTGAATGTATATGGTTTACCAATTCTTATTTCTCAATTGTCTAAAATTCATAGAAGGTTGCCAGTTCTCTCTTGCAATAGATAACCGGCTTAGGACTGAAAATGTACCTAAATGTGATCAATTATATATGAACCTGCGTTGTCCTTACACAGGATTGCACCTATTACTATGCTTCCCTTGGATACCAACATAGAAGTTCATAGCTTCTTAACCCATAAAGATACAAGGATTGAATTATAAAATCTATCCTACCCTCTTGAATATTCTCATTTCCCCTTCAAGGTTATCTCTCAAACGTCCTAACACGGGCTTGCACCTGTCACGTGGATCCCTCGGAAAATCGAGTGAGAGTTAATCTCTACAAAGTCTATAAGATATCCAAACAATCAATCAAGAATGAGAATTAAGCCCTAATCACAATTAATCATTCAAGATCCAATCAATACAAACTAGGCAACATCATAGAAACAAAGAAATGGTAAATCCACAAGAGTTTACATCAATTTATCTCACAAATACTCCCTCCATCCTAGAACAAATAGATCTACTCCATAAAACGAAGGAAGAAAACCAAAGATAAGAAGATTACAAGCATTCTTCAATCCCAATCCAAGAAGAGGAAAGAAAGAAAACTTATCTACAATATAGCTCCATCTTTGGATCCAATCCTCGCTTCCGGAGTCGAATTCGCCAAGATCTCCCTTTAGATTGCCCAAAAATCCTCCCAAGAATGGGAGGAATCCACCAAATCTTGCTTTCTCCCAAAGGGGAGAAGATCCCCTTTCAAATCTCCAAGGAGGCTTTAAATAGAGGGAGGCTTTTGGGCGCCACACGACCCCGAGGCATGGCCGTGTGAGGTTCACACGGCCAAAGCCTTTCCCCTCTCTGCCATCTATACACGGCCGTGTGTGGTACATGGCCGTGGACAACTCCCATCAAAACCTCCAAGCACGGCCGTGTAGATCCACACGACCTGGACTGCCCCAGCTTCTGGAAACCTGGCACGACCGTGTGGTGTACACGGCCAGAACACTTTTAAGCGCTGGGAACCCTGCACGACCGTGTGATGCACACGGCCAGGGCCTTCTTGGTCTCTGGAAACCTTACACGGCCATGTAGATCCACACTGCTAAGTAAGGATTGAACTCTGATTTGCTTCAAAACTTGGCACGACCATGTGAGGTTCACACGGCCAGGCCTTCTTCCTTTGTTGTTGCTGCCACACGACCTCTGAACTCCACACGGCCAGAGCTCCCTACCAATGCAGGGCCGTGTCTAGTACACGGCCAGGTGCCTTCTCGCTTGCTTAGCTCATAAGTTTTGTCCAAGAATGCAGAATCTTCACCGAATTCGACTCCTGTGTACAGAAAATGCACAAAAGCAGATCTCCGAACAAAAAGAGTAAATATGCTTAAAGGAAAACTGGAAGTACAAAAATACATAGATCAAGCATGCTCAAAGTATGTAAATGTGAGTCAAAACATGCATAAAAGTATATAAAATCTACGCACATCACACGCCGAGTCAGCCGTGTGGATCAGTGCTGAAAAGTTCACCTCTTCTCCTGCTTGAGGCGCCTTCATGGCCACTCCAAGGCGCCTCCAAGCTCTGGTATAAGGCGCCTCCATCTCCGTCTGAGGAGCCTCTAAGTCTGCTGCGCAGCCAGCTCACCCTCTACACCCGAGGCGCCTCCAAGTTCCATGGAGGCGCCTCGGACACTGTTTATCCGAGGTGTGACTTGCTCCTTTGTTCCTACAAAATGTGTTAGTCCCAAACACATACCCTGCAAAACAAAGTTAGAACATAATAGTCATAGTAAATGAGATATTGACAGTCTTCAAACTGTCCGGGTTTGACTTGGAATTTTCAATCGGAAATCCTAGGTCAATCTGACGCCTACTGTTCCCTCTGCAGGGAACGCGTCCTCACCTACTCCACTCAGGAGATTTACCTGATGTCAGCACGATCCTCTAGATCGACTAGACTTTTGCTTGGCGCTCGATGCTTCCAGTTTTCCACCTGTCTAACCGCAACTAGGACTTTTGCCTAAGTACACTTAGGACTTTCCTACAATCTTATTCAAACTGTTAGATCATAAACCAACTTAACTTTGAACCCTTTGCCATTATCAAACTATGGGTTCGATCGTCGGATGCTTCCAGCACCAACAAAAACAACAAGAACCATTTTGCTTAAGTCATACTTAATTTGATTTCAAACCAAATTTATAAGATTTTTTAAAATTTCCAAGCGCACCTTGTAGACTTGAATCCAACTGTTAGAACTAGCATATTTGAATTTCTGGAAAAAAAAAATACAACCGCTACAAAGTTTTTAGTTTACAAAAAAGAGATATGGTGTGAAATTTACATATCGGGATCAAAATCTTGGTTGTGATCAATGAACAAAGTGGCCAAGGATGGATCATATAAGGCCCACATTGGGCATAATATGAATGATATTAGGCACAATGTGGGCCTAATATCATTCATATGAGGCCCATGTTGGGGCTGATATAGGATAATATCAGCCTCATATCCATGCTGAAAATTATTATCATGTTGGAACACCTTTGGAGAGCTTTAAATAAGTAATAGATAGCACCGTTGTAGTCTTCGCAACACCAACACTCACAAGACTTGAAATAGATGCAATCAGACCTGTCTAGGTCTATCAGTGGATTTTAATCGAAACCCACTTATGGACCTAGGCTATTTGGATTTCTTCAAATTCATAATCACTAGGAAGGTTTGAGCGAGGAGAAGCTAGATATGGTGTTAAAACTTTGTTCTAACCACTAAAAATGAAATTCTTTTGGCATGCTAGTTGGTACAGAATAGTGCACATGATGGATTTCAATGAACAACAAACCCTATCGAATTTTATTTTACAAAAATAATAAGAACCATTTTGTTTAAGTCATAACTTAATTTGAGTTCAAACCAAATTTATAATACTTTTTTTTAAATTTCCAAGCGCACCATGTAGACTTGAATCCAACTGTTGGACTTAGCCTATTTGAATTTTTGAAAAAAAAAAACAATCACAACCGCTACCAAATTTTTTGTTTATAGGTGTACCGGAGATATAGTGTGAAGTTTTAGATATCGGCATCAAAATCTTGGTTGTGATCAATGAACAAAGTGGCCAAGGGTGGATCATATAAGGCCTACATTGGGCTTGATATGATCCCATATCAGGCTCACATTCATGCTAAAATTTATTGTCACATTGAAGTACCTCTGGAGAGCTTTAAATAAGTAATGGATAGCATCATTGGAGTCCTCGCAACACCAACAACTCACAATACTTGAAATGAGTGCAATCGGACCTGTTTAGGTCCATCAGTGAGTTTTGACCGAAACTCACTGATGGACATAAGTTATTTGGATTTCTTCAAATTTAAAATCATTGGAAGGTTTAAGTGAGGAAAAGCTAGATATGGTATCAAAACTTAGTTCTAACCACTAAAAATGAAGTTCTTGTGGCGTTCTAGTTGGCATTGAATAGTGCACCTGATGAATTTCAATAAACAAAAAACCCTATCGAATTTATTTTACAAAAACAAGAACTATTTTATTTAAGTAATAACTTAATTTAAGTTCAAACCAAATTTACAAGACTTTTTAAATTTCCAAGCACACCCTATAGACTTTAATCTATTTGAATTTCTAAAAAAAAAATCACAACCTCTAGCAAGTTTTTTGCATACAAAATAGAGATATGGTATAAAGTATTAGTTCTATCTTGTTGGGACTGATTTATAGTGTGACATTACCTCTTTTCATTAATCAACACCACAGTGCCAATTTGGATATTATGATTTCTATTTCGCTATGCAATAGCAATATTATTCCTGTGATCATTTAGTATACAATTCTCATATCATAGATAAAACTATATTAAATAACAAATACTACATGCAAAGATATAAAACTAATGACACTACACAATTGTACCTTTACATTTTCTACCCAACTATTTTTCTTATAATACTATGGATAATTAATCCGCTATTTTACCGAACATGTTCATCAAAATTGATACTAGTACATCAATTCTATTTTTTTTTCATGTCTCCTTTTTTGAAGTCCATCTTTAGATTGTATAGAAGACATTGAATGTATTTCATCATGAAGAAGTCATAGTCAGCACTGTAAATAATATCGACAATTTAATATTCGATATTTTATATCAATATTTTCTATTCACACTATTTCTCATTTACTTACCTGATTTTTTGTTGTGTATATTCTACAAATATGTAAATTTATACATACTTAACTAAATAATAAAATGTATTCTAATATTATTTCTTAAATGATTTAGATTCCTTACTATGAAGAAGGTTGAATAATATATAAATTTGTTGTATGGCCTACTAGACGAGGATGTTCCCCTAAACAAAATTTTACAATATGTGTCACTTACCTCTCCTTTTGTAAAAATCTCTCCATTCACACCAAATAAGAAGGAATGCACATTTAAACAAAAAGATGATTCCTCCCAAACTAATTCACTTGTAAACCTGCAAAGTAAATCAATGAGTTTAAATCAAGAAAATAAATTAAAGCACCATATAGTTATCTTAACTTATCACTTAATTAAATATACTATGTATACTAATATACTTTAAGTTCTCCAATTGTTTTAACAAGTAGGTCATATCTTCGTTTTGTTTTTTTTTCTTCGGAGTCTTAAATTGCTTCTTCATAAACTACATAAAACACATTTAATTAATGAATTAAATCAAGGGAAATACTATTTTATATGCAAATACACAGCAATGACTAGTTTCCTCATTTTGTTAAGTTGGTCAATCCTAGCTCCTTCCTTCTCTGCCTCTTCTTCATAATTGCCTTCCATTATTGTGATGTTGTCTCTTTCTTCTTCTATATCATCTCCATTAAAGTTTCCTTTTCCCTTGTCCAAAATATCATGTTCTTTTAAAAAAATTTTATCCTCTACTTCTACTAAAATGTTCTCTATAAGCTCACATATTTGTATCTTTCTCCGCTTACTCTTAGGTAAAAGATGGAGCCATAATAGACTATTGATTGGAGTATCCCTGCAATCATAATGACTCCTGTCACATCCTCTCCTACTCCTTGTTCTAAAAGCTATTGGTTCAGAATGAGGATCGATTACATGATCACTTGATTGAGACTACCTGTCTTTATTTTCTATTATTTTGGATAATTCTTTCACCCTATCATTCAGATGGATGTTCTCCATTGTTAGCTCCTTTATTCAGTTTGCTTGAATAATGCAGTTAAAGCATTCCTTATTACTTTGCCTTCCTGCTTCGGTGTCATCAAATTATGATGTCTCCTTTAGACGTGAAATGTCGTCAACGAAATCAAGGTTCTCAACCAATGCTTTTTCTAATTGGGTAGGGATTAGTTCAATCATAGTCTATCAAATTATAAAAACAAATGTTAAAAATTGCATATTAACTTAATAGGTGACAGTCTTTAATATTTACCTCTTTGAATGAGACTCAGTCGAATAAAGTCCTCACCTTACTAATATGTGAAGGAATATTCCTCCACTTATTTATTCGTGCTCCTTCAACATTGTATGATTTCTGGATTGGAACATGCTCCAAAAACCATGCCTGCTTTATCATCACAAGTGATACATATTCATACATATCCGCAAAATGTTGTCAAATTTATCATCAAAAATAAACTCACTACCAAAAGACCAACAAATCCCTTTAGGTAAGGGAGGTTGGTATTGAAGTGTATTGTTTGAGTTGATGAAAATATGCCCCCAATCTTAGGTAATTATGGAGTCATAAATTCATGGATGACTTCAACCCAATTGAATCTAACAAGATGGTCAAAATCATCTACTATATCTATAAGATCTAAAGGAACCTTATATGTACTTAAAGAAAATAAGAGAAACAAATATATACAAAATGTAGAATTTGTAAAATAATAAAACATCATCATCTACTTCAACACGATTGACATAAAATTTAAGCAACTCCTCAATTTTTGATTTGGTACCTTCTTTTTTATTTGAGAATTTAGAAAGAGATCACCTGATGTTTTAGTTGAATTGATCAGAACTGAAGTACCTCAGTCTGCAATACCAAGCAACAAAGAAATGTCTCATGCCCAACATATCAGGTTCACATTGGGCCTGATATAAGATTATTTCAGGCCCTCGTTTGCCATGATATCCCAATACCCCGATGGCCAAAATGAATAAATATGAAGATTTTTAAACTATTTTATTTTACTATACTACTACTTCGTGCTTAAAATTCACAATTATAAGGTGTACATGAGAATCTAAAGGTTTGAGAAGCTAAATCCTAATTTTGAAATATATTGACCAATATACCACAGATATACCGCATATCTTGTATGTCTAAGAAAATACTAAAGGGAGACTGTTTGATTATTGCTATGTGTCGATCATGTAAAATAATAGATCTATGATGCCTTCTTTTCTTTGTGGATGCTTCAAAAAAAACTATTAAAGTGACCTAACACACTGTTCTAATGCAGTTTCTGTCCAAACTGGTTGAGCCTTTGCAAATTCGATAGTTTCGAAGGTGATACCTTTGTGGATAATTGAACAGCACGGGATGAAGCACTCGGCTCACTTCCTTGCACCATTATGAAATGAGAGTATTGACGAAAACCCTAAACCTTCACTATAGAGATGCAATCAATGTGGATTTTTGTCGGAAACCCTTGATGTCACCTGAGGGACACACAAAGATACGTAGACTTTCGGTAGAGGACGATCTCACAACTACAATAGAGCTAAAGATTTTCACAATCGAAGAGTTAAGAAAAATAAGGATTAAGAAAAATAGAGAGTCTTACCCACACGGAGAGAGAGGGAGGAAAATATTTAAACTATTAAATAAAAACTTTAATTAAAATGATTTAAAAAATAAAAAAATAATGTGGAAAAGGGGAGATTAGCGGGACAGATAAAAGGAAATTCATATTTTACTATGCTATGCAATAAATACAAAATTAACATACACGTTTTTCATAAATTCCATATTCCGCATAAGTCATTCGGTAAATTGCTGTTTCTGGATTGCTTCACATCAAAATTTCTACGGCAATTTACCAAAGGGCGCATGTAGAGATCTAAATTTATCAAAAGGCGTACGCTACTTTGATATTTACCAAAGAACGCACTTTTTAAGTACATTTTCTATTTTACCCTCATGACAATTTGACTTTTTCTAAGGTTTTTCTTTTCTCCATTGTATTTCCCTCTCTTCTCTTTTTTGTATCGACATGCAGAACATATGAATAACATTAGTTAATTTTTTAATAACATTTTAATACATTTGAAGAAGCAAAAATAAACAATGAATATCATATTTGAACTCCTTAAAATTTTAGAAATCCACTGGAATTAAAATGAGTGTAATCGGAGCTCTCTAGGTCGATAAGTGGGTTTCGGTCAAAATCCACTTATGGACCTAGAGAGCTCCGATTGCACCCATTTAAGTTTCTATGGATTTCTGAAATTACAAGGAGTTCAAATATGGTGTTCATTATTTATTTTATTTTTCCATAGATGTTAACATGTAAAATGAAAGATTCATCAAAAACGTCCACGTTGAGCCTGATATGAGTCCATATTAGGCCCAACGTGGGCTTTTTTACCAATTCTTTGATTTTATATATTAATATCCATTAAAAACTAAAATAAATAATAGACACCATATTTTAACTCTTTGCAACATCAGAAATCCATAGGAACTGAAATTGATGCAATCGGAGTTCTCTAGGTCCATCAGTGGGTTTCGGTCAAAACCCACTGATGGACCTAGAAAGCTCCGATTGCACCCATTTCAGTTCCTATAGATTTATGATATTGCAAGGAGTTCAAATATGGTGTCAATTGTTTATTTTGACTTTTAATAGATATTAATATATAAAATTAAAGAATCGACAAAAAAATCCACGTTGGGCCTGATATGGAATAATATCAGGCCCACGTTGGGTCAGACATGATTTCATATCAGGCCTAACGTGGGCCTGATATGAAATGTTCTAAATGTATGTGTCTAAATCGTTCCTGGTAGTACCTCTAAGATTATAGATATTGGGACATACAATCTTGGGATGAATAGTCGGGTGTGAGTGGATTACTATTCGTTAGTTTGAATTTCAGTACTAGGCTAACTAAATTTCTGGTTATGAAGAGTCAATGCAGCCATGATTCAAGACAAGTAAAATGTTGCATTCTTAGTTATTATTGTATTCTTTGGTGTAGTACAATGTCACATAATGATCTCCTCATACATTAATTGCTTCCGAAAATCTGTAATGTTATGATACAAGAACATTTGTTATGGATTACCATCCTCAGTGCTATATTTTTAGGACATTTTTACTTTATGATAAGATAATGACAGAACCTTATGTATTGTATTGAGACAGCAAAACCATGATTGTGAATTTAGTTTTAAAAATAAGGGAATAGTGATCAAACATTTTTACTTTTCTTCCAAGAAATATAGGAAAAATTGAAAAGTATAAATAATATAAAAATGAGTACCTACAAACTATTCATTAGTCTGTCATATTTTTATGACAAAATCATTCAGCAACCCTTTACCTTTCTTGTGTATCAAAACAACTGCTAGTGTTTATCTCAACAATGTGTTGTTAAAGGTGTTATTAATCCTCATTAATAAAGAACCTAAATTTTTGTTTATATGTCAGTTGGGTCTGATATCATTTCATATCAGACCCACGTTGGACCTGATATGAGTCCATATCAGGCCCAACGTGAGCCTGATATGAAATGTTCCAAATGTATATATCTAAATCGTTCCTGGTAGTACCTCTAAGATTATAGATATTGGAAACACAATCTTGAGATGAATAGTCGGGTGTGAGTGGATTATTATTCATCAGTTTGAATTTTAATACTTGACTAACTAAATTTCTGGTTATGAAGAGTCAATGCAACCATGATTCAAGACAAGCAAAATGCTACATTCTTATCTATTATTGTATTCTTTGGTGCAGTACAATGTCACATATTGGTTGCTACTCGGAAAACCTATAGGTTCCACTGTACAAAAATTTTGTACAAAGGCCTGAACCTTTTCCTAGCTACCATGTGTTCTTTTAAATTAAATTTTGGATCGCCTGCGGAACTTAACACGTTTGATCCAAAACTTAATCTATTTGTTCTTTTAGGTTTTGACTTGGATCTCCTGCGGAACTTAACACGTTCGACCCAAGTCTCCTTAAGTTATTAATTCCATTAAATATTAATTTCCCTAATTGGTTCCCAGTACTGACGTGGCGAGGCACATGGCCTTCTTGGATATGGGAGCAACCACCACCGACTAGACAAAACCTTTTATAGAAATCTAATATTTAATTTCCTAAAATAACTTTAGGTTAACCAAAGAGAACAATCAAATCACAAGGAAAAGAAAAAACAAAAGAACACAACATCGAAAAACATATTTGAAATTCTAGAACGTAAGCCTCTTGTATTTGGTATTATTTCCATAAATAACTAGCATGATGCGGAAAGAAAAATTACTAGTTATACCTTGTAGAAAAACCTCTTGATCTTCTACCGTATTCCTCTTCTAACCTCGGAAGTTATGTGGGCAACGATCTTCCGATATGAGAAACCACCAAGCACCTTCTTCTCCTCCTAGCTAGGTTCGGCCAAAACAAGAAAGCTTCACCAAGGAAGAAGAAAAACACCAATCAAGCTCTAAGAGATGCAAGCTTCCTCTCCTTCTTCTTCTTCTTCTCCAAGTAGTATCCGGCCTCCACAAGAGCTCCAAGCAATAGAAAGTTTCGGCCACCACAAAGAGGAAGAAGAGAAGAGATGATGGCCGGCCACAACACTAAGGAAAAGAGGGAGAGAAAATAATAGAGGTTGTGTCTCATGAATGCACCCTCACCCCTTCTTTTATATTCCTTGGCCTAGGCAAATTAGGAAATTTAATTACAATAAAATTTCCTCAATTTCCTTGACATGATTTAATTGAGAAAAATAAAATAAAATTTCTCAATTAAATTTACATTGGCCGGCCACATCATTGGAGAACAAATTGGACAAGTTTCAATCAACAATTAAAACTTCCTAATTTGTTTTCGGAAATTTTAAAAAATAAAATTTTTCTTTAAAAAACTCTTCATGGTTGATAAAAGGAAATTTCTATAATTTTAATTTTATCAACATGTGAATAATTTTAAAGAGAAAATAAAATATCTCACCAATCTACAAATAAGGAAAGAGATCTAATCTCTTTCTTTAATCTTTTGTAGATTTTTTATAAGAGAGATATTTTAATTTAAATTCTCTTTAATAAATTATTTCTTCCACATAATGAAAATTAAAATTCCTTTTTAATTTAATTTGGCCGTACTAGCTTGGGTTCAAGCTAGGGCCGGCCACCCAAATTTATACCTAGGCCGGCCCTAGCTTGTTCCCAAGCTAGCTTTGGCCGGCCCCTATTGGGTGGGTATAGAAGGTGGGTATAGGTGGGTATAGAACTCTACAAATAAGAGGCTACGATAGGGACCGAGAGGAGGAATTGGTTTTGGTCTCTCCGATAAAATTAAGCATCCCGTGTTCGCCCCGAACACACAACTTAATTTTATTAATGATAATTCATTCCACTAGAGAACTATCATTGAACTACCGCACCAATCCCAAATTACATTTTTGGGCTCCTTCTTATTATGAGTGTGTTAGTCTCCCTGTGTTTAAGATATCGAATGTCCACTAATTAAGTGAGTTACTGACAACTCATTTAATTAATATCTAAATCCAAGAGTAGTACCACTCAACCTTATTATCATGTCGGACTAAGTCCACCTGCAGGGTTTAACATGACAATCTTTATGAGCTCCTCTTGAGGACATTATCAACCTAGTATCTCTAGGACACAGTTTCCTTCTATAATCAACAACACACACTATAAGTGATACCATTTCCCAACTTATCGGGTTTATTGATTCAACGAACTAAATCTCACCCATTGATAAATTAAAGAAATAAATATCAAATATATGTGCTTGTTATTACATTAGGATTAAGAGCACACACTTCCATAATAACTGAGGTCTTTGTTTCTTTATAAAGTCAGTATAAAAGAAACAACCTCAAATGGTCCTACTCAATACACTCTGAGTGTACTAGTGTAATTATACAATCAAGATAAACTGATACTTAATTACACTACGACCTTCTAATGGTTTGTTCCTTTCCATTTTGGTCGTAAGCCACTGTTTATAATTTATAAGGTACTGATAACATCATCTTCTGTATGTGACACCACATACTATGTTATCTACAATATAAATTAATTGAACAACTACAAACAAATGTAGATAATTTGACCAAATGTGATTCTTTATTCAAAACAAATGTTTACAAAAGCTTAGGCTTTCAGTATACACTCCAACACTCCTCATACATTAATTGGTTCCAGAAATTTGTAATGTTATGATACAAGAATATTTGTTGTGAATTACCATCCTTAGTGCTATATTTATAAGACATTTTTACTTTATGATAAGATAATGGTAGAACCTTATGTATTGTATTGAGACAGCAAAATCATGATTGTGAATTTAGTTTTAAAAATAAGGGAATAGTGATCAAACTTTTTTACTTTTCTTCCAAGAAATATAGGAAAAATTGAAAAGTATAAATAATATAAAAATGAGTACCTACAAACTATTCATTAGTCTATCATATTTTTATGACAAAATCATTCAGTAGCCCTTTACCTTTCTTGAGTATTAAAACAACTCCTAGTATTTATCTCAACTATGTGTCGTTAAAGGTGCTATTAATCCTCATTGATAGAGAACCTAAATTTTTGTTTATATGTCAGTTGGGTCTGATATGAGTCCATATCAGGCCCAACGTGGGCTTTTTTGCCGATTCTTTGATTTTATATATTAATATCTATTAAAAGCTGAAATAAATAATGGATGTCATATTTAAACTTTTTGCAACATCAGAAATCCATAGGAACTGAAATGGGTGCAATCGGAGCTCTCTAGGTCCATCAGTGGGATCGAAACCCACTAATGGACCTAGAGACCTCCGATTGCACCCATTTCAGTTCCTATGGATTTCTGATGTTGCAAGGAGTTCAAATATGGTGTCTATTATTTATTTCAGCTTTTAATAGATATTAATTTATAAAATCAAAGAATCGATAAAAAAGCTCACGTTGGGCCTGATATGGAATGATATCAGGCCCAACGTGGGCCTGATATGAAATGTTCTAAATGTATGTGTCTAAATTGTTCCCGGTAGTACCTCTAAGATTATAGATATTGGGACACACAATCTTGGGATGAATAGTCGGGTGTGAGTGGATTACTATTCGTCAGTTTGAATTTCAGTACTTGACTAACTAAATTTCTGGTAATGAAGAGTCAATGCAGCCATGATTCAAGACAAGCAAAATATTGCATTCTTAGCTATTATTGTATTATTTGGTGTAGTACAATGTCACATAATAATTTCCTCATACATTAATTGCTTCCGGAAATCTGTATTGTTATGATACAAGAATATTTGTTGTGGATTACCATCCTCAGTGCTATATTTATAAGACATTTTAACTTTATGATAAGATAATGGAAGAACCTTATGTATTGTATTGAGACAGCAAAATCATGATTGTGAATTTAGTTTTAAAAATAAGGGAATTGTGATCAAATTTTTTTACTTTTCTTCTAAGAAATATAGGAAAAATTGAAAAGTATAAATAATATAAAAATGAGTGCCTACAAACTATTCATTAGTCTGCCATATTTTTATGACAAAATCATTCAGCAGTCCTTTACCTTTCTTGCGTATTAAAACAACTGCTAGTGTTTATCTCAACTATGTGTCGTTAAAGGTGCTATTAATCCTCATTCATAGAGAACCTATATTTTTGTTTATATGTTAGTTGGGTCTGATATCATTGCATATCAGACCCATTTTGGGCCTGATATGAGTCCATATCAGGCCCAACGTGGGCTTTTTTGCCGATTCTTTAATTTTATATATTAATATCTATTAAAAGTCGAAATAAATAATAGAAGTCATATTTGAACTCTTTGCAATATCAGAAATCCATAGGAATTGAAATGGATGCAATCGGAGCTCTCTAGGTCCATCAGTGGGATCGAAACCCACTGATGAACCTAGAGAGCTCCGATTGCACCCATTTCAGTTCCTATGGATTTCTGATGTTGCAAGGAGTTCAAATACGATGTCCATTATTTATTTTGACTTTTAATAGATATTAATATATAAAATCAAAGAATCGATAAAAAAACCCACGTTGGGCCTGATATGGAATTATATCAGGCCCAACGTGGGCCTGATATGAAATGTTCCAAATTTATGTGTCTAAATCGTTCCTGGTAGTACCTCTAAGATTATAGATATTGGGGCCCACAATCTTGGGATGAATAGTCGGGTGTGAGTGGATTACTATTTATCAGTTTGAATTTCAGTACTTGACTAACTAAATTTATGGTAATGAAGAGTCAATACAGCCATGATTCAAGACAAGCAAAATGTTACATTCTTAGCTATTATTGTATTCTTTGGTGCAGTACAATGTCACATAATGATCTCCTCATACATTAATTACTTCCGGAAATCTGTAATGTTATGATACAAGAATATTTGTTGTTGATTACCTTCCTCAGTGCTATATTTATAAGACATTTTTACTTTATGATAAGATAATGGCAGAACCTTATGTATTGTATTGAGACATCAAAATCATGATTGTGAATTTAGTTTTAAAAATAAGAGAATAGTGATCAAACTTTTTTACTTTTCTTCCAAGAAATATAGGAAAAATTGAAAAGTATAAATAATATAAAAATAAGTACCTACAAACTATTCATTAGTCTGTCATATTTTTATGACAAAATCATTCAGCAACCTTTTACCTTTCTTGCGTATTAAAACAACTGCTAGTGTTTATCTCAACTATGTGTTGTTAAAGGTGCTATTAATCCTCATTGATAGAGAACTTATATTTTTGTTTATATGTTAGTTGGGTCTGATATCATTGTATATCAGACCCACGTTGGGCCTGATATGAGTTCATATCAGGCTCAACGTGGGCTTTTTTACCAATTATTTGATTTTATATATTAATATCTATTAAAAGTCGAAATAAATAATGGATACCATATTTGAACTCCTTGCAACATCAGAAATCCATAAGAACTGAAATGGGTGCAATCGGAGCTCTCTAGGTCCATCAGTTAGTTTTGACCGAAACTCATTGATCAACATAGAAAACTCCGATTACACTCATTTTAGTTCTAGTGGATTTCTTAAATTTCAAGGAGTTCAAATATGTTATTCATTGTTTATTTTTGCATTTTCAAATGTATTAAAATGTTATTAAAAAATTGACTAATGTTATTTATATGTTCTACATGTTGATACAAAAAAGAGGAGAGAGAAGAGAGAGAAATACAATGGAGAAAAGAAAAACCGTAGAAAAAAATCAAATTGTCATAAGGGTAAAATAGGAAATGCACTTAAAAAAGTACATTCTTTGATAAATATCAAAGTAACGTACGTCTTTTGATAAATTTAGATCTTTACATGTGTCCTTTGGTAAATTATTGTCATGAGGATAAAATAGAAAATATACTTTAAAAAATACGTTCTTTAATAAATATCAAAATAATATACATTTTTTTTTTGATATATTTAGATCTCTATATATATTCTTTGGTAAATTATCAAAATCTATGTTGCCAACTTATCATTTCTTATCCTCTATTTATTTATTTTTTTCTCTGCCTCACTAAAAAACACGGAACCATGCTTTTGATGTGACCACCGCTGTTAGCAGATATCATTGCCAACGCATTACAGATTCGTTCAACTTTCAATTACTCCTTTGACAAATTGCACGCTGAGACACTATCCTCCCATCTTTATACTGTATCATTGAAGTAGGGACCAAGAAATATCAATGGAATCACTGCCTGACTGCTCCGGAGTTGCTGCCTCCGGTTGCCTGCTCCTTGTGGAGTTTATGTTTGTGGATTTTATTCTGAGATGAAGAAAAGCTTGACATCTGCTCTTTCTCCCTTAGGTACCTACCTTGCTACTTTTATTCCACCAGGTCCTTCAATCATAAGGAATGGCTGTCGGTGCTTGTGTATCTGCTAGAAGCACTAAAAAGGTTTATCCAGGGAAGACCACACCTTTCGTTCTTATTACATGCCTCATCGCAGCCTCCAGTGGCCTCATCTTTGGTTATGATGTTGGAATCTCTGGTAACTACACTCTCTCTTCGGTTTATTTTTACTTCAAAGCTTTGCTTCTGATGATGTTCAATTAGTTTGGTTGAATATTGAATATAATCTTTTACTGACTTTTCCCCCTGATTTTTTAGGGCTTGAATGTATTTTTCTCAACAGAGTTAATCGAACTGTTTTTTTTTTGTCAGGTGGAGTTACCTCGATGGAGTCATTCCTTTCAAAATTCTTTCCATCGGTTTACAGGAAGATGATAGTGGCAGACAAAAATGCTAATCCTTACTGCAAATTTGACAGCCAACTTCTCACAGCTTTCACTTCCTCACTCTACTTGGCTGCTCTGATCACATCTTTGTCGGCATCCAATTTCACCAGAACACTTGGAAGAAAGAACTCCATGCTTATTGGAGGCATCATCTTCCTCCTTGGATCCTTGTTGAATGGTGCTGCCCAAAATGTTGCCATGCTCATAATTGGCAGGATCCTCCTTGGTGTTGGGGTTGCTTTTGCTTGCCAGGTATTTACTCTCATTTTCATGTTAGATAAAGATTAGTAACTTCTGTGATTGCTCATTACTTTCTTTCTTTGACAAGTTTTAGTATCACTCAGAAAAAGGAGAAGACTAGTTCCATAAGTCATTTCCTATCTCTGAGGTTAAGAGACAACATGATACAAAAGAATGTGTGCTAACGGTTCAGATTTCTAAGGAAAATGCAAAGACTGTCTTGTATTTATTATCTTTCCTCAACAAAGACAAATCAGACAGCCAAATTAAAGACAACAATTTCTCCTAACAATAACACACAGGAAAATATATGTAAGAAATGAATCATAGATGAACTTTTATAAACTAACTTGTGGATTCGCTTGTTGTCTATGAAAACACTTATTTATAGATGATGTTGTGCTTCATCCTCTCCTAAAACAATGCCATAACCTTTTCTTCTACAAATGAAAAATGACACGTGTACATTCATCTTGTTTGTTGATCTTCTAGAAATATGTGTTTCAAATCTCTTGATACATACTACCAAACCAAATAAAGGATGTGCCTTGCCAATTCAAAATTTTCAGTGTTTGCAGGGAAAGAAATCAAAGAAGACAACTAAAGACGTTTCTTCTGACACTAAAGTGGTTATAATTACAGGCTGCTCCTCTGTACCTCTCTGAAATGGCTCCTGTGCATCTTCGAGGCATGCTTAATATGGGCTTCCAACTCATGATCACTTTCGGTATCTTTTGTGCCAACCTCATCAACTATGCTACTTCCAAGTTCACAAATAACTGGAATTGGCGCATAAGCTTAGGACTGGCTGCAGTCCCTGCCATGATCATAACTCTTGGATCAATTTTCCTCCCTGACTCCCCCAACTCCCTCATGGCACGGGGTCACCACGACAAAGCGAGGACGATGCTTCAGAAGATCCGTGGAATTCCGAATGTTGATGAAGAGTTCGACGACTTGGTTGCAGCGAGTGATGAACTGAAGATGGTGCAGCATGCTTGGTCCAATGTCATCAAAAGGAAGTATAGGCCACAACTCGTGATGGCTGTGCTTTTGCCAGCCTTACAGCAGTTAACTGGGATCAACGTCATCATGTTCTATGCTCCTGTTCTCTTCAAGACCATTGGATTTGGAAGCAATGGCTCGCTGATATCTGCAGTTATCATAGGCCTGGTGAACATGTTCTCTACTTTGGTCTCAATCTTCACTGTGGACAAGATTGGTAGAAGATCCCTTTATTTGGAAGGTGGACCTCAGATGTTCATTTGCCAGGTAAACGCTATCAATTGAATAGATCTTGCATGTCGAATGATTCAGATTTCAGTCGAGTACCTTCTGTTACAGATTATTGCTGGAACGTTGATTGCGATAAATTTTGGGAGCAGCGAAGAAGCAAACATGTCCAAGTTATATGCTTGGTTTCTGCTTGCCTTCGTTTGCATCTATGTTGCCGGTTTCGCGTGGTCATGGGGTCCGCTGACGATCCTCGTAGCCAGTGAAATATTCCCACTGGAGATTAGAACAGCAGCCCAAAGCATTTTTATATCTGTCAATATGTTCTTCACCTTCATTGTTGCCCAAGCTTTCCTCCAGATGCTGTGCCACTTCAAGTTCGGACTGTTCTACTTCTTTGGAGGTTGGGTGATGATCAGCACCGTGTTCGTCTATTTGTTTTTGCCTGAAACAAAAAACATTCCGATCGAGAAAATGGCCCTCGTGTGGAAAGATCACTGGTTTTGGAGCAAGATCGTTGCGGACGATCATGTCCATAAAGAACAGGACGATGTGGATGAGATGGAAAGCAAGAAGAGGCTGGACTCTACAATCTGAAAATCTAGATGAGTTATAGGATGACCAAAATTTTATATCATAAATTTGCTTTCCTGTACTGTATAATCATTTTCAATTGTGATTTAGGCAGTGGATTGTATTGTTAATTAGCGTATAATCAGATTATCAGGTAGTAACTAGAGATGTGGAATCTAATATTTTTAGCAAATAATATGAAGCAACACATTTTTCAGGTTCATTAAGTGAGTTCAGGTATAATAGCAACACTTGGAACATTTTGTTATTAAGGTATCAAAAGAACACACCACCGAGCAGCACACTAGTGCGTGGATTGCTTGTACTTCGGGCAAATTTTGTTATTCAATCACGCACACAATGCGATATACAAGGAGAATTGGGAGTTTCTTCAAGAAGTCCGGTTGATGCACAAACCACTGTCCACAGCCTTAAAGAAAAAAATGACAAACAAGGCTAGGGTTGATAGCATTGAATTTGGCAGGTGTCAAATTGAACTTCTGAGCCATTGCATAGCAGGCCGCTTTGTTCTTCATCGTACAAGTGGCAAAAATAGGCAATTTTTTAGTCTTAGCATCTCCGTCAGTCCGTATTTAGATTAACACAGAAGAGATAAATCACATATAACTATTAACCTTGAATAGTTGAATAACATATCGGAAGAGGACAGATATCCGGCTATTAGCTAGGATTTAACCTCATAACATTACTATACGTTAGTTAGGAAAATTGTTCCCGTCATACAAGAGTGGTTGGAAAATGATTTTCATACCTGAATGAGGAATTAATGTTGAATATATTCAAATAATAAAAGGATGATCTATTTTAGTTAGACAAAGGCATTGGCTCGCAATGCTTCATGAAATGGAGAAGTCAATATTAATAAAAATCGAAGATAACAATCACATGGAAGGAAAATTCCTCGATCGTTGTTGAGATTTGACCCTTGTTTAATTCTGTAAACCTATTATATGATAACTAACTCAGCTATGCCTTGGAGTCTTAGGCTTAATTCATGTTTGATCTAAGATTGGTTCATTTAGATATTATTGAATTATCAATTAAGTTTGTGATTAATTAAAAGTTTTATATTTTTAAGATGGTTTGATTTCTTAGTGATCCTATCCGAAGGCATGAAGCTGGAAAGTCAGGAAGGTAGCAATTCCGCTGACTGGATGAAGACGTCGCTCCTATCTGTAAAACAAAACCAAAACCAGGGAAGAGGTCCTTAGCGTTGGCCTTCCGACGCTCAAGTTAGAAACAAAGGAAGGAAAATGGAAAATGATAGAGACCGAGACTTGTTTTTCTCTTGCCTTTTCTTCATACCTGGCATGCCCTTTTATACCTTTTTTAGTGACCTTTCAACTTCTCCTATTTAAGGATATTGATTATCCACAGAAAGCATCTTTGTCTTGGTTTCCGTACATTAAATGGCAGATGGAGTGTTCTCCTTTGCTTTCACTTCCTCAAGACCATGAGTTTTCTCCTTTATTACTTCACATGACTGATGTCAGTGCCATATCCGACCGGACAGGTGGTACGCTCAGACTGATTTCCCGTCGGCCGGGCAGCATCATTCCGATCGGCTAATGTAGTCACTCCTGCTCGGATTAGCCTTACTTGAACCCTAGTGTTGACCGCTTTGACTTTGACGTACACCGTGGCTATTGACCTATGTCACGTAAGCTCTTATCACCGCATCACAAGTCTTCCCTTTAAATCTAGTCGAAGGAGGCTGCAAGTCCGACTGACTGGACAGTTGGTACCTTAGGTGATACCCATGCCCGATCGGACTGCGTGCAGTCCATTAGTTGTTGATCGACCCCTGAACCAACGCCACTCAACTTTACTTTTCCTTTATCGATCGAGAAGATTGTGTGTCGATTGGAAAGATGGTCAGCAATACTTCGTAAAATTTCTGTCCTTCACTGTATCCCTTCGGGCGAGCGTGATTTTGGCTGACGTCATTTGAATTTCTCGAACTCCACATAAATCCACGAAGATTATAGCTGAGTATGCAGCCACACCTTTTTAATTAAGGGCTTTAAATGCGGCTTGTTGACTGAAGGACACGCGTCCTATACCGTTGCCGCACGTCGAATGTGACAGGTGAACATCCGCCAGATGACATGGCGTGTACCATTTTCAAATTCAACGGTTGGATTTGTTTCTAGATTTGTGTACCCTGGATCATACGGTTGTCGTTGATCGGCCGCAAGCTTTATAAGCCTCGCGTGTGCCATCATCGTCTACTTTGCTCTTTGGTCTTCAGATTTTGTCGTTGTATGCTCTTCTCCTACGATTTTGTAGTTGCGCTCTTTGCTCTAGCGAACTTTCCCCTTTCTTGTAAGCCTTCCTTCTCATTCGGATCTTTTGGTTGTTTTGTAGCGTTTTCAATTGAACTTGTTGTGCTCTTGTCGATCTTTATTTCCGATGACGAGTTCCTCTCAACTTCCTGTCCTTGTTCTTAGCCCCTAGTACACCTCCGTCGAATCTAGATTCGACGAGGGTGACACAGAGAGCCTAAACTCTGTTTATGAAATTCCTCCGGGCTATGAAATTGCCCTTCCTTCTTCGTCCGATCGGCCCCATGAGCCACCTCCGGGCTTTGTATGTTTCTTTAGGGACCAATTTACTACTGGTCTGTAGTTTCCTGTTCACCCCTTCTTCTCTGCAGTTTGCAAATACTTTCGTATTTCTTTCCACCAGCTAGTGCCGAACTCCTTTTGGCTGTTGTGCGACGTTGTAGTCCTTTTTCGTCTACACGACATTCCTTTGTCCTCCCGACTTTTTCACTACTTCTATTATCCAAAACTATCTGAACTGGGGACCTTCCTATTCCAAGCCCGAGTGGGCTCGATCTTTTTTGATAAGATGTCGTCTTCCAATAAACATTTGAAGGACTGCTATTTTTTTTTTTTTATCAAATTCCCCGATCGACCCGATTTCCCGACCGGCTGGAAGCTAGAAGTTGCGAATCCACCGTCGCTCAGCAGGTACAAGGGCCGATCAGATTATCTTCAGGCGGCTTCCAGCTTGGCTGGTCAGAAGTATGATATCCACAAGCTACTGCTGGAGCCCATCCTCTACATATTTGGCTTGAGCCCGATCCGCACAAGGCTTCCGCTCAGCCTAGGTATTCTCCTTTTTAGTCAAACTTTTGAATCTAACTGATTTCTCTTTTTCTTTTGCAGCTCAAGTCATGTTGCACGCACGTTTGGCCGGAAAATCCAAACTCGTGGACACAAAGATCAATGATGCGGCCATGACCGAGTTGGAGAGCCGGGACTTGCAATCGATCGGCTCTTATGAGGATCCTCTAGGAGAGAGCACAGGGGCCCCAGCCCAAGGGAGCAACGGAGTAGCCAGCAATATGGTTGGTGGTGAATCGACTGTTGCAGCGAATCCCCTACCCGAGCATCTCCCAGTAATTCCAGTCACCAAGGCCTCGGAATCGGCTTCTTCCGACGAACTGTTGATAAGCTAAAAGAGGCGCCGCGTGGAGATTGCCGCTCGATCTACTACCTCCACTACACAGACTCTAACCAGGACCAGTCCACATCTCTCATCCGAGAGGGGTGAAACCTCCACCCCTTCGCCTGAGGAAGCGATGGTCGTCCCACATACTTCCCTTTCATCCGATCGGACGTCGTCTTTGTCCGGACTACCGCAAGGGACAATATGTGCATCGTCGTTCACTTTTATATAGCCTCCACCGCCAAAGACTCGTCGAGTATCTGGCCGGCGTCAATGTCTAGGTCGGCTGGCAGAGCAACCTCAACCCTGTCTGCTCCCAGTGGCCAGCGCCACATAACGGCGGTCATTCATCTGCCCACGGACGAGTGGCGCGACTCTAACAACGCTGAATCCTGAGCCCTGGAGCACCAAATAATTATCCAGGGACCGCTAGCATAGATATGGGTCGACGCCCAAACCCGTGCTTCGGTTATGCCTCCATGGGCGCTTGCCGACGGTCATACCTAGATGTCCACTATGGTAAGTATTTTACAAGTTACCATTTGTCACCGCTCGACCTAAATTTTTTTTTATTTTCTCGCAGTATTGGGTAGGGAGCATGGCTATATGCTAAAGGTTCATATTTTTAGAGCAGAAAGTCAAGTAGCTGCGGGCCCCGAGCGGCCAATCATCTGCTTCCTAGGCACATCTAGAGTAGATGAGTGCTGAGATGGCTCAACTAAGAGCCAATTTGAATAAGAGCTCTGAGCAGCTGGAGGTGGAGAAGAGCAAAGGTGCCAAGCAGGCTACACAGTTGGCTCGGCTTGATAAACAAGTTAGCTCCTTCGAGTCCAAGCTCAATTTGACCAACACCAGGAAGCTCCGGGCCATCTAGGACTTAGAGATCAAAAATAAGGAGCCCCGGGTGTTGGACTAAAACCTAAAGGAGGTGGAGGCCACATTGAAGGCCGAGCGGGATGGACGATTGGCCGACCAGACCGCAATAAAGACCCAGCTTGCCGAAAAAGATGAAGAGTTGGCCAAGTTGAAGGAAGAGCTGAAGTCTTCCCACGCGGCCTTAGAGACTTACCATGGAGCCGAGTCGAGTAGGTTTGATCTCATAAAGCAGACATACATCCCCTCGGATGCTTTTAATGACAAGGTCGCTGATCAGGCACTTCGTCTATTCAACCTTTCTATTAATGGGGCGTTCGATTAACTGAATGAAGGCGGGTACCTCCCCTCTGCCCTGACAAGCAAAGTCATTAGTCGGGACAAGTTGATTGAATCACTGTCCGACGATGTCTTGGATTATTTGGAGTGAACCTATTGAGAGTTTTGCTTCTGTAAAATTTTTTTAAAGGATCAATGAATGCTCATCCGTTCGGCTAACTCTTATATTCTTTCTCACCGTTTGGCATTTTAATTTTTTGACTTGCATTTAGTTCAAGTGTTGTCGCGCAAACTCAAGTGTGGCTTCTCTAATCGACAATGAGTTATCTGTTGTCTTAGCCGACCGATTAGTTTTAAGGTTGTCGCTCGACCATTTAATGGCGTAGACATGGGTTTAAGGTCGCCGCTCGACCGTTTTAATGGCATAGACATGGGTTTAAGGTCGTCGCTCGACTATTGATGAAGACATGGGTTTAAGGTCGCCGCTCGACCGTTGATGAAGATAAAGGTTTAAGGTCGTCACTCAACCGTTGATGAAAATATGGGTTTAAGGTCGCCGCTCGACCGTTGATGAAAACAAGGGTTTAAGGTCACCGCTCGACCATTGATGAAGACATAGGTTTAAGGTCGCCGCTTGACCATTGATAAAGACAAGGGTTTAAGGTCGCCACTCGACCATTGATGAAAACATGGATTTAAGGTCGCCGCTCGACCGTTGATGAAGACAAGGGTTTAAGGTTGCCGCTTGACCATTGATGAAAACAAGGATTTAAGGTCGTCATTCGACTGTTTATAAGGTCGCCGCTCGACCGTTGATGAAGATAAGTGTTTAAGGTCGCCGCTCGACCGTTGATGAAGACAAGGGTTTAAGGTCACCGCTCGACCGTTGATGAAGGCAAGGGTTTAAGGTCGCCGCTCGACCGTTGATGAAGACATGGGTTTAAGGTCATCGCCCGACCGTTGATAAAGACAAGGGTTTAAGGTTGTCGCTCGACCGTTGATGAAGACAAGGGTTCAAGGTTGTCGCTCGACCGTTGATGAAGACAAGGGTTTAAGGTCGCCACTCGACCTAATTTGACTAACTCATGAGTCTAGAATGCTTCCGATTTTATTCATATTTGTCCTGCATTCAAAAGACATGCACGCAAATACAGGTAAATATATTTATTCATACCTCTTACCCGACCCTATAGGGTTGGAGGTGGTTTGCACTCCACAGTCGCTCGAGCCATCTTCCATCTTCGTCTCCCAAATAATATGCTCCCGAGTGAAGTTTTTGTACGATCTTATAGGGTTCCACCCATGGAGCTTTGAGTTTGGTGATGTCCCCGACCGACTTTTTCTTCTTTCACACTAGATCGCTGACCTAAAAGGACCGCGGGACAACCCTCCAGTTATAGCTTTGCTTCATCCGCTGCCAATATGCCATCAGCCGAACAGTAGCCTTGTCCCATGCTTCGTTGACCAAGTCTAGCTCCATCAGTCTCCGCTCGTCGTTCTACTCGTCATAGTGCTGCACTCGATCGGACTCCACCCCGACTTCCATTGGGACTAGTGCTTCACCGCCGTACACTAGATGGAATGACATCATGCTGGTGGCCTCCTTTGGGGTCGTGCGCAGGGCTCATAGGATGCTTAGGAGTTTGTCGACCCAGCTGCCTCCTGCGTGGTCAAACCGAGCTTGCAATTCTCTGAGAATCTCCTGATTGGCGACTTTCACTTGCCCGTTGCTTTAGGGGTAAGCCACTAAGGTAAAGGTCTGCTAGATACCATAGCTTTTGCACCATTCTATGAGCCTCTAACCGCCGAATTGCCTCCCGTTGTCTAAGAAAAGCCATCAGGGGATGCCGAATCGACACAAGATATTTTGCCAGCTGAACTTGATGACCATCTGTTCACTTATCTTTACTAATGGTTCGACCTCCACCCATTTTGAGAAGTAGTCCACAGTGATGAGCAGGAACCTCCGCTGAGCTGTCACCGTCGAAAATGGCCCAACGATGTCCATGCCCTATTAGTCAAACGGGCAGGACACCATGAATGCCATCATCTCTTTGGTTGACTAGTGTGAAATGTTGTGATATTTCTGGCACGACAGACAAGTGACTACTGTCCGAGCGGCATCTTTTTAGAGTGTGGGCCAGAAATACTCGACGAGAAGGATCTTCCGGGCTAATGAATGGTCGCCCAGATGATTCTCACAGGAGTCTTGATGTACTTCTTGGAGGATGTACTTTATATCTTCCGATCTGATGTATTTGAACAGGGACCTAGAAAAAGCTCGCTTGTAGAGTTGATCTCCGATCAATGTAAATTGTTCGTCCCTTTTCTTCAATAGATGATCGACCTCTTGCTCGGACGGTGTTACACCCGACCGGATAAATTCGATGAACGACGTCCTCCAGTCGTTTGTGAAGGAGAGACCTTCCATCTGATCAATGTACGCCACTAGTAAAACCTGCTCAATTAGGTGTTTAACCACGACTAGTATTAACAAGCTAACCAATTTGGCTAAGTCGTCTGTCGAATGATTGTCTGATCGGGGGATCTTCTGTATAGTGACTTCTTGAAAACTTGCCCTCAGTTTTTCGAAGGCTTCTGCGTAGAGCTTGAGTCGGGAGCTATTTATTTCGAATGCCCTTGACAACTGTTGAGCGGCTAGCTGAGAATTCGAGTGAATGAGGACCTTTGTGGCCCCAACATGCCATGCTACTTGTAAGCCAACGATTAGTGCTTCATACTCAGTTTCATTATTGGTGGCTCGGTATTCCAGCCGAACGGAGAGCTGTATTCGATCTTCCCTTGGTGAGACCAACAATACTCCGATCCCGCTTCCCTACCGGGTGGAAGAACCATCTACATTACTCTCCAAGTTGCTTCAGGTTCTGCGTTCTGGGCTTCTATGACGAAATCAGCCAAGGCCAGTGCTTTGATTACCGTTTGGGCTCGATATTGAATATCAAACTCACTTAATTCAATAGTCCATTTGATCAGCCGCCCGGACGTCTCTGGGTTAAGGAGGACTTTTCACAGGGTACTGTTGGTTATAACGATGATCGAGTGAGCAACAAAGTAAGGGCGGAGTCTTTGAGCGGTAAGCATAAGAGCGTAAGCTAACTTTTCCAGACCAGTGTAGCAGAATTCAACATCTTTTAATATATGGCTTAAAAATACACAGGCTGCTGTTCATGGTCGTTCTTCTTGACCAATGTTGATCCGACTGCATACTCCGTGGATGACAGATAAATCCAGAGAGTCTCTCCGGTGCTCAACTTAGCTAGCATAGACAAGGAGTTAAGATACTCCTTGAGCTCTTCTAAAGCCTGATTGCACTCTACGTGCCATTGGAATCTTGTAGCTCGGCACAGTACTTTGAAAAATGCAGACTTCGTTCGGACGTCTTAGAGATGAACCTTGAAAGCGCAGTGATCCGTCTGGTCAGTCGTTGGGCCTCCTTCAAATTGCGAGGCAGAGGCGTGCTTGCAAGGCCTTCACCTTACTTATATTTGCCTCGATCCCCCACTCGGCCATGATATACCCGAGAAAATGATCGCTCCTCGCGTCGAACAGACACTTGCTAAGGTTCAGCTTCATTCCATAGGTTATTAAAGTTTGGCACGTCTCCTCGACGTCCACACAGAGATCGACTGCTCAGAGAGATTTTATTAGTATGTCATCAACATACACCTCCATGTTTCGGCCGATCTGTCTACGAAACACTTTATTCATCGGCCTTTAGTAGGTTGCTCCGGTGTTTTTCAATTCGAACGGCATGACGTTGTAGCAATAGGTTCCGTCGGCTGTGATGAAACTAACCTTTTCTTGATCTTCTCGGGCGAGCGGCACTTGGTGGTAGCCCTAGTATGCGTCAAGCATGCATATTAATTCGCATCCCGCTGTGGAGTCCACCATTTGGTATATCCAAGGTAGCAGATAGAAATCCTTTGGGCATGCCTTATTTAAGTCACGGAAGTCGATGCAGACCCGACATTTATTGTCTGGCTTGGAGACCGGTAATACGTTAGCGAGCTAACTTGGGAATTGGGCATCCCGTATATGGCCAGCCTCTAGTAATTTATCTATCTCCGCCTAGATGATCAAATTCTGCTCTAGGCTGAAGTCTCTCTTCTTTTATTTAACCGGTCGGGAGTCCGGTCGGACATGTAGCTCGTGCTGAGCCACGTTTGGAGAAATGCAAGACAATTCGTACGTCAACCAGGCAAACATGTCATAGTTTTGTCTGAGGCAGGCGACCAACTCTTCTTTTTTCTCGATTTCTAGATTGGCAGCGATAAAGGTCATCACCTCCGATCGATTTGGATGGATCTAGACCTCCTCAGTTTCATCGTAGACCAGAGCAAGAGGCTTCTCCATGATAGTGTTGGTGCAATCGACCTCCAAGGTTTTAATGTCAGACAAATATGTTTAAGTATGTTAAGTATGGAGGTTAATCTAGGGAAGTCCTAGTTGTAGGCTAGGCAAGGGAAGTCCTAGTTGCAGGCTAGGCAAGGGAAATCCTAGTAGATCGTGGAAGCCAGGTGGATAGGTCTGGAGGACCTGATCCCTGGGTAGCCGAATACTGAGGCAAGGGAAATCTCGGTATATCGTTGAAGCCAGGTGGATAGGTTTGGAGGACCTGATCCTGGGTAGCCAAATACTGAGTCTTGGTGAGTGAAGCCAAGTGGTGAAAAAACCTAGGGGGAGATAACCTAGGTAACGAGAAGTCTTGAAGGAGTGAACTCCAAACAAGGTTGATCAGATGGTTTCCGGTCGACCGCGCGCGGTCGATCGGACCAGCGGATCTCGAGAAATCTAGGTTTAGGTTTACCATTATATTCTACATTATTATTGTTGTTGGCTAATATAGTATTACAGGAAAGATCTTAGTGGATCAGGCGATCAGACACTGAGCAGGCAAAGTCCAAACATGTCTGGAGGACCATGTTTGGCAGGTAAGTTGAGGTAAACAACTGGAGGAGCGACAGTGAGGTCGGGTTCCTGAAGGGAAGAACCTAAGGCCGCTGATCCAACTGAAGAAACTGGGAACGTTTCCAAGTTGAGATCAAGACAGTTCTACTGTCTAATATTACTCATGCATTATATATTACTGTGCTAACCTTTGTGTTGTAGGGATACTTTGTTTAACTCTGTGTTGTAGGTTCGACCGAATCAGTCGACCGAATGTAGGGATCGGTCGATCGAACCAGGATGACTCAGCACAGGTCAGTTTAATAAGCAACGATCAAAAGCAGAAGGAAGCTACACTGATTGGTCGACCGAACCAGAGGATCGGTCGATCGAACGAGCAATATTAAAGGCGCAGTAAATGCAAATAATGGTAAATCTCGATGAACAAGGAAGGAGCTTGTTCGGTCGATCGAACAAGGGATCGATCGACCGAACCCTTAATGATCAATTAATGTCAAAGATCGAATCAGCATCGGATCTTAGCCAAGAAGGAAGGAAGCTGGTTCGGTCGACCAAACCCAAGGATCGGTTGACCGAACATCGATGATCTTATAAAAAGAAGCTCGAGGTCTGAGGCTGTACAACGCTTACTGATCATCTCAAAGCTCTCCTCTGCGCAAGCTGCTCGTGCTACAAGTCTTCTACAACTCTTCAAGCTACTCCGTCCGGAAGTACCAACCTAAGCTTCAACTTTCACATTTGTCGGTATATTATTTTAGCTTGCATTGTATTCATTTATCAGTAAGATAGTAGGTTGTTATTATCTTGCTCATCTGTACGCACTGCTTCTTTCCGAGGTTTTTGGAAAGAAGATTTATAGTGGATTGCCCATCGGTGCGGTCAAGGATCGCGGGCCTTAGAGTAGGAGTCAACCTAGACTTCGAACCAAGTAACCGAATGAGTTTTTCATTCTACTTTCCGCTGAACGACTCTATTTTCTAAAGTAAAAGAAAAGTTTTAAAAGCGCAATATTCACCCCCCCTCCTCTATCGCACTCATCCGATCCAACAGATAGCACTCACCTCCAAGTGCGGTGTCTTCCGGACGGTTCTTGCTTCCGTTTTGACCATCTTAACGTAGCAATGTCGAGCGGCCAACTGATCAGCTCTAACCTCACCCACCTTGTTCCCCACTTGGAACTTGATCTTCTGGCAGAAAGTGGATACCACCGCTCGGAACTTATTCAGTGTCGGTCAGCCCAGAATCACATTGTAGGCTGACGACACATCCACCACGATGAAATTGGTCGTCCATGTCCTCTTCAGCAGCTCTTCCTCGAGCGAGACGGCCAGGCGCAGTTGGCTGATCAACAGCACTTTGTTGTCAATGAACCCGTGTAGTGGAGTCATAATGGGCAGTAATCGCCTCGGTCGATTTGCAGCTGATTGAAAGCTTTCTTAAATATGATGTTCATCGAGCTTCCTGTGTCAACAAAGGTACGGTGAATAACATAATTAGCTATTACCGCTCGGATAATCAGGGTGTCGTCATGGGGGATCTCTACCCCCTTTAAATCCTTAGGGCCGAAGCTGATCTCATGTCCCTCGGCCTTCTCCTTGTTGCAGCCGACCGCGTGAATTTCAAGCTGTCGAGCGTGCAACTTTCTCGCTCAATTGGAATCACCGCCGATCGGCCCCCCGGAGATCATTCCTATCTCACCTCGAGCGGTGTTGCTCCTATTTTCTTCCTCTCAAACTGAGGGTTGTTTCTGTTCGGACTGCTCTCGAACAGGACTTTGATTGTTCCATTGTTGAGATTGATTGTGCGTTGTTCAACCGTTGTCCTTTCGTCTTCCCTTCGCCCAGCTGATCGACGCTTATGTCTCTGATCGGGTGATGATGATTGACGATACTGCCTTCTTGGGGTCGGTCTACTAGCCAGGTAGTAGTCCCAGGTATTATGAGTCGTCGACTGATGGAAGGAGCAAAATATCGGCGCCCATATTTTTCCCCTGAAGGCTTTTGGGCGTCTGGTCCCAACGTGCTACACGGCATGCGCCCTAGGCTGATGGTTTAGCGGGTTGACGTCGCTCGGACGCCGCCCAATCGGGGCCCTTTAGGAGGCTGATGGCTGCTCAATTGATGCTGCTTGGACGCCGCCGCTGGTTCAGTGGGTGCTTCTTTTTGCCTAACCGCCTGGACTTCTTCTACATTGATGTATTCATTGGCCCTTTTTTGTATATGGCCAAAGTCCTTTGGTGGCTTCTGAATGAGTGACCGGAAGAATTCTCCTTCAGTGAGTCCCTGAGTGAAAGCGTTTATCGATACACCCGAGGAGACCGTCGGGATGTCCATCGCCACCTGATTGAAGCATTGGATATATGTCCTTAAGGCCTCTTGCGGCCCCTGCTTCAGTGAGAATAGATTCATGCTCATCTTTTCGTGGCAACGACTATTAGCAAAGTGATGCAAGAAGGCCGCTCGGAAGTCTTTGAAGTTGTGGATCGAGCCACTCGGCAAACGTTTGAACCAGCATTGTGTCGATCCATATAACGTGGTAAGGAAGACTAGGCATTTTACCCCGTCCGTGTATTGGTGCAGCGTGGCCGTGTTATCAAACTTAGCTAGGTGATCATCGGGGTCGGTCGTCCCGTTATATTCCCCAATTGCCAATGGGGTATAGTGTTTCAACAGAGGGTCATTTAGAATCCCCTCTGAAAACTGTTGATTGACCTGTTCGGGCGAGTCATCCTCCCTGGGTTTTCTTTTTCTTATGTTTCGAACGGGTGCTTCATCAAAGGATAATCCCCGATCTTTATCTGCGCGGCCCTTCTCTGCTAGAGCCGATAACAGGGCCCGTGCATTAGGGGTTTCCCTATAGATGCTAATTGGCATCTTATTCAGTTCCCGAGCGAAGTGTTGTTCAGCCTGCCACTCCACTATTGAGGTTGCAGGTTCCTACACTTGATGATCGGCCAACTCTTGTTGTTGTTGCTCCACTATCTTTGCTGCTCGGGCTTGTATCAGCGCATCGAGCTCCTCTTGCATCAGCGTTACCGTCATGAATCATCCAGCGTCTTCTATCTTCTCGTTCAGATATAGGCTACGTTCCCACAGATGGTGCCAAAATGATCCTGTCCGAAGGCGTGAAGCTGGAAAGCCGGGAAGGTGGCAGTTCCGCTGATTGGATGAAGACCTCGCTCCTATCTGCAAAACAAAATCAAAACCAAGGAAGGGGTCCCTAGCGTTGGCCCTCTGACACTCAAGTTAGAAACAAAGGAAGGAAAATGAAAAATGATAGAGACCGAGACTTGTTTTTCTCTTGCCTTTTCTTCATACCTGGCATACCCTTTTATGTCTTTCTTAGTGACCTTGCATCTTCCCCTATTTAATGATATTGATTATCCATAGAAGATATTTTTGTCTTGACTTCCATGTATTTAATGACAGATGGAGTGTTATTCTTTGCTTTCACTTACTCAAGACCTTTAGTTTTCTCCTTTATTACTTCGCATCACTGATGTCGATGCCATATCCGATCGGGCGGGTAGTCCGCTCGAACTGATTTCCCGCCGCCCAGGTAGTATTATTCCGATCGACTGATGTAGTTACTCCTGCTCGAATTAGCCTTGCTTGAATCCTGGTGTTGACCGCTTTAATTTTGACCTATATCGTGACTATTGACCTATGTCACGTAAACTCTTATCACTGTATCACTTAGTGAGTTTGATTTCATAAGTTTTGTTGATAAATATGATTCATAAAATTTATTTATGTATATTGTTGGTAAATAATTTATAATCTTCCTTCATTAATATTAACAAATTGAAAATATGTTTAAATCTATTCATTTAACTTGATGAGTTATTTAAAATTTTTTATTTAATTGGTCTGATATACGAATATAAATAACCTCTTATCGAATACCAAACTTGATTCATTCACAGTTCAGTCCTATGCATAAGTCTTAATTCTTATGAGATCAATATGAGATGTGTAATAGGCTGAGAAAATGGGATTGACAAAGCTATTTAAATTTACCTCATGGTAATTCAGATGAGAATACTAGTCCAAACTATTGCAAGATCTTGAAGGAATATAACTCATTTGGCCTTGGTCAGCCACTCCTACAGGGAAAAAAATGAAGTCATATAAATTGATGCAACTTGGTCGAGTCATTCTAAATTTATGCTGATTCAATTGTGGCTCATCATAAATGAACTTAAAAGCAGGGCAGAGCTTCTAAACGCTCCGGTAAACATGAACTCGACTGCAGGGCTGAGGCAGAGCCCCCCATTCCCCATGGGTCGTCTATCCATTAATACTCATGCTCACCGACAAACCTTCTCTATGTCTTGCTGGCAGAGTTCGCGAACTATGCCATCTCCAAATCAGCCACAAACATCATCTCAGCGTGGGACTGGCGTTGGATCGAGCGTCGAGGTACCGGATAAGACTAACATGGATGCTTCTGCCCTTTTCCCAGAGGGCCCAACAACGTTCAGAACGAGACAACCTCAAATTTACGATAGAAGAAAGGAAAAATATGCATGAGGTGATTGTGCGACATTCATGCCCACAATCTAAGATCTGTCCAGAAAAATCACCCAAGGAATTTGATGCCACCTTCACTCTTGATCATGTGAAAGACTATTTCTTTATTTATGTTGAAAATGTGAATGAAATATAAAAAAAAAAATGAAGATGAAGAGATTTTATTATGTTTGAATTTTTAATCTCATATTAGAAGTTTTTTGAGTTTATTATTAATTTAAATTATGATACATGTATTAATGTTGTAAAATATATATATGGAGAGAGACTCTTTCACATGTGGATGAGTAAAGGTGGCAAATTCAGGATTCAAATTGCATTGACTGTCCACTGGACTACTTGATGGTAGCATGTATTGTCGTCTGCAGTCAGTAGTTGAAGAGCTAGATAACTACCTCGTTCTATCTACTTACTGGAGCAGATGGTGGATCCATTCATGGTAGCATGTTGTTACGTAGACCAGATCAGTGAAGGGTTGCGATATTGGTTATGGTTTGTTTAGTAGATGAGTTTTTTTGATACTCTTACTTTTGTAGTAAATATTATTATATGAAACTACATTCTTTAATGGTTTGACGGACAAGTATATCCTCGGGGTGTGACACGTGTTCTCTCATAAAAACTCTCTCAACCATGCACTCGCTCGTTAGTTCGCCACGTACAACTAGTGCTTGATTGTGTACGTAGTTCTGCTGTTGTATCCTAAAAAACAGATAACCCAATAAAACCTTGAAGAACAATCGGAGGTAGGGTGAATATGTTTCAAGGAAACTGCATTGAGCGCAGACCTCGACATCTTACTTAGTTAATTCCCTTCCCGACTCAACGATCGACTCCCAATTCTGTTACGCACTGCATCGACTCCGCGACTCGGACCATCGGAAGCTTGGCAGAACCAGCCCTGCTAACATCCTAAGATTATCTGCTCAGGTCATCTTAACAAATAAGTTAAAATCTCCAAAATCTCTGGCAGATTGTCCAACAATCTTGAAACGGATTCGGTTCTGTTGAGATGGCTACAGAAAGTATTGAGGTGCAACAGACTCATCACATGAAGGCTCCCTCCACTCCAATTGGGAATGTTCTAATCAATCACGAGGAAAATCCAGAGAAGTTCACTAAGTTGAACTTTAAGAGGTGGCAACAGAAGATGATATTTTTCTTGACCGGGGACCCTCCCAAGCATGCTGAGGATGCTGATGTTCATACCATCAATGTAGTGTAAATATGGACACATTCTGAGTTCTTTTGTCGAAACTATATCATCAACTGCCTTGCCGACTTGTTGTATATTATGTATAGCATGAAGAGAACAACTAAGGAACTGTGGGAGTCTTTGGACAAGAAGTACAAGATGGAGTATGCGGGGGCCAAGAAATTCATTGTGGGTCGATTCCTGGACTACAAGATGATTAACTCCAAGATGGTGATCAATAAAGTCCAGGAGCTTCAGGTGATCTTACACGAGATCCACTTAGAATGTATGGTTCTGAGTAAAACCTTCCAAGTACTGCTATCATTGAGAAGCTACTTCCGGTTAGAAGGACTTTAAGAACTACCTGAAGTACAAACGGAAGGAGATGAACATTGAAGAATTCATTGTTAAACTTAGAATTGAAGAAGACAACAAGAGTTTAAAGAGAAAACTATTCTCTCAGGTTATTGTGAAAGCCAACGTGGTCGAGCATGGTCAAAACTCAAAATGGAAGAACCCTAAGACTTTCAAGATGGGACCCAGAGGAGGCATAAGCAAGAAATTCTTAGGGAAGTTCTTCAACTGTGATCGAGTTGGTCACAAATCATTGAAGTGCAAAAAGTCGAAGAAGAAGCAGGATGCCAACTTGAATGAGGGACCAGAAATGGATGACCTCTGCGTCGTGTCTCTGAGTTGAACTTAGTGAGTTCAAACCTACAATAATGGTAGATCGATACTGGAGTCACCAGACATGTCTGTTGCAATAAGGAGTTGCTCCACAACTTTGAAGAACTTAATGGAGATAAGTTGTTTATGGGAAACTCAACAACCTCGGACATCATGGGCCAAGGAAAAATGGTACTGAAGATGATCTCAGGCAAGGACCTTACTCTGAACAATGTATTGTATGTTCTGGAGATTTGGAAGAATCTAGTGTCTAGATCACTGTTAAGAAAGCATGACTTTCATATATTTTTTGAGTCAGACAGAGTTGTACAGTCCAAGAATTGAATGCTTATAGGAAGGGGTTATGTATTTGATGGGTTGTTTAAACTCAATGTAATGACCATTAGGCCCAGAAAAAAATAGATAAGAGTCCTTATGAGTTATGAAATGGAAGACAACTAACCTACACATATTTACGAATGTGAGGGTGTTTTGCCAAAGTTTTGGTGCCTGATCCAAAAGGGATTAAGTTAGGACCAAAGATTGTTGATTGCATATTTATTGGATATGCACATAATAGCAATGTGTATCGATTTTTTTGTGTATGAGTCACAAATACCGAATATACACAAGAACTTAATAATAGAATCAAGGAATGTCTCATTCTTTGAGCATGTGCTTTCATATAAGACCCGAAAGGATACTAACTTCTCAAAATGGCCATATAAAACACAAGAAGAAAAAGATTATGAGAAACCAATCGAGGTTGAGCTTAGAAGGAGTAAAATAACTTGGGTGGAAAAAATCTTAAGGAATAGATTTTATGACTTTCATGCTGAAAAGTGAGTCTTGCAGTTACTCAGAAGCAGTAATCTCTACTGATGAATCTTACTGGAGAAAGACAATTGCATCTGAGATATAATCTATCTTGTAAAATTACACTTAGAAACTTATGGATCTTCCTTCGAAAAGTAAACTACTAGGTTGCTAGTGGATCTTCAAGAAGAAAATAAAGTCAGATAGTATAATTAATAAGTACAAGGCCAGATTAGTAATTAAAGGATACCAACAATAAGAAGGCCTTGATTACTTTGATACATATTCTTCGATGTCAAGAATAACTTTCATTAGAGTATTGTTGGCTACTGTCGCTCTATGGAACCTAGAAATACATCAGATGAATGTAAAGACAACCTTTCTAAATAGGAATTTAGAAGAGAAAATATACATAAAGCAACCTAAAGGGTTTTCTATGCTAGGACAGAAAACCAAGGTTTATAGATTAGTGAAATCATTATATGGCTTGAAACAAACATCAAAGTAGTGATATGAGAAATTTGATAATGACATGAAGGAATGTGAATTGAAAATCAATTAATATGATAAATATGTCTACATGAAAGCTATAGAGAATAACCATATTATCTTATGTCTATATGTAGATGACATACTTATCATTGAGAGTAATATAAGATAATTAAATCTACTAAAGATATGTTGAACTCAAGATTTGACATGAAAGACATGAGTCTAGCTGATGTTATTCTAGGAATCAAAATTATTTGAACAGTAAAAGGACTTATTCTTAGTCAACCCACTACATGGATAAGATTCTTGAGAAATTCACCAAGGGTGATACTGCGTTGGTACAAATATCGATAGATACGAGTCAACATCTATCGAAGAATCGAGGAGAAAGAATTTCTCATATAAAGTACTCTCAAGTGATTGGAAGTCTGGTGTACTTGATGAGTTGTACACGACCAGACTGAGCCTACATGGTTAGTAAACTGAGAAGATACACGAGTAATCTCGGTGTTGAGCATTGGAAAGGGATAACAAGAGTACTGAGGTACTTAAGATATACTCGTAAATATGGACTGCATTATACGAGATATTCTGCTGTGATCGAAGGATACAATGATGGCAGGTGGATATCTAACATAAAAGATTATAAGTCTATGAGATGATATGTATTCACTTTGAGAGGTGCAGCTATTTTATGGAAATCTTCTAAGCAAATTATAATAACTAGATCCATGATGGAATATGAGTTTGTAGCTCTTGAAAAATGTGGTGAATGTTAGCTAGAGCCCTAGAGCCAATCATTTGATGATTGTATTTTGGACTTGTTGTATCATATTCTATATAAATAAAGGCATTTGGTTTTTGGTTATTATACTTACTTGTATTGGTGCCAAATAAACTAAGTATAATAACGTCCTTGAGTAGACGGTTCTCACCTATATCAATTGGTTAGTTGAACCGATAGTGAGATGATGTAGGGAACACTACTCTTAATCATTCCTAGTCGAGTATTAACATTCAGGGACAATGTTAATGCAATAAGACTAGCATGTAGGTCAACTCGATGACTTGATCTCACAAGTCATGGATATAGAGATATCAAGTTGACACATGGGTATGCATTAGAGAATGTATACTGAATGACCCGCCATGAGAAAGTATCATGGATCGTTATATGAGTGTCATATACTTTCTCATGTGGCTATTAGTATGACTACTAGTCCTTAGACCTGAAGTCACCATGGTTCCCTACATAAGGAGTTATATACTTTGGTTTCGTCAAACGTCACCCGTAACTGGGTGGACCATAAAGGCGATTACTGGGTATGTAACAAATTATGCGGAGGGATGTGAGTGATGTAGATGGGATCTATCCCTCCTATATGACGGGAGAGACATCGGTATTCTTGATAGAGTGAGACCACGAAGTGCATGGACATGCCCAAATGAGTCAATATAGGATATTGAGCTCATTTGATTGAGTGAGTCTACTTGGAGTTCAAGATTTAGATTGATTAGAGGATGACACGGTTTATGCCTCACATTGATCAATCTAGATGTTTAGGATAGAAGGACACTTGTCATATATTGTGAGGAGTTACAATTAGTAGTCACAATGTGATGTTGGATCTTAACATTCTTGTAACTTGGGTAGTAATGATGTATTGCTAGATACCGCTCATTACTTATGTTTCTAAATGAGTTTAGGGGCATTGCCAACGTTACAAGAACCTATTGGGTCACACACAAAGAACAAGTGGATGGAGATTAGGTTTATATGATGAACCAAGAGGATTAGATTCATTTGATGAATCAAATTAGATTAAGAGTAATCCTAATTGGGCTAATTGAGTTAGACTCAAGTTGATTCATGTGTTCAATGAGTCTAATTTAGATTATGACTCATTGAATCAATTTAATTAAATAAATTAGATTCATTATATTAAATTGGCTTGAATTAAATGGTTGGATTAGATCAACCATGAGAGAGATTAAGTCAAGTTTGACTTGACTTGAGAGGAAGATGAAGAGTCAAGTTTGACTTGACTTTATGCCACCTCATTGGTGAGTTGGCATTAAGTGGACCAATGATGATGCTCCACATCATCATGGTTACTTAAGTGGAGTGTCACCTCATGGGAGTTACCAAGAGTTATGACTCTTGGTATCCCATGGAGGTTACAAACCACTTAATTAGATGAAAAAAGAGTTTTATTTTGCAAGTGTAACTCTCATTCAAGTGATCTTCCTTCTCCTAAGCTCTCTTCTTGCTCCTTCTCTTCTCTTGGTCGTGGGTTTCAAGCAAGGGAGAAGAAAGGAGAGTGAATCTAATCCAAGAAGAAAGGTTAGTGAAAGTCACATAGAGATTTTAGAGGAGTGTGTTCTCTTCTTTTCCTTTCTTCTTCTTCCAATCCTACCCGAGAGCCTTAGAGAGTGCTAGCACACTTGTGGTGCTCTCTTCTCCATCCTTGAGTGTTAGAGAATACTTCTTGTTCGTGTGGATATCACTAGAGAGTTGTCTACGTTGACAACTTCGAGATCCGGCGTACCGTTGGACGAGCGGGATTTGCGAGGGCACGCTTCAAAGGTATAAAATGTTTTTCCTTTGTAGATCTACTGTAGATCATAGTTTGAAACTCGTACTCGTATTTTTGAAATCTATCCTTCGCACGAGATCCAGTGGCATGGGTGATTCGGGGTTTCCGCGACGCGAAAAGCGGTTTTCGTGGCCCGAAAAACTTAACAGTTGTATCAGAGCCACGTGCGAAGCTTGTACGAGTTTAGTTTTTGTTTTTATGAAAAAAATTCAGTTCTGTGATATTCTGTAATTTTATGGTTTTTAGAGTTTTTATGGGTATTTTTCTCGTAGAAGCGAAGCATAAGTGTTTCGGCACTTGTAGGCTTCGACTACCGAGAAGAATTTTCCAAAACGACAAAGTTTCGCCCCAAAATTTTTTGGGACAGCGGGCTAAGGCGCTCTTGGATCGCTTAGGAGCAACTCGCGATGGTTAGATCGCGGGTAGGGGTACTGCCCCTGGCCCCGCAAGGGGATTCGTTCCGCGATTGCGCCCGAAAATCGCTAAACGGAACCGCCGGGAAATTGTACTCGTAAAAATTGTAAAAATTATAGAAAAATTATAGAAAATTATAGAAATATATAATTTTGAATTATATATTATTTTTGTGATAGTCATGGTCCAAAGACCCAAATTGGATTTGGAAATGTGTTGTAATTCATAATACGGCCTGCGTGCCGTTATGTGATGTGCGTGCTGTATTTAATTTATTTTATTTTCACAACCTGCGCGCCGTGCCTTTCTCTTATATTCTGGTTGTAAATTAGATTTAGACTTGAATGTAACTCGAGTTTCAAAATTGTAATGTAAATTTTGAAGTGGTGGAAGGTCCACACGAGACGGAGTTACGAGGAGGGCGCGAGCAACACAAGGTGGTCAAACGAAGAAGCTTGAGAAGCTGTTGACCTTAGGTTGACCATCCGATCTTCTCATTGGCTTGAGAAGATCGTAGTAGGGACATGACATAATCACAAAACTATTTGATTAATTATTTAATTAATTGTTTTGTGTGTATGTGATGCATGCTAGTTAATTAAGTAATTAATTAGTGCCTTGCGATTAGATTATATTTAAATCGTGCACATGATGCACCCCACGATTAGATTAGATCTAAATCAAGTATTTGATATGCATCATCGTTTAGATTAGATCTAAAATGCGTCAACTCGTAATGCCTACCATGCCGTGATACCTACCACTACCTCGATCGCATGTTGTTGTTGAATCTGCCAAAGCAGAGCAACACATACTATCTTGGTAGGGTACGGAGGGACAATCTTGGTCCCGCCTATCAACGCATGGGTGAGTACAACTCAATTAGATTGAGTATTCCTAGTTAACTCGGTTGCATCGAGTATAACTATAGGCATTCTTCCAACGGTTGGAAAGATAGGTCAAAATCACATATATATTAACTCTCGGGCGTATTAGCCAAAGCTAACTCGAGTTTTAATATAAATGCGGATTTTGATCCTATAAACAAGAGTTGCATAGAGATGTAATTGGTAATCGTTACCTACCGATCATATTAAATCTTGGGCGTATTAGCCAAAGCTAACTCAAGAGTTAGTATAATGTGGATCTTGTCCCACATGAATTATAGAATTCAGTGGGAGCATCATTTAGTTAAAGGCCTAATTAAATGATTTAAAGAATATGATATTTATTTCTGCATTTATTTCTGTTGTAGAATTTCCATGACGTCAAACACGAACAACTTCTCTCTGCGTTCTGTCCTTAAAAAGGACAAGCTCAACGGAGCAAATTTCCTGGACTGGTACAGGAACCTGAGAATAGTTCTCACCCAAGAACGTAAATTGTACGCTCTGGAGCAGCCCATTCCGGAGGCTCCTCTTGCCACTGCCACGCGAGCAGACCGAGATGCTTACAAGAAGCATCAAGATGACGCATTAGATGTGTCATGTCTTATGCTCGCAACCATGAACTCTGAGCTTCAGAAGCAACATGAGTTGATGGGCGCTTACGATATGGTTGAACATCTTTGTCACCTATATCAAGGACAAGCGAGGCACTGGAAGAGGAACTTCAAAGAATACCTGGAAGATCTTACGAAGAAGAGAAATAAGATTTCTACTTCAGGTATACATGTTATAGAAGTCAACCTCTCTATTTCTTCATCGTGGGTATTAGATACCGGATGTGCTTCGCACATTTGTACTAATGTACAAGCGCTGAGAAATAGCAGGGCATTGACGAAGGGTGAGGTAGACCTATGAGTAGACAATGGAGCACGGGTTACTGCTATTGCTGTAGGAACTTACTATCTATCTCTGCCTTCTGGGCTTGTACTAGAATTAGATGATTGTTGTTATGTGCCTGCCTTGACTAAGAACATAATTTCAGTTTCTTGTTTGGACAAGAAAGGATTTTCGTTTATAATAAAGAACAAATGTTGTTCCGTCTTTTTAAACGATATGTTCTATTATAGTGTACCTCTGATAAACGAACTCTATATTCTAGACCTTGAGAGCCCTATCTATAACGTAAATACCAAGAGGTTCAAGTCAAATGACATGAACCAAACCTACCTCTGACACTGTCGCTTAGGTCATATAAATGACAAGCGCTTATCCCAGCTCCATAAGGATAGTTTGTTGGACTCATTTGATTTTGAATCATATGAGATATGCGAGTCATGCCTACGAGGCAAGATGACCAAGACTCCCTTTAGTGGGCATAGCGAGAGAGCAACTGATTTGTTAGGACTCATACATAGTGATGTATGTGGCCCTTTCAATGTTGCTGCTAGAGGTGGTTATAGATACTTCATCACATTTACTGATGACTTCAGTAGATATGGTTATGTGTATTTGATGACACATAAGTCTGAATCCTTTGAAAAGTTCAAAGAATTCAAGAATGAAGTACAAAACCAGCTTGGCAAGAGTATTAAGATACTTTGATCAGATCGAGGTGATGAATACCTTAGCCATGAGTTTCGTGACTATCTAGCTGAGTGTGGGATCCTATCCCAACTCACTCCTCCTGGAACACCACGGTGGAATGGTGTATCTGAAAGGAGGAATCGTACCCTATTAGATATGGTACGATCTATGATGAGTCACACAGATCTTCCGACATACCTTTGGGGCTATGCTCTAGACACGGCAGCTTTTATACTCAACCGAGTTCCATCCAAGGCCGTGATAAAGACACCATATTGGATATGGACTGGGAGAGATGCCCAGGTGTCTTTCATGAGGATTTGGGGTTGCGAGGCTTACGTTCGACGTCAAGTCTCAGACAAGTTAGGACCCAAATCCGACAAGTGCTATTTTATTGGATATCCCAAGGAAACTAAGGGATATTACTTCTACATTCCCAGTCAGCACAAGGTAGTTGTGGCAAAGACTGGGGTCTTTCTAGAAAGGGACTTTGTTTCTAGAAAGACTAGTGGGAGCACGTTCGATCTTGAAGAAGTTCAAGATGCGAACAATAGCACTGAAGCCTCGATGGAAGATGAACTGGAACCACAAAGTGTTGTGGATGATGTTGTTCCACAAGGAGTTGAGGAACGACAACTAGTTCAAGTAGACATACCTCTTCGCAGATCTGATAGGATACGTCGTCAGCCTGAGAGATACTCATTTCTCTTGTCTGACCATGATGACATTATGCTCATAGAGGATGAGCCTACCATCTATCAGGAAGCTGTGATGAGACCAGATTCCGAGAAATGGCTAGAGGCCATGAGATCTGAAATGGAATCCATGTACACCAACCAAGTATGGACTTTGGTTGATCCACCTGAAGGGGTAAAACTCATTGGGTGTAAGTGGGTCTTTAAGAGAAAGACTGACATCGATGGACTTATCTATAAGGGTCGCTTGGTAGCTAAAGGTTTCAAGCAGATTCATGGTATTGACTATGATGAAACCTTTTCTCCAGTAACGATGTTTAAGTCCATTCGGATCATGCTTGCTATTGCAGCCTACCATGACTATGAGATATGGCAGATGGATGTCAAAACCGCGTTTCTGAATGGAAACCTACTCGAGGATGTGCACATGACACAACCTGAGGGTTTTGTAGATCCACAGCATACTAGCAGTATGCATAGGTCCATTTATGGACTAAAGCAAGCTTCTCGGAGCTGGAATCTTCGATTCGATGATGCAATCAAACAGTTTGGTTTCATCAAGAACGAAGATGAACCTTGTGTCTACAAGAAGGTTGTAGGGGACATAGTTGTCTTCCTCATATTGTATGTGGATGACATACTGCTCATTGGGAAGGACATCCCTATGCTTCAGTCTGTCAAAACATAGCTAGGGAGTTGCTTCTCAATGAAGGACTTAGGTGAGGCATCCCGCATTCTAGGGATACAGATCTATAGAGATAGATCTAAGAGATTGCTTGGCCTAAGTTAGAGTACATACATTGACAAGGTACTCCTTCGGTTAGCCATGCAGAACTCCAAGAAGGGATTTCTGCCGATGTCACATGGCATGAGTCTTTCGAAGACTCAAGGTCCCTCTTCTAGAGAGGAGAGAGACCGCATGGATCAGATCCCTTATGCCTCAACCATAGGATCGATCATGTACGTCATGCTATGTACTCGACCTGATGTCTCGTATGCTTTGAGCATGACGAGCAGATACCAGTCAGATCCAGGTGAAAGTCACTGGATAGCGGTCAAAAATATTCTTAAGTACTTAAGAAGGACTAAAGAAGATTTCTTGATATATGGAGGCAATGATGAGCTAGCTGTAAAGGGTTACAGTGATGCTAGCTTCCAGACCGACCAGGATGACTATAGATCGTAGTCGGGGTTCGTGTTTTGCATTAATGGTGGTGCTGTGAGCTGGAAGAGTTCGAAGCAGGACACAGTAGCTGATTCTACGACAGAGGCCGAGTATATTGCTGCATCAGAGGCAGCAAAGGAGGCAGTTTGAATTCGCAAGTTCATCACTGAACTTGGGGTGGTTCCTAGCATTGCTGACCCTATTGATCTCGATTGTGACAACAATTGAGCTATAGCACAGGCAAAGGAACCTCGCTCACACCAGCGGACCAAACACATACTACGGCGCTTCCATCTCATTCGAGAGATTATCGAGAGAGGAGATGTGAAGATTTGCAGAGTACCTACAGAGGCTAACATCGCAGATCCCTTGACCAAGGCTTTGGCACAGAGGAAGCATGATGGTCACACTAGGTCATTTGGGCTTAGAGCCTACACTGATTGGTACTAGTGCTAGTGGGAGATTGTTAGCTAGAGCCCTAGAGCCAATCATTTGATGATTGTATTTGGGACTTGTTGTATCATATTATATATAAATAAAGGCATTTGGTTTTGGGTTATTATACTTACTTGTATTGGTGCCAAATAAACTAAGTATAATAACGTCCTTGAGTAGACGGTTCTCACCTATATCAATCGGTTAGTTGAACCGATAGTGAGATGATGTAGAGAACACTACTCTTAATCATTCCTAGTCGAGTATTAACATTCAAGGACAATGTTAATGCAATAAGACTAGCATGTAGGTCAACTCGATGACTTGATCTCACAAGTCATGGATATAGAGATATCAAGTTGACACATGGGTATGCATTAGAGAATGTATACTGAATGACCCGCCATGAGAAAGTATCATGGATCGTTATATGAGTGTCATATACTTTCTCATGTGGCTATTAGTATGACTACTAGTCCTTAGACCTGAAGTCACCATGGTTCCCTACATAAGGAGTTATGTACTTTGGTTTCGTCAAACGTCATCCGTAATTGGGTGGACCATACAGGCAATTATTGGGTATGTAACAAATTATGCGGAGGGATGTGAGTGATGTAGATGAGATCTATCCCTCCTATATGACGGGAGAGACATCGGTATTCTTGATAGAGTGAGACCACGAAGTACATGGTCATGCCCAAATGAGTCAATATAGGATATTGAGCTCATTTGATTGAGTGAGTCTACTTGGAGTTCAAGATTTAGATTGATTAGAGGATGACACGGTCTATGCTTCACATTGATCAATCTAGATGTTTAGGATAGAAGGACACTTGTCATATATTGTGAGGAGTCACAATTAGTAGTCACAAGGTGATGTTGGATCTCAACATTCTTGTAACTTGGGTAGTAATGATGTATTGCTAGATACCGCTCATTACTTATGTTTCTAAATGAGTTTAGGGGCATTGCCAACATTACAAGAACCTATTGGGTCACACACAAAAAACAAGTGGATGGAGATTAGGTTCATATGATGAACCAAGAGGATTAGATTCATTTGATGAATCAAATTAGATTAAGAGTAATCCTAATTGGGCTAATTGAGTTGGACTCAAGTTGATTCATGTGTTCAATGAGTTTAATTTAGATTATGACTCATTGAATCAATTTAATTAAATGAATTAGATTCATTATATTAAATTGGCTTGAATTAAATGGTTGGATTAGATCAACCATGAGAGAGATTAAGTCAAGTTTGACTTGACTTGAGAGGAAGATGAAGAGTCAAGTTTGACTTGACTTTATGCCACCTCATTGGTGAGTTGGCATTAAGTGGACCAATGATGATGCTCCACATCATCATGGTTACTTAAGTGGAGTGCCACCTCATGGGAGTTACCAAGAGTTGTGACTCTTGGTATCCCATGGATGTTACAAACCACTTAATTAGATGAAAAAAGAGTTTTATTTTGCAAGTGTAACTCTCAATCAAGTGATCTTCCTCCGCCTAAGCTCTCTTCTTGCTCCTTCTCTTCTCTTGGTCATGGGTTTCAAGCAAGGGAGAAGAAAGGAGAGTGAATCTAATCCAAGAAGAAAGGTTAGTGAAAGTCACATAGAGATTTTAGAGGAGTGTGTTCTCTTCTTTTCCTTTCTTCTTCTTCCAATCCTACCCGAGAGCCCTAGAGAGTGCTAGCACACTTGTGGTGCTCTCTTCTCCATCCTTGAGTGTTAGAGAATACTTCTTGTTCGTGTGGATATCACTAGAGAGTTGTCTACGTTGACAACTTCGAATTCCGGCGTACCGTTGGACGAGCGGGATTTGCGAGGGCACGCTTCAAAGGTATAAAATGTTTTTCCTTTGTAGATCTACTGTAGATCATAGTTTGAAACTCGTACTCGTATTTTTGAAATCTATCCTTCGCACAAGATCCAGTGGCATGGGTGATTCGGGGTTTTCGCGACGCGAAAAGCGGTTTTCGCGGCCCGAAAAACCCAACAGTGAAGAGCTTGAATGACTACAATAATTCTTAGAAGATGTTCCAAGAAGACTAAAATTGGTGCTGGCAATCTTTATATATTGTGATAATCGATCAACAATTGGTCGGGGCACAAAGCCATATGTATAATGGTAAGTCTAGACATATACATCGTAGACATAATACCATTAGACAACTACTCTCAACAGGAGTTATCACTGTTGACTATATGAAGTCAAACGATCACCTAGTAGATTCATTAACTAAAAGGTTAAATAGAGAGTTAGTTGCAAGTTCATCGCGGGGGATGAGTTTGATATCGATGAGAAATGTTGGTGTAAAGGAAACCCCACCTATGTAAACTAGAGATCAAAATAACTAGGTTCAAAGGGACAACCTAACTGCACCGACAAAGTTGGTCGTTGTGGGGGAATGACCCAATAGATTAGTGAAGGATGGAGGTTAAGCACACGAATTTTAATGATCTAGTAAAGTAATGTGAAATACTATAAAGAGATCACCTATGTGAGAAAGAAGTTGGGACACTTCAAAAAGAATTAGATGCATAATTCTTAGAACTTCTCACAGAACTAGGTGTGTTTATGGCCAAGAACGAACACACTCATGAGAACTAATTGTAGGATTGATGCGGACTAGAGAAGGAGTGAATAGCGCTCGTGGCTATTTCGCCTTTCTTTTCGGAAAGTACAGAATGAAATGTAGCGGAAGATAAAAACACAATCGTAAACACAAGTAGGATTTACTTGGTTTGGACCCTGTGACGACTCCTACTCCAAGGCCCGCAATCGCTAATCGCTTTCGTTGGATAATCACTATAAGCTCGAGAAATCTTTATAGAGATAGAAATTACAAGTATTGAAATTAACAACAAAGTTTACCGAAAACAAAAGATTAGCAGTTGTTCGTCGATTGTCAGAACAGCGTTTGGACGTCGTCAAATCTTCTTGAAGCAGCACACAAGAGAGTAGAAGTTGTTCAGTTTTAGTGATTCGAAGTGCTGGTCAAGGCTCCTTTTTATAGTAGAGTCGAGTCTGATCCAGATCCACTGATCTTGAGATCAGGTTTGACTTGAAGCTTATTGGTCGATTGATCTAGCTGTTCGGTCGACCAAACCTGCTGAACTCGCCCGACTTTCCATCTAGATGCTATCGCTTCAGATGAGTCTTCGTTCGGTCGACCGATCCCACCGTTCAGTTGACTGATCCTACTTTCCTCGCTGGCTTATCTGGTTTGATCAACCCGGTCTAATTGAGCCAACGCCTATCCACCATTCAGTCGACTAAACCCAAGGTTCAGTCGACCGATCAAGGCCTCAAATTTCAACCTGCAAAATATTAGTTTCTTTTAATATAGAGTTAGAGAAATAGGCAAATAGTATAAAATATAACTTTGACAAACTCTAGACTATCCGATTCTGACTTTCGAATTTCTCAAAAATCCTAGGTCAAACTGATGCCTACTGTTCTCTCTTCAGGAAACGCGTCCTCACCTACTCCTCTCAAGAGAAATTACCTTTTGCTAGACTGGTCCTCCAGACCATTTGGACTTTTGCTTAACATCTGAGACTCTAGGACTTTCTGCTGAACGTTCGCTCCATGACCCGTCCAGACTTCCACCTGGTGTCCGCGGCCCCCAGGATTTTCACCTAGAGTGCTTGACTCTAGGATTTCACTCAAAGTCCTCGACCCGCCAAGACTTTGCCCAGTCCCCTGGACCAGGATTTCATTACCTAACCGTAGCTAGGACTTTCAACAATCTAGGGTTACCACCCCTAGGACCTAAGGTTACCTCCCTTATTGTTTTCCACCTGCCTAGAATCCACTAGGACTTTTGCCTAAGAACACTTAAGACTTTCTTACAAGCTCAGTCACACTTGTTAGATAATTAGACAATTTAACTTTGAACCCTTTGTCATTATCAAAATATATGTTTGATCGTCTGGTGCTCCCTACACCAACACTAAGTTGTATTAGGGAAAGTCCTGGGTGAGATTTGTCAATGTTTACACAGATGACAGAACAGTTCAAGGACATCATGTCTACTATAGCCAGTATGCAAACAGATCTTCACAAGGGAAGGTTCAAAGGGTAAAACCTACCTATCCTATACTAGACTCAAATGTTGAATGTTGTTACATACCCTGTTTTTCATTCATGTGGAGGATTGTTGGAAATGTGAATGAAATAAAGAGGTGGAGACAAAGAGACTCTATTGTGCATGAGTTTTTAGTCCCACATTAGGAGTCTCTAGGATTTATTGTTGGTTTAAATTATGACACATGTATTGATGTTGTAAACATATACATGGGGAGAGACTCTCTCACGCATGAGTGCGCAAGGGTGGGTGCAAATCCTGGGCTCGGATTACACTAAACCAAGGTTGACTCATATGCGAGCACGATTTGTATAATGTTTTGCCACGGTTTTTTGCTGCTAAGATGAAATAGATGAATTAATTTCAATTAATTAAATTTAATTAAAATTACGACAATTAATATTGTCGATAATTAACAACAATAATGATCATTAATTCATTTAATTAAAACGGCCAGTAATTAATTACAATAAATAATCATTAATTGATCCAATTGAAACTGCCGGCAATTAATATCAATAAATGACCATTAATCAGTTTAATCAATTATTTATTATGAACAAAGTTTGAGTCCCTATATAAGGAGCTCAGATATTGAGCAGAAGAGAGAGGAAGAGCAGGAAGCGAACTTCTGTCCACCCATGTTCTCCTATAAAAACTCTCTCAATCATGCACTTGCTTGGCAGAGCTACTCGTGATAGCACTCGGCTGCATTCTCAGTTAGTCATATACAACCAGTGCTTGGTTGTGTGCATGATTCTGCCGTTTATCCTGGAAAATAAGCGATCTGAGAGAATCTCGAAGCACAGCCAAAGGCGAGACAAACCTGTTTTAAGGAAACTATATGTTAAACACATGCCTCAGCATCTTACTGGTGAATTTTCTTTCCAACTTGATGATCAACTCCCGATTACGTTACGCACCGCATCGACTTCGTGACTCGGGACCACTGAAAATTTAGCAGAATCAGCCCCATTGATAGTCTTAGATTTTCCATCTATATTATCTCAATAAATAAATTAAAATTTATTTTTTATAATTTCAATTCAATTAATTTTTTAAAATATCCAATAAATTATTCAACAATCTATACATAGATTCTTACAAAATGGGTTAGGCTCGCCGCTTGCTATGCCACCGGCCTCGCTTTGAGCTCAGGCTAAGCACCCCTGTTCATGTCTGACATGACTCGTGAAAATTTTATTCGTGCTCGGTTTGATATGACATGGAAATAAGCTGATCAAATTTAGATCGTGTCAAACTCGATAAGTCTCTTTTAATACCTTTAATTCGAAGTGATTTACGAACAAGAGAAAACAAAGGAAGAATTTGTTTTTTCAGAAGAATGTGTTATGTATTGCTATATAATTTCCATCAAAACAACAATTGCTTACAGCTCATGATTTTTTTTTCATATCTAAAACTTTCGCTTCCATTTTTAACACATGCACAATATGCCACTGATTAATGTGCAGAAACCTGCTCCTTTCCCTCTCCCTATCTTTTAATTTTTTTAATATATATTTTTTTATTTTTCATTTTTAAATTTTTAGTTAATATTTATGGGTGTAATTTATGCCGATTAATTATGAGATGATTAATTTAGCTTCATGAAATTTTTTTATCAATCATAATAAATTGAGAATATTTGGACAGCCTATCAATTTAATATTTTTATATCAACCACATATTATGATAAATTTATCTCTTAATTAATTGAAAATTAAATTTACTTCTTAAATGTTTAAAAAAAAATTAAAAAGACGTTATGACATTGCACCACTGGTTCTTTTCTTTGGTAAAAGTGAAACTGTCATTCGACGGTCCTTCTTAGATGACTCTTTACTATTAAAAGGAAGTTAAATTATGAGAATTTTATACAGCAATGACAGTACATATAAGAAAAAATGGAGCTAACTAACGACATATTTCATATTGATTAGGAGTCGAGCACGGGCCTATTAATAATAACACCACCAACTGCGTTGCAAAGCGAATGCAATCTTACTGCATTATCAAACAGTTGACCAGCCACGTATCGATCGAGGAAGCATTGGGCATGCATGTGGACCACCCGAATGCAAAGTACAGGTGTAGCCATATTCCTTGTCCCTCGTGGTCGACGGCTAGTGGATGGCTTTTTATCGACGTGACAAATTAGGATTTGTTAACTCTTTAATACTCAGTTTAACTACTCAGAGAATGAATAATCGAATGGACCTTGAGTAAAAAATTCACAGCAAAAGAATCATCCATCCTTCGTTGACCTATAAAGGAAAAAAAATTGATTTACACGATTACCGCACAACGTTTGACTTGTGGCGGCTGATGGGAAAAATTATAATTCGTCTTTGACTCGTGTAATTAATTGACTCTCTGAATGATCTGTTATTCATAGTAAATTAATTAAAGAGAGGAAAAGGATTGGGAGGAAGGAGGGAACACGAGGAAAGAGTAGCTATTGTTTTTGGTGAAGAATAGAAGACTGATGAACAAATTCCAAAAACAAATAGAAAAGAAAAGAAAGACAAAAAAAAAAAGACAGAAGCAAACGTACGCAAGGCAGCCCACTTGAGCTCCTCCACCTGTACGTAGAATCTTCACGCGCTGCCGCTGACCGACCGAGCTCCTCCAGGGCCCCATGCCCACTAGCAGCATATTTTAGTGAAGCTTTCTTAAAAAATTAGGTTCACCAAAATAAATAAAATATTTTGATCACTCAATGTTATTAAAATTGTAGAGGAAGACGGCCAAAGAGGTAAATTACTCTAGAAATGAAGATAAGATAAAAAAGCGAAGCTAAAGAAAATTTGAGGACTTGATCACTTAATTACAAGTGCTTAGGTTTCAATCCTTTTAAATACTACTTAAAAAAGACAATCTAGATTTACTTCTTCAAAAAACATAAATTACGAAAAGACTAAAACTATTAATCCTATTATAGTTTCAAGTATATCTACTATACTTAACATGATATAGTTGTAATTGTATGTAGTCATCTTTGATTTCGAACAAAATGTAATTTCAAAGAATATGGTTCCAAGAATCACCTTAATTTCCAACACTCCCTCTTAAAATGACTCTAGCAATTAATCAAAGCTTATTTTTAAGTAACTCGAATTGTCGTCTAGGAAGTACTTTGGTCAATATATCTCTAATATTCTCATTGCTTTGAATTTCCATTGTTTTAATAGTACTATCAAGAACCTTTTCTTGAATGGAGTGATGTTCAAGCTCAATATGTTTAGTCACATACATGATTATTTGCAAGCTTGAATAAAATTGCTCAATATGTTTAGTCACATACATGATTATTTGCAAGCTTGAATAAAATTGTCTTATGAATAGGGACATGTACATATTCAGCAAGTCATTGAAGTCATATGCATTCTTGAGCAGCAAGTGCAACAGTTTTGTATTTTGCCTCAGTAATTGATAATGACATAAAATTTTATTTCTTGCTATACCAAGAGATCACACTTGTATCACCATACAGAAAAAAAACATAACTTGTAAATCTTCTATTATTGAATCTCCTCCAAGGTCAACATATGTGAAACAAACTAAGGAACTGCTAATCTTCTTTTTCAAAAATAAGCCCAATTTTGATGTTGAATTCACATACTTCAAAATTTTCTTTGCTACTTCCCGTGGGTCTTTCTTGGAGATTGCATAAATCTATTAACATAGCCAACTGAAAAAGCAATGTATGTGTTAGTTAGAGTCCTAGAGTCAATCGTTTGATGATTATTGTATGGACTCGTTGTATCATATTCTTATATAAATAAAGACATTTATTTTGGTTATTATACTTACTCTTATTGGTGCCAAATAACTAAGTATAATAGCGTCCTTGAGTAGAAGGTTTTACATATATCAATCGATTGGTTGAATCGATAGTGAGATGATATAGGGAACACTACTCTTAATCATTCCTAGTCGAGTATTAACATTCAAGGACAATGTTAATGCAATAAGACTAGCATGTAGGTCAACTCGATGACTTGATCTCACAAGTCATGGATATAGAGATATCAAGTTGACACATGAGCATGTATTGGAGAATGTATACTGAATGACCCGCCATGAGAAAGTATCATGGATCGTTATATGAGTGTCATATACTTTCTCATGTGGCTATTAGTATGACTACTAGTCCTTGGACTTGAAGTCACCATGGATCCCTACATAAGGAGTTACGTACTTTGACTTCGTCAAACGTCACCCGTAATTGGGTGGACTATAAAGGCGATTACTGGTTATGTAACGAATTATGTAGAGGGATGTAGATGAGATCTATCCCTCCTATATGACGGGAGTGACATCGATATTCTTGATAAAGTGAGACCACGAAGTGCATGGTTATGCCCAAATGAGTCAATATGAGATATTGAGCTCATTTGATTTAGTGAGTCTACTTGGAATTTAAGATTTAGATTGGTTAAAGGATGACACGGCCTATACCTCACATTGATCAATCTAGATGTCTAGGATAGAAGGACACTTGTCATATATTGTGAGGAGTCACAATTAGTAGTCACAAGGTGATGTTGGATCTCAACATTCTTGTAACTTGGGTAGTAATGATGTGTTGCTAGATACCACTCATTACTTATGCTCCTAAATGGGTTTAGGGGCATTACCAACGTTACAAGAATCTAAAGAGTCACACACTAAGGACAATTAGATGGAGATTAGGTTCATATGATGAACCAAGAGGATTAGGTTCATGTATTGAACCAAATTGGATTAAGAGTAATCCAAGTTAGGCTAATTGAGTTGGGCTCAAGTTGATTCATGTGTTCAATGAGTCTAATTTAGATTATGACTCATTGAATCAATTTAATTAAATGAATTAGATTCATTATATTAAGTTGGTTTGAATCAAATGGTTAGATTAGATCAACCATGAGAGAGATTTGGTCAAGTTTGACTTGACTTGAGAAGGAAGATGAAAGATCAAGTTTGATTTGACCATTTGCCACCTCATTTGTGAGTTGGCAATAGGAGGACTAATGATGATGTGCCACATCATCAAAGCAAGCACATGTGTGTGCCACATCATGGAGGTTACAAACCCCTTTCCATTTAATGTGGTCGGCCACATTAATTGTAAGGGAGTTACAATTGTGGTCGGTCACTCAAAATGAATGAGAATGAATTTTTTTTTCATTCAAGACATTCATTCTATCTTCTTCCTCCTTGAGCTCTTTCTTCTCTCCCTCTCATCCTACCTTGGCCGAACCCTACTAAGGTGCTAGCACACTTTAGTTTGGTTTTCTCCCTCTTTTGTTCGTGTGGATACGTGTAGAGGATTGTCTACTTTGACAATCTTGAGATCCGGCACCTTGGACGAGCGGGATTCGCGAAGGGCGCGCATCAAGGGTAAAACTCTTAACCATCTAGAACTCTAATGTAGATCTAGAGTTAAAAAACTCGTACTCGAAGGTTTTTCAAAATTTTATTCTTCGCACGGATCCGGTGACGGGGGTTTCAGGGTTTCCGCGACGCGAAAAAGCGGTTTTCGCAGCCCGAAAATCCCAACAGTGGTATCAGAGCCACGTGCGAAGTCTTGTACGAGTTTATTTTGTATTTTTATGAAAAATAGCAGTTCTGTAATATTTGTAAATTTCCTAATTTTATAGTTTTTATTGGTATTTTTCTCGTAGAAGCGAAGCACAAGTGTTTCGACACTTGTAGTCTTCGACTACCGAGAAGATTTTTCCGAAACGGCAAGGTTTCGCCCCAAATCTTTTTGGGACAGCGAGCTAAGGCGCTGTAGGATCGCTAAGGAACACTCGCGATGGTTAGATCGTGGGTAGAGGCGCTGCCCCTGGCCCCGCAAGGGGATTTGTTTCGTGATTGCGCCCGAAAACCCGTTAAACGGAACCGCCGGGAATTTTACTCATAAAAATTATAGTAAAAATTACAGAAAATTATAGAAAATACATAATTTAGAATTATGTATCATTTTGTGATAGTCATGGCCCCAAAAGACCCAATTTGATTGGAAATGTGTTGTAATTCATAATACGGCCTGCGTGCCGTCATGTGATGTGCGTGTTGTATATTTGATTCGCGACCTGCGCGTCGTGCCTTTCTCTATTTTATATTCTTGTTGTAAATTAGTTTAGACTCAAATGTAACTCGAGTTTAAAAAATTGTAATATACAAAATTGGAGCGGTGGAAGGTCCACTCGAGACGAAGTTACGAGGAGGGCGCGAGCAACACAAGGTGGTCAAAGGGTAAAACTCATTGGGTGTAAGTGGGTCTTTAAAAGAAAGACTGACATGGATGAACTTATCTATAAGGGTCGCTTGGTAGCTAAAGGTTTCAAGTAGATTCATGGTATTGACTATGATAAAACCTTTTCTCCAGTAGCGATGTTTAAATCCATTCGGATCATGCTTGCTATTGCAGCATACCATGACTATGAGATATGGAAGATGGATGTCAAAACCGCGTTTCTGAATTGAAACCTGCTCGAGGATGTGTACATGACACAACCTGAGGGTTTTGTAGATCCATAGCATACTAGCAGAGTATGCAAGCTGCATAAGTCCATTTATGGACTAAAGCAAGCTTCTCGGAGCTGGAATCTTCGATTCGATGATGCAATCAAATAGTTTGGTTTCATCAAGAATGAAGATGAACCTTGTGTCTACAAGAAGGTTGTAGGGGACATAGTTGTCTTCCTTATATTGTATGTGGATGACATACTACTCATTGGGAAAGACATCTCTTTGCTTCAGTCTGTTAAGACCTGGCTAGGGAGTTGCTTCTCAATGAAGGACTTAGGTGAAGCATCTCGCATTCTAGGCATACAGATCTATAGAGATAGATCTAAGAGATTGCTTGGCCTAAATTAGAGTACATACATTGACAAGGTACTCCTTCGATTTGCCATGCAAAACTCCAAGAAGGGATTTCTGTCGATGTCACATGGCGTGAGTCTTTCGAAGACTCAAGGTCCCTCTTCTAGAGAGGAGAGAGACCGCATGGATCAGATCCCTTATGCCTCAGCCATAGGATCTATCATGTACGCCATGCTATGTACTCGTCCTGATGTCTCGTATGCTTTGAGCATGACGAGCAGATACCAGTCAGATCCAGGTGAAAGTCACTGGATAGCGGTCAAGAATATTCTTAAGTATTTAAGAAGGATTAAATAATATTTCTTAATATATGGAGGCAATGATGAGCTAGCTGTAAAGGGTTACAGTGATGCCAGCTTCCAGACTGATCAGGATGATTATCGATCGCAGTCAGGGTTCATGTTTTGCATTAATGGTGGTGCTGTGAGCTGGAAGAGTTTGAAGCAGGACACAGTCGTTGATTCTACAACAGAGGCCGAGTATATTGCTGCATTAGAGGCAGTAAAGGAGGCAGTTTGGATCCGCAAGTTCATCACTGACCTTGGGGTGGTTCCTAGCATTGCTAACCCTATTGAGCTCTATTATGACAATAATGGAGCTATAGCACAGGCGAAGGAACCTCGCTCATACCAGCGGACCAAACACATACTACGGCGCTTCCATCTCATTCGAGAGATTATCGAGAGAGGAGATGTGAAGATTTGTAGAGTAACCACAGAGGCTAACATCACAGATCCATTGACCAAGGCTTTGGCACAGAGGAAGCATGATGGTCACACTAGCTCATTGGGGCTTAGAGCCTACACTGATTGGCATTAGTGCTAGTGGGAGATTGTTAGTTAGAGCCCTAGAGTCAATTATTTGATGATTGTTGTATGAACTCGTTGTATCATATTCTTATATAAATAAAGGTATTTGTTTTGGCTATTATACTTACTCTTATTGGTGCCAAATAACTAAGTATAATAGCGTCCTTGAGTAGAAGGTTCTTACCTATATCAATCGATTGGTTGAATCGATAGTGAGATGATATAGGGAACACTACTCTTAATCATTCCTAGTTGAGTATTAACATTCAGGGACAATGTTAATGCAATAAGACTAGCATGTAGGTCAACTTGATGACTTGATCTCACAAGTCATGGATATAGAGATATCAAGTTGACATATGGGTATGCATTGGAGAATGTATACTGAATGACCCGCCATGAGAAAGTATCATGGATCGTTATATGAGTGTCATATACTTTCTCATGTGGCTATTAGTATGACTACTAGTCCTTGGACCTAAAGTCACCATGGATCCCTACATAAGGAGTTATGTACTTTGGCTTCGTCAAACATTACCCGTAACTGGGTGGACTATAAAGGCGATTACTAGGTATGTAACGAATTATGCAGAGGGATGTGAGTGATGTAGATGAGATCTATCCCTCCTATATGACGGGAGCGACATCGATATTCTTGATAGAGTGAGACCACGAAGTGCATGGCCATGCCCAAATGAGTCAATATGAGATATTGAGCTCATTTGATTTAGTGAGTCTACTTGGAGTTCAAGATTTAGATTGGTCAGAGGATGACACGGTCTATGCCTCACATTGATCAATCTAGATGTCTAGGATAGAAGGACACTTGTCATATATTGTGAGGAGCCACAATTAGTAGTCACAAGGTGATGTTGGATCTCAACATTCTTGTAACTTGGGTAGTAATGATGTGTTGCTAGATACCGCTCATTACTTATGCTCCTAAATGGGTTTAGGGGCATTGCCAACGTTACAAGAACCTATAGGGTCACACACTAAGGACAATTAGATGGAGATTAGGTTCATATGATGAACCAAGAGGATTAGGTTCATGTATTGAACCAAATTGGATTAAGAGTAATCAAAGTTAGGTTAATTGAGTTGGACTCAAGTTAATTCATGTGTTCAATAAGTCTAATTTAGATTATGACTCATTGAATCAATTTAATTAAATGAATTAGATTCATTATATTAAGTTGGTTTGAATTAAATGGTTAGATTAGATCAACCATGAGAGAGATTTGGTCAAGTTTGACTTGACTTGAGAAGGAAGATGAAAGGTCAAGTTTGACTTGACCATTTGCCACCTCATTTGTGAGTTGGCAATAGGACTAATGATGATGTGCCACATCATCAAAGCAAGCACATGTGTGTGCCACATCATGGAGGTTACAAACCCCTTTCCATTTAATGTGGCCGGCCACATTAATTGTAAGGGAGTTACAATTGTGGCCGGCCACTCAAAATGAATGAGAATGAATTCTTTTTCATTCAAGGCATTCATTCTATCTTCTTCCTCCTTGAGCTCTTTCTTCTCTCCCTCTCATCCTACCTTGGCCAAACCCTACTAAGGTGCTAGCACACTTTAGTTTGGTTTTCTCCCTCTTTTGTTCGTGTGGATACGTGTAGAGGATTGTCTACTTTGACAATCTTGAGATCCGACACCTTGGACGAGCGAGATTCGCGAAGGGCGTGCATCAAGGGTAAAAACTCATAACCATCTAGAACTCTAATGTAGATCTAGAGTTAATAAACTCGTACTCAAAGGTTTTTCGAAATTTTATTCTTCGCACGGATCCGATAACGAGGGTTTCGGGGTTTCCGCGACGCGAAAAAGCGGTTTTCGCGGCCCAAAAATTCCAACAGTATGACCTTGTAGTAGTTAGATATAAAAGACTTATAACAAGAATGCAATAAGAATTAGGATCTGTGAGGAGTGATCATTCATCACACCTTAGCTTTATTGTTGGATCAAAAGGAATACAATAGTGTTTGCTTTGATTTATTTCAAATCGCTCAACTAACTTCTTCAAATAACCTTGTTGTGTGATAAAAATAGCATTATCCATATTTATAACTTCAAAACTAAGAAAATGATGCAACTCCCTTAGTTTCTTGATGTTGAACCTTATAGCAAGCCCTTTTTGAAGTTGCTCAACTTCCACTTGTCATTTCCTATTATTAGCATATCAACTATGTTAAACCTCGTGGTAGTTTTGATGTGTTCAACCAAGTTGGTTAGGTCCTATTTTGTGTTTGATCCCTGTGTCTGAGTGTATAGGAGCTTAGGAGCGCAGGAAGTCGAGCGGAAGACGCAGCTAGCGAGAAGGACGGCACGGGAAAGGAGTCGACGGGCTCGGTGCGTCCGAAGGACAAGAGAGCTGCGGAAGAGTACACCGGTGGACGAGAAGAACGTGCACGGCGTTCGAGGGATGTTAAGCCGGGGAAGAAGGCTGCTCGAGGAAAAGGCCGGAAATTAGGTTCGGGTGAGCCCTATTTTGGTTGGCCGCAATCACCCAATCAATCGGAGCTTCGGAAGGAGAAAGGAAGCTAAAAGGAGTTGAAGAAGCTAGCCAGAGGCGCCTCAGACCAATGCTGAAGGCGCCTCAGCTGCCTCCACTGTCTGATGTGCCTCAGATAGCTTGGAGGCACCTCAGACCCAGTCTGAGGCGCCTCGGACCGAGCCAAAGTGTCGTTTGCAACCGGATAGAGTTTTATCCTGTCAAACCTTATGGAGGCACCTTGAACCCTCTTGGAGGCGCCTTCAACACTCGGGATAGAGTTTCCAGGAGCTATATAAAGGCTCCTGGAGCTAGGAAATAATCATTCAACTCAGTGATCAATTCCTAGCAACTTATAAGCGTTCTTAGTGTGTAAAAAAGGTTTCTCCGCCTACAGTGAAGGAGATTTTTCTAGTAGAGTTGTTCGACTGCCTTGGATTAACAACCCCCTGGGTTGTAACCAAGTTAAACTTCTGGTCTTCTTTTATTCTGCTATTTTAGATTTTATTGTTGCTATTTATTTTGAGTTGAAAGCCTTGAGGAGGGTATAGTTTTAATTTTCAGACAATTCAGCCCCCTCTTGCCGGCCTCCGCTGCACCTACAATTAGTATCAGAGTCAGATCACCTCAGAAGGACTAATCGCCGACTGAAGTACAATGATCAAGACGATGGCCGGAGCGAATATTCATCCCCCGAAGTTCGACGGAGACTTCACGACGTGGAAACGCCGGATGGAGGTATTCTTTAAAACCGACTTCGATATTTTACTAACTATGAAATATGGTTTTGAAGTTCCGAAAGACAAAGAAGAGCATCAGTGGAGCAAGAAAGAGCAAGCCAAATTTGTCACCAACAGACAGGCAGAGTTCCACCTGCTTAGCGTGTTGCCAGCACAAGAGGTAAGTCGAATCGGAAGCTATGGCTCCGCAAAAGACCTCTGGGAAAAATTCCTAGAGCTCCACAAAGGTACCTCGGAAGCAAAGCTAGTGAGGCGCAACATCCTCCGAACCTAGTTAACGAACATTCGGATGAACCAAGGCGAGAAGGTAGCGCAACTCCAAGCAAGGATCAAAGAGCTGATCACGCAATTACCAATTTTGGAGAAGAAGTAACGAACTGAGACTCGATCTGGTACGCGCTCAACGCCTTCCCCAAAACTCTAGAGTGGGCCTCCTTAGTAGATGTGTACTACATCTCTAAGGACTTCGAGGTAAGTACTTTAGAAAATCTATTTTCTACATTTGAACTTCACGAAACTCAAGTTGCAGAGCCCAATAGAGTAGAGAAAACTAGTCAGAACATTGCCTTAAAGGCAAAAACAAACGCTTTTGACTCTGATGCATCGATTGACGAATCCAAAGCTACATTAATGGTAAGACGATTTAATAAGTTTTTTTAAAACTAACAAATTTAGATCGCAAAAGCATGAGTGAAAAAGGAGAACGGTTCATTGCTACAACTGCAACGAAGAAGGGCACATCAAGGATGACTGCCCGAAATTAAAGAGCAAGCAGAAAGAAAAGGAATAGGTCAAGTACAAGAAGCCAGAATCCTCCAAGCACAAGAACCTGAAGGGCACTTGGTCAGATTCGTCGTATTCCGAATCAGACATTGAAGCCTTCTCAGGGTTAGCGCTAATGGCTAACCATCAGATTGAAGAAGAGTCAAGCTCAGAGATGAGCATAGATGAAGGGGGAGGAACATCAGAAGAGGAAAGCTGCAGTGAAGGGGGAGCCTCACTAAGTCAGGTAAGTAAGGTACGTAATCTAACCCCCGACTCAGTCTTTTCGCTTTATTAAGTCTCTTTCTAAAGACTTGTTCAAATTAGAAATAGAAAATGCTGAATTGAAATTGAACCTAGCAAAAGCATGTCCGCTAGAAATGTATGATAATCTAAAATTAGAAAATGAAAAATTAAAAGTTAAAATTGAGAAATTGAAAGACAATGCATGCTTAAATAAATTTCCAAAATTAAATTAAGAATTTATGGAAAATTGAACCGGTATATAAGAAAACATCAGGGCCAACTTAGAAGAATACCTAAAGGATATGTACCCTCTAAGTTTTTGACCAACCCTGTAGGAAGGAACCTTTTTTGGGTTCCCAAATCTTTGCTAGTTTAAATTTTTCTTTTAAGTTAAAAGCTTACAGTGAGAAAATTAAACATTGAGTTTCTTTATGGAAGCTTTGTCTAAGGAAGTGGTTGTTGCTCCAATAACCAAGAAGGCCTAGTGCCTCGCCACGACCTGGAAGCCGAAATATCGAAATAAAAATGTTTAATTAACTTTCTGATAAAAGCATTAAAATTAGAATTAACTAATGCTTTGAAAAGTTTTTAAACATTTACTTAGAAATTAAAAAAAAAATTATTGAAAAAAAAATTCTAGAAAAATATCTCTTGAAAGTTTTACTTAGAACTTTTTAAAAAAAAAATCTAAAAATTAATTTTGACTTAGTCATTATTTTGAAAAAGTCTAAAAAAAATCAGTTTACTTAGAAATTTTGTTGGAAAATTCTAAAAATTAAGTTTGACTTAGAAATTATTTTGAAAAACTCTAAAAATTCAATTTACCTAGAAATTTTTCTAACTTAATATTTTTTTAAAACATATTCTCTTATTCTTACCCCGTTTTTGCTGTGATCAAAGGGGGAGAGAGAAGTACAAGTTTAGGGGGCGAGAGATTTTTTTTTTGAAAAATTCTGGTTAAATCTTTATTAAGTAGTTGCAATTTCATTTATTGCAAATTTATACTAAAATATGTTAGTTTAGTAATTTTCTTTAAAATTACTGTAATTTTATTACTGTTTGTCTATTTTTACCCTAACTTGAACTTGAGTTGATGCACATCAAAAAGGAGGAGATTGTTGAACCTCGTGGTAGTTTTGATGTGATCAACCAAGTTGGTTAGGTCCTATTTTGTATTTGATCCCTGTGTCTGAGTGTGCAGGAGCTTAGGAGCGCAGGAAGTCGAGCGGAAGATGCAGCTAGCGAGAAGGACGCCACGGGAAAGGAGCCGACGGGCTCGGTGCGTCCGAATGACGAGAGAGCTGCGGAAGAGTACACCAGTGGGCGAGAAGAACGTGCGCGACGTTCAAGGGATGTTAAGCCGGGGAGGAAGGTTGCTCGAGGAAAAGGCCAGAAATTGGGTTCGGGTGTGCCCTATTTCGGTTGGCCGCAATCACCCAATCAATCGGAGCTTCGGAAGGAGAAAGGAAGCCAAAAGGAGCTGAAGAAGCTAGCCAGAGGCGCTTCAGACCAATGTTGAAGGCGCCTCAGCTGCCTCCACTGTCTGAGGCGCCTCAGATAGCTTGGAGGCACCTTAGACCCAGTCTGAGGCGCCTCCAAGGTTGTTTGTGGCGCCTCGGACCCAGCCAAAGTGCCGTTTGCAACTGGATAGAGTTTTATCCGGTCAAACCTTATGGAGGCGCCTTGAACCCTCTTAGAGACGCCTTCAACACTCAGGATAGAGTTTCCAGGATCTATATAAAGGCTCCTGGAGCTAGGAAATAATCATTCAACTCAGTGATAAATTCCTAGCAACTTATAAGCGTTCTTAGTGTGTAAAAAAGGCTTCTCCGCCTACAGTGAAGGAGATTTTTCTAGTATAGCTGTTCGACTGCCTTAGATTAACAACCCCCTGGGTTGTAACCAAGTTAAACTTCTGGTCTTCTTTTATTCTGCTATTTTAGATTTTATTGTTGCTATTTATTTTGAGTTGAAAGCCTTGAGGAGGGTATAGTTTTAATTTTCAGGCAATTTACCCCCCTCTTGTCGGCCTCCGCTGCACCTACAATCTACATATAAAAGAACAATTATATGCAGATCTCCTTCCCTTTTAACAAATAAATTGTAATCTAAATTTGATGTAGTATAACCATAAAATTGTAAGTATTGAGAATTTTTTTAAAACAAAATACGCAAGATCACGAAGCTTGCTTGAGTGCATAAAGAGCTTTCTTGAGCTTGCAAATATAATCAAGATATAAGTTAGACACATAACTTTGTGGTTGCTCTATATGAATATCTTTATCAAACTCTCTATATAAGAAGACATTCTTCACATCAAGTTATCATGGTTTCCAATCATAAATAGCGCACCATATGCATTGAAATCATTTTAGCCACATACATACAAATTTCTTCATAATCGTCACTATATTTTATAGAAAATCCTTGAGCAACTAACTTTGCTTTATATTGTCAACACTACTGGCGTAGCCAGAATTTTCAATCAGGAGGGGCAATTTTAACTATCTAAAAGCCCAATTTTCAAATTTAAGGAGATGAAATGAACTTAAATTCAAAAATTTCGACTATAACCCTTGGTTCTAGTTGAAACAATGATCTGTCGATCTCCAAAGCTTATTTATGATTCAAAGTTGAAAAATCATTTGTAATCTCGCTTTCTTATAATATTTAGCATTCCTACATATGAAGTTTTCATTGCGATCTAAATAACCATCCTAATTAACAACCTAATAAAATAAAATTTATACTTTACCGCTCTCCTTCAATTAATGAAATATTAAAAGAAGAATGAAATAATTTACTCCTCTTGAAATATCATTGTTTTTGAAAAAAATAGAGAAGAGAAAATAGGGAGGAGTATGCAAAAGAGGAGAACTATACTTTATTTATTAACAATCTTAACTAGTTTCGGTGAGTTTGGGAACGACAGAAAGAGAGCATGGCAAGACAAAATATGACCATTCTTGCGATGCTAATAAAATCCTAAAAAACACGAGAAGAGGAAGAAGATGCGAGGGTTGAGGGCTGCTCTTATTGCTGAAAGAGGGTAGCAGCTGATGCTGCATTTCTTGCTTAAAGGAGAAGAAAAGAGAACTCTTGTGTTCTAGAAGAGGAGAGGAAAAAGTGGTAAGTTTACTACTATTGGAGAAGAAGCAAAGGAGGAAGAAGAGAAAGAGAAAAATAAAAGAGAGATGGAAGAAAGGGTGACATAAGATACAATGGGTCGGGGTTGCAATATGCTTACAGAGAAAAAGGTGAGAAAAAAATGAAATAAAAAGTTTACTAAAAAAATATCCTAATTTGTTTTAAATCGATCAAACTCGTTTAAATCTTAAACTTGGTTCGGCTATAACTTAACCAAATCAACTCCAAATCAATTCTTTTTTGAACTAACGTAATCCTTATCTCGCACCTACCTATTAGAGTTAGTTCAAACCTGATTCAATTTTAATTTAACGCTCTCACTTTGTGTCCTACGATTTAGTTCATCCATTTATTACTATATATTTTATTTTTAAAATTCAATACTTAATATTTCAAGTTGTGATATTTCCTAATAAAAGCGGTATCGATGGATAACTTAGGTCATGGTCTTGTCAAATATGTGATTAATTTCAATTTCTAAAAATGAACGGTGATGAATCAACCCATCAAAGTGATGATGAAGAATTTCAAATATATAATGTAATATTTTAACAAAATATGAGAGGGGGCGGTCGCACCCCCTCTCATCCATGTGGCTATACCCTTGACATTACCTTCAACGTTCCTCTTGATATGTACACCCACTTACAAAAAATAAGTTATATTGGGGGCTTAGGAACAAGACTCCAAGTTTGATTAGTCTTAAGAGAATTTATTTTAGCATCCATGGAAAGCTCTCATTCCTTATTTCCTTTCGTCTTCAAATGTATAAGGTTCTTTATCATCAATTGGTCTTGCAAAAAATAAGAATTTGTGCTAATGAAATTTTCATCTCTATAACGAGTTGGCTTGACAATGATTCTCTTTGTCCTTTGTGAGTTGAACACCTAATGTAGATCATTTGTTTCTTGAAAATTATTCTGTTGAGTATCTAGACTCCCCCTTTCACTTTGCTCCTCACTAGTTGATAAAGATGAGTTGGTTGGAGGAGTAGAATCAATAGGCAATTTCCTACTAACTTCATCTCTCTCATAATATAAGGATATTTCATCAAAGATGGAGTCCCTCGAAACAACAACTAGGTGTACATTTCCAACCCTTTTTTCTTTCATCATACCCAATAAAAATGCATTTTTACACCTTGGAATCTAGCTTGCTTCTTTGAGGTTCTAGCACATGAACATAGCTAATAGAGCCAAAAACCTTTAAATGTTTGACACTAGGCTTTTCTCCAAACACTAATTCATAAGGCAACTTCATATTAATGGGAGAAAGAAACATTCTATTAATCACATATGATGCACATTTCATACCTTCAGCCCATAAAACTTTTAGTAAATTGTTGGCATGTAATTAACTTTTGCAAGTCTCTGTTAAATATTTGATCTTCCTTGCTGCTACATCATTTTATTGTGGTGTTTTAGCACAAGTGAATTCTCTCTTAATACTATATTGACTATATAAAGATACAAACTATTCAACAATAAAATCATCATTATTATCATTCTATGGTCACTTGATTTTGGAATTAAGCTCTCCTTCAATCATTTCTTTAAATTCCACAAACCTATTAAAAACCTCTATTTTTGCTTGACAAAATAGACCCATGTATATCTACTATATTTGTCAATAAAATTCAACATGTATATTAATATCCTAAAAATGAGTTGGTCCCATTAAATCATTATGAATAAGTTCTAATGGGGATTTGCATCATTAAATTGACTTATTGAAAAGAAGTCAATGTCCCTTTTTAAATTGACATCCTGCACATATTTCTTCCAAAAAAAAAAAAAAAATTTACAACGATAGGACATCCAGATTATCATCCAAATATTCATAATTTAAACCCTAGCTATAGCAAATTTGTATAAATTTTTTCTCCAAATTGGGCACACAACTAAAGGATGTTGGGCTCTTGGGCTGCCCACTGCAAGCGCTTCCCGATTTACCCTGATGGCTGGTGAGAAACTTTTGTGGGATCAAGTCGGTCATCCCAAACTCTACGTTATCCAACCTGATTAATCATTTTTTTTCCTTCACAAAAAATTAGTTAAGGTAGGCAATCCTTTTACTAGATTTAATTTCACCATAGCTTTAAAATTTTCCATGCTAAGATGTCCCAATCTAGCATGTCAAATATGTGCATTTTCAATGCTACTTGTCTTCTTAATGTATGAACTAGAGGCAGATAAAACAAATAAATCATTAACTCACCAGTGTCAATGATATCTGCCTTGAGCTCCTTGATATTGCAAAGAAACTTCACATGTTTGGACCAAAAAGTATAAAGTCTTCAGCATCTACAATTGAAAAAAAAAATTTCTTCATACTTGGAATATGAAACACATTGTTGAGTGTAATAGAATCTTCTTGCTTTTGATTGATGACAATAGTGCCTTCATTCTCCACATGATGAAGTGTACAATGACATCACACTCATTGTATTCTTAAAGGCTTAAAAATTTAGATTTATCTCTAGTAAGATGATGCTCATAATCAGAATTTATAATCCAATCATTCTCAAAATTTATGGCAGTCACGACACCTATACTTTGTGTTTCTTCCATAAAGCACTTTTCCCAAATCTTCTTCCTTTTCCCGATTCAACAACATTTCCTTCATTTAACTTGGTTCGATAAAATTTCTTAATGTGCCCTATTTTGCCACATCTGTAGAAAATTTTCTACTCTATGATGTTAGAAAAGTCTTCTTTCTTTTTAAATGGAGGTGAGTTGTTTTGATATCCTTTTTCCCTTAAAGCTTTTCTTTCGAGCTACAAGGGCACTTTCATCTTCTTTGATAGAAATACTAGTCATTTGCTTAGCTAGTGACTCTTGTGATGAAAGAAAATTCTCTAACTCCTCCAAAGATAGTTGTTGAGCCCACCCTTGTATTAAAGTAATGAAGGGAATATATTCTGACTTCAATCCTCAAATAATGCTTCTCCTTATACGACCTTTAGAAATTGCTTCTTCTAGATTTAGAAGAGAAAGTTTTTAGCATATATTCTTGATTTTCAAAAAGTACTCTGATATAGAAAGATTGCCTTGTGTAATATTTGCAAGTTCATTCTCCAAAATTTATAGCTGACTTTCATCTTTTTTATTGAATAATCGATCAGGAGTTTGCCAGATTTCATGAGCTGATTTGCATTGCATAATATGATCACATAAGGCATGAGATACTATTCTCTTCAGAAAAAATTTAGCCTTGCATTTTGTTGCTTTTATTTTTTGACATTCTCACATTTACTCTGTAATTGGATTGGTTCAATAGCTCTACACCAAGTCCACTAACACGTTTGCTTGATTCTATTTTTGAGGCAGCAATTGATCCTCCACCAAGGGATCTTGTCACAGATATACAAGAACCCTATGGCTTTGACCCCACAAGAGATACCGTGATTAGCAATGGAAATTTCCATTGCTAAATCCATGTAGCGGCCAATTAACGACAGAAATAAACAGTCACAAATTTTTAGTTGCTAATGGACTTAGCAACGGAATTTTAATTCTGTCGCTAAATTAAACAAAGGAATAAAAATTCCATCACTAAATTTAGCTAAAATTTTAATGAAACACCCTTAATTGTGAGATTAAAATCTTGTTTACATTCAAATTCCAATCTAACATTCAAAATTACTATTTACATTACAAAACCATACATGATACATTCAACATTCACAAACCCATCCATGATAACAACAAAGCTTTATCCAACAACAAAGTCTCATTTATCAACAAAGCAACATTAAAAAACAAAGCATATGTTTAACAACAAAACAATATTTAAAATATATAGTTCAAAAATAATACATTTATTACTTTCATCACAAAAACAAGCACATATATGGTTCAAATCCATCACATCCCATCCTACTAAAAAAAATACATTTATCATCATCACATCTCATCATCTCATCCTGTAGCAAGTACAATATAATAAATTATTAAAAAAAGAAGCACATGGTTCCAATTTCACTATATTTTTTATTTTGAAAGAATCCGACTTATATATGTTGGGCGTTGCATCAGTTGCAACGTCAGGAAGATGAAGGGGTGTCTATTCACCTTCATCTTCCTCCATTGAAAGTCATCAAAGCATCGGTTAGTAACCAATGTTTTGCTTCCTATTTAAAATGGCATCTAAGAGCAATCGAGAGAGGCAGCAGAAAAAAAAAAAGGAAGAGGCGACGGTAATCACTGTGCACAGCGGAAGCGACGGTGAGCAAAGGAGAACATCCGAGAGGAAAGGGATTTGGCTCGTGAACCTTGAACTACTTTCTGGTTACCCGTGATCATGCTTCTGACAGCAGCGATGTCTGGCGGCTTCTTCGATTCCTTCGGGAGATCACTGTGAGTGGTTACAACTTTATTTTTGTGTTTGATTCATGCTGTCAAAAAGACCACATGTCTTAATACTCTCACTGTGAGTTAGGGTCTGCTTTATGGTCTCTCAAGAATCTGGAAGGGAACGAATAATTGCTTGAACCTGTTGTCCATCGATCAACTCATGACCAGCAGTTTTAAGCTCCCGAATCATGTTTGACATCTCCTTGAGGTGTTGAACCATTAAGATTCAGACGCTTCTTGTAGCTATCAAATTTAATCGTCAACTGTCGAAGCTTACTCAGACTTACTCCACTGTATTTCTTCTTAAGGGCTACTTAGACTGTATGAGCCGTAAGATACAACTCATACTTAAAAACTAGGTCATCAACCATTGAACTAATCAATATTCCCTTAGCAGTGGAGTCCTTCTTCTTCCATGCCTTATAGGCATCAAAATCTCGTCTGTTCTGTGTAGTGGGATCTATAGGTTCTTCCATAACCTTTTTTATAGCCTCAAAAACTTCTTTTTCCTCAAGAACATATTGTATCTTGAGTTGTTAGATTTTGTAGTTATCCTCATATAATTTCTCTATATTATTGAGTTTAGATATAATGTTCTTATTTGTCATGATCTAACATAAATAAACATATTATTTAGTATTTAGTGCAATTCATATGCATACAATTTATGATTGACTCAATATTAATTTGAGTTGATTTACAAAATCAAGTGATAACTATGTTTCCACTCATCATTTGTATGGTCCAATCAAATCAACATTGATAAATACTATTGCATACATCCCAACAAATGAATTAATCATCGTTCTATCATTATTTCTTTAATTAAATGAACTAATCATTTTTCATGCATCATGTAGAGTAATCAACATATGAATGAACATATCATTCATATAAACATGCCACATATTGTTGACATATAACAAATGGACATGAACTAAATGGACTAATACTGTTCATACATAATGATAGTAACAATAACAGAACTCTTACAAACTAGATAGGCTGACACCACTCCCACTGGGACAGACACTAGATAGGCCAACATAATCCCCTTCAACCTGGACTCATTTGAGGCAATCTCAAATAGACCAACTTCAAGATTTTCAATTTGATCTATCATCGAAACTTCTTCAGAATCCTCTTTAGATTCTTCAAGATCCTTATCTGAGAACTCATGGTGAAGTAGCTCCACACACAACTATGAATATAAGGTTCTCCCTTTGGAGAGCCTCCATATATGGTGTGCTACCACCTTAGGATTCTCCAGCAGTGAACGAATCAACGCCCAGATCTTGTAATTATCCATGATTGGAAACTCTTCTTATTCGAGTTTCCAAGACTGGTAATCATCCATGTCATCTTTAAATTGAAATTAAATAAGCTAGTATAAAACAAACTAACCAGTACAAAACAGGTTTAATTTAATTTATATAGGCATAGAACCAACATTATTAATCAAGAAAAACAAATCTTCTTGATTTTCAGGAGTCTAAATCGACTGATCCATTTGATCGATTGATTGAGAATCTAGATCCTCAGCTCTATCCAATGTCCTCATTAGAACTAATCTAACTGGACTGGGATTTCTTTCTTATGTTCTGTTAATGTAAGCTCATTTAAGTCAATCTCAGACTTATTGAGCAAACTCAGGTCCATTTGATCAAACCAATATCTATTAGATTAAGTCTGACTCTTTAGAACAAATCTAATTATTTTAATCAAATATGACCTATTAGGCAATTTGATCAAATCTGGCCTATCAGAACACATAAACCATCACAAGGCTATCAACTATCAAAATGCACAAACATATCAACAACAACCATCACGAGGCTATCAACTATCTAGGATAGAAAAGATGCTTAAGGAAGTTCTCTCTGAGCAAAGAGAAATGAAGAATGAAATTAAGCAACTCACTCAAAAATGGATAACACTGAAAAGCACCAAAAGATGCAAGATAACCAAATTGCCTAGATAGTTTACTCCTCATCAAGAGCACCAGGAGCATTAAATCCAATGGAGTAGTGCAATCGAATCGAGTTGAGGAGCGGATGGACCTTGGGAGAACCCCAAGTGACTGCTCAAAAAGGGATTGACATTCAAGACGAGCTCTCTCCTCCCATACCAAATTGGGTTCAGAACCAAGATAATAAGGAGACTACCAAGAAGGTTGAAGGGACTCTTCCACTTCCACCATAAAGTTAAACAATTCCTTTTCCTCAAAGGCTAACGATGTCCCAAAAAGACGAAGAATTCTACAGATTTCTGAAAAAGGTCAAGGAGATCTGCATTGAGGTCCCTCTTATTGACGCCCTTCACCAAATGTCAAAGTTTTCCAAATTTTTTAAGGGGATAATGTCAAATAGAAGAAAGAAGGGAGAATTCGAGACTGTAGCATTGATAGAAAAGTGCAACGCGCTGTTCATGGCCACCACACCCCCAAAGCTCCAAGATCTAGGAAGCTTCTCGATACCTTGCAAGATAGGATCTGAATTCATAGATGAAGCTTTTTGTGATTTGGGGACAAGTATTAGCCTCATTCCATACTCAGTCTGTAATAAGCTAGGTCTCAAGAACTTGAAATTAACTACTATGACACTGCAATTAGCTGATCACTCATGCAAGTACCCTATGGGTATAATTGAAGACGTACCAATAGAGGTGGGTGGATGCATCATACCCACATATTTTGTTATCTTGGACATGGAGGAGGATCCCAAGATCCCGATAATCCTAGGAAGACCTTTCCTTGCAACTGCTGGAGCCATCATTGATGTGAAAAAGCCACAAGATATCTCTGGTGATTGCTAAGAAATGTTTAGAATTTGGTTTATCTGATTCTCCTAATTATGTCTCTTCTTTTTTGAGTAATACTAGCGGGTCTGATGCCTAAAGAATTGCAGAATGGAATTTTCATTCTCATGGGAGGCCGCTGGAGGCAATGCATGATCCGGCAAAACATGGAAGATGACCCCTAACCAGAAATGAGAAGTACTCTGCCCTGCAAGGGAAAAAATGAAGGAAAAAAGCTGAAGCATCAACCCTGGGAAGGGAATCCATGCCTCCATGGGTTTAGTTTATATTAACTGAGATGGGGTCGAGCTAAAGACCTAAAACAAGCGTTTCTTGGGAGGCAACCCAAGGGTTTTCTTTTTAGTTAGTTTCATTCATTACTTTAGTTTTCTTAGATACTTTACCTAATAAATTTTTCTTTAATATCTTTATTTTTAGGTTGTACGCAGCCTCCATGAGTTGGCCATGATCATTTCATGGGCATGGAGGCATCAAAAGAATCAAAGAGGAGAAAATTTAGCCGCTACACAAGCCAAGAAGTCGCCCGTGTGAACTCACACGCCTGTGTGATGCTGGCAGAGTAGGAAACACCATAAGTCGTGTGGATCCCACACGGTCATGTGGCCCTGGTAGTGAGGAAGAATAACATGACCGTGTGACTTCACATGGTCGTGTGAAGTCACTCGAGCAGAAGAAGACACGGGCCGTGTCAATTGGCACGGGCATGTGACCCCGACCGAGAAGAAGAAGAAAGGGGTCATGTCGGTTGACATGATTGTGTGAAGTCGGTAGAAAAGAGACTGTGCAGATCCCACATAGCCTAGCCCAATCATATTCTTTTAGGGCACGGGCGTGTGGAACCCCACACAGTCGTGCCCGCCAATTTTCCACCTCTTTTTCCCCCTAGAGCTCTCAAAGTGCTATCTTCCACCCTCACAATTCATCCCATTTAAGTTCAACCTCCCTATCATCCATAATGTCAAATCTCATCGAATGAAACACTCGCCCAAAAGACCTTAGAAATGTTGGGTTTTAGAGATGATGTGGATTGACTCCTTGAAAGAATAGGTTGGACTAACCTAATGAATATGAAGTACCCAACTTGCCCTAAAATTATTTCGGAAATCTTAAACTTCATAATGTTCAAGGAGGGGGGAAATTGAAATTTTGTTTGTTTAATGATGATTTTGAATGGACCCTTAGAGACTTTAATGTTTGTTATGATTTGCCTAGTGATGGAATATATACAATTCTACCTACACTTGAAACATCAAAAATATGACAACTAATCTTTGGGCAATCTCACTATAACCCCTACTGTAAAATACCGGAAATAGGCGAATATGATTAAGGGAATTTTTCGGAATTTTTGGAAATTTTTAGGGAATTTTTCGGAGCTCGTACGGATAAGTTCACGGGGATAAAAACGGGGCCCGGAAAAGCCTGTTTAGACTATCCTATTTAAATGAGGAAAAGTTTTATTTTTTCTTTTCCTTTTCTTTTTCTTTTTCCTTATTTTTATTCCTCCGTTTCTTTTCCTCTTCCGCGAGCCCGAGCCCTTCTCCCCGACGCCGCCGATTTTCCTCCTCTCTGCCCTAACCGCCGGCCGGCGGATTCCTCCTCTCCGAGAGCACAAAAACGCCGGCCACTTCTTCTCCCTTTCCTCCTCTCCTCTGCCGGAGCCCTAGCACCACCGCCCGACCGCCTGCCCGAGCCAAACTCCTCTCCTCTGCTTGCCCTAGCCACCCGACGCCGAGCCACTGCCGTCGGCGACGCACAGAGCAGCGCCGGTCATCTTCCTCCTTTCTCCCAAGTCCGACTTCTCTGTGCCCTTCTTCCTCTCTACCGTGTCTTGGCACAGCGCCGATCACCTCTCCCTCCGCCCGGAGCAGCGCTGTCGCCGGCCTTCCTCAGCCCTAGAGCTTTCCCTCCGATCGTCGAGCAGAGCTTCTGCCCTAGCCGAGCCCTGCTGAAGTTGTGCCCTTGCACTGCCGCCGGCCACAGGTTTGTTTCATCACAAGACTTAGGCTTTGTACCCTAACTGTGATTGGAATTAGGTACTCTTTCGATTTGAGGTTAGGGTACAGATCCAATCAGTAGCGTTTGGGCCTGTTGGATAACATCAAGTGTTGATTTTGAGTATTTTGATTTAGGAATCAGTAATTTCTGAGGTAGCTGCAGCTAGGAATTTTGGCAGTAGGTTCCTCAGGATTGGAGCCATTGTTTACCTTGAAATCCAGCAGCAAACGACTTGTTTTTCAGCAGCAAGCAGTGGCTATGATTTGAGGTAAGGGGTAGGAATTTGATATATTTTGTAGTTAGGTTCATGTGTAGTAATTTTGATACGTGATGTTGATGAATTAGGTTTATGTATCAAATTGGAGATAAATTGGATTTCTGGATGGTTAGATTGATCAGGGTTTTACCCTAATTTAGCCTTAAGAATTTTATTTAGCTATACATTTGGATTAGTTAAATAAAATATAATTGTATTGGTGACACAGGACTTTGATTCGAGACGAGTTTATCGATAGTTGGATTGGACTACCCTATTGGAGGCGGGTACTTTTGACTTATTGTCTTTGATATGCTTAGTAATGAAAATAATATGTTGCATTAATTGTGTTCCCTATTTATTTCGGTTAATCACTGCCCAATACATGTTACCTGTTTGATTGATTGTTTGATTGCATCTCGTATTGGTCTTGTAACTGATCTATCATGCTCATGGGTAGTGATATAACCACGTTTCACATGTTCAGGACCTAGGTTTGATACCTTATTGATCAGTATATCTTGATATGATTCATTCGCTTTTGTGCACATTATGATATGTCCAGAGGTTGGATTAGTATATTACCATGCTTAGTGACATGCACCATTTGCATGATCGCATGCTGTGCGATAGATTGCTCCATTATTGTCGAGCACATTGCCAGTTTCATCACTGTTCGGTGCTCCGTTGTGACGCTCATGGGTAGCGAGATACAGCGTGGTAGCACGTCAGTTTGACTCTTCCGGTGCTCCGTTGATCCGCTCAGGGGTAGTGTGACGCAGCGTGTAGCACGTTAGAGATTCCTCCCCGTCATAGCGTACCGGGAGTTGAGAGCATTGCGCTCCCCCATTTATGATTTGGGGTAGGAGTACGTATGTACTCCGACAGCATCCCGTCCACTCGATCACTCATCAGGAGTAGTGTTGCTGAGTGCACGGTTGTCACAGCCCTACCCACTTGGTCCCACTTTTGTTGTGAGTTGGCTGACTGGCGTCAGGGGTGACCATGACATTGGCATCATATGCATGATGCATTTATTGTTTGTGTTTGTGTTTGTTGCACTTATATGCTGCACATTGCTTGGATACCTTGATTGACATGCATACAGGTCTTCTATACCTTTCGGACTGTTTGTCCTTTTACCGGGTCCTGGTTAGTACAGATTCTCTCCTGTCTTCTTCGGTTTGTAGTTACCTTTATCTTTATCAGGAGACTGTACGCATGATTAGTGCTTGGTGTTATTTCTTTACTTTGCATATCAATTGTACCTGCTGAGTGTTGGACTCACCCCGCCTCCATTGTTGATATTTTCAGGTTGATGCTGTCAGGAGAGAGTTCCAGTTGCTGGTCCCTGCAGACCTCGAGGATGTGATTGGTTTTTCGTTTGGTTTCCTTTTCTGTTCTAGACTGTTTGCACTTGTTATGTGCTGGATTTATTTGCTTATGGGCATGATATAGATTTTATTATATCGATGGATTTGGATTTGGTTTTTATTCTACTACATGCCTGCCTGGACGGCAGAAGAGGTGAGTTCGTCGGATTTAAGTTTTACGAGTGTAGTGGAGTAGGGTGGATTTCGAGTCAGAGTATTATTTTACTGTTTGATTATCTTAACTGCGTGGTTGTGACAGCCAGAGGCTGAATAGATTATATATAACTGCGTGGTGATGTTTTATTTTATTGTTATTATTCCAGCCGCCTGTGGCTGAGTATTTAGTGCTTGTAGAAAATTTTGATTGTCCGTCGTACAGGGGAGATGCTGCCGAAATTTTCTCGGACAGGGACTCTTCTGGGGGCGTGACACCTACATTTGCAAGAGCACTAGGATCATTAACCCAATTTTCTGGTATGTCCAATTGATTATGAGAAATACGATATTTGGAAGGGGAGATAAAGAAGGAATACTGACACTTTCGGATTTGTATTGTTTATGGACAATGGTAGAAAATGTGTCAATAAATTCTAGTTATTTCTTTTTAAAGTACTTGATAACCTTAGGGAATGTCTCTTCTACTGCTCCTATTATTTTAGGAGGTATGCTCACTCATATGACACTAGTATTAGGCTACGAACTTGATAATTTAGAGATGATTGAAATTTTTTTTTGATTAGATTTAAATTCATGTTTAGCAATCAATATGATATGATGTGAGGAATACGGGTATAGTCTTGTGATCAAAAATAATTTCCCTCTTTGATTGCCTAACACAGAGTTAACCACGACTCGTGTTAAAGATAATTGGAAGTTGACTTTGGTAACTGATAACTAGCATTTTTATCGATTATTTTGGCTCTTAGACTTAGTTTTTTTTTCCTTCTCACATGCTTAATATTGTGTTTATGTTATGTTTTGTGAATAGAATTTATTTTGGACTTAAATATAAATTTCCTATAATTGTGGAATTTAATTGCATGTTTTTAATGTGGATTTGTAGGAAATTCAAAGAGTCATGGATTAGGATCGAGCTGGATCGAATTTGGCTTGATTTAGAGGTCAAATGGAGGAGATCAAGCTGAATTAATATGAACTGTTGATCAAGATCCAGTGAGATCATGCCCCTTCAGTCAGATCTAAGTTATCCAACCCTTCATCCAGATTTAAAGCGATCTTGACCGTTCATAGAGATCAAGGCATCAAGAGGTTCATCCAAGAAGTGGAGCTCCAATTCAAACCCAATCCAAAAGCCCACTCTTCAAGTTCAATTTCAAAAACCCAATTTTCCTTCTCTTATTGGATCCGGATCCGGATCTCATTCAAACCTCTCAACCCAAAATCCAAGATCCAAAACTCGTTAAGAAACTCCTTATTCTCTCCACGCACGGCGCAGTAGAATCTCTCCGCGCAAACTCTTCCTCTCGGCTTCGCTAGGGCTTGCAGACAACTTCTCCACAGCTCCCCTTTCCTTCCTTCTTCCTCACCACCGGTCGGCGGCTTCTTTCCTTTACTGTCGTCAGCCGGTCATCCACAACCCACACTTCTTCTTCTCATATTCCAGCAGCGAGCGACAGCGAGTTTGCTTCCAGTCGGCAGCAGCTTCGGCAGCGATTCCTGTCATCCACCTCACCGGAGGGGTTCTCGGGTGTTATCTCCACCTTCCAGCTACTTTCTGGCAGCTTCACCATCTAGGGTTCAGGTGGCAGAGTAAGAGGCAGCAGCAGTGGTTCATCTTTATCTCCGGCCAACTTCTAGCGAAGGGGTTCTTCGTTGGAAGATTCACATCATCGTTACCACAATGTGCAGCCACCAGCAGAGCTACTGTCCACTGGTTTTTGGGGGTTCCGGAGCCGGGTCTTCGTGTGACGACGAGGATAGTTGTTGGTAATGGAAAGTGAATGTGTGAATTGTGGTTGGATTAGTTTAGTTTTCTTAGTTTAATTTGGTTCATTGTTGAAATTTGCTTGTGTTGAAGTTCTTTCATTGAATGCTTGTATTGAATATGATTTTCCATGTTTGAATTGCACTTACTACGCTTAATTAGCTTCACGCCTACAATATGTTCGATGAAATGCTTCAACCAATAGTTAGGTTCAATTTAATGCATTTTAGTTTGATTAATTCTTGCTTTATCTTGTTCTTTTAATTTAGTTAAGTTCTAGTTTTGATCGAATGCAATTAAGTTAGGTTAGATTAAATTTCTTTAATGCTTTAGGGTTCGTTAAATGCTTACTTTATTTCATGTTATTTTCTACAATTGTAGTTAAATTAGATTTAGCTTTATTACTTGCATTGTCTTTCATTATTTAGATTAGATTTCATTTGATGTTTCGCTATTTCGATCCTTAGTTTAATCGTGTTGATGATTAACCCATAGCGTAAAGTGACAATGCATTGTTGATTAATTGTTGGCACCTAGTTAGATTTCATTCCAGCATTAGATTAGTTTCCTACATGTTCTGCTTTTCATTCGTAGGATTTAGAATCAAAATCCAAAACCTCCAATTTTATATCAAAAATCCCAAAAATAGAAATAACATACGATCATAAGTTTACCATCCTATCGTTACTTTCATTGGCGGACGACCCGAGTCATTTCTATACTACATTAGCGTAGAAGGGGTTTGGTGCTTCATTGTTTGATACCCAATTCATGACAAAATTGGATTGTAATCAAATTGGCGCCGTTGCCGGGGAATCAAGTAGCGGTGTTTGGTAATCTTAGGATTATTTTTCTATTTTCTCTCTTTTCTTGTTTCTATTTTTTATGGTTGCAAAAATTCAAAAATATTGTTAGGGGCTTAATTATTTCCTCTCTTGTATGCATGTGTGTTATCTTGTATATTTTCCTGTGCCTTTTGATGGTATTTGCATGAGTGTTTCAGGTAAGACCAGGAAATCTCTTGTGTGTTATCAGTAGTTCCAGAATTTTAGTGTGATCAGAACCTCAAACTTGATGAGTAAAATGGAGAACACTGAAAAGACTCTCAGAGAGCTTTGGGCACCAGATTTGTCGGTTGATTCATTTTGCATCAGATATTCTGATTTGGAGGCTGACTTTGAGTTATGGAAAATTATTCATCTTATACCAAAGTTTCATGGACTTTCTGGTGAAGATCCCAACAGACATCTGCAAAAATTGGATATGGTGTGCTCTTCATGGAATCCACATGACATATTAGAAGAAGATGTCAGACTTAGAGCATTTCCATTCTCATTGGCGGATTCAGCAAAGGATTGGTTGTACTATCTTCCACCTAATTCTATCACCAGCTAGTTTGAAATGAAGAGAATATTTCTGGCGAGGTTCTTTCCTGCTTCTAGGATTACAGCTATTCGGAGGAGTATTTATGGAATCTAACAATTCACAAGAGAACCGTTTCAAGATTATTGGGAGAGATTTAAAAGACTTGTTGCTAGTTGCCCTCAGCACCAGATTAGCGATCAGCTACTGATTATATACTTCTATGAGGGATTACTTCCTATGGACAGGAGTATGGTTGATGCAGCTAGTGGAGGTGCTCTAGTTAACAAGACATCTACATAGGCTAGAGAACTTATCGAGATTATGACTACAAATTATCAGCAATACTTATCTAGACCGACGATTATCGAGAATGTTCATACCTTTGCCAATGTACTCCCTACCAGGATCCAGTATTTTCAGCCGAATCCTCAGTCTTATCAGATCCATCAATAGGACAGGTATAATTTAATTGAAGGATTCGGATATGGAAATACACAACAAGGAACTTCTGAGTGGCCCTAGTCTTACCAGCCTTACTTTCAGCACCATCAGCCTGAGCAGGATTTTAGGGAGCAGTCACAACAATTTTGTCAACATCAAGAAACTCAATTCAAGCCAAGAACACATTCATCGACATAGATACAGTTGCATTCAGATCAACCTATTGCGTCAATTCCTAAGGAGATGGATTGTAGAGTTTGTGATATTCCTGACTTTTATTCTGCTACTCTACATGACTCTTCTAGTTTTTTGTATCATGATATTGTAGTTGATTTTGATATTATTGTTGTCGATGATATTGTTGTTCTAGATAGTCTTGATGTTGCAGGTATAGGAGATAATGATGGAAGTGTAGGGGAGACCCAAGAATGGCTTCCAATGACTATTTTACCATTTGAGCCAGTTGAGCCTGCTATTTTACTTAGTGACGATGGAAGTGTAGGGGAGACCCAAGAATCACTTCCAATAACTATTCTACCACCATTTGAGCTAGTGGAGCCTACTATTTTACTTAGTGACGATGGAAGTGTAGGGGAAACTCAAGAATCACTTCCTTTGAGTGCACGACTTCTTGATCCAGAGCTAGTTCTTTTACCGGTCCAAGAAAATGCCACATTCACTATTTTAGAGCCTCCAGGTACCTTTGAATATGGTAAGGATAATATTTCTTCTGAATCTTTAGGAAATACCATGGAGGTAGTTCATTTTGATTGTTTTGAATGTGACATATCTTTTGATTCATGCTTTGTTGATTTTGATATTGTTTATAGCCCATCTCACACAACATACGTGCAAGAATTGCATCCTCTTTTTAGTGCACAAGATTTCTACAGATATTTCATTTGTAGTAAATCATGCAAGGATGCATTCTACCAGTTTAAGAATGTAACGACCTGGTCCCTTAGCCCCTTGGGCGGCCCAACTGGCGACCCATTTGGCGAACCCTTAGCGGTCCCTTGGGTGACCCAACTGGCAGACCAACTGGCAATCCCTAATGTCGTCGACCGATGACCCTCGGTCGTGCCGTTACTCACTAGGTCTTTCAGGATTCATAAACTCTAGTACTTAACCTGGAGGTTTGGAGTTCAAATCCTGGGGAAGGCAAAAATCCAGTTCCCAGGGGTGGAAAGACCTTGTGAGTAACGACACATGCCCGAGGGTTGTCAGTCGACGACATAAGGAGTCGCCCGTTGGGCCGCTAGTGGGGCCGCCCAAGAGACCGCCAAGGGGCCGCCAAATGGGCCGCCAGTTGGGTCGCCCAAGGGGCCGAGGGGCCGGGTTGCTACAAAGAAAGCCCTAACTCTCTATGCAATAATGAAGTTTCTGGAGTGAACACTCAACTGAACCGTCTTTGGCCACCAGAGAAAATTTTTAAGGAGTTAAAGGTGGAGGGAGCAATCCTCACTTCATCTACATTCATCCCACTTCCAGAAACTTCTGGAACTGAATCGGCTCCGACCACCAGAATTTCAGGGGAGTCTGTTTCATCTCACTTTTACATTTTCTTTTTGCTTGTATATATTTCTTTATTTTATTTGCGTTATTTGCTTTTGCTTTATAGTTCATTTTTAGTTTGTCTAGTCGAGTTTTCGTAATAAATTTTCTATGCATTCTTTTTATCATTTTAGAAAATGTGAAAGTTAGTTAAATTTGATTGTCAAGTTTGATGATTTATTGTCATGATTGGATTCTTGGATTGCATGTGATTACAACTTGATGATGGATTCTATGTTGGTAGATTGAGATGATAATTTTGATATACCAAATTGAGGATATTTTTAAGCTTATTATTCCTATTGATGTGTGATGCACTTGTGGTTAATGCTACTCTAGAACTTGCTTAATTCTTTCGAGACAACATTATCATAGGTTTACATGATTTTTATGAAGGCTATCTCACTTTCTTTTATTCATTCTTTTGTTATCACATGCTTCTTGAATAAAATCCATATCATCCATCATATCGTTCTTTTTTCTCTTCCATTTATTATTATTTATTTCACTCTCTTACTCTCTTGGGATGTGGATATTTTTGGATATTACATGATGAGTGTTTTGCCTTAGACGGACAAAAATTTAAGTGTGGGGGGAGAGAAATAACTTAGTGGAATTTAGGTGAAACATAGGTGAACCATGCTTGATCACCATAGGTGAACCATGCTCTTTATTATTTTAGTTGAGCTATTTAGGGGTGATTTTTGAGTTGTTGCATAACATGTTGAAAAAAAAAACAAAACAGTAAAGAAAAATAAAGAAAAAAAAACGATAAAGAAACAAAAACAAAAAAAAAATGAAAAGAAAAGGAAAATATCTTGACATGTTGTGCTATTTTGTATTCATTTATAGTAGAATTTTTATGAGTGAAAATTTTTACTTTAGCGATATTGAGATATTATTGTATATCATGTGTAGATTTTTAGTGTGAAATGCTAGAGTAGGAGTTGTTCACATTTTTATTGTATTGATGAAAGGTGATAGAATTTTTTGTGAGTAACAATCTTTATGGTAACAAAATTTGGATTTTATTGTAGATCATAAGTGAATGCTTATTGAAAAGCTATCATAGAGATTGTTCACATTTTTATTGAGTTTTTAGAGCTAGCTTGAAAGTTGGATGAGATAATTTTGGGGCATTATTTTCTTGTACTCATCTATGTAACGTTCCATTATGTCCTTGTCTTCCACCATTACCTTAATCTTTCTTATTGTCTTTTCTTACACTATTATTTGCTTGATTCATGCTTTTCTTACACAAATAATGTCTTTATTATTTTATTGTGCACTCTTATGTTTATAGTGGTGGAGAATAGAAGCAAAGCAAGCTATGGTAGTGCATAAATCATGAGTAGCTTGAATGAGCTCCACTATTACATATATATGTGAGGAGAGCCACCATTACTTGCCTTGTGAGGTTATTTTGTTATCATTTTCAATTTTTCGATTATGATTGAAGTTATCATGTTTGCTAATTAATGTATGAATTGAATCCATGAATGCTTTGGTCATTTGAATTGGACAATCCTAGGTAACTTTCCTTTCACTATTTTCTATGTATGATTGAGAATTGCTAGGGAATGCATCTTTAGTTATCTTTCTTGTTTTATTTACTTGCTCGAGACGAGTAAGAATAAGTGTGGGAGAGTTGATAACTAGCATTTTTATCGATTATTTTGACTCTTAGACTTAGTATTTTTTTTTTGCCTTCTCACATGCTTAATATTATGTTTATGTTATATTTTGTGAGTAGGATTTATTTTGGACTTAAATGTAAATTTCCTATAATTGTAGAATTTAATTGCATGTTTTTAATGTGGATTTGTAGGAAATTCAAAGAGCCATGGATTAGAATCGAACCGGATCGAATTTGGCTTGATTTGGAGGTTAAATAGAGGAGATCAAGTTGAATTAATATGAACCGTTGATCAAGATCCAATGAAATCCTGCCCCTTCAGTCAGATCTAAGTTATCCAGCCCTTCATCCTGATTTAAAGCGATCTTGACCATTCATAGAGATCAAGGCATCAAGGGTTCATCCAAGAAGTGGAGCTCCAATTCAAACCCAATCCAAAAGCTCACTCTTCAAGCCCAATTTCAAAAACCCAATTTTCCTTCTCTTATTGGATTCGGATCCGAATCTTATTCAAACCTCTCAACCCAAAATCCAAGATCCAAAACCCGTTAAGAAACTCCTTATTCTCTCCCCGCACGGCGCAGTAGAATCTCTCCGCGCGAACTCTTCCTTGCGGCTTCGCTAGGGCTTGCGGACAACTTCTCCACAACGCCCCTTTCCTTCCTTCTTCCTCACCATCGGCCGACGGCTTCTTTCCTTTACTGTCGTCGGCCGACCATCCACAGCCCACACTTCTTCTTCTCAGATTCCAGCAGTGAGCGACAGCGAGTTTACTTCCAGTTGACAGCAGATTCGACAGCGATTTTGGTCATCCACCTCACCGGAGGGGTTCTCCGATGTGATCTCCACCTTCCGGCTACTTTCTAGTAGCTTCACGATCTGGGGTTCAGGTGGCAGAGCAAGAGGCAGCGACGGTGGTTCATCTTCACCTTCGACCAACTTCCAACGAAGGGGTTCTTCATTGGAAGATTCGCATCATCGTTACCACAGTGTGCAGCCACCAGCAGAGCTACTGTCCATTGGTTTTTGGGGGCTCCGGAGCCGGGTCTTCGTGTGACGACGAGGATAGTTGTTGGTAATCGGAAGCGAATGTGTGAATTGTGGCTGGATTAGTTTAGTTTTCTTAGTTTAATTTGGTTCATTGTTGAAATTTGCGTGTGTTGAAGTTCATTCATTGAATGCTTGTATTGAATATGATTTTCCATGTTTGAATTGCACTTACTACGCTTAATTAGCTTCACGCCTACAATAGGTTCAATTTAATTCATTTTAGTTTGTTTAATTCTTGCTTTGCCTTGTTCTTTTAATTTATTTAAGTTCTAGTTTTGATTGAATGCAATTAAGTTAGGTTAGATTAAATTTCTTTAATGCTTTAGGGTTTGCTAAATGCTTACTTTATTTCATGTTATCTTTTATTTTCTGCAATTGTAGTTAAATTAGATTTAGCTTTATTACTTGCAATGTCTTTCATTATTTAAATTAGATTTCATTTGATGCTTCGCTATTTCGATCCTTAGTTTAATCGTGTTGATGATTAACCCATAGCGTAGAGTAACAATGCGTTGTGGATTAATTATTGGCACCTAGTTAGATTTTATTCCAGCATTAGATTAGTTTCCTACATGTTCTGCTTTTCATTCGTAGGATTTAGAATCAAAACCCAAAACCCCCAATTCTATATCAAAAATCCCAAAAATAGAAATAACAAACGATCCTAAGTTTACCATCCTATCGTTGCTTTCGTTGGTGGATGACCCGAGTCATTTCTATGCTACATTAGCATAGGAGGGGTTTGGTACTTCATTGTTTGATGTCCAATTCATGAAAAAATTGGGTCATAATCGGTAACTAAACAACCTAACCCTCTCCCCTCTCCAGTTCCCAAAAGTATTTATTTAGTTAGTCGAGACCTTCTTAGATTTAATTTCTATGAGTTTCGTCCCATTATTGATACCCTTCATCATGATTTGGAACAAAATAATTGTTGGATTGCGGGGCCGACTAGAAGGGGGGTTGAATAGCCTAAAAAATTAAACACAAAACCTTTCTCGAACTTTCTTAGACTAACACTTGCATAAATTAACTAAATAGAAAATAACAAAAAGAAGAGGCACCGGATTTGACTTGGTTACAAACAAGAAGGTTGTTAATCCAAGGAAGATGATCACACTAAAAACTCCTTTAGGCAGAGAAACCTCTTACAATGATGAAGTGCAGAAATAAAGAAGCTAACTAGAATTTGAGCATACAAGAGTTGGAAGTGAATTGCTTGAGTTGTTTTAAAGCTTCTAGAACAAGACTGTATTTATAGCCTTGGTCGGGGCGCCCCGAAGGGGTTCCGGGTGCCCTGGGGGGATAAAACTTTATCCTTCAACATTCATATCGCGATATTAACGCGATCTGGTAAAAAAGTCAACTCCGGGCGCCCGGAAGGGTTCCGGGCACCCTGGCTGGGAAAGTTAACCCCGTTGACTTTTTCCCTAGCCCGGGTCTTCAGCTCCGGCTCCGTTCGCCTCAGACCGAGTCTTCCGCTCGCTTGGGTGATCTCTGCCATCCGAAATAGGACTCACCCGAACCCAACTTTCGATCTTCTTGAGCAGGCTTCCACTACGGCTTCTCGTCCCTCGGAATCGCCACGTGCTTCCTTCTCGTCCGCCAGTGTACTCATCCGTAGTCTTCGTCTCTTAGTCGCACCCCGTGCCGACCTTCTCGCTAGCTGCGTCTCTTGCTCCTCGAGCAATCTTCTGCTCCGGCTTCTTGTCCCTCGGAACCACCGCACACTTCCTTCTCGTCCGCCGGTGTACTCTTCAGCAAGCGCCTCGTCCCTCGGATGCACCGCGTGCCATCCTTCTCGCTAGTTGTGTCTTCCGCTCGATTACATGTGCTCCTAAGCTCCTGCACACTTAGACACAAAGTTATAAACACATAGGACCTAACTAGGACCTAACTTAACTTGTTGTTCACACCAAAACAACCTTGGGGTTCCAACAATCTCCCCCTTTTTGATGTGAGCAACTCAAATTAAGGTAGGGTAAAAATAGACATAATAATAAACTAACTAATTTTACAATTAGGTACAAATTGATAAAAAAAATTGTCTACCTCCCCCTAGACTTATACTTTTCCTTTTCCTTCTCCTCCTTTGATCACATAAAAGAATGAGGTTCCGAAAAAAGAATCTAAGGGTTAAAAAACATTTCTAACTTTCTTAAAAAATTCTAAGTTGAATAAACTCTAAGTTAGAGAATTTTCAATAATTTTCAGTAAAATATATTCTAAGTTAAATAATTTCTAAGTAAAATTTTTAGGTAAGTAAATTTTTTTTTAAAAAAAATCCTGACTTAGGAAATTTTGCAAAAATATTTTTGAAAATTTTTCTAAGTGACGATTTTAAGCAAAAATTTCTAATTAAAAAAAACTGTAACTTTTAAGTAAGTTTTACGCAAAAAAATCTTAAGAAAAAAAATTTTAAAGTTTTTTTTAAAATGTTTAAAAACTTTTCAAAGCATTATTAAATTTTCATCTTAATGCTTTTATCAGAAAGTTAATTGAACATTTTATTTCAATATTTTGGCTTCCAGGTCGTGGCGAGGCACTAGGCCTTCTTGGTTATTGAAGCAACAACCACTTCCTTAGACAAAGCCTCATAAAAAAATTTTAATGTCTAATTTTCTCGCTGAAAGCTCTAAATCTAATTAGTTCAAGTTCATGTCAGACAGGACTTTGGAATCCAATATAGGTTCCAGCCTATTGGATTGACTAGGAATTTCTTAGGGGCATTTTTCTTTGAAATATTTCTAATCTGTCCCTTATGATATAGAAAATACCAATTTAAATTGCTGTATTTTCTAAAATATATTTTATTTGAACATGCATGGTTTTTTAGACTATCTATTTGCATTTTCAAATTATTATTTTCTTATTTCAATTTTTCATTTTCTAGTTTTGATTTGTCTAAATCTTCTAGAGGGCAAGATTTAGCAAGTATTACTTTTACATTTTTATTTTCTCTTTCTAATTTGCAGCAATCTTTTGTTAATAATTTAACGAATTTAAAAAGTTTATCGGGAGGAAGAGATCGTACCTGACTTACCTTGTCGATCTCGTTGTTCGTGTCTCCCCCTAAACTGCTGCTATCTTCTGATATGGCTCCCCCTTCATCGATGCTCTCGATGCTCATTTCTGAAGAGCTTGACTCACAGTCGTCATCTTGGTGACTCGCCATTAATGCAAGTCCGGAGAACGCCTCGACTTCCGATCGGACGACGTATCATCCCACGTCGCCTTTAGGGCCTTGCACTTTTGGAAAGACTTCTTACCTTTATCCTTGTCCTTGTTCTTTAGCTTGGGGCAGTTGTCTTTGATGTGCCCTTCTTCGTCGCAGTGGTAGCAGTGGATGGTCCTTTTCTTTTTCCCCTGTGGATGGTTAGATTTCCTAGATTTACAAAGATTCTTAAACTGTCTTACCATCATTACCATTTATCACCGAGAGAATACTTCGACTCAGGTTTGTCTCTCGATGCTTTGAGGGTGACGTTGTTCTTGGGCTCCTAGGTACCTACACATCTTGATTCGTGCACTTCAAATGTAGAAAAGAATTCTTCTAATGAAATTTTTTCTAAGTCTTTTGAAATATAAAAGGCATCTACTAGTGACACCCATTTTGAATTTCTCGGAAAAGAATTTAACACGTACCTGAGTGAATCTCGGTGACTTACCTTTCTCTGAGATTCGAAAGTCCGGTGATGATTTCTTTAATTCTCGAGTGCAGATGTGCAACTGTCTCGTCTTCCCCAAGTCGTAGGCTAGTGAGCTGATTGCGAAGTAGATCTCGTCTAGCAAGTTTAGCTTCGGACGTCCCTTCGTGCAGCTCGAGGAACTTCTCCCAAAGTTCCTTCGCGGAGTTGTAGTTGCCGATTTGGTTGACTTCTTGTGGTGGAAGAACGCTTAGCAGATGGTATTCTGCTTTTCCGTTCACCACGTAGTCGGTATGCTCCTTTTTCGTCCATTGATATTTTTCTTTGCCCTCTGGAGCTACAAAATCAAATTCCATTATTAAAATTAACTCAAAATCTGTTGTAAAAAATACCTGCATTCGCTTTTTCCAGGTAGCGAAATCCCCTTCCAATTTTGGCGGGTAGATACTTGGTCCGACCATTATCTTTGCTTCGATTGACGGTTAGTCCTCCTGAAGTGCCTTGGCTCTGATACCACTTGTTGGATTGCGACGACCGACTAGAAGGGGAGTTGAATATCCTGAAAAATTAAACGCAAAACCTTTCTCGAACTCTCTTAGACTAACACTTGCATAAATTAGCTAAACAGAACATAACAAAAAGAAGAGACACCGGATTTGACTTTGTTACAACCGGGAAGGTTGTTAATCCAAGGAAGATGATCGCACTAAAAACTCCTTCAGGCGGAGAAACCTCTTACAACGATGAAGCGCAGAAATAAAGAAGCTAACTAGAAATTGAGCGTACAAGAGTTGGAAGTGAATTGCTTGAGTTGTTTTAAAGCTTCTGGACCAAGGCTGTATTTATAGCCTTGGTCGGGGCGCCCCGAAGGGGTTTCAGGTGCCCTGGTGGGGATAAAACTTTATCCCCCAACGTTCAGATCACGTTTGACGTGATCTGGTCAAAAAGTCTACTCCGGGCGTCCGGAAGGGTTCCGGGCACCCCGGCTGGGAAAGTCAACCCTGTTGACTTTTTTCAACCCGGGTTTTCTGCTCCGGCTCCGTTCGCCTCAGACTGAGTCTTCCGCTCGCTTGGGTGATCTCTGCCATCCGGAATAGGGCTCACCCGAACCCAACTTTCGGTCTTCTCGAGCAGGCTTCCGCTCCGGCTTCTTGTCCCTCAGAATCGTCGCGTGGTTCCTTCTCGTCCGCCAACGTACTCCGCAATCATGCCCACCAATGAAATTAGTTGATAGAATTAGGCGAGTGCACTAGGGATTATGAATCACTATAGGAACACATGGATTTAGATTGTGACATTTTACTCGAGGACAAGCAAAGGTTCAAGTCTAGGAGTGTGATGTGCGTAGATTGTATACACCTTTACATATGTTTTGATACACATTGAAGTATTTTTCTTGTGATTAATTTATGCATACCCCTTGTCATATTTTTAGTTTAATTACTCTTCTTTGTTGAAGATTTGCTCTTTGTGTGTATTTCTACTTATAGGAACTGCTTTCGGAGCAGAAACGATGTTCCTCGACGAACTAGAGAGCAACCATAGGCCATTGACACCGGCCATGTGACGCCACACGACCGTGTGGTCGGTCCAAGAACAAACCAGCACACGACGGTGTGATCCCACATTGTCGTGCAACTCATCCAGAGGCAAAGAAGCACATGACCGTGTGATTCTACACAACCATGCAACTCATCCAGAACTGAAGAAGAACACAGTCATGTGAAACCACAAGACCATGTCACCTAACTAGAAGCCAAGGCGACTTCGGCCTTGTGGATCTCACACGGCCATGGCACGGGTTGTGCCAGGCCCGTGCCCTATACTATATAAAGGGATCTTTGCCCCTTTTCGAGGGGAGGAAGGGTCTCCCCTAAAGAGGATTATCTTGGTGTCGTTCCACGCCATTCTCGTGCTCAGTTCAATGATCCAAGGCCAGTTCTGTCATCCCATAGACTTCGGAAGTGAAGTGTTGGATTCAAATATTACTCAACGAGATTGGATAAGCTTTCCTCTCCCTCTTTCTTCTAGTTGGGTTTGCATGCATTCTTTCTTCATGTCTTTGGATTCCTTCCTTTCTGATATGGAGTAGATCCATTGTTCTAGGATTAAGAGAGTAGGTGTGATTGAGTATTGATGTAATAACTCATGGATATTTCTTTTTCTTATCTATATGATATTACCTTGCCCTGTATCTATTTGATCTAATGTGTATGAGATTTGTTTGTACTTTATTATCATGTTAGATTGAGTGTTTGTGTAGGGATTGTTGATCTCGTAGAAGGAGTACCCTAGATCGTATAATCGAGGGGCCCTAGTGATAGGGGTAACCCGTTTATGAACGTCTAGGATGCTCCCTTGAAAGTGTTGGGTCCAAAATGTAGCTAGAGGGGGGGGGGGGGGGGGGGGGGAATAGCTCGGTGCGATCTTCGTGCTTGACGTTGCTCGTTTCTTCAGAGATATGCAGCGAAAATATAAGAAACAACATGCCCTCATCTTTGGGCACACATCAACAACATGCCCTCATCTTTGGGCACACATCAAGAACAAACTCTCCCCCTGAAGAGTTACCCAATGTTGTTTACAACTTCACTCGTTGCTCATAACACAATAATGAAGGTCTCATACCCTTCATTATCATCAATTTGCTCATCTGTGAGCAATAACCACTTGAATTACCACTTGAAATAATGAGGATATCCACTCCCCATTTCAAGTTCAAATGCTCATTCATGAGCATTTTCTCTAAAGAAGGTTAACCACCCTCCAAGGTTCATAAAAAATAATTTTTCATGTCTTTAAAGAGTCCCTCCCCCTAAAGACATGGTGGTAACTTCTGTCATTGCACCAACAATGACTTGGAATCCCTAAACCTTAAGGAAACCCAAATTTAGAAGTTTTGAGGTTCAAATGTTCAAAATTTGAAACAAACCTCAACCTAAACTTCAAATTAGTCTTCCTTAACCAATCCATCCTTGTTTTCAACATGAAAACACCCTTTTTATATATACAAATGTATTTTGAGGGGTTTGGAATGATTACATTGACTAAACAAGGTTCAAAATGCTGAAATCAGGCTTTCTCAGCCAGAATCAGAATCCTGGATCGATTGGAGTTGGGTTCCAATCGATTGAACCTAGCAGAATCGATCCACTGATCGATTCAAGATGTGTAGATCGATCGGTTGATCGATCCAGCGAGCTTCTGCTCGCAAGAATTGCCTTCTGAATAGATCCACTAATCGATTCAGACACTACAATCGATCCATGGATCGATCGGAGCTCTGATAGTTGCTAAATTTCAAATTCAGCCAACTTCAGAAACCCCTAGAAAATTCTACAAAAATCTAAAAATCATGAAATTTCGTGTAGACATTATTTAGGGCATACTTTATCATGGAAAAATAGTTTTCTATGAAAATACATCATATTTTCAAAGATTGACACAAGCTTGAAAACTTGCTAAAACTTTAGCGTTTTCTTCAAGTTTGTGTCTAATTATTCAATGGTGATTACTATCAAAAGATAGCCTTCAACAAGGTTTTCCAAAAACCTTTTAAAATAATTTTCAAAACCAATATCCCATCACATTCCTTGGGCTTAATGCACATGACTTGTGCATTAGCTTTCCCAATGATGGGAAAACACATAACTATGTGTTTTGATGACCCTAAAACTCAAAAGAATGCACTAAATCAGCATCTTGAGTTTTATTCATCTTCCTAACATCTCACTTGTATCTAATGTGCACTAAAACACATACAAGTCAACTTATAGTCCTTGTGAGATGTGAGATTTTGGTTTTGTCCTATTCTAGGGATCATGCATATCTATGTAGGCATTTTAGAGATATTAGACATCCACCTAGGATGTCACTTGTTAATAAGTGTTGTTAAATGTCATTTGTCCTTAATTACAAGGAATTAAACTTAATGCATGATTATGTTATGACATACATCAAAAGGAAATAATTTTCAAAAGAAAATATCCTATAACTACATGATGTATGAATGTCATGACATGGTATTTTTGAATTTTTCATAATAAAACATGAATGCAAAAATAGACATGATGTCATGGCATATGATGGGCAAACAACCATGGCAAGGTTTAGCATAAATAAGATATACCTAGATTTCCTTTTTAAGTATCCTTAACCACTTAGCTAACTCAAAATATACCACTTGTTTTAACTTAAAACGTTAAACCTAGATTGCCCTAAATGCTTCAAAGAAATGTCAAAACCTAAATTGACATTTCTAGTTCTCTTGATTTGTTTATGCCACTTAAAAATTAAGCATATCCTCAAATGTTGGCATATTCCATTTTTCCTCAAGAGTAATCACATAAATCAAGGTCCAGATTGCCTTAAATTTCTAAGAGAATACCAAAATCCCAACTTGGTATTTCTCTAGGTTTTCCCAATTTATGCCATTTTAAGATAAAATCAATTTTTCCACCATTAGGCACATTTTACTCTTTTAAGGAGTAAATAATAATTCCATTTCATTTTCAAAGGTTAACAAAAACCTTGAAAATGCTCCTTGAGTGTCAATTTCCTCTAAGTTGGGTTAACTACCCTTCTAATCGGAGTTGACACTCTCTAACCCATTTATGGGGTAGAGAAGATGCTCCTAGGAACCCAACACCTATTGGTGCTCCTTGGATGCTTTAGGTACTCACTAGGGATAACTTGCCTAGATACCTTCCTAGTGACCTTGTTGGGCTTCTTAGAAGCCTTGGCCACATTTTCTAGGTCAACTCTAGGGATAGCCTCCCTTGTGACCTTGTTAGTGACTTTCTTAGACTTCTTCGAAGTCTTAGTCACTTTGGTTGCAAAGATACTTCTAGGGATATCTTCCCTTGTATCCTTGACTTGACCTCTAGACTTAGGGTTTGTTCCATAACTATATGGAACCCTATGATAACTAGGCACATCATTTTTTGCTTTGGTTTTGTATCCCAAACCTCTATGGCCATTTGATGGCTTTTGTACCCCTAAACCTAGGTTATGCTCATTTTTCCCTAATAGGATATTTTTCAATCTTTTTAGGGTCTTTTCTAATTTATCAAGTCTTGACCTCAAGACTTGATTTTCCCTCACTGAGTCCTTAGTATTTGATTTTTCATTTGATCCATGAGCATTTTTATTCTTGGGCTTGTATCTATTATCCTTAGTGTTCTTGCCCAAATGTCTATCTACCTTCCTAACCTTAGGTTGGGTAGTCTTGGCATGTAGGGCCACATGCTTTTCCTTAATGCCCTCATGCTTTCTATTCTTATGATAAATTGCATTAAAATGATAAAAATTAGAACTATCATGATTTTTACCATAACGTAAAGGGGTAGGCTCAATAAATGTTACCTTCTTCTTTACCTTGGAGGCTCCCCCTTGACTAGTGCCTCCTTGAGCCTTGACCATCTTCTTCCCCTTGGGGCATTGACTTCGGTAATGCCTTTTTTTTTGACACAAGAAGCACACAATGTGCTCCTTGCTCATCTTTGTCCCGGGGGTGGTCTCCTTGGGCTTCTCCTTGTAATTTTGTGTCACTTGACCCTTCTTCTTGGCCAAGTTGGGACACTTGCTCTTGTAGTGCCCACTTTCCCTACACTCAAAACATATTATATGATTTTTATTTTTAATTGAAACATTTATACATTCTTGTGTAGGGATGGCACTTGCTCCTTCATTTGATATTTCTTGAATTTTGGAGGTGGCACCATCTTCTTCTTCTTCTTCACTTGACCCGGATGTGGAGGCCTCTTCTTGCTCCGGGTTCATTGATCTACACTCCCCCTCAATCCTAGAGGTGGAGGCTTCATCATCTTGTACATGGAACAAGGAGTATGCTCCCTCCTTGTTCTCTTCATTGCACTCCCTTGAAGATGAAGCTTCTTCTTGGTCTTGTACAGTGGAGGGGATCTCTTCATGAAGCTTGGCCAATTTACTCCATAATTCCTTTGCATCTTCAAATTCTTCAATTTTACAAAGGATATTGCTTGGCAATAAATTGACCAAAAGCTTGGTCACTTTGTCATTGGCCTCGCACCTTTGGACTTGCTCTTGGCTCCACTTGCTCCTCTTGAGAACTTTGCCCTTTGAGTTTGTTGGAGTCTTGTAGCCTTCCATAAGAGCAAACCATTGCTCTATCTCCATCATAAGAAAATTTTTGATTCTTGATTTCCAAGAATCGAAGCTCGTGGAAGTGTATGGTGGAGCCACCCTCGTGTCGAATCCGAGTCCATCTCGGAATTCCATTGTAGAAGTTGAGCTTTTGAATTTCTTTGACTTTGACAATTTTGCTTCAACTTCTTCACCCTCTAGCTCTTCTTGTTATGCTTGACCCTTCCGGCGATGATTCCGGTGAAGAGCGGCCTCGCTTTGATACCACTTGTTGGGTCCAAAATGTAGCTAGAGGGGGGGTGAATAGCTCAGTGCGATCTTCGTGCTTGACGTTGCTCGTTTCTTCAGAGATATGCAGCGAAAATATAAGAAACAAAAGCATACAACGCTAACAAGGATGGTTTACTTGGTATCCACCTCACAAGAGGTGACTAGTCCAAGGATCCACACCTACTCACGCACCCTCCACTATGAATAACACTCCTTTATGGTAACTACCAAAGGCGGAGAAGCCCTACAACACTCTCAATACAAGAAGAAGAAAGGGAAATACAAGATAAGCAAAAGCTTACAAGATGTGCAATAAAAACCCTAACCCTAACTTCTTCTTCTTGTTTTTCATCTGCCTCTTGACTTGGAAAAGCCTCCAAGAATCTTCAAGAACTGACGATCTGGAGCTTGGAGAGAGCTATGGAGGTGCTGGAGAGTATCTGGAGTGAATCGGTGAAGTTCTGCCGAAGGAAATGAATGCCTGCGGCTTAAATCAACGCCAACGGTCGGATCCCGATCGATTGGATTGCTCCCAATCGATCGGGGAGGCTTTGGATCGATCCACGGATCGATCTAGAGCGCCTCTGTGCTCTCTGGAATAGCCTGGATCGATCGGTGGATCAATCCAAGGCTTATCGCGCATAAACAGCAGCTCCCAATCGATCCACTGATCGATTGGGACCTCTGAATCGATCCACCGATCGGGATCCAGAGTGGTTCTGTTCGCGGGGACTCACCGGATCGATCGGCCGATCGATCCAGATCTTCTGGATCGATCCACTAATCGATCCAGATCTGCTGGATCAATCGGCTGATCAATCCAAATCTGCTGGATCAATCGGCTGATCAATCCAGATCTTGGTTTTTGCCCAAAACCAAGTCCAAAGCCCCCTAAACCAACATCTAGTCAACCATGACTTGTTGGTACATAAGACCTAGCATCCGGTCACCCTTGACTAGCTAGGACTTTCTCACCAAGTGTCTGGTCAATCCCTTTGACCCTCTTGGACTTTTCTCTTCTTGCCAAGTATCCGGTCAATCCCTTTGACCTACTTGGACTTTTCTCCTCTTGCCAAGTATCTGGTCAATCCCTCTGACCTACTTGGACTTTTCTTCCTCGTGCCAAGTATCCAATCAATCCCTTTGACCTACTTGGACTCTCACCAGATGTCTGATCAACCTTGACCCATCTGGATTTCTCCTGCCTGGCATCACTCAATAGGACTTTCCTCCTGCCTAGCTTCACTCACTAGGACTTCCTTCTGCCTGGCTTCACTCACCAGGACTTCCTTCTGCCTGGCTTCACTCACCAGGACTTTCAGTCAAGTATCCAATCAACCTTGACCTACTTGACTTTCCTTCACAATCTTAACTGGTCAACTTTGACCAAACGGGAATTGTATCAACAATCTCCCCAAATGAACAACTGCACTTGCATTGTCCATATCATCTAAACCCAATATATTGTCAAACATCGAAACTCAAACCAAGACTCAGGCTTGGTTAACCAGGTCAACCTTGACCTAGGGAATATTGCACCAACAGAAAGAAGAAACAATCCCTCACAAGGAAGTAAGGAATCGTTCATATGTACTATCTCTATCTCTATAGTTATTTAATAGGAATGAACTCGTGTGATCTATGACCGAGGTGCTCCAGTGACAGAGGTTAATCGTTTCCGGATTTCATAGGAATCATTCATGCTCGATTCTTAGGGATATTGACCTAATTTCCATTGTCGATTTGACATTGCAAGGGAAAGCTGATAATAAAACTAACTTCCTACAAGTGCTTGTTAATTGAGGGTAGGCAATTGGTAAACCATGATATCATCAGTAAACATCATAATGAAACCGAACTCCTAGAACACTTCCCTAACCAAGACCTCCAACACTTCCTCCTATTTTCTCTTCCCACTTTTTAGTTTAATCCTTTTCCTTAGTAGTCAATTCTCAACCATCGATCGTTTAGCTAATTCTACGTGAGAGATCACTAATGCTTGTAACCAGTCCCTGCGGGTTTGATATCTTTTGTATTACTAACGACGTAACTGTGCACTTACAGTTCATAACAACAAGGATAAATCTCATATGACTGATGTGGCAAAGGATAGTAGTTGGATAGCTGACATGGCACAAGGCACAATCAAGGATATACGTCCTCTTTCTCTTGTATTGCTCAAATACTCTAATGCAACACTATTGTGCTACTCCGACAACAAAGTGCTACTCCAAATATACTTTGTTGGCATTTCATTTAAGTTGTATTCTTCATGTTTTTGAATCTATAGAGCGGTAAACTTGTTATGCTTTTGATCCTATGAAAGAGAGGAATCTCTGCCTCCGAACTATTGTTCGTAAAAAGAGATTATTAGTAGATTGTTCGATTGAGAGAAATCAATGATCGCAGGTCTTGGACTAACAACCGAAGAATGTGAAGTAAGTTAAAACAAACTAAATATTTGTTGTACATGTTTGAATTTCCACTGTGTATTTACTCTAAATTTGAAAAAGAAAGAACAAGTTTTAAACAAAAAGCGAGGTGCGCTATTTACCCCCTCCCTCTTTTAGCGCTCTCTTCGATCCTATACACTATGGTGCTATTATTCAAATATAAGAACCAAAGTCTGAAACTTTAAAACCTTTTGTGCATTGTTGTGAATGCCTTCAAGCTAATAACTCAAGTTCCATTTGAACTTCGAAGCACTAAAAAAATCTATCGGACTTGGAATTTGTTCCATTAGACCTTGTTAGGTCAATCAATGAGTTTTGATTTAAAATCATTGATGGACCTTAGGGGATTTGGATTTCTAAAAAATTGCCATGTACTATAAAAGGGTAGTGTGGGGTAGGAATTTATGGTGTGGAATCTTGGTTCTAATAATAAGTTATGGGTTTGTATTAGTTGCCTCAGAGTCTAAAATTTTACAAACCTTTTGAGCACTATTGGGAATGCCTTCAAGATGATAACTCAGGGTACATTTGGACTCTGGAGCATTATAGAAACCTACCAAACATGGAATGGGTCCAATTAGACCTTTCTAGGTTAATCAATGAGTTTTGACCGAAACTCATTGATAGACCTAAAAGATTTAAATTTTAAAAAATTGACATGTACTAGAAGAGGGTAGTGTAGGGAAGATATTTATGATATGGAATCCTAGTTTTGAGACCCCTACAAGAAGTTATGGGTTTGTGTCCATTATCTCAAAATTAAAACTTTGAGCACTACTAGGAATGCCTTCAAGTAGATAACTCAGGGCATATTTCGATTTTGGGAAAATATAAAAACCTACCAGACTTGGAATGGGTCCAATCAGAGCTTGCTAGATCCATCAATGGATTTTAATCAAGACCCATTGATATACCTAGGGGATTTGAATGTCTAAAAAATTAAATGTACTGGAAGAGGGTAGTGTAAAGAAGATATTTATGGTGTGGAATCCTTGTTATGAGACCCCTACAAGAAGTTATCAGTTTGTGCTAGTTGTTTCAAAGTTTGAAACTTTAAAAACTTTTGAGCACTATTGGAAATGTCTCCAAGATGATAACTTAGGGCACATTTGGACTTCAAGGCACTATAGAAACCTACCGAACTTGGAATGGGTCTAATCAAACCTTCTTAGGTTAGTCAATAGATTTTGACCAAAACTCATTGATAGACTTAGGGGATTTGGATTTCTAAAAAATAGACATGTAATAGAAGAGGGTAGTGTAGGGAAGGTCTTTATGGTGTCAAATCATGATTTTGAGACACTTACAAGAACTTATGGGTCTGTGACAATTCTATTGATTTGAACTCATGACCTATGGTGTTCTGTTGATATCTTAAAGGGGTGGTGTTGATTTTCAAGAATCAGCACCACTATGATGTTATATTAGAAGAACAACACCATAGTGTATTATTGATATCACAAAATGATGGTGTTATTTTATAATGATCAGCAACACTGTGGTGTTGTCATTCAAAGAATAGAACCACAATGTTATGTTGATATCAAAACAACATGATGCTGGTTTCGAAGAATCAGCACCACTATGGTACTATTTTTCGAAGATCAGCACCATGGTGTTCTGTTGATATCACAAAAAGGTGGAACTAAAAGGTTTTAAAGTTTCATACTTTGAGGCAACTGGCATGAACCCATAAGTATTTGTAGAGGTTTCAGAACTAGAATTCCACACCATAAATATCTTCCCTATACACTACGCGTCAAAGGGGGAGGAAAATTGGTTAAATAACTCAAATTAGATAACTCAATTAAAATAATAACCTTGATTGATATTTTTCTTTTCCTGCTGTTGTTTTATTTTCTATATTTTTTAACTTTAACCCGGGTTTCCATTATATCAAAAATAAGAAGGATCGGTGCACGTGAGAGGGGGGTGAATCACATGTATTTTAAAACTCAAGTATGCAGTGGAAGACAAAACAAATAACACAACACAAAAACACAGTACACAATCGATTACTTGGTTCGTAGCTTAGCGACTACTACTCCAAGACTCACACCCCCTTGAGACATATTTGATGAGAAATCCATTAACAATTAAAAAATCAAATACAAATGAAGAAAGTATAACAAGCTACATTTCTTATGCGAGAAATATACTAAATAACTTAAAACATTATCAACACTTGTAATAGTTGAAGATCGTAGCTCAAGATTAGTGTCGTTTTGACTATAGCAGTTGGGTATAGCAAAGTCACAGCACGACAATAACAGGAAGACAACTCAGTAAAAAGAGCTTAAAAGCTTATAAAGAATTCTTATTAAAAGCACTAGTCGAGCACTTCTTGTATACTGCATTAGGGGCACCTTAGTTCATCCGGAGTACCTCTATCAATTTTGATCCAATCCCAAGTATTTAGCGTTTATCCATCTGGGGGTGCCTCCAAGCGGCTGAGGGCACATCCAATGCCTCAACCTGAGGTGCCTCCAGTAACCTGAGGTGCCTCTAGCATTGAAGTTTTATCCTCAACTCTTATATGCTTAGGGGCACCTCCACTCATCCAAGGCGCCTCCAAGCTTTCACTCAGGGTGCCCTTCATCACTCGAGGCACCTTAAGTACTATTTATCCAAGCTTCATTTTTTGCTCCAAGCTCTTGTAGAATGTATTAGTCCAAATAATAAAAATTACCAAGAAAACAAAGTTAGTATAAATGTATAAATTAATTTATGAATTATATCCTGTCTTACCAAGACTAGGATCTAGTCTTGGTCATAACTTATATTTCCAAAATGGATCTAAGTTGAACTAGTGCCTATAGTCCTATTGGGACTCATCCTCACTGTATCTCTCTTCTTTAGCTGCTTATCTTCATTTACCATTTGCAAACTGACTTGATGTATGATCCACCAAGTCTTCTTGTTAAATGTTCCATCTGAACTTCAACCAGTTGTTAAGTCCTGTTGACCCAACTGAACTTCCTGTCAAATATCAGGTATTCTTTGACTTATCGGGCCTTCTTGCCAGTTATCTGGTCCTCCTAGCATACTGAACTTTAGCCTGGTGTCTGGTCCTCTGGACCCGTTAATTCTTTCAGCCTGTATGCTTGGTTCACATATTAGAAAACACATAATCTAACTTTAACGTTTTGTTATATTTCAAAATCTGAGTTTGATTATTAGTGCTAACTACACTAACCATTATTGTCCAAGTGGTTAGAGATTCATCATTAACATTCGATCCTTTTAGATTCAACACATTAATCAATTGTTACACACACAAGCAAGTAGAAAAAAAATTGATCTTTGTAGTAAAATTGGCTAATCCACTTTAGACAATTTTGTCCCGACTAGTCCATCATTTAACGCATGCAGTTAGCACTCATAAAAGAGCCATCTAGAATTAGTACAATCTGAACCCTAAATTTATACCCCTCTTATAAATATATGCACGTTCACAACTTCCACAATTGTGATTATAAACTGGCCTTAATGTCACTTAACATTTAATGTGGACTTAATGTCAATTCATAATAAAGTTTTATTCCCATAGCCATTTTTTCATTCACATTTTTCTAACGGTTTTAATAGGATGTTTTTTTTGTTTTTTTTAATCCAGTTATTTAGTTTTTCGAACCGATTAATTCTAAAAGTGGTTGATATGGTCCTATAGAAGTTTTCTATCGAGCACCAGGATAAATCAAAAGGTGCTCATGGAGACCCATCCAAATGGCCATAGGTTCACTTCTCATTGGAGAGAAAAAATCCCTTATAATGTGTCACAACTGAAACTCAAATCTTAGATCTTTTAATTATTTATTAGAGGATATAACCATTATACTATTACACAGGCGACTTTAATTGTGCTTGGTTATATATGAGTTGGAAATAAGCTGATCAACTAGCTTATCAAATTTAGATTATGACAAACTCGATAAGCTATTCAAAGTGATTTAAGAACAAGATGAAGAAAAAAATCAAAGAATGTGTTATGTATTGTAACATAATTTTCATCAAAATAACAATGACATATAACTAGTATCTAAATGTAGATATGTTACATTAACAGTCTCTTTAGTGTCAGTCCCACGGATATGGAGGGAAGTATATACAAGTACACAGGCGTCAAGCGGATGGTGGGGTAAATCCTAGATTATCAGTTCCTAAGAATCGACCTTTGACCATTACGCCAGAGATGTTATGCGCTCATTGTATGTGCTACGCCCTGTGAGCCATATAACTAGTATCTAAAACTTTCGTCATCCATTTTTTTTAAACAAAAATAGATAAACACAAAACGGATCTTAAACAGTCTTGGACTTAGCCCAGCTCAAAATTTTTTTACTTAGTCCACTAAAATTCAACCATTTCACGCTTACTATAAAAAATATAGATTTTTATGATGAATTTTTTAAAAAAATTATTACAAAAAAAAATATGACAAAATATGTGACGAAAAATATTCATCGTAAAAAAATAATCCCCAAATTTTTACGACGAAAATAAGAAATTCATAGCAAAGTTTGTGATGAATTTTATTTTCATCGCAAAATTAGTAGGAAACCTAATTAACATTTAGAAATGCAGATATGCGATAAATTTTGTTCGTCGCAGATTTTTTAATGAATTTTTAAATTTGTTCCTGATTTTTGCGACGAAAATAAGAAATTTGTCACAAATTTTGTAACGAAATTTATTTTTGTCACAAAATTTAGATACACACATCTGCGATGATTTTTTTTGTCGTAGATTTTCCAACATTTTTTCAAATTTGTTGCTAATTTTTGCAACAAATTAAGAAATTTGTCGCTGAATTTTGTGATGAATAACTAAATTCATTGCTGAAATCTGCGACAAATCTTAAAATTCATCACATATTTTAAATATATTTGGCAAATCTGAGACAAATTTAGAAATTTGTAGCAGATTTGCGATGAATTCTAAATTCGTTGCAAAATGTTAATTTTTTTTTAAAAAAATAAATTTTTCGAAGTCGATTGAGGTACCTAAAGAGCTCAAAATGACATGAAAAAAGTTCTTATAGTTTTGTATAAATTTTTTGATTATATAAATCTCCTCAAACACTAATTTCTCTGAACCCGTGATTTTTTGAATGCGAATGTGTCTAAAAAAATGTTAATCGTCTTCAAAAATCTTCGATCCCAATATATTAGGTAAAATTAATATTTGAGGACACTTATGTAATCATGATATTTATTAGAACCCATCAAAACTTTCCATATCATTTCTAGATCTCTAAGTCTACCAATAGTCATCAGATATTTCAAAATAATTCTAACCATAACTACTTTTAGGAATTTTACTAAGTCTTAAGTGCTAATTAATTTAGTAATGGAAGAAAAAAATATATTTGGTAAAATTATTATTTGAGGATATTTATATAATCAAGGGATTTATCGGACCTATAAGAACTTGTTTCATTTCATTCCGAATTCTCTAAGTACCTCAACCGGCTTCAAAATTTTAAAATTTATATATAAAAATATTTGACAAATATGTGATAAATTTTTAAATTCATTACAAATCTGTGACAAATTTATACAGAATCTATACGAAATTAGAAATTTGTCACAGAATTACCAAATATATTATATATAAATTTTAACATTGCTAAGCCAGTTGAGGTACCTAAAGAGTTCGAATGATATAAAACCAATTTCTATAAATCTCCTGCTTATATAAATCAATTCAAATACTAATTTTACCTAACTGGTAATTTTTTTAATGTGAATATGTCTGAAAAATGTTAATCACCTTTAAAAAATCATTAATCTCAATATATTAGATAAAATCAATATTTGAATACATTTATATAATCAGAGGATTCATAAGAACTCATAGAAGCTAGTTTTATGTTATTATGAGTTCTCTAGATACTTCAATTATATATAAAAATATTTGGCAAATCTACAATGAATTTCTAAATTCGTCGCAGATTTTGCAATGAATTTGGAATTTCATTGTAGATTTGTGATAAATTCTAAATTCGTTGTAGAATATTACTTTTTTTTTTAAAAAAAAAAATAAACTTTCCAAAGCTGGTTGATGTACCTAGAGAGCTCGAAATGACATGAAATAAATACCTATAGTTTACTATAAATTTCCTAATTATGTAAATCTCCTCAAATATTAATTTTACCTGATTTTTTAAATGTAATACCTTCAAAAAATCATAGATCTCAATATATTAGGTAAAATTAATATTTGAGGGTATTTTTATGATCATGATATTTATTGGAATTCATAGGAACTAATTTTATATTATTTTGAGATCTCTATGTTCATCAAACATTTTTTGAATATTTAAATAAGTCTAACTTGTTATATTCATAACTCCTTATATAAATTTTACTAACGTAATTGATTTAGCAATGAAAGAAAAAATATATTTGGTCAAATTACTATTTGATGCATTCAGGCTTTGGAAAGTTAATATTTATATATAAAAATATTTGGCAAATATGTGGCAAATTTCTAAATTCGTTCAAAATTCATCGCAAATTTGCCAAATATTTATATATATAAATTTTAACTTTCCGAAGCCGGTTGAGGTAACTAATAGATTGGAATGATTTGAAACTAATTCCTATAAGTTACTATAAATCCCCTGATTATATAAATATCGTCCAATGCTAATTTTACCTATCTGGTGATTTTTTTGAAAGCGAATGTATTAGGAACATGTATGAACTAGTTTTATATCATTCCGAGCTCTCTAGATACCTCAACCGGCTTCAGAAATTTAAAATTTATATATAAAAATATTTGATAAATCTGCAATGAATTTCTAAATTTGTCATAGATTTTGCAACGAATTTAGAAATGCATCGCAGAATGTTAATTTTTTTTTTGAAAAAATAAATTGTACAAAGCCGGTTAAGGTACCTAGAGTGTTCGGAATGACATGAAACAAGTTTCTTTAGTTTCCTATAAATTTTTTGATTATATAAATACCCTCAAATAATAATTTTACCCAACCTATGATTTTTTGAATGCGAATGTGTCCGGAATAATGTTATTCATCTTCAAAAAATAACCGATCTCAATATATTAGGTAAAATTAATATTTAAAGAAATTTATATAATCGGGGGATTTATAAAAATACATATAAATTTGTTTCATGTCATTTCAAATTTTTTAGATACCTCAACCAGCTTCATAAAGTTAAAATTTATATATAAAAATATTTGACACATCTGCAATAAATTTCTAAATTTGTCATAGATTTTGTGACAAATCTATTATTCATCCCTGAATTTTTTACAAATCCATTATTTGTCTCTGAATTTATGATAAATTTAGGATTCATCGTAAAATCTATGACGAATATTAAAGTTCGTTGCTAATTTCCAATGACTTTAGAGACGAATCTCATTTTGTTGCTAATTTACAACAAAAATATTTTTTCGTAAGATTGGTTGCTAAATAATTACGATAGTTTATATTTTTATTACAAATTTCGTCGCAAATGAAAATTTTTCGTCGCTAAATAGTAATTTTTTTTAGTGGCTCAAAGCTCAACCCCCTCGTTAATAATCTCCTTAATGATTTATTATCAAACCTGACCCTAGATAAACACATGCTCAATCATATCTCGTGGAGTTAATATCTGCATGAATATTTATTTTAATAGATTTTAAGATTAATTTCTAATCTATGTAAAATCTTTCTTTAGATATAATCTTCCTCATATAATGATCACTACGTTAGAATAAAATATTTTTTTATTATTCATCTGATTATATTTTATCGTCGAATCAATAATAATAAATTATTTACGATATATCATCCTTTCTCCAAATGCTCCCATGCACAATCCTATCTCACAGTGCTTTAGACATTGAAATGTGCAAAGTGAATGTGGCGTTGAGGAGCGCCACGACAACTATTGCTCAGGCCTCAGGTTGCTCAGCCGCCGTCGCATTCCGAGATGACTAACTTGTAAAAGACAGATATTTAAGTCGCCGAAATCATTTCTACCAAATTTCATTAATTGTCTGACAATCATGTAGGATCGATTTCGTGGGGCGGGGGATGAATAGCGAATTCTTCTTTTTCATCATTTTTTTTTTTTAAGTTCTCATTAGTAAACTAGAATAGAAAGCACACACTTATCATTCACAAATCACACCCTCTGCTACGTCCAAGGTATGCATTCAAGTCCACTAATATTTTTCTACTTTTCAGAGCCAAGAAATCACAGACAATTTTTATAAGAAAATCACAAATACAAAATAATACGAGTAGTAATAATAAAGAAAACAAGATTAGCAAACACTTTTCTTGCTGCTTCCCGAATCACGTTAGCCGAACGTAAACATTTTTCAAGCAGTAGTGGAACAAAGAATATTGATTGCAGATGTAATTTTGAAGAGGATGCCTCAACGCCCCTTTTATATAGCTCGATTAATACTTCTCCGATAGATTGGACTTTCACTGACTCAGTTGTAAACTCAATCCTTTTCGATCTAAGTCATGATCTCCCGATTGACAGGAACACCTCTTGGTCGACCAAAACACCTTTCGGTCGTCTAAATCTCATTCAAAACTTATCCGAGGACTGACTTGTGCAAACTTAATCAAGTCGATTTTCTATTGACCAGACTATCTTTCGATCGACCGGATCATGAGTTTGATAATCCAGACCAATTCTCAAGTGGCCTCACTCAAGCCTTTGTCCAACTATTGTTAATTTCCTACAAAAACAAATAAGCAAAACATATAAAACCTAATACTTGATTTACCTAACCTACTAGATTCACTTGCCTAGAGTTTACTTCTCCAAAATTTCTCTCTTTGCCAAGTGTTCAGCTCTTAACTAACCCATTTTAAACTTAACCTAATTCCCAACTAAGTCTTCCATTATCGGCCTAGCTCCGCTAAGATTTTTATTACCTAATTTTCAACTAGATCTTCCATTGCTCATCCCTGCTAATCAAGACTTCCAATGTTTAGTTTTACTAAGACTTCCACTATTTGATTCTCAACCCGATCTTCCTTTTATCTAGTTTCACTAAGATTTTTACTATCTAGTCCTAGTAGGACTTGTATTGTTTAACATCACTGTGTTTTTCCACTAACTTAATTACTATCTAATCCTACTTGGACTTCTCTCTCACTTCCAAACTTCAAATCAATCTTGACTTTACGTACCCCCATGGGTTGGATCAGTTGGTTAGGTGCCTATAGCTTGCCAATGAAGTCGTAGGGTCGAAGGTCGCTAGTTGCACTCGGGGATAAAACCCTGATCTACTGCGTCAAAAATTCCTTCGACCCCCAGTCACCTATCTTGCCCAACATTAACCGTGATTTACTCCCTCTGGAATCTTATGGGACCGGGGCCAAGGAGCCGCTAGGGTGACGATTCCACCTTTGCCAATCTTGACTTTACTTGAACTCTATAATCAACTCATCAACCTTCATCAAGTTATTTGATCATCCCTTGATTAAATTCACTTCAACATATTAGTCAAATAAACACTCAAAATCCGGAAGGCTAGTTGCGACAAATCACACCTTCTATTGAATTTATTGGGACAATATAGAATTATTTAATATGACTTCAACTTAAATTATTTTTTCTAAAATAATTTAATTATTAAAATGAGTAAAATTCTACCAATCAAATGCTAATACTATCGATCAGAAAATATAATATGCTTCTAAAGTGAGTATATATAACATTTTGGCAAATTCAAGTGTATAATAATTTACTTATTTTTTTATCTTTCTTATTTTCTATCTCTCTCTACTATTTCTTTCTGATTTTTTTTATCTCAGCTCTCGCCGCCACCATAAAAATTCCTTACACAATTTTTTTATTATTATTTTTATATTAGATAGACACTCTTAATTCCTTCTAATTCACGTATCTCAATTTTTAAAATATTTATTTTATCCATAGGAGTGAGTGATACAGACGAAACCAGACGAAACCAAATATGATTGAAAAAAATAATTATTAATAAATTTTAAATTGATGCCTCAGATAAATAGTAATAAATTAAAATTGATGTATTTATGATAACTAGAGATTTAACTTTGATTATATAATGATTAATATTTTTGTTTGATAGTAAATAAAAAATAATTATAATCCATCAAATTTATAAAAGAAATTTAGAATCTTTGAGACATCTTAGAATTAATAAAATTTTCAATTTAACTTCTATAACGGTTCGCTTCATCAACTTAGTTCCCAGTTCGTAAGTAGTTTGATAATTTGATTTTGATGTCTTGTCTATCATATTTCTAAGATTTTCTTAATTATGATTATTTTGTGTAAATCAATAGGTTAATCTTTACTATCGCGCACTTCCACATTATTAGATTTCCCAACCCTAGTTATTTTATATGAATCAACAAGTTAGGACATCTCCAATAATTAAACCTCTCTCTATATATATATATATTTTTTTTTTAATTTTCAATATGTCACATCAAAAATGAAAAAACTTACTATTATCTCCACAATCATAAAACCTCTATACAATTTTTTTATGAGTCCTACATTACAAATCACATATCTTTATTTATTATTTTTTCATTTAATATCTCTATATATTTTTTACTTAATATATTAATTAATTCTCATCTTTAATTTAATTTATTTGTAATTTTTAATTAATAAATTAATGAACTTATGATTTTTAATTTAATTTAATATATAATTTTTATTTAATATTTAATTAATTTATTAATTTTAATTTAATTATAGTCATTTGTATTTTTAAACTTATCAAATATATTTATTTTCAAAAAATCAAATGTATAATTTAATTATTAAATAAAATATTTAATGATTTTAAAAAGTTAAACATCTAATATTATTTTTCAATGATTAATAGCTCCATTTTTAAGAGAAAAAAAAATACTTTGAACTAAAAATTTCAAAACTTATCTCTACACTCATTAGAGTTTTATTTGTTGAACTTTTTTTTTAACTTTACAGACCTTTTAAAAAATTTGTATTGGAGATGCTTTTGATCTTTTATTGATATAAATGCTACATTAGTTAATATTAGAGCCAAAGTGTCAAATTCGTTCTTATCCATGACTCATTTATATCACTCAATGACCTTTTAAAATTATATGTAATGAAAATTTCTCAAAAATCATCCATCCTAGTAGTGTGATCGCCAAACACATTTAAATCAATAACTCATCATAAGCAAGGAATGATGGAGGTAAGAAATAATTATTAATAAATTCTTGATTAATGCATAAAAAAATAAATGAAATTAATTTAAAAAATATTTAAAATTGATGAATCTAAGATTTAATTTTTATTATATAATAATTAATATTTTTTATAGTAAATAAAAAACAATTATAAGTCATGTAAAAAACAAAAAAAGTGAATACGCTCGCCCAATGTCCCCGTCAATTCGTCCCAAGGAGAGATATTTATCTCAATTTTACCGAGATTCAAATCCCATAATATCTCATACAATCACTAAATTTTTTCAAGGAGACATATAACAAGTTATATTGCTCGGACAGAGGAGATTGATTATTATAATAATAATAATAAATAGTTGAATTATTGCCTGCGGAAGAAGAAAGAGACTAGTCGGGTGGCGGGTAGAAAGAGCTTTCGGGCATGCGTTACAATTTCAACGATGTGATAGAAGATAGCTTTAGGATTTTTTTTTCCCCAACTTAACAGGTTCAACTAATAAAAATAAATCCGTAAATAAATTTATGATCGATTTTTTTAAGAAAAAAAAAATCTACGGCAACAATTTACCAAAACGCACCTCTATATTTTCGAATTAACTAAAAAATACATCCTACTTTAATATTTATGAAAAGTTATATTTAATTTTGTACTCTGCCAATTTTACCCTTATCAAATTTAACCTTTTCTTTCATTTTTATCCTACAACTTTTCTTTTCTTTTCTCTTCTTTCCCTCTCTTTACTCCTTTTTTTACATTTCTATTTCCTTTCTTTTCTCTTCTTTCCCTCTCTTTACTCCTTTTTGACATTTCTATTTCCTTTCCTCTATCTCTTTTTAGATGTATGCATAAACATTAAATCCACATTGAACTTGATATGATTCTATATCAAGGCCAATATGAACATAATATGATTCATATTAGACTTAATTAGGCTCACATTGGGTTTAGAACTTGATACAGTGCATAAAGATAGAGCCCGATAAAGTCAGACAGTCATAAGTCAAGGGGGTGTGGCAGTCAGAAGTCAAGGGGATGTGATAGTTAGAAGTCAAAAGGACGCGACAGTCAACAGTTAGGAGAAAGAAAGCGTTAGACCACCTCATGTCACCAGTTGCATAATCCCCGGTCAGGTAAGGATAGAACAGGGTCCTAGACTTGATACATAAGATGCAGCTTGGAGTGATGTCTGACCTCCCCCAACTAGTCGAGTTTCCTCAGCCCGGTCCGCATAGCCAGATCTGGTATTTTCAGTAAGATAACTTCCGGTCGGCCCTCTAGTGATCTTAGCGGGAAAGATGGGGCCCTCACCGTAGCTCGCCTCCCTCATCAAGACTCAAGTCAGATGACTCATCCGAACGGTCATTCCGAGCTGTCCGTAGCTAAACCCGGGTGGGATAAAAAACACTAGGCAATAATAATGTCAGGGAATCGTAACCTCCTGTCAGGGAATAACTGTCATACGTCAGAGAATATTCGGGTGATTTGCTATCATCTGTGAATGGAATCTTCTTTCAACCAATGAGAGGTCACCACGTGTCCCACATCGCTCGACAGACCCTGACACCCGACATTCTCTGACATCAGTCAGGCTACAGAGGTGTGCATTGTGATATAAAAAGGGATGCCCTCTCCTTTGAGCAGCTACGCGCACAATCACACTTGTCTTCTACAGTTCTTTTTCCTTCGTACAATATTCTTCTGGGGAAAAAGGACCTGACTTGAGTGTCGGAGGGCCTGCGCCGGGGATTTTTTTCCTGGTTTCTGGTCTCTAATGCTCCGGGTACTTGTCTTGTTAGAGTGTATACTAAAAGTCTAGCTTTTTGTAAACATTTTTTCGAAATAAAGAATCACATTGGTCAAATGTCTACATTTATATGCTAAGTGTAGTTATTCAATTAATTTATATTGTAGATAACATGGTGTGTGTTGTCACACACAGAAGATTATGTTATCAGTTCCTTATAAATTATAAACAGTAGCTCATGACTAAGATGGATAAGAACAAACCATTGGAATAAGTCATAGTGTAATTTGGTATTAGTTTATCTTGACTATAAAATTACACTAGTACACTCTGAGTGTATTGAGCAGGACCATTTAAGATAAGTTCTTTTTATACTGACTGCATAAAAGAACAAGACCTTTGTTATTATGGAAGTGTGTGCTCTTAATCATGATATAATAACAAGCACATATACTCAATATTCATTTCTTTAATTTATCAAAGGGTGTGATTTAGTTCGATAAATCAATAGGCATGATAAGTTGAGAAATTGTATTATTTATATGGTGTGTTGTTGATTATAGAATGAAACTGTGTTCTAGTAATCTAGGTTGATAATGCCCCCCAAGAGGAGCTCATAAGAATTGTCATGTAAACCCTGTAGGTGGACTTAGTCCGACATGATGATAAGGTTGAGTGGTACTACTCTTGGAGCTAGATATTAATTAAGTGAGTTGTCAGTAATTCATTTAATTAGTGGACATTCGATATCTTAAATACAGGGAGATTAACGTACTCATGATAAGAAGGAGCCCATATAGTAATATGGGATTGGTGCGGTAGTTCAATAATAACTCTTTAGTGAAATAAGATATTATTGATGAACTCGAGTTGGGTGTTCGGGGCTAACACGGGAAGCTCAAGTTCATCGGGAGACCAAAACCAATTCCTTCTCTCGGTCCCTGTCATAGCCTCTTATTTATAAAGTCTTATACCCACCTTCTTACCCATCCTTAGGTGGCCGGCCAAGCCAAGCTTGGAGTCCAAGCAAGGGTCGGCCAAGGTAAGCCTTGGATGGACCAAGTGGTGGCCGACCCTAGCTTGGAGCCCAAGCTTAGGTGGTCGACCACATAAAAAATAAAAGAAGTTTATTTAAAATCTTTCCTTATGTGGAAGCCATGATTTTAAAAGAGAGTTTAAAATTTAAATCTTTCCTTTTATAACTTTTTACAAAAGATTAAGAGAAAAGTTTGATATCTTTCCTTATTTGTAGTTAAAAGGAAGATTTTAATTTTTTATAAAACTTTCATTTTTTGTAACAATCCTCATGATTTTAAAAGAGAGTTTTAAAATTTAAATCTTTCCTTTTATAGCTTTCTACAAAAGATTAAGAGAAAGATTTGATATCTTTCCTTATTTGTAGGTAAAAGGAAGATTTTAATTTTGGAGAAAACTTTCCTTTTTGTAATCATCCATATGTTTTAATAGAGAGATTTTAATTTATAAAAGTTTCCTTTTATAACCAACCATGAAGGGAATTTTTAAAGAGAAATTTTTATTTTAAAAATTTCCGGAAATAAATTAGGAAGTTTTAATTTTGTGTTTAAAACTTTCCTTGTTTGGAGGTTTTGAGGTGGCCGACCACATTAATAAGAGAAAAGGAATTTTTTTTTATTAATTAAATTTTCCTTTCTATGGCAAGGAAAATAAGGAAGTTTTTATTAAAACTTTCCTTATTTGCCAAGACCAAGGAATATAAAAGAGATGGTAGAGGTGCCTCACCTCACAACAAGATATCATCTAGTGTTCCTCTCTTCTCTTCCTTGTGGTGGCCGACCCTCTCTTCCTCATCCTCTCCTATTCTTCTTCCTTGTGTGGTCGGCGACATCTTCATCTCAAGGAGCTTGGTGGTGGCCGGATCTTGTTAGAGGAAGAAGGAGAGATAGGAGGCTTTGTTTCTTAACATCTCTTAGAGCATGGTTGGTGGCCGAAAGTTCTTCATCTCTTGAAGATAGGTGGTGGCCGAAACTTGCTTGGAGAAGAAGGAAGTTTGGGTAGATTCTCGTCTTGGTAGATCGTCACCCACACGACGTCCGAGATAAGAAGAGGAATACGATAGAAGATCATGAGGTCTATAAGCTATAAAATGTATAACTAGTTATTAGTTTCCGCATCATAACTAGTTCATCTTTTTGTTTAGATCTTGAAATATCAAACACAAGAGGTTAACGTTTCTAGGTTTCAAATTTATGATTCGAGTTTGTGTTTCTTTTGTTTTTTCGATCTTGTGATTCGATTGTTCTTAATGGTTAAACCTAGGGTTACTATAAGGAGATTAAATATTGAATTTTGTTGAAAGGATTTGTCTAGGAAGTGGTGGATGCTCCCATAACCAAGAAGGCCTAGTGTCTCACCATGTTTAACCTGGAAGCCGATCTTTGAAATAAATATTTAATTAAATTTGTAACATAGGTGGATTTGGATTAAGAATGTTAAGCATCGTTTGCGATCCAAGTCTAAACCTCTAAGAACATATAAGTTGAATTTGGAATCAATAATGTTGAGTTCTGTTTGCGATTCCAAATTTAATTTCTAAAGAACACAATAGGTTGTTAGGAATGGTTCAGGACTTGTACAAATTTTTGTACAGGAGAACCGGTATAATATTCCGAGTAGTAACCAACAATTGGTATCAGAGCTAGGGTTTGCCTCTGTGTGTTTGGTTTTCAGATTAATTATGCACATGTCATACATATTTTAGGTAGGATAATAGTAGGATGTGCAAATAGATTTAACTCTGTGATTGCAGGCATCCTAGATCCAACTATTATTGCCCTAATGTGATTGTGTGTAATTGGACCCTCAGACATGTCGAGGGCATTTTATGTGTGTGCATGATTGTATATATTAAATACAGCAGGAGTTGTATTAGTTTTAGGATTTTATATTTTTGTTTCGATCTAGATTACATGTACATTCCTTTGTGGAATATAGGATCGAAATATGTAAAATTCTATTTTTTTTTGTGGATCGTATCCTTGCCAGGCGTGGTACTATTTGTGGACCAGAGGCGCAGTGGAAAAAGAAGCAAGATAGATGCATCGACTAGACCCGATTGTGGTGGCTAAAGATGACAACAGCTAGGGTTGACAACACACGGATGACAGTGATGGAAAAGGCCATAATAGTTGGAAAATTATTTTTCCATATTTATTGCTTTATTTGCTGTGATGTGTGTGTGCATGTTAAAATTCCTCACCTTAAATAACTAAGTGGGAGAGGGATTAGTAAATAAATTTCACAGTCTCCATTACTGGTTTGTAAGTGATGCAACAAACTTACGTGTTGGCTCTGAGTGCCTCCCTCCACAACGGATAAATTTGTTTGCAGATCACTAGATCAAACTTCCTTTATGAATGGTTATAGGAAATTATTTAGGAGCGTGTGATCTTCTCCAACTGAAGGGGCATAATCCTATTTAATGGACTAAGTATCAAGTAATGGTATACACTTAGGCACATTTAATAGTATCCTCCCTAACGGAGTTACTGCTATTATTTGTGTGACCAAAGGAATACCAATTATTAATTTTATTTGTCATAAAGTTAGGATGACAAGATAATAAAATTAATGGGTAAGACCCTCCTCTTACAAATGTTTAAATTTGTATACGTCCACACTAACGTGGCATGCAAAATTCACGGTGTTTTGAGGTGTTGGTAAATTTAAATAATATTGTTTGGGAATCAATATTATTCTAAATTTAGAGTCTTGACCAAAAGTTTATTTTGTGATTCTTAGGATGACTTTCAACCCACTGGCTATTAAACTGAAAGAGAACAAACTTACTGGTCCCAATTACATAGATTGGAAAAGAAACCTGGACATTGTTCTAACTGCTGAAGGCTATAAGTTTGTACTGTTAGAGGTCTGCCCTAATGTGCCTAATAGAGATTCTAGTGAAGAGGAGATTGAGTATCATAGGTGTTGGTGCAACATCCCTCAGGTCAAGGTTGACCTGGTTGACCAAGCTTGAGTCTTGGTTTGGGTTTTGATGTTTGACAATACAAGGTTGATTGAAGAAGAGTCAAGTAGGTCAAGGATGACCAGATACTTGACTGGGAAGTCCTAACTGGGATGTTAGGCAGAAGGAAAATCCTAGTGAGTGAAGCTAGGTGAAAGTCCTAGTGAGTGAAGCTAGGTGAAAGTCCTGGTGAGTGAAGCCAGGTGAAAATCCTAGTGAGTGAAGCTAGGTGAAAGACCTGGTGAGTGAAGCCAGGCAGAAGAGAAGTCCTAGTGAGTGAAGCTAGGCAGATTGGAAGTCCTGGTGAGTGAAGCCAGGCACGGGGAAATCCAGATGGGTCAAGGTTGACCAGACATCTGGTGAAAGTCCAAGTAGGTTAAAGGATTGACTGGATACTTGGCACGGAGAGATCCAGATGGGTCAAGGTTGACCAGACATCTGGTGAAAGTCCAAGTAGGTCAAGGTAGTGACCGGATACTTGGCAAGATGAAGAAAAGTCCAAGTGGGTCAAAGGGAGTGACCGGACACTTGGTGAGGGAGTCCTAGCAGGTCAAGGGTGACCGGATGCTAGGCATGATGAACCAACATGTCAAGGTTGACCGGATGTTAGTTTGGGAGTCTTGGGACTTGGTTTTGGGCAAAAACCAGAAGCCGAATCGATCGGTCGATCGATTGGCTGGAGCCCAATCGATCGGTTGATCGATTAGGGTGTCCCTGCGAGAAGCCTTCGTCCCAATCGATCAGTGGATCGATTGGGAGGAAGTCGCGAGCGCACAAAATGCCTCTGGATCGATCAGCCGATCGATCCAGAGGTCCCAATCGATCAGTGGATCGATTGGGAAGGTGCTGTATGTCGCGATAAGCCCTGGATCGATCAGTCGATCGATCTAGGCGAATTTCCAGAGCACAGAGGCGCTCTGGATCGATCCGTGGATCGATCCAAAGCCTCCCCGATCGATTGGGAGCAATCCAATCGATCGGGATCCGACCGTTGGCGCAGATAAAGGCCGTTGGCGTGCGTCTTCTTCATGATAAAAAAAGAGCTTCTACGATTCATTCCCGATCTTCACCAGCGACTCCACAGCATCTCTTGAGGTTCAGATCGCCAGTTCTTGAAGGATCTTGGAGAGACATCCAAGTCAAGAGGCGAGAACACAAGAAGAAGGAAAAGCTAGGGTTAGGGTTTTCATCTGTAAAACCTGTAAGATTTATTGTATTTATTATTCCCTTTGCTCTCTTCTTGTATTGAGAGATTGTAGGGCTTCTCCGCCTTTGGTAGTTACCATAAAAGAGTGTTTATTAGTGAAGGGTGCGTGAGTAGGTGTGGATCCTTGGACTAGTCACCTCTTGTGAGGTGAATACCAAGTAAACCATCCTTGTTAGCGTTGTGTGTTTTTGTTTCTTGTATTTCCGCTGCATATCCTTGAAGAAACAAGCAACGACGAGCACCTAGCACGCGACGAGCTATTCACCCCCCCTCTAGCTACTTTTCGGTTCCAACAATAGGAAATGAGTCAAGGCAGATGAGATGACGCGGAGTTACATTTGACTTTTATATCAAATGTGCTGCAACATCAGCATCAGACCATGCCTACTGGCCATGACATGATGTACAATCTCAAGGAACTCTTCGGACACTAGAATTAGGCTAACAGGCAAGACTGTATGATCTCTAGGTACTGGACTAAAAGCAGGAATGAAGAAGCTGAAAGGCAAGTGCTTCATTTACAAGTAGTCTGGACATTTGTAGGCGGACTGCCCTCGTAGGAAAAGAACAATATAGGTATATCTTATTCTCTAGTAGTTGGAACATGTTTAGTGGTGTTATCTACCGGTACCTAACGTGTAGATATAATAACCACTGATCATGTCTGCAAATCATTGCAGGGGTTCCAGGAAACCCGACAACTACACGAAGGAGAAATCACTGTTTACATGGGCAATACTACAGAAGTAGCAGTTGTTGTAGTGGGAGATGTTTATAGGAATAAAATATTGATTTTAAGAAATTATCTTTACGTACCAAGTTTTAGAAAGAACTTGATTTCAGTTTCTAAAAAATACAAGGATGGATATTCTGTCTATTTATAATAGCAAAGGTATTATCAAGATAAATAGGGAAGTTATCTGTTTTGGTACGTTCGTTGGCAATTTATATACTCTAAATCCAATAACTCCCATGATGCAACAAATGAAAATTAATAACACATCTTCTAAATCTAATAAGAGCAAGGAACCTTCGAAAATAAACCAAACATATCTTTGGCATCTAAGGCTTGGTCATATTAACTTGAGTAGGATTCAAAGGACTCTTGGGTTCATTAGTGTTGGAAAACTTTCCAACTTGTGAATCTTTCTTGGAAGGTAAAATGACCAAGAGACCTTTCAAGGCCAAGGGGTATAGAGCTAAAGATGTGTTGGAACTGATTTATTCTGATTTGTGTGGTCCTACGTACGTCTATCCAGGCAAGAGGTGGTTTCGAATATTTTGTCTCTTTTATAGATGACTATTCGAGATATGTGTACATTTACTTGATGCATCGCAAGTCTGAATACTTTGATAAGTTCAAAGAGTACAAGGCTGATGTGGAGAAACATCATGGTAAAAGTATCAAGACACTACGGTCTGATCGTGGTGACGAATACCTCTTTGGAGAGTTTAGGAATTACTTATCAGAGGTTGTGATTCAATCCCAATTGTCTGCACCTGGTACACCCCAACAGAATGGTGTGGCAGAACGAAGGAATATGACTCTTATGGAAATGGTTAGATCGATGATGAGTTATTTATGTTAGGATCCTACGTACTCGGCTAGAGAGGGGGGTGTGAATAGCCGCCCCAAATCGCTCGTTTCTTCCTACAATTCGTTAGCGCAACGGAAAAATAAACTAGAAACGAAAGGAAGAATATCAAACCTTAACACAGCGATGTACGAGGTTCGGAGATGATGCTCCTACTCCTCGGCGTGTCCGTAAGGTGGACGAACCCAATCAATCCGTCGGTGGATGAGTCCCCGGAAAACCGGCTAATAAAAGCACTCCTTCTGGGTGGAGAAACCTCGCCACAGAAACTTCTTGCAACAGCAAGAAAAGAGTACAAGGAAAACAAGAAATAAAGTACAATACAAATGTAAACTTTCTTGCCTTCTCTTCGACTGGAAGAAGCAGCCGCTTCCAAGCGCCTACAACAGCAGGTGACCCAGCCGGAAGCTCACGCGAAGCTTCAAAGCAGCTCAACAAAGCTCAACAACAAGCTTAGCAGCACCAAGAACAGGCAGAAGGAAGAAGAAGAAGAAGTAGCACCAAAGCCTTGATCTCCTTTTATAACCTGCGAACCTGCACAGCGAAGACAGAAGCCAGCGGAGAAGACGGAGCGACCCGTTGTGACTCAACGGTCGAATCGTGGACCGATCAGGCTCCACCCTGATCGGTCCAGAACCCTTCTGATCGGTCTGGGGACCGATCAGGCCCTGGGCTGATCGGTCCCTAGACCGATCAGATTGCTCCACAGAAAGTGCCCAACTTTCTGTTCGTTTCCTGATCGGTCTGTGGACCGATCAGGCCACAGCTGGATCGGTCCACAGACCGATCCCACCTCTCTCGGCTGCGTCTCTGATCGGTCGTGGAGACCGATCAGGCTTCATGCTGATCGGTCCCCAGACCGATCAGTAAGCTCACAGAACTGCGCTTTGCCTTCTGTTTGTTATCTGATCGGTCACCAGATCGATCAGATACACAAACGTATCGCTGGATCGGTCTGCAGACCGATCCAGAGCTTGGTTTTTGCCCAAACCAAGTCCCAAACCTTCCAAACCAATATCCGGTCAACCTTGACCTATTGGTACATCATGCTTAGCATCCGGTCACTCCCTTGACCTGCTAAGACTCTCCACCAAGTGTCCGGTCAATCCCTTTGACCCACTTGGACTTTCCTCTTCGTGCCAAGTATCCGGTCACTCCTATGACCTACTTGGACTTCCCATCACCAGATGTCCGATCACCCTTGATCCATCTGGATTTTCCCTTGCCCGGCTTCACTCACCAGGACTTTCACCTAGCTTCACTCACCAGGATTTCCACAATTGCCTGGCTTCACTCACCAGGACTTTCCAACTGCCTAACATCCCAGTTAGGACTTTCTCATTCACCTAGCTTCACTCACTAGGATTTTCACCTGGCTTCACTCACCAGGATTTTCCCGAATGCCTGGCTTCACTCACCAGGACTTTCACCTTCACCTAGCTTCACTCACTAGGATTTTCACCTGGATTCACTCACCAGGATTTCCCGACTGCCTGGCTTCACTCACCAAGACTTTCCACACTGCCTAACATCCCAGTTAGGACTTTTCCGTGCCAAGTCTCCATACTTGGACTTTTCCAGTGCCAAGTCTCCATACTTGGACTTTTCCCGTGCTAAGTCTCCATACTTGGACTTTTCGCGTGCCAAGCTCCCTGCTTGGACTTTTCTAGTGCCAAGCTCCCTGCTTGGACTTTTCCGTTGCCAAGTCTCCATACTTGGACTTTTTCCCGAATCAGGTCAACCAGGTCAACCTTGACCTAAGGTTGCACCAACAATCTCCCAAACATCTATTCTTGTCCCATATCAAGAATACAACTCTTCCACGAGTGTCAAACATCAACATGCAACTCAACTAGGTCAACCTTGACCTAAAGTTGCACCAACAATCTTCCTAAGTCAAACATCAAAATACAACTCGAGTCAGGTCAACTCGAGTCAGGTCAACCAGATCAACCTTGACCTAAGGTTGCACCAACAATCTCCCCCTTTTTGATGTTTGACAAAACCCATAATCAAGTTAGGTTAACCCGATAACCTAACTTAGGTTTTCCAACCATCTTCCAATGTCCAATGTTCTTTCCTTGAACATTCTCTGGACATTCTCCCCTTAGGTTAACCCGATAACCTAACTTGGGTTCTCCAATAATTCTCCCCCTTTTTGACACACATAAAAAAGAATTCCAATGTTCTTCCTCGAACATTCCTTGACATTCTTCCCCTAGCTTAGGTTAACCCGATAACCTAACTTGGGTTTCTCCAATAATTCTCCAATGAACACTCTCCCCTTTTTGACATACATCAAAACGAAAAAGGAGGGTATCAAGGTCAAGAGTTTCTCCCTAATGAAAGTCCCATACCTTTCATTGAAACTCTTAATTTCCCCCTTGATACTAAACTCAACAATCAACTTAGTGATAATCCCATATCACTAATCCTCAAAAGTCTTAAGGAGTAAAAACTCCCCCTAAAAGTCAATTCCCCCTTGATAATTAGGTAAAACTCCCCCTAAAGGTCAACTCCCCCTTGACCATTGCACCAACAATGTCTTTGTGAGTTCCAAACATTTAGAAATCCAAAAACACCATTTCCATAACTGAAATTTCAGACAACAGCTGAAAAATCAGAAATTCGGCACGCTCTGATCGGTCCCCAGACCGATCAGAAACCCCATGGATCGGTCCCCAGACCGATCAGGCCTTCACCAGACCGATCCATGCTTCACTGGATCGGTCCACAGACCGATCAGGACTTACCTGGATCGGTCCCCAGACCGATCCAGACTCTGATAGGCAGATTTCTGAAATTTCCTTCCCGAAATTCAGAAACTCCTAGAAAATTCCAGAAAATTCGAAAAAATTGTGAAATTTTGAGGATACATTCCTCATAACATATACTATCATGGAAAAATAGTTTTCTATGAAAATAACTTCCATTTTTCAATCTTGATACAAAGTTCAAAAACTTTGAAATCGTTCAAGTTTAACTCAACTTTGTATCACAATGTTCAATGATGAATGCTATCACTAGGAAAGCTTCATCAAGGTTTTTCAAATCAATTTTAAAATACTTTTAAAACCATTTGAATTTAGGACCATAATCTTAGGGCTAGATGTACATGACTTGTACACAAGCTTTCCCTATGATCCTTAATTTCTTGAATTAGGGTCATCTAGGTACAAGGACAATGCACCTTGATCCTAACTCATGATCCTAATATCTCACACACATATAAGGTGTATCAAACCACATTCAAGTCAATTTGATGTGAGATATGGATTAAGGTCAACTTAGGCTAAGTTCTCATGCATTTTCTAAACACCAATTTGATCTCAATATCAAATTATATGTTTGTCCTTAAATCAATTTCATTGATTATAATGCAAGAGGTGATGACATGGCATATAATGATATCATAAGTAAAAACATGTGCCAATGTCATGATGTCATGGCATAAAGTTTGAAAACTTAAATAAAGCATGACATATAAACTAGCCTAAGCATTATCATGACATTTCAAATGATAATAAACTAAATATGATGTCATGGCATGACATATGGCAACCAATCATGGCAAGTTAACACAAATAAAATACCTAAATTCCCTATCTAAGTATCCTTAGCCTTAGCTAACTTAAAATCTAACCCTAGATTGCCCATATATCCCTAAGAGAAAACCAAAATCCCAATTATGGTATATCTCTAGGTTTTCTTAAATTGTGCCAAATAAGATTAAAATCAATATTTTTCAAATATGGCACAATTTACTCTTCAACGAGTAAATAATAATTCTTTTTCATTTTCAAAGGTTATCAAAACCTTGAAAATGCTCCTTGAGTGTCAATTTCCTCAAAGTTGGGTTAACTACCCTTCTAATTGGAGTTGACACTCTCTAACCCATCTATGGGATAGAGAAGATGCTCCTAGGAACCCAATACCTATTTGAGCTCATTGGGTTCACTAAATATTCACTAGGGATAACTTCCCTAGCAACCCTCCTAATGACCCTCTTAGGCTTTAAAGCCTTGGTCATTTGGGACTCATCAAGATCAACTCTAGGGGTGACTCCCCTTGTGACCTTGGTGGTGGTCTTCCTAGCCCTAGGTTTTGTTCCATAATCGAATGGAACACTATGATAAGTGGGCTTGACCACTTGGGACTTAGGTTTGTGACCCAAACCTTTCTTGTCCTTGGACTTGGGTTTTTGACCCCTAGACCCTAGAGTCAAATCCTCAAGAGCCTTTTCTAGAGAGTCAAGTCTTGACCTCAAGACTTGATTTTCTTTCTCTAATACCTCAAGCTTTAATTTATCATTTTTCTTTGAGGTATTCCTAGGCATGTGTCTAGTTGATTTGGGATTTCTACCTAGATTCTCCTTAGCCTTAGATGAGTTAATTCTAGGGTTAACATTTCTAGAATTGTCCTTATCTAGGCTAACATGTTTAGCACCTAAGCATGTGTATCGATTTCTAATGTTATCATGCTTATCATTCTTGACAATAGCAATAAGGCTACTAGCATGCATCCTACTAGAATTGCAAGAATGTGCCTTAGAGATTACCTTAGGGTTTGCCCTAGCTCCCCCTATACATGTGCTCGATCTCTTGTCCTTGTGAGATTGCCTCCCCTCGGACATTGACTCCTATAGTGTCCCCTTCGCTTGCATTGGAAGCACACCACGTGCTCCTTGCCCTTGCGTATCGGGACTCCGGCTTCCTTGATCTTTGGCGCCGGTGGAGTCTTCCTAACCCTCTTTGGACACTTACTCTTGTAATGTCCAAATTCCCTACACTCAAAGCATAATATATGCAATTTATTTGAAATTGAAATGCTTGAGTTACCTAGGTTTGAGGGTGGATGAGAGCTCTCTTCTTCATCCCTTCCGGAGGTAGACGCTTCTTCTTCTTGTTCCGAACTTGAAGAAGAACTCTTCTCCTCTTCTTCTTTAGATGTTGAGTAGCCCTCAACTTCTAAATCCATTCCTCCATGAAATGAGCTCCTTGGCTCACTTGACTCCTCTTCATGACTTGAAGTGGAGTTCTCCTCATGGAGCTTTGCCAAGTTATTCCACAACTCCTTGGCATCGTTATATCCACCTATCCTACACAAAACATCATTAGGTAAAGAAAATTCAATGATTTTCGTTACCTCATCGTTGATGGTTGATTGGTGGATTTGCTCCTTCGTCCACCCCTTCTTCTTGAGAGGTTTTCCTTCTTCATCCTCCGGAGGAGTGAAACCTACTTGCACACACCTCCAATTCTCAAGATTAGTCATAAGAAAATATTTCATTCTTACCTTCCAAAACGCGAAGTCGTCGCGATCGTAGAAGGGTGGAATCGTGATGTCCTCTCCGAGTTGATCCATCTCTAGCTTGTGCTCCCTCGGGTGTTAATCCGGCGAAGAGCGACCTCGCTCTGATACCACTTGTTAGGATCCTACGTACTCGGCTAGAGAGGGGGGTGTGAATAGCCGCCCCAAATCGCTCGTTTCTTCCTACAATTCGTTAGCGCAGCGGAAAAATAAACTAGAAACGAAAGGAAGAATATCAAACCTTAACACAGCGATGTACGAGGTTCGGAGATGATGCTCCTACTCCTCGGCGTGTCCGTAAGGTGGACGAACCCAATCAATCCGTCGGTGGATGAGTCCCCGGAAAACCGGCTAATAAAAGCACTCCTTCTGGGTGGAGAAACCTCGCCACAGAAACTTCTTGCAACAGCAAGAAAAGAGTACAAGGAAAACAAGAAATAAAGTACAATACAAATGTAAACTTTCTTGCCTTCTCTTCGACTGGAAGAAGCAGCCGCTTCCAAGCGCCTACAACAGCAGGTGACCCAGCCGGAAGCTCACGCGAAGCTTCAAAGCAGCTCAACAAAGCTCAACAACAAGCTTAGCAGCACCAAGAACAGGCAGAAGGAAGAAGAAGAAGAAGAAGCAGCACCAAAGCCTTGATCTCCTTTTATAACCTGCGAACCTGCACAGCGAAGACAGAAGCCAGCGGAGAAGACGGAGCGACCCGTTGTGACTCAACGGTCGAATCGTGGACCGATCAGGCTCCACCCTGATCGGTCCAGAACCCTTCTGATCGGTCTGGGGACCGATCAGGCCCTGGGCTGATCGGTCCCTAGACCGATCAGATTGCTCCACAGAAAGTGCCCAACTTTCTGTTCGTTTAGCTGGATCGGTCCACAGACCGATCCCACCTCTCTCGGCTGCGTCTCTGATCGGTCGTGGAGACCGATCAGGCTTCATGCTGATCGGTCCCCAGACCGATCAGTAAGCTCACAGAACTGCGCTTTGCCTTCTGTTTGTTATCTGATCGGTCACCAGATCGATCAGATACACAAACGTATCGCTGGATCGGTCTGCAGACCGATCCAGAGCTTGGTTTTTGCCCAAACCAAGTCCCAAACCTTTCAAACCAATATCCGGTCAACCTTGACCTATTGGTACATCATGCTTAGCATCCGGTCACTCCCTTGACCTGCTAAGACTCCCCACCAAGTGTCCGGTCAATCCCTTTGACCCACTTAGACTTTCCTCTTCGTGCCAAGTATCCGGTCACTCCTATGACCTACTTGGACTTCCCATCACCAGATGTCCGATCACCCTTGATCCATCTGGATTTTCCCTTGCCCGGCTTCACTCACCAGGACTTTCACCTAGCTTCACTCACTAGGGTTTTCACCTGGCTTCACTCACCAGGATTTCCACAATTGCCTGGCTTCACTCACCAGGACTTTCCAACTGCCTAACATCCCAGTTAGGACTTTCTCATTCACCTAGCTTCACTCACTAGGATTTTCACCTGGCTTCACTCACCAGGATTTTCCCGAATGCCTGGCTTCACTCACCAGGACTTTCACCTTCACCTAGCTTCACTCACTAGGATTTTCACCTGGATTCACTCACCAGGATTTCCCGACTGCCTGGCTTCACTCACCAGGACTTTCCACACTGCCTAACATCCCAGTTAGGACTTTTCCGTGCCAAGTCTCCATACTTGGACTTTTCCAGTGCCAAGTCTCCATACTTGGACTTTTCGCGTGCCAAGCTCCCTGCTTGGACTTTTCTAGTGCCAAGCTCCCTGCTTAGACTTTTCCGTTGCCAAGTCTCCATACTTGGACTTTTTCCCGAATCAGGTCAACCAGGTCAACCTTGACCTAAGGTTGCACCAACAATCTCCCAAACATCTATTCTTGTCCCATATCAAGAATACAACTCTTCCACGAGTGTCAAACATCAACATGCAACTCAACTAGGTCAACCTTGACCTAAAGTTGCACCAACAATCTTCCTAAGTCAAACATCAAAATACAACTCGAGTCAGGTCAACTCGAGTCAGGTCAACCAGATCAACCTTGACCTAAGGTTGCACCAACAATTTAGAATTACCAAATTTGTTTTGGGGATATGCTCTGAAAATAGCAGTGTACATTCTAAATATAGTACCTTCTAAATCAGTATCCTTTACTCCCATGGAATTGTGGAATGAGCGTAAACCTAGTCTGAGTCATATTCGGATATCGGGTAGTCCAACACATGTACTGAAGGGAGATACTGACAAGTTGGAATCACGTACAGAAGTTTATCTGTTTGTAGGATATCCTAAGAGAACGAAAGGTGGTTTGTTTTATAATCCTAAAAATTAGAAGATCATTGTTAACACCAATGCTCGATTTTTAGAGGAAGATTATGTAATGAACCATAAGCCCATGAGTGAAATTGTTCTAGAAGAAATGTGAGAGGACATGCCTACTTTAGTACCAACAGTGCAAGATGAAATATCACAAGAAACTACAACATGTATCACAAATGATATACAACAGATAATGCCTCGTCGTAGTGGGAGGGTTGTTAGGCAACCTGAAAGATTCATGTTTTTGGGAGAGTCGTCGGACTTGATCCCTGGTGAACATGAACATGATCCTCGGACATATGACGAAGCACTCCAAGATAAAGATGCAGTATCTTGGCAAAGAGCGATGAATTCTGAAATAGAATCTATATATTCTAATAAGATCCGGGAGCTTGTAGAACTTGGTTTATTTATTTGTTATCTATTTATTTGTAGATCTTGGCAAAGAGCAAACTTGGTTTTTTCTTTCCTTCTCCCTTAGCCCCCCTTTTTTTTATTTTTCTTTTTATTTTATTTATTTATTTGTTCTCTTCATTCATGATGAAACAAGAGGGAATGGATCCCCTTAATTCCCCTCTTTAAGTCACGGCAAAAGAAGAAGAAGAGGGAGAGAAAAGAAGGAAGGCAAGTTGCCTTTCTCTTGCTCTTTTCTTGTTTTCTTTTGGCTAGCTTTTACTCTCACCCTTATCATGAGTTTCCCTCCTTTGCTATCAATATATTATTCCTATCCCAACTGGTTATTACCCATTAATCCTATCATTTACATCATGAGAGGTTCAAGGTTCAATCCTTGACCACTCCCTATTTTTATTTCTTTTTATTTATTTTTGGTTCAACATTCTACTAATATTTTTTTGAGGCAAGTTCATCATTCTCATATTTATCTTAAAAGCTTAGTGGGTGTTACAGTACCCCGTACCTCATAAAAAGTTCGTCCTCGAACTTTAAAATAACTCCGGGTACTTTTGTTTCATATCGTCCTCACGTTCCTAGGTGGCTTCTTCAAATCGTTGATTTCGCCATAGAACCTTTACTAAGGGTATTTCTTTGTTCCTTAACCTCTTGACTTCTCGGTCCAAGATCTGAATAGGTCTACTTTCGTAACTTAGGTCCTCTTGAACCTGTACCGACTGTGGTTCAATTACTTGATCTGTGCTGGGAGTACACTTCTTGAGCATCGATACATGGAACACATTGTGAATAGCTGCCATGTCTGGAGGTAGTTCTAGTCTGTATGCGACTTGGCCCACTCTTTCTAAAATCCGGTACGGTCCTACGTATCGTGGGCTTAACTTGCTCTTCTTTCCGAACCTCATTATCCCTTTCATGGGGGATACCTTAAAGAATACCAACTCTCCGATGTTGAATTCTAGCGGCCTGCGCCGTTTATCGGCATAATTCTTCTGCCGACTCTGAGCAGTTTCTATTCGTTGGCGGATCTTCTGTATAGCTCGGGTGGTGTCATCAATAAGTTCCGTTCGGAGCCCCATTTCCTTCTTTTCATACCAGACCACCAAAATTTCTTTTTCAGGTCCTGGTACATCTTAGTGGAGCCCGGGTGTATTACATAGGGTGTTGTATGAGCTTCTTCCAGTATTTTCCTTCGCAACTCTGGGTCCTCTGGAATGCATAATCGATCCCTGAGGTATAATATCCCGTTGTCCGCGATACGGAACCCGTCATTCTTTCCTTCCAAAGTCTCTTGTTTGATTCTCTGGAGGTCTTGGTCACTGGTTTGCTTTTCCAGTATACTCTCAAATAACGTCGGTGTTATGGTGAGGGTAGAAAGTCGCCCGGACATAGTTTCGACCCAAGGATACGAAACACGTCTCGGTTCCTCGATGGATTCCCATATTGGTTCGTTTCTAGCATTAAGTAAATCTTTAGCATATTGATTGAAATTAGGTAGCTGACCTGAGATGATGGCAGAGGCGTTCGCCACGTCATCCTGAGCGAGAGAGTAGACTCTGGCATTGGTCATAGTGGGAGGGGCCTCCAATCTTCCTTGGCTGATTGAAGTCCCTTCTATGGCAGTATGCATCTGGTGAAGCTGTGCAGGGGTACTCCTATTCTGGTTGTTCTGCGGAGGTAGTGCCTGAGACTGAGTAGGGCAATTTCTTGCCAAATGACCTTCCTTTCCGCAGTTGTAGCACTTTCGGGTGCTTAGGAGACATACTCCAGAATGTATCTTTCCACACGTGGCACACTGAGGGTACTTGGTTTGCTTATTGGCCGGACCACCTTTTGTGTTGTTCCACTGTTTCCTCTTTCCACTTGAGTTTCCTTTCCAGCCGGTTCTGGTATTGTGCGATTTTTGTCCTCCGGTCAGTGCTTGGTTCTTGCCCTCGTTCATTGCTTTCTGGTAGTGCTCGGTAATCAGGGCACTGCTGACTAGCTCTTCTGCAGTCTGCGGTCTATTAACTCCGCCGGCTACGTTCAGAGCTATCTCGGGTCGGAGCATCTTCAACATTAACCGGACCCTTTCTTTTTCGGTACGGATCAGTTCTGGGCACAGACGTGCTAGGTGGTTGAATTTCTTGATGGCTTCGTTAACTGACAGATCACCTTGCCGGAACTCAGTGAACTCGTCATAGTGCTTGTTGGTCACTTGCATATGGAAGAATTCTTCTAAGAACTCTGTCTCAAAATCTGTCCACTGCATCTGATTTATTTGTCTTTTCGCCTTTACTCGGTCCCACCACATCCGGGCATCTCCGGTAAGGCAGAACGACGCACATTTGACCTTCTCGTGTTCAGGCCAGTCCAGTAGTTCCATTATGCTCTCCATGGTCTTGAGCCAGGCTTGTGCATCCCATGGTTCGCAGTTTCCCGAGAATGCTTCCGGCTTAAGCCTTTGCCACTGAATCAGATAGGCCTCTTGTCGGACCATCGGAGTAGGGGTTGCCGGGGGTACTGGCGCCGCTGTAGGTATAACCGGTAGTGTATTCTGATTTGCCGGTGGGGTAACTGGGTTGCCTTGCTGACCCATTAAGGTAGTGATCAGCTGCTGTTGCTCTGTGATCTGATGCTGGAGGTCTGCGACTACCTGTGTCAGGTCTGGTGGAGTCACTGTCCCCTCGGTTCGGGCATTGCGTGTCCTAACCATGTTTATCTAAATAATGACAAATAGACTAGTATAAGTGGTTATCATTTTTTTTAGCCAATCTAACGTACTGTTTTGTTTCTATCTATTTGTTATGGTATTATTCCTAACCTACTAACATGTAATCCTAATCTACATTATAACTAAAAGCATAGAATAAAGCATCAAACATAAGCAAGCAGAACATGAAACTAAAGCATAAGCAACATAAGGAAAAATAAAGAATAGAGTGACAAACAATATAACAAAAGGAAATAAAGTATAAGCAATATAGCAAAGAAAATAAAGCATAGGCAATATAACAAGAAAGAAAAAATAAAGCATAAGTCATATAACATGAAACTAAGCATAAGCATATAAAAAGAAAATTAAGTATAAACATTCTTACTTGGAGCGGCAGGTCGGAGGCTTGATGTGTGTGTAGTGAGCTGGCAAAAACTTTGGCTCTGATACCAACCTGTAACACCCGCCCTCCCTACTAACCCTAAGGGACGGGGCTACGATACTCCATGTACAGATTTTTCTTTTTAAAACAACGGAAGACTTAAAATAATATTCTTAGTTTAATAAAAACTTTTCTTTTGTTTTTCTTTTCATCAAATCCGAACTACACTATCACGACATCAATAACATGATATCAAAATTAGTAGAAACATAACATCAAGTCACACATACGGTACTACAATTCATGATACCAAAGCATAGTTCTTTAAAAGTTTTTAAAGCAGGTTCTTATTTGGTTGCCTAGCCACTGCCACACACATCTCCTGCCTCTGCTCATTTAGCTCATCCAGCTTTTTCCTTTATCTGTGGTACAAGGAAAGTAAGCTATGAGCACTCATGGCTCAGTAAGTTCCTTTCCTACTCACTAAAACCGAAAATCATCACATGATCAAAGAAAGTCTCAACATAACATGATCTCAACTAGTCATGGCATAACATATCATACTCTTTAAGCATATCATGCAACATAACAAAATCATAACTAGTCATGACATATCATCTCTTAAAGCATAGCATGAAACATAACATAATCATATCTAATCATGGCATATCATAGTATCATCATAAGGTGGCATGGCATATCAAGCTCTTAAAGCATAGCATGAAACATAACATAATCATATCTAATCATGGCATATCATAAATCATAGCATCATCACAACATGATCATAAGGTATATGCAATATGATTTTGAAAACATGTATCCGAAAAACATGTGTATGTCTCATGATCTTTAAAACCATTTCTTCTTACATATATACTTGAACATAATATCAACATAATCAGGGCCCCGGCTTGTACCACACATAGATAAATCACGTAGATATGCGCGCTTCCTAAGTATATCCAAGGTAGCAAGTCTTGAATCATACTAGGAACTAGGTCCGGATCACACAGCCATAGACCTAGGGGCGTACTAAGGAGCCCATCCCTTTGTTTTTACTAGCCTGGATCACACAGCCAAAGGCCTAGGGGCTGATTAGGAGCCCACCCTTGGTACAAGCCTTACAAAGTAAAGTAGCATGTATAAAAATGCATCATTTAGTTACGTAGCATATCATAGAAGTATGCATCACTTAGGCATACATTATGTCATAAAAGTATGCATCACTTAGGCATACATCATATCATAAATAGTATGCATCACTTAGGCATACATCATGTCATAAAAAATATGCATCACTTAGGCATACATCATGTCATAAAAGCATGCATATTTTCACCACATAGCATATCATGAGAGCATGCATATTTTAGGCACATAGCATATCATCAAAGCATGCATATTTCTATCCACATAGCATATCATGAAAGCATGCATATTTTAAGCACATAGCATATCATCAAAGCATGCATATTTCTATCCACATAGCATATCATAAAAGCATGCATATTTTAAGCACATAGCATATCATCAAAGCATGCATATTTTAAGCACATAGCATATCATCAAAGCATGCATATTTCTAAGCACGTATCATATCATGGAAAGTATAAATCACAAGCATACATGTTTAAGCATAAGGGTGTATCATGTGATTATACTATCATAAGAAACATGGTAACATAGTTAGCTTGGGTTCTAAGCTTCCTAATCCCTTGGGTTCTTATCATGGCCGAACCCCCTTAGATCTCAATTTAGGTAAAAACAACCTCCAAGCATGTGGAACCTAAATTATCATCACATCAATTTCATAGGCATTATAAGCATGATTAACTTGGTTTCTAAGTTCTCCAAGTCCCTAAACTTCATGTGGCCGAACCCTATCAGGTGTGAAACAAGGTCCCAAATGTCATGAAAGCATGGAAACCTTAAACCATATTTATAGCATTTTTTTTTCCAAGTAACATAGTAAGCATATTTGAGCTAGTTCCTAAGTTCTTCAAGCCCTTAACATATGTCATGGCCGAAATTTAACCAGTATTCATTAGGGCTAAAAGCAAGCATACAAGCATGTGAACTTGAACTAACATCATGTATAAATTCATAATAAGGCATCATACAATGGGTATGGCCGAAACTTACCCTAGCCTCATTTTAGGTCATTAAACAACATATATCATGAGAACTTTGGCTTTCTACTTATCATATTTCATGTAGAGTGACATGAGCATATTTAATTTTTGTTCTAGGGTTTCTAGGGCATCTATCCCTTCATGGCCAAAACATACAATGGTCCATTTAGGTCATGGAAAAATTATACAAGCATGTGACACAATCAACATATTATCATATTTCCATAAGAAGCATTTTTAACACAATTGGTTTCAATTCTAAGGCCTCTAGGTCATTTAAACCCTACTTGGCCGAGACTCATCAGTGTTTAAATTTGCTTCAAATAGCCTAAAAGCATAGGAAGTCATACAAGTTTCATAGCATGTATAAAGACAAGCATAATAAACATACATGTGAATTGTGTCTTAGGCTTCCTAGGTTTCTTTCCTTTTTGTTTTATTTTTCCTCATGGCCGAAACCTACCAATCTCTAAACTAGGTTTTAAGTGGACTAAAGCATGGAAAACCTAAGTAAGTTTCATGGCAAAAATTACTAAGAACATCATATACAAATTTGGTTCATAAACAAGCTAGGACCCTTGTGATCTTGCATGTCATATATCATGTAACTAATTTCTCTATACCCTAATTAAGCATGAGAGCATTAAACAACTTTCATATCCTAATATCACAGAGGTCTTGAGCATGTTAAAATTTTGTTTAATCTTTTCTAAGCTATCCATCTTATCATGGCCGAAAATCTTAATGAAGAGTTCATAAATTTCTAGCAATATTCGACATGCAATTCTTTAAGAGAACTCTATATTCTATCATATAAACATGGTTACCTAAATTTAAAAGTTTTCCTAACCCTAAGCTCTTTTCTTGGCCGAAACATATGAGTGGATTTCTTTTGGTTCCAAGTAACTTTCAAGCAAGAAAAACCAATAAAAGACCCTTAGTAATTCATGGAGGGAATCTTGTACTAGTTTGGTTAAATAATGATTTCCCTAACCTCTTTAAAATATTTTTGGCCGAAATTCTAGGGTTAGGTACTCCTCTGACCAAACATCATATAGGTATAAAAACATGAAGGAAAACCTTCCTACATAGCATAGAAAAATATCATGAAATGAGGACTTGTTTAAACCTTCCTAGATTTGAAAACTCTTCTTTGGCCGAATTTTTCTTAAATTCTATTCTAGGTTTTCTAATCCTCATAAAATCTGAAAAGTACATAAAACGCCTTGTACCACAGGTGAGGAGAAGCTTACATCCTTTTCGCTTGTGGTTCTAAAGTGTGGTGATGGAAGAAGAGGTCTCTTCTTCTTGTTCTCCTCCTTTGATTTCCCTTGGTAGCCTTCCTTGTATTCTAGGAGGAGCCTTGTTTTTGGGGGCCAAAAATGGAGGAGAGGGGGCTGAGGTTCTCGGTGATGGAGAGGAGAGAATGAGAGAAATGAGAGAAAAATAAAATCTTCTCTTTACATACTCTCTTTTATGTTAAGGGGGAAGAGGTAGCAAACTTAGTTTTTGCTTTCCTTCTCCCTTAGCCCTTTTTTTTTATTTTTCTTTTTATTTTATTTATTTATTTGTTATCTTCATTCATGATGAAACAAGGGGGAATGGATCCCCTTAATTCCCCTCTTTAAGTCACGGCAAAAGAAGAAGAAGAGGGAGAGAAAAGAAGGAAGGCAAGTTGCCTTTCTCTTGCTCTTTTCTTGTTTTCTTTTGGCTAGCTTTTACTCTCACCCTTATCATGAGTTTCCCTCCTTTGCTATCAATATATTATTCCTATCCCAACTGGTTATTACCCATTAATCCTATCATTTACATCATGAGAGGTTCAAGGTTCAATCCTTGACCACTCCCTATTTTTATTTCTTTTTATTTATTTTTGGTTCAACATTCTACTAATATTTTTTTGAGGCAAGTTCATCATTCTCATATTTATCTTAAAAGCTTAGTGGGTGTTACAGCTACAACCTTCTCTTCATCCACCACCCATCTCATTTCTTTTCCTTCCTTGCCACCTTTTATTGCTAAGGCTATGGTCTCGGATCCTCCTCCTTGGGGGCAACTTTTGCCGGTCAAGGTGAGATCTATATATGAGTTTATCAGGATTTTTGCTTCGGCTACCTCAGGGGTTCAAGGGATCTTCTTAAGAGAGGAAGCTTCACAGTTCAGATTTTTCATCCAAAGATACGGATGCTCTGAAGGACTCAAGGGACTTCAGAGAGATCTTTGCTACTCATAGAAGGGCAGCCAAATGACCCAGGAGTGCTGTGTGAAGGGCATAGCACATGTTACCCTTGGGCTATACTTGGTTGCTTCACTGGCCGAGCTCTAGGGTTTGAGAGGGGAAGTGGTTTTTACATTTACTTTTCCATTATGGAATGAATAAATGTTTCCCTGTCTTGTCACCCTTGAGCTTTTCTGTTTTTGTTGCTTTCTTCGTCCCAGGCAAAATATTGTCATTTATTTGCCTTGACAAGCCTGGGCAAAGTAAACTATTTCCCTCTCTGCTCCATGGTAAGTTTGACTCCAGTGGGACTGAAATTTTCTAGGCGTTTCAGGAGCTTATGTTTGTAAACTTTGTTATCTATCTGAGGCTTACTGTTCTGAGGAAGGATGTAATGTTATGTACTTGATCAGATTCTAAGTGTAACAACAGACTTTTGTATTAAGTCAGATGATTGTATGGAATCCTTCTGTAATTTACAAGAATAAATGTAATGTTGTATTCTACATATGTATCATTTATCATGACCGAGGCTGTCTTAACTATTGGCATACTTCTATATCACGACTAATATTATAATTAAAATCATATCGGCTAACATAACATTATTTTGATCAATATGAGTTTGTATTTCATAAGAACGTTAATTCAAAATCTGTCATTCGCCTAAATCTTCATCCTTAAATGTTTTTGTCCTTAGCTTGGACTTTAATCAATAAAATCAGACTTTTCGCTTTTTCATGTCCAGTTAATCACGCCTTCTTTCGAAACTTCCTAGCTGGTGATTGGTTATCCTTCAGGTGAGAGAATGTTAGAAACATACCCCGAGACGCTACCAAACCCCGCGTGATCTGTCCTATCACATCCGATATAAATGTTTTTATGATGATATGACACATACTTTATCTGACCGCCACGTCACGTGGGCCTTTTGTCTTTCTATTGCGATCCTAGGCATCTGCTGCAATAAAAGTGTTTTGATCTGACGACAGTTCTGTGCTTTTCAAACCCTAAACCCTTTGTCTCCTTTTAAACCTTATCCTTCCTTTTTTCTTCTCTAGAGTTCTTTTCTTGTTGCTGCCTTCAATCATATCCTGGGCTCATCGTTTCTCGACGATCTCTTTTCTTGTCTTCAGTAAGTAACCTGTTGCTTCACTAGCTTATACTTTTGTTCATGGCTACGGAAACAATTGCTCCTTGGTATGTCCATATGTCTTCTACCTTTGATAAGAATGCTAGATTATCCATCCGTCGTCAATATGAAATTCCTAGGGAATATAGAATCATACTCCCAACACCGAATGATCGACCTCATCATCCCCCTGATAACTGCGTGACTTTTTTCAGGGACCAGTTGATAGGGGGCTTAAGGTTCCCCATTCCTCCTTTCTTGATTGAGATAAGTCGGTATTTTGATATTCCTTTGCAGCAGTTCGCCCCTAATACATTTCGTTATCTATGTGGTACTTACATGTCGTTTCGTCTACGGGATATTCCTCCTACTCCTCAAAATTTCTTCATGTTTTCCTATCCCAAGTGCTCGGAGCCTGGTGTCTTCTTATTCCAGTCGCGAACTAAAATGATCCTTTTTGGAGATATGCCGTCGTCTCTCAAAGCCTGGAAATCTCGTTTTTTCTTTTTAAAGTTTCCGGGACCTATTCCTTGGTCTTATGCTTGGAAATCTTTCTTGCCTCCCTTGCTCGACGTTAGAGAGTTTCACCTTCTTCCCTCTTTTCCTATTTATTGTGAGAAGTTATTAGGTCACCGACTCTCGATCCCGAAATGGTTGAAGGTCGAGCTTCTATACCTATTTGGTTTAAGCCCCGTCAAACCTGATACCCACATTTCCTTAGGTAACATCTTGTTCCTTTCTTCTTGCTTTTAACTGCCTAAACTATTTTTCTTTTCTATACAGTGGAAAGCTTTTATGATGCCTTGATTGACGAAGAAATACGCGTGGAAGAGGACCTGCTTCGTGCCAAGGAAGCCGAGTTTTTGGCCGCTATCACCCCTCCACCCTCAATTGAAGAGCCGACTTCTTTAGCCGAAGTACCCAGTTCTTCAGGGGTTTGTGAGGTTCCTGAAGGTCCTCCTGGGGATCCTGCTGCAGAGATCCGTCCCAATCCTATACCCACTGTTACCTCTCCAGTGGTTGCTGCTGTCTCCTCATCTACCTCTCTTCCTTTCATTGAGCTCATGTCTCCTGGTAGTTCTGGTAAATTGATAGCTGAAATTTCCACGGGCAAGCGTCCAGGACGCAAACTAACTAGGGCTCCTCCCTCAAAAAGGAGGCTCATTCTTCCTGCTGAGGAGTTGATTTCAGAAGGCTTTGCTTCGGCTGGCCTTCCTTCTGATGAACCGACGCTGGCAGAGCTTTATCCTTCTCTTAACTTTCCTGCTTCGCCTTTCTCCAGTGCCAGCGCCTCTGGGGATGTTTCTTTTACTTTTCCTCTATCTATACCAACTTCTGGGTCTTTACCTTCCTCGCCTTCTTCTTACTCAATCTTTGCTCCCCCCTCTATTCCTACTTCTTCCTTCTCGGCCGATTCCTCTGCCATTCATGTTCTCCCCATATTATTATGGGGGTTCTTTTGCCAACTCTTGGGATGAAGTTCGTCCCCTTTTTGAAGAGCTCTCTATTCCTGAGGCAATTGATTGCTTCTCTCACAAGGAGAATCAGGTATGCTTATTAACGCTTATTTTCTATTTTTCAACTATTATCTTATGACTTTTCATTATATTCCCAGCGATGGATAGAAAATATGGGTTTCTCTCGACTACTACACAACTTATACACTGAGAATAAGAGGTTAAGATCGGAGAATGATAAGCTAAAGCAAGAGGTTGTTGAATTATCTTCTACCGTGTTTTCTGCTGCCGCCAAGGAACAATTCGAAGTACAAATTAAAAGTCTTCAGGCAAAATTTAAATCGGTTGCGGACCTCAACCAAGAATTGACTTCCAAACTTGGCGAGTTGAAGGATAATTATGAAGCAGAATTGACTGAGAAGCTCAAAGCCTTGCAACTGAAAGAGGATGAGGTAGCCTCTCTGACCGCCTCCCTTGATTCGGCTAAAGCCGAGGCTTCTGCCAAAGAAGATGAATTAAAGACCTCTCAAATGACGTTGGTAATCTACAAAGGGAACGAGGATGTTCGTTACAAGGAACGAGCCACGGCCATGATTGAGTCTCCCGAGTTCAATAGATCGATCGTGAGATCCATTCTATCTGCTTTTACTGCAGGAGCTCAAGGGGCAATTCAGTAATTAAGAGAAGAGAGTTATTTATCTCGTGACCCTCCTCCTAATTTCTTAAATAGGCGCAAACTAATTGAGAACAAACCTCCTGATATGTACCCTAGGCTGACTCTAACTTAGATTCAAGTTATTGAGATTCTGTACTGATAAGCTCGTGTGACTTTGATTACCCCCTTTGGGTTGTGAATCTTGCTCTTTCTCAGGATAACTATCTGTTTTCTGTAAATGTATTTAATGTTATTTGATTTACCATAACGTGACATTTCCCTACAGGTCGTTTCTTAATGATCGATCGGTATATATTGAGATTGATAAATATCGCCCGATATTTTATAGCTTAGTTATGTCTCACCCGATTGAACATATTTCTATCATGGTATTCCTAATATTGGTCGATCTTTTCTGATTGATCGGCTTGCCCTCACTAGCTATCTATTCTGTCTGAATGTGTTCAATGGTGCTGGGTTTGTCATCATACCATCTTTCCTAACAGCTCGTCTCTTAATGACTGGTCGATATATATATTAGGATCAATAAATATCGCCCGATATTTCATAGTTTAGTCATATCTCGCCTGATTTAACACAGCTTTATTATGCTATTCTTAATATTGGTCAATTTATTTTACTCGGCCGGTGTCCCCTTGTGTCTTCATATGTCTTTTTCCACATAGTAATTGGTTCTCACGGGGTTTTATTATAGCGTATATTATTCGCCTTATTATAATAAGTCTTTGGTCAATATATTTTGAGTGATCTTTATCTCGGCCGATTTATCAAAACCGTCCGGTTTTTATCTATGGATCTCGTCTATTAACTACTATCTGACGTTCAACTTCCATTTTATTATACCCACGCCTTAAACTTATAGTTACTGTACTAATTCCCATCTGTCCTTGTCAGGGTTTCCTAAGAATATTTCTAAGAAAACTCACACCTTTTCCGAGGTAGCTTTTTTAACTTTACTTCTTTCTCTTGATTTCATTTTTTAATATTATTACCTATTTATGATGATTGATACTTCGAGCACCTTTTACTCTCCTTTTTCCCTTTTGCCGTTTCAGCTTAGGGGTTTTAGCACAAGGCAAAAAAGAGAGATAAGGGTTTACAAAGTTTTCTCCTGTTTTTCTTCATCTTTCGTCTTCTTTCTTGATTCCTTCTTCTATGATTGCTTCTCCCTATGGCGGTTTCTTCTCCTGCGTGGTTTCTCTCATGCTCTTCCGACCTCACAGATACAGAAGAAGTGGACTTACAGGCAACTTATGGTTTTCCTTCCTATATCATCCGTCCCGCTCCTCATGAGGGTCCACATCTTCCCCCATTAGGATGTATCTCTGTCTTCAGGGACCAAGTCTTACAAGGTTTTAGATTTCCCCTTCATCCTTTTTTCTGCAATGTCAGCCGTTATTTTGATATCCCGCTTAACCAGTTTGTCCCTCAATCTTTTTCTATTCTAATGGGTTTCATTGGGGTATCAAGACTGTTGGATTTCCCCTTGTCTCCCCGTCTTTTTCATCACTTCTTCATTCCTCGCCGAGTAGATGTTGGCGTTTTCAAGTTCCAGTCTCGTCCCAAGGCCATTCTGTTTAACCGTATTCCTCCTCAAGGTGAATGGTATCATAAATTTTTCTACATGCGTCTCCCTTCTCTCCCTCCGTTTCCTATTCAATGGATACATGATTTACCTCCGCTTCCTGACACCCATGATCTTCTTAATGATCCGTCTGTTGCTTCTGCTCTACCCAAACTGCGAGGAACAAAATTCAGTTTGCCATATCTAATCGAAGAGGGCTTGATGTTTCCCTTCGGGATAGGCAACATCGACACTCCTTTGGATAGTTCCTTTGGTGAGTATAATTATTTCACTTCGCCTTTACTGATTAGCATATCTCTTTGATGATGGTGTTTATCCTCTGTATTTCAGCTGATGCTCTTCTTCCAACTTTTATGTATAAGAATTCCGCTATGACTAAATCTTTTGTCAATAATCTTGGAGAAAAATGGTTATTTGCTCGCCGATCCAATCCTAGTCCCTCTACTTTGGGCTTGCTTTCCGAAGAAGAACGACGGGCAGAGGGTGTTGCACTCATGGAAGAGGAGGAAGAAGAGCCTTTTGTTACCTTAGTTAAAAAGCCAAACCTCACTAAGGACTCTCCCTTCGGTGATTTCTTTGGCACTTTTGTGCAAGCTCCTCTTGTCCCGGCGCCTATTTCTTTTGAGAGAGGTAAGGCACCGATAACTCCCACCCATATTATCTCTAATCCTGCTCTTAGGATGATGAGGCCCGGTCTACTTATCCCTGCTTCTTCTATTATTTCAGCTCCTCCTGCTCCTGCTTCTGAGATGGCCGTTATCCCTCCTGTATCTTCTGCATCCTTGGCATTGGCTTTGCCTCCTTCAGCCTCTCAGCCTCGAGCAAAACGGACGCCTTGCCGGAGATCCTCTCCAAGTGTCGGTCTTCCAGCCGTTAGTGTTCCCCCAACTACTACAGCCCCTCCTACACTGTTATCTTCTATTCCATCTGGTTCTTTCCCCGTTCCTCTTGTTCCTACTATTCCTTTCCCTTCTATTGCATCTTCTTCTTCTACGCCTCCTTCTTCTTCCCTTCCTCGTCCTTTATTTAAACTGGCCGCAGGCTTACCTTCTCAATTGGGACAGCCTTCTAGTCCCCCTAACTATGGCACTTTGCAACTACAAGGTTTATTGGCCGAATCTTGGATGCAGGGTTATGAGCAACTAAGAGGCCTTAGTCTCTCACATCGAGCTGATCGCCATAGTCGTCAGGCAGTAGCTGTAAGTATTCCTAGTTATATGTTATCAACTTTATATCTTCATCTTTAACTTACATTATCCTTTTGTTTAGTTTCTTGCCACAAGTCTACATATCGATCAACTACTTATAGCTAAGGATCATGAAAACAATAAGTTGAAAGCTCAATTGGAGACATTGAAGGCTGCTTCACCTTCTTCTAACAACGATATGGCTCATTTGCAAGAGAAGGTGGCCTTGCAAAATCAACAATTGGGAACCTTGAAACAAGAATTGGAGGAATGTCAACAAATGTTGAAAGACAAAGAGCTTGCTAGAAGGACGTTAGAATTACAAGTGGATAGGTTACACTCTGGTCTTCGACTAGAGATTGCTTTGAAAGAGAAAGCTCTCTCAGATACTTCTTAAAAAAGTCTTATTTTAGTGAAAGTAGAGAAGCTCCACAATGCCTGTCTTTCTGATCAAGCTCAGGACTTAGCCTCTCATGATTTCATTCTCCTACAGGAACAAGATCAGAGAAAAGCTCAAGAGGTTGAATTATCACTGCTTCAGAAGGAATTGAAGCAGCTTAAATCAGAGAAAGATGCCTTACAAGATCAGAACGCGAGACTACAAACTGATTTTCAAAATTACAAGGACCAAGAGAAGAGCCGATGGGAAGAATGGCGTCAGACTTATTTGAAGTCTTCAGCCTTTGCTCGGGAGTTCGTTCGTAGGATAGTAGGTGCTCTAAACCATTCTGTATCGGGAGTTCTTCAACAATTAAGAGAGGGTGATTACCTACCCAAAGAACCTCCCATTTCTTTCATAAATCGTCGCAGGCTTAACGAAGAACTGCCCGCGGATTTAAAAGGCCCTTTTCTGAATGTTTAAAGAGATCATTTATAAAAGACTGGTACTATAGGAACTGCTAATGAAAAAAAAAAGTGTGGTTAAAGCTGTGTAACTAAGTACTTGCAGTATATAAGAAAATTTTGATACTTACTTGCTTCTTTATCATGCTGTTTTGAGAATACCCCTTCTGAAATACTTTTGAGTATTGAGTATAAACTTTATTCGAGAATTCCCGGCTCATCTCTGGAAGTTAATCTTTGTCCTGATGAATTCTTCTGCAGACAACATCCGATATACTTCATAATTCCAAAAGAATGCATAATTTCAATTAATCTATAGGTAAAGAGCTGTGTAAAATTCCTGAGTTCCGAGCTGAACATATTATTCCAGGCAAATTTTAAATAAAGACTTCCAAATGGATAGGCCTCCAAATGAATAATGTATCATATGTATAGCATCCCTTTTGAATTCCAGCCTCATGTCCGCATAATCTCGGTTGATTAGGTCTTGAAATTATAGGATCTCTTACTGGTGATTTGTGATGGTTTAGAAGACCCGTTCAAGTTACTTCACAGAATTTCCCGATCATTTTTTGCTTCTGGTATGGGTTATAGTCTCTGGTTCCTCCTATGAAGACCCGACCGAGTTACTTCATAGGATTTCCCGATCGACTTTTGCTTTTGAGATGATTTATAGTTTCCGGTTCCTCCTATGAAGATCCGACCGAGTTACTTCATAGAATTTCTCGATCGACTTTTGCTTCTGGGATGATTTAGAGTCTCCGGTTTCTCCTATGAAGACCCGACCGAGTTACTTCATAGAATTTCCCGATCGACTTTTGCTTCTGATATGGTTTATAGTCTCTGGTTCCTCCTATGAAGACCCGACCGAGTTACTTCATAGGATTTCCCGATCGACTTTTGCTTCTGATATGATTTATAGTCTCCGGTTCCTCCTATGAAGACCCGACCGAGTTACCTCATAGGATTTCCCGATCGACTTTTGCTTCTGAGATGGTTTAGAGTCTCCGGTTCCTCCTATGAAGACCCGACTGAGTTACTTCATAGAATTTCCCGATCGACTTTTGCTTCTGATATGGTTTATAGTCACCGGTTCCTCCTATGAAGACCCGACCGAGTTACTTCATAGGATTTCCCGATCGACTTTTGCTTCTGAGATGGTTTATAGTCTCCGGTTCCTCCTATGAAGACCCGACCGAGTTACTTCATAGGATTTCCCGATCGACTTTTTCTTCTGATATGGTTTATAGTCTCCGGTTCCTCCTATGAAGACCCGACCGAGTTACTTCATAGGATTTCCCGATCGACTTTTGCTTCTGATATGGTTTATAGTCTCCGGTTCCTCCAATGAAGACCCGACCGAGTTACCTCATAGGATTTCCCGATCGACTTTGCTTCTGAGATGGTTTAGAGTCTCCGGTTCCTCCTATAAAGACCCGACCGAGTTACTTCATAGAATTTCCCGATCGACTTTTGCTTCTGATATGGTTTATAGTCTCCGGTTCCTCCTATGAAGACCCGACCGAGTTACTTCATAGGATTTCCCGATCGACTTTTGCTTATGAGATGGTTTAGAATCTCCGGTTCCTCCTATTGACAGTTTTTAAGGTTTCTTGACTTTGAGGGGAGCTAAATAGGCCTTTTAGGATTTCCTTCTATTGATTGCTCGAAATAGAAAATGAAGGTTCTCTGGATATTTATCAATCTATGTGAACCATACTTATTTTCAGTGATGATACTTGTCTTGCCTGGCTTTCATTAAAAGAAATAGGGTACATAAACTGTAGGTATACTTGTCCTCAGTTCACTAGGGACTTCAAATAATTGTTAACACTTTATTAAATAGTATGATCTAGTCAGGTTCGATAAGGCTGTAAATGATTAGCGCTCCAGGGGCGTTCCAAAATTCTCCCTTCAACATCCTGAAGATAATATGAGCCTGATGCGAGCTTTTCTATCACTTTATAAGGTCCTCCCCATTGTGGCGCCAGCTTACTGACATCTCCAACAGGTTTAATTCGTTTCCATACCAAATCCCCTACTTGGAAAAATCTGGGGATCACTCTTTTGTTATAGTTTTGCCTCATCCGTTGTCGATATGATACAAGACGGGTAGCAACTTTATCTCTTATTTCCTCTATCAAATCTAGCTCCATAAGTCGTCGACCTCCATTGTCCTCATCATATAATCGCCGTCTATCAGACTCTACCCCCACCTCAATGGGAATTATTGCTTCTCCTCCATAAACTAACTGAAAAGGCGTGATTCCTGTAGCTTCCCGGGGTGTAGTGCGATAAGCCCAAAGAACACTGGGTAATTCATCTACCCAGCTACCTCCAACATGATCCAATTTGATTTTTAGACCTCTAATAATCTCCCTATTAGTTACCTCTGCTTGGCCATTGCTTTGTGGGTAAGCTACAGAAGTGAAGGCCTGAATAATGTCGTAACTGTTGCACCAATCTAAAATCCTATCCCCTTGGAATTGCCTTCCATTATCAGAGACCAATTTATGAGGAATGACAAATCTGCAGATTATATTTTTCCATAAAAATTTAATAACCGCATCTTCAGTAATTCGAGCAAGTGGTTCTGCCTCCACCCATTTAGAAAAATAATCCACCGCTACCAATAAGAATTTTCTCTGTGCAGCTGCCATAGGAAACAGACCTACTATGTCCATGCCCTACTGATCAAAGGGACATGCAACTATAGAGGTTCTTAATAACTGTGTAGGATGATGTGAGATATTTTGATGTTTTTGACAAGAAACACAAGTTCTTACCAGCTTGTTAGCATCTTCATGTAAAGTGGGCCAAAAATATCCTGCTAACAGAATTTTACGAGCCAAAGATCTTCCCCCTATATGACTACCACACGAACCTTGATGAACTTCTCGTAAAATAAACTGTATATCTTCTGTGCTAATACACTTAAGCAAAGGTCTGGAAAAAGCCCTTTATATAACTGTTCTCCCACCATAGTGTATTGAGCGGTCCTCTTCTTAAATACTCTTGCCTGTTCCATATCACTAGGAAGAATACCTTGCTGCAAGTATAATATGATCTGAGCCCTCCAATCGCTTTGAATCTCTGCTTTAGCATGTCTTTCAATACAAGATACCAACAGAGTTTGTTCTATGGGCCTATCTAAATTCCATGGTACTATAGCAGAAGCCAATTTAGCCAGTTCATCTGCTACTTGATTTTCAGATCTAGGAACCTTTTGTATATTTACTTCTTGAAACTGGGACTTCAACTTATCAAACGCTTCAGCATACAGCTTAAGCCTATCATTATTGATTTCAAAATTACCTGATAGTTGTTGAGCTGCTAATTGAGAATCGGAATAGATAAGAACTCGAGCTGCCCCTATATGCCGAGCAGCTTGCAAGCCGGCTATTAAGGCTTCATATTCTGCTTCGTTGTTGGTAGCTCTGTAATTCAACCTGATGGAGAGTTGCAGCCTGTCTTCCCTTGGAGATATAAGAAGAACACCAATTCCGCTACCTTGTCTAGTTGAAGAACCATCTACATAAACCTTCCAGGTGTTTTCTTCCTCGGGGCCTTGAACTTCTATGATGAAGTCTGCTAGAGCTTGTGCCTTGATGGCCGAGCGAGGTTGATATTGGATGTCATATTCCCCAAGTTCAGTTGTCCATTTGATCAGCCGTCCTGATGCCTCTGGGTTGAGTAGCACTCGCCCAAGAGTGCTGTTAGTTAATACAATAATCTCATGTGCTAAGAAATATGGGCGTAACCTCCGAGCGGTCAATGCTAGGGCGTAAGCTAATTTTTCTAGTGTAGTGTATCTACACTCAGCTCCTTTTAATAAGTGGCTAGAAAAATATACAGGTTGTTGCTCCTTTCCCTCTTGTCTAACTAGTACAGAGCCTACGGCGTTTTCATTAGCCGACAAGTATACCCACAGAGTTTCTCCTACTATAGGTTTAGCCAACACAGGGAGAGTAGCCAAATAATCTTTCAATTCTTGGAAAGCCTTATCACACTCCTCATTCCATTGAAACTTATTAGCCTTTCTGAGTATTTTAAAGAAATGGAAACTACGATCAACCGATCTAGAAATAAATCTAGACAAGGCCGTGATTCGGCCTATCAATCTTTGAGCTTCCTTCATGTTGCGCGGTGGCTCCATGTTCTGCAGTGCCTTGACCTTGCTCGGGTTGGCCTCTATCCCCCGTTCGGACACCATATATCCCAGGAATTTTCCTCCCTTCGCGCCGAACAGGCATTTTCTTGGATTTAACTTGAGCCCATATTGTCTTAAGGTTTCACAAGTTTCCTCTACATCCCTGCACAGATCAGCAGCTTGAAGAGACTTAATTAAGATGTCATCAACATATACTTCCATATTTCTACCAATCTGTTTCTGGAAAACCTTATTCATAAGCCTTTGATAAGTTGCTCCTGCATTTTTTAGTTCGAAGGGCATAACATTATAGCAATAAGTACCTTCAGATGTTATAAAACTGACCTTTTCCCGATCTTCTTTGGCTAAAGGAACTTGATGATAACCTTGATAAGCGTCCAACATAGAGATATATTCGCATCCAGCGGTGGAGTCAACAAGCTGATCAATCCTGGGTAACGGATAATAGTCCTTCGGGCAAGCTTTGTTGAGATCCCGAAAGTCAATGCAGATCGCTATTTATTTCCTGGTTTAGAGACTAACACCACATTAGCCAACCGGCTTGGAAACTGTACTTCCCTAATGTATCCTGCCTCCATAAGTTTGGTTATTTCTTCTTTGACGATTTGATTTTGTTCCACGCTAAAACTTCTTTTTCTTTGCATGACCGGGCGGGCATCTGGGAAGACATGCAAGGAATGTTCCATGACGGTAGGAGAAATGCCTGAGACCTCTTTGGGAGTCCAGGCAAATACATCATTATTCTTCTTCAAACACTGTACTAATGCAGCTTTCAAAGTAGGCTCAAGATCGGCCGCGATATATGTAGTAGCTTCAGGTCGACCGGCCTGGATCTGAATTTCTTCCTTCTCTTCATAAACCAGGACAGGCTGTTTTTCCCTAATGGCGTTAACCTCCATTCTTTGAATCTTTCGGGCGATGTTAACTTCAGCTCGAATTATCTCTACATAACATTTTCGGGCTGTTTTCTGATCACCCCGTACCTCTCCAACCTAATCATCCACAGGAAATTTGATCTTCTGACAAAAAGTAGAAACGACCGCCCTAAACTCGTTTAAGGCAGGTCGACCCAATATCACATTGTAAGAGGATGGAGCGTCTACCACCATGAAATAAGATCTCCTGGTTCTCATCAGAGGCTCTTCTCCCAGTGAAATGGACAACTTTATTTGACCTAAAGGTTGTACTTCATTGCCCGTGAATCCATACAGGGGAGTAACGATTTGTTGAAGTTCACTTGGATCAATTTGTAGCTGATCGAAAGCCTTCTTGAATATAATATTGACGGAACTACCTGTGTCTATGAAGGTACGAGCAATGGCGTAGTTGGCTATCACAACTTTGATGATTAGAGCATCATCATGAGGTATTTCTACCCCCTCAAGATCTCTGGGCCCAAAACTTATTTCAGGACCGGCTGCTCGTTCCATGCTGCACCCTACTGCATGAATCTCCAATCTTCGGGCATGTGCTTTTCTGGCTCTATTAGAATCCCCATCAGTGGGTCCACCTGCAATCATATTGATATTGCCTCGAGCAGCATTGTTTCTGTTTTCTTCCTGTCTAGTCATCACAGCTTCAGAAGGTGCTTTTTCTGATACTTGACTAGTACCGGCCAGGATTGGCATTGCCTCCTGCCGAGTCTCGATCGGGCGATATTCCAATTTGGGTGGACTTTGCTGCCGGGGGTATTGCTGTCGATAGTAGTTCTGCCTCTGATATCGCTCTCTATTGACTCGTCTATTTCTTAAAACAAAACAGTCTTCAGCATGATGACTGCTAGTTTTATGATAAGTGCACCACCTCCTTGGTGCCTCTGGCTGTATCTCCACATATTGTACAGCTTGTGGACGATACTCTGGTTGTCGATGGGGTGGATGAGTTACTCTAGGACCTCTTGGTGGAGGCACAGGGGCTGGAGCTTTCTCTTTAATTTGGGTAGGAGAAGAGGTGACACCCTCCTTTCTACGAGCAGCTTGAGCTTCTTCTACATTAATAAACTTAGTAGCCCGCTCAATCAAGGAAACAAAATTAACAGGGGGATTTCTTACCAAATCTTTAAAGAAATCATTATCATTCAAACCTTGAGAGAAAGCGCTTACTAATATCTCAGTAGTAGCATTAGGCACATCAATAGCTACCTGATTGAACCTTTTGATGTATGCTCGGATAGATTCTTTAGACGATTGCTTGATTGAAAACAAACTCCAAGGAGTCTTATGATACCTCTTATTACTAGAGAAATGGTGTAGGAAGACTTTCTTGAAGTCCTTGAATTTTCGAATAGATTTTTCTGGTAATCTCTTGAACCAGCGCTGTGCAGCTCCTCCGAGGGTAGTGAGAAACATCCGACACTTCACTCCATCAGAGAATTGTTGTAATAATGCTACGTTCTCAAATTTCAACAGATGATCTTCTGGATCTGTTGTTCCAGTATATTCCCCGATCTGCAGATTTTGATACCGCTTAGGAAGTGGATCATCCAGTACACTTTGAGAGAATGGGGAGATGACCTTCTCAGGTGAGCTATCACTAGTTATCATTTTGATCTTACGCTTTTCTTTATCGGGTGCTTCACCAGAGGATTCTTGGAACACAGGCCTTCTACCCCCCTGCTCCATAGGAGTGCGAAGGAAGGCTCGGGGACGCCTCGTCAGAGAAACAGCAGTTGGAGGAAAATACGCATGTTCCTCTTCTTCTAATTCCTTTCCTTTTCGATGCTCAGTAGTTGATATTGCCGGATTATGAGCTGTTGGTAGAGTAGCTCCGGTGTGAGCTTGAAGTTGTTGTTGTTGTTGCTGCATGGCTTTCTGGACATGGGAGTTGATGAGAAAATCCAAATCCTCCCGACTGATAGTAAGTAGGTTTGATTTTCCGGCCTCTTCCATCGTGTAGTCTCAGATTCAGGTGAGGTTTCCCACAGACGGTGCCAAATTTGATCTTGTCTGAGAAGCTTGACAAAATGGAGAGCTAGAAGGAAAAAACCTACTGCCTCGATGAAGAATAATACCTGCCTGAATGCCAATCCGAGAAATCCAAAGCAGATTGGGGAGAGTAGAATCACAGAATACCTTCCTGGTGCAAAGCTCTAATGGCGAGAAGAAAATCCAACAGAAGAAAATCCAACAGAAGAAAACCCCCAGATCCGGAGCTTCCCAGGCTTCCTGCGCACAAGAGACCGACCAACACTATCGTCAGTGACCTATGACCGGGGTGGGAATCCCTGGCTAGGCCCTCCGACGCTCAAGTCAGTGATCTCTCTCGGTGTGGAAGAAGGAGGAAGAAGATGAACAGTAGTTGAAAAATTAAGGTTATGAATGTGCGCAATGATCTCAACTTACCTAGCCAACGGAGAGGATTCCCCCTTTTATACCACTTCATATAACCTCCGTAGTCATGAAGTGGACCCCGGTTTGTTAGAGTTCGTTATGAGATGACGTCAGCTGCGTACTTGTGGTAGATGATTTTTTAAGGAATCTTTTTCGTATCCCAGATGTACCTTCTTTGTCGTTTAGTACCTGCAAAATAATCTGGAAGCATATTTCCCGCCAAAATATAACACCTGTTATGTATTTACATATTACAGATATCTCCATTAATTATCTTATTTGAAATATTTATCTATGATCCTTCCTCATACGTCTTCTATTTACACCTCTTTCCATGTTAATATTCAGTATCTCTCCAAGGTATTGATCGACCGGCCCGTACTGGCTCTCTTATCGGGGTATGTCCCGACCGATATTATCCTAAATTTGCCTGGGAGATATGTCCCGGCAGATATTAACCTAACTTCGCATGAGAGGTGTGTTTCGGTCGATATAGACTTATCTCCTATCGGGGTATATCCCGACCGATATTACCTTACCTCCTTCCTACGGTTATGTCCCGGCCGATATTACCCTACCTTCATATGAGAGGTGTGTTTCGGTCGATATAGACTTATCTCCTATCGGGGTATATCCCGACCGATATTACCTTACCTCCTTCATGCGGTTATGTCCCGGCCGATATTACCCTACCTTCGTCATGAAGGTATGCCCCGACCAATATTAGCCTACTTCCTCAAAAGTATATAGGTCTTTTTCCTAGGAGGCTTATTTCGGTTGATATAGACTTATCTCCTATCGGGGTATATCCCGACCGATATTACCTTACCTCCTTCCTGCGGTTATGTCCCGGCCGATATTACCCTACCTTCGTCATGAAGGTATGTCCCGACCAATATTAGCCTACTTCCTCAAAAGTATATAGGTCTTTTTCCTGGGAGGCTTATTTCGATTGATATAGACTTATATCCTATCGGGATATGTCTCGATCGATATTAGCCTAACTTTGCCTGGGAGATATGTCCTGGCAGCTATTAACCTAACTTCGCCTGGGAGGTGTGTTTCGGTCGATATAGACTTATCTCCTATCGGGGTTTATCCCGACCGATATTACCTTACCTCCTTCCTGCGGTTATGTCCCGGCCGATATTACCCTACCTTCGTCATGAAGGTATGTCCCGACCAATATTAGCCTACTTCCTCAAAAGTATATAGGTCTTTTTCCTAGGAGGCTTATTTCGGTTGATATAGACTTATCTCTTATCGGAGTATATCCTGACCGATATTACCTTACCTCCTTCCTACGGTTATGTCCCGGCCGATATTACCCTACCTTCATCATGAAGGTATGTCCCGACCAATATTAGCCTACTTCCTCAAAAGTATATAGGTCTTTTTCCTAGGAGGCTTATTTCAGTTGATATAGACTTATATCCTATCGGGATATGTCCCGATCGATATTAGCCTAACTTTGCCTGGGAGATATGTCCCAGCAGCTATTAACCTAACTTCGCCTGGGAGGTGTGTTTCGGTCGATATAGACTTATCTCCTATCGGGGAGGTATGTCTCGGCCGATATTAGCCTAACTCCGCCTTAGAGGTATGTACTGGTCGATATTAACCTATCTATTCTTGGGAGGTATGTCTCGGCCGATATTAGCCTATCTATTTTTCTTTTCCTTCCTCCTTTTCTTTCCTCATCGGGAGACCCACAAAACCTGACCCATATCAGATAACAAGACAGCTTTCCTTAACTGAAGTCTTGAAGAAACATCCATATGAAGCAACCAGAAGGGTTTATTGCAAAGGGTAAAGAACATCTAGTATGTAAGCTCAATTGGTCTATTTATGGGTTGAAGCAAGCTTCAAGGTCTTTGGAACATTCGGTTTAATGAAGTAATCCAGTCGTATGGATTTATTCAGTGTCCGGATGAGTCTTGTGTATACAAGAAGAGTGATGAAAATGTGGTGGTATTTCTTGTACTATACATAGATGACATTTTTGATAGTTGGAAACAATATCAAAGTGTTGTCGGAAGTAAGGGTATGGTTGTCTAAGCAATTCGATATAAAGGACTTGGGTGAATGCGCACATATTCTCGGGATCAAAGTAATAAGGGATCACAAGAAAAGAATGTTGTGCTTATCCCGAGCTTCATATATCGATACTATCCTAGCTTGTTTAGCATACAAGACTCCATGAAAGGTTTTTGTACGTTTTGGGCATGAAGTATATTTATCTAAAGAGATGTCTCCGAAGACATCAAAAGAGATAGAAGAAATGAAGATAGTTCCTTATGTTTCGGCTATAGGAAGTCTAATGTATGCTATGCACGAGACCAGATATTTGTTTTGCCATGGGCATGGTTAGCAGATATCAAAGTAACCCAGGACTAGGACACTGGACTGCCGTAAAGCATATATTAAAGTACCTCAGAGGGACTAGAGATTATATGCTAGTTTACAAGGCAGATGATTTGCTCCCTATGGGATACACAGATTTTGACTTCCAATCAGATAGGGATAATAGTAAATCGACCTCGGGGTTTTGTGTTTACTTTAGGAGGTAAAGTCATAACAATGGAGGAGTGATAAGTATAGATGTTTTTCGAACTCCACCATGGAAACTAAGTATGTGGCAGCCTCTGAGGCAGCCATAGAAGCTGTATGGCTCAGAGAATTCATGATTGACTTAGATGTGATTCCTAGTTTCCCCAAAATTATTACAGTGTATTGTAATAATAAATGGTGCAGTAGCGAACTCGAAGGAACCACGAGCCCATAAGGCAAGTAAACACATAGAGCGCAAGTACCACCCAATACGAGACATCGTATAATGAGGAGAAGTTGTTGTCGCCTAGATTGCATCAGATGATAACCGGAAGATCCTTTTACTAATGCCCTTAAGACAAGAGCTTTTAATGGGCATGATGAAAGAATGGGAATTAGACGTATGGCAACATTTATGGCAGCATAGTCTTTTAGTATAAGTGGGAGATTGTTAGAGTGTATACTAAAAGCCTAGCTTTTTGTAAACAATTATTTTGGAATAAAGAATCACATTGGTCAAATGTCTACATTTATATGCTAAGTGTAGTTGTTTAATTAATTTATATTGTAGATAACATGGTGTGTGGTGTCACACACAGAAGATCATGTTATCAGTTTCTTATAAATTATAAACAGTAGCTCATGACTAAGATAGATAGGAATAAACCATTGGAATAAGTTGTAGTGTAATTTGGTATTAGTTTATCTTGACTATAAAATTACACTAGTACACTCTGAATGTATTGAGCAGGACCATTTAAGGTAAGTTCTTTTTATACTGACTGCATAAAAGAATAAGACCTGTGTTATTATAGAAGTATGTCCTCTTAATCATGATATAATAACAAGCACATATACTCAATATTCATTTCTTTAATTTATCAAAGGGTGCGATTTAGTTCGATAAATCAATAGGCTCGATAAGTTGGAAAATTATATTATTTATATGGTGTGTTGTTGATTATGGAATGAAACTGTGTCCTAGTAATCTAAGTTGATAATGCCCCCAAGAGGAGCTCATAAGGATTGTCATGTAAAACTTGCAGGCGGACTTAGTCTAATGATATGGGTTAGGTTTCATAGGTCCCCGGTAAGAAGGAGAAAGGATACAACCAAACAAGGGAGGTAGGATAATATCGACCGAGATATATCCCATAAAGAGGTAGGATTGTATCGACCGAAATATGCCTCCAAGGAGGAATACTCCTGTCAATTGGCATATACCTCAAAGGAAGTAGGCTAATATCGGTCGGGATATACCTGGAGAAGAAGTAGGCTAATATCGTCCGGGTTCTACCTGGAAAAGAGGTAGGTCTATATCGACCGAAATATGTCTCCAAAGAGGAATACCCATATTAATTAACATATACCTCAAAGGAGGTAGGCTAATATCGGCCGGGATATACCTCCAAAGGAGATAGGTTGGTATCGATCGAAATATGTCTCCAAGAAGGAAGACCTGTATTAATTGACATATACCTCAAAGGGAGTAGAATAATATCGGCCGGGATATACCTCCAAAGGAGGTAGGTTGGTATCGACCGAAATATGTTTCCAAGAAGGAAGACCCATATTAATTGACATATACCTCAAAGGGAGTAGAATAATATCGGCCGGGATATACCTCCAAAGGAGGTAGGTTGGTATCGACCGAAATATGTCTCCAAGAAGGAAGACCCGTATTAATTGACATATACCTCAAAGGGAGTAGAATAATATCGGCCGGGATATACCTCAAAAGGAAGTAGGTTTGCATCGACCAAAATATGCTTTAAGAAGCAAAGCCAAGACCGGTCAGTTGACCAATACCTTGGAAAGATACTTGATAAAATATAGCCTAGTGCTAGTTAGGATAAATAACATAGAAGAGCGCCGGTAGAAGCCTTATGGGGAATAATAATCAGTAACTAAATCTAGTTGTGATTAATCTCGACCAATACAAGGAACATTGGTACATTGAGCTATTCATGATATAATAGAAGCAGGAGGGGCGAAACGATAGAAACACTTTAAAGGGACTCATGAGGTAGGATAGAGGTAAATATTTCAAATAAGATAATTAATGAAAGTATTTGCAATATGTGACTATATGACAGGTATTATATATTTTAGCGGGAAATGTGTTTTTAGATTATTTTACAGGTGCTAAACGACAAAGGAGGTACATCTGGGGTACAAGAAAGATTCCTTAAAAGTCATTCACCACAAGTACATAGCTTACGTCATCTCATAACAAACTCTAACAAATCGGGGTCCGCTTCATGACTACGGAGGTTATATGAAGTAGTATAAAAGGGGGAATCCTCTCCGTGGGCCAGGTAAGTTCACATCACCAGGCACATTCGTAACCCTAATTTTTAACTACTATTCATCTTCTTCCTCCTTCTTCCACACCGAGAGAGATCACTGACTTGAGCGTCGGAGGGCCTAGCCAGGGATTCCCACGCCGGTCTTAGGTCACTGACGATAGTGTTGGTTGGTCTTTGGTGCGCAGGAAGTCTCGGAAGCTCCAGATTTGGGTGTCTCTTTAATTGGATTTCTTTCTCATTATCAGGTCTTCGTGCCAGGAGGGCATTGGGTGACCCTACTCTTCCTGATCCGCTTTGGGGTTTCTCGGATCAGTATTCTACAGGTATTATTCTTCACCGGCGGTAGGTTTTTTCTCCCGGATCTCCGTCTTGTCCAGCCTCTCATACAGGATCATCTAACATGATGATAAGGTTGAGTGGTACTACTCTTGGAGCTAGATATTAATTAAGTGAGTTGTCAGTAACTCATTTAATTAGTGGACATTCAATATCTTAAACACAGAGAGATTAATACACTCATGATAAGAAGGAGCTCATATAGTAATATGGGATTGGTGCGGTAGTTCAAAAATAACTCTTTAGTGGTATAAGATATTATTGATGAACTCGAGTTGGGTATTTGGGGCGAACACGGGAAGCTCAAGTTCATCGGGAGACTAAAACAAATTTCTCCTCTCGATCCCTGTTGTAGCCTCTTATTTATAAAGTTTTATACCCACCTATACCCACCTTCTTACCTATCCTTAGGTGGTCGGCCAAGCCAAGCTTGGAGCCCAAGCAAAGGCCAACCAAGGTAAGCCTTGGATGGACCAAGTGGTGGCCGACCCTAGCTTGGAGCCCAAGCTTAGGTGGCCAGCCACATAAAAAATAAAAGAAGTTTATTTAAAATATTTCCTTATGTGGAAGCCATGGTTTTAAAAGAGAGTTTAAAATTTTCCTTTTATAGCTTTCTACAAAAGATTAAGAGAAAGGTTTGATATCTTTCCTTATTTGTAGTTAAAAGAAAGATTTTAATTTTTGATAAAATTTCCTTTTTTGTAACCATCCTTATGATTTTAAAAGAGAGTTTTAAAATTTAAATATTTCCTTTTATAGCTTTCTACAAAAGATTAAGAGAAAGATTTGATATATTTCCTTATTTGTAGTTAAAAGGAAGATTTTATTTTGGAGAAAACTTTCCTTTTTGTAATCATCCACATGTTTTAATAGAGAGATTTTAATTTATAAAAGTTTCCTTTTATAACCAACTATGAAGGGAATTTTTAAAGAGAAATTTTTATTTTAAAAATTTCCGAAAACAAATTAGGAAGTTTTAATTTTGTATTTAAAACTTTCCTAATTGTTTGGAGGTTTTGAGATGACCGACCACATTAATAAGAGAAAAGGAAGTTTGTTTTTATTAATTAAATTTTCCTTTCTATGGTAAGTAAAATAAGGAAGTTTTTATTAAAACTTTCCTTATTTGCCAAGACCAAGGAATATAAAAGAGAGGGTAGAGGTGCCTCACCTCACAACAAGATATCATCTAGTGTTCTTCTCTTCTGTTCCTTGTGGTGGCCGGCCCTCTCTTCCTCATCCTCTCCTATTCTTCTTCCTTGTGTGGCCGGTGGCATCTTCATCTCAAGGAGCTTGGTGGTGGCCGAATCTTGTTAGAGGAAGAAGGAGAGATAGGAGGCTTTGTTTCTTAGCATCTCTTGGAGCTTTGTTGGTGGCCAAAAGTTCTTCATCTCTTGAAGATAGGTGGTGGCCGAAACTTGCTTGGAGAAGAAGGAAGCTTGGGTGGATTCTCGTCTCGGTAGATCATCACCCACACGACGCCCGAGATAAGAAAAGGAATACGATAGAAGATCATGAGGTCTATAAGCTACAAAAGGTATAACTAGTTATTAGTTTCCGCATCATAACTAGTTCATCTTTTTGTTTAGATCTTGAAATACCAAACACAAGAGGTTAACGTTTCTAGGTTTCGAATTTATGATTCGACTTTGTGTTTCTTTTGTTTTTTTCGATCTTGTGATTTGATTGTTCTTAATGGTTAAACCTAGGGTTACTATAAGGAGATTAAATATTGAATTTCGTTGAAAGGCTTTGTCTAGGAAGTGGTGGATGCTCCCATAACCAAGAAGGCATAGTGTCTCGCCATGTTTAACCTTGAAGTCGATCTCTAAAATAAATATTTAATCAAATTTGTAACATAGGTGGATTTGGATTAAGAATGTTAAGCATCATTTGCGATCCAAGTCTAAACCTCTAAGAACATATAAGTTGAATTTGGAATCAATAATGTTAAGTTCTGTTTGTGATTCCAAATTTAATTTCTAAAGAACACAATAGGTTGTTAGGAATGGTTCAGGACTTGTACAAATTTTTTATACAGGGGAACCGGTACGATATTTCTAGTATCAACCAACAGTCTGAGTGTGCGCAGAGCCCAAGTACCACCGGTTTCATCACCACTATCCTTCAATCCCACTTAGGGGTCCATTTTTCGGGGCATAAACGCTAGGTGTGTCCAAGTCACCTCTCTGTCAACACTGACGACATCTCAGTTGGCCTTTGTCTGACTCAGATTCCAGACAGGATCAATTTGGCACCGTCTATGGAAATTTCCTTCACCTATTCTGGAACGTAATGATGGAGGAGACCGGAAGGATCATCGTCACCATGAAAGAAGAAGAGTACGAACTATTCAAGAAGGCCAAGAGGCGAACGGCTTCCAAAAAACACACCACTGCTTAACACCCACACAAGATGCCCACAATTTCCAAGGACCAGACTCGTGTCTTAACAGGGGGTCTAAAAAAAATAGCCTGAGAATTTCCCTAAAGCCTTTTATCGGGAGCCCTGCCCAAACTATTATAACAAGGGTCTAGACTGTTATAATAAGAAAGAACAACCATAGGCCTCCATGGCCAAGAGTTCCCCGTCTAGAGATTCAAAGATGGGGAAAGTTATAGTCCTCCGGGAGGAGCCTAGGGACGTGCCTGAGGAGCAAGTGTCCATCTCTCTAAGGGTACTTGAGGAAAAGCTACCGAAAGGATACAAGCCCCTAGTTATTGAAGAATATGATGGTAGCAAGGACCCATAGGATCATCTTCGAAAATTTCAGAACACTGCGTTGCTGCACCAATACAACGACGCCATCAAGTGTCGAGTGTTCTTAAACACTCTATCTGACTCGGTACAAAAATGGTTCGATGGACTGCCGAACGGGTTCATCACCTACTTTCAAGACTTCAAGATAATTTTCTTGCGCCATTTCGCTAGTAGCAGGAAGTATCAGAAGACAGACCACTATCTCTTTACCCTCAAGCAAGGGCCTACGGAACCCTTGAGAAGCTATATCAAACTCTTTAACCAGGTAGCCCAGGACATCCCGTCCGCTACCTCAGAGATATTGATGAGTGCCTTCTCCCACGGTTTGGTGGAGGGGGAGTTCTTCCGGACTCTTATCCAGGAGCCAGTAAAGAATTTTGATGAGATGCTAGGGAGGGCAGCCAACTATATCAATGTAGAAGAAGCCCAAGTGGCTCGGCGGAAAGCAGACAAGCCACCTGCTCCTGCCAACAAATCAGAGAAAAGGCCGCCCCATCCTCTAGCTCGGCCTTTTCCCCATTCCAAGGATGCCCGACCGGGATTCTCCGATCAGGATTCTAGGACGGCGCAATGGGTAGAAGCTATCCAAGCCCCCAGACCTGGTCAGTGGGGGCCCCGCTATTACACTTACCACAGGTCCCACACCCATTCCATTGGAGATTGTGTCCAGTTCGCCTGTGACTCTCGGCGTGCCATTGAACTGGGCCTGCCTCCGCCTGAGATCACACCCAAACTTCAAAGGCTGCTGGCCAGCCAGCCAGCCACAGCAGGTTAGTCAGGTAAATCCCTGCCCGACAATACAGGTCAAGGAAGCTAGCAGTTAGGCCGGAGTAAGCAGCAAGTAGATTCCCTGGAGGAAGAGAACATGGGAAATGTCGCCATCCGGGAGATCGATATGATCTCCGAAGGACATACTGATGGAGACTCCACTCGAGCTCAAAAATCTCATGAACGCCGCTTGGAGATACATGTTGTATGATACAGCCGAGAACAAGCTACAGGAGCCGTAATTAGTTTCGGGCCGCAAGACCTGGAGGGATTGGAGCTCCCTCATGATGATGCCTTAATAATCAAAGTCATCATCACCAATAGTCGTGTGGCCAGGGTTTTTATTAACACCGGAAGCTCTGTCAACGTACTATTCAAGAATGCATTCGAGGGCATGCAAATCGACTTTAGTGAGCTCTAGCTCATAGCCACTTCATTGTATGGGTTCACTGGCAATGAGGTAAGACCAATGGGCCAAATCAAGCTAGCCATATCTCTGGGTAGCGAACCCTTGGTGAGGACGCAGAGAAACACTTTCATCGTGGTGTATTCACCATCTTCTTATAACATCATCTTGGGAAGATCGACACTGCACAAGTTCCGAACGGCAATCTCCATGTTCCATTAGAAGATTAAATTCCCTGTGGGAGATCAGGTCGGGGAAGTCAGATGTGAGCAACTGGTCTCTCGCAGGTGTTATATTGACATGATTAAGGTCGAGGCCCGCAAGGCTCAAAGAACCCAAGATGGTGGAATCCACGTCATACAAGACGAACCCCTTCCTATAGCTGAAGAACCCATCCCTTAGGAGGAAGTTCAACTCTATCCAGAGCGGTCGGAGAGCGTCACCCGCATGTTAGGTGATCTGCCGATCGAGATCAAAATAGATCTAGTCAAATGCCTGACACGTAATAGGGGCGTCTTCGCCTGGTCCCCCGAGGAGCTACCAGGAGTCAAGCCCGAGGTAGCATAGCACAAGTGACACCTCTTGCCTGATTCTCGGTCGGTCAAGCAGAAGAAGTAGTGCTTCTCGGCTGAACAAAATAAAATTATCCGAGATGAAATTGACTAGCTCCTGAAAGTAGGACACGTTAGAGAGGTCTAATTTCCACCTTTGCTCTCTAACGTAGTCCTAGTGTCCAAACCTAACAATAAGTGGAGGGTCTGCATCAATTTTTGAGACCTTAACTAAGCCAACCCAAGGACTGCTACCTGCTACCAAGAATTAACTAGATGGTGGACTCTACTTTGGGCCGTGAGAGGATATGCATGCTTGATGTCTATCAAGGATACCACCAGATCCCTCTCGTTTAGGAAGATCAGGAGAAGGTTAGCTTTGTCACAGTTGACAGCACTTTCTGTTATATAGTTATGTCGTTCGATCTATGCAATGTAAGAGCTACTTATCAACAGATGATGGACAAGATCTTCCAGAAACAGATCGGGCGAAACGTGGAAGTTTATATAGAGGACATCCTCATCAAGTCCACTACAACAACAAGCCTTATAGCCGATGTGGAGGAAACCAGTGGTACCTATGGCAGTATGGCTTAAAGTTAAACCCACTGAAGTTCTTGTTCGAAGCCCGAGGGGGAAAATTCCTGGGATATCTCGTTACTGAGCGGGGAATCGAAGCCAACCCAGAGAAGGTTCAGGCCCTCCAAGACATGCAAGCGCCCAGGAATCTGAAGGAAGCGTAGAAGCTGGTGGGCAGACTTACGATGCTCTCTCGGTTCATATCCTGATCTGCAGATAGGGTGCTCCCTTTCTTCAGGGTGCTCAGAAGGGCTGCTAAGTTTCAGTGGGATGAAGAGTGCAACAAAGATTTTGAGGAACTGGAGCAACATCTGGAGACCTTGCCTTCGCTGTTTAAGCCTATTGCTGGAGAACCGCTCTGGGTATATCTGTCAACTACGCCTAAGGCTATGGGGGCAGTGTTGGTAAAAGAGAAGGATAATGTATAGCGGCCAGTGTACTTCTTCAGCCACTTATTGAAAGGGGTTGAGTCCCGATACATGACCCTGGAGAAGTTAGTTTATGGATTGGTCCTCATGACTCACCATTTAAGACCTTACTTCTTGGCACACCCAATTACTGTCCTGACCAATAGCACCATGGGAAGGGCTCTTACTAACATGGAGATAGTCGGTTGTCTCATCAAATAGGAGACTAAGCTGGGGGAATATGATATACAATATCAGTCCCAAACAGTGATTAAAGCATAAGCCCAAGTAGATTTTCTGACGGAGGTCCATCAGCCTGACTCTGAGGAAACATGGAAAATATATGTGGATGAGTCACCCACTCAGCAAGGGAGCGGAGTAGGGATACTTCTGATATACCCTCAGGAAGACATCATGAAATTAGCCGTTAGGCTGAATTTCAGAGCTACCAATAATGAGGCAGAGTATGAGGCATTACTAGCAGGATTGCAGGCAGCTCGGCATGTCGGGGCAATCCGGGTAGTCATTTATTCAGATTCTCAGCTGGTAGCTTAGCAAGTGGCTGGCAACTTCGAAGTCAACAATGAGAAGCTGTAGTTATACAGAGAAGCATATGAGAAAATGAAGGAAGGCTTCAAGGAAGTCATAGTGACCAAGATTCCCCGAGCAGACAACCAAAGAGCAGATGAATTAGCTAAAATGGCTAGCTCTCTAACCACTTGGGTTCTGGACAAGTCAATAGCCCAGATCTTCTTGATAGCTCAGATTGACATACAGAATAATTTGGAAGAGCCAATCGATTGGAGAGCTCTAATAATCATTTATCTTTAACAAGGCGTCTTACCTGCCGAGGTGGAAGAAGCCAGATCGATCAGAAAAAGAGCTGATGCGTATATATTGATCTGGGACCAATTGTACAAGAGGGTATTCTCTTGACTGTTGGAGAGCTTTTTGGATGTTAGGCAAATGGGGAGAAGTAAGGTTTAGTTGGGAAAACCTTAAATGTCTTTGCATAGGGGGAGCCTTGTGATAGGTTCTTAAAAATCCCTGTGGAAAAATCCTAGCTCATTGGGGAGCATAGGTGTAGGGGGAGCCTTGGGATAGGTTCCAATGCATGTTGCATTTTGATTCGGCGGTGTAAGTCCAAGTGTGTAGCCTTGTCAACGTAAGTCCATTCGGCGGTGTAAGTCCAAGTGTGTAGCCTTGGCAACATAATTCCATTCGACGGTGTAAGTCCAAGTGTGTAGCCTTGGCATCGTAAGTCCATTGTTTTTAGCATGTTTATTTGCTATTTGTTTTCCCTAACTTAAACGTATTGCCAAACATCAAAAAGGGGAAGATTGTTGGAGCAATCCCAATGGTCCGCGGGACCATGTGTTTTGGTGTTTGGGCAAAGGGTTTAAGTTAGGTTCACCTTTGTATTTGATATGTGTACTTGAGTTGTGCAGGACTGCAGGATACACATGTGACTCAGGTTGATAGCTTCGGGTCCGGTGAAGGATGGCATTGGGGACGAGCCGCGGGCTTGTATGCATCCGAGGGACCGTGGACAAGGCAGCGAGGACAAGGGCCGAGGGAAGCGACTTCGAGGTATATGCGAAGGATGGCATTGGGGACGAGCCACGAGCTTGGATGCATCCGAGGGACGAGAGCCAAAGGAAGTAGGCTTGAAGGCAAGAGGTCAAGGCTGCAAAGAAGAGTCAAGTGAGTCGCGAGGGTACGAGTGCATGAGAGATTGTACTCGGAAAAAAATCCCGATGGGCACTGTAGTAGTCAACGAGCACCGTAGCAGGTAACGTCACTGTAGCAGTTACTGTAGCAGTCGACTGGTGCACTGTAACAGTCGACTGGTAGAGAGTCGTTGGGCTGACACCAGTCGATTGGTGCAAGGACTAGTCGACTGGTAACGGTAAAACAACATGGTTGTTTTCTTCCAAGCTCTATAAGAAGGAGCTTGGGATGTTCGGCCAATGTGACGAAATTAGACTTGGTTAAAGCCTAATTAGTAGTCACCAAAGTGCTCAAGGTTCTCTTGTGTCCAAGTGTTCTTGGTTGGAGTTATGGTGAGGTTTCTCCATGTTGGATCAAAAGCGCTAGAGGGGGTGGGGTGAATAGCGCTCGTGGCTTTCACTCGTTTCGGAATCGAAAAATGTTCGAGTTAAAGCAGCAGAAATGATAAATAGAATAAGCACAAGCACAAAGAGACACCAAGCGTTTACTTGGTTCGGAGCCTAGGGTGACTCCTACTCCAAGGCCCGCGATCGAAGATCGCTTTCGGTGGGCAATCACTATCAGTTCGAAAAACTTTTACAATCAAGCATTACAAGTGGTGAATAAAGAAATGGTACCGACAATACACAAGAGTTACGAGGTCGTCAGTTGTCAGACTAGCAGCGCGTGTTGGAAGCGTTCGGAGAGCGTTCGGAAGCACCAGTTGTTCTGTTCGAGATTGATGCTTTGGTTGCTTCCCGAGGCTCCTTTTTATAGGCTCTGTAATGTTGATCCAGATCCCCAAGTCTCGGGATCAGGCTTGACCCGAGGGGGATCGGTCGACCGATCCCCGCGTTCGGTCGACCGATCAGGCGATCTCCTCCAATCCGATCCGCCCGTTGCGCTCGCTCCGCTTCGATCTGGTCAAGCCTTATCCTCGGTTCGGTCAACCGAAAACCCGGTTCAGTCGACCGATCCCCTGGTCGAGCCTGGTCCACTCGTTGGAAATTTGATCTACTGCTTTGGGGGTTCGGTCGACCGATCCCCAAGGTTCGATCGACCGATCCCGGTCAATTCTACCCCTGCACAAAACTGTTAGTTCCCTACAAAATAGAGTTAGAACTGAACAAAATATATTAGAAACTTAAGTTTGACAGTGTTTGAACTGTCCGGTTCTGACTTCGGATTTCCGACCGGAAACCCTAGGTCGAACCGACTCCTACTATTCCCTCTTCCGGGGAACGCGTCCTCACCTACTCCACTCAGGAGAAGTTACCTTTTGTCAGTTTGGCCCTCCTGACCGACTGGACTTTTGCTCGGCGCTTGAATCTTCCGGTCTTTATGTTGGACGCTCGCTCCACGACTCATCCAGACTTCCACATGGTTCGCGACACTAGGATTTCCACCTAGGGTTACCGCCCCCTAGGGTTTTTGCCCGATGCTCCGACCCGCCAAGACTTTTTACCTAGGGTTACCATCCCCTAGGACCTAGGGTTACCGCCTCCTAGGGTTTTTTACCTGCCTAACTGTAGCTAGGACTTTCCTGCAAAGCTCAATCAACATATCAGATAACAACACACCTTAACTTTGAATCCTTTTGCCATTATCAAAACTCGGGTTCGATCGTCAGATGCTTCCCGCACCAACAATCTCTCCCTTTTTGATTATGGCAATAATAATTCAAAGTTAAGTAAAATAATGCTAAGTAAGATTAAGTATAGTAAGTGAAGAACAATTAAGTATAGTACAGTAAGTGAAGAACTCCCCCTTAATAAAAGCTCTCTTTTTCTTAATTTCTTTGAATTTTCTTATACTCTCCCCCTTTGCTATATATCAAAATTTTCTTATACTTTTCCTCTAAGCGTAAGTGACTATTGGCCTTAGCAATAAAATATTTGCTTAAAATATTAGTACAACTTAGCTTTCAAAAAGATAAAAATATTGACTTAGAGAATTTTTGGTTTATCAGAAACTCCTCTTAGTTAATACTTAAAGGAAACAGATATGTAACATTTAAAACACTTGGCTAAGTTAACAAATAAAAATGTTTATTAGAAATAATTTGATTTTGGAAAACTTAGCTACTATTAACTTAATACACTTAGCTTGTTGGAATAATTTTTCTTATAACACTTTTTGGCTAAGTGAAAAGGTCTTATTATAAGTTTGAAAAGTCTTTTGAAAAAACACTTAGTCAATGTTTTTTTAAAAAAATTAACAAGAATACTTATCTTTTTAGAGAGATTTTTGTAAAAGTTTAAGAAAGCTTTTGAAAAATACTTAGTCAAAGTTTTGAAAGTTTTGCAAGAAGATTTAATTTTAGCAAAGGATTTGGCTAAAGGAGAGTTGAAAAATAACTTAGAAAAAAGGGTTTGAAAAAAATAGATAAGAAAACTTTTAGGATAAAAAATGTTTAATAGATCAAAAAATGATTTTGAAGCTCCTTTAAATAATTTTAGCTAAGGCCACTTTCACGACAAACATTCAAAGAGTCCTACAGTCCAAGCATGAGTAATTTAACTTCCTTAGCCACATGTCTAACCATTAGCTATTCGTTGTTTACCTAGAGGGCAACAGTTTTCACTTGGTTAGTCAAGTTAAGTTAGTCATCCAGTTAGATTTGTCTAAGATAGGATTACTTAACTTGATTAATATATTTTTGGTATTTAACGCCCATACTTATGTCGATGCACTGACATAAGCATTCTTAAGTCCAGCCAGTACCCTATGCACCTCACACTGTTCTAAGTGTTTTCAAACATAAGCAAGTTAGTCCTAGTGTACTTGTGAGATGTTCTGGCTGAAACTAGGGGTACATGATTTCTAGTGGATAAAATCCTATGCTGAATCGGATTTTTGAAAAACTAACAAAATTTGGAACTTTGAAAAACATTTTTCCTAAGATTTTAAAACCAAACTGATTTAAAGACAAAATTTTCAAGTAAAGATAAGTCCTATTTTACTAAGCACATCTCTATTTGTCTTCTAAGTGAACTGAACTCAAGTTCAAGTAAGGGCTTTGTGAAAATGTCAGCTAGGTTTGATTTTGACTCAACATAGTTAAGTACAATATCACCCTTAGCTACGTGATCCCTTACAAAATGGTGCTTTACTTCTATATGTTTAGTCCTTGAGTGGTGAATTGAGTTTTTTGTTAGATTTATTGAACTTATATTATCAATTAAAATTTTTGTTTTTTGATATTCTAGTTGATAGTCTTTAAGGGTATGCATCATCCATAGCAACTGAGATGCGCATTCACCTAGGGCTATATATTCAGCTTTAGTGGTAGATAAAGCAATACAATGTTGCTTTCTGCTTGACCAACTTACTAGGCATTGTCCTAGAAATTGACAACTACCACTTGTGCTTTTTCTATCTAGCTTACACCCGGCATAGTCTGAGTCAGAGTAGCCGGTTAGGTCAAGGGTGCAAGATCTAGGGTACCATAGTCCTACATTTAGGGTTCCCTTAACATACCTAAGGATTCTTTTGACAAGGGTTAAGTGAGACTCTTTTGCACAAGATTGGTATCTTGCACATATACCTACTACGAAAATAATGTCTGGTCGGCTTGCAGTTAGGTACAGTAGACTTCCTATTGCACTTCGATAGTATTTCAAGTCTACTGGTTTACCTTCTAAGTCCGAGTCAATTTTAGCATTAGTAGTCATTGGTGTATTAATCATTTTTGAGTTCTCCATTCCAAATTTTCTAATTAATTCCTTAGCATATTTAGTTTGGTAAATATAAATTTCATCTTTGGTTTGCTTAATTTGTAAATCTAAAAAGAAATTAAGTTCACCTACCAGACTCATTTCAAATTCATTTTCCATTAGTTTGGTGAATTCTTTTAGAAATTTAGAGTTGGTTGATCCAAAAATAATATTGTCTACGCAAATTTAGGCTATAAAAATATCTTTTTCTAAGATTTTTACAAAAAGGGTTGGATCTATTTGACCTTGGTTGAACCCTTTTGATATTAGATAATTGGATAAACGTTCATACCAAGCCCTAGGTGTTTGTTTTAGGCCATATAGGACCTTTTTTAGTCTAAAGACATGGTTTGGTTATTCTAAGTCCTCAAATCCTGGGGGTTGACCTACATATACCTCTTCTTTAATAAATCCATTTAAAAATACGGATTTTACGTCCATTTGAAATAGCTTGAATCCCTTATGTGCTGCATAGGCCAGCGACATCCTAATGGATTCAAGTCTTGCTACAGGGGCATAGGTCTCATCATAGTCTAACCCTTCTACTTGATTGAACCCTTTAGCTACTAACCTAGCTTTGTTTCTAACTATTTCGCTTTGATCATTTAATTTGTTTCTAAAGACCCATTTAGTATCAATTATGGTCTTGTTAACGGGTTTAGACACTAATTCCCAGACCTGATTTATTTCAAATTGGGACAATTCCTCTTGCATTGCTAAGGTCCAGTCTGGGTCTGGTAGGGCTTCATCTATAGTTTTCGGTTCAATCTTGGAAATCAGGGCTATTTGGCTTTGGTTCCTATAAGATGACCTAGTTCTGACTCCTTGAGTTGGGTCACCCAAAATTTGGTCAAATGGGTGATTAGTACTTGTTCTAGTTGGTCTTATATTTGGGTTGGAAATTGGTCCTTGTGATTCATCAAGTTCAGGTTGAATTTCGTCATCATCTTCTGTGTTTCTTGAATTAACATTTTCTGTATTATTATTTATTATATTGGGTGGTTTATTTTCTTCATCAAATATGACATTTGTTGTTTCTTCAACTTTTAGGGTATTTTTGTTGTATACTCTATATGCCCTACTGGTTGTTGAGTACCCTAAAAATATTCCTGGGGTTGTTTTTGACGAAAATTTCCCTAAATAGTCTTTAGTGTTTAAAATGAAGACTTTACACCAAAATACTTTTAAATAGCTTAAGTTAGGAATTTTATTATAGTAAATTTCATAGGGTGTTTTATTCTGAAATTTGTTAATTAAAATCTTATTTTGTATATAACAGGCTGTATTAATTGCTTCAGCCCAGAATTGATTAGATAGTTTGTATTTGTTTAGCATGGTCCTAGCGGCTTCTTGTAGAGTTCTATTTTTACATTCTACTAGCCCATTTTGTTGAGGGGTCATAGGGCAAGAATATTCATGCTTATACCCATTAAGTTCACAAAATTTAATAAAGTTATGATTTTCAAATCCCCCCCCCCCATGATCACTTCTGATCCTTTTTATTTGAGTGTCTTTTTCATTTTCTATTAATTTACAAAGGATTTTAAATACTTCAAAATTTTCATATTTAGTTTTTAAAAATTTTACCCAAGTAAATCTTGAGTAGTCATCGATTGTTACTAAGCAATATTAGTTTTTTCTTAATGACTTGGCTCCATGCGAATCAAACAAGTCTAGGTGAAAGAGCTCAAGTATTGAAGTTGTTCTATTTAGGTTGGTTAACTTATGGTTTGACTTGGTTTGTTTACCTTGTTGACAAGCATCACATGTTGAATTATCAATGAATTTTAATTTGGGTAGATCTCTAACTAGACCATTTTGGTTCATTTTTGAAATGAGTCTAGTATGAGTGTGACCCAGTCTCCTGTGCCACAGCTCAGTTTCCTCATGTTGTGTCAGGAGACACTTTGAGGATGTTGATAGGTTAATTGTGTATACATTATTTGTCCTAAAGCCCTTAAGTATAATATCAGGGTTATAAGTATTTTTAACTATACACCCAGATTTGGTAAAGTTAACTAAGTAACCACTATCACATAATTGGCTGATGCTGAGTAAATTAAAGTTAAAATTTTCAACTAATAAAACTTTTCTAATAATAAAGTCTGAATTGAGTTCGATGTTACCTCTTCCGATTACCTTAAGTTTACCGTCATTGCCGAATGCAACTGAGCCTAGATTCTTTAACTTGAGCTTTGTGAACTTCAATCTATCTCCAGTCATATGTCTGGAGCATCCACAATCCAACATCCATTGATCCAATTCCTACACATAAAGTATCTGAATTGGAATCATTTTGATGAAAAGATAGTTCAATTGAAGTTAGCTCCATAATGAGCGATTGTGAGATGATTTATTGGTTTAATCTAATTTGATTTAAATAGGTTTTAAAAGGTTTTAAAAATATTTTTAAATAAGTTTTTAAAATATTTTTAAATAAGTTTTAAAAAAAAAATTAAATAAGTTTTTAAGAAGATTTTTAAATAAGTTTTTAAAAGATTTTTTAAATAAGTTTTTAAAAGATATTTCGAGTGTAAAATTAAGCAAAATAAAATAAAATAAAGAAAAGAGTTAAAATATTATTATTATATTATTATTATTATTATTATTATTTAGCGTTTTAATAAAAATGTAGAAAATAAATAAAAATAAAAATAAAATTATTTATCTCTGAAATGCAGAATATTAGTAAAAGGAGAGATAAAGAAAAAAAAATAAAGTCTAGTCTAATCCAATATGATTTTCGCTAATGTTATAGACGCAGTCCCTGATAACGACACCAAAAACTTGTTACGATTCCGCAAGTGCACAGATTCATCGTCAGTAATAAAGATTATCGATCCCACGAGCACTGGTTATAAGCACTAACACTGGTTCACTTAGGATTAGCTAAACTATCGATGGTTGTAAGTTATCTAAAGAAAAGAGATTGGGAAGTATAAATGAGAACTAGTAAAGAGAAAGTAATTAACTTGTTTTATGAAGAGTTCTAGGAGTTTGATTTCATTGTAGTGGTATTGATGTATTACGTTCTATCCTTTACTCATTGTCCATCAACATGCATTCGTCGGAAGCTAAAGTAACTATCCTTAAGCACTAAATAGAGAAGATCCCTGTGAAATCCTGTTACGGTTAACCCTTGTCACTAGAGCGTCTCGGTAGATCACAAGAACGCAACTCTAATTGGTGTCATTAAGGATAGAAATAAGGGCTTGGTTTGGTCTCTTACTTCTTTGCGGAGAAGTTGCCTCTCCTTTCGAGGAAATACCCTAGATGTCCGTGAATGGGTTACCCCTGTCACTAGGGCCCCTCGGGTATATGATCTAAGATACTCTCTCTACAAGATTAGCAATCCCTACACAATCAATTAATACGATATGGAAATCTAGCAACAAGTCTCATGCATAGTAGTTGAAACAAAGCAAGCGAAATAATCCAATGAATAAAGGCATAAATATGAGTCTTACATCAAAACCAATCCACAACTACTCCCTAATCCTAGAATAAGAAATCTACTCCATAAATTCCAGAGAAAAACCCGAAGACATAATGTAATTAAGTATACAATCCTCAAACAAGAAGAGAGAAAGAGAAAGGATGCTAATCCAACGACGATGAGTGATCTTCGGATCCAATCCTTTGCTTTTGGAGTTGATGTGGTGATGAAGGATCGCTGGACGGAGGTCCTGGACAACGTGGAATTATACCAAGGCAATTCTCCCTTTAATAGCTCGCTCCCCCTCCCGAGGAGAAGGGTTAGAACCCTTTTCATAGGCTAGGGCACGATGCCACGACACGACCGTGCAGATGTGGCACGGTTGTACCTTCTTTTGCCTCTGGCGACGCTGCACAGCCGTGCCAATTGGCACGACCGTGTGGATCTGGGGCACTGCTCCTAGGGCACGGCCGTGCAGGATTGTACGGTCGTGCATGACTTGGCTGCTGGTCGTGGGGGGCACGGGCGTGCAGATTTGCACGATCGTGCGTGGATCCATCTCTATTTGGCCCCACGATCATGCATTGTTCTTCCTCTGTTTGGCCACACGGTAATGCGAGGTTGCATGTGTTGGGATCTTAGATGGCTAGAGGGGGGTGAATAGCCTCTTAAAAACTTAAACACAAATTTCTACAAAGAAACTTGTTAGCACAGCGGAATTAGGAAACTAAAACAAAGAGGAAACAAGCACACTAACACACGGATTTACGAGGTTCGGGGATAACTTGCCCCTACTCCTCGGCGTGTCCATAAGGTGGACGACCCCTTGATCTTCGGTAGATCGCACCCCGGATAAATTCTGGCTAAAGATCCTCCTTCTCGGTGGAGTAACCTCTCCACAAAGTCTCAAGAAATATATATGTTAAAGCACAAGACTTACAGAGCTCGGTGGCAAAGAAGAATGAACTAACGCTTACAACCACGCGAGGATCAGTGGAAACAGAGAACTCACAGATAGCAGTTTCTCACCCGAGAGCTCAAGAACTTAGCACACCTCAAAGATCAACAGAATGTTTTTGTTTTCTTTTTTCACTTTCTTGCTTTCTTGTTGTTCTTTCCTCTCGCTTTTAACTGCTTCTTAAGCCCCTGTTCTCTGCTGTCACGGATCGTGGTCAAACTGCACAGAATCATCGCTGCAGCCAATCCCTCTTCCTCCTTACCTGGTTCTCTGAACTCACACCAATGAAATCACAGTCTTCACTGGTGTCTTCTGAGCTCGAACCAATCACCAGGAGTCAAGCGGATCGCAGCCAGATCACACCAGTAGCCGTTGATGCTTCAAATGCACCATGCGCCGAGAATCACAACAAAAAGGCCATTTGTCGTATTCCTCTTATGGACTTAATTTGAAATTAGGCTTGGAATGATACCTGTGATCCTGCAAACTCAAAAGCTAACAGCACAGAGGGTTATATCACATGAATCAGGCAAATCAAATGCAGTGGAAGAATCGCAGAAACAACAACAAATCTGATTGTGTGTGGATCGGTCACCAGACCGATCCACGGACCGATCAGGACATATCCTGATCGGTCCACAGCTTGTCTGATCGGTCGTGGAGACCGATCAGACTGCAGGTGGATCGGTCTCCACGACCGATCCCTGCCTTCTTCTCTTCAATACTCTCCCGATCGGTCTCCAAGACCGATCGGTCTGTGACCGATCAGCTGTGCGTGGATCGGTCTACGGACCGATCTACTCTGTGGCTCGTTGTTTTCTTGATCGGTCACCGGACCGATCCATCATGGAATCTTTGTGTGTTATGCCGACCGATCCACTGTCTTATGTATCCTGGATCGATCTGCCGACCGATCCAATGTACCATGGAATGTCCACTTAGGTCCCTCTCGACCTACTCCGGAAAATAAACTACCGAGCCCTCTCCGACTTGGGTCCGGAGAACGAGCTCCGAGCCCTCTCTGACCTAGTCAGGAGAGCGAGCTACCGAGCCCTCTCCGACTCAGTCCGAGAACGAGCCACCGAGCCCTCTCGACCTAGTCAGAACGAGCTGAACCCTCTCGGGCTTCGTCGGTCCGGAGGCAGACTCGAGCCCTCTCTGACCTAGTCCGGAGAACGAGCTACCGAGCCCTCTCTGACTTCGTCAGGTCCAGAGAACGAGCTACCGAGCCCTCTCTGACCTAGTTCGGAGAACGAGCAACCGAGCCCTCTCCGACTTCGTCCGGTCCAGAGAACGAGCTACCGAGCCCTCTCCGACCTAGTCCGGAGAACGAGCTACCGAGCCCTCTCCGACTTCGCGTGCCAAGTTTCCAACATGGACTTTTTCCTTCCACATGATCAACCTTGATCAGTAATCAATCCGAGTTCAATTAACATCTGATACAAACTTAAATCAGTGTCAACATCAAAATAACAGCCAGGTCAGACTGTATCAACAATCTCCCCCTTTTTGTTGTTTGACAACACGATTTAAGTTTAGATCAGAAATGTTCTTATTTTCATAATTTTAGGGGAATCAAGATCCTCCCCCTAAGATGAATACACCACAATGTAAGGAAGTCAATAACGGGAATCAAGATCCTCCCCGTTATCTTCTCCCTTAAAATCAAACCTTCATACATCTCTAAACTTAGATATCCTCTCCCCCTTTGTCAAACACCGAAAAGGTGCGAATGAGGTGATAAGACTCAAAAGACTCCCCCTTAACCCATACTGTCTTTTTCTTAATGCACCTAGAATTCCCTCTAAGTGTATTATGAGACAGTAATAAAGAAATAAGAGGCAGTCAAGACAAAGCATATGAACAGCATATCAATAGCCAATAGGAAATGACACATAAAGAAAAATAGGAAAAAGAGCAGCATAAATAGATGAAATAAGCGAATATCTAGGTCATACAAAAATATCCAACAAAATAGCATCCAAAACACAGACAGTCAAAGTGACACCGTAGAACAAAGTGTATCAATCAGCTTCCTCATCATGAGGAATATCAGCAATATCAGTGGGAGGAATGGGTCCCTGAGGTGGCATGCCACTGCTCGAGGATGGATAGCCCGAGAAATCCTACGGAGGTGGGTATCTGGCCATCCAATCCATAATCGTCTGATGTGTCGCCAGCTACTGACTGCGTAACTCATCGTAGCGCTGGTCAATCCGGACGCACAGCCCGTGAAGCTCAGCAACCAGCAGCTCATCGTGTTGATCAAAGCGACTCTCCAGCTCGGCGATCTGCCAGCGCAGATCAGGGTCGGCCTCATCAACAACAGGAGGAGGAGCAGCAACCTGTCGAGGAAGTGCCCGTGGTAACTCTCCCAGACCTCTCCCATCATTCCATCGAACAGTCCCATTCTGTCCCAAGATACCGGACTTGGAAAATGCCCGTTTCCCAAGTCTGCAATCCTGTCTGACCATCTTCACTATCCTACCCTTAGACACATCTATCAGAAGGATCTCGATCCAATCTGTAATTATATGCCCATAAGGCATATAAATAGTGGAGCTGCTAGGCTGAGTATATGAGATGATCGAAGAATAGATGCTCGACATGATATCAAAATCGAGACGCCGACGCAAACCATAAAGCATCAGGCAGTGGTATGGTCGGATCTCTGCTAGAGGTTTGGATGTGATTGGAAGAAGACAGTTTGTGACTATCTTAAAAAGAATATAGTCAGGAGGAGATAGTCGTTGGGCGACAAAGGTGGGAAAATCAACATCCAACTATCCAGTCCACCTGGTCTAGGATGATCGAAGAAGTACTCATAGATGGAATCAGGTGAGACATCAAATGGAGGAGGTAAAGGATTGGGTAAATCAGGATAAATGGGAAAATGATCTCCTGAACACATTCAGCAACCTAGATACCCAAAGAATTCTATGACGGAGAAATCGATAGTTCTCTTAGCGACTCTGGTTCTATAAGCACCATCACTGGTCTGATGAAGATTGTTGTAGAATTCAGATACTAGGTCATAGTTGATGTCCCTTTCTAGGTAGACTAACGAGTCAAGTTTGTAATATGCCAGGGTTTCGGATACAGAGGGACAAAACTCATCCATGTACTTTCGATCCACAGATCGACATGGGAGTAGCTTGAATGTCCTCTGTTGAAATACTTGTTCAAACTGTCGGTTCGGGAATCTCGAAGAAGAGGAAGGTTGAGGTCGGGAGGGTGCCTGGGACTTGGATTTCTCAGCAGATGACTTAGACGTACCCTCACCGGCTGATTTCTTCCTAAATAGGTCAAAAATGGGACATGGTCGGGGCAAATGGGAGTCCACGGGAGCCACAGAGTCGAGAACCGAGACAACACACAGAGATACACTGTGAAAAGAAACTAAAATGCCAAAAATGAACAGATTTCAGGGAGAAAGGAAGTTACCTGGGCGCCATTTGAGGCTTTCGGAGAAGATGGAGAGAAGAGTCGGGACTAAGGAGTGGTTCGGCTAGGATTTTCGGCGTGAAATGAGAGGACGAAGGATTGGGGGAAGTTAAAGAGGGTGATCAGATCATAAGATCGGACGGCTGTCCGAACAGGAGAAATCCTGACCGATCAGGGAACGTCCTGATCGGTCAGGGAGTGTCCTGATCGGTCTTGCAGACCGATCAGGGAGTCTCCTGATCGGGCCCTGGACCGATCAGAGGTGGAACAGAGGTCGCGTGCCAGAGCCTCCTGATCGGTCGTGGAGACCGATCAGGGAACCTCCTGATCGGTCCCCGGACCGATCAGAGGTCGATCAGTAACTAGTGATACGTGCCAGAACCCCTGATCGGTCTGCAGACCGATCAGATATCGAACAGAGAGGTGGAACTCTCCTGATCGGTCGTAGAGACCGATCAGATATCATCCTGATCGGTCCCTGGACCGATCAGTGTCTGATAATCAGTGATTTCAGTCTCTGAAATTCGTATCGAAGGCTCTGAAACTTGGTTCAACAACTTCCAAGTTCAGAACCTAGGATCTGAAGAGCCCACAGATTATATTCAGTGATACCAATGAATATTTCCTAATGATGAGCTCTAATGATTTGGAATTATTTAGGGCTCGAAAGTTTCAGACACTTCATAACAAATGTGTTGAATCTCAAAGTTTCAAAACCAGAGAAGTTTGTTTTGTTTGTTTGCTGAAACTATGATCTATAGTGAACCAAGGTAATAAATCTGACTCAGGCTATCGGTTCAAAATATATCCTTGCTATGAGTAGTTACAAGTTTGTCAAAATATGTCAAAATTTCTTCACCAACTTGTCCTATTTTCAATCAAAATCAGGAAGGTATCAATCAAGGGTATCAATCAACACATCAACAAGGTTAGATGATTTCTAGACACAGGTCCAACCAAGATTCCTTGGTTGGAATATATGAGTAAGATCTAGGAGCCAAATACACATGAATTATATAATGGCCTTCCCCATACTCAATTTATGTTTCTTCAACCTAATTATTCAAGGGATGCATGATACATTTTGAATAATTTGGTTGATCCTAGCATCTCACCCCATATTTAGCAAACAAAAACAATTTGTTAAACCTTATAGTTTGTGTGAGATGTCCCCAAGTTGCCCAAATTAATTTCCCAATTTCTCTTGTAGTTTTAGTTGTCCTTATTGATCATGATGAAATCCTAATGGCCTATTGAGCCAAACACATCCCCAATTCTCTCCTTAAAAGATTAAATTCATTTTCCGGAAGGGGTTTGGTGAAAATGTCGGCTAAGTTTGACTTTGACTCAACATATGTGAGTGCAATGTCTCCCCTAGCTACGTGATCTCTAATGAAGTGATGACGCAGTTCAATGTGTTTGGTCCTTGAATGATGGACTGGATTTTTTGTTAGGTTTATTGTGCTAATGTTGTCACACAACACTTGCACTCCTTTATATGAAAGTCCATAATCTTCTAGAGTGTGAATCATCCACAACAATTGTGATACACTCTCTCCCATGGCAATGTATTCAGCCTCGGTCGTGGAGAGAGCAACACAATGTTACTTCCGACTTGACCAACTAATCAACGATGAACCTAAATTGGCAACCCCCACTAGTGCTTTTTCGATCCAATTTGCATCCAGCATAATCGGAATCGGTATAGCCTATCAAATCAAAAGACTCCGTACGAGGGTACCACAGTCTTACTCTAATTGTGCCCTTAAGATATCTTAGAATTCTCTTAACTACAGTTAAATGAGATTCCTTGGCACAAACTTGATATCTAGCGCACATGCCCACAGCAAAAAGTATGTCCGGTCGACTAGCTGTGGGATATAGAAGACTACCGATCATGCTTCTATATTGCGTTAGATCAACTGGTTTCCCACTCTCATCATTGTCAAGACGAGTGTTTGTCGCCATTGGAGTGGATACTTCCTTAGAGTCACTCATTTTGAATTTTTGAGCATCTCTTGAGTGTATTTCGTCTGATGGACATAAATTTCATCTCGAGTTTGTTTGATTTCAAGTCCAAGGAAGAAAGTCAATTCTCCTACTAGACTCATCTCAAACTCACTTTCCATGTGAGTGATAAATTCATTCAAATAGTCCTTGTTATTTGAGCGACAAATTATGTCATCGACATACACTTGGGCTACAAAAATATTTTCACCATCTCTACGCAGAAATAGTGTTGGATCTATTTGACCTCTCACAAAACCCTTTTCTAGTAGGTAAGTTGACAACCTTTCGTACCAAGCTCGAGGTGCTTGTTTAAGCCCATAAAGAGCTTTCTTGAGCTTGTACACGTGGTTTGGAGCTTCGGTATTCACAAACCCTGGTGGTTGTTCAACATAGACCTCTTCTTTGATGAATCCGTTTAAGAAGGCCGATTTAACGTCCATTTGATAGATCTTGAAACCTCTATGTGCAGCAAAAGCTAGCATTAAACGAATGGACTCTAATTGTGCCACGGGAGCATAAGTTTCATCATAATCGAGGCCTTCGACTTGACTATAGCCCTTGGCTACAAGTCTCGCCTTGTTTCTTACGACTTCTCCCTTTTGGTTTAACTTATTTTTGAAGACCCATTTAGTTCCAATAATGGTGGTCTTCTTAGGTCTAGGAACTAAGTCCCACACTTGGCTCCTTTCAAATTGACCTAACTCATCTTGCATAGCTATGATCCAGTCAGGATCGTGCAATGCCTCATCAACTATTTTTGGTTCACTTTCTGAGATCAAGGCGACCTCATTAGACTCATTTCTAAAGAATGATCTAGTCCTAACCCCTTGTTGGATGTCTCCCACAATCTGGTCTTGGGGATGACTAGAGGCTATCCTAGATTGCCTTGGTGTTGGCGGTGCCTCATGAATGGTCTCACTAGGCACAGGCAGAGACTCAGTATCAGGCAAATGATCAGCCTGAGCCCTTTGTTGCCTTTGCTCATCGTCATCAGAGTCAACCTCGACTCTTTCTTCATTTTGATCATTCAAACTTAGATTTCTAAGTTCAAGTTGAATTTCTCCTACATCCCTTGATTGATCATTCGATTTAGGAATTTCTTCAAATGCTACATCTGAGGACTCTTCAATCAATTTAGTCCTATTGTTGTAGACTCGATAGGCTTTGCTGAAGAGAGAGTACCCGACCAGTATCCCTTCATCAGCCTTAGCCGTGAACTTTCCAAGATGATCCTTGGTGTTCAAGATAAACACCTTACAACCAAACACCCTAAGATGTTTAATTGTAGGGGGTTTCCCAAACCAAAGTTCATGAGGAGTTTTTCCTAAAAACCTATGTATCAGGACTCGGTTTTGCACATAGCAAGTGTATTCACAGCTTCACCCATAAGTAGCTCGGTAGTGAGTACTCATTGAGCATGCTTAGTGCAGCCTCTTGCAAGCTCGTCTTTCTCTCCACAACCCCATTTTGCTGTGGGGTCCTTGGAGTAGAGAACTCATGCCTATATCCTTTTTCTTGACAAAACTCTAAAAATCTATGGTTTTAAAATTCTCCACCATGATCACTTCTAATTGTTTTAATTGTTGTTGATTTTTCATTTTCAGTTCTTCTACAAAAAGAAATAAAAATATCTATGGTATGATCCTTATTTTTCAAAAAGAAAGTCCATGTATATCTAGTAAAATCATCAATAATCACTAAGCAATATCTACTACCATTCAAAGAAATGACACTACTACAATCAAACAAGTCCATATGCAGTAAATCTAAAATAGTAGAGGTACTTACAGCGCTTTTACCTTTATGAGTTGCTTTTGTTTGCTTACCCTTTTGACATGCATCACATAGTTTTGTCTTTTGGTACTTGATGCTTGGTAAGCCTCGCACTAATCCTTTGTTGGCCAGCTTTCTAATATTCTTCATGTTCACATGAGCCAACCTCCTATGCCAAAGCCATGATTCTTCTTCTTTTAACATGAAACACTTAGCAGAGGCATTAGTAGCACTTTTAAAAGAAATTTGATAAATGTTATCTACTCTTGTGCCTACTAGTACCGTGTCAAGTGTGTCAATGTGTTTGACCAGACATTGACTTGAATGAAACTCAATTGTGTAACCCGTATCACACAATTGACTGACACTTAGGAGATTAAAAGTCATCCCCTTGACTAGAAGGACATTCTTGATTTGGAGGCCTTCGGATATATGAATGTCTCCAACTCCTATAACCTTAAGACTACCATTGTTACCAAATGACACATTACCTCTATTTTTGTTTTGAATGGTAGAAAATAGTGACTTGTCCCCGGTCATGTGCTTGGAGCATCCACTATCAACAAACCAAGTTGATAGACGCTCCCCCTTTACCAATGCCTACAAGACACGAAAGATAGATGTTTTAGGTACCCAAATCTTGGGACCTAATGCATCTACAATGAAAGACTTAGGCACCCATGCCTTTGTTACCTTCTTCCTAGTCTCATGAACCCTAGAAACATGCGATCTATGAAATTGGGTTCTTGACACTAAAGAAATAAAGCTAGACTCCTTAGGTTGGTATCCTAATCCAGCCTTGTTGTAGACCGCCCTTTGGGCATTTAGAATCATGTCTAGGGTCTTAGAGCTAGTTGAGAATTTTTCAAGCATTTTCTTGAGTTTCTCAACCTCACCCTTCAAGGCCTTGTTCTCATCCTCAAGGACCTCTAGATGTAGGTCATCAACCTCATCTTCCCTAAGGGCCCTCAAGTTTTCTACTTCTTCTTTTAATGATTTATTTTCTGTTTTTGATTTTTTAAGCAAGGTAGACAAATGTGTAATAGTCTTATAGCATTTTTCTAAGTGAGAAGAGGTTACCTCTTCATCATCCGAAGATGATGAAGCCGCGGCTGAAGTGCTTGCGTCCCCATCACTCCCGGAATCGGATTCCTCCCTTGCCATGAGTGCCAATTGCCGAGTACTCTTCTCCTTCTTCTCTTCCTCCTCCGATGAGCTTGAGGAAGATTCATCCCAAGTGGCCTTGAGAGCTTTCTTCTTCTTGGCTCTTTCCTCCTTCTTTTTGGCCCGTTCCTCCTTCTTGAGTTTTGGACACTCACTCCGGTAGTGGCCTTTCTTGCTACACTCATAACATGTAACATTAGTCTTATCGATATTTTGATCATTAGGTTTACCTTTTCCTTTGTATCTTCGGCTTCTTCTCATAATTCTCCTCACGAAGTTGGCCATCTCGCTTGATGATGATCCGCCTTCTGTTGGGTTTTTCGGGCCGCGAAAACCGCTTTTCGCGTCGCGGAAACCCCGAATCACCCATGCCACTGGATCTCGTGCGAAGAAAAACTTTCGAAAATACGAGTATGAGTTTCAAACTATGATCTACAGTAGATCTACAAAGGAAAAATATTTTATACCTTTGAAGCGTGCCCTCGCAAATCCCGCTCGTCCAACGGTACGTCGGATTTCGAAGTTGTCAATGTAGACAACTCTCTAGTGATATCCACACGAACAAGAAGTGTTCTCTAACACTCAAGGATGGAGAAGAGAGCACCACAAGTGTGCTAGCACTCTCTAGGGCTCTCGGGTAGGATTGGAAGAAGAAGAAAGGAAAAGAAGAGAACACACTCCTCTAAAATCTCTATGTGACTTTCACTAACCTTTCTTCTTGGATTAGATTCACTCTCCTTTCTTCTCCCTTGCTTGAAACCCACGACCAAGAGAAGAGAAAGAGCAAGAAGAGAGCTTAGGAGGAGGAAGATCATTTGAATGAGAGTTACACTTGCAAAAATGAAACTCTTTTCATCTAATTAAGTGGTTTGTAACCTCCATGGGATACCAAGAGTCACAACTCTTGGTAACTCCCATGAGGTGGCACTTCACTTAAGTAACCATGATGATGTGGAGCATCATCATTGGTCCACTTAATGCCAACTCACCAATGAGGTGGCATAAAGTCAAGTCAAACTTGACTCTTCATCTTCCTCTCAAGTCAAGTCAAACTTGACTTAATCTCTCTCATGGTTGATCTAATCCAACCATTTAATTCAAGCCAATTTAATATAATGAATCTAATTCATTTAATTAAATTGATTCAATGAGTCATAATCTAAATTAGACTCATTGAACACATGAATCAACTTGAGTCCAACTCAATTAGCCCAATTAGGATTACTCTTAATCCAATTTGATTCATCAAATGAATCTAATCCTCTTAGTTCATCATATGAACCTAATCTCCATCCACTTGTTCTTTGTGTGTGACCCAATAGGTTCTTGTAACGTTGGCAATGCCCCTAAACTCATGAATTAGAAACATAAGTAATGAGCGGTATCTAGCAATACATCATTACTACCCAAGTTACAAGAATGTTGAGATCCAACATCACCTTGTGACTACTAATTGTGACTCCTCACAATATATGACAAGTGTCCTTCTATCCTAGACATCTAGATTGATCAATGTGAGGCATAGACCGTGTCATACTCTAATCAATCTAAATCTTGAACTCCAAGTAGACTCACTCAATCAATGAGCTCAATATCCTATATTGACTCATTTGGGCATGGCCATGCACTTTGTGGTCTCACTCTATCAAGAATACCGATGTCTCTCCCGTCATATAGGAGGGATAGATCCCATCTACGTCACTCACATCCCTCCGCATAATTTGTTACATACCCAGTAATCGCCTTTATGGTCCACCCAGTTACGGGTGACGTTTGACGAAACCAAAGTACATAACTCCTTATGTAGGGAACCATGGTGACTTCAGGTCTAAGGACTAGTAGTCATACTAATAGCCACATGAGAAAGTATATGACACTCATATAACAATCCATGATACTTTCTCATGGCGGGTCATTCAGTATACATTCTCTAATGCATACCCATGTGTCAACTTGATATCTCTATATCCATGACTTGTGAGATCAAGTCATCGAGTTGACCTACATGCTAGTCTTATTTCATTAACATTGTCCCTGAATATTAATACTCGACTAGGAATGATTAAGAGTAGTGTTCCCTATATCATCTCACTATCGGTTCAACTAACCGATTGATATAGGTGAGAACCGTCTACTCAAAGACGTTATTATACTTAGTTTATTTGACACCAATACAAGTAAGTATAATAACCAAAAACCAAATGCCTTTATTTATATAGAATATGATACAACAAGTCCAAAATACAATTATCAAATGATTGGCTCTAGGGCTCTAGCTAACACCTTCATCATCAGACTCGGAGGAGGATGTAGATGAAGAAATCTCTTTCTCCTTCTTCTTTTCCCTCTTTCTTCTTCCATCCTTGTTCTTTGGTCCTGCAACTAAGGCAATACCTTTCTCTCTTTGACCTTTGTTAGCAAGTTCATGAAATTCCATTTCACAAAAGAATTCGTCTAATTTAACAATGGAAAGATCCTTGGAAACCTTGTAGGCATTTACCATAGATGACCACAAGGCATTCCTTGGAAAGGCTTTAAGAGCGTACCTTACTAGATCTCGATTCTCCACGCGTTCATCTACGGAATGTAGACCATTGATGATTTCCTTGAACCTCCCATGTAGTTCACTTACCGTTTCGTTTTCCTTCATGGTGAGATTTTGTAGTTGATTCAAGAATAGGTCCCTCTTGGCTATCCGAGAATCTCGAGTTCCTTCTTGGAGCTCGATAAGCTTGTTCCATAAATCTTTTGCACTCGAGAATGGACCTACCTTGATGAGTTGGTCCTTGGCAATCCCACATTGTAAGGTGACTACCGCCTTGGCATCGGCTTGCCCTTTACGAGTTTGTTCGGTAGACCACCTTAATGAATCGAGTTCCTTACCTTCTTCGTCCTTCGGTGGTGTGAATCCTTCCTTGACCGAGAACCACATGGAGATATCAGTCTTGAGGTAATACTCCATGCGGCTCTTCCAATACTGGAAATCTGCTCCATCGAAGAAGGGTGGTCTGTTGGTGCTGAATCCTTCCTTCATGGCCATCTTCTTGCTCCTTAGGATGTTAGTCCAGATGAAGAGCACCAGGCTCTGATACCACTTGTTGGGATCTTAGATGGCTAGAGGTGGGGTGAATAGCCTCTTAAAAACTTAAACACAAATTTCTACAAAGAAACTTGTTAGCACAGCGGAATTAGGAAACTAAAACAAAGAGGAAACAAGCACACTAACACACGGATTTACGAGGTTCGGGGATAACTTGTCCCTACTCCTCGACGTGTCCGTAAGGTGGACGACCCCTTGATCTTCGGTAGATCGCACCCCGGATAAATTCTGGCTAAAGATCCTCCTTCTCGGTGGAGTAACCTCTCCACAAAGTCTCAAGAAATATATACGTTAAAGCACAAGACTTACAGAGCTCGGTGGCAAAGAAGAATGAACTAACGCTTACAACCACGCGAGGATCAGTGGAAACAGAGAACTCACATATAGCAGTTTCTCACCCGAGAGCTCAAGAACTTAGCACACCTCAACGATCAACAGAACGTTTTTGTTTTCTTTTTTCACTTTCTTGCTTTCTTGTTGTTCTTTCCTCTCGCTTTTTACTGCTTCTTAAGCCCCTGTTCTCTGCTATCACGGATCGTGGTCAAACTGCACAGAATCATCGCTGCAGCCAATCCCTCTTCCTCCTTACCTGGTTCTCTGAACTCACACCAATGAAATCACAGTCTTCACTGGTGTCTTCTGAGCTCGAACCAATCACCAGGAGTCAAGCGGATCGCAGCCAGATCACACCAGTAGCCGTTGATGCTTCAAATGCACCATGCGCCGCGAATCACAGTAGAAAGGTCATTTGTCGTATTCCTCTTATGGACTTAATTTGAAATTAGGCTTGGAATGATACATGTGATCCTGCAAACTCAAAAGCTAACAGCACAGAGGGCTATATCACATGAATTAGGCAGATCAAATGCATTGGAGGAATCGCAGAAACAGCGAACAAATCTGATTGTGTGTGGATCGGTCACCAGACCGATCCATGGACCGATCAGGACATATCCTGATCGGTCCGCAGCTTGTCTGATCGGTCGTGGAGACCGATCAGACTGCAGGTGGATCGGTCTCCACGACCGATCCCCTGCCTTCTTCTCTTCGCAATACCCTCTCCTGATCGGTCTCCAAGACCGATCAGATTACCTCGATGTGCTCACGGGTGTTTCCCGATCGATCTACGGCCGATCAGATTACACTCGATGTGCTCGAGTGTTTCTGATTAGTCACCGACCGATCCATGGAAACTGTTTCCTTTGGATCGGTCTGCCAACCGATCCACCGCTTATGTATCCTTTGGATCGGTGCCGACCGATCAATGTACCATGGAATGTCCACTTAGGTCCCTCTCTGACCTAATCGGAGAACAAACTACCGAGCCCTCTCCGACTGGTCCAGAGCTACCGAGCCCTCTCCGACTTCGTCGGGTCCAGAGCGAGCTCCGAGGCCTCTCTAACCTAGTCAGGAGGCAGGCTCGAGCCCTCTCGACCTAGTCAGGAGGCGAGCTACTGAGCCTTCTCGGCTTGTCGGGTCCGAGCGAGCTACCGAGCCCTCTCTGACCTAGTCTGGAGAACGAGCAACCGAGCCCTCTCCGACTTCGTCCGGTCCAGAGAACGAGCTACCGAGCCCTCTCCGACCTAGTCCGGAGAACGAGCTACCGAGCCCTCTCCGACTTCGCGTGCCAAGTTTCCAACTTGGACTTTTTCCTTCCACATGATCAACCTTGATCAGTAATCAATCCGAGTTCAATTAACATCTGATACAAACTTAAATCAGTGTCAACATCAAAACAACAGCCAGGTCAGACTGTATCAACAGCATGGACGTGTTCTCTGCCTCGTTCCGGTGCGTTGACAATCATTGTTTTTGCTCCGAAAGTTGTCCCTGTCAACATAAAACCAAACAAAGAGCAGATCTCCGAACAAAAGAGTATTTATGATGAGTATATGGTAAGAGAGATGATCATGCAAAGAATATATACGCATAAAGTAAGTGAATGTGCATTAAAACATGCATAAACGATCATAATATTTACGCACATCAGTCAACCATAGGCATGGAAGCAACGCTGGCCTTTGGATCACCTTAGAAAATCATGCAAAAAGGCCTTGTAAAAAGAAAGCTAGGTCGAGGGGCACGTGGTAAAAAGGAGTAGGGAGCCTCCGTGGCATCGAAGATAGGTGATGTTATAGTAATTCCCAATCATACCAGTAAGGGGACCCTAGAGTTACTTTGGCTCACAACCAATCGAATAGTTAGACTAGACCACGTAACCCGTTCAGGGGGATGGAGCGGTCAATCAGGATTGACGCCTGATCAGGTCAGATGAATCTTGTTGATGCCTGCCCAGGTATTAAGCAGACCAGGTATTCATGAAGGGGATAAACACTTAACAAGTCACTCAAGCATACTAGATGAAATGTCTAATGGCCCTAAACGAGCCCAATGAACATGTAGACACCACACTGCACATTGGTACCCTTCCCATTCACACATCTTCAAGAACTTTTAAGTTCAAAATTACAGAAAGGTGTGAAATCTTACATCATCATTCAATTTGGAAGAGAGTTACAAGGAGGCATGCACTACTCAAACGTGGGGAAGGCTTCGTCAGGAAGTTCATTCAGGAGACGGGTTTGGTCCAGGAAGTTTTCAAGGGGAGTCCATCGGAGCAAGACTTTCTCTTGCAGCTGCAGCAAGGCCCCTGCGCCACCATAACAAATCATTTAGTCGATGAGGCTGCCTATCTTCGATCCAAACTCTTTGGAGGCTAGGAAGGAGGTCTTGTGAGCTTCTAGATGAGAGCTCTCGCCCGCTTGATAATCCTTCAGCTCTTCCCCAGCTTTGTCTGCATCATCCCGTGCCTTAGCCCACTCTTGGTGTGAGGCCACTGTCTCCGCCTTAGCTGCTGCAAGCTCCGCTTGCATAGATTTGAGAGCAGCCTGAGCCACCTCCAACTACTTTTAAAGTGCGGCCTCCCGATCAGTGCTGGAAGACAGATCAGTCGTTTTAGCCGCCAGGTCTATTTGCAGGGAGGTATGTGCCTTTTGGAGATCCTGCAATTGGAAGGAGAGGTTGCTAACCTCTGTCTCCTTCACATCCAAGTTAGCCAAGATCTGGATGCGCCTCAGTCCCTCAGACTTAAGCTTGGATTCACTGGTCTTCAGGGTGGTCTTCAAGGACTGCACCTTCTCTGATTCTGCGTGAGCCATGTTCTTGGCAGTTCAAGTTTGCTCCTCCACTGTTTGCTGGTGAGATTGGAGAAGGCTCTCAGAGGTCGTTAGGTCACAAGCACGACCAGCGGTCGTAGGAGACATCATCCCATGAATGCAAACCCTCAAGGACTCATTCTCCCGGTGAAGACCTGCCACGTACTGGGAGAGGCTCAACCTTATGACATAGCTCTGTCAAGAGCGTGGGTAAGATTAGCAGTATTTCAAGGATATGAAAAGGAAGCAGATATACTTATCGACACTAGTCATTGGGAGAATTGGTTGGCCAAATCTAGTTGGGGCCATTCCAAAATCTGGTTGGCAGTATTTTTCGATGAATCGACCAGGGCACCATGAAGTTGCACTTGACCACAGTTGGGAGAGGTGCTGGCAGAAGGAATGGGACCCAACACTTGAAGGGATGGCAGTTGGAACGAAAAAGTGAAGACATACCATCCCTTAAGGCGCTCCTTGGGGCGAGAAGAGGTAGTAGGAGCTAAAAGCGGTTGCTGGCTCGAGGACAGAGGAGCAGAGGACGTAACAGTCCCGGGTTGGCCTTCCGCTCGGGTGGTTGTCTGCTCCTAGATGAGGATACGGACAGGAGAGGCTGCAGCCTCTGATGGAGCTGGAGGGCTCACCCGGGCAGGAGTTTTGGCCTTGGAGGATGCCCGCAACATAGGCATCCTTTGGGGTGAAGATTGGACTGATGGAGTAACACACCGTCTTTTACGTTGAAGGCGTAAGCACTACTATGGAGCTAGAGAGGGAGCCCTCTCACTAACAGCTACCTCGTTGGGGAGTGATTCAGCTTTAGGGGCCTCAGGATCCCCCGATTGTTGAGAAGAGGCCCCTGTTGAGGCGCTGGCCTGGGGAACCTCCTGGCCTGCCATGATCTCTCTACCTCGCTTCTGTAGGATTGCGCTGGACCTCATGGAAGATTCGAGGGTGAAGGCTCGGAACATGTTGACTTCTGCAGGTAACAGAAAATACCTCAATTAGTGGAGATATGTAAGGAGAGTCAAGTAATCTTACTAAAAGGTGTGTTCAGAGACGTCTGGATAGGGTTTAGCCCGAAAGTATACAACACACTCTCCCATAGCAGAGAAGAAAGTTGCAGTTGCACTCCATCTAGTTTTTCAGAGGCAGTCAAACAAGCAGGCTGGTGCTGATGGTCTCACAACTCAAAGGGAGAAGGAAGATTGAGGCACTATTCAATAGGCTAGGTCATGGACTCGGGCAATTGGACATAGAAAAAATGGGACTTCCAGCCTTTATTAGAAGAAGGTATGCCCTCGAAAAATCTATATCCGGTCCTGGATTGCACCATAAACATGTCTGACTCTGAGCGCTTAAGGGAATAGAAATGGTGAAGGAGTTGAGGAGTCAAAGGGATCTCATACAGGCGACACAAGATTACCATTCCACACATAGCATGGAAGGTATTAGGAGAAAACTGGGACAAGGAGATACCAAAATACCGACTCAAGAAGGAGAAGAAGGAAAGGATAGGAAATCAGAGACTATCGAGAAGCTGGTCTTTGAAGAATGTCACAAAGCTAGTGGGAGGAGGATACGGATGTTCATCGGGTCCTCGAAGGCGATGCTGATATGCTTCGAAAAGCCGCAAACTAGATTATACAAACCTTAGGTCACTCCTATCAAAATCTAAGCAAAAATATGTGAACCATGGTATGATCGTCTCTTCGGCCATTATCGAATCAACAAGCGAAGGAGCAAAAGAAGAGGGAGAAGAAGAACTTACACGGAAGGAAAAGCGAATGAGTAGAAACAAGCACAAGAGGAAAGGTTGAAGGAAGATGAATCGCTAATGAACAATTGTTAGAGGCCTTTAGGGTTTTTAAACCAAAACCCCTAGGGAGCATTGGGATTCGAGCTCGAGTCAGATAATTGAAATGGCAGGGCACATGATAGCCGTTAGATCAATAGGGGGAAGCGCCCTTGGGCCGCATGCAGGAAGCATACGTTAGACATCATAACAAGAAAAGTTCATGGGACATGTGTCAATTGTTGGTACCCCAAGGTTATTTTGATGTGATCAAACAAGTTAAGTTATGTCCTATTGAGTTTAACCTTGTGTCTAAGTGTGCAGGAGCTTAGGAGCACAAGAAGTCGAGCAAAAGACCCAGCTAGCGAGAAGGACAACACGGGAGAGAGCCGACGGGCTTGGTGCATTTGAGGGACTAGGTGCTGTGGAAGAGTACGCGGGCAGACGAGAAGGAGGCGCGCGACAATTTTGAGGGATGAGAAGTCGGAGCGGAAGGTTGCTCGAGAAGGCCGGAAGTTGGATTCGGGTGAGCCCTTTTCCGGATGGCCGAAATCACCCAAGCGAGCAGAGCCGAAGCGGAAGACTTGGATCGAGGCGAGTAGAACCAGAGCAAAGGGCCCAGACTAAAAAAGCTAATGATGTTAACTTTGTGGGTCCGGGCGCCCGGACCCATTCCGTGCGCCTAGAGTCCGGGCGCCCGGAACCCTTCCGGGTGCCTGTAACCTGATTTTTTTCATGTTCGACGTAGACATTGATCGACACATCGGGGATAAAATTCTATCCCACTCTAGGTGCTTGGAGCCCTTCCAAGCGCCTGGAACCCTTCCAGGCGCCCCGACCAAGGCTATAAATACAACCTTGGTCCAGAAGCTAAAAAGTAACAAACATTCTTGCATCAACACTTGTACACACCGTAGTTTTCATTTAGCTTCTCATTTTCTGTGCTTACATTGCTGTAAAGAGGCTTCTCCGCCTGAAGGAGATCTTAAGTGCGCGTTCACTTCCTTGGATTAACAACCTCCCCGGTTGTAACCAAGTAAATCCTCCGAGCCTCTATCTTTCAGTTTATTTCTTATTTTATTTAATAAAAGTGTTCCTTTAAGTCCGAGAAGGGTTTGTGTTTTGATTTTGTGCAGGGCTATTCAACCCCCTTTCTAGCCGGCTAACGGTCCCAACAAGTGGTATCAGAGCCAGGACGCTTCAGGAGGACTAACCGTAGATCGAAGCAAAAACGATGGCCTGAGCTAGCATCTACCCACCAATATTCGAGGGGAAGTTCTCTTTTTGGAGACGTCGAATGAAGGTTTATTTTAAAATTGATTTTAATATTCTACTAATAATTAAATATGGTTTTAATATGCCCAAAAGTAAAGAGGGAAAAGAACTTGAGAAACATCAATGGACTGAAAAGCAACGCAACGACTTCATGGCTAATGGTAAGGCTGAATTTCATCTTTTAAGCGTACTACCAATTGAAGATCTCGATAAAATTAGTGACTACCAAAGTGCAAAAGAACTTTGGGAAAAGTTTTTGAAGCTTCATGAAGAGCCAAATCCAACTCCTCGATGGACACCAAGTCATTAGAAGACTCTAAAACCGAGGAAATCGCCTGAACAACTCTAATAGCCGAGTACCTACCAGAAGACGAAGATGAAGAAAACTCGTCCGAAATGAGCATTGAGAGCATCGATGAAGGGGGAGCTACATCAAAAGAAAGTAGCAGTTCAGGGGGAGCTACGGACAACGAGATCGACAAGGTAAGTCAGGTACGATCTCTCCCACCTAACAAGTTATTTAAATTTGTTAAATTACTAACTAAAGAATGTTGCAAATTATAAAAAGAAATTAAAGAATTAAAAGTAATTCTAGCAAAATCTTGTTGATTAGAAGATTTTGATAAATTAAAGCGACAATTTACAAAAAGAAATAAAAAACTTGAAAAATCATACATGTACATATAGTACAAGTATTAGAAGATATAATTTGAACTGGTACTTTAAATATCACAAAGGACAAATTAGAAAAATTTTAATGAAATATGTTCCTAAAAAATTATTAATTAATCCAGTTGGCTGGAACCTATATTGAGTTTTAAAGTCTTGTTTAACTTGAACTTTAATTAGACTTAGCGCTTTCAGCGAGAAAATTAAACGTTTTAATTTCCTTTTAAGGCTTTGTCTAGAAAGTGGTTGTTGCTCTAATAACCAATAAAACTTAGTGTCTCGCCACAACCTGGAAGTCAAATATTGAAATAAAATGTTTAATTGACTAACTGATAAAGCATTAAAATTGAAATTAGATAATGCTTTGAATAGTTATTCAATTTTTTTTAAAATCCTTAAATTTTTCTATGCAAATCTGTTTAACTTTAAAAAAAAATCATTTTTTTTAACTTAAAGTTTTTTTTTAAGTTATTTTATAAACTTGTGCTTAGAAATTTTTTAAAACTTAGAAATTTTTTTTAAGTTATGCACAACTTTTTAAAACTAATAATTTTTTTTGTTATGTACAAATTTTTTAAAAAACAACTTAGAAAATTTTTTTCCTTTAGAAAATTTTTTCTTACTTATAAATTTTTTAATTAAATTTTTTTAAGTATCAGATTTACTTTACAAAAATTTCTTTAAAAATTTGTTTAATTGAGGAAATTATTGAAATTATTAATTGTAAATAAGAGTTTTTTAAAAGTGACCCTTAGTTTTTTTTTGGTATCTCATTTTTTATGTGATCAAAGGAGGAGAAGGAAAGATTAAGTTTAGGAGGAGGTAGATTAATTTTTTAATTTTTGCACTTGAATTGTAAATTTGTTGCTTTTATTTTATAGTTGTTTACCCTAACTTAACCTGGATTGCTCATATCAAAAAAGGAGAGATTGTTGGTATCCCAAGGTTATTTTGATGTGATCAAACAAGTTAAGCTAAGTCCTGTTGTTTTTAACCTTGTGTCTAAGTGTGCAGGAGCTTAGGAGCATAAGAAGTCGAGCAAAAGACGCAGCTAACGAGAAGGACGGCACGGGAGAGAGTCGTCGAGCTCGATGCATCTAAGGGACAAGGTGCTACGGAAGAGTACATGGGCATACGAGAAGGAGGCGCGCGATGTTTCCGAGAGACGAGAAGCTGGAGCGGAAGGTTGCTCGAGAAGGCCGGAAGTTGGGGTCAGGTGAGCCCTATTATGGATGGCCGAAATCACCCAAGTGAGCAGAGCCGCAGCGGAAGACCCGGGCCTAGGCGAGCAAAACCGGAGCAAAGGGCCCAATCGAAAAAGTCAACAGTGTTGACTTTGTGGGTCTGGGCGCCTGAAACTTGATTTTTATCATGTTCGACGTGGACGTTAACCGACGCGTCGGGGATATAATTCTATCCCACTCTAGGCGCCTGATGTTGGATCGTGGCGGCAGGCTAGAAGGGGGGTTAAATAGCCTGAAAAATAATAAAATGAAAACCTTTCTCGAACTTTCAACAGAACACTTGCATAAAATAGAAAAGCGATAAACTAAAACAGAAAGTAGAGGCACAAGGATGTTTTATTTGGTTACAACCGGGGAGGTTTTTAATCCAAGGAAAGTGTCGCACTAACTATCTCCTTCAGGCGGAGAAGCCTCTTACATCAATGAAGCGTAAAACAGAGAAGCTAATATAGAAATAAAGCGTACAAGTGTTGGAAATGAATTGCTTGTGTTTTTAGAAAGCTTCTGGACCAAGGCTGTATTTATAGCCTTGGTCGGGGCACCCCGAAGGGTTCCAGGGACCCTGGGGGGGATAAAATTTTATCCCCTACGCACGGATCACGGTTTGACCACGATCTGGATAAAGTCTAACTCCGGGCGCCCGGACCCCTAAGTCAACCAAGTTGACTTTTTGGTCTGGGCTCTCTGCTCCGGTTCTGCTCGCTTAGGTGATCTCTGCAATCCGGAATAGGGCTCACCCGAATCCAACTTTCGGTCTTCTCAAGCAGTCTTCCGCTCCGGCTTCTCGTTCCTCGGAATCGTCGCGTGCTTCCTTCTCGTCCGCCAGCGTACTCATCCGCAGTCTTCGTCCCTCGGTCGCACCCCGTGCCGACCTTCTCGCTAGCTGCGTCTCTTGCTCCCCGAGCAGTCTTCCGCTCTGGCTTCTCTCACTCAGAACCACCGTAAGCTGTACTCTTCCGCAACGCCTCATCCCTTGGACGCACCGCGTGTCGTCCTTCTCGCTAGCTGCATCTTCCGCTCGACTACCTATGCTCCTAAGCTCCTGCACACTTAGACACAAGGTTAAAAACACACAGGACCTAACTTAACTTATTGATCACACCAAAACAACCTTGGAGTTCCAACAATCTTTCCCTTTTTGATGTGAGCAACCCAAGTTAAGATAGAGTAAATAGACATAAAAATAAAATAACTAATTTTGCAATAAAGTGCAAAAAAGATAGAAAATTTGGTCTACCTCCACCTAGACTTATACTTTTCCTTCTCCCCCTTTGATCACAGAAAAAAAATTGAGGTTCTAGAAAAAACTCTAAGGGTAAAATTTTGAAAACTTCGAAAATTTTGCAATAATTTTCACATAAAGAGTTTCTAAGTGAAAAAAAAAAATTCTAAGTAAACTAATATTTTTTTTTTAATTCTGACTTAGGAAATTTTGCAACAATATTTTTCAAAATTTTTCTAAGTAAAAATTTAAGTAGAAATTTCTAATTTCAGAAGAACTTTAAACTTATTTTTCTAAGTAAAAATTTTACTCAAAAAAAAATTCTAAGTAAAAAAAATGTTTAAAAGAATTTTTAAAGCATTATTAAATTTTAACCTTAATGCTTTTATCAGAAAGTTAATTAAATATTTTATTTCAATATTTTAGCTTCTAGGTCGTGACGAGGCACTAGACCTTCTTGGTTATTGGAGCAACAAGAACTTCCTTAGACAAAGCCTCATAAAGAAACTCACTGTTTAATTTCCTCGATGAAAGCTCTAAATCCGATTAAAATTTAGATTGAGCAAGACTTAGGAACCCAATATAAGTTCCAGCCAACTGGATTAACTAAGAATTTCTTAGGGATATACCTTTTTGAAATGTTCTTAATTTGTCCCTTATGATATCTAAAATATCAATTTAAATAATTAAATTTTCTAACATTAGTATTAGATGAGCACGCATGGTTTTTCAAGTTATTTGCTTGTACTTTTAAATTATCATTTTCTACTTTTAATTTTTAATTTTCTAATTTAATTCTGTCGAGTTCTTCTATTGGACAAGATTTAGCTAATATTATTTTTAAATTCTTAATTTCTTTTTCTAATTTACAGCAATCCTTAGTTAACAATTTAATAAACTTAAACAGTTTATCGGGAGGAAGAGATCGTACCTGACTTACCTTGTCGATCTCGTTGTCCGTTTCTCCCACTGAACTGCTGCTATCTTCTGACGTGGCTCCCCCTTCATTGATGCTCTTGATGCTCATTTTGGAAGAGCTTGACTCGCAGTCGTCGTCTTGATAACTTGCCATTAGTGCAAGTCCGGAGAAGGCTTCGACTTCCGATTCGAACGACGTATCGTCCCACGTCGCTTTTAATGCCTTACGCTTTTGTATAAGCTTCTTACCTTTATCCTTGTCCTTGTTCTTTAGCTTGACGCAGTTGTCCTTGATGTGCCCTTCTTCGTCGCAGTGGTAGCAACGGATGGTCCTTTTCTTTCTACCCTGCAGATGGTTAGTTTTTCTAGAATTACAAAGATTCTTGAATCGTCTTACCATCATTACCATTTCTTCGTCGTCGAGAGAAGACTTCGACTCAAGTTCGTCTCTCGATGCTTTAAGGGAGACGTTGTTCTTAGGCTCCTTTGTACCTGCACATCTTGATTCGTTCACTTCAAATGTCGAGAATAATTATTCCAAAGTAATTTTTCTAAATCTTTAGAAATATAAAAGGCATCTACTAGTGATTTCCATTTCGTATTTCTAGGAAAAGAGTTTAGTATGTACCTGAGCGAATCTCGGTTACTTACCTTTTCTCCGAGATTCAAAATTTCGATGATGATTTCTTTAATTCTCGAGTGCAGATGCGCAGTTATCTCGCCTTCCCCAAGTCGCAGGTTGGTGAGCTGGTTGCGAAGTAAATCTCCTTTTACGAGCTTGGCTTCGGACGTTCCTTTGTGCAGCTCAAGGAACTTCTCCCAAAGTTCCTTCGCAGAGTCGTAGTTGCTGATCCGGTTGACTTCTTATGGTGGAAGAACGATTAGTAGATGGTACTCTTCTTTGCCATTTGCCACGTAGTCGGCCTGCTCCTTTTTCGACTAGTGGTATTTCTCCTTACCTTCTGGTGATGTAAAATTGAATTCCATAATTAATATTAAATCGAAATCAGTCTTAAAGAATACCTGCATTCGCTTTTTTCAACTAGCGAATTCCCCTTCGAACTTCGACAAGTAGATACTCGGTCCGGCCATTATTTCCTTGCTTCGTTCAGCGGTTAGTCCTCCTGAAGCACCTTGGCTTTGATACCACTTGTTGGATCACGACGGCCGGCTAGAAGGGGGGTTGAATAGTATGAAAAATAATAAAACAAAAACCCCCTTCTCGAACTTTCAACAGAACACTTGCATAAAATAGAAAAGCGATAAACTAAAACAGAAAGTAGAGGCACAAGGATGTTTTACTTGGTTACAACCGGGGAGGTTGTTAATCCAAGGAAAGTGTCACACTAACTATCTCCTTCAGGCGGAGAAGCCTCTTACAGCAATGAAACACAAAATAAAGAAGCTAATATAGAAATAAAGCGTACAAGTGTTGGAAATGAATTGCTTGTGTTTTTTGAAAGCTTCTGGACCAAGGCTATATTTATAGCCTTGGTCGGGGCACCCCGAAGGGTTCCAGGCACCCTGTGGGGGATAAAATTTTATCCCCTACGCACGGATCGTGGTTTGACCGCGATCTGGATAAAGTCCAACTCCGGACGCCTGGAATGGATCTGGGCGCCCGGATCGCTAAGTCAACCAAGTTGACTTTCTGGTCCGGGCCCTCTGCTCCGGTTCCGCTCACTTGGGTGATCTCTGTAATCCGGAATAGGGCTCACCCAAACCCAACTTCCGGTCTTCTTGAGCAGGCTTCTGCTCCGGCTTCTCGCTCCTCAGAATTGTCGCATACTTCCTTCTCGTCTGCCTGCATACTCATCCGTAGTCTTCGTCCCTCGGTCGCATCCCGTGCCAACCTTCTCACTAGCTGTGTTTCTTGCACCCCGAGCAGTCTTCCGCTCCGGCTTCACGTCCCTCAGAACCACCGCACGCTTCCTTCTCGTCCGCCGATGTACTCTTCCATAGCGCCTCATCCCTCGGGCGCACCGCGTACTGTCCTTCTCGCTAGCTGTGTCTTCCGCTCGACTACATGTGCTCCTAAGCTCCTGCACACTTAGACACAAGGTTAAAAACACACAGGACCTAACTTAACTTATTGATCACACCAAAACAACCTTGGGGTTCCAACACCTGGAACCCTTCCAAGCATCCCGACCAAGGCTATAAATACAGCCTTGGTCTAGAAGCTAAAAAGAAACAAGCATTCTTGCATCAACACTTATACACACCGTAGTTTTCATTTAGCTTCTCATTTTCTATGCTTACATTGCTGTAAAGAGGCTTCTCCACCTGAAGGAGATCTTTAGTGCGCGTTCACTTCCTTGGATTAACAACCTCTCCGGTTGTAACCAAGTAAATCCTCTGAGCCTTTGTCTTTCTGTTTATTTCTTATTTTATTTAATGCAAGTGTTCCTTTAAGTCTGAGAAGGATTTGTGTTTTGATTTTGTGTAGGGCTATTCAACCCCCCTTTTAGCCGATCAACGGTCCCAACATCAACTCCCTATAAAATGACATTTATGATGGAAAGGACAAGGAAATCATGGAGTTGATATCCAAACAGTGGTACTATACCTCACGAAGACCATGCCTCGAGGACTGAAAATTTCATACGGCTACCTTGGGAAATGGAGTAGAAGGCAGTGGGAAGTGTTGATAAAAATTTGACACCTCATCCCAACTTCAGAATCATAGTAAGATTCAAATTTAACTAATGACTTATGTAATACGCTTCATGATCACAAGTGGATTAGGCTAAGTCCACGGGTGCATCTCCTTCAATCCCCAACGACCTCTCGGTCAGGATTCTAAACTCTCGCCCCAGAACGAATTATAAGCGAGCATGCTCTCATGCTTCCAGACTCTTGCCCTAGCGCGAGTTATAAGTGAACATGCTCTCACGACTAACGACCTTTTGATCGGGATTCCAGACTCTCATCCCAATGAGAGTTATAAGTGAGCATGCTCTCACACTTCCAGACTCTCGCCTCAACGCGAATTATAAGTGAGCATGCTCTCACGACCAACAACCTCTCGGTCGGGATTCTAGACTCTCGCCCCAGCGCGAGTTATAAGTAAGCATGCTCTCATACTTCCAGGCTCTTGTCCCAGCATGAGTTATAAGTGAGCATACTCTCACGACCAACGACCTTTCGGTCGGGATTCCAGACTCTCCCCCCAGTGCAAGTTATAAGTGAGCATGCTCTCACGCTTCCAGACTCTTGCCCTAACACGAATTATAAGTGAGCATGCTCTCACGACCAATGACCTCTCGGTCACGATTCCAGACTCGTCCCAACGCGAGTTATAAGTGAGCATGCTCTCACAACCAATGACCTCCCGGTTAGGATCCCAGACGCTCACCCTAGCGGGAGTTATAAGTGAGCATGCTGTCATGACCAATGACCTCTCGGTCGGGATTCCAGACTCTTGCCCCAGTACGAGTTATAAGTGAGCATGCTCTCACGCTTCCAGATTCTCACCCCAGCGCGAGTTATAAGTGAGCATGCTCTCTCGACCAACGACCTCTTGGTCAGGATTCCAAACTCTCTCCCCAGCGTATGTTATAAGTGAGCATGCTCTCATGGCCAATGACCTCTTGGTCGGGATCCCAGACTCTCGGCCCAGCACGAGTTATAAGCGAGCATGCTCTTGCGCCCAATGACCTATTGATCAGCTTTCTTACTCTCGCCCCCTCGTGGGTTATAAGCAAGCAAAGTCTTCACCAACTACCTCTCAGTCAATATTCTAAACTCACCATATTGGAGGGGATATGTGGGCAAGGCCCTTACCGTAGCTCACACAAGTAATTTTTCTGGGGAAAATGGGCGTCGCTATCATCGCATCACTCGGGGATATACGAAAACACCCTTTCTGTTAAAGAGGTCTGCATAAAGTAAGAGAGTACCAGTGGGGAAAGGAGTAAAGAGACGGGAATAAAGACTGAAACCTAATTAGATCTACATTTACTTGATAAAGTGCATGGGACGTCCCTCAAAATCTCATTCTTATATCTGTAAAGGCATAAAGGACATCTAAGGGCTCAAAGTTCTCTTCCAGGGCCAACCACAAGTCGGTACCTCGGGCATTAGCATGTTGCTTGACCTGCTTGATGAAGATGAACCCTAGCCTACTCCAACTCAGCTTGAGTCAACTGAAGAGCGCGCCGCTGTTGAGTGATGATTTCATCTTTAATCTTTGCTTCTTCCTGCAGAAGGGACATGGAGGAGGTGTGTTTTTCTTTCAAGTATAGTATGAGTTGAGCTTGGCTCTCCAGGTCTGAATAAACTTTTTGTTTCAGCACCACCTCAGCACGGGCCCGCGATTTAGTAGCTAGCCAAAGTTCCTCAATTTCTATAACGACCCGGCCCTTTGACCTCTTGGGCGGCCCTTGTGGCGGCCAAAACTCTTGGGCGGCCCGCGATCATCTCACTTGGTTACCAGGATTCATAAACTCTACTACTTAGCCTGGATGTCTAGAGTTCGAATCCTGGGGGAGACAAAAATCCACTGCCAGGGGTGGAAAGACCTAGTGAGTAACGGCATGGCCAAGGGTTGTCGGTCGACGACATGAGAGGTCGCCAAATGGGCCGACGACATAAGGGCCGCCACAAGGGCCGCCCAAGAGGCCAAACGGCCGGGTCGTTACAATAAAAAGGCGCCTTTTTATTGTAACGACCCGGCCTTCTTGGCCCTTTTGGCGGCCCATTTGGCGACCCTCGGGTCGTCGACCGTCGGCCCTTATGTCGTCGGCCCATTTGGCGACCTCTCATGTCGTCGACCGATGACCCTTGGCCGTGTCGTTACTCACTAGGACTTTCCACCCCTGGCAGTGGATTTTTGCCTCCCCCAGGATTCGAACTCTAAACCTCCAGGCTAAGTAGTAGAGTTTATGAATCCTGGTAACCAAGTGTGATGATCTCACTTGGTTACCAAGATTCATAAACTCTAATACTTAAGCCTGGAGGTTTAGAGTTCGAATCCTGGGGGAGGCAAAAATCCACTGGCCAGGGGTGGGAAGACCTAGTGAGTAACGACACGGCCAAGGGTCATCGGTCGACGACATGAGAGGTCGCCAAATGGGCCGACGACATAAGGGCCGCCACAAGGGCCGCCCAAGAGGCCAAAGGGCGGGGTCGTTACAATTTCCCTGCGAAGGGAAGACTGAAGATCCCTATCCTACGTCAGCTCGGCTAAGGCCATATCCTTCTGGGCAAGCAGTTGGGTCATATGAGCTAGTTGCTGGTGAAGGTGTTGCAGTTCATCCAACTCGGAGTCCAAATCCATGATTAAGTGGCGTCAGTTAAAGGAAGTATCTCTCTGTTGGTTGAGGTCACCCCCTTTTAAAGAGGAGGAGGGGAGAAGTCAACTTCTGGAAATTAAAGCGGCCCTTCCCCCGAGGTTGATTGAGCAATTAAACAGGTTACAATATTGATGGTATGAGAAAAGAAGCAACACTTATAGTCATAGAAGTGAAGTAAATGACACTTGAGCTGGGGTCTAGTCAGTAGAACTTGAGTCTCCTTCAACTATACTTTGAGGGGAGACTTGTGATACGGTGCGTAAAGGTAGGGCCCAATAAAGCTAGACAGTCAGAAGTCAAGGGGGCGTGACAATCAGAAATCAAGGGGACATGACAATCAGAAGTCAAGGGGGCGTAGTAGTCAGAAGTCAAAGGGGCGCGACAGTCAACAGTTAGGAGAAAGAAAGAGTTAGACCGCCTCATATCACTAGCTGCATAATCCCCGGTCCGGTAAGGACAGAGCAGGGTCCTGAACCTGATACATAAGATGCAGCCTGGAGTGATGCCTGATCTCCCCCAACGGGTCGGGTTTCCTCAGCCCGGTCCACATAACAGGTCTGATACTTTCAGTAGGATAACTCTCGGTCGGCCCTCTAGCGATCCCAACGGGAAAGATGTGGCTCTCACTGCAGCTCGCCTCCCTCATCAAGACTCAAGTCAGATGACTCATCTGAACGGTTATCCCGAGTTGTTCGTAGCTAAACTGGGGGGACAGAAAGCACTAGGCAATAACAATGTCAGAGAATCGTAACCTCCTGTCAGGGAATAACTGTCATACGTCAGAGAATATTTGGGTGGTTTGCTATCATTTGGGAATGAAATCTTCTTTCAACCAATGAGAGGGCACCACGTGCCCCCCCATCGCTCGACAGACCCTGACACCCGACATTCTCTGACATCAATCAGGCTACAGAGGTAAGCATTGTGATATAAAAAGGGAGGTCTTCTCCCTTGAGCAGATACGGGCACAATCACACTTGTCTTCTACAGTTCTTTTTCCTTCATGCACTATTCTACGGGGGAAAAAGGACTTGACTTGAGCGTCGGAGGGCCTCCGCCGGAGATTTTTTTTCCTGGTTTTTGGTCTCTAATGCTCCGGGTGCTTGTTTGAGTGTGCGCAGAGCCCAAGTACCGTCAGTTTTGTCATTGCCGTCCTTCAGTCCCACGTGGGGGGTCAGTTTTTCAGGGCACAAACACTAGGTGTGTCCAAGTTACCTCTCTGTCAACACCGAAGATATCTCAGTCGACCTTCGTTTGACTCAGATTTCGGACAGGATCAGAACCGATTATTTTTTATTATATTTTAACACTTACGAATAAGTCAAAATTAACTTGATAAAATTCATATCAGGCTTACACTAGAGTTTAGAGTCGATTTTTCTAATTATATTTTAATATTTCTAGATAATTTAATTGAATATGTTTAGATCTATCGGTAGATTTTATGAATTTTTAAGATTATAAAAAATTTAATGACACCGCCTATTAATAATTTTTGATTTTTTCGAATATGTTAAAATATAATAAAACAGAAATCAGTTCTCAACTCAATGTGAACTCATGTTGAGGCTGATATCACGTTAGAACTATATTAAGTGCAATATGAATATGATATTTATGTCCCCAGGGCGTAGTACAGATGAGGAGTGCATGGTTCTGCGGCTGAAAGGTCCAGGGGTCGATCCCCGGGGTGTCACTGCCTGGGGTTAACATCTCCGCTATGCACTTTCCATCTATGTACCTGTATTACCTTCTTCCATATCCGTCCTATAGATAGAAGAGACGATTAAAATGAAGGAGGGACCTATTAAATGGTCCCTTGATAAATATTAAAGTGAATATGCTTTTTTAATAAATTACCGTAAATGATAAAGAAGGAAGGAATTGAAGTGGTTGGTATACTGGAGTTCCATTTACAACTTCTGTGTTTATTTATTTATTTATTTTATTCTATTCTATTCTAATCGGGCTACTTCCTCTTTTGAATGGTCAACGACCCGAGCTCTAATTCACTCTTCGCCAACATTACTCATGGGCCAGCAGAGAAGGAGAGAGGAAGGAGCAGCGAGCGCCAAATAAAATAACAGCTCATCAACTCACCCCGCACTTCATTCTGCATCGATGGCTCTACCTAGCGTATCACACAGATCAATCACGTTCCTTTCCCTTTTCCTCTTTCTCTCTTCGTCCCTAATCCCTATTTCTCATGCGGCAACGGACACCTTGAGGCCGGGCGAATCTCTAAGCGATGCCGACGCCCAAACCCTCGTCTCCGCCCGGAACGTGTTTGTGCTGGGCTTCTTCAGCCCCGGCAACTCATCCGCCAACCGCTACGTCGGCATCTGGTACCACCCCAACGTTTCTGTCAGTCCGGAGGTCGTCTGGGTGGCCAACCGCCGCCGCCCCATCCGCGGCTCCGGCGGCCGCATCACGCTCTCCCAGTCAGGCGACCTAACGGTGCTCGACGGGGCGAGCAACCTCATTTGGTCCGCGGGTGCGTCCGTCCGACCAAACTCGACCTTGCAGCTGCTGGACGAAGGAAACCTGGTGATCCAAACGGTCGGCGGCGGGGCGGTGACGTGGCAGAGTTTCGACTATCCGTCGGACACGTTCCTCCCCGGGATGCGGGTGGGGCTCAACGCGACGACGGGCGAGCCGCAGCTGTTCACGTCGTGGGCGAGCCCCGATGACCCGGCGCCGGGGAAGTACTCGATGGGCATCGATCCGCAGGGCTCGGCCCAGATCTTCATATGGGAAGAGATCGGCAGCCAGCGGGTGCGGAGGTGGCGGTCGGGGGAGTGGAACGGGCACAAGTTCATCGGGACAGTGATGCGGGCGCTGTACAACTACGGTTTCTCCTACAACACGGAGGGCGTATACTTCACCTACACGCCGCACAACGCGTCGCTGCTGCGGTTCGTGATGCAGTGGGACGGGTTGGAGCGGACATGGATGCAGTCGCCGGAGACGAGGCAGTGGAAGGCGGTCTGGGAGCAGCCAAGCGACGAGTGTGAAGTGTACGACAAGTGCGGCGCCTACGGAAGTTGCTTTCTGGACAGCCAGCGGCGGGCGAGATGCCAGTGCTTGCGTGGGTTCGAGCCCCGGTTTGCAGACGAGTGGGCCGCCAGCAATTGGACCGGGGGTTGTGTGCGACGGGTACAATTAGCGTGCAACAATACCGGTAACAACACTGGACCGGATGGGTTCTGGAGAATGGACCGGGTTAAGCTGCCGGACCACGCGATCTGGTCCAGGAACACAGCGAGCGAGGTTGATTGCCGGAAGGTGTGCTCGAGCAACTGCTCGTGCCTAGCCTACGTCTACGGCGAAGCTGATATCTCGTGCATGATGTGGACGACTGATCTGGTCGACATTTACCAATCTACCGTTTTCGACTACGATCTCAATATCAAGCTCGCCGCTTCTGAATTGGGTGAGTCTATTAATTAATTGCCTTGATTAACTAATTCAATTTTTGATTGATGGAAAATATGGATTTTGACCATGTGATTATGTGCTGCTAGTTGTTTGATAAGTCTTAAGAAAATAATACATCTGAGTGGGACGCATCCAATGAAACTTCATCCTTGTAGCACAATTAATGGGATGCATGGTATGGGTCAAGCCCACACTGGTTGATGTTAAAAAAGGTGGGAAACATGCTTGTGATATCCAAGCAGCCTTCACCAATTAATTCTCCGTTCAACAAAGGGCTGACACGATAAAAATCAAGATATTATAAAGTAGATTAATTATAATTTAATTTGACTGGCAAAGAGCAAGTTGGAGTTTGTGTATGTATATATATGGTTGACCTTTGTTATTGTCTAAACGCCACATGAAAATATGTTCAACTTGTTATTTCTAAGTTGTTAGGTATTTGGATGTACGTCTCTATCAAAGATTGATGTCCTTTATAGACTGAAAAAAAAACGTGAAAAATTGCACTGTGATTTTATATTATTGTTATTACTTTTGGTTTATTAAATATGAAACATGCTACTGCAGGCAACAGAAGCAAGTCAATCAGAAGAATAGCGCTGATTGCATCTATGTCAGCTTTGGCGTCTCTCTTCATTGTATGTGGCTGTTTATTATGGAAATATAATGCAAGAAGAAAAGGTAAATAATATTTCTGGTTCTTCATTTGAAACTCTGACTGAATTATCATGATTTAGTTTTTGAATACATCAACTCAAAACATAAGAAACACCATGTAAGTTCAATTTCTTTCTTTTTTTAATAATATGAAAATCAGAAGGAAGTTTCTATTATATTTCATCCTATTGAAATTGCTTTGCAGTAATAGTATATATGCCCAGTAGTGGAATAAGGCTTATCATATTGTTAATCCTAAACAGTTGAGATGGTGATGATAATGTATGTGCATAATATTAGTACACATGTGGATTGTGAAGAGGCACTATTAAAAATGTATATTAATAAAAGATCAATTTTGTCACTAAAACTTGTTATTTTGTCAGTAAAATCTTTAGTGACAATAATTTTATTTCCAGGTTTGTTGTCCTAAGTTCCTGATTAAAATCACAATTTTTTTGCTATTGATTTACAATATTTTTTTTATAATATATCACTAATTGTGACAATTTTATTGTAATTTGTTTAGTCACATATATAATCATTACCTCAACTTTGTCACAAGAACTACTTTTACTGACAACTATTCAATGTTAGTTATGACTAAAATCTCATCTTTTGATAGTGAATCAAAGACAAAAAGAGAATTTAATGGCTAGTTCACAGTTGAGTGGAGGACTAGTATCGGATTTTTCTAGCTCGAGCTATCATGTAGAAGAAAAGCAAGAAGGAAAAAATTCAGATCTGCCTGTTTATACATTTGACGCTATCCAAATTGCGACAAACTATTTTTGCGAGTCAAACAAGCTTGGAGAGGGTGGCTTTGGCTACGTTTATAAGGTGAATTTTAAACAAAAGAACTGATGTAGCAAGATGAAATTTGTCAATTCTAAGAAGAGATTAATTTTTGGTGTTGAAGGGTGTGTTGCCTGGAGGTCAAGAAGTGGCAGTGAAGAGGCTTTCAAGAAGTTCAGGGCAGGGCTTGGAGGAATTCAAGAATGAAGTCATTCTCATCTCTAAATTGCAGCACAGGAACTTGGTTAGATTGCTCGGTTGCTGCATTCAAGCCCATGAAAAAATTCTCATCTATGAGTATCTCCCAAACAAAAGCCTAGATGCCATCCTTTTTGGTATGTAAATATTTCTCTTTATATGAGAAAAGTTAGACACAAAAAATATGCAATCAATTCTTGAAGCATGTATAATTGTGAAATTAACAGATCCTTTAAAGAAAGATGTACTAGACTGGAATAGAAGGTTCAACATCATAGAAGGAATTGCTCGTGGTCTTCTTTATCTTCACAGGGATTCAAGGTTGCGGATCATTCATCGTGATTTGAAAGTTAGTAATATCTTGCTTGATGAAAACATGAACCCTAAAATATCAGACTTTGGTATGGCAAGAATCTTTGGAGGTGATGAAAATGAGTGCAACACCAATCGTGTGGTTGGCACATTGTAAGTTAATTATGAGTACTTTGCATTAGCACTTCATAATCATAAATGAGTCGTATAACTGAAATTTTGTTTCATACTTCAAAATTTACCTAATTTGCAAGTTTAATGCCATATTTTAGGGAATAGCTCTCTAAGTATTACATTGTTGGAAAAATTGTTGACTGCACAATAAAAATTCTACACATATTATAGCTGATAGTGTTTAGTTTAATACTTTAATGTCATTTGCTCAAGGGCAATTGATAATGGTGCCCAAAATTAGACATTTAGATGACAAAAAGACTGTTCTTTTTTTTTTAAAAAATATAATTTAAGGTGCAAATCACAAAAATAGCATAGAGTTCAAGAGAAATTAAAACATTAGTAATTTGCTTGAATTAAGAAGAAAACTCTATAAATATTCTTTCTATTAATCTGAAATTGATGTATTCTAAATACATACAGCGGCTACATGTCTCCTGAGTATGCAATGGAAGGATTATTCTCGATGAAATCTGATGTTTATAGCTTTGGAATTCTCATCATGGAGATCATAATCGGTCAAAGAAATAGTAGTTTTCGTCACATGGAGAATAATGTCAGCATTGTAAGATATGTAAGTTTGCACATAATATTATTGCCTTTAATATTTTATATTGCAATTTTACTACTATTTATAATTTTTTTCATCTCAAGAAACTATTGCCATTTTTTTGTTCAAGGAATTAATGCCTAATTCATCACTAAACATAAAAAAATAATGTTACAGGCTTGGACGATGTGGAATGAGGAAAAAATAGCTGAACTAGTAGATCCGATGATTGGATCGCCATCCACAATCAACCAAGTAAAGAGATGTGTACATTTAGCATTATTGTGTGTTCAAGATCGAGTGAGTGATCGACCTGATGTCGATAACATCATTCGGATGATGGACAATGAAACAAGTGTTCTGCCCATGCCAAAACAACCCATGTTTGTAGTAGAGAGAAGCCCAAGTGAGACAGAGTCGACAACCATCAAATATGGATCCTTCTCCAATTCTGATGTTACCGTCACAGTGCTAACAGGAAGATAAATTGAATGGTATATAAACCTATTCTTACATACAAGCATCGAGCATATAACTCCATTGTTTTTGTTTCATGCATCTTCACGGTATATTAGATTCAAAATGTAGTTGGTCTGAAATATAGTTGGGATGAATTAAATATGGCTTGATGGTGATGATATATCTTCATGATATCTGGGAAATTTTGTAATTCTTAGTTTTTTTGTTCTCAATTTTTGTGATATAGATACCTGAAAATGTGAAACCTATTATTGAGAAATTGAAAATAGATACAAAACTTGTGTGATTATTACTGAATTTCTCTGTGATTTCAAATCTTCCTTTTTTTTTTATGCCAAACTTTGCTAGCTGTGTATCGGGTGTTTTGCAAGGATAATTACTATTTCTGGACTATGATTGTTAATGGTTAGGTCGACATTACTCTTGCATTCCCTTGAGGGAGCTGAAATCCAAGGTTGAAAGCTTATTTACGTACCATAAACCAGGTAGGATTTGCTGGCATTGTGTTCTCAAAACATGTGGTTTAACATATATAATGTTACCTTAAAACTAGATGAGTAGTACGTGATACATGTAGGTCACCTTAAAACACTTGTATTTTTTAGCACCATACCACCAGACTTATTATTAAGGGGAGCTCTGATACAATGGTAAAATTATTATCATATAATTTTATGATTATGGACGGAAATAATATTTTATAAAGTAGGATAACACTATATATAATAGATCTAATGTAATATGATTTTAATATGATTTTTTTTCTGAGAATTTTATGTACTGTGCTGTCCTTGGTATGAGAATTACTGCTATTGTTTAGTTTCTTTTGTAATAATGGATCAACCACCTCTAGAGAGTTATTCAATTAGTGACACTCCATAATATCATTGAGATTCATTCAAGTGTTGAAGATGAGATTTCTTAGCTCGACTTAGATTCCAAATTATCCACTACCATAACGATGTTTTACAATGACAAGATGATTATTGATGAGGATAACCAGTTGTGCTCACCGCAACCTTGGCTTGGTCAGTTATCCTTGTAGACACATTTGAGCCTATTTTTTTGACCACATGTTATAATAAGTTTCATGAGAATCAAACCATATTATCCTCAATAATATTTGAACATCTGCCACATTGGGTGATGATACGAGTTATGGTGAGCGAACTCTACATTGAGTGATGATACGAGTTATGGTGAGCGAACTCTTCAGGTGACGTAAAAGTCAAAGTCAAGAGGATGGAGTGATACCTAAACCTGGTCGAGTATAAGGATCTCTGTATAGGCCCGGATGGGAAAGACTGGTCGGGCCCAAAGATGTTTAGCCTTATCAAAGGGTCACGTAAAAGGCCGTCCGACCAAGGGACTCTGTGTATGTGCTCGGACGGACATAAATTTGGCTGGGATAAAAGACATTCAGCCTTGTAAATTCTTTAATATACGAACGACCGAAGGGAGACAGGTCGAAACGTAGGGTTCTCTATATACGCCCGACTGGGAAAGGTCTGCCGAATCTAAAGACGCTTAACTTGGTCCGATTCCTAAGATACGAGCAGTTAGATAAGGGTCGATTAAACATAAGCTTCTTTGTAAATACCCGGCCAGACCCAAAGATACTTAACCTTATATAGTTCTTGATACACATTTGGCCGGGTAAAGGCTGAACGAACATAAGGTTCTCTGTGAATACTTGGTCGGGCATAGTCCGGGTGGGCCTAGAGATACTTAACCTTATATAGTTCTTGATATGCGTTCGGCCAAGTAAAGGTTGAACGAACATAAGGTTCTCTGTGAATACCCCGCCCGGAATAGCCCAGTTGAACCTAGAGATACTTAACCTTATATAGTTCTTAATACGCGTTTGACTGGATAAAGGCTGAATGAACATAAGGTTCTCTGTGAATACTCGGCCGGGCATAACCCGGACGGACCCAGAGATACTTAACCTTATATAGTTCTCGATACACGTTCGGCCAGGTAAAGGCTGAATGAACATAAGATTTTCTGTGAATACCCGGTCGAGCCTAGAAATACTTAACCTTATATAGTTCTCGATACGCGTGGTCGGGTAAATACTGAATGAACATAAGGTTCTCTATGAATAGCCAGTCGGCCATAGCTCGGGCGGGCCTAGAGATACTTAACCTTATATAGCTCTCAATACACATTTGGTTAGATAAAGGCTGAACGAACATAAGGGTGCTTGTGTGCGCTCGACCGGACAAAGCCCGATCGAGCTTAAAGGTACTCAGCCTTACAAACCTTTTAGCATACGATCGGGCGAGCGAAGGTCGAACGAGCATAAAGGTGCTTGTGTGCACTAGACCGGGCAAAGCCCGATCGAGCTTAAAGGTACTCAACCTTACAAAGCTTTTAGCATACAATCGGTCGACCGAAGGCCGAAGGAACATAAGGCTACCTGTGTGCGCTTGATCGGGCAAAGTCCAATCAAGCTTAAAGGCACTTAGCCTTATAAGAATCTCAATATACGACCGACTTAATGACTGACCGGGATATATTCAACAGAAGGTATTCTCAAGATACGACCGACTTAATGACCGATCGTGATATATTCAACATAAGGTATTCTTAATATACGACCGGCTGGGATATATTCAACAGAAGGTAATCTCAATATACGACTGACTTAATGACTGGACTGGATATATTCAACAGAAGGTATTTTCAATATATGATCGATTTAATAACCGGTTGGGATATATTCAACGGAAGGTATTCTTAATATACGACCGACCAGGAGGTATTCAACATAAGGTATTCTTAATATACAATCGGCTTAACGACCGGCCAGGTTATATTCAACAGAAGGTAATCTCAATATATGATCGGCTTAATGACCGACTGGGATATATTCAATAGAAGGTATGCTCAATATACACCCGACTTAATGACCAGCCGAGATGTATGCAATAGAAGGTATTCTTAATATACGACCGACCTAATGACCGGCAAGGATATATTCAACAGAGGGTATTCTCAATATATGATCGACTTAATGACTGGTCGAAATATATTTAGCAGACAAGTAGTCGACAACCTTATGATAGTCTGGCGAACTTGTCAAGAAATATTCTCTCGAAACTTATTCATTGATTAATCACTTACAGCGACATACTCCTTTGAATATTTCATCAAGGGTCCAAGTTATAAACAACAAAGGAGGTACATCTAAAAAAAAAGATTCTTTAGAAGATTATTACACGACGTCTAGTTTGTACTTCTCTAATCTTCTAACAAACTCTAACAAGTCGGAGAATACTTCACGATCGCAGAAGTTATGTAAAATGGTATAGAAAGAAGAATCCTATTCGCTGGTAAGGTTTGCAAACACAAACATTTGCATTTGAAGCTCTACTTTCCTGCATTTTTTTCGTTACTATTCTTCTTCCACTTCTGGAGAGTGGAGATTGACTTGAGCGTTGGAGGGCCTAGCCAAGGATTTTCACCCCGGACTTAGGTCACTAATGCTTTGTTGGCTCGTCTTACTGTGCGTAGGATTGTTGAGGAGTTTCCTTCAGATCTCGAGAAGCCTCTTGTTTGTCGAGCAACCACCTATCAGAGCCAGCGCACCATCTCACCGCCTTCAGACAAGATCAAATTTGGAGCCGTCTGTGAGAATCTTCGCCTGGATATGAAGTTGTGTGATGGAAGAAGCTGGAAAACTCAATACTGTCACCCTGATGCAGGAAGATCTGGAGTTGCTCATCAACGCCAGAGCACAAAAATTTCTTTAGTGGTAACAAGCTAACACTTGTGGTATGTTGCCACTACCAAATCTAGAAGCGCCAACAACTGCTCATCAAAGGGAGAGAGGGGTTCAGGAGGAGGGCTCTGCTTGCTTGCTTCCTGTGCCTCTCTCACCAACTCAATGCCCCCGAGTTCTTTTTCGCACACCATTAGAATAGCTGAGCCAAGGAATAATACCCAGGAGTCTTTTGAGGAGGCACCTATGCGAGATGAGTATAGAGGAAAAGCGGTGGCCAGTGATAGTTCCCCTGAGCGAATTGCTACTCCATTTTCTCAGAGGGTGTTGGATGATCCATTACCCAAACGTTATCAAAACCTGAATATAGGAGAATATTTGAGAACAACCGACCCAGAGGATCATTTCCTCAAATTTGAGCACGCCGCCCTTCTTCAACAATTAATGAACGGTGTAAAATGCTGGATATTCCTCACTACATTTGGTGGAGCAACCCAGCGATGGTTCAAGCGATTGCCAGATAATTCTATCTGCCGCTTCAAGGATTTCCGCAAGGTATTTCTCCACCACTTCTCTAGCAACCAGCGATACCACAAAACTCCTTGGAGCCTCTTCTCACTTAAACAGGGGCCCAAGGAGTCCATTCGAGCCTACATCAAGAGATTGAATCAGGTGGCCATGGATGTTCCCATAGCCACCACAGAGATTCTAGTAAATGTTTTTTCTCAGAGACTTAATGATAATGATTTCTTCAAGAATTTGGTTAGAAAGTCTCCAGCCAACTTTGATATATTGATTGAACGAGCAACTGAATTCATCAATGTGGAAGAAACTCTGACTGCTCGGAAGAAGGAGGTTATCACACTCGCTCCCGCCCTCGAGCGCCCCGTAGCTCCTGCTCCTCTACCTAAAGGACCTCGGGCGGGCCCTCAATATCGTCATCCCGAGTCACGGCCTCAAGCTGTGCAACATGTGGGAGTTCCTAGAGAGGTCCCACAAAAGTGGTGCTCGTATCATCAAACAACTACTTATAGCATGGAGAAGTGTTATACTTTGCGAATCAGCGAGAAGGTAATCCCAGATATCGTCAACGTTCCCCAACCCCAAATCGCCGACTGTATTGAAGACAAAATAGCCCGCTCAAGATTGAATATCGGGCGACCGAGCCATAGCCGGGAACTTTACAACTCTTGACTAAGCAAGTTCAAGGGCCTGTCCGATTGCAACAAGAACAATCATCTGCCTGACAAGAAGAAAATCGTAATAACACTGCCCGGAGTAATATCAACATGATAGTTGGGGGGCCTATTGATGGTGACTCCAACCGAGAGATAAAGTCACATGCTCAGTGTTTGGTCATCCATGAAATTGGATGTAGCGCGCAGTAGGCGGCTGGGCGTGAAATTAGCTTTGGGCACAGATATTTAGAGGGAGTAGAAATACCCCATGATGATGCATTGATAATTAAGGTCGTGATAGTCAATTACAATATTTCTCGCACTTTTATTGACACAGGTAGCTCTGTTAACATCATTTTCAAGCAAGCTTTTGATCAGTTGCAGATTAACCCGAGCAAGCTCCAGCCTATGTCAACTCCTTTGTATAGGTTTACAAGTAACGAAGTCCAACTGCTCGACCATATCAAATTGGCCATATCCCTTAGGGAGGAGCCCTTGATGCAGACACGCCGACCAGTCTTTAATAAATTTTAGGCGGTCGTTTCAATTTTTTGAAAATAAAATTTCTCATGGATGATCAAGTGGGGGAGGTTAGAGGTGATCAACTGGTAGCTCGCAAATGCTATGTGGAGGTAGTAAAGACAGAAGCTAATGTCGCTCAGAAAATTCAAAGGATGGAGGTCAATGTCATTCAAGAGAAGCCGTCGGTCCTAGTGTATGAAGAGAAGGAGGAAGTGCAGATTTAGGCTGGTCGGCTAGAGGCGACTACTCATATAGCGGCCGACTTGTCTCCTAAACTTAAGGCCAAGCTGTTGAGGCGTTTGACATGCAACAGTGATGTATTTGCTTGGATACCCAAAGAAGTGATGGGCGTGTCTCCGATGATTATGGAGCATGCACTGCATGTATATCATGATGCCCGCTCAGTCAAGCAAAGGAAACGATATTTTGGAGCCGACCAAAATAATATCATCAAAGAAGAGGTGAACAAATTATTGGAGGCAGACTACATCGGAGAAGTACAATTCCCAAATTGGTTGGCTAATATTGTTATGGTATCTAAGCCTGGAAACAAGTGGTAAGTCTGTATCGATTTCTGGGATCTCAACAAGGCTTGCCAGAAGGATTATTATTCTCTACCCTGTATTGACCAAGTGGTGAATTCTATGGCTGGCTGCGAGTACATCTGTATGCTGGATGCTTATCAGGGATATCACCAAATCCCGCTCGCTAAGGAGGATCAATAAAATGTTAGCTTTATAACTACTGAGGGCACTTACTGCTATAATGTCATGCCTTTTGGACTAAAAAATGCAAGAGCTACTTATCAAAGACTCATGGACAAGGTTTTTCAGAAGCAAATTAGAAGAAACATGGAGGTATATGTAGATATATTCTTATCAAATCTCTCCAAGCTACAGATCTTTGTGCGAGCATCGAAGAAACTTGTAGAACTTTGAGAAAGTACGGGCTTAAGTTTAATCCTGGTAAATGTTTATTTGGAGCTAAAAGTGAAAAATTTCTGGATTATATGGTGATTGAGCGGGGAATAGAAGCTAATCCCAGCAAAGTGTAGCCATTACAAGATATGACTTCTCCATGTACATTACAAGATATGACTTCTCCATGTAATTTGAAGGAGGCACAGAGATTGACCGGTCGAATTACTGCCCTGTCTCGCTTCATTTCCTGGTCGGTTGATCTGAGTCTCTCCTTCTTTAAGATACTACACCGAGTAATCAATTTCTAATGGGATGAGGATTGCAATAAGATATTTGAGGAGATGAGGGACTATCTGTCTACTCTTCCTATATTAGCTAAACATGCTGTGGGTTTAATATTAGTGAGGCAAGAGGGAAGAGAGCAACAATTTGTATACTTTTTGAGCCATTTATTAAAAGGAGTCGAGTGTCGCTATACTACGCTCAAGAAGTTGGCGTATGGATTAATCTTAGCTGCTCGAAGGTTGCGTCTTTACTTTTTATCACATTCAATTATCGTATTAACTAATAGTACCTTGGGTCGAGTACTGATTAACCCAGAGGCGCCCGAAAGATTGATCAAATGGACGATCAAACTTAGCGAGTACGATATACAAAATCAGCCTCGAGCGACCATCAAGGCTCAGGCTGTAGCTGATTACATAACAGAAGTGCAAGGTCTAGAAATTGAAGAAACCTAGAAGATATATGTTGATGGATCCTCCACCCGACAAGGTAGTGAGATAGGTATTCTTCTTATCTCACCCTGGGAAGATCGAATACAATTATTTGTGCAGTTAAATTATCGGACAACCAACAATGAAGCAGAATATGAAGCCTTAATAACATGATTACAAGTTGCTCGGCACGTGGGAGGCGCCCGGATCTTACTCTATTCCGATTCCCAGCTAGCAGCCAACAATTATCTGGTAATTTTGAAATCAATAATGAATGACTCAAGTTATATACAGAGATATTTGATAAGTTAAGAGTGAAATTTCAAGAAGTTATTATACATAAAATTCCTTGTTCAGAAAATCAGACAGCAGATGAGTTAGCTAAATTGGTCTATGCCATAATTCCTTGGAATTTGGATAAACCTAAGGAGCAATCATTATTGGTAGCTTGCATTGAGAGGTAGGCCGATTTAAAATTACAAAGCGATTGGAGGGTGCCAATTATCTTATTCTTATAACAGGATATTCTACCAACTGATGAAGTGCAAGCATGAGTATTTAAGAAAAGGGCTAACCGATTTACTATGATTGGCGACCAACTTTACAAAAGGGTTTTTTCTCATCCTCTACTCAAATGTCTTATGCCAGAGGATACACAGTATATTTTGCAGGAAGCACATCAAGGCTCTTGTGATAATCATATGGGAGGTCGATCTCTTGTCAGAAAAATATTATTAGCAGGATATTTTTGGTCCACTTTGTAAGAAGATGCTGCTCAACTTGTGAGAACATGTTTGTCTTATCAAAAACATCATAATATTTATCATCATCCTATTGAATTATTGAAGACCTCTATGGTATCTTGTCCTTTTGATCAATGGGGTATGGATATAGTGAGACCATTTCTTATGACACCGGCTTAAAGAAGGTTTTTATTGGTAGTTATGGATTATTTTTCAAAATGGATGGAAGTTGAGCTATTAGCCATGATTACTGAACATGCAGTTATTAAATTCTTATGAGAACGTACTATTTGTAGATTTGACATCCCACATAAGTTGGTTTCTGATAATGAAAGACAATTTCAAGGCAGAAATTTTTTTTTCAAGAATGGTGTTGGGGATACGTCATTACCCAGACTTTCACCTCTGTGGCTTATCCACAGAGTAATGAGCAAGTAGAGGTAATAAACAGAGAAATCATCAGAGGGCTCAAAATTAAATTAGATCATGTTAGAGGAAGTTGGGTGAATGAGTTATCCAGTGTTTTATGGGCATATCGCACCACTCCCAGAGAATCGACGGGTATAACTTCTTTTCATCTGGTCTATGGTGGTGAGGTTGTAATCCCGATCGAAATTGGTGTGTAATCCGATTGGAAACACTTATATGACGGAGATAATGCTAATCAGCGTTTTATGGAACTTGACTTGATAAAAAAGATGCGGGACAAGGAAGCAGCTCGGCTTATATCATATCGTCAAAGAATGAGACAAAATTATAACAAAAGGGTTATCCCTAGATTCTTTTAAGTAGGAGATCTAGTCAGCTGGAAGCACATCAATCTAGTCGGAAATGTTAATAAACTGGAGCCACAATGAGGAGGATCCTATAGGGTGGTGTAAAAACTCACCTCAGGTTCTTATTATCTTCAAGACACAAAGGGGAGAAATCTCGAGCGGTCTTGAAGTACAAATCATTTACAACCTTACAGAAGCTAACAAGTACGTCTGTAACCTATTCATGTATTTTGTCCAACTTTTTTGTACAATTAATGAAAAGTGCAGATAACATTATCTAAAAAGTCTATGCAATCTCCCGAGCAAGTGGATCTGTTCTCCATCAACAGTTGGTCGGCGACCTTAAGGGGCGACCGGATAGGCAACCTTAAGGGGCGATCGGATAGGTGACCTTAAGGGGTGACCAAAGACTTTAAACCATCAACAGTCGATCATCGACCTTAAGGGGTGACCGGATAGGCGACCTTAAGGGGCGACTGGATAGAAGACCTTAAGAGGCAACCTGAGACTTTAAACCTTCTATAATTGATCGACGACTTGAAGAGGCAACTGGATAGGTGACTTTAAGGGGCGACCGGAGACTTTAAACCATCAGCAGTCGATCAACAACCTTAAGGGGCGACCGGATAGACAACATTAAGGGCGGCTGGAGACTTTAAACAATCAACAGTCAATCGACGGCTTTAAGCGATGACTGGATAAGCGACCTTAAGGGGCGACTGGAGACTTTAAACCTTCTACAGTCGATTGGCGACCTTAAGGGGTGACTGGATAGGCAACCTTAAGGGGTGACTGGAGACTTTAAATCTTCTATAGTCGATCGACAACCTTAAGGGGTGACCGGATAGATAACTTTAAGGGGCGACCAGAGACTTTAGATCTTCTACAATCGATCGGTGACCTTAAGAGGCGACCAGAAAGGCGACCTTAAGAGGCAACCAGAGACTTTAAACCTTCAATAGTTGATCAGAGAATTCATTATCAACTCTGCTTATATCATATCCGACTTGCTAATTTCGTTTGGCATTATATGTTCATCTAGTTTATCGTTGAGTTTGGAAGTTCATCATTAAAGGCTTATATTACATCTAGTCTGTTTGTTTTGCTCAGCACTATATGCTCGAGTGGTGCATGATTCAGCCCAGGAAGTCATCATTAATTGCTTATATAATATTTAGTTTGCTTATTCTACCTGGTAGTCTATATTCGTCTTGTTTATTATTTAATATGGGAACTCTATGAGTGGCTGTTTGCTTAATAGTCGGATATTCAAGATTTTTCTATGTTATCAAGAATTTCTCTATGGAGCATATGATATAAACATATTAAATATTTCAATTTGTATCTTGAGATATGGGTAGTTCTGAAGATGTATGAAGTTACACAGGACAACAGGTGACAGGTACTTAATAGTTTTCACTGGTATCTCATGTTCTATCATTGTTTTGAATAACAAGTAGACAATATAAAAGTATAATATAGAAATACATATTCACTCAAACTTGTTTAAGAAATCTTTCGAAAGTTCCTTGTTGAGCCGCCGACGATCTATGAAGAGGGGAGGGGGTTCCTTTGACAAATAATCTCCCTCCCTTAACTGCTGAACAACCCCCTCAACTGAGTCGGTGAAAGTCCCTATAATGCGTCTGACATACTCTTCACTAAATTTGAGGGAGTCTAAATAGGATGTTCATTTGTTTTTCTATTGGTCATCCTCACCTACCTTCTACGTTTAAAGTTCATACTGAAGGTTGTCCCTCTCAACCTTGATGGTAGTCTGTTCTACTCTGGAACGTTCTAGCTTATCTAATAGGGTGGTTATCTGTGAATCTTGGGCTCTTAGTTTCTCTTGTTGGTGTAACAATGAGAAGTTTTTGGTGGCTAACTCTTGAGTTAGTTCAGGGGATTTAGAGCCATGCGATAATTGTAGCCTTTCTAAAAGTGTGATTTTCTGAGCTAGATTCGAAAGAGCTTTATCTTTAGAGCTCTCTTCACCTGAAGCTTAGACTCACTCCTTTGTAATTGAAGCTCCAAGTTTCTCTTCTTCGCCTCCTGGGACTATAACAATTGGCGACAGTTTTGTAGAGTTTTCTCTATGCTAGTGATAAGCTCGGTTTGTGAATCTATTTTTCCTTGTCATTGAATCATTGCATTACTGGGAATAGTAGGGGCAACCTGTAGCTCTTCCACTCTATTTTTTTAAAACTTTGTTAGCTCTCTCCAGGTCCATAGCTAGTTGGCCTAAATGTAAGTTTGAAGCATAAAATTAGATAAAGTAACAATATAATTACACTTCGTAACAATGAGCTAATGGAATTTAATAAAAAATTTACTACAGTAGCATGACGGTTGTGTTCATCAGCGCACTCAGAGATTGTATTCCTTTGCATGTGTCTTTGGGCTTGTAGCCATGATTCAACCAATGAGCCTTTCATCTTGAGTATCCCATAAGATAGAAGGGAGGTAGACTCTAGTCCTTGTTGGGATGGTAGCTCGTGGGATTGCTTAGAAAGACATGAAGAGCTAGTGGAGGTTGTGGGCCCCGGAGGAGAAGCAAGGGAGAGCTCAAGCAATTGTGACAGAACAAGAGATGGTTGGACGGATAACGTTGGCCCAACTAACTCAAGACTCTGATCAGTTACTGGTTCTTTAGGCATAGAGCAGGTGGATCTCCTACAAGGGGTCTGCCTAGCACGGAGTTTAGTTGGAGGAGGACCTAAGGTTTGTAAAAAAGATGGTGAAGCAGTCGTGGTATCTGATGTTGTCTCAGTGGGAGGAATAACTTGGGGAATCACATGAGACATAGGAATAAGGAGGTCTGACCTCATCATATTAAGTGCAAAACAAGAACAACTATATTTTGGGAACTCAGGTTCTTTACCTCAAGCATAAGAAATCTCGGACAAGGTGATGGGAACTTGCTCGACAGTGGGTATTGTAGGTAATTTTGGACCTGAAGCCTCTGTTCAGGGCTTTTTGTGCCTGACGATGAAGGGATTATATGGTTCGTTGGTTCTGAGGAGCTAGAGGATGGTTCTCGGGTTGGCTCAACTGGAAGAAGTAGAACAAGGGAGGAAGAGGTCTGATTAAGACGATGTTCTTCCAGTAAGTCCTCTCCTAACTTGGTCAAAGCTGCTCTTGTTAATTGAGTATTTCTATACAAAAAGGCTGAGATAATAGCCTCAGCTAGGAAAAAGAGTAAGGGTTAAAAAACTTATATAATAAACAATCGAGAAATGACAAATAATCATTTATAAGGAGAATAAACTTACTAAAAGAAGCACTCAATTCCGTGTCATCCGGATTGAGCCCAAAAATAGATTATAAGCCTTTTATGGTCAACGCGGGTAAGTTATGTTGGTGCAATCTGTTGGTCCCTTTGGAGGCCGGCAAGAGGGGAGGGGTGAATTGCCCTACAAAAATTAAACCAAAAACCTTTCTCGGATATTCAACTAATTAACATACACTTGTAATAATAAAAAGAAGAGACTAAATGAAAAGATCAGACACAAGAGATTTACTTGGTTTACAATCAGGGGATTGCTAATCCAAGGAAAGTAAGTGCACTATCTGATGATCTCCTTCGGACGGAGTAGCCTTTTTACAGCGTTGACAGCACAAATGAAAAGAACAGAAATGAAAGCACAGAGAAAACTGATTACAAGTGAGTTGATTTAACTGTGCATATCAGTGCTATATTTATAGCACTGGTCGGGGCGCTTCGAAGGGGTTCCGGGCGCCCTAGGGGGATAAAATTTTATCCCCCAATGATCAGATCGCGTTTGACGCGATCCTGGTCAAAATTCGGGTCCGGGCGCCCCGGAGCAAAAAGTCAACAGTTGTTGACTTTTTGTCCGGGACCTCTTCTCTGGTTCAGTCCTGCCTCGGTCCGGGTCTTTCGCTCCAGTTCCGCTAGCTTGGGTGATCTCGGCCATCCGAAATAAGGCTTACCCGAACCCAAGTTCCGGCCTTCTCCTCGAGCAGCCTTCTTTCCCGGTTTCTCGTCCCTCGAACGCCGCGCACGTTCTTCTCGTCCACCGGTGTACTCTTCCGCGGTCACCTCGTCCTTCGGGCGCACCGAGCCCGTCGGCTCTCTCCCGTGTCGTCCTTCTCGCTAGCCGTGTCTTCCGCTCGACTTCCTGTGTTCCTAAGTTCCTACACACTTAGACACAAGGGTTAGACAATGCAGGACCTAACTTAGCTTGTTTGATCACATCAAAACACCTTGGGGTTTCAACAATCTCTCCCTTTTTGATGTGAGCAACCCAAGTTAAGTTAGGGAAAACATATGCAATAAAAACAAGTTATTTGCAATAAAGTTCAAAGATATTTCAATTTAAAAAATTATATACCTCCCCCTAGACTTAACATCTGTCTCCCCCTTTGATCACACAAAAAATGGGGTATCTTTTAATAAGTCTAAGGTAAATTCTAACTTAAAAAAATCTTAAGTGTAAAAAAGTTTAAGCAAAAATCTCTAAGTAAAAACACTCTACAGAATTTTTCTTTCGAAAAAAAAATTTAAGTAAAATATTTTTCAAAAACAACAATCATAAGTGTTAACAAAAATTTCTTAAAATTTTCTTTTAACAAAAAAAAAAAATTCTAAGGCAATATTTTAAAAAAATTCTAAGTTGAAAACATGAATTTTTTTTTTAATTTCTAAAACAAACATTTTCTAAGTTTAAACAAAATTTTCAAAACAAATGTTTAACAACTTTTAAGCATTATTTAATTCTAACTTTAATACCTTTTCTAGAAAGTTAATTAAGCATTTGATTTCAGTATTTTGGCTTCCAGGTCGTGGCGAGGCACTAGGCCTTCTTGGTTATTGGAGCAACAATCACTTCCTTAGACAAAGCCTCATAAAGAAACTATCTGTTTAACTTTCTTGCTGAAAGATGCTAAGTTTAAAAATTCAAGTTAAACATGTTTTCGGAACCCAATAGAGGTTCTTACTTACAAGATTAACCAAGTATTTCCTAGGTATATAGACTTTTGATATATTTCTAATTTGACTTTGATGAAATCTATAATACCAATTTAAACCTCTATAATTTTTAAAAGCAGAACCATTTGAACCTTTGGACTTTTTCAGCCTTACTATTTCTTCTTTTAGTTTTTCATTTTCACTTTTCAATTTTTCAAAATCCTCTATAAGATATGATTTTGCCAAAATTCTTTTTGTTTCTAAAATTTCATTTTCTAATTTGGTATTTTTATTTTCTAATTTATACATGGATTTTGTCATTGCCTTAATACCAAAGTAAAGTTGATCAGGGGGTAAGAGACATACCTCACTTACCATATCAAACTTGAACCCTGAATCTCCCCCTGTTTCGCTACTTTCATCTGAGGTTGCTCCCCCTTCATCGATGCTGGGTTCTGATGTACTTTGCCCTTCGTAGCTTGCCATCAGTGCTATCCCGGCATATTCTTAAATCTCGGACTCAGATGAAGAGGTGTCGTCCCAAGTAGCTTTTAGGTTCTTGTGCTTCTTGGGAATCTTGCCTTTGTCCTTCTTTAGTTCTGGGCAATCTTCTTTTAGGTGTCCTTCCTTTTGACACTGGTAGCAACGCATCCTTCTTCTATTTCTTGGATTCTTTTTACTCTGCATTTCTTTAAATTTATTAGATTTAAAAAACTTTTTAAAGTTTCTTACCATGTACGCTTCCTGATCATCTTCTGAGTCTGACTCGGGTTCATCCCTTTTGGTTGCATTTAGTGCGATCATCTGGCTTGATTCCTTTGTTCCTGCACACCTGGTTTCATGCAATTCAAGAGTGGAGAACAGTTCTTCTAAAGTACTTACCTCCAGGTCTTTCGAAATGTAGTAGGCGTCGACGATTGATGTCCATTCTGAAGTTCTGGGAAACGCGTTGAGTGTGTAGCGTATTGTGTCCCGATTTGTTACCGTTTCTCCGAGGTTCTCGAGACCAGTAATTAGTTCTTTTACCTTCGTGTGTAAATTGGCTACATTCTCACCTTTTTCTAGACGTATGTTCATTAGTTTGTTCCGGAGGATGTCTCTTCTAGCGAGCTTCACTTCGGACGTGCCTTCGTGGAGTTCCAGGAACTTCTCCCAGAGTTCTTTAGCAGATGAATAGCTTCCGATGCGGTTGACCTCTTGAGGCGGCAACACGCTCAGCAGGTGATATTCCGCACGGTTGTTCGCTACAGACTCATTCTGCTCCTTCTTTGTCAATGGCTCTCTTCTTTTTCTTCTCCATCTTGATTCATCGGAGCTACAAAACCATACTTCATAATAAACCGAATTTCAAAATCAGTTCTTAGGAATACCTCCATACGTCGCTTCTAGTCTGCGAAGTTCCCCTCGAATTTTGGTGGAACGATGCTTGGTCCGGCCATCTCGTTGCTTCGATCGACGGTTAGTCCTCCTGAAGCGCCTGACTCTGATACCACTTGTTGGTCCCTTTGGAGGCCGGCAAGAGGGGAGGGGTGAATTGCCCTACAAAAATTAAACCAAAAACCTTTCTCGGATATTCAACAAATTAACAGACACTTGTAATAATAAAAAGAAGAGACTAAATGAAAAGATCAGACACAAGAGATTTACTTGGTCTGCAATCAGGGGATTGCTAATCCAAGGAAAGTAAGCGCACTATCTAATGATCTCCTTCGGACGGAGTAGCATCTTTACAGCGTTGACAGCACAAATGAAAAGAACAGAAATGAAAGCACAGAGAAAACTGATTACAAATGAGTTGATTTAACTGTGCATATCAGTGCTATATTTATAGCACTGGTCGGGACGCCCTGAAGGGGTTCCGGGCGCCCTGGGGGGATAAAATTTTATACCCCAACGATCAGATCGCTTTTGATGCGATCCTGGTCAAAATCCGGGTCCGGGCGCCCAAAAAAGCAAAAAGTCAACAGTTGTTGACTTTTTGTCTGGGACCTCTTCTCTGGTTCAGTCCTGCCGCGGTCCGGGTCTTTCGCTCCAGCTTCGCTAGCTTGGGTGATCTCGGCCATCCGGAATAGGGCTCACCCGAACCCAAGTTCCGGCCTTCTCCTCGAGCAGCCTTCCTTCCCGGTTTCTCATCCCTCGAACGCCGGCACATTCTTCTCGCCCATCGGTGTACTCTTTCGCGGTCACCTCATCCCTCGGACGCACCGAGCCCGTCGGCTCTCTCTCGTGCCGTCCTTCTCGCTAGTCGCATCTTCCGCTCGACTTCCTGTGTTCCTGCATACTTAGACACATGGGTTAGACAACGCTGAACCTAACTTAGCTTTTTTGATCATATCAAAACACTTTGGGGTTCCAACACAATCGACCTCTAGGGTTTCGATGTTTGATAATATACCTAAGTCTGGTTAGTTTGACCAAGGGTTGATCCAAACAGGATTTGATGTTTGGAAGAGAGAAGTCTAGTCAGAACTAGATGACTAGCAAAGGTAAGTCCTAACTAAAGGATAGACAGATGAGAAGTCTACTGAGTGACTAGTCATAACTGGAGGTTAGGCAAGGTGGAAGTCCTGGTGAGTGAAGTCAGGCTCTAGTGAGTGAAGCTAGGTAGTGGAAGTCCTAGTGAGTGAAGCCATGCCCTAGTGAGTGAAGCCAGACCCTAGTGAGTGAAGCCAGACCCTAGTGAGTAAAGCTAGGTGGTAGAAGTCCTAGTGAGTGAAGCCGGACCTTAGTGAGTGAACCTAGGTAGAGGAAGTCCTGATGAGTGAAGTCAGACAATGGAAGTCCTAGTGAGTGAAGCTAGGCAACCCTAGGGGGAGATAACTCTAGGTTATAGTTGAATTCTGTTAACACTGTTTTGCCTTATTATTTTATCTATTATGCTAACTCAGTGTTGCAGGGAAGTTCAGTTAGGTCGACGGGCTGACGGGATAGTTGGCACGAAGTCTAAACTAGTCGACGGGCTGACCGGATGTCTAACAAATAGTAAGTGAAGATAAGTCACTGGAGGAGAGTGACTATGAGAACAAGTCCCAGTTGAGGGACAGTAGGCGTCGGTCCAGTTTAGGTCCATTTGAGATCCCTAAACTGAGACCTTGGCTAGTTCTTGGTTCTGGGAGGACAGAAACTAATTACTACTATATTTGACTATAATTATGCTAATACTTTGTTTTGCAGGTAGTATAATTTGTATTTGCCTCAGACTAACATTGTCTTGCAAGAAAGTAGCCTGCTGGAAAAGAAGGTCTGGGCACTTGGAAGGGATCTGGGCGCCTAGATGCGATCTGGGCGCCCGGATGTGATTCGGGCGCCCGGATGCGATCCGGGCGCTCGGATGAGATTCGGGCGCCCGGAACACTCCTATAAAAGGATCCTTCCACCAGAGCTTCGGTGAACACCTTCTCTTTGCGATTGCTCTCGTGTGCGCTACTTCCAAGACGCTCTTGCTATGTTGCGAAGCTTCTCTAACAACCAACGATTTAGTCCTTATTTTCTTGTTGTCGGTAATTTCATTTTACAAGTTCTTGTACTTAATCTGTAATCCTTTTGCGAATTACTAGTGATTTTCCAACGAAAGCACTTTAACGTGCGGGCCTTGGAGTAGGAGTCGACGAACGCTCCGAACTAAGTAAAATTGATTTTGTTAGCGTTGTGCTTGTTATTTCCACTGCGTACTCGATTTTATTTTCAAAATCTCGACAATCGCTATTCACCCCTCCTCTCCTCTAGCAAACTTTACGATCCTATAAGTTAAACTTGACACCTTTTAATTTCCCCATAGAAGCATGGAGGGTGGGATTTGCGAAGATATCACTCAAATTGGGAATAGGAGGAAGGTTCTGCTGCTAGGCTACAGGATATGGCGGAGGAAAGGGAAGCCGTATGAAGAAATATTTGTCTCTCCATTCTCCTTGTGGTGGAACTCTATTGAATAAAATCGCCTTAGGACACGATTAGAATTTAAACAAGCCATTCTCTATTTGACGAGGATAGAAAAAATGGTGCAATAGACGAAGCGATGGGGGGGCATTGAGTAATCGAGAAATAATAACAAAGCCACTTAGGATGTTGAAAAATTGGGGAATAAGTTGGTGTAAGGGAAGGTTGAAATATCAACTAATATCAACAAAGAAACGATGTAGAGGGAACCGAAGACCCGATATAACTTGCTCTCTGAAGATCATAATGCTTTCTGGTGGAGGAAGGTGAGGGCGGTCTTCTGGGGTAGGAATGATTATATAAAAAGGAATACCGTAGTTTAGTTGGAGTTCGTAAACTTCGTGGATGGTGAAATTGGAAGAACACTCAGCATACCACTCGTTATGCTCTGACATCGCTGAGAGGAAGGATTAGTAAGGTCGAAGAGGAAAAGGGTAGAGAGTTGGAGAAGAGATGACGAAGTCTTAGGGTTTTAACTGAATATTTATAAGGATTCTTAAAAAAGGCTAGTTGAGGGGGACCATTGGATCTTGGCGGTATAAAAGGCGGGATTAACTATGTGTTAGAATTTGAGGGATGCCCTAAGGCAATCGTCTTACGATTTTTTCTATTTATTTGATAATTATAGATTCACTATTTGAGTGTATATTATATGTTTGATTGTCTTAAACTCATTTACTGAATGCCCGTAATATAATTCATAGCATGAGAGAATTTGTGATTAGATCACAATTAGTGATTATCTCTACATGTGCAATTATGAATATATTGAAATTTTTCTAGTCGTCGAATTGATGCATTTCGACATCATCAATTCTGTAAGTTTAGTACGGGTTATACTCCTTGGTTCGGCCAAACAACTGTTTTCTCAATGGTTGGAGATATTGGGATGTCGAGAGTTAAACATGGATGCTGGTTATGATAACTAGTTCATTGGAGTGACTCGCTGTAAGACATCATATGGTTCTCTACATATATATATAGATATGTCTGTGAAGTTCTTACTATACCACGAGTGTAAGTTTCCTTCCACTTGAGGTATACAAGTTATATTGGTCATGGAGACTTATACTTTGACATCTTAAGTAAGCATCTCATTGAGGTGTGGACCCGGGATGATTGGGTATAAGTTGAAGTGTCCGAAGGTGTTTGGATAGCCCACAGAGGATTCACCACTCCTTGCGAGGAGGCGTATACTCTATGTCCACTCGCTAGGATTATTATTCAAAGTCATTGGCCAAAGTATTACATGTTAAGAGTGCGAGATTCTTGTGCATATGTATGAGTAATTTGAATCCGTAGAACGAGGAAGTATTACTTGGGCTAGGTGTGACGTAGTCAGTCTAGTGAGGACAAGACACATACACTATGGGTCCTGAACCAAGTGGGTATAAGACGAGTGAAAGGAACGAGGCATGACTCATTGTAGCTGTTGAAGGGTTTAGAATTAATTCTAAGATCAACTATGATTTTTCGGATAATTGAGGATCATGATATACTACTAGGTGTCACTCATGATCGTTTTATAATTAAGTAGTTAATTATGGACGACCAAGATAAACCAGAAACCTATTGGGTCACACGCACTAACGAGTCTCTAAAAGACGTAAAACAAGTTAAAAAATAAGATTATTAGATCAAGAGATAAATATTTGGTTTGACCATACATAAGACAAATATGAAAATATTTATCACAATGGAAGCGCGAATGAATCACATCTCTTATAGAAGAGTTGAACCATATTTGGTTTAATCATGAATTAGTCATGAATCAACTTGCTTTAGTTGTGAACCAAAGCAAGGGGTTAATGGGCTAATTTTTGGCTAAGAGATAATGAGTTGAATTTATGCTTTCTAATCCAACTTATTAATGCGGGTTATATATTGATATGGTTGAAAAAAAGATTATACACATCAAATCATTAATTAACTTGTAAGATTTTTGAAAAATATTAAGCCAATTTTTCTTCTCCTCTCCCTCTCCCCTCTCTCTTTCTCGCCGCCAACAAGAGGGGCTCCCTCTTGTTGCCATGACCACCATAAGGGAGAAAACTCTCCCTTGTGTGTTTCTCTTCTTCCTCCTCTTGATTCATCTTCTTCGCTCGTGACTAGTAACTTTTGAAAGAGAGGCTTGTACTTAAGGAGTTGTCTTGGGGAGTTTGGCGTGGATACGAATAGAGGCAAGGTTCGACAATGTCGCTACGGTTGATGCCCTTCTCATTATTATTATTTTATTTTCCATTATGCATGTTTACGAAACATGTTTTAGTATACATCGCATCAAGCATATCCTAACACTACCAGCCGTTGGATGATTAAGTAAAGCGGTAGGTACAGTAAAGGAGGTACATATATGATCTCAAGTACACACGTGTCATCAATAGGAAGCTAATACAGGTAATTGATGCAATGGGTCATTTTCCCGAAGCATCGGTGTGATTACCGAAAATAGGTTTAAGGTTCGAAATCCCAACAAACATTAAATAGTTATAAGATTCATTGACCTTTAATATTCTCAGATGGATGAATAACGCAGGTCATGGTTTTTTTATTTTATACATATAGGAATAAGCCCGATCAATCGTTAAAAGTCGATCGAGTGTTAAGTCGGGATGAAAATAAACATGGGTAGAAAAGCCCAATCAGCTGTTAAAAGCCGAGCGAGTGTTAAGTCGGGGCGAAAATAAACGCGAGTAGGAATAAGCCTAATCAGCCGTTAAAGGCCGAGTGAGCATTAACTCCGGACAAAAATATACACGGGCCCATCCGTTAAGGGTAGAACAAACTATAAGCCCGAACGAAAACAAACTTAGGCAGAAGTGAACTCGGTCGGATATTAAAAATTGAGTGAAAATTAATTCAAAGTGAGGATAGATACAAGTATAAATAAGTGTGGTTAGCCAGTAAGAGATGAACGCATATTAGATCAAATAAACTTTAGAAGGAATTAATTTACCTTTACTTGATTATCTAAATTTTCATTTGTCAGTTAACAATGAATTATACTGGTACTTGAAATGTCATCAGAGGTTATGAAAATGTTAATGTTTGAATTGTTGAAAGATTCCTTAGTACAATAATACGCGGGGAATTACATCAATTTAGGGAATAGATGGGGGGTCTATTCTTAAGTAACCTCCTGCAATCTAGAAAATTAACAGGAGGTTCAAACACCAAATATCCTTTCTCCCTCAATTGTTCTATATCCCCTTCAGCTCAGCTCCATGGGTGAAAGGCTTGACAATGGATGCGGCGATAGGATCGTTGAAATCGGTCGATTCACGAAGTATATTCTTTCTTTTTTTTCAAATCGCTTGTCTTCACCCGCTTGATAAGTTGCTAATGCATCCTGGGAAGCTTTTAGTTCAGCCTCTTTGGTTGATGTAGTTGCTTGGGCCTCGACTAAGGATAAATGCAGAGAGTTTACCTTAGCATTCTTGGAGTTTAATTCAGAGACCTTGCCTGCTAATTCAGATGCGTGAGTAGCCTTTAATATTTGCAGCTAGATGGATAGTTGAGTAGTCTCTGTAAATTGTTTATCTAGTTTTGTTTTCAATTCATCGCGAAGGCTAATCTCCGATTGAAGCTGAGACTCAAGGCTATCTACAGTGGTCTTCCATTGGCTCGATTTCTTGGATTCAGCTTGGAATAATCTTTGAACTTCTTGAAGTTACATAGAAAATTCTTTTATTTGCTTAGAGGCCCGAGTGGAGGATACTTCAGAGGTTTGCTATTTTAACAGCTCATTCTCTCGGGTTGGATCATACAGCTGTCGAGCCACGCTCATAGTGGTGATCCAGCGCTGTTAAGCACAGATTGTTAACAATACCCCAAAATAAGAATAAGATAATTGATTGAGGGTTACTTTACCTTAGTTTCCTCAAAGAAAAATTTATCTGCCAGTTTAGTGGGAGTAAGCTCTTTAATTTGGTGTCGGGTTTCTTCCCAAGCAGTCATTAAAGAGTAGAGGAGGGTATTGATGACGAGGATAGAGAAGTTTGGACAGAAGGCAAGGAGAAAATGAAGAAAGGAGGATCTTGGGTTTCTTGCGGAGGCAAAGGGATTTGTTCCTGAAAAGTATAACAAAATCGGGGTCCAAGCTACTGCTTGGAATTGGGATTGTTGGATCGGATGAGTGCGATAGAGGGGGGGGGGGGTGAATATCACACTCTTAAAACTTTTGTTTTACTTTAGAAAATAGAGTCGCGCAGCGGAAAGTAAAAGAAACTTGTTTGGTTACTTGGTTCGGAGTCTAGGTCGACTCCTACTCCAAGTTTCGCGATCCTTGACCGCACCGATGGGCAATCCACTAAGATTCTTCTTCCCGAAAACCTCGGAAAGAAATAATGCGTACAGTATGTAATGATATAAGATAGTAGCAATCCTACAATCTTATATGAATTTAAGTGCAATACAAATGAAATATACCGACAATAGTAAGTGAAGGTTGAAGCTCGGTCGGTACTTCCAGACGGAGTAGCTTGGAGAGTTGTAGAGAACTTGTAACACGACCCGCTTGCAGAGAAGAGCTTTGAGATGATCAGAAAAGTATTATACAACCTCAGACCTCAAGCTTCTTTTTATAAGATCGTCGATGTTCGGTCGACCGATCTCTGGGTTTGGTCGACTGAACCTGCTTCCTTCCTTCCTGGCTGAGATCCGATGTTGATTCGATCTTCTGCATTAATTAATCATTAAGGGTTCGGTCGACTGATCCCTTTGTTCGGTCGGCCGAACATGCTCCTTCCATGTTCGTCGAGATTTGCCGAGATTCGCATTTACTATGCCTTTAATGTTGATCGTTCGGTCGACCGATCCAAGGGTTCGATCGACTGATCAACTTTTTTCCTTTTGCTTCTGATCGATGCTGATGAACTGGCCTTTGCTGAGTCATCATGGTTTAGTCGACCGATCCCTGCATTCGATCGATCGATCTGGCCGAACCTGTAACATAGAGTTAAACAAAGTATCCCTGTAACACAAGGGTTAGCACAGTAATATATAATACATGAGTAATATTAGACAGTAGAACTGTCTTGATTTCAACTTGGAAACCTTCCCGGTTTCTTCAGTTGGATCAGCGACCTTAGGTTGTTCCCTTCAAAAACCCGACCTCACTGTCGCTCCTCCAGTTGTTTACCTTAACTTACCTACCAAACATGGTCCTCCAGACATGTTTGGACTTTGCCTGCTCTGTGTCTGATCGTCTGATCTACTAAGATCTTTCCTGCAATACTATATTAGCCAACAATAATAATAATGCAGAATACAATGGTAAACCTAAACCTAGATTTACCGAGATCCACTGGTTCGGTCGACCGTGCAATGTCGACCGGAAACCATCTGATCAACCTTGCTTGGAGTTTACTCCTCCAAGACTTCTTGTTACCTAAGGTTATCTCCCTCTAGGTTTTTTACCACTTGGCTTCACTCACCAAGACTCAGTGTTCGGCTACCCAGGGATTATGTCCTCCAGACCTATCCACCTGGCTTCCATGATATACCGAGATTTCCCTTGCCTCAGTATTTAGCTACCGAGGGAGCAGGTCCTCCAAACCTATCCACCTAGCTTCCACGATATCCCAAGATTTCCCTTGCCTCAGTATTCGGCTACCGAGGAATCAGATCCTCCAGACTTATCCACCTGACTTCCAAGATCTACCAAGATTTCTCTTGCCTAGCCTCCAACTAGGACTTCCCTTGCCTAGCCTACAACTAGGACTTCCCTAGATCAAGCTCCATACTTAAACATACTTAAACATATTTGTTGGACATTAAAACTTTAGAGGTCGATTGCACCAACAATCTTTCCCTTTTTGATGTTTGACAAATATGTTTAAGTTAGGTCTATTCATAAGATTTAGATTTCTAACTTAAAACCTTCTTCTTCCCCTTTTGTCATTCATCAAAAAGAATCCTTCATAAATTAATTTCTAAGGTATCCCAAAGTTTTACACCAAAAATGATGTAAAACCTGAAACATTCTCAAGATATTCCTAAGGTATTCCCTCACTCTTTTGAAAGATAATAATAAGATGTAATTGGGGTTTCAAATGGAATATGCATCAATTATATTTTGAAAAATATTGATTCTTAGTATCAAAAATTCTTTTGAAGAAGTTTTCAAAATCATTTTCAAAATAAAGATAAAAATATTTGTCAAGGAATAAGAGTTAGATAAAAATAATTTTCAAAAAGATTTGCAAAGAGTTTTTCAAAGTATGAAACATAAATTTTGTAAAAGTTACTCTTGAAAGCAATTTTCAAAAATATTTTCAAGTTAATTTCAAAATAAAGATTCTTTAAATAACTTTGTAAAAGTAATTTTCAAAAAGTATTTGATTAAGAGATTTTAAAGATAATTTTCAAAAAGATTTATAAAGAAGTTTTATCAAGCATTTTTAAAAGAGTGTTTTGAAACATTTTTCAAAATATGTTTTCAAAATTAAGATTTTGAATAATATAATAAAAAATATGTCCTTCAGTAAAGTCTCTCTCCCTTAACTAGACACTCTTGTTAGATATCCTTATTACCCATACGGAAGATATTCCTAGATGTGTCTAAGGGTTATGGTTGACTTAAAGATCTAAAGACTTAGATGGTGAATAATTTATATAATACATCCAATCAATTATCAATCAAAATTTGAAAAATATTTCTTAAGAAAGTTGATTTATAAGTTTTCAAAATATTTTTAAAAAATTATTATAAATTTTAATTTTCTTAGCATCTCATCATTCTAAATTTTCAAGTATGGTAATCCTATAATTGTGTGAGATGACTTTATTGAATGTGAATTTCATTATAATTATGTTAAAATTGAGTTTTAGTTGAACTTTAATTATGTTAAATTAATTTTGGGTTAAAATGATAATATTTATTTTTATTTTGTGAATTAATTGAATTTATAAATTAATTTTAGTTTAGAAATTGTAAAGTTATTTGTTATAGATAATTAGCTAATTAATAAAAGATTTAATTTAGGGTTAATTAAGTTGATTTATAATTTAATGATTATTAAGTAGATTAAGAATTAATTGTAATTGTTATGGTTATAGGTTGAATTTTTAGATTAATGATCCAGTTAAATTTAATTTGAAATAATTCAAAGTTAGTTTCAATTGTGTTTAATTTAGTATGATTATTAATTAAGGATTAAAAATTTGAATTATAATTGTTAGATTAATTATTTCTTATTTCAATTAATGTTGATTATAAATTTCATAATGAATAGTTATAGATTAATTGATTATGAATTATTATTAATTTAATTAGTTTCTTAGGAATTAATTTGGTAAAATTTTAGAATTAGTTTTAATTAATTTTGTTTAAGGTTAAAGTACTTTATTTGATTATTAAAGTTAAGATTTCAAGTTGAAATTCATTAAGAATTAATTAAGTGTAATAAGTTAAATTAATGATTAATTTATTTATTGATTAAAGTCATTAAAGATTAATTATGTCTATTAAGGTAAATTAGTTATTGATTAGGGTTAATCAATTAATAATTAATTTACTTTTATTTTAAAGTTGTTTTAGTTTGCTTTTTAAAGTACACTTTAATTCAAGTTTAAATTTAGTTTAAATTAAGTTTATTTTAATTTTGTTTTTGTTTTATTAATTTAATTTGAGTTTTAATGAAGTTTGAATTAAATTTTGATTAATTTAAAGTTGTAATTAATTTTAGATTTTAAGTTATGTTTTTACATTTAAATTAAATTGAGTTTTCATAATTAGGTTTAATATTTGAATTAAATTTGAATTGAAGTTTTAAAATAATTTTGATTAAGTTTGATTAAGTTTAAAACATTTTTAATTTAATTTAATTGAATAAGTATTTTGAAAAAAAGTTATTGAACCCATGTTAGATTCAAACTTAGTTTTGGGTTAATCAAGTAGACTTCTTAAGGATAAGTTTTCAGTTCAATGGCGAGACTTATGACCTTCTTGTAAAATACCAAAAAATGGCGAAACACCATAGGGGAATTTTTTGAAATTTTGTGAAAATTTTCTGGGAATTTTTCGGAGCTCGTATGATGAGTTTACGGGGATAAATATTGGGCCCCAGGGAAAGCCTGTTTAGATTGCCCCAATTTAAGGAGGAAAAGTTGAATTTTTCTATTTATTTTCTTTTCCTTTTATTTTCTTTTTCTTTCCTCCGTTTCTCCTTCCCCCGTGTGCCCGACGCCTCACTCGGCGCCATCTCCTCCTCTGCCCTAACCGCACGCGGCAGTTCTTCTCCCCTCTTCCCTTCTGCTTTCCTCCCTCGACAGACCTCAGCGTGCCCTAATTCCTGGTCGCCTTCTTCCCGCTCGGAGCAGCGCCACCGCCACCTATTCCCGAGCCGCAGACTCCGCGCAGACCGTCGATTTCCTCCTCCCTGGGTTCTCGATACCGTCGGCTGCCTCCTCTGTGCCGGCCACCAGGTTCGACCTAGCGTTGACCCTTCTTCTCCTCTACCTAGCGCCGATCGCCGGGCAGGGCCCCTTTCCCTCTACCCTAGCGACGATCGCAACCCATAGTGCGCCCTCCGACCATCGCCGACCATCTATTCTCTCTTCCCTTACTGTGCCCGCGCCCTAGTTTTGGGTTCACAGTCGCCGCCGCACCTCTGCATCCTCACTGTCGTCGGCCACTAGGTTCTGCCGAGCCCTAGATCGCCGGCGTCGATTAGGGGCTCAGAGCACAGTGGTAAGGTTGCTGCCCTAATTGGTGAATCAGGTACTTGATCCTTATGTGGCGTTGATCTCTTGCTTTCTTTGTGATCTGATTGATTCCAGTGAGGTGGAATTGTGATCGTAAGATGAAGTAGGACTTGTTGTGGGCTTGTTTTTGTTTCCAGCAGAAAATCAACCCTTCTTCGGTAGCAACCAGGCTGTGATTTGAGGTAAGGCATAAGGATTTGATATATGTGTTGAATTAGGGCTAAATTGGGTAAGATGCTATGATTGATTATGCTTATTGTAAGTCCTAATTCGAATGGATTGGTTAGAATCGATTGAGGAGTTAGATGATCCAATTAGGGTTTATAATTGAATCTGGATTTATGTTAGCTTCTCGAGGATTTGATTTAGCTAATTTATTTATATGTAATTAGCTAAATCTGGATACCAAGTATTACAGGACTTTGACACGAGACGAGCATCTCGACGTCAGATTTGGACTGGATTGGACTTTCCTATTGGAGGCGGGTATCTTAACTTATGTTTGATAATGTCATGTTGATATGTTTAGTAGGTTATAACCTTTAGTAATGATTATGCTCGTCTTTGCTTCGGTTGGTCACTACCCGATACATGTTACATGCTTGTTTCGTTTACTTATTATGCACTTCATGATAGTACCTACCTAAATCATACATGCTTATTGGGGTAGTGACATGATCATGTATTTACTGTGTTCAGGATCTAGGTTTTATACCTTATCTGATATGTGTACCTTTGATTTGGTTCATTGCCCTATGATACACATTTTATATATATATGGATATTTCTATGTTGTTCAGGATATTGCCATGCTTAGTGTCATGCATCATCTCGCATGATTGCATGCTGTGCGATAGTCAGCTCCATTATTGTTGAGCACATCACCAGTTACATGGATTTGCACACCACCACTCATGGGTTAGTGGTATATCAGGCAGGTGTGTGGCAGTTCTGCTGTTTAGCTCCGCTGGTCCGGTGACTCAGCGTGGTAGCCGGCAGACAGTTCTGCTCTGTTAGACTCCGCTGGTTTAGTGTAGCAGCATGGTAGCCGACAGACGGTTGGACTTTGTTTGGCTCCGTTGGTCCGCTCATGGTAGCCGGCAGAGATTCATCCCCGTCATCGTGTACCGGGAGATGAGAGCATTGTGCTCCCCCACTTATGATTTGGGGTAGGAGGATAGGTGTACTCCGACAGCATCCCGTCCACTCGGTCACTCATCAAGAGCAGTGACGGTAGAGTGCACGGTTGTCACAGCCCTACCCACTCGGTGTCACCATTGTGTGTGAGATGGCTGACTGGCGTCAGGGGTGACCATGTCATTGACATCATATGCATTTATGCATTTACTGATTGTGTTTGTTGCATTTATATGCTGCATTTGGATGGATGCATATGTTTGACATGCATACATGATTTATGATACTCTCGGTCTGACGACCCTGGTGAGTACAGTTCTCTTCAGCCCTTTTCTATTGTACACTTCCAGCTTTTGTCTAGGAGACTGTACTCCATAGTTATTACTATTTGTTATAGTTTACTATACATGTCAACTAGGTATCCGATGAGTTGTTGAACTCACCCCCGTGGACACTATTTTTTCAGGTACAGGGTTGTTTATGGAGTCGCTTGGAGTATCCTGCCCGCCGGTCCCCACGTCACATCAGAAGACCTGTCTCCGCTTTTGTTTATCTGTATTTTGGTATATGAATTTGTGTATTTAGCTTTGTGTTCCGGCTTTGTTCCTGGAGTGTTGTTTTGTTGTGTGGTGTAAGCCTAGCTGGCTAGCAGTCTTCGTTTTTAGTTTGTATTTGTGTCCGTTGTATTCCGCTGTGTTTGGTTCTGGTACAGCCGAGTGGGCTGTTAGTTTTACATATAACTGCGTGGTGGTGTTTTTATTGTATCAGCCGAGTTGGCTGCAAATATAACTGCGAGGTTGTGTGTATATTCCAACCGTCTGTGGCTGAGGTATATTGTGCATGTAGAAATGATTCAGATTGTCAGCCGTACAGGGGAGGTGCTGCCAAAATTTCTTCGGACAGGGACTCCCCCGACATGGCTACCAGGATTCATAAACTTTAGTATTTAACCTGGAGATCTAGAGTTCGAATCCTAGGGAAGGCAAAAATCCACTGGCCAGGGGTGGGAAGTCCTTGTGAGTAACGGCACGACCGAAGGGTCGTCAGTTGACGACATAAGAGGTCGCCAGTTGGGCCGCCATTGTGGCCTCCCAAGGGACCAAGGTTGGGCCGCCAGTTGAGCCGCTAGTGTGGCCGCCCAAGGGGCCGAGGGTCCGGGTCGTTACAATAAAAGACGTCTTTTTATTATAACGACCCGGCCCCTCGACCCCTTGGGAGACCACACTAGCGGCCCAACTGGTGGCCCAACCTTGTCCCTTGGGCGGCCAAAATGGCGACCCAACTGGCGACCCCTTATGTCGTCAACCGACGACCCTTCAGTCGTGCCGTTACTCACAATTAGAGTGCTCACTTGGCTACTAGGATTCATAAACTCTAGTATTTAACCTGGAGATCTAGAGTTCGAATCATGGGGAAGGCAAAAATCCACTGACCAGGGTGGAAAGTCCTTGTGAGTAACGGCACGGCTGAAGGGTCATCGGTTGACGACATAAGGGGTCGCCATTGTGGCTGCCCAAGGGACCAAGGTTGGGCCGCCAATTGGGTCGCTAGTGCGGTCTCCCAAGGGGTCGAGGGGCCGGGTCGTTACACTTCTTGTGTATCAACGGTGGACCACTTGCTGAATACTTTCCAAAATAGTCCTGCCCAAAAAACTTAATATTAGGTTTTTGTCTAATTAGTCCATGTTTGACTGGGGTAGCTTCGGTCAGATCCAATAAGTCTAGTGCACTAGGTAGAATACACAAGATTCAGCCTAAACATGCTTTCGACAAAGTTTCCTTGACATACTATCATCTCAATCCATTCCGATGCTATGTTGTTAGGGTTTAATAAACCTTTTATAACTAATCATTCTAAACTAACAGCATAAAGAGAAGATGCATGACATGGTATTTAACAGATAAGTATGCATGATCATGACAAGTCAAACAATTCAAATAATTCAAACAAGTCATGCATGATACAAATTTTTTGTGTTGCTGATGTTGTTGTTGTTGTTGTTGTTTTATTATTGTTTATTAATAATTGTTGTTGTTTTAATATTATTATTTTATTGTTGTTGTTGTTTTAATATTATTATTTTATTGTTATTGTTAATATTATTGTTGTTTTAATATTATTGTTTTATTATTATTCTTATTATTAATATTATTATTATCAATATTGATTAGTTTCATAATTAAAGGGTACATGATTATAATTAAGTTTATGAAAGTTTTGTTTTAGATTTGGTTTTGATTTATAACTTAAATCTAGATTATGTGAATTGATAAAATTATTAATAAAGTTTTCTAATTTGTTAATTTTATTTTTCAAAATATTATTTTATTTTTCTAGTTTTCAAAAATTTGATTTATAGTTGAATTTATTATTTTAACTTTCTAAATTTTTAGTTAAGTTCTGTTTATTGTTAGTTAATTTTAGATTATTATTATTTTGATTTAAATTCAAATTATCTTGAATAAATGAATTTTGATTAACTAGATCTGGGTTTTGATTAATGTTTAGGTTGAATTGATTGATTTTAGTTACATTTAAATTAATTAAATTTTTATTAATTAAATTAGTTTTGTTAAGTAAAGTAGGATTTTCATACTTTTTTAAATTCATAGTATAATTCAAACAAGAAGAATCTAAAACATGCAAATTTTCATATAATTTAAATTTATTTACCATAATTGCTCCTCCTAAATCCTTGGGTCTTCTCTCCGGACATTGAGATTTGTAGTGTCCCATCTTTTTGCACTTGAAACATTCGATGTGGTCCTTCGTTTTCCATACTCTAGGTATCGGTTTCTCCTTTGCCTCCGATTGTGCAGATCGATTCATTGGGCATTTATTTTTATAGTGTCCTTTTTCACTGCAATTAAAACATGTTATATGAATCTTAAATTTAGAATTGATAATTTTACCTTCTGAATCCTCATTAGGATTCTCCCCCTTGACCATTGTCATTTCAGATTCAGGCTCATGCATTTGGTCGGACTCAAGTTCAGGTTTGGACACTTGTTCTGACTTGAGTTCGAATACATCAGCCTCCTCCTCAGCCACTAGAGCGATAAAGTTGATTTGGTCTTGTTCTTCTAGATCTGGCTCTGAGGATAGCTCTTCGGATTTGGACTCGGATTCGAACTCACTTTCGCCTTGATCTTCTAGCCTCGACGGAGTCTCGTGAAGCTCGATCAATTAGCTCTTCTAATTGACACAAAACTTTATTAGGCAAATTACTAATTAAAATGTCTATTACCTTTGTGTTTGCTTCTGAGTTTTGAGAAGGTTGTCGCAGTGCGATCTAGTTGTCGAAATTGTTGCTTCCAACGAAGCATTCCATCATTTGCCTCCAGGAATTTGTAACACCCGTAAATTTCCTCTCTTCCAAAAGAACAAAAAGAAATAGAAGAAGAGAAAAGAAATAAAAATATATATATATATGACTCATGCTGTGATTTGAACCCTAAACCCTTGATTTAAGAGTGATTTAAATAGCCATTAGGTGGTGGTAAAGCATCACATTGGAAATAGGAAACTATTCATTATATGTAGATTATGTGTGAAGAGATGCTTCAACTTCCACTTAGTATAAAAGGGAATGGAAGAGACCAAAAACCTAATTTTTGGTTTCCTCGTCTCCTCCCTAGCCGAAATTCCTCTTCCCCTCTTTTTAATTTTCGGCCAAGAACCATAGGGTTCCAAATTCCAAGTTCTTCAAGAGGAGAATCTCAGAGGGGAGTTTTCACAAGGATTAGTACGCGCGGGAAGGGTGACTTGGAGATTAAGGCGTACACGAGAGGATTGCCTTCCCTACACCCTATAATAGTAAGATCTAGCGAAAGGAAGTAAGTACTACTCACCTGCAGTATGAGTTGCTTCGCTGATACATGTTGTGAAATGTTTTTATGCATATTAAAGAAGATACAAGTTGTTGATATGTTTTTATGCATGTTAAGAAGATACATGTTATGATATGTAAGATGCCCTCTGAAGTTTTGGGATTAAGAGCATGTTTAGAATATTTTAAATTGCTTCCCATTTAGTTATGGGGCTAAGAAGCATATTCAAGTGCCCTAAAGTGCTTCTCTATAAGTGTGGGGGATTAAGCGCACACAAGGTGCTTGTTTAAATGACAAATAAGTGCAAGTATAAGAAAGCAATATGTAAAAGAAAGTATTTTACTTTAAAGTGGCATATACTGGACATAATGTAATACTCCGGTTCTGATATTCTGGTTAAGTATGGCTTAAAAGGTTAGATAATACTATCCATATCACCAAGGACCAAGGTGCACATTCCTTTTCGGAATCCCAAACTTAAGAACTCCAAAGTTAAGCGCGCTTGGCTTGGAGAAGTCTGAGGATGGGTGACCTCCTGGGAAGTTTTCCAAGGTGCATGCGAGTGAGGAATAAGCACGCTGAAAGGACCTCCGATGGTCTGTGGAGCTAGTCGTCAACCCGATGGGCAATTTTGGTGGCATTCCCGGTTCGGTTCGAGTGGACCCGCCCGGGCCGGGGCGTTACAGATGGTATCAGAGTGACCTTGCGACCGTGAATGCGCCTGTGGCAGGAGCACCCAGGGTACCACCTAGCGAGGGAGATTTTGGGATTTGTCTGTGGTGTGATTCATTGTTACACAACGAGGACGTTGTGTCTTTAAGTGGGGGTGATTGTAATACCCCGGTTTTGATATTCTGGTTAAGTATGATATAAAAAGTTAGATGGTACTATCCATATCACCAATGTGCACCTTCATTTTCGGAAGCCCAAACTTAATAACTCCAAAGTTAAGCGTGCTTGGCTTGGAGAAATCTGAGGATGAGTGACCTCTTGGGAAGTTTTCCAGGGTGCGTGCGAGTGGGGACAAAGCACGCTGAAAGGACCTCCGGTGGTCTGTATAGCTAGTCGTCAACCCGATGGGCAATTCTAGTGGCGTTCCCGGTTCGGTTCGGGTGGACCCGCCCGAGTCGGGGTGTTACACACAAGGTCCATGGGTGGGCTCCTAGATCGCCCCTAGGCCCCTAGATCGCCTAGTAGTACCTTAATAGGTTCGGGATTAGCTACCTCGGATCTTATTAAGGATGCGCGTAAATTGGTACAATGTCGGGCCCAAGCAAGTTTATTATTATTTTCACTAGTTATGTAATATAAAGTTTTCAAACTTCGTTGATTGTCTTAGTAGAAACCTTCTTTAGTTTGAGAACTTGAGTTATGAAGTGTAGCATGGATGAACTCTATAGTAAGGCAAGATTTATGTTTCCATTGCATGTTTACATTGCTAGAATGGTTTTAAGTTGATGTTTTGCATGATAAACCTATTTAAAAATGCATGTTGTGTACAGATTTCTGAATTATGTGTTTTATCGTGAATTATAGTCAAGTGCGAGTTTTGTGTTTTCCCTAAGCAGTTTTGAAAGCATGTTCCTTCTTTTATGCTTGTTTTGTGAGTAGATGGTACTTACTAAGCATTCGCTTTTAGATTTGTATTTCCTTATACTGCAGATAAAGGTAAAGGAAAGCTCGAGTATGAGGAGGCAGCAGGAGCGATGTTTTGTGTGTGTGTGACGGAACAGTGGAATGAGATCTAGGAACTTGTTATTGTTTGGAATATGTTAGAACTTGATGCTAAAGTATTTTCTTTTCTCCACTCTACATGAAATACTATCACTAGTTTCTTAAGATGAATTTATCAGTTTGACAGTAATTAGAGTGACAAAGATAAGTACAAAGGGGAGAACAACCCTTTTTGTAGAGCAGGGTGTGACCCCCACACGGCCCGTGACACGGCCGTGTGGATTCACACGGCCTCAGACCTCTCCCTCTCGGCCAAGGTGACACGGTCGTGTGGATTCACATGGTTGTGCACCTCTCCCTCTCGGTCGAGGTGACACGACTGTGTGGATTCACACGGTCGTGCATCTCTCTCTCTCGGGCTCTCCCTCTCGACCAAGGTGGCACGACCATGTGACCCTCACACGGCCGTGCACTGCCAAGGTGACACGGCCGGTCATCGTCACACGGCCAGGTCTTGCTCCTTCTCGGGCAAGGCTACACGGCCGGTTAGGGCCACACGACCCAGACCTACTCGAAGCTCTAGACTCCCTTCCAGCTTTGCTTGGCTCTAAGTCACGTCCTATCAGTCGAAACAAGTTTAGAGTAGATCTTTAGACTGAGCAATATATATTAAGTAAGAATGTCATAAATTTAGATATGAAAAGAGTAACGTCTGCCTTGTAAGGTAAGGATAGAAGGGTGGGCTGTTACAATTTGGTATCAGAGCAAGTTCCATCCTTCCGCGACACACATCAAGCATTGATCCTGCAGCTTTCAAGTAAGAAAGTACCTTCTCACAACTGTTATGCATTCTATTTCTGTTATGATTAGAACTGTTTGTAAGACTAAGCATGCTTATACATGAAAGTATTAAGGGCAGCAAGTTAGAATGAGGATGGGCTGACGTATGTCTCACTGGTTGGTTTATGAATATGTAGATGGCCAGAGGACGGTCGGTTAGACAGCCGAGAGTCAATGAACCTCAACTAGAGACGAATGAGTCTGCACCACCGCCCAACCTTTTAGAAGTAGTAACTCAACCGCGGAGACAATTGGTGGAACAACAACAGGTTATAGCCACCCTGACTGCTAACCAGCAAGCTTCTCCTGTAGTTCCATTGGAAGCCAATGTGGTGGTACCAATTGTGGTCGGGGTTCCATCAGTTACACCTGTAGACCCTGCAAAGGTAGTGAGGCAGGAAGCATACCTTATCTAGTAGCAAAAACTGAAACCAGAGAACTTCTCTGGCACCAACGAACCATGGGATGCTCAGGCATGGTTCAAAACCCTGGAGAGTATAATGGAGCTACTGGACTAGCTGGAGGTAGAAAAGATAAAGTGTGCTTCCTTCTACCTCACTGGTGATGCAAGAATGTGGTGGAACAGGTCAAGGCAAAAAGAATGGTGAATCAAATGACCTGGTCTGACTTCGAGACTAGGTTTTTTGAAGAGTTCTTTCATATGCGAGTTACGAACAAATATTACGATGAGTTCACGGAATTCCGACAAGGAAGTTTATTAGTTGATGAAGCCGTGAAGAAATTCAATAGGCTAGCTCGCCTATGCCCCGAGCTGGTCAGCACAGAACGAGGAAGGGTAAGGCTAATGCTCAATATGCTGAGACCAGAGATAACTCTGAATGTAGTTGGCGGAATTAATAAACCGCAGACTGTAGAAGAGCTAATTAGTAGTGCCCTGATCATGGAGCATTACCTGAAAAACATCAAGTAGCAGAAGCCAATACTGATTGAAAATAAAAGTCACGGGAGTTCTGACACTCAGAAACCCCAGGGCTAAGGTTCAACCTGGAAGGGGAGCTCCAAGAGAAAGCAGTGGAGTAATAAAAAGGGAGGATCCGTAAGCAAGCAACCTAAGTATGCTACGTGTACCACGTGTGGAAAAATGCATCCTGGAATCTGTCGCAAGGGCACTAGTACCTGTTATACATGTGGTCAAGAGGGGCATATGGCCAAGTATTGCACGACCAAGATCAACCTACCTCCAGCACAACCTGTTCAGTATGGAGGCAAGCAAGCACAACTACACCAGATGCAGGCCGCGTAGGAGGATCCTCATATTAGCCAAGGCAGATTGGACGCCCCACCAAGTTCTACAAATGCTTGAGTTTTCTCCCTTACCAGAGAGGATGTAGCAAACGCCTCCACTGTTGTCACAGGTCAGATACGCATTTTTAGTCAATATGCAACTGTGCTATTTGATATTGGGGCAATCCATTCATTTGTCTCCATAGCATTTGCTGAAAGAATAGGTATACCCCCGGAGGTCCTAAGCGGACAATTCTTAATGACACTACCCTCGGAAGAGATAATGATATCTACGCACTAGCTACGTGCTGTGCCAGTCAAAATTTCAGACAAAGAATTGTACAGTGATCTGATAATGCTGAACATGTCTGACTATGATGTTATTTTTGGGATGAACTTTCTGAGCAAGTATGATGCTTTCATTGAGTGCCGTAAGCGAAGAGTCCTATTCCAACCCAAGGCATAATCTAAGTTTGAGTTCATCGGAGAATCAAAGAAGAGAACCCAAAAATTCTTATCGACCATAAAAGCTCAGAAAATGTTAGCCGATGGATGTGCCAGGTTTCTAGCTCATGTGGTTAATACCCAGCAAGAAAGAGACCAAGAGATGGATGAAGTTAGAGTCGTATGTGACTACCCAGAAGTGTTTCCGGATGAGTTTCCAGGCTTAGCTCCGGATAGGGAAATTGAATTTGAGATTGAACTCATCCCGGGTACCCATCCAATCTCAAAGGCACCCTACTGCATGACTCCGGCAGAATTGAAGAACTTTAGGAACAACTACAGGAGCTACTCGACAAGAGTTTTATTCACCCTAGTCACTCATCATGGGGAGCTCCGGTGTTGTTCGAAAGAAGAAGGACGGGTCCATGCGAATGTGTGTGGACTACCGAGCGCTGAACAAAGTAGCAATCAAGAATAGGTATCCCCTGTCGAGAATTGATGATCTATTTGATTAGTTAAAGGGAGCCACAATCTTTTCCAAGATAGACTTGCGGTCTGGATATCATCAAGTGAAAGTGAAAGAGGATGATGTACCGAAGACGACATTCCGAACGAGGTATGAGCACTATGAGTTTGTAGTTATGCCTTTTGAAGTGACGAACGCTTCTGCTACATTTATAGATTTGATGAACAGAGTATTCAAAGCATATTTGGACAAGTTTGTAATCGTCTTCATAGACGATATCCTTATATACTCCAGAACTTAGGAAGAACATGCTGAACATCTAAGGACAGTATTACAGATTTTTCAGCAGAACCAGTTAGTTGTATACAAAGTTCTCCAAGTGTGAGTTATGGCTCGATCAAGTGTCCTTCCTAGGTCATATTATTTCCAAGGATGAGATTATGGTAGACCTGACAAAAATAGAAGCTGTGAGTAATTGGAATAGACCCAAAAAATGCCAGTGAAATCAGGAGTTTCCTTGGGTTAGCGGGCTACTACAGGAAATTTGTCGAGAACTTCTCAAGGATAACCTCCCCATTGACAGTACTTACCAGAAAGAACAGAAAATTTGAGTGGACAGAGGATTGTGAGAAGAGTTTCACGGAACTGAAAACGAGACTGACCAGTGCTCCAATCTTGACTCTTCTAAAGACCAACGAAAGCTTCGATATTTACAATGATGCTTCTTTATTGGGACTCGGGGTTGTACTGATGCAAAATGAAAAAGTCATTGCTTATGCCTTAAGACAACTCAAGGATTATGAGAAGAACTATCTTACTCATGACCTTGAGTTAGCAGCAGTAGTTTTCGCTCTCAAAATTTGGAGGCATTATTTATACGGAGCACAGTGCAAGATTTACACAGATCACCAGAGTCTTAGGTATTTCTTCACTCAAAAAGACCTGAACATAAGACAACGGAGATGACTTGAACTGGTCAAAAACTATAACTGTGAAATTCTCTACCATCCAGGGAAGGCGAACAAAGTGACAGATGCACTAAGTAGGAAATCTTGCGCAGCTTTATTGTCCTTATCTGTGATGTCCCATCCCCTACAGAAAGAAATAGTAAATTATGAGCTTGAAATTATTACTGGGCAGCTCTCCACTTTGACATTAGTGTCAACCCTGCTTGAAGATATACAGAAGGGCAGGATGAAGATCCTAATATTCAGAAAATCAAGCAGGAAATATAGGAAGGAGAAAATGAAGAGTTCCGAGTATCAGAACGTGGGATACTATATTATGGTGATCGCCTCTGTGCCCCTAATCAAGAAGAACTGTGACAGAAAATTTTAAATGAAGCCCATGGAACACCCTACGTTATGCATACTAGTTCCACCAAGATGCAAAGGGACGCTTCTGGTGGTCTGAAATGAAAAGAGACATTGCGAGATATGTCAGTATCTGCCTGACATGTCAATGGGTTAAAGCAGAACATCAGACACCGGGCAGAGTTCTGCAGCCTATCCAGATCCCAGAGTGGAAGTGGGAAGATATATCTATAGACTTCATAGTAGGACTACCCAGAATCACGAATGGATACGATGCTATCTGGGTAATAGTGGACAGATTGACTAAGTCTGCTCATTTTCTAGCTATCAGAATATCCTACTCTATTGAACAGCCAGTGCAAATGTATGTTAAAGAGGTTATCAGATTGCATGGAGTTCACAAAATCATAATTTCTGATAGAGATGGTCGCTTTACTTCACACTTCTGGGAGTGTGTTCAGAGAGCTCTTGGCACTAAGTTACGGTTTAGCACAGCATTTCATCCTCAAACTGATGGGCAAATAGAACGAGTAAATCAAGTTCTGGAGGATATGCTACGGGCTTGTGCCTTAGATTTCAAATGGAGCTGGTGTCGATACCTATGCTTAACAGAATTCGTATATAATAATAGCTATCAAGTTACTATTGGAATGACACCCTACGAGACTCTATACGGGAGGAGATGTAGATCTTCTATATGTTGGTATGAAGGTGGTGAAAAGAACGAAATGGGACTCCAGAAAAATCTTATCGAGGACACCACTAAAGAAATTCAGAACATCCGCCAGAGAATAGAAACTTCTCAGAGCCGACAGAAGAGCTATGCGGATGTGCGCCGTAGACCACTGGAATTTGAGGTTGGGGACTCAGTGTTCCTCAAAGTAGCTCCTATGAAAGGAGTGATGCGATTTGGAAGGAAAGGAAAGTTGAGTCCACGTTATGTGGGGACATACTTGATCACTAGAAGGGTTGGTAAGGTAGCTTATAAGCTGGAACTACCTCAGGAAATGTTAGTCATCCATAATGCATTCCATGTCTCAATGCTGAAGAAGCATGCTCCTGATGTAAACCAAGTGATTGAGTCACAGACGGTACAAGTTCAAGAAGATCTCAGTTATGAAAGTCGACCTATTCGGATAATAGATCGAGAAGTTAAGAAGTTGAGGAACAAAGAAATACCGTTAGTAAAAGTGCTGTGGCAAAGTCAACAGAATGAAGAGGCAACATGGGAACGTGAGGATGATATGAGACAGAAGTACCCACAATTGTTCTAAGTTCGAGAACGAACTTTTTATAAGGTATGAGGGATTGTAACACCCATAAATTTCCTCTCTTCCAAAAGAGCAAAAAGAAATAGAAGAAGATAAAAGAAATAAAAATATATATATAAATGACCCGGGCTGGGATTTGAACCCTAAACCCTTGATTTAAGAGTGATTTAAGTAGTCATTAAGTGGTGTAAAACATCACATTGGAAATAGGAAACTATTCATTATATGTAGATTATGTGTGAAGAGATGCTTCAACTTCCACTTAGTATAAAAGGGAATGGAAGAGACCAAAAACCTAATTTTTGGTTTCCTCTTCTCCTCCCTAGCCGAAATTCCTCTTTCCCTCTTTTTAGTTTTCAGTCAAGAACCATAGGTTCCAAATTCTATGTTCTTCAAAAGGAGAATCTAAGAGGGAAGTTTTCACATGGATTAGTATGCACGGGAAGGGTGACTTGGAGGTTAAGGCGTACACGAGAGGATTGTCTTCCCTACACCCTATAATAGTAAGATCTAGCGAAAAGAAGTAAGTACTACTCACCTGTAGTATGAGTTGTTTCGCTGATACATGTTGTGAAATGTTTTTATGCATATTAAAGAAGATACAAGTTGTTGATATGTTTTTATGCATGTTAAGAAAATACATGTTATGATATGTAAGATGCCCTCTGAAGTTTTGGGATTAAGAGCATGTTTAGAGTATTTTGAATTGCTTCCCATTTAGTTTTGGGGCTAAGAAGCATATTCAAGTGCCCTAAAGTGCTTCCCTATAAGTGTGGGGGATTAAGTACACATAAGGTGCTTGTTTAAATGACAAGTAAGTGCAAATATAAGAAAACAATATGTAAAAGAAAGTATTTTACTTTAAAGTGGCATGTACTAGACACAAGGTCCATGGGTGGGCTCCTAGATCACCCCTAGGCCCCTAGATCGCCTAGTAGTACCTTAATAGGTTCGAGATTAGCTACCTCGAATCTTATTAAGGATGCGCGTAAAGTGGTACAATGTCGGGCCAAAGTAAGTTTATTATTATTTTCACTAGTTATGTAATATAAAGTTTTCAAACTTCGTTGATTGTCTTAGTAGAAACCTTCTTAAGTTTGAGAACTTGAGTTATGAAGTGTAGCATGGATGAACTCTATAGTAAGGCAAGATTTATGTTTCCATTGCATGTTTACATTGCTAGAATGGTTTTAAGTTGATGTTTTGCATGATAAACCTATTTAAAAATGAATGCTGTGTACAGATTTCTGAATTATGCATTTTAGCGTGAATTATGGTCAAGTGTGAGTTTTGTATTTTCCCCAAGCAGTTTTCAAAGCATGTTCCTTCTTTTATGTTTGTTTTGTGAGTAGATAGTACTTACTAAGCATTCGCTTATAGATTTGCATTTCCTTATACTGCAGATAAAGGTAAAGGAAAGCTCGAGTATGAGGAGGCAACATGAGTGGTGTTTTGTGTGACGGAACAGTGGAAGGAGATCTGGGAACTTGTTATTGTTTGGAATATGTTAAAACTTGATGCTAAAGTATTTTCTTTACTCTGCTCTACATGAAATACTATCACTAGTTGCTTAAGATGAATTTATCAGTTTGACAGTAATTAGAGTGACAAAGATAAGTACAAAGGGGAGAACAACCCTTTTTGTAGAGCAGGGTGTGACCCCCACACGACCCGTGACACGGCCGTGTGGATTCACACGGCCTCAGACCTCTCCCTCTCGGCCAAGGTGACACGGCCGTGTGGATTCACACGGTCGTGCACCTCTCCCTCTCGACCGAGGTGACACGGTTGTGTGGATTCACACGGCCGTGCATCTCTCTCTCTCGGGCCAAGGTGACACGGCCATGTGGATTCACACGGCCGTGCACCTCTCCCTCCCGGTCAAGGTGACACGACCGTGTGGATTCACACGACCGTGCATCTCTCCCTCTCGGCCAAGGTGACACGGCCGTGTGACCCTCACACGGCCGTGCACTGCCAAGGTGACACTGCCAGTCATCGCCACAAGGCCAGGTCTTGCTCCTTCTCGGGCAAGGCTACACGGCCGGTCAAGGCCACATGACCCAGACCCGCTCGAAGCTCTAGACTCCCTTCCAGCTCTGCTTGGCTCCAAGTCACGTCCTATCAGTCGAAACAAGTTTAGAGTAGATCTCTGGACTGATCAGTATATAATAAGTAAGAATGTCAAAAATCTAGATATGAAAAGAGTAACGTCTGCCCTGTAAGGTAAGGATAGAAGTGTGGGCTGTTACAGAATTGAAGTAGGCTTGATTATACAGTGGAGGGTCGTAGATACTTCATATTTTAGAGCTTTTTATACACCATGTGGTTGTCATAGTCTTAATTTAGTACTATGTGATATGGCTAATTCTTGTCCTAGTACTATAACATTTTTTGATGTGATACAACGTATTTACTCATTATTTTCTTCTTCTACAAAAAGATGGAAAATTTTACAAAACCATGTTTCTAATTTAACTCTTAAACCATTATCACAAACACGTTGGGAAAGTCATCTTGAAAGTGTTAAAGCAATAAAATATTAAGCTCCACAGATATGAGAAGCTTTATATAAACTTGCAAAAACTAGTGATGATCCTAAAACAAAAAGTGAAGCAAATTCTTTAGCAACATATGAGTTTGAAAATTTTGAATTTTTATTAGGTATGATTATTTGATATGATATATTATTTGCAGTTAATACTGTCAGTAAATCTTTACAGTATAAAGATATGAATATTGCTATTGCATTAGATTAGTTAAAAGGTCTTATTTCTTTTTTTTAATGATTATAAAGAAAATGGATTCATATCTGCTGTGATTTCTGCTAAAGAGATTGCAAATGAAATGAATATAGAACCAAAATTTCGTAAAAATCGTGTGATTAGAAGAAATAAACGATTTGATGAGAATAAAATTAATGAGGTGAAGCTTTCACCTAAAGAATCTTTTAAAATTAATTATTTTAATTATATTATTGACCATGTTATTTCTTCACTTCAAAGTAAATTTGAACAATTTAAAATATATGAAGATAATTTTAATTTTTTATATAACATAGAAAATTTAAAATTGCTTGATGATAATTTCTTTAAAATAAAATGTTTAAATCTTGAAATTTTTTTTAACACATGATATGTTATCTAATATTGATGGTTTAGATTTATTTTTAGAATTAAAAGTTTTAAAAAAATAATAAATCCAGAATTAAAAACCGCACTTGAGGTATTGAACCTTATGAAAAAATTAAATTCTTTTCCTAATGCATGGATAGCTTATAGAATATTAATAACTATACCTGTTAGTGTCACTACAAGAAAAAAGTTAATAGACAACGCTTTTAAGGTTTGTCTATGTGCCTGAAAAAGCGTTGTTAAAAGCACTGTTGTTAAAAGTCTGCTCAACGACAACGCTTTTAAAGCGTTGTCATTTGTAGCGAAGACAACGCTTTTGCAATACTATAAAAGCGTTGTCGGTTTTTGCAAAGACAACGTTTTTGCAACTCTTTTAAAGCATTGTTTTTGGTAGAAAAGACAACGCTTTAAAAGCGTTGTCATGTTTTGCAAAGACAACACTATTACAACGCTTTAAAAGCATTGTTGTTTTTTGCAAAAACAACACTTTTTGCAACGCTTTAAAAGAGTTGTCGTTTTAAAAAAAAATTAAAAAATTTATTTAAAAATCATTATTTTTATATTTACGAAACTATTATTTTTCTTTTACCATGTCCAGATTCGAATTTTACATATAATTAACTCAGCTAATAATTTCAAACTCATACCAAAATAATAGAATTCTGACATTGAAGTAATATTAGTATTTACATGAGAAGCTAGTAAATATCAAAATTAACACTAATTCTGTTTCAAAGTAGATAGTGATATTCACATTTAAAACAAAAGAGCACAAAATAACTAGCCGACCTCGAAGCCAACAATCTGTTTACTTCTACTAGCTACACTCAAAAATTATTATCGGCTTGAGAATGAGACAAAACAGTACAGTAATTACTAGCACAATATTGAAGAAGTAGCTTGTCTTTCTCAATCTATTACAGGAATAAGCAATTGGATTTTGTCTAGGATCTTTGTGGGCTTTGAACAGTTGGCCTGAAATATAAACAAACAATTACAGTCAATAGTTTGAACCAAAAAATTACTTCTACTAGCTATTTTCTATAAATGAACCAAAATTTATTACTTAGAAATGAAATGCTTGCAGAAAGAAAGAAAGAAAGCTTGCAGAAATGCAACGTTTCTTCAAACTGCAGAAAGAAAGCTTGCAGAAATGAAACGCTTTCTTCTCTACAAACGATTTCTTGCAAAAAGCACTGTTGTTGCAAAAATGCAACGTTTCTTCAAACTGCAGAAAGAAAGCTTGGCTTGCAGAAAGGCAACGTTTCTTCAAACTGCATTCTAAAATGCATGCAGTTTCTAAAATTCATGCAATTTCTAAACTGCATTCTTCAAACTACGCAGTTTCTAATATGCAGAGAAAACTTGCAATTTCTCCATTCTAGAATGCATACAATATTTCTCCATTCTAAAATGCATACAGTAGTTGCAGAAAGAAAGCTAAAATGAAACGTTCTTTAGAATATGAGTTTAACCAATAGTGGAAAATTGCCAACTTCCTAAAGAAAGCTTGTAGAATTTTTAGTTTAACATGCTTGATAGACTTAAAGCTTACCAAAATCTTGCATAAAGCTTGCAAAAATCTTGCAGAAAGCTTGCAGAATATTTGCAAAGAAAGCTTGCACAATAGACTTAATATTGTGTCATTCATCACAATGTCGATGACCGAACCCATAATGACTTAACATGAATTAAGGACAACAAACTAAAGACAAGAAAGTACTCCAATGTATCTGAGCTACAGCTTAATTGTTGCCCTTGTAATTTTTTAACTATTGCTGATGTGGCTTGAGCCAAGTAGGAAAAAAATGATCTAGAGTTTAAGAACTAGAGCATCTCCACCTAAGTGACTAGTCAGTCACCAATGATAATTAGATTGTGTATAAAATAGAACTTATCCATATTAGAGTGTCATTGTGTTGATTAGAACTAGAGCATCTACATCCAAGCGACTAGCCACTAGGATTGATAAGAAGCCACTAATAAGCAGCAGTGAAAATTAATAAGCTGGAGAAACTATTGCTCACAAATCAATATTTTACTAGGAAGTCAAAAGGATACCACTAATTGGAGCATTTTAAAGAAAAAGTAATATTGAAGACTCTCACTGCAAGATAAAGAAAAAGTAATTATAAACTATGTCCAGCGAAGTATAGTAGGGGTTTAGACAAACAAAAGTATTCCTAAATGAACTTTCACCAATAGCTTTTAGTCCAGCGAAGTGTATAACAGCATCAAACCTGCAGAAACAAAAAAAAATGATGTCATGCAACGTTAAAAAGGATATCTAAACAAAATCGGAAGCAGACAGTTAAATGACAGCAAAATAATAAGCAACAAAGGTCTAAATCACAGTGTATTAGGCTTGAGAAATTTTAGATAATAAGCAACAAAAGTGAAGCAACAATACCATCAATATTATGCAAGAGAAATTTTAGGTGGTAAAAGCTGAAAACAAAGGTCACAGTTCACAGCATACAATAATGAGAAAATCTGGATTGAGAAAGACAAAATAATCTTATCGAATAATACACTATTTTGCGAACTTGGTTTATTTTTCTTGTATTCTTTAGAAGCTTATGTTTAATTACTTAGATATGAAATCTAGCTTTAACTGTGGATGATCTCAGGAACAAGAGGGTCGTCCGGATTTGGGTCGGTCAAAAGAGAGCAAATCGAGAGAACCTTGGAGATGGTCAATGCAGATGCTTCCTTTTGAGTTGATGTTAGGGTGGTAAACCTGTAATATGATGAAAGAGTAACCTCATAGTGATGATAACTGAATCCCACTGCGAAAAGGCAAATTATCTTATATATAAGATAGTTTAATTAAGTTTTGAATACTTCTTGAAAGCTACTGCAGAAGGATGGAATAACATTTTTGCCATTACAAATCTTTCATCAATATGCCATTTAAGTCACATCAATATGCATCCTTCTCAACCTATATATATTTCATAAATACCATTAGTTTAACCTTAAATCAAGCTAATCATGTCAGGTCAGCATATATATCTACAATACCTTTATTAAAATCTTGATAAATAGACATCAATCTTCTACTAGCCAGTATCTATTTGGATTTTAAGGAAAGCTCTACAGGAACGGAAGGATCACGCTATAATTCACTGTCATGTAGCTACATGACTAAAATAAACCAATAAGAAAAGTGAGGACACAACTGGTGCAAAGTAGAAACTACAGAGGAGGTTCATGAACTAGCAGACAGCCAGGCAAATTATTGTGGAGAACAGGAAAGGAAAAAAGTGCTAAGAACACCATTCTAACCAGCAATATTTTCTCCAACAGGTAGCATGAATAAAATCGAGAAAGGGAAAAGAACAAATGAAAAGCTTCCTACCGCTACTGACATGTGCTACTGACATGTGTGGTGTGGACTGTTCCTGGGACCAGCTCAAATAAATAATTTTTAAGAGAATTTCTATTGTTTAATTTGCAATGTTCGGAACTAGATCATAAATTCTTTGTTGCGCAATATAGTGAGTGATTCAAGAACTTCTTCCCAAATCATAGCATACAATTAGATTGATTCATGATGCCTTGCAACTATCAATGACCAATAGTAGTTTGCCAAAGCTCATGACTAGTACTAGATTGCAGGAATGAAGATTTCTACGTATTCCACACATAACTAACCAGTGTCATCATATCTTCAATTGGATATTGTGTTCATGCCAAGTATCCCACAACATTTTTGTTACAGTCATTTATTCATAAATATTGTGTCATAATAAAAGAAAAGTACAATATCAAATGCCAAAATAATACAATTCTAAGTTTCAACAAATCTATTCAGAACTTTAGTAATTAACCTTGTTTTTTTTTCAACTTCCTAGTCTTAGATCTTGACTTTACAGGTTCATAAAGTTAATCATGAGCAAAGGCATAGAGGGAATGCTGTAACCTATGGAACTCAAAAGACAAAGAATGCAAATGATACAACAGAATGGGTATGCATAAACAACATAAAGAACTTGAAGCTAAATATTTCAACGGGGAAGATTGTTTCACTGAAATCAAATTGAAACAGTCAGATAATTAGCTAGCTGTATGTATCACATCTAGTTCGGCTCCAATGAAATCTCATCTTTCCATTGGCCTAGTAATATTAAACTCAATTAAATCACTTTCAATGCATTCTATGTAATGACCAGGCCCCTCAGCCCCTTGGACTGCCCAACTGGCGATCCATTTGGCGACCCCTTATGTCGTCGACCGACGACCCTTGGTCGTGCCGTTACTCACTAGGTCTTCCCACCCCTGGCCAGTGGATTTTTGCCTTCCCCATGATTCGAACTCTAGACCTCCAGGATAAGTACTAGAGTTTATGAATCCTGGTAGTCAAGTGAGCGCTTGGCTACCAGGATTCATAATCTTTTTATTGTAATGACCTGGCCCCTCGACCCCTTGGGCGGCGCAACTGACGGCCCATTTGGCGGTCCCTTGGGCGGCTCAACTGTCGGCCCTTCTGGCGACCCCTTATGTCGTCGACCGACGACCCTCGGCCATGCCTTTACTCACTAGGTCTTCCCACCCCTGGCCAGTGGAGTTTTGCTTTCCCCAGGATTCGAACTCTAGACCTCCAAGCTAAGTACTAGAGTTTATGAATCCTGGTAGCCAAGTGACGCTCACTTGGCTACCAGGATTCATAAACTCTAGTACTTAGCCTGGAGGTCTAGAGTTCGAATCCTGAGGAAGACAAAACTCCACTGGTCAGAGGTGAGAAGACCTAGTGAGTAACGGCACGGCCGAGGGTCATCGGTCGACGACATAAGGGGTCGCCAGATGGGCCGGCAGTTGGGCAGCCCAAGGGACCGCCAAGGGGCCGCCAAATGGGCCGCCCAAGGGGTCGGGTCGTTACACCTACCCCTCCCACCTTCCACTCACTCTAATCGATGGAAGAAAAGGAGAGAGCAAAAAACCCTATATTTCCTGACCAACTATCCATCCAAACACATACCCCAGTCAAAATTTAATTCACTTCATACCCAAATCCATAAAATTGCCTTCAATTAGACCCAAATAATCGGTAGTCCACGCAGAAATTGAACAAGAAATTAACTATACAAAGAGAAGAAAAAAAGGAAGGAAAAATAAGGAAAGCGCCAACCTGGATGTTCATGGCTTTTGTTCGTTTCTAGCTGACTCCCTGCAAACAAAAACAACGAAAAGCGATCAATCAGTAGGGGAGAAACAGTATAAGGCTTTACAAAGCCATCAGAAAAAGTTTTTTTTCTCCAATAACACACAAAGGCATGTGATTCCTGTTGGTTGCTACTCGGAAAGCCTAACGGTTCCACTGTACAAAAATTTTGTACAAATGTCTGAACCTTTTCCTAGCTACCATGTGTTCTTTAAAATTAAACTCGGATCGCCTGCGGAACTTAACACGTTTGATCCTAAGTTTAATTTATTTGTTCTTTTAGGTTTAGACTTGGATCTCCTGCGGAACTTAACACGTTCGATCCAAATCACCTAGGTTATTAATTCCATTAAATATTAATTTCCAAAATTGGCTTCCAGGACTGCATGGCGAGGCATATGACCTTCTTGGATATGGGAACAACCATCACCGCCTAGACAAAGCCTTTTAAAAAAAGCTAATATTTAATTTCCTTAAATAACTTTAGGTCAACCAAAAGGAACAATCAAATCACAAGGAAAAGAAAAATAAAAGAACACAACATCGAAAACTAATTCGAAATACTAGAATCGCATGCCTCTTGTATTTGGTATTTTTACAAAGAAATAAAACTAGTATGATGCGGAAAATAATTACTAGTTATACCTTTCTTTGTGAACTTTTAATGACCTCTTGATCTTCTACCGTATTCCTCTTCTAACCTCGGACATTGTGTAGGCAATGATCTTCCGAGATGAGAACCACCAAGGCACCTTCTTCTACCTTCCTTCAAGTTTCGGCCAAGCATATCTTCTAAAGGATGAAGAACCTTTTTCACCAACCAAGCTCTAAGGGATGAAAGCTTTCTCTCCTTCTTCCTTAAGCTAGATCCGGCCACCTCCTCCAAGCTCCAAGATATAAAGGATTTCGACCACACAAGAGGAAGAGAGAAAAGGAGAAGGGTCGGCCACACCAAGGAAGAAAAGAGGGAGAAAATAGAATAGAGTCGTTCACCATGAAGCCTCCTCTACCCCCTCTTTTATAATCCTTGGTCTTGACAAATAAGGAAAATTTAATAAAAACTTCCTTAATTCTTTTGCCATTGAAAAGGAAAATTTATTTAATTAAAAATTTTTTTCTTCTCATCAATTATAATGGCCGGCCATATTAAAGCTACAAACAAGGAGAGTTTTAATTAATTAAAACTTCCTAATTTGTCTCCAGAAATTTATAAAAAATTTCTCCAATAATTTTCATCCCTTCATGATTGGTAAATAAAAAGGAAATTTTATAAATTAAAATCTTTCTTTTAAACATGTGGATAAAAAGAAAGTTATCTCTAAAAATTAAATTCTCTTTTAATCTACAAATAAGGAAAGATATCAAATCTTTTCTTAATCTCTTGTAGAAACTTATAAAAGAGAATATTTAATTTTTAAACTCTCTTTTAAATCATGAACATGGTTAAAAAGGAAAGTTTTCTTAAAATTTAAAATCCACCTTTTAATCAACAAATAAGGAAAGATTTCAAATTTTAAACTCTCTTTTAAACATGTAGATGATTTACAAATAAGGAAAGTTTTTACCAAAAATTAAAACCATCATTTTAATCTACAGATAAGGAAAGAGATTAATCTCGTCTCTTAATCTTTTGTAGAAAGCTATAAAAGGAAATTTTTAATTTTTAAACTTTCTTTTAAAACCATGATATCCACATAAGAAATAATTTTAATAAAAATCTTTTTTAATATTTTAGTGGCTGGCCACCTAAGCTTGGGACCCAAGCTTTGGCCGGCCACCAACTTGGCTCATCCACTTGGTCTTGGCCGACCCTAGCTTGGGTTCCAAGCTAGCTTGGCCGACCCCATTGAATGGGTAAGAAGGTGGGTATATGGTGGGTATAAATCTCTATATACAACAGGCTACGATAGGGACCGAGAGGAGGAATTGGTTATGGTCTCCTGATGAAATTAAGCTTCCCGTGTTCGCCCCGAACACACAACTTAATTTCATCAATAATAATTCATTCCACTAAAGAACTATTATTGAATGACCACACCAATCCCAAATTACATTTTGAGCTCCTTCTTATTATGAGTGTGTTAGTCTCCCTGTGTTTAAGATGTTGAATGTCCACTAATTAAGTAAGTTACTGATAACTCATTTAATTAATATCTTAGTCCAAGAGTAGTACCACTCAACCTTATCGTCATGTTGGACTAAGTCCACCTGCAGGGTTTAACATGACAATCCTTATGAGCTCCTCTTGGGGACATTCTCAACCTAGATTACTAGGACACAGTTTCCTTCTATAATCAACAACACACACTATAAGTGATATCATTTCCCAAATTATCGGGCTTATTGATTTATCGAACTAAATCTCACCCATTGATAAATTAAAGAAATAAATATCAAATATATGTGCTTGTTATTATATTAGGATTAAGAGCACACACTTCCATAATAACTGAGGTCTTTGTTCCTTTATAAAGTCAGTATAAAAGAAACGACCTCTAATGGTCCTACTCAATACACTCTAAGTGTACTAGTGTAATTATATAGTTAAGATAAACTAATACCTAATTACACTACGACCTTCCAATGGTTTGTTCCTTTCCATCTTGGTCGTGAGCTACTGTTTATAATTTATAAGGTACTGATAACATGATCCTCTGTGTGTGACACCACACACCATGTTATCTACAATATAAATTAATTGAACAACTACATTTATCATAAATGTAGACATTTGACCAATGTGATTCTTATTTCTAGATAAATGTTTATACCAAAAGCTAGGCTTTTAGTATACATCCTAACAATCTCCCACTTATACTAAAAGACTAAGCTGCCATATCTGCTGCCATACATCTGAATCCCAACCCTTCAACATGCCCATCAAAAGCTCTTGCCTTAAGGGCCTTAGTGAAAAGATCTATAGGTCATCATCTGATGCAATCTAGGCAGCAACAACTTCTCCTTGTTTATACGATTTCTCGTATTGGGTGGTACTTGCGCTCTATTGTGTTACTTGCCTTATAGACTCATGGTTTCTTCGAGTTTGCTACTGCACCACTATTATTACAATAAATTATAATAATCTTTGGACAAACTAGAAATCATATCTAAGTCTATCTTGAGGTTATTGAGTCATTCAGCTTTTATGACTACCTCAGAGGCTTGCCATATACTCAGATTCTATGGTGGACTCCAGAAAAACACCTATGCTTATCACTCTTCCATAGTTATGACTTTACCTCCTAAAGTAAACACAAAATCATGAGGTTGACTTACTATTATCCCTATCCGATTGGAAGTCAAAATTTGTGCAACCCACAGGGACCAAATTAACTGCCTTGTAAGCTAGCATATAATCTCTAGTACCTCTAAGGTACTTCAATATATGTTTTACTGTAGTCCAATATCCTTGTCTAGGGTTACTTTGATATCTACTAACTATGCCCTTGGCAAAACAGATTTCTGATCTCGTGCATAGCATACATTAGGCTTCCGATAGCCGAAGCATAAAGATCTGCCTTCATTTCTTCTATCTCCTTTGATGTCTTCGGAGACATCTCTTTAGATAAAGCTACTCCAAGCCCAAAAGGTAAGAAACCTTTCTTGGAGTTCTGCATGCTTAAAATGAGCAAGGATTTTTTTCGATATATGAAGCTTGGGATAAGTAAAATATTCTTTTCTTGTGATCCCTTATTACTTTGATCCCAAGAATATATACATTCTCCCAAGTCCTTCATATCGAATTGTTTGGATAACCATACCCTTACTTCTGACAACACTTTGATATTGTTTCCAACTACCAAAAATGTTATCTACGTATAGTACAAGAAATACCACCACGTTTCCATCACACCTTTTGTATACACAAGACTTATCCGGTTACTAAATAAATCCATAGGTCTGAATTACTTTGATAAACCGGATGTTCCAAGACCTTGAAGCTTTGCCTCAGTCCATAGACTGATTGAGATTGCACACAAGATGCTCTTTGCCCTTTGCAATGAACCCTTCTGGTTGCTTTATATGGATGCTTTCTTCAAGACTTCCATTAAGGAATGCTGTCTTGACATCCACTTGCCAAATAGATAAAAGAATCCGGATAGACTTAAGCATGACTACCAGTGAAAAAGTTTTCTTTTTCATCAAGCCTTGCTTTGAAAGTTTCCATCTTCCTATCTATCCATCTTTTCCTATTGTAGACCTATTTTCACCCAATGGATTTTACATCATCTGGTGGTTCTATAAGCTTCCAAATTTGATTAGAATACATATATTCTAATTCTGTATTCATTGCTCTTTGCCAAGATGCTGCATCTTTATCTTGGAGTGCTTCATCATATGTCTGGGATCAGGCTCATGTTCACATGAATCTTTTAGGTTGTTTGACAACCCTCCCACTACGATGATGCACTATCTATAATTGTGTATCAATTGTGATACGTGTTGCAGTTTCTTATGATATTTCATCTTGTACAGTTGGTACTAGATTAGACATGTCTTTTATTAAGAACAAATTTACTTATGGGCTTATGGTTCATTATATAGTCCTCTTCTAAAAATCAGTTATTGATGCTAACAATGACCTTCTGATTTTTAAGACTATAAGCCTACTTTCGTTTCTCTAGGATAACCCATAAACAAGTGAATTCCTATCCAACTTATCATTGTCTCTCTTCAGCATATGTGCTGGACTACCCGAATCCGAATATGCTTCAAATAGGCTTACGCCTATTCAGCAATTCTATATGAGTAGAGAGTTCTGACTTTGGAAGGTACTATGTTCACTTTCTTTTTCAGAGTATATCCTTAAAACGAACTTGGTAATTTTCTAAATAACTCATCATCAATCTAATTATTTCCATAAGAGTCTTATACCTTCTTTCTACTACACCATTCTGTTGGGGTGTACCAGCTGCAGTTAGTTGGGATTGAATCCCTACTTTTGATAAGTGACTCCTAAATTATCCCAAGAGGTACTTGCCACTACGATCTTACCATAGTGACTTGATACTTTTACTTTAACGTTTCTCCGCATCAGTCTTGTATTCTTTGAACTAATCAAAGCACTTAGTCTTGCGGCACATTAAGTAAATGTATTTGTATCTAGAATAGTTGTCTATAAAATAGATGAAATATTCGATACTACCTCTTGTCTGGATAGTCATAGGATCGCACAAATCAGAATGAACCAATTTCAATGTATCTTTGGCTCCATACCCCTTATACTTAAAAGCTTCTTGGTTATTTTTCCTTCCAAGTAAGACTCGCAGGTTGGAAAGATTTCCACTACCAATGAACCCAAAAGTTCATCAGCTACCAATGAATCCTACTCAAGTTAATATAACCTAGCCTTAGATGCCAAAGATATAATTGGTTTATTTCCGAAGGTTGCTTTCTCTTAAAGTTAGAAGATGTGTTACTAATTTCCATTTGTTGCATCGTGAGAGTTATTGGATTTATAAATTGTCAACCAATGTACCAGAACAGATAACTTCCCTCTTTTTCTTGATAACAACTTTATTAAAAGAGACAGAATATCAAGTTCTTTGAATAGTTTAGAAATTGAAAACTAGTTCTTTCTAAACTTGGTACGTAAAGACAATTACTCAAAAATCCATGTTTTATTCTTATCAAAGGATAAACATCTCCCACTGCAACAGCTGCCACTTTTACAGCAGTGCCCATGTGGACGGTGTTTTTATTTTCATTTAGTTGTCGGGTTTCCTAGAACCCTACAATGAATTGCGGGCATGATTAATGACATCTGTATCCACACTCCAGGTTCTGGTAGATAACACCACTAAACATGTTTCAACTAATGAATTAAATACACCTATATTGTTCTTAGTTCTAAGAAGACAGTCAACCTTAATGTCCAAGTCCTATTTCCAATCATTACAATTGGGACTACTAAGTCTTTTCTATAGTACAACAACTAGGGGATTGACAAACATTTTAAATCCTAAGAATCACAAAAATATTTGGTCAAGATCAATTCTTTAAAATCCCCATGAATTTTGTATGCCACGATAGTGTGGACGTATACAAAATCAAAGAGGAGATTTTATCCATTAATTTTATTATCTCGTCAACTTTACTTTATGACGAATAAAATTAATAGTTGACCTGTCTTTGATCAAATATTTGGTCAAAACCTTTTGAATTTAAAATAACATTGATTCCTCAAACAATATTATTTAAATTCACCAACACCTCAAACACCGTGAATTTTGCATGCCACGATAGTGTGGACGTATACAAAATTTAAACATTTGTAAGAGGAGGGTTTTACCCATTAATTATCTTGTCAATAAATCTTTATGACAAAATAAAATTACCTCAAATACCGTTGAATTTTGTATGCCACGATAGTGTGGACGTATACAAAATCAAACATTTGTAAGAGGAGTTTTTAATTTTATTATCTTGTCAACCTATTTATTTGAAAAATTAATAGTTGGTTTTCTTCGGCCACACAAATAATAGCAGTGACTCCAATGGGGAGGATACTATTAGACGTGCCTAAGTGTATACCATTACTTGACACTAAGTTCATTAATAAGATTGTGCCCCTTCCGATGGGGAAGATCACATGCTCTTAATTAACTTCCTATAGTCATCCAAAATGGAAGTTTAAGCTAGTGATCCGCAAACAAGCTCATCCGATATGGAGGAAGGAACTCAGAGCCAACGCGCAAGCTTGTTGCATCACTTATAAACCAATAATGGAGACCGTGGAATTTATTTTAAAAATAAATCCCTCTCCCACTTAGTTATTTAAAGTGAGTAATTTTGACTATGCTAGCCTACTTAGCATGCATACTAACAAGCACACACAACACAGCATAAGAAGCAATAAATAGAAAAACTAATTTTCAACTATTATGACTTTTATCTATTACTGTCCTCCGTGTGTCGCCAACCCTAGCTGCTGCCATCTTTGGCCACCGCCACCGGGTCTAGTTGTCACATCCATCTTGCTCCTTGTTCCGCTGCGCCTCTGGTCCTCAAAAGGTTCCACGGCTTGCAAGATTCGATCCGCGACATAAATAGAATTTTACATTTTTCGATCCTATATTCCTCGAAGGAATGTACATGTAAACTAGATCGAACATAAAATAAAATTTACATCCATCGATCCTATATTCCATAAAAGGAATGTACATGTAACTAGATCAAAAAATAAAATCCTAATAAAACTAAATATAGCTCCTGCTGTATTTTATAATACAATCATGCACACACAATAAAATGCCCTTGACATATCCAAGGGTCCAATCACACAAACAATATCTATAAGCCATAATAGTTGGATCCTACATCCACAAAGTTAGCACATCCTACTATTATCCTGCCTAAATTATGTATGACACGTGCATAATTAAACTAATACCAAATACACAGAGGCAAAACTCTAGCTCTGATACCAATTGTTGGTTGCTACTCGGAAAGCCTAACGGTTCCACTGTACAAAAATTTTGTACAAAGGTCTGAACCTTTTCCTAGCTACCATGTGTTCTTTTAAATTAAACTCGGATCATCTGCGGAACTTAACACGTTTGATCCTAAGTTTAATTTATTTGTTCTTTTAGGTTTAGACTTGGATCTCTTGCGGAACTTAACACGTTCAATCCAAATCACCTAGGTTATTAATTTCATTAAATATTAATTTCCAAAATTGGCTTCCAAGACTGCATGGCGAGGCACATGGCCTTCTTGGATATGGGAACAACCACCACCGCCTAGACAAAGCCTTTTAAGGAAAGCTAATATTTAATTTCCTTAAATAACTTTAGGTCAACCAAAAAGAACAATCAAATCACAAGGAAAAGAAAAATAAAAGAACACAACATCGAAAACTAATTCGAAATACTAGAATCGCATGCCTCTTGTATTTGGTATTTTTACAAAGAAATAAAACTAGTATGATGCAGAAAATAATTACTAGTTATACCTTTCTTTGTGAACTTTTAATGACCTCTTGATCTTCTACCGTATTCCTCTTCTAACCTCGGACATTGTGTGGGCAATGATCTTCCGAGATGAGAACCACCAAGGCACCTTCTTCTACCTTCCTTCAAGTTTCGGCCAAGCATATCTTCTAAAGGATGAAGAACTTTTTTCACCAACCAAGCTCTAAGGGATGCAAGCTTTCTCTCCTTCTTCCTTAAGCTAGATCCGGCCACCTCCTCCAAGCTCCAAGAGATAAAGGATTTTGGCCACACAAGAGGAAGAGAGAAAAGGAGAAGGGCCGACCACACCAAGGAAGAAAAGAGGGAGAAATAGAATAGAGTCGTTGACCATGAAGCCTCCTCTACCCCCTCTTTTATAATCCTTGGTCTTGGCAAATAAGGAAAATTTAATAAAAACTTCCTTAATTCTTTTGCCATTGAAAAGGAAAATTTATTTAATTAAAAACAATTTTCTTCTCATCAATTATAATGGTCGGCCATATTAAAGCTACAAGGAGAGTTTTAATTAATTAAAACTTCCTAATTTGTCTCCAGAAATTTATAAAAAAATTCTTCAATAATTTTCATCCCTTCATGATTGGTTAATAAAAAGGAAATTTTATAAATTAAAATCTTTCTTTTAAACATGTGGATAAAAAGAAAGTTATCTCTAAAAATTAAAATCTCTTTTAATCTACAAATAAGGAAAGATATCAAATCTTTTCTTAATCTCTTGTAGAAACTTATAAAAGAGAATATTTAATTTTTAAACTCTCTTTTAAATCATGAACATGGTTAAAAAGGAAAGTTTTCTTAAAATTTAAAATCCACCTTTTAATCAACAAATAAGGAAAGATTTCAAATTTTAAACTCTCTTTTAAACATGTAGATGATTTACAAATAAGGAAAGTTTTTACCAAAAATTAAAACCATCCTTTTAATCTACAAATAAGGAAAGAGATTAATCTCTTCTCTTAATCTTTTGTAGAAAGCTATAAAAGGAAATTTTTAATTTTTAAACTTTCTTTTAAAACCATGATATCCACATAAGAAATAATTTTAATAAAAATCCTTTTTAATATTTTAGTGGCTGGCCACCTAAGCTTGGGACCCAAGCTTTGGCCGGCCACCAACTTGGCTCATCCACTTGGTCTTGCCCGGCCCTAGCTTGGGTTCCAAGCTAGCTTGGCCGGCCCCATTGAATGGGTAAGAAGGTGGGTATATGGTGGGTATAAATCTCTATATACAAGAGGCTACAATAGGGACCGAGAGGAGGAATTGGTTTTGGTCTCCCGATGAAATTAAGCTTCCCGTGTTTGCCTCGAACACACAACTTAATTTCATCAATAATAATTCATTCCACTAAAGAACTATTATTGAACTACCGCACCAATCCCAAATTACATTTTGGGCTCCTTCTTATTATGAGTGTGTTAGTCTCCCTGTGTTTAAGATGTCGAATGTCCACTAATTAAGTGAGTTACTGACAACTCATTTAATTAATATCTTAGTCCAAGAGTAGTATCACTCAACCTTATCGTCATGTTGTACTAAGTCCACCTGTAGGGTTTAACATGACAATCCTTATGAGCTCCTTTTGGGGACATTCTCAACCTAGATTACTAGGATACAGTTTCCTTCTATAATCAACAACACACACTATAAGTGATATCATTTCCCAAATTATCGGGCTTATTGATTTATCGAACTAAATCTCACCCATTGATAAATTAAAGAAATAAATATCAAATATATGTGCTTGTTATTATATTAGGATTAAGAGCACACACTTCCATAATAACTGAGGTCTTTGTTCCTTTATAAAGTCAGTATAAAAGAAACGACCTCTAATGGTCCTACTCAATACACTCTAAGTGTACTAGTGTAATTATATAGTTAAGATAAACTAATACCTAATTACACTACGACCTTCCAATGGTTTGTTCCTTTCCATCTTGGTCGTGAGCTACTGTTTGTAATTTATAAGGTACTGATAACATGATCCTCTGTGTGTGACACCACATACCATGTTATCTGTAATATAAATTAATTGAACAACTACATTTATCATAAATGTAGACATTTGACCAATGTGATTCTTATTTCTAGATAAATGTTTATACCAAAAGCTAGGCTTTTAGTATACATCCTAACAATTCCAAGAGATAAACAAAAGGAAATACCCTTGGCCGATTTGTTCTTCTCCATGTTTCTCTCCCGCGCCATCTTCGACTTCTAGCCATTACCGCCTCCCATCGCTCCCTTTTATACGGACGGAACGAAACCGATCTACCGGAGGTAGAAATCAACAGGGGAAGAAGGGCTAAAGCAAGGAGGAAAAGAGACCAAGCAAGGGATGAGCGAGAGCTAAGAAACAAGCGGACGGAATGGAAGAACGCGGTGTCGGTAAGATGTGAGGGAGGAATGTGTCGCATCGACGGAATCATTGGGGTTATAGTAGCATACCAGAAGACACTGGGATCTGTCATAGTCACACTGCCTCAACGTCGGGGTCGAAGGAGGCGAAGAGATGGGTTGATCTGTCGTGGTCGATTGCCTTAGCACCGGGATCTGCCGCTTGATGAAGGTGGGGTCAAAGAGATTGGGTAGTGTGAAGGAAGCGTGAATGAGGCGACGGAGGCAAAGAGATTAGGGCATGAAGATGTGAAGGAATAAGGTGATTAATCCCGCGGTCTTGACGGAGAGGAGTTCGAAGGAGTGGTTCGCGGAGAGAGGTTCGCCGGAGAGGGGTTTGCCGGAGAGGAGTTGGAAGGAGAGGGCGTGCGAGGAGGAGTTAGATGGAGAAGGTCGGCGTGAGATGAGGAGTTGGGAGAAGGGTTCGGGATCAAAAACAATCGGAAGATAGGTGGAAACTAGGGGGTTTCTACTCCTTACTTGATCCAATGGTTTGTATTAATCTAGATTTAGACGAGAACTTAACAATAGACAACACTTTTTAAAAATCGTTGTCGTAGACACTAAAAAAAGGCTAATAGACAACGCTTTTTACGAAGCGTTGTCTTTGACCCATAAAATAACTAATAGACAACGATTTTTAGAAAAGTGTTGTCTATTAATAAAAAAATAATGAAATATGCAACGGTTTTCACTAAAAGCGTTGTTAAAAAAAAAGGACAACGCTTTTTAAAAAAAACGTTGTCGTTTAAGTGTTGTAGAATCCCAATTTTCTTGTAGTGTGTAGCTTTGGCAAAAAGAAGTTTTTCAAAATTAAAATTAATAAAATCTTATTTACGTTTAACAATGTCTCAAGAAAGATTAAATAATCTAGCAATTTTATCAATTGAAAAAAAATATTATCAAAACTTAATATAAAAATTTAATTAATAATTTTGCATCTCAAAAAAACTACAAAACTAAATTTTATATAAAAATTTACTTTTAAATTAATATTTATTTTAAAAAAAAAATTTAAACCCACCATTGTCGGTCCCAAGTTCGAATGAAAAAGGGTGAGGGGAAATTTTATTTTTTTAAAAAAAAATTATTAAAGACCTAATTTTTTTGGCCTAGAACCTCATGAAACCTTGAGACGACCCTACCTGGATATTCAGGATAAGTATCAATACTCACGGTAGAATATTTAGATTATCATTTAAGTATTCGTGATTTAAATCTTAATTATAATTTATTTATAAAAAAAAAATTAAATGAAAAACGTAATCAAAAGATGCCAGATTTCTAGGCTGGCCGCCACGTGCATTTTCTGATTTATCCTAGTGACCGATGGAAAACTTTTCTGAGGCCGGAGTGATCATCCTAAAAATAATTAATGAGGCTAATTGAGATTATCATTTTTATTTTGAAAAGATAATACAAGAAGAAAAGGTTAGTAATATTTCTGGTTCATTATTTGACGAGTAACTCTGACTGAATTATCATGCTTTAGTTTTTGAATGCATCAACTCAAAACATAAGAACACCATGGAAGTCCAATTTCTTTCTTTTTTAATAACATGAAAATCAGAAGGAAGTTTCTATTATATTTCATCCTATTAAAATTGCTTTGCAGTAATAGGATATATGCCCGGTAGTGGAATAAGGCTTATCATATTGTTAGTCCCAAACAGTAGAGATGGTGATGATAATGTGCATAATATTATTACATATGTGGATGGTGAAGAAGCACAATTAAAAATGTATATTAATAAAAGAATAATTTTTTTCACTAAAACTTAGTATTTTGTCACTTAAATATTCTTTAGTGACAATAATTTTATTCCTAGGTTCGTTGTCCTAAGTAATCATCCGTGATTTACCTCCTTCGTATTGACATAGAGACGGGATGACGGGACACTCGGGACAAGTGAATCACCTTTTACCACATGATTAAAACCACTACTTGTGATAATTTTATTGTAATTTTTTTGTCACATATAATCATTATCACAACTTTGTCACAAGAACTACGTTTAGTGACCAGTATTCAATATTAATTATGACTAAAATCTCATCTTTTTATAGTGAAGCAAAGAAAAAAAGGGAATTCAATGGCTAGTTCACAGTTGAGTGGAGGACTAGTATGGGACTTTTGTAGCTTGAGCTATTATGTAGAAGAAAAGCAAGAAGGAAACAACTCAGATCTTCCTGTTCATACATTTGATGCTATTCAAATTGCGACAGACTATTTTTGTGAGTCAAATAAGCTCGGAGAGGGTGGCTTTGACTACATTTATAAGGTGAAATTTAAACCAAAGAACTAATGAATTAAGCTCAAATTGTGTCAATTCTAAGAGGAGATTAATTGATGGTGTTGAAGGGTGTGTTGCCTGGAGGACAAGAAGTGGCGGTGAAGAGGCTTTCAAGGAGTTCAGGGCAAGGTTTGGAGGAATTCAAGAATGAAGTCATTCTCATCTCTAAATTGCAGCACAGGAACTTGGTCAGATTGCTCGGCTACTGCATTCAAGCCCATGAAAAAATTCTCATCTACGAGTATCTCCCAAACAAAAGCCTAGATGCCATCCTTTTTGGTATGTAACTATTTCTCTATATATGAAAAAAGTTAGACAAAAAAACTATGCAATCAATTCTTGAAGCATATATAATTGTGAAATTAACAGATCCCTTGAAGAAAGATGTACTAGATTGGAATAGAAGGTTCAACATCATAGAAGGCATTGCTCGTGGTCTTCTTTATCTTCACAGGGATTCAATGTTGCAGATCATCCATCGTGATCTTAAAGCTAGCAACATCTTGCTTGATGAAAAACATGAATCTTAAAATATCATGAGACTTTGGTATGGCGAGAATCTTTGGGGCAATGAAAATGAGTGCAACCCCAATCGTGTGGTTGGCACACTGTAAGTTAATTATGAGCACTTAGCATTAGCACTTCATAATCATCAATGAGTTGTGTAGCTGAAATTTTGTTTCATACTTAAAAATTTGGCAAATTTGCAAGTTAAATGCCATATTTTATGGAATAGCTCTCTAAGTTTTACATTGTTGCCGCCTTGCCCTTTATCGTAGATTCATGAGTTTAAAATTTAGATGAAAAAATTGTTGACTGCACAATAATTGTATGCATGCATGTTATAGCTTACAGTGTTTAGTTGAATACTTTACGTCATTTGCTCAAAGGCAATTGATAATGGTGCCCAAAATGTGACATTCAGATGACAAAATAATACTGTATTTTTTAAAAATATAATTTGTGGTGCAAATTACAAAAATAATGTGGAGTTCAAGAGACAAATTAAAACTTTAATAATTTTCTTGGATTACGAAGAAAACTCCATAAATATTTTTTCTATTAATCTAAAATTGATATATTCTTAATACATGTAGCGGCTCATGTCTCCTGAATATGCAATGAAAGGTTTATTCTTAGTGAAATATGATGTTTATAGCTTTGAAATTCTTATCATGAAGATCATCAATGGTCAAAGAAATAGAAACTTTCGTCACATGGAGAATAATATCAGCATTATAGGATATGTAAGTTTGTGCACATAATATTATTGCCTTTAATATTTTATATGTAAAATTATATGCAACTTTACTACACTATTTATAATTTATTTTCATCTCAAGAAACTATTGTCATTTATTTGGTCAGTGAATTAACACGTTTTTATCACTAAACATAAAACATAATGTTACCGGCTTGGAGGATGTCGAACGAGGAAAAAATAACTAAACTAGTGGATCCGATGATTGGATCATCATCCACAATCAACGTCCAAGTAAAGAGATGTGTACATATAGCATTATTGTGTGTTCAAGATTGAGTGAGTGATCGACCTGATATCGATAACATCATTCGCGGATGATGGATAATGAAACAAGTGTTCTTCCCATTCCAAAACAAGCCACGTTTGTAGTAGAGTTTGTAGTAGAGAGAAGCCCAATTGAGATAAAGTTGACAATTAACAAATATGGATCCTTCTCCACTTACGATGTTACCGTTATAAGTGCTTACAGGAAGATAGATTGAATGGTAGATAAACTTTTTCTTCCATACAAGCATTGAATATATAACTCCATTGTTTTTGTTTCATGCATGTTTACGATACATTAGATTCAAAATGTAGTCGGCACAAAATATAGTTGGGATAAATTAAATATGATTTGATGGTGATGATATATCTCCATGATATCTGGGAAATTTTGTAATTCTTATTTTTTTTTGTTCTCAATTTTTGGGAAATAGTTATCTGAAAATGTGAAAACTATTGAGAAATCAAAAATAGATATGAAATTTGTGTGATTTATTACTAAATTTCCTTGTGATTTCAAATCTATGTTTTTTTTGTCAAATTTTATTAGATGTTCATCGGGTAAGAAAATTTACTATTTTTGGACAATTGTTAATGATTAGGTCGACATTACTTTTGCATTCACTTGAGTGAGTTTAAATCCCAGGTTCAAAGCTTATTTATGTACCAGAATTTTTATCCTTTGAAACCAGATAAGATTTGAAGGTATTGTGTTCTCAAAACATGCACTTAACATATATAATGTTATCTTTAAACTAGATGAGTACTATGTGATATATGTAGCTTACCCTAAAACACCTATATTTCTAGCATCGTGAGAATTACTATTAAGGGGGAGTCTTGGTACAAGTATAGTTGTTGTCATATAATCTTGTGATTATGGATTTTAGTTGCCGAAACAATCTCTTGTAATGTAATTCTAATATAGTCTAATTCTTTTATAAAAATTTCTTGCACCGAACTATCCTTTGCCATGAGAATTATTATTATTGTTTAGTTTCTTTTGTAATAACGGATCCTAGAGAGTTATTCAAATCACTTCATAATATCATCGAGATGTTTTACACTGACAAGATGATTATTGATGACGATGAACATAAATTTATCAGAATCAAACCATATTATCCTAAATAATTTGTTCTTCGGGTGAGTTATCATTTTCATTTATTGAAAAAATCCTGCACAAGCCTAATATCAGAGAGTAAATATTATCCACCAAGAGTAAATAGTGAAATGTATTGTTTAGATGGTTAGAATGAGAATTAAACTTGGACACAGCACAAGGGCACAAGGGCACAACCAAAGTCACATTAATTTACTTACAATTGATCCTCCATTATAATTATAACAATGAAGTAATAAAGCAACAAAATTAGAAACTAGACTAAGAAAATGTAAGTTGAATAAGATGACCGAATAAGAATTATTTGGTAACTTCTCTTTGAGATTGATTACCATTTAGAATACAATCTATACACCACCAAGGTAGATCTTTCTCATCTTTTGTACCATCTAAGTTTGTATTCCTTCTTCTCCAATAACCTCCTTCTGAACCCTGTGTAACTATTGATGGAGGTGAGTTTGAAGAAAACTCAAAAGAAGGGTGCACCATGAGAGTGTTATTCTCTTGTTCAATATCGGTATTAGATGAAGCTTGAGATTCCATCCTCTTCATTCGTTTAGCCTTCCAATGTGCCAATAGACCACTAAGCGTCTCCTCAGCTAGATTTATCTGTAAGATTTTCTAAAAAGTTTCAGAATTCATCTCAAAGAAATGATATGAATAAAATGAAACATTGAAAATAACAAGTTAACCTTTGCATCATCTTGTGCCGCTTCTGAATTTAATTCAATAGCATTCATCTCTGCTGAGAAACATTGAGGATTATCTAAGTGAATCGATAGGCAACCTAGTCGATTATCCACGGTAAACCATGCTGGTATGCTTGCCTGAAACTATGCAAGTGGAAAAAGAGAGGAAATGTTTCAAATCTATTTAGAGAAACAGATAATTTATTAAAGAATACACAATAATAGAAATATCAAAATTACCTTTTCAAATAGCTCTTTCTTTTTCTTTTCAAACGAAACCTGCAAGTGAATATTCATGTCTAAGTTTAGCAAGAAGGTTGATGATTTTTCTTTCAAACTCTTCTAAACACTAGATCAATTTATATGAAACATCAAAAATATAAATAGGGAATCGATATGTCATTACAGTGCCAATTTAAGTACCTTTCCATAATCCTCAATGACGAGCCCATTGGTAATCTCCCATAACTTAACTGAACCTGAAGTATCCTAAATCAACAATGCATCTCAAAAATTTTAAAGCACCATAAAAATGAGAAAAACATTCATGAAAAATATAGAAAATGGTCTACTACCTTGGTCAATATATGCCTTCTACTATTTAAAATTTCATACTGTAGAATTCTTGGCTTTCCTGGAATTGTTAAAGATGGTGATTTGTATAAAGTAACCTACAAAAGCATTTCATTCATGAAATTTAAATTTATTTATCTAATCTCACAATTATTTTCCTAGAATATAATTCAAAGCTGAGACAAATTTTACTACTTACGGGTGCAGGTCCTTCTGAAGAATTTCTTGACCTTGTAAATGACAAGCTTCTGGCTATGAAAGAAGCACCATTTTTTAACATTCTTTGAAGGTTGTTTCCTTCAGCTGGCAGCCTGTCTACTGATGAATCTGTTGTCGCAACCCAAATACTATCATCGCATAAGGCCATTCGTAAAATTGGATCTTCTTTTTTGTAAAGCAAAATGCTCTCTCTTGTCGACAAATCTGTCAAGTATAACTATGGAATAAATATTAATCAGTGCTCAGTCTTACAGCTGGATTCAGAATGCAAGTAAAGGGAGTGGAGTATTTACAGATTGGTCTCTACCACCACTATAAACATGGGTGAATTCTGGAGTAGAAGCAAGTGCGAAGACTGAATCTTTGTGCACAACATAAGAATGCACACAGCGCTGTTGACCAAGATCCCATAGGCTACATACCACAAAGTCTCTTAAATAAACAAATTATATAAAAGAAGGTCACCACAATTATGATGCAACTTATTATTTATTAACTCTAGTAATTCATATTGAAGATATATTTAAGCGATTCATATTTTAGTAAATTTATTGAAATATTTATTAGCAACGACTCAAAGATGATAATTAACATATATTAACTTATTATAATTGGCAATTAAACATATATCAATTTGGTAATTTAATTAGTGATAAATAAGTGAATTGAAAATAATTGACTATATATATATATATATATATATATATATATATATATATATATATATATAGATTAAAGATCTCAAACGAGAACTTAATTAAACTAGTAAGATAAATTGTGACTTGTTCTTTTGATTTCTTAAATTTATGTAATTCTTTTTTATGTACTTGTTAAGTAATTTGTGCTTAGTTTTTTTCTTAGTTAATTTTATAGGTAAAAGTGATTTTGATGTTATAGTTGATGTTTGTCGGTATTTAGAATTACTTAGAGATCCTCTACGTACACATTTTTTAATTTAATTTTCGATGATGTATCTTTTTGTATTATTCATATGACTTTTAGTAATCTATGATTTTGTTGTATTTTATTTAAAAAATTATATATGGTTTGTTGAAATCTTTTTAGTTCTCGAGTTATAATTATTTGTTTGGTTTTTATCTCCTAAATTAAATTAATGTAAAATTTTGTAGTAATGTTTCAGTGTTGATACAAAATTTTATTCATCAAATCATATAATAGTTTATTCATCAACTAATGCGTACCAAATCAATTTATCAGATGATCCTGACAGGCAAAATCTGGAAAAATAAAAATAAATAAAAAAGATAAATTTAATTAGAATGTGACCAATATTAATATCAAAACATCACAAAAGGCTCTCAATGCCAATCACACAAGAATCTCAAGTGCTAACCTTCCTGTAGAATCAAGAAGCAGAGCCCTAATGTTGTCACTGTGGCCTTTAAGTTTCATATTCTTGGACCCTGTTCTTGCATCCCAAACACGTATTACCTACAAATAATTATGAATGCATTTGAAAATAAACACGCAAGGAAAAAAAAAGATTATTAGGTGAATCCTAAGTCACCTTTTCAGTTCCTCCAGATACAAGCACATTCCCATTATCACTCATGGCCAAAGAATATATTGATGACTTCTTGTGTCCCTCCACAATAACGGGATTGTGCCCATGAGATTGGGTGTTGTGGATCAGAATGTCATCGCTAGCTTTGCATCCACATAGACTTGGCATCATTTCTTCAGCTGTGTCAATAGGGCTAGTGATCGGCGAATGAGCTGCATTAAGGTCCCATATGAAAACTTCACCACCAAGCGCAGCTGAGGCAACTATGTTGCTCTAATTATCCACATGATGTTCAAAGAATATGAACGTTAAGTGAGTAGTCCATTTCATTCCTTAATTTTAAAGCATCATTATAAGTAACAATTACTCTTTGTCGACTTGTTGCGAGACACATAACGTAGTCGGAATGCTGACGGAGAGTCCCAGTGCAAACACCATTAGACGAGGAATTCCATGTCTGACAAATATACAAGTGAGAAATTAAATGATCAACTCTTATGTCTAAAAAGTCACCAATACTCTACTATGCACAAGTGAAGAAGAACCTTGATTGTGGTGTCTGAAGAACAAGAAACAAGCACATCGCCAGCCAAAACTGCATCATTTACCTGCACAGAATCATAACAATAGAAAACCATCGTGGCATATAGAATTGTTAAGTCAATTCATCTATCGCAACTCTATCAACTACCAGTAAAAGGATGTTCATTAAAGAATTCGTGGAAAACATAGAACAATACCCAATCTACATGCGATTCGAATGTTGCTGAACAACTCGCTTCATCATCCGTTACAACCCATCTCTTCAATGTTCCATCTCGACTGCCGGTGAAAACATAGTCATGGCCATCTGAAACTGATGGTTTTGACACAACTACACAATTAACGCCTGCACAATGCTGCAAACAAAGAAACCTTCTGTAGCAATCTCAAAACCAAGTTTTAAAAGAGTTGAAATCAATTATCGTAAGGAAAACACAAACAATTACAATGCCACATCTCCCTATCATTAGTAGGTCACAAAGAAAAGATATAATTGGATGAACATAAAGTATATATATAAGTAAGAGACAGCAAGGTCAATGTAATATGATATTTAGGGACCTTTTTATCATCTCCATCATTCAACACATATGATAAGCGTTTCTCTTTTTGAGGAGGACGATCTGAACCAGATGTGTTGTTGGAACTTGCCACACGATGCATTCTTGACTCTTTCCTGTTACAAATTGATTTTTCATTCAGTATCACATTGATTAGAAATAACTTAAGAAAATCACTTTTTGATGGAGAATACAAATTAATTATAAGTATATTTGTGAACACAGAAATCAGACACGACTATTTATAAACTTAATTATGCTTTTGGATATATCGTAAATTAATTATAGAAATAATTTCTTAAATTATTGAATGCAGAAAATAAAAACTCATAATAATTTTTTTTTTTGTAAACTTTAGATTACGAACTTAAATATAATGTACTACTTAAAATAATTTATATAAACTACAGATTCAAAAATATATTTGTTTAAAAATAAAATAATTAATCTACTTAAATATTGAACGTATGTTTATGAAATAAATTTTCTAAGTAATACTGGGAATAAAACCTAATTTCTATAATCATTAGATTTATGGATAAAACATGAAAATTATATTAACTATTACATATCAATCTCTATATATTTAGTATATATGAAGAGATTAAACAATATAAAGTTTAAAAAAGTGAATAGGAAAGAAATCATACAGGGGATTAATCAAAAGCACAACATACCTTAATTTGAGAGACTTTGATCACAAGGGATCTTCAATCTCTTGTAGAACCCTCAAGGATAGAGAAAGAAGGAAGCAAAGAAGAAAGAATAAGATTAATGAAAATAAAGTTGAAAAGAATGATAAAAAAAGTAACTAATCTAAAAAGTAACAAATAAACAAGTCTAGCTTATCCTTTAATCATGCTAATTTATAGAATCAAGGATTGACTAGATGCAGTTGATAGAATTTATCCATATATATCGCCAAGTCTTAAAAATATTTAAATATAAATATTTACTTCTTTTTAGTTCTTTTCTTGATTAATTTGTTTCAGTTTTATACTATAATATCTATAAATGACCATATAAATTTTAAAATATATCTCTAAACAAAATTATAGTTTTGATATATATTATTAATATTTTATTTTAGTTTAACCAATTATGTAGTCAGTTAATTGTTAATTAATGTTCAATTATTGTTCAGTTGTTTAATTAATTGATATTATACCTATAATACCTTCTAATTATTTGCAATATGTGTAGATAAAAACATAATAAATAAAATCTATGTTTATCTATATGTATGGATTTATTGAACTTATAATTTAAACTCATCCAATATTATTCCTTTAACAAGAAAAAGTAAAATTAGGGTTAATCAAATGATTAGGGTACAATCGGTTTAAAATTGAACCGACCGAACTGAACAATTTGAAATTGATTAAATCATTTTTTTTTCCAAATCAACCGAAATGACCAAATTTTTCAACAAAAATCGAACTAACATAACATCGATTAATTCAATTGAAAACCGAAATAATCAATTTTTCTATCATCAATTAATGTTTTTCAACAATCAACTAGTGATGAATTAACAATTTATTGTTATTTTCTAGTAATCGACTGATGATAGACAATAGAATCCAACGATCGAGTACGGAATAGTTATTCAATTTTAAGTTTAACAGTCAATTGTTATATAATTAGTGATCGACTGTTATAATAATCACGTGCTAATAACATATCAGTTCGACTGATTTATCCTATTTAATCAATTTAATTGAATTTAGATTTTTAAAATCATGACCCAATCGATTCAACTGAATTAATTTATATTCTTTTAAAATAAAAAATTAAATTTCTAAATTAATTGAATTGAACATGCAAATTGATTAGTTAGATTGATTAAACTTATACCCATCATAAATATGTCAGGTCAAGTTAAGCACCACATGACTTGTGGCGGGTGCTTGACTTGTGGCGGGTGTGCTCGGGCTAGATTTATTAATGTATGTGTTTTGTCCTAAGCTGAGCTAAAAAAAATATTAAAAAAATAAACACTACAAAGAATAAATTTAATTTTTTAAATAAGTTTACTGAAAAAATATTAGGTATAAAAGGATTAGGATCTTTATATATATATATGTTAAGTTAATTTTTCTAATTTATACTATTTTATCTAAAAAGTATAGCAGCCAGTCCCATGGATCCCTCCAGACTTATATTCACTAAAATTTTCCATTTCCTTTAGCTTTTTGCATCATCCAGAACTTTTTGTGTTTTCTGATAGAAATTTTATTCAAGGGTTTTACTCTTCCGCTTCCACAGTAGATGGTAGTGCTAGATTATGGCTAGATAAGAAATTGGTAGTAAATGGTAATATTTTATTATCTGTTTAATGATTAGTACTATAATTTATTTTTTTTCTATTAATCTAAGATGAATTGATAGAGATACTAGGAGCAAATATATCACTTTTTTGCCATATAAATTATGATTATTTATATTTCCTATGATACGATGGTTGAAACATAAGGTGTTACCATATATTTGAGATTTTAACTTGATATGTTCAAATATATCTTTCCTTATACCTTGACCACTTCTATTATTAACAAATAGTCATCTGTAATTTACTTATTCTGACAGAAATATTAGGGATAAACGAATCACGATTTACCATTGGTCATTTGTCATTTGCCACACAAGATTATGGGTACTTACAGTAGATAACAAATTTTAATTTCGTGCTTCTAACACACGGATGAAGCTCAGAAACCAACACCCTGCACTAGATTATATCACAAATTTTAATTTCCTGCTTCGACATCATCGATGAAGCTTAGAAACGAACCCACTGCACATGCTTGATCCTCGTATCCTCCTCATCATCAATTGGTTTGCGCAAGTCGGTCTTGTCCTTTTTGTAGTTATGGCAGATTGTTGCGCAAAGAGGAGATAATAATTCTCAACCTCTAATAAAGAGAAGAAAACATTGTGCAAAGTAATAAGATAAAGACGTATAAAAAGAGTAAATATGAGGAAGGAGAACAAGAAGAGTAACAGTACGGTGTATAAGAGTAGAGTCTAGTCATTGGAAGTCAAAGAGACATAACAGTCAGAAGTCAAGAAAATATGATAGTCAGAAGTCAAGGAGACGTGACAGTCAACAGTCAAGGGGACGTGATAGTCAACAGTCAGGAGGACGTGATAGTCAGCAGTTAGGGAAAGAAGAGGTATGACCGCCTGGTGTCATTAGCCACATGATACCCGGTCGGGTGCTTGCAGATCAGGATCCCAGATCTGATTCAGGGTGTGCAATCAAGATGATACCTGACTTGCTCCAACTGGTCGGGTTTTCACAACTCGATTAAATCCAAGCCTGGTTCTCTCAGTAGGTCAACTCCCGGTCATCTCTTGAGCGATATCATATCAGCTCTCCCTATCTCTCAAGACTTAGACCAGGTGTTATACCTGATAGATCATTCCGAGCTACCCTAGTCATACCCGGGCGGGACGAAAGACGCTACATGACAACAAGATCAGGGAATCGTAACTACCTGTCAGAAAATAACTACTGTATGTCAAGGAATATTCCAAGGGTCTGTGATCATCTGAGAATGGAATCTTCTTCCAGTCCACAAAAGGGTGTCACACGTCCTCCATCACCAGACAGGTCCTGACACCCGCAGAGGTACGCACTGTCATATAAAAAGGCAGGTCATCTCCCTTGAGCAAGTACGCTCTCTCGCACATTTGCACTTGTCTTCTACTTTTCTTTCTCCTTCGTACATTGTTCTTTTGGGGGAAAAAATACCTGATTTCAATGTCGAAGGGCCTGCTCTGGGGACTTTTTCCCTGGTTTATGACCTCTAACATTTCGTGTGCTTGTCTGAGTACGCGCAGAGCTCAAGTATCACTGGCTTAGTTACCGCCGTCCTTCAGCGCCACGTGGGGGTCCATTCTTCGGGGCATGTACAATAATGGTGTCAGAGTCGCCTCTCCATCAACACCAGCGACAGGTCATCCGACCTTCGTCTGACTCAGATTCCTGACAAGATCAATTTGGCGCCGTCTGTGGGAACTTCCTTCACCTGTTCTGGAGTGTGAAGATGGAGGAGACCGGAAGAATCAACATGACCATGATGGTAAAGGAGTATGAACTGTTCAAGGAGGCCAACAGGCGGGCAGCTTCCGAAAAACAGACCACTACTTCGCGACCGTACAAGATGCCTATAATTTTCAAGGACCCTACTCACGTCTCGGATAGAGGATCTAAGAGAAAACAGTCCGAGGAGTTCCCCCCAGCCTTCTATCGAGAACCTAGCCCAGACTATTATCACAAGGGTCCGGACTATTATAATAAGAAAGAAGAACCACATGCCTCCATGGAGAAAAGCTCCCCGCCCAGGGACTCAAAGAAAGGGAAGGTCATAGTCCTCGGGGAGGAGCCTCAGGGGGAGCCTGAGGAGCAAGTGTCCTTCTCTCTAAGGGTACTCGAGGAGAAGCTATCGAAGGGGTACAAGCCCCCAGCTATCGGAGAGTATGACGGTAGCAAGGATTCGGAGGATCATCTCTGAAAGTTTCGGAACGTTGCGCTGTTGCACCAATATAACAACGCCATCAAGTGTCGAGTGTTCTTGAACACTCTGTCTGGCTCTGTACAAAAATGGTTTGATGGATTGCCGAATGGGTCCATCACCCGCTTCCATGACTTTAAGACTGTTTTCCTGTGCCATTTCGCCAGCAGCAGGAAGTACCAGAAGATAGCTCACTGTCTCTTCGCCCTCAAACTGTTGGACCCCGTGGTTGTTTTGATATGATCAACCAAGTTAGTTAGGTCCTGTTTGTTTTTGATCCCTGTGTCTAAGTGTGCAGGAGCTTAGGAGCGCAGGAAGTCAAGTGGAAGACGCAGTTGGCGAGAAGGACGACACGGGAAGGGAGCCGATGGGCTCGGTGCGTCCGAAGGACGAGAGAGCTACGGAAGAGTATACCTGTGGGCGAGAAGAACGTGCGCTATGTTCGAGGGACGTAAAGCCGGGACGAAAGAATGCTCGAGGAGAAGGTCGGGAATTGGGTTCGGGTGAGCCCTATTCCGGTTGACCGTAATCATCCAAGTGAACGAAACCAAAGCAAGTCAACCGGGAAGTTGACTTGACAAGTGTTCGATCGACCGGACGCCATGATCGGTCGACTGAACCCCTATCATCAGAAGCCAGTCGTTGATGACACGTCAGCAGCCACGTCAGCAACCAACCGTTTGTTGATCGGTCGACCGAACCTTCTGATCGGTCGACCGAATAGGAGATAAACCAGAGACTTAGTCGAGCATGCTGATCGGGTCAGCTCAGGGAGAGACCGTTGGCTGATCGGTCGACCGAACAATGAGATCGATCGATCAGACGCAGGCTCGATCCACACAGACTGCATCTGGATGGAAGGTTGGGCAAGTACGCAGGTTCGGTCGACCGAACCTGGGGATCCGTCGACCGATCCCTCTCGAGTCAAATCCTGATCCCGAGGATCAGGTGAACTGGATAAGTCTTGGAACTCCTATATAAAGGGGTCTCAAACAGCTATTCTGAATTAACGAAAATCAACGCTGTATTTCATTTCCAAGCAACGTGTAAGAGCTTTCAAAGTGTAAAAGACTTCTCCGCCTTCATAGAAGGAGACTCTGTTAGTGCACATGTTCAACCGCCTTAGATTAACAACCGTCTCGGTTGTAACCAAGTCAATTCGCTGAGTCCCTTTTTCTTTTCTATCATTTTTTACTTTACTTTATTGTTGCTTTTATTTTGATTTGAAAGTTTTGATGAGGGTATTTTTTTTTTTTGCAGGCAATTCACCTCCCCCTCTTGCTGGCCCTGCTGCACCTACAAGTGGTATCAGAGTCCGACAGCCTCAAATGGACAAACCGCTGACTGAAGCACAAAGATCGAGACAATGGCCGGCGCGAACATTCATCCCCCAAAGTTCGACGGAGACTTCTCTACAAGGAAGCGAAAAATGGAGGTATTTTTTAAAACTAAATTTGATATATTTTTAATAATGAAATATGGATATGCAGCGCTAAAAGACAAAGAAGAGTATAACTGGACAAAGAAAGAGCAAGTCGATTTAGTGGCCAACGGAAAGGTGAAATTCCACCTGCTCAGTGTCATGCCACCCCAGGAGGTAAGTCGGATCGGAAGATACAACTCCGCCAAAGACCTCTGGGAAAAAATCCTGGAGCTCCACGAAGGCACCTCAGAAGCAAGGCTAGCGAGGCGCGACATCCTCCGGACACAACTAACAAACCTCCGGATGAACAACGGCGAGAACGTAGCGCAACTCCAAGTGAGAATCAAGAAACTGATAACGCAACTGACAAACCTAGCCAAATCTGTAATGAACCGAGATTCCATCCGATACGCGCTCAACACCTTGCCCAGAACTCCTGAATGGATGTCCTTAGTAGATGCATACTACATCTCTAAGGACTTTGAGGTAAGTAGTTTAGAAAATTTATTCTCTACCTTTGAACTTCACGAGTCTCGACTTGCAGAGCCTAACCAAGTAGAGAAGTCGAACCTCAACATTGCCCTACAAGCTGAAAAGGACGATCCCAACTCAGAAGCATCGATCGACGAAACTGAAGCGGCTCTTCTGGTAAGAAAATTAAATAAGTTCGTTAAAACTAATAAGTTTAAATCACAGTCGAGGAAATATCAACGCAACAAAAAGACGGTTCGATGCTACAACTGCAACGAGGAAGGACACATCAAGGATGATTGTCCCAAACTCAAGAAAAAGAACAAGGAGAAGTCTCAAAAACCGACATCCTCAACACGCAAGAGTTTGAAGGCTACATGGGATGATTCTTCATCCTCCGAGTCGGAAGTCAAAGCCTTCTCAGGAGTAGCACTGATGGCCAATTATCTCTTTGAAAATGACTCGGACTCAGAAATGAGCATAGATGAAGGGGGAGGATCATCAGAAGAAGAACAAAGCTGCGATGAAGGGGGAGCATCACCAAGTGAGGTAAGTAAGGTACGTGATCTCACCCCCCCCCCCCCTCAGTCTTTTCAGTTCATCAAAGTACTGACGAAAGATCTTGCAAAATTAGAAAAAAAAAATGCTGAATTAAAATTGAACCTAGCAAAAGCATGCCCACTAGAAATGCATGATAATCTAAAATCAGAAAATGAAAAATTAAAAGTTGAAATTGAGAAATTGAAAAATAATGATGCATGCGTTAATAAATTCCCAAAATCTAAACTAAGAATTTATGGAAAATTAAATTGATATATTAGAAAACATCAGGGTTAACTTAGGAAAGTTCCTAGAAACTATGTACCCCGTAAGTTTTTGAATAACCCAGTAGGAAAAAATCTATACTGGATTCCAAAATCTTTGCTAGATTAAAAATTTTATAATTTCTTTATGAGGCTTTGACTAGAAAGTGGTTGTTGCTCCAATAACCAAGAAGGCCTAGTGCCTCGCCATTGCTTGGAAGCCGAATATAGAAATGAAATATTTAATTAACTTTCTGATAAAACATTAAAATTAGAAATAAATAATGCTTTGAAAAGTTTTTAAACATCTTCCTAAAAATTCTTCAAAAATATTTTTATATCTAGAAAAATATTTCTTGCTTGAAATTTTTTACTTAGAAAAATTCTCATTTTTTAAAAATTAAAATCTTTTCTAAAATTAGATTTTTTTTAAAAAATTATCTAAGCTAAGTTTTTCTGTAATATTAAATTTTTACTTAGCAAAATTTTCAAATAACTTAGAAAATTTTTTTGGGGATTTTGGAAATGACTTAAAAAATTATTATTACCCCGTCTTTGCTGTGATCAAAGGGGGAGAGTTAAGTAACAAGTTTAGGGGAAGTTAGGATAATTAATTAAAATTAAAATTTTTAATATTTTTCTAACTTATGCTACAAATTTTTCTAATTTATGCTGTAAATTTTATTATTATAATTTTTGTGCTTAAAATGTTAGTTTAGTAATTTTCTTAAAATTACTATTTGTTTGTTTTTATCCTAACTTGAACTTGGGTTGATGCAATCAAAATGGGGGAGATTGTTGGACCCCGTGGTTGTTTTGATGTGATCAACCAAGTTAGTTAAGTCCTGTTTGTTTTTGATCCTTGTGTCTAAGTGTGCAGGAGTTTAGGAGCGCAGGAAGTCGAGCGGAAGACGCAGCTAGCGAGAAGGATGGCATGGGAAGGGAGTTGACAGGTTCGGTGCGTCCGAAGGACGAGAGAGCTGCGGAAGAGTACATCGGTGGGTGAGAAGAACATGCGCGACGTTCGAGGAACGTAAAGCCGGGACGGAAGACTGCTCGAGGAGAAGGCCAGGAATTGGGTTCGGGTGAGCCCTATTCTAGTTGGTCGCAATCACCCAAGCGAATGGAACCAGAGCAAGTCAACCCGAAAGTTGACTTGACAAGTGTTTGGTCGACCGGACGCCATGATCAGTCGACCAAACCCCTATCATCAAAAGTTAGCCGTTGGTGACACGTCAACAGCCACGTCAGCAACCAACCATTGGCTGATCGGTCTACCGAACCTTCTGATCGATCGACCAAACAGGAGATAAACCAGAGACTTAGTTGAGCATGCTAATCGGGCCAACTCAGGGAGAGACCGTTGGCTGATCGGTCGACCGAACAATGAGATCGGTTGACCGAACACAGGCTCGATCCACACAGACTGCATCTGGACGGAAGGTTGGGCAAGTACGTAGGTTCGGTCGATCGAACCTGGGGATCGGTCGACCGATCCCTCTCGAGTCAAATCCTGATCTCGAGGATCAGGTGAATTGGATAAGTCTTGGAACCCCTATATAAAGGGGTCTCGAACAGCTATTCTAAATTAACGAAAATTAACGTTGTATTTCATTTCCAAGCAACGTGTAAGAGCTTTCAAAGTGTAAAAGGCTTCTCCGCCTTCATAGAAGGAGACTCTGTTAGTGCACCTGTTCAACCGCCTTGGAATAACAACTATCTCGGTTGTAACTAAGTCAATTCACTTAGTCCCTTTTTCTTTTCTGTCATTTTTATTTTACTTTATTGTTGCTTTTATTTTGAGTTGAAAGTTTCGAGGAGGGTATTCTTGTTAGGAGGCAATTCACCCCCCCTCTTGTCGGCCCTGTTGCGCCTTCACAAACAAGGGTCTGCCGAGCCCTTGAGAAGTTATATCAAACACTTCAACCAGGTAGCTCAGGACATCCTGTCCGCTACCTCTGAAATATTAATGAGCGCCTTCTCCCATGGTTTGATAGAAGGGGAGTTCTTCCGAGCCCTCATCCAAGAGCCCGTGAAAAACTTCGATGAGATGATAGGGAAGGCCGCCAGTTACATCAACATGGAAGAAGCCTAGGTGGCTCAGCAGAAAGCAGACAAAGTGTCTGCTACAGCAACAAATCGAAGAAGAGGTCACTCCAATAGCCAGCTCAACCTCTTCCACACGCCCGGGATGCCCGATCGCAATTCCCACCCGATCTGGATTCCAAGATGACCCAATGTGTGGCAACTGTCCAAGCTCCAAGACCCGGTCAGTGGGAGCCTTGCGATTGCACTTACTGTTGGAACCCCAAGGTGTTTTGATGTGATCAAACAAGCTAAGTTAGGTCCTGCGTTGTCTAACCCTTGTGTCTAAGTGTGCAGGAGCTTAGGAACACAGGAAGTCGAGCGAAAGACGCGGCTAACGAGAAGGACGGCACGGGCAAAGAGCCGACAGGCTTGGTGCATCCGAGGGACGAGGTGTCCGTGGAAGAGTACACCGCTGGACGAGAAGAATGTGCGCGACGTTCGAGGGACGAGAAACCGGGAAGGAAGGTTGCTCCAAGAGAAGGCCGGAACTTGGGTTCGGGTGAGCCCTATTCCGGATGGCCGAGATCACCCAAGTTAGCGGAGCCGGAGTTGGAGACCTGGACCGAGACGAGCTGAACCGAAGCAGAACGACCAGACGGAAAAAGTCAACCAGAGTTGACTTTTGGGGTCCGGGGCGCCCGGAGCTGACCAGGGCGCCCGGACCCCTCCGGGGCGCCCGGAACCCTCCGGGGCGCCGGGAACCCTCCGGGGCGCCCGAACCGAAGATGTTTACTAGAACGAGTCAAACTCGATCTGAACGTTGGGGGATAAAGTTTTATCACCCCAGGGCGCCCGGAACCCCTTTGGGGCACCCCGACCAGTGCTATAAATATAGCACTGGTTTGCACAGATCATTCAACTCACTTGTAATTCATTTTTCTCTGTGCTTTAGTTTCTTTTGTACTATCAACGCTGTAAGAGGCTACTCCGCCCAGAGAAGAATCAGATAGAGCGCCATCTTTGCCTTGGATTAGCAATCCTCTGATTGCAAACTAAATAAACCCTCTGCGTCTGTTTTAGATTCTGTTTATTTAGTCTCTATTTCTTTTTAATTACAAGTTCCTTAAATTAGTTGAATATCCGAGAAAGGTTTTGGTTTAATTTTTGTAGGGCAATTCACCCCTCCCCTCTTGCCGACCTCCAAAGGGACCTACACTTACCACACTCATGCCACTGGGGACTGCTTCCAGTTTGCCCGTGATTCACGGTACGCCGCTGTATTGGGCTTACCTCCACCTAAGATTGCGCCCAAACTTCAGAGGTTGATGGCTGGCCAATAGGCCGCAACAGGTTAGTCAAGTAAGCCCCCGCTCGACAACGCAGGTCCAGGAACAGCAGCCGGGCCACATCAAGGAGCCAGGGGAATCCCTAGAGGATGAGAATAGGGGAAATGCAGCTATCCGAGAGATTGACATGATCTCCAGGGGATCCATAGATGGAGATTCTGCTAGGGCTCGAAAATCTCATGAGCGTCGCCTGAAAATACACGTTGTAGGATGCAGCCGAGAGTAAGTTGCTGGGCCCGTAATCAGTTTTGGGCCGCAAGACCTGGAAGGGTTGGAGCTCCCTCACGATGATGCCCTAATAATCAAAGTCGTCATAGCCAATAGTCGCGTGGCCAAGGTTTTCGTGGATACCAGAAGCTCTATCAACATGCTATTCAAGAGCGCATTTGAGGGCATGAAAATCGACGTCAGTGAGCTCCATCTTGTAGCTGTTGGAACCCCAAGGTTATTTTGGTATGATCAACATGTTAAGTTAGGTCCTGTGTGTTTCTAACCTTGTGTCTAAGTGTGCAGGAGCTTAGGAACACAGGTAGTCGAGCGGAAGACACCGCTAGAGAGAAGGACGACAGTCCGAGGGATGAGGTGCTGCGGAAGAGTACACCGGCGGACGAGAAGGAAGCGCGCGGTGGTTCCGAGGGACGAAAGCCGGAGCGGAAGATTGCTCAGGGAGCAAGAGACACAGCTAGCGAGAAGGTCGACGACCGAGGGACGAAGACTGCGGATGAGTACGCTGGCGGACGAGAAGAAAACACGCGGCAATTCCAAGGGATGAGAAGCCGGAGGGAAGCCCGCTCGAAAAGACCGAAAGTTGGGTTCGGGTGAGCCCTTTTCCGGATGGCAGAGATCACCCAAGTGAGCGGATCCGGAGGAGAAGAACCGGACCGAGGCGGGACTGAACCAGAGAAGAGGTCCCGAACGAAAAAGTCAACAGCTGTTGACTTTGGGCTCCGGGGCGCCCGGAGCAGCCCGGGGCGCCCGGACCCAGTATTTTCACCAGATCGAGTCAAAACTTGATCTGAACGTTGGGGGATAAAATTTATCCCCCCCAGGGCGCATGGAACCCTTCCAGGCGCCCCGACCAAGGCTATAAATATAGCCTTGGTCCAGAAGCTTTTCATCAATTCAGAACTCACGCAATTCTTTCAAACACTTGTACGCTTTCTGTAGTTAGCTTCTGTTGTGCGCTTCAACTTTGTAAGAGGCTTCTCCGCCTGAAGGAGAAATTCTAGTGCGATTATCTTTCTTGGATTAACAACCTCCCCGGTTGTAACCAAGTCAAAACCTGGTGCCTCGTTTTCTGTTCTGATCTTAGTTTATTGCTTTGATTATTTTACAAGTGTCAGTTTAAGAGTTCGAGAAGGGTTGGTTTGTGTTTTGATTTCTGCAGGGCTATTCAACCCCCCCTTCTAGCCGGCCCAACGATCCTACAAGTGGTATCAGAGCCGAGGCGCTTCAGGAGGACTAACCGCCGAACGAAGCAACGTCATGGCCGGACCAAGCATCCATCCGCCGAAATACGAAGGGGACTTCTCTACGTGGAAAAAACTGATGCAGGTATTTCTTACAACAAATATTGAACTATTTTTAACAATGAAATTTGGCTTTGAAGCTCCAGAGGACAAGGAAATAGATAAATGGACAAAAAAGGAGCAGGCGAACGGCAAAGCAGAGTACCATCTGCTAAGCGTTCTTCTGCCTCAAGAAGTCAACAGGATCGGTAAATACAACTCCGCAAAGGAACTTTGGGAGAAGTTCCTCGAGCTGCACGAAGGTACGTCCGAAGCCAAACTCGCTAGACGAGATCTGCTTCGCAATCAGCTCACTAGCCTGCGACTTGGGGAAGACGAGATAGTCGCACATCTGCACTCCAGAATAAAAGAAATCATCACCGAACTCACGAATCTCGGAGAAAAGGTAAGTAACCGAGATTCGCTCAGGTACGCCTTAAATTCATTTCCAAGAAATTCAAAATGGGCATCACTAGTAGATGCCTTTTACATTTCGAAGGACTTAGAAAAAATTTCATTAGAAGAATTTTTTTCAACATTTGAAGTGCATGAGACAAGATGTGCAGGAATGAAGGAGCCCAAGAACAACGTCGCCCTCAAAGCTTTAAGAGACGAACCTGAGTCGGAATCTTCTCTCGACGACGAGGAAATGGTAATGATGGTAAGAAGATTCGAGAAACTTTGTAAATCAAGATCTACTAACCATCAGCAGGGGAAGAAGAAAAGGACGATCCGCTGCTACCATTGCGACGAAGAAGGGCATGTCAAGGACAATTGCCCCAAGCTGAAGAGCAAGAACAAGGAAAAGGGTAAGAAGCCTATCCAAAAGAGAAAAGCCCTAAAGGCGACGTGGGATGATACGTCGTCGGAGTCGAAAGTCGAGGCATTCTCCGGACTTGCTCTAATGGCAAGTCATCAAGACGACGACTGCGAGTCAAGCTCTTCCGAAATGAGCATCGAGAGCATCGATGAAGGGGGAGCTTTGTCAGAAGAAAACAGCAGTTCAGGGGGAGACACGAAAAACGAACTCGATAAGGTAAGTCAGGTACGTTCTCTTCCTCCCGATAAACTTTATAAATTTGTTAAGTTATTAACTAAAGACTGCTATAAATTAGAAAAAGAAATAAAAAATTTAAAAATAATTTTAGCTAAGTCTTGCCCTCTAGAAGAATTAGATAAATCAAAATTGGAAAATGAAAAATTGAAACTTGAAAATAATGATTTGAAAATTCAAGTAGATAATTTGAAAAACCATGCATGTTCATCTAAAACCAATGTTAGAAGATTTAATAATTTAAATTGGTACTTTAAACATCACCCTGGACAAATTAGAAACATTTCAAGAAAATATGTTCCTAAAAACTTTTTAGTTAATCCAGTAGGCTGGAACCTATATTGGGTTCCGAAGTCATGCTTAAATTAATTTTAAAATTAAAATTAGCGCTTTAAGTGAGAAAATTAAACAAAGAATTTCTTTATGAGGCTTTGTCTAAGAAAGTGGTTGTTGCTCCAATAACCAAGAAGGCCTAGTGCCTCGCCACGACCTGGAAGCCAAAATATTAAAATAAATGTTTAATTAACTTACTAATGAAGCATTAATACAAGAATTAATTAGTGCTTTAAAAAGAATTATTCAAAAGATTTTTCAATTCAGAAATTTACTTACTTAGAAATTTTTTTTGACTAAATCATTTATGTGCTTAAAAACTTCCCAAAAATCATTCTTTCTTAAGTTAAAAGATTTTCTGAAATTAGAAATTTATGCTCAAATTACTTAGAAATTTTTTCTAAATATTTCTTCTAAATATTTTTTCAAATTTACTAAAACTTTAACCCTTAGATTGTTTCTCTTGGAACTCCATTTTTTTTGTGATCAAAGGGGGAGAAGGGAAAGTATAAGTCTAGGGAGAGGTAGATAGATTTAATTTTTTGTCTATCTTTTTTAATGAGGTAGATAGAGTTATTTTTTTTTCTATCTTTTTGTACTTAAATTGCAAATTAAGTTAAGTTACTTAATTTTATTTAAAGTCTATTTTACCTTAGCTTAACTTGGGTTGATCACACCAAAAATGGAGAGATTGTTGGAACCCCAAGGTTGTTTTGGTGTGATCAACATGTTAAGTTAGGTCCTGTGTGTTTCTAACCTTGTGTCTAAGTGTGCAGGAGCTTAGGAACACAGGTAGTCAAGCGGAAGACGCAGCTAGCGAGAAGGACGGCAGTCCGAGGGACGAGGTGCTGCGGAAGAGTACACCGGCGGACGAGAAGGAAGCGCGCGGTGGTTCCGAGGGACGAAAGCCGGAGCGGAAGATTGCTCGGGGAGCAAGAGACGCAGCTAGCGAGAAGGTCGACGACCGAGGGACGAAGACTGCGGATGAGTACACTGGCGGATGAGAAGGAAACATGCGGCAATTCCGAGGGATGAGAAACCGGAGGGAAGCCCGCTCGAGAAGACCGAAAGTTGGGTTCGGGTGAGCCCTTTTCCGGATGGCAGAGATCACCCAAGTGAGCGGATCCGGAGGAGAAGAACCGGACCGAGGCGGGACTGAACCAGAGAAGAGGTCTCGGACGAAAAAGTCAACGGCTGTTGACTTTGGGCTCCGGGGCGCCCGGAACAGTCCGGGGCGCCCGGAGCAGCTCGGGGCGCTCGGAACCCTTCCGGGCGCCCGGACCCAGTATTTTCACTAGATCGAGTCAAAACTTGACCTGAACATTGGGGGATAAAATTTATCCCCCCCAGGGCGCCCGGAACCCTTCCAGGCGCCCCGACCAAGGCTATAAATATAGCCTTGGTCCAGAAGCTTTTCATCAATTCAGAACTCACGCAATTCTTTCAAACACTTATACGCTTTCTGTAGTTAGCTTCTATTGTGCGCTTCAACTTTGTAAGAGGCTTCTCCACCTGAAGGAGAAATTCTAGTGCGATCATCTTTCTTGGATTAACAACCTCCCCGGTTGTAACCAAGTCAAAACCTGGTGCCTCGTTTTCTATTCTGATCTTAGTTTATTGCTTTGATTATTTTACAAGTGTCAGTTTAAGAGTTCGAGAAGGGTTGGTTTGTGTTTTGATTTCTGCAGGGCTATTCAACCCCCCTTCTAGCCGGCCCAACGGTCCTACAGTAGCCACTTCATTATACTGCTTCACCGGCAATGAAGTATGATCCATGGCCAAATCAAGCTAGCCATATCATTGGATAGAGAGCACCTGGTGAGGACGCGGAGAAGTACTTTCATAATAGTGGATTCGACATCCTTGTACAACATCATCTCGGGGAGACCAACACTACATGAGTTCTGGGCGGCAGTCTCTACTTTTCATCAGAAGATTAAATTCCCTGTGGGAGACTAGGTCAGAGAAGTCAAAGGTGAGCAATTAGTCTCTCGCAGGTGCTATATTGACATGGTGAAAATGGAGGCCCATAAGGCTTAGAGAACCCAGGATGGCAGGATCCACATCATCCAAGAGGAAACTCTGCCTATAACAGAGGAGCCCATCCCTTAAGTGCCACTTGACCCTTTTTCTTGGCCAAGTTAGGGCACTTACTCTTGTAGTGCCCATGTTCCCTACACTCAAAACATATAATATGATTTTTATTTTTAATTGAACTAATTTTACCTTCATGTATAGGGATGTCACTCAATCCTCCATTTGATTCTTCATGACTTTTGGAGGTTGCATCATCTTCTTCTCCACTTGACCCGGATGTAGAAGCTTCTCCTTCTTCTTGATCCGGTGTCAACGAAGGTTGCTCCCCCTCAATCCTTGAGGTGGAGGCCTCTTCCTCTTCATCCTCGGATGTTGAGCATCTCTCAACTTCCGAATCCTCATGCACATGAAATAAGGAGTACACTCCTTTACCTTTATCTTCGTGCCCTCTTGAGGATGGACTTTCCTCTTCTTCTTTTGATGTTGAGCACCTCTCAACCTCGGAATCCTCCTTCTCTTTGTCTTGATCTAATGAGTCACCCTCTTTTGATGTTGCTCTATCTCCATCATAAGAAAATTTTTTATTCTTGATTTCCAAGAATCGAAGCTTATTGACATGAATGGTGGAGACACCCTTTGTAAAATACCGAAAATAGGCGAATATTAATACGGGAATTTTCCGGAATTTTTGGATATTTTTCGGGAATTTTTCGGAGCTCGTATGAACGAGTTTACGGGGATAAAAACAGGACCTCGGGAAGGCCTATTTGGATTACCCTATTTTAAAGAGGAAATGTTTATTTTCTTTAACTCATTTCCTTTTTCTTTTAATTTATTTTATTTTGATTTATTCCCTCTTCTTCGCCCCGTGCCTCACCCGAGCTCCCTCATGCGATCTCCCTCTTCGCGCCCGACTCTTTCCCCGTGCCCTAACCGGCGCCGCACGAGCGGTTCCTCCTCCCCGAGTGCACAAAACCCCTCGGCCACTTCTTCTTCTTGCTTCTTCTCACCACTGCCCGAAGCTTCTTCATCTTTCTTGACTCCGAATTGGCGCCGACTCCTCCTCCCCTTTGGGCTCGCGACACCGCCGATCTCTTCTTCCTCCCTGCCCTAGCGCCGGCCCGCCGCCGAGCCCTAGCATCTTCGGCCGACTCCTCTGTGTGCCGCTCACCATCGCTGTTTCCTCCTCTGTGCCAGCCACTGAGCGCCAACTTCTCTGGACCTAGCACCGCCGCCGAGTTTGCTTCACCGACGCTGTGCCCTAGCACTGTAGCCGGCCACAGGTTCGATCCATCACAGATTGTAGGCTCTGTACCCTAGCTTTGATTTGGAGTTGGGGTTGTATGATCCATGATCTTCATTGCTTGAGCTTCTGTGTCACGCCCCAGAGGAGTCCCTGTCCGAAGAAATTTCGGCAGCATCTCCCCTGTACGACGGACAATCTGAAACTTCTACATAACACATATACCTCAGCCACAGGTGGCTGAAATTATAAAAATAAATAAAAACAATCACCACGCAGTTTATATAGATATTCAGCCTCTGGCTGTCACAACCACACAGTTAATAATAGTAATCACAAACAATAGTACTCTGACTCGAAATCCACCCTACTCAACTACACTCGTAAACCTCAAATCCGACGAACTCACCTCTTCTGTCGTCCAGGCAGGCATGTAGTAGAATAAAATCCAAATCATACCAAAAGTCCATCAAACGGAAGGATTCCATACAATATCCATATGTAAAATCCAAAACAAGACTAAAACAAAGTCTGATAGAGAAAAGCTAAAATAAAATAACAACTCAAAACCAGCAGATGGGGACCAACGACTGAACTGCTCCGGACAGCCTCAACCTGAAAATATATCAACAATGGAAATGGGGTGAGTCCAACACTCAGCAGGTACAACTGATATGCATAATAAAACAAATAACAGACAACACTAATCATGCGTACAGTCTCCTGAATACGAGAATGATAAATGCAACTGAAACGAAATCAGGAGATAACTATACTAACCGGAATCAAAGTACAAAGGTAACAGGGTCGTCAGACCGGGGAAGTCATAATCCTGTATGCATGTCAATCATATGCATCCATATAAATGCAGCAAGTAAATGCAGCAATCACAAACAATAAATGCAATAAATGCATATGGTGACCGTGCACTCTGACATCACTGCTACTAATGAGCGACCGAGTGGACGGGATGCTGTCGGAGTACTCCTATCCTCTGACCCCAAATCATAAATGGGGGAGCTCAATGCTCTCAACTCCCGGTACACGATGACGGGGAGGAAATCTCTGCCGGCTACCACGCTGAGTCATCTAACCAACGGAGCCAAACAGAGTCCACCATCTGCCAGCTACCACGCTGCTACACTAAATGCCAGCGGAGCCAAACAGAGCGGAATTGACTGCCGGCTGCCACGCTGAGTCACCTGACCAACGGAGCCAAACAAGAGAACCGCCACACACCTGCCTGATATACCACTAATCCATGGGTGGTGGTGTGTGCAGTACATGTAACTGGCGATGGGCTTAACCATAGTGGAGCCGACACTCGCACAGCATGCAATCATGATGCATGACACTAAGCATGGCAATCTCATGAATAACATAGTAATGACCATATAAATAATACAAAGTGTGTACCACTGGAAGATGTATCAGATAGAAGGTACACAAATCAGATAGGGCATCAAATAAACCCTAGATCCAGAAGACAACATAGCATGTGGTTGGGTCACTACCTAAAGCATATATGATCAGGTAAATAATATGCAGTGCAGAATAAATAAACAAGCAACCATGTAACTATCATGTAGTGACCAACCGAAACAAAATGATTACACAATCACTGCTATATGTTAAACATATTATTATGCATATCAAAGACATAAGTCAAAGTACCCGCCTCCAATAAGAAATGGTCCAATCCGATAATCGAGATACTCGTCTTGCGTCAAGGTCCTGTGTTATTAAACAAAGGTCTAGTTTAGCTAATTCTATCATACAACAATTAGCCAAACTAAATTCTAATCCAATTAAGAAATTTTAAATTGGATCCAACTAATCAACCCAATACACTTAACGAACTCTAATTAAATAAAACCAGTGGATCCACTAGAGTTAGTTCCTTAACCCTAATCATCCTAGCTTAAGGATTAACCTAACAAACGAAATATTACTCACCTGAGTTGAATGCCTCAGTCGAATCTCACAGCCACTAGTTTGTACTGATATCGAAGGGTTGTTGGCTGGAATTTCTGCCGTTAAGGAATGTTAGCTGCTGGAAACAAAACAAACAAACCACATCAACCATTTTCCTTCCAAACCATGATCCAAAAACATAACCTGAACACTTTACCTCTTCCTTTACTGCCTGCAACGACCAAGGACCGGACAAGGATGATGCTGGGAACCCTAATGCCAAAAACTCAACTGAAGTAAGGCTAAAACTAGGGCACAGAATGTACCACTGGGCGGCAATCGAAGGCAGAGACAACAATCAGAAATCGGGCGACGCCAGCACCCTATAGTCGAAGTCGATTGTTGGGGTCAGCGGCAGCACAGAGGAGAGGAAATCAGGAGTCGGCCCGACCTAAGGCAGAGGAAGTCGCGGCTGTGTAGGCTGTGGCTAGGGCCCGAACACCAGAAGGGAGCTCGAACTGCCGGCAGTGGTGCTCGGGTCAAGAGTCGGCGGTGGCAAAGCACAGTGGCGGTCGAGTGATGATGGTCGGCAATCGGGAGGTAGAGCAGTCGGTCGGCTCTTGCTCTGCCGGAGGAAAGGAAAAGACTCAGCCGGCGGGCTCGCCCGTCGCCGGCGTTTGGGTAGGGAAGAAGAAGAAAGGCGGCGTCGGCGAAGATGCTAGGGCACACTGGAGAAGAAATCAAGAGTCGGGTGGCTCTGTGAGTTGCGGCGGCGGCGCTGGGAATCTCCGCGGCAAGGCTACGGCAGAGGAGGGCATCGGCTCGGGTAGGAGAAAACAAGAAGAGGAAGTGGCCGAGGGTTTAAGGCTTCGGCGAAGAAGAAACCGCTGGGTCGGCGGTTAGGGCACAGAGATCGCGCGTGCGGAAGAAGGCTCGGCGCGCGCGAGGAGATGAAAACGAAAGAGAAATCAGAAAAAGAATAAAAAGAAAAAGAATTAGAAAAGGAAAAGAAAATAAACTTTTCCTCACATAAATGGGTAGCCTAAACAGGCTTTTCCGGGCCCCATTTTATCCCCGTTCACTCGTCCATACGAGTTCCGGAAAATTCCCGAAAAATTTCCAAAAATTCCTGAAAATTCCCTTATTAATATTCGTCTATTTTCGGTATTTTACATTCCCCCCCACTAATAAAAATTTGGTCCCCAAATTTCGTTATCTACCATCAGCAAGTACTAACAACAGATATAGAGTATAAATGCTGAACGGTAAATAAATCACATACCTCAAGTGAAAAGATGGGGATATCGAGCTCGGATAGTATCCTCGAGCTCCCAAGTAGCCTCCTCATCCGAATGATGCAGCCATCCGACTTTAACCAGCCGGATAGTCTTGTTCCGCAACTGACGCTCTTTCCGGTCCAAAATCCGTACCACGAAGATCAAACAGGTATCGCCAAACTTTGGCGCTCTGATACCATATAAATTGGTATCAGGTTATCTCAAATATCCAAAATATGAAAGCAACGATCGTAAAACTTAAGCTCTGATACCAAATAAATTGTCACGCCCTAGAGGAGTCCCTGTCCGAAGAAATTTCGGCAGCATCTCCCCTGTACGGCGGACAATCTGAAACTTCTACATAACACATATACCTCAGCCACAGGCGGCTGGAATTATAACAATAAATAAAAACAATCACCACGCAGTTTATATAGATATTCAGCCTCTGGCTGTCACAACCACGCAGTTAATAATAGTAATCACAAACAATAGTACTCTGACTCGAAATCCACCCTACTCAACTACACTCGTAAAGCTCAAATCCGACGAACTCACCTCTTCTGCCGTCCAGGCAGGCATGTAGTAGAATAAAATCCAAATCATACAAAAAGTCCATCAAACGGAAGGATTCCATACAATATCCATATGTAAAATCCAAAACAAGACTAAAACAAAGTCTGATAGAGAAAAGCTAAAATAAAATAACAACTCAAAACCAGCAGATGGGGACCAACGACTGAACTGCTCCGGACAGCCTCAACCTGAAAATATATCAACAATGGAAACGGGGTGAGTCCAACACTCAGCAGGTACAATTGATATGCATAATAAAACAAATAACAGACAACACTAATCATGCGTATAGTCTCCTGAATACGAGAAGGATAAATGCAACTGAAACGAAATCAGGAGATAACTGTACTAACGGAATCAAAGTACAAAGGTAACAGGGTCGTCAGACCGGGGAAGTCATAATCCTGTATGCATGTCAATCATATGCATCCATATAAATGCAGCAAGTAAATGCAGCAATCACAAACAATAAATGCAATAAATGCATATGGTGACCGTGCACTCTGACATCACTGCTACTAATGAGCGACCGAGTGGACGGGATGTTGGAGTACTCCTATCCTCCGACCCCAAATCATAAATGGGGAGCTCAATGCTCTCAACTCCCGGTACACGATGACGGGAGGAAATCTCTGCCGGCTACCATGCTGACCAACCGAGCCAAACAGAGTCCACCATCCGCCAGCTACCACGCTGCTAAATGCCAGCCGAGCCAAACAGAGCGGAATTGACTGCCTACCACGCTGAGTCACCCGACCAACGGAGCCAAACAAGAGAACCGCCACACACCCGATATACCACTAATCCATGGGTGGTGGTGTGTAAGATACGTAACTGGCGATGGGCTCAACCATAGTGGAGCCGACACTCGCACAGCATGCAATCATGATGCATGACACTAAGCATGGCAATCTCATGAATAACATAGTAATGACCATATAAATAATACAAAGTGTGTACCACTGAAAGATGTATCAGATAGAAGGTACACAAATCAGATAGGGCATCAAATAAACCCTAGATCCAGAAGATAACATAGCATGTGGTTGGGTCACTACCTAAAGCATATATGATCAGGTAAATATTATGCAGTGCAGAATAAATAAACAAGCAACCATGTAACTATCATGTAGTGACCAACCGAAACAAAATGATTACACAATCACTGCTATATGTTAAACATATTATTATGCATATCAAAGACATAAGTCAAAGTACCCGCCTCCAATAAGAAATGGTCCAATCCGATAATCGAGATACTCGTCTTGCGTCAAGGTCCTGTGTTATTAAACAAAGGTCTAGTTTAACTAATTCTATCATACAACAATTAGCCAAACTAAATTCTAATCCAATTAAGAAATTTTAAATTGGATCCAACTAATCAACCCAATACACTTAACGAACTCTAATTAAATAAAACCAGTGGATCCACTAGAGTTAGTTCCTTAATCCTAATCATCCTAGCTTAAGGATTAACCTAACAAACGAAATATCACTCACCTGAGTTGAATGCCTCAGTCGAATCTCACAGCCACTAGTTTATACTGATATCGAAGGGTTGTTGGCTGGAATTTCTGCCATTAAGGAATGTTAGCTGCTGGAAACAAAACAAACAAACCACATCAACCATTTTCCTTCCAAACCATGATCCAAAAACATAACCTGAATACTTTACCTCTTCCTTTACTGCCTGCAACGACCAAGGACCGGACAAGGCTGATGCTGGGAACCCTAATGCCAAAAACTCAACTGAAGTAAGGCTAAAACTAGGGCACAGAATGTACCACTGGGTGACAATCGAAGGTAGAGACAACAGTCAGAAATCGGGCGACGCCAGCACCCTATAGTCGAAGTCGATGGCCCGACCTAAGGCAGAGGAAGTCGCGGCTGTGTAGGCTGTGGCTAGGGCCCGAACAACAGAAGGGAGCTCGGACTGCCGGCAGTGGTGCTCGGGTCAAGAGTCGGCGGCGGCAAAGCACAGTGGCGGTCGAGTGATGATGGCCGGCAATCAGGAGGTAGAGCAGTCGGTCGGCTCTTGCTCTGCCGGAGGAAAGGAAAAGACTCAGCCGGCGGGCTCGCCCGTCACTGACGTGTGGGTAGGGAAGAAGAAAAAGGCGGCGTCGGCGAAGATGCGGCGACGGCGCTGTGAATCTCCGCGGCAAGGCTACGGCAGAGGAAGGCTTCGGCTCGTGTAGGAGAAAACAAGAAGAGGAAGTGGCCGAGGGTTTAAGGCTTCGGCGAAGAAGAAACCGCCGGGCCGGCGGTTAGGGCACAGAGATCGCGCGTGCGGAAGAAGGCTCGGCGCGCGCGAGGAGATGAAAACGAAAGAGAAATCAGAAAAAGAATAAAAAGAAAAAGAATTAGAAAAGGAAAAGAAAATAAACTTTTCCTCACATAAATGGGTAGCCTAAACAGGCTTTTCCGGGCCCCATTTTTATCCCCGTTCACTCGTCCATATGAGTTCCAGAAAATTCCCGAAAAATTTCTAAAAATTCCTGAAAATTCCCTTATTAATATTCGTCTATTTTTGGTATTTTACATTCTGTTTGATCAGTTTTGATTCCAGCAGTGATTCCGGCTGTGAGGAGAAGACAGACTTGCAGTGGGTTTGTTTTAGTTCTAGCAGCGAGACAACCCTTTTTCGGCTGTGAATTGAGGTATGGTTTAGGGTAAGTTGTTGGTTTTAAGACTGCGAATTTAATGTTAAGGTTTGATTCATAGAGGTGGATGTATTGACTACGAATTTTGGGTGTTTGATGTATAGGTCAGTGGTTAAAACTAGTACCAGCCACAGTTTTGGCAACGGGTGCATCCTCTACAAATTAACGACAAAGTATACGGATTTGGGTGAGTTTTGGAATTTGGTAAATTGCAGGCTTGTGATACGTTTTGTGGTGAATTTGGATTTATATGGTTAAATGTTGTTCACCTTGATCGTTAGGGTTAATGGAGCTAATCCTAATTGATTTTTGAGTTCAATTCAATTAGGGTTCCTGAAGAAAAATAGTTTGGTTTAGCTATTTTAGTTAAAATTAAACTTAGTTAAACTGTACGATTTATTACATGATAGTGATTCGAGACGGTGTTTTGACGGGGGATCTATTTTGGATACGATCCATTTCGATTGGAGGCGGGTACTTTTGACTTATGTCATTTGATATGCATAGTAATGAATTTAACAAATAGCAAAGATTATGTTTCTTATTTGTTTCGGTTAATCACTATCCAATACATGTTACATACTTGGTTGATTGATTGTTTTACATCTCATACTATTCCTTACCTGATTACACATGCTTAGGGGTAGTGATATAACCATGTTTCACCATGTTCAGGACCTAGGTGTGATACCCTATCTGATTTGTGAACTCTTGATATGATTTATTGATTATGGTGCACATTATGTATGTATATAGATTTGGTTCAGAATATTATCATGCTTAGTGTCATGCACCATTCGCATGATTGCATGTTGTGTGATAGATTGCTCCATTATTGTCGAGCACATCGCCAGTTTCATCACTGTTCGGTGCTCCGTTGTTGAGGTTCATGGGTAGCGTGACGCAGCGTGGTAGCACGTCAGTTTGCTCTTCCGGTGCTCCGTTGGTCCGCTCATGGGTAGTGTGACGCAGCGTGTAGCACATTAGAGACCCCTCCCCGTCATTGTGTACCAGGAGATGAGAGCATTGCGCTCCCCCATTTATGATTTGGGGTAGGAGTACGTGTGTACTCCGACAGCATCCCGTCCACTTGGTCACTCATCAGGTATAGTGATGCAGAGTGCATGGTCGTCACAGCCCTACCCACTCGGTCCCACTTTTGTTGTGAGTTGGCTGACTGGCGTCAGGGGTGACCACGACATTGGCATCATATGCATGATGCATTTATTGCTTGTGTTTGTGTTCGCTGCATTTATATGCTGCATATTGTTTGGGTGCCTATGATTGACATGCATACAAGATTTCTATACCTCTCGGACTGTTTGTCCTTATACCCAGGTCCTGGTTAGTACGGTTTTCTCCTGTTTACTTCAGTTGCATTTTATCCTTCTTATATCAGGAGACTGTACGCATGATTAGTGCTAGATGTTAATTCCTTACTATGTATATCAATTGTACCTGCTGAGCGTTGGACTCACCCCGCCTCCATTGTTGATAATTTTCAGGTTGATGCTGTCAGGAGAGAGTTCCAGTTGCTAGTCCCCTGCAAACCCCGAAAATACTGGATGATCTTTTAGTTTTATTGTTTTGACTATGTCCGACTTATTCTGGTTTTGATACTATGGATTTTTGATACTATGGATCTGGTATGAATGTATGTGTCGATGGTTTTGGTGTTTGGATATGTTTTACTACATGCCTGCCTGGACGGCAGAAGAGGTAAGTTGATCTTATTGTCGGATTTGAGCTTTACGAGTGTAGTTGAGTAGGGTTGTTTTTGAGTCCTATTCTGTTCCAGTTTGTTATCTATTAAACTGCGTGGAATGTTTGTGTGTTATGTTTTATTATTGTTATTATTCCAGCCGTATGTGGCTGAGGTATATAGTGTTTGTAGAAAGTTTCAGATTGTCCGCCGTACAGGGGAGATGCTGCCGAAATTTCTTCGGACAGGGACTCCTCCGGGGCGTGACACCCTTGTATCAAATCCAAGTCCATCTTGGAATTCCATTTGAAGTTGAGTCTTTTAATGAAGTCTTCGACTTGTTGATCTTGCTTCAACTTTTTCACCCTCTAGCCTTGTTGCCCCTTCTGGCGATGATTCCAGTAAAGAGCAACCTTACTTTGATATCACTTGTTAGGATCAAAATGTGCTAGAGGGGGGAGGTGAATAACTCGTCGCGCTTGTTGATGTGCTTCTTCGATGATGTGTAGCGGAATAAACAACAAGAAACACACTCACAACGCTAACACTAAGGATTTACTTGGTATCCACCTCAAGAAGAGGTGACTAATCCAATGATCCGCACACGACTCACTCTCCACTAATGAAATACCCCTTCTCGGTCACAGCGGGAGGTGGAGAAGCCTCGTACAAACCCACACAACAAAAATAAAACACACGCAAGAAGAAAATACAAAGATACAAAGAAAAATCTTTTCTTCTTGCTTACTTGTTGCTTGTTGTTGCCTCTTGAACCTTGGAAGTGTAATTGCACTTATCTCCAAGAGCCTTCAAGAACTGGCTGTGAAAGTGTGGAGAAGCTCATGAGAATCGACGCTGAGATCGTTGCTTTTGTCGCTGGAGAGGAATCACCGAAGAAGATGTTCGCCAACGGTTATAACCTGTACAACGGTCAGATCTCAATCGATTGAATGACTCTCAATCGATTGGGGAGACTTTGAATCAATTGGTTGATCGATTCAGAGCACCTATGTACTCTATGGAAATAGCCTGAATCGATCGCCCGATCAATTCGGCTTCTGTGCGCGATTTTCAAGTTCCCAATCGATCGATTGGATGTGCCCAATCGATCGATTGGATGTGCCCAATCGATCGGCTGATCGATTGAGAACGCTTATGTGAGCGCGATATAAGCTCCTAATCGATCGGTCGATCGATTGGGCCACTGCTTATCGTAGCACAGCCCCAATCGGTCGGCTGATCGATTGAACCCTTGTTTAATTGATCAGTTGATCAATTAGTCTCTCTTTGACTTGCTTAAACCATGTCTAGGATCCCCAATTTCAACATCTGGTCAACCGTGACCTGTTGGAACATCATACCTAGCATCCGACCAACCTTGACCTACTAGAATTCCTTCACCAAGTGTCCAGTCAATCTCTTTAACCCACTTGGACTTTTCTTCTCGTGCCAGATGTCTGGTTAACCTTGACTCACTTGGACTTACCATCTCGTGCCAAGTATCTGGTCCTTCATGACCCACTTAGAATTCCTTCCACCAGATGTCCGGTCATCCTTGACCCATCTGGATTTCCTTGTATTAAGTATCCAGTCAATCCTTTGACTTACTTGGACTTCCCACACCAGGTGTCTAGTCAACCTTGACCCACCTGAATTTTCATGTGCCTGACTTCATTCACCATGTCTTCCCACTATCCGGCTTCACTCACCGGGACTTCTACTTGCCTAGTTTCACTCACTAGGACTTTCCACTATTCGGCTTCACTCACCGGAACTTTTACCTTCCTGGCTTCACTCACCAGGACTTTCACCTGGCTTCACTCACCAGGATTTTCCATTTGCCTAATCTCCAGTTAGGACTTTCCCAATCAAGTATCCAGTCAACCCTTTGACTTACTTGACTCTTCTTCATATCAATCTGGTCAAACCCTGATCAGAGGAGAATTGTATCACAATCTCCCCAAATGGACGATTGCATTTACAATCTCCATGTATTATCAAAAATCGAAACTCAAACATCTAGACTCAGGCTTGAGCCAACTCAAGCCTACTTAACCTGGTCAACCTTGATCCAGAGAATATTGTACCAACATATATATCTGAAGTCTTTTTAGATTTGGAGCTACTTTGATAGAATTGGCATAGTTTACTTGTAATGTGAAACTATTATTCTAGCTTCTATGGAATTGGCATAGCTTCTTTGGAATTGGCATTTTTTATTTGGCATAATTTCAATTAGCTAATATTCATTCTACTTTCTATGGAATTGGTGGCCGGTAAGTTTCTAAAGCTTCCACATCTTAACATACTTAGAAAAGCCGATGATATCTTCCAAGAGAAAGGTTCATTCATTTAGTGTGTATATTGCCTTTGTAGTATTTTGCAAAACAAAGCTAATGCTTCTATGAGTAGAAGATAGTATATAGTGCCTTTAGATCATAGATGCAGAAGACTACATCACAAAGAACAAAAGAGAAATAACAATAGGAAACTGTAAAAAAAGAATCATAGCTGAAGAATTAAGGAGAGAAAGTAGGTTTCTAAAACATATTAGCCAACACAAAAATGAAACCAAAAGGCAAATCATTTCGTTGGCACGCCATCTTCTCCTTATGGGCTCATTCCTTAATTCATATATTATGAAAATAAATTCAGTGTATAGTTATCAAACTGGTAACCCTTCTTTTAAGATAATTGCAGATTATCAGTGCACTAAGTGCAACTTTACATTCTTAAGAAAATGTTGCATCAAACAAGCCCTTCTAAGCAAAACCATGGTTCTTCTAGGACCATATCATGGAGATGTTGTCCAAGAAGATCTTATCATAGTGGATAGTTATTGATCTCCTTCAAGAAATTAGCATCCACTGTGAAAACATGATGGTTGTACTACTTCACCTAGGTAAAGTTTTTCCTTGGATGATTTCTAAAACGAACCACAATATTAGCATAAACATCACGTAAATTATACAATGTCTTTTTCTCAAATCAATGGCATCACATAGATATCATCAATGAAAAGTAAACTTTACCAGCCAGAAAGAGCAAACAGAGAGGGCTAATAGACGTATAGATCATAGAGATGATTTTCCTTTTCGGTGACCAAACTTATGCCAATACCAAATATTTATTGAAATTCATAAAAAAATATTTCAATCAGAGATAAACTGAGTTTGCATCTAGAATTACAAACATTTAGCCAATTATATTATAACACAAATATTACTTAACACTAACTAAATAGATGAACTAACAACCCAATCTGGAATACGGCTAAGAGAATCAAGTTCACCATTCAATTTTGGTGCAATGATTATTCTTGAACTAATATCCAAATGAATTTTGGTACATTGAACTAATATCCAAATGAATTTTGGTACATTGATTATTCTTGGATTATGTCCATGAGAAGCATGGTGTTCACTTTCAATTATACAGGATGAACTAGTATCGGTCATCACCCACTTTTACCATTCATGTTGCCCACATCTGTAATAGTATCTTACTGGATTTTTGGTTGATTTAGAAACACACATCATTGTTCTTTCTCCGCATTCCCTACATGTTACATGTTGAAATGTCGTATTGTCGATGTTGCTGTAACTTGATTCAGCCATGAAATAACAACCTAATAAAAGGGCAAATCAATAATTATTTTTGGATATTAGCAATCAAAATGAGCAGTGAATTCGAAGGTAAATCCACATATTCAAATACTATGTCCAACTCATAACATAAATGTTGAACTACTTTGTAGAGTTTATATTAAAGAAAAAAATTTCATTTCACATTACTACCACAGATGTATTTTCTTTCTTTATTATTAATAAATTTATAGCATTCTTCAAGAACCTAAGCATTTTAAGAACCTGAACATTTTAAGAACCTGAACTTGAACATTTTAAGAACATGAACCTAAATATTTTAAGAACCTGAACATTGTAAGAACCTAAATGTTTTCTTTCCGCTAGTTAATGCACAAATCCCACTTACCAGTAAAACTCAAAGACACTCCATAATTGAACAAAAAGACAGGTTCTTCAAGAACCTAAACATTTTAATCTCACCTACCAAACCATGGAAGCGTCGAAGAAGAAACGGAATAGAAGTTGATTACCTCAAAGAGTGCTTAAACTCAAAGCTCCCTATCTATTGGTGCTATAACTTGACCCTGTAGCTAGGTTAGGGCTTCGAATCCTTGAAAGGGAGAGGGAAGAAGAAGGAGGAGTTAGGGCAGGGGAGGGAGAAACACAAATGAAGCAAAAATGCAAAAGGGAAGGGAGAGGGAAGAAGGAGTTAGGGCATGCAAATGAAGCACAAACGTGAATTACGAAAAAAAACTCACTGTTTTTTTTTTTTGGATGGACAGGCTTCACTCCTCTCTTCGAGAACGGGAGGGAAGAAACGGCTCGCCTCACTGGGAGGAAGAGAAAGGAGAATGCGAGACTGTGGCCGAAGAATTTAGAGCACGAAGGGGACGAGCTTCGCTCCTGTCTTCTCGAAGGGGAAGGAAGAAGTAGCTCAAGAGCTAGAGTTAGGGCACGGGAGGATCTTTCACGAAAGTGGAAGGAGGAGGAGGAGGAGAGTTAGGGCACGGGCCTGAAAGAGGAAGCCATGTCCGCGAAATTTTTATGTGAGGTTCGCTGAGGTGGACGTGGCCACGCAAGGTGCCAACTCAGTCGTGATGAGTTTTCGCTAAGGAGTTTCGCTGCGAGAATCATAACTCTTCTTTTATATATATAATCTGTGTTGGTTAATCTTAGGAAAACGTACCGGTTTCACTGTACAAAATTTTTTGTACAAGTGTCGAACCTTTCCTTAAATAACCTATTGTGTTCTTTAGAAGTTAAATTAGGAATCACAAACGGAACTTAACATCATTGATTCCAAATTTAACTTATCTGTTCTTAATGGTTTAGATTTGAATCGCAAGCGGAACTTAACACTATTGATTCAAATCTACCTAAGTTATTAATTCCATTAAATATTAATTTCTAAAATTAACTTCCAGGACTGCATGGCGAGGCACATGACCTTCTTGGATATGGGAGCAGCCACCACCGCCTAGGCAAAGCCTTTTTAAGGAAAGCTAATATTTAATTTCCTTAAATAACTCTAGGTTAACCAAAAAGAACAATCGAATTACAAATTCGAAAAAGAAGAAAACACAAACTCGAAAAACTAGATCTAATTGTCTCTTGTATTTAGAATTTTTACAAAGAAAATAACTAGTATGATGCGGAATAAAACTACTAGTTATACCTTCTCTTTGTAAGCTAATGACCTCGAGATCTTCTGTCGTATTCCTCCCCTCGCCTTGGACGTCGTGTGGGTGACGATCCTCCAAGATGAACACCACCCAAAAGCTTCCTCCTCTTCTTCTAAAATCCGGCCACCAACACCACCAAGGAGAAGAGTGCAAAAGGGAAAAGAGAGAAGAGAGGGAGGGCCGACCACTTGATGATCTCTAAGCAAGAGAATAAGAATTGTGTCTCAAGAAGCTTCCTCACCCCTTCTTTTATATTACTTGCCCAAGGCAAATAAAGGAAGAATTTTTACAAAAATTAAAATCTTCCAAGAGTTTCTCCTTTTCCCTTTTAATTTTTCTTTTTCTTTCCTCTTGATTGAATCAATCACCAACATTTTTTTTTTTTTGATGATTTGTTTATTTTAATTATGGTCGGCCCCTTGCTTGGGCACCAAGCAAGGTGGCCGGCCACCTCATCAAGAGGAATAAGGAAAAATATTTTTTAAAATTTTACAAGAAGTAATCCTCTTATAAAATTTACAAACTCTCTTTCCTAAAGTAGGAGTTAAAAAAAGAAAGTTCTAAAAATTAAAACCATGTTTTAAAATTTAAAACTTCTCTTATAATTTTTTTTTTAACATGATAATAGAACATTTTAATTTTAAAACTTATCTTCCTTTTTTTTCTTAAACCATGAGGATGGTTAAAAAAGAAAAGTTTTAAAACTTTTAAAACTCTCTATTAAAACATGTGGCCTAATTCAAATAAGGAAAGTTTTAAAAATTAAAATCTCTCTTTTAAAACTTATAGTTTTCTACAAAGAGAAGATTTTAAAAATTCAAAACAACCCTCCCTTTTTGATTTATTGTGGTCGGCCCCTTCATGCTTGGTCACCAAGCAAAGGGCCGGCCCCTATAGAAGAGGATGTGGCCGACCCTTGCTTGGTCACCAAGCATTGGACCGGCCCACTTCTTGGACACCAAGAAGAGCCTTTCATTTGGATGGACTTGAGGTTATAATGAGGCTACGACAGGGACCTAAAGGAGAAATTGATTTTGGCCTTCCGATGAGCTTGAGTATCCCGTGCTCGCCCCGAACACACAACTCAAGTTCATCGATAATAACTCATTCCGCTAGAGAGTTATTATCGTACTACCGCACCAATCCCAAATTACATTATGAGCTCCTTCTTATCATGAGTGTATTAGTCTCCCTGTGTTTAAGATAACAAATGTCCACTAATTAAGTAAGTCACTGACAACTCACTTAATTAATATCTAGCTCCAAGAGTAATACCACTCAACTTCATTGTCATGTCAGACTAAGTCCACCCGCAGGGTTTAACATGACAATCCTTATGAGCTCCTCTTGGGGACATTCTCAACCTAGATAAATAGGACACAAATTCCTTCTATAATCAACAATACACACTATAAGTAATATCATTTCCCAACTTATCGGGCATATTGATTTATCGAGCTAAACCTCACCCTTTGATAAGTCAAAGAAATAAATATTAAATATATGTGCTTGTTATTATATTATGATTAAGAGCACACACTTCCATAATAACTAAGGTCTAGTTCTTTTACTAAGTCAGTACAAAAAGAACTTATCTAAATAGTCCTACTCAATACATTTAAAGTGTATCAGTGTAATTTATTAGTCAAGATAAACTAATACTTAATTATACTACGACTATTCTGATAGTTTGTTCCTTTCTATCTTAGTCGTGAGCAACTTTTTATAATTTATAGAGAACCGACAATATGATCTTCTAAGTGTGACACCACACTCCATGTTATCTACTATATAAATTAATTGAACAATTATATTTAACAAATAAATACAGATTTTGACTAATGTGATTCTTTTATTTCAAAAATGAATGTTTACAAAAGTTAGACTTTTAGTATACACTCTAACAATCTGTTTTGAGGATGTTCTCGATCAAGAATATTTTCAAAGTGAATTGACTACTGTAGGGGTATTCCCATTCAAAGATGTTTTCATTGTGATCTACTGGAGACGTTCCCAACTTGAATGCACTGCAACGGGGATATTTTTAATCAGAGGATGTTCCTAACATGAGTGCACTAGTATGAGGATATTCCCAAAGTGATGTAATAATTATAAATTGGTTGAGCAGATTCTTTTGGGTATATAAAGAAAAATAATATGTTTAAGAAAAAAATCTTAATAAAAAATTCAAGGATAAATATACATAAATTTATGGGACCCATAAAAAGTGAAATATTATGTCATGAATTTATATATCTATCCTTTAATTTTTTTTTAAGATTTTTTTTTTTTAAAGTATATAATTGTTCGTCTTATATAAATGTGATCTAAGAAGCATAACACGTAACACCTTAACTCGGACGGTTTATATATATATATACCTTTTCTTCAAACATAGAGATTAAACTATGGCAGAATTCTTAACTTCTCATAAACAAATAGTAGATTATACAAGCGAGAGACTTTATCTGATATGATGACGAATTTATGACGTGTGAAATGAGATGTACTTACAGTAGAAAGATCGACGCAGGAGAACAAAAAGGATAGTTTCTTCAACGAAAGCAAGAAATTAGACACTTTGACCTTTTCTTCGCTGAGTTCGAATAACTGATGGGATTTAAGCAAACAGTTAATTCAGAGTTCAGCTTACATTTCAAAGTCCAGTGATCCTATCCGGAAGCTGAGTTAGATAGACCGTCAAATGAGGTGGATGAAATGTTGACTAAATCATGATGTTCCGGAGGGGGGTGTGCTAAGATGACTTCCGTGTTGACCAAGTCTCCAAAAGTCTCTTGGTCAATGATACCTGCAGCCAGCGACCGGGTCCCCCCGGTCTCTGGTACCCGAGGCTCGAGGCAGATTCAACGCATATATGAGTAACCGGCTAATAATATAATAATGAAATAAAGGGGTGAGTACGGAAAACGTACCCTGGCCCAGGGGACGCCCTCGGATGGGACGCGGCTCGAGTTATCGCGACCCGGAAGAGTAGCTAACTCTGATCAGGCTGTAGAGCTGGATCTGACGACGAAGAGATGAACGCGACACGGGCACGAAAGACGAGCTACAGACCGGGATAAGACACCAGCACGTAGGCCGGGACGCTGGATCGGCATGCAGGCCGGGACGTTGGGTCGGCACGCAGGCCGGGACGCTGGATCGGCACGCAGGCCGGGACGCTGGATCGGCACGCAGACCGGGACGTTGGGTCGGCACGCAGGCCGGGACGCTGGATCGGCACGCAGACCGGGACGCTGGATCGGCACGCAGGCCGGGAAATAAGATCGGCACACAGGCCGGGAAATAAGATCGGCACACAGGCCGCGACACTACACCGACACGCAAGCCGGGAAATAAGACAATCATTATACAAGCCGGGACACGACCCACCAATCAGATCCGTGCAAATATCGGGGCATGATGCACACATAAATTGGCACGAAGGCCAAGCACAACAAAAAGGGAACATCGCCAGATCAGCTGCCCCACGGCCTACACCCATGGGAGATGAAACTGAGCTTGGGAACAACACCTGGAGAGGAAGCTCCGGCTGACCACGTAAAGGGAGGTGGTGCCTCCTTGGCCGACTTCGATGAGAGGAGGAGGACGAGAATAGGCTGTGGCAAGCGTCGACGAAGTACGGAGCGTGAGGAGGAGAGGGGCAGTGGAGAGTAGGTATTTTTTTCAGCGGTTAGGATCATTTGACCGTTTTTTGATCAATGGCTATGATTTAGTGTCCATATTATCAAAACTCTATAAATAGAGAGCTTATTTCATCATTTTTAGAGAGCTTATTTCATCATTTTTCACACACATCTTCTCTACTCTTAATCTCATTTTCGTATTCTCTAATCTCTACACGCTTTCATTTTCAATTACAATGGAGGAGGACCCCAACATTCAATCCACCGATGATGAGATCGAGCATCTTCCGAATCCGACACCCGACACACAAGGAAGTACCGATGCAATTACTTCTAAGGTTCGGAACTTCCTCCTCTAAAATCTTCTATTTTTACTAAACATTTTGAGAAGGTCACTCTTCCGTCGGAAGAAATGCTTGCAAAATTCCAAGCCGGCGGCGGCTATGGGTCGTTGAAACGACATGTAGAAACGAAGCACCCGACGGAATATGGACTCGACCGTTCTCAAACACAATTATCAAGATTTTCTTCAACTAGCGGTAGTACCGATTCCGGTTTATTTTTATATTCGGATAATAAATTAAGAGAATCATTAGCTAAATTTGTTTCCGTAGAACATCTTTCTTTTAGTTTTGGATCTAAATGCACATTTGAAGATTTTTGTAAAGAATCTCTTAATCCATGTGCTAAACGTGTTCCTAGGACTACACTTACTCGTATAATTAAAAAATTAGTAAAACAAGGAAAAAGAATTTAATTGATGAATTTAGTAAATTAGATAATAAAGTTTCTTTATGTTCGATATTTGGAGTGATCATTGGTAAACACATTCGTATATGGGTGTGACTTGCCATTGGATCGATAACTCTTGGAACCTCCAAAAAAGATTATTAGCTTATAGAGTTTTTGATGAATCACATAATGCTCATAATATCGCACAATTATTATGTTTAATTTTAGAAGAATATGGTTTAACTCATAAAATATTTTCAATATCATTAGATAATGCTAGTTCTAATACCGCTTGTATAGATGATCTAAAATTTGTTTGTCAACCTATTATTGGAGGTTTATTTTTTCATATTCGTTGTGTATGCCATGTTTTAAATTTATGTGTTCAAGATGGTTTAAAAATTTTAGAAAGTTATATTAAACCAATTAGAATTGTAATTTCTTATTTATGGTCTCATCCATCTATAATGAAACAATGGGGTAGGTTTTGTAAAATTAATGGAATGAGACCTAAAAAATTTCCACGTGATGTACCAACACGTTGGAATTCAACATACCAATTATTACAAGATTCATTTCAATATAAAGAATTATTATGTTCATTTTTTGCACAAAACACTAATACTAATATATATTTATTTTCACAACAATGGAATATTTGTAGTAGTATTTGTGAAATTTTAAAAGTATTTAATGATGCAACCGAACAACTTTCCGGTGTTTATTATCCCACTGCTCAATTAGTTTTAGAAAATTTTCTAATATAGTATTAGTTTTAAATGAACATATTAATAATGAATCTTTATCTCCTTGCATCTTAGCTATGAAAACTAAATGGGAAAAATATTTTTATTTAATTCACGAAATTTATTTAATTGCATTTGCTTTAGATCCTAGATTTAAATTAGAAGTTTTACAAGAAATGTTAACTTTATATTATGACGCTTTAATTCCAATTAAAGATTCTTCTTCCCCTGATCCAGTTAATATTATATATAATGTTAGAATTTATTTATATGATATTTATAATCAATATTATGCAAAATATGGAACACAAATTAATATTTCTGAAATTCAACAAACTACTAGTAGTAATTTAAAACTTACAAAAGCACAACTCTTATTAAAAGAACGGACAAAACGTCCACGAGGATCCTCAAGTTCCACACAGGAACTTGAGAATTATTTTACGACTTCTTTTGATTTTAATGAAGCAGATAGCGAAAACTTCGATATCTTAAAGTGGTGGTCACAGAAGGCTCAAAGCTTTCCCGTTCTCTCCGTGATCGCAAAAGAAATTTTAGCTTGTCCAGTGTCAACTGTTGTCGTGGAGCAGACGTTCAGTCCGGCGGCAACATATTAGATGAACGACGATCAACTTTGTCTCGACTCATTGGAAGCCCAAGCATTCTTGGACGATTGGACCAGAGCGAAGAAAAGAATCCAAGGAATGCAACTTTCGGATGATGAAGTTGAAGATTTTGATATAGAAGGAACAAAATGATGAAATGATGTAAAATGGTAAGAACTATGATAATGTTCTTGGGCTCTACCCAAAAGGGATACGCAACTTAAATAAGTCCCCTTTTTAATAAATTTAATTTTAATTTTAATGTTTAATGTTTAATTTTTAATTTTTAATTTTTATTAACATATTAATCTTGAACCGTGACGAACCGTGACGAACCGTGAACCGAACCGTGAACCGGCGGTTCTGAACCGTGAACCGTAACCGTCTTGGGCGGTTAAGGTTAAGGGTCGACCTGCCTGGAACCGTCGAACCGGCGGTTCCGAACCGTCGAACCGTCGGTTCCGAACCGTGGTCAGGTCTACCTACACCCATGGTAGATGAAACTGCGCTTGGGAACAACACCTGGAAGAGGAAGTTCCGGCTGACCATGTAAAGGGAGGTGGTGCCTCCTTGGCCGACTTCGATGAGAGTAGGAGGACGAGAAGAGGATGTGGCAAGCGTCGACGAAGAACGGAGCGTGAGGAGGAGAGGGGCAATGGCGCAGCGGGGAGGAGCCGGCAGCGGTACAGCGAGAGGAACCGGCGGTGGCATCGAGAGGAGGAGATGGAGAGGAGTAGGAGTGGCGGTCGGCGGTGAGAACTCGAAGGAGGAGATGGCGTCATCGCTAGCGAGGGAGGGAGCCGGCAGAGGTGTTACTGGGCGGCATCGGTATCGTCGGCGAGGAGAGGAAGAGGGAGGGTTGGCTGCCGGCGTCGGCTCCGGCGATGGCGTCGCGAGGAGTGTGGAAAGGAGGAAGTCTTCTCCTCCGTTCCTGTTGGCGACGCAGTGTCCAGCGGGAGAAGAAAGGTAGGCTATGGCTGACGTCAAGGAGAAGAGGGAGGGGAAGAGAAGTGATGGTTGGCGGCCAGCGTTGGCGCCGGCGAGGAGTTCGTGCGAGGAAGAAACTCATCCTTCTGTTGGCGGCGGACTCCCCAAAAAAACGCACGAAAAAACCTCCTTCTCACTTTGCTACAGTGTCCCACATAAAACCCCAAAACTCCACACATGTCAAAAGACAAAATTACCCCTCCTCCCCATCATAATTTCTTTCCTGCCCTTAAGTCATAACCATATCATCCAGAATTATAATCAATTGTCAAACAGAGGATTCGTCTTTATTTTTCCAGTTTGACATTTTCCAACCTACGACTTTATTTAAAGGGAGGATAAGCATGGAAGCCCATAGCAGCGAAACATGTAGCAATATAAAGGGATAGAACCTTTATCATACCTGATCACAAAGTGCTGTCAACCGACTGAGGATCCGCCTCGATCCCTCAACTCCCGAATACCCGTGGAGCAAGGGGAGAAGAGAATAATCTGAGGCCTGACTATCATAAGTCTGTGACTACCGACCTGAAAAGTCGTTGGGTGTGAGAACAGAGCTCACTTTTAATTCTCGCATGGGAGCCGACTTGAAAGGTCGTTGTGCGTGAGGGCAGAGCTCACTTATAACTCGCACTGCGACGAGAGTCTGGGGGTACCGACCTGAAAGGTCGTTGGGCGTGAGAGCAGAGCTCACTTTTAATTCTCGCATGGGAGCCAACCTGAAAGGTCGTTGGGCATGAGGGCGGAGCTCACTTATAACTCGCACTGAGGCGAGAGTCTGGGGCTACCGACCTGAAAGGTCGTTGGGCGTGAGAGCAGAGCTCACTTTTAATTCTCGCATGGGAGCCAACCTGAAAGGTCGTTGGGCGTGAGGGCAGAGCTCACTTATAACTCGCACTGAGGCGAGAGTCTGGGACTACTGACCTAAAAGGTCGTTGGGCGTGAGCACATGGCTCACTTATAATTCTCGCATGGGAGCCGACCTGAAAGGTCGTTGGGCGTGAGGGCAGAGCTCACTTATAACTCGCACTGAGGCGAGAGTTTGGAATACTCCGGTCCGAGACCGGTGGCGATGGCGCTGGTCCGGGACCAGTAATAATCCCCGACCGGCAAAGGCATAGATGCATAGCTCTTCTTTGCCTTCATCCGTCCCGCCTACGCCGACCTCATTGCTTTAGTTAATCTGGTTGCTATTGCTAGCTTTGGGCGTACTCATTTGCGTCGCGTTTCTTCCTGCAATTGCATCACGTACAATATAGAAATAAGAGAAATCCAATAAGCTGGTCTGAGACCAGTGAAAACCACTCAATCCCGAACGGGGAAGGATAAGCTTTGAAGCTAGTATAAGCGAAGCATGTAGCAGCATGAGGAAATAAAGCTTATGTCATACCTGACAGCGGTGTGGTGCCAATCGACTGCGGATCTGTCTCGATCCCTCAACTCCCGAATACCCGTGGAGCGAGGGGAGAAGATGATAATATGAGCCGCGACCGTCAAAGAGAATGAAACCCATGGTAATATAGGGGAGCAGATTTCATAAAAGTAGAGGTAAGCAGAGCACCGTGGTTGAAGGAAGCAGAGCCTGTAGACATAAGAAGATGCAAAACAGGTGGTGGGGTGAAGGGTGCAGAGCCCGTAGCAGTAAGAGGATGCAGAGCCTCATGGTGAAGGGTGCAGAGTCTGTAGCACACATGATCGAGGAACTGGGCCCCTGGCCCCTGATCGGAGAGTAAGGTCCCTAGCCTGTAATCAAAGAGCGAGGCCCCTAGATCCTGATCGGGAAGTGGTACTGCAAGTCTATGATCGGGGAGCTGTGTCCCAAGTGTATGAGTGGGGAGCTGTGCCCCTAGAGTATGAGCGGGGAGTTGTGTCCCTAGTGTCCGGTCAGAAATTGAAGGCTCTAGTCTTTGATCAAGGAACTAGGCTCTTACTCTTTTATCAGGGAAATATAGCAGTTCCTATAATCGTAAAAAGAGAGCAGAGCTTGTAATCATACCTGGTCAGAGAGTCGTGCCAACCGACTAAGGGTTTGTCTCGGTCCCTTGACTCCCAAATACCCGTGGAGTCAGGGAAAAAACATAATAAAAAAACTAACCTGTTGGCCAGCTGAAGCTCAACTCAATTCCTCGACTCCCGACTACCCGTGGAGTGAGGGTAGAGAATAATACATCTGTCGGGCTCCTCCGGGATTGTGATAATGGCTGAGAACCTCCCGACGTCGTCCATCTTCACGTTCCAGAACAGGCTGTTGCGTTCCCACAGACGGCGCCAAATTTGATCCGGTCAGGAAGCTGAGTTAGACGGACCGTCGGGTGAGGTGGATGGAATGTTAACTAAATCGCGACGTCTCGGAGGGAGGTGTGCTGAGATGACTTCCGTGTTGACCAAGTTTCCAAAAGTCTCTTGGTCAATGATACCTGCAGCCAGCGACCGGGTACCCCCGGTCTCTGGTACCCCGAGACTCGAGGCAGATTCAACGCATATATGAGTAACCGACTAATAATATAATAATGAAATAAAGGGGTGAGTACGGAAAACGTACCCTGGCCCAAGGGGCGCCCTCGGATGGGACGCGGCTCGAGTTATCGCGACCCGGAAGAGTAGCAAACTCTGATCAGGCTGTAGAGCTGGATCTGACGACGAAGAGCTGAACGCAGCACGGGCACAAAAGACGAGCTACAGACCGGGATAAGACACCAGCACGCAGGCCGGGACACTGGATCGGCACGCAGGCCGAGACGCTGGATCGGCACGCAGGCCGGGACGTTGGGTCGGCACGCAGGCCGGGACGCTGGATCGGCACGCAGGCCGGGACGCTGGATCGGCACGCAGACCGAGACGCTGGGTCGGCACGCAGACCGGGACGCTGGATCGGCACGCAGGCCGGGAAATAAGATCGGCACACAGGCCGGGAAATAAGATCGGCACACAGGCCGCGACACTACACCGACACGCAAGCCGGGAAATAAGACAATCATTATACAAGCCGGGACACGACCCACCAATCAGATCCGTGCAAATATCGGGGCATGACGCACACATAAATTGGCACGAAGGCCAAGCACAACAAAAAGGGAACATCACCAGATCAGCTGCCACACGGCCTACACCCATGGTAGATGAAACTGCGCTTGGGAACAACACCTGGAGAGGAAGTTCCGGCTGACCATGTAAAGGGAGGTGGTGCCTCCTTGGCCGACTTCGATGAGAGTAGGAGGACGAGAAGAGGCTGTGGCAAGCGTCGACGAAGAACGGAGCGTGAGGAGTAGAGGGGCAATGGCGCAGCGGGGAGGAGCCGGCAGTGGTACAGCGAGAGGAACCGGTGGTGGCATCGAGAGGAGGAGATGGAGAGGAGTAGGAGTGGCGGTCGGCGGTGAGAACTCGAAGGAGGAGATGGCGTCATCGCTAGCGAGGGAGGGAGCCGGCAGAGGTGTTACTGGGCGGCATCGGTATCGTCGGCGAGGAGAGGAAGAGGGAGGGTTGGCTGCCGGCGTCGGCTCCGGCGATGGCGTCGCGAGGAGTGTGGAAAGGAGGAAGTCTTCTCCTCCGTTCCTATTGGCGACGCGGTGTCCAGCGGGAGAAGAAAGGTAGGTTATGGCTGACGTCAAGGAGAAGAGGGAGGGGAAGAGAAGTGATGGCCGGCGGCCGGCGTTGGCGCCGGCGAGGAGTTCGTGCGAGGAAGAAACCCATCCTTCTGTTGGCGGCGGACTCCCCCAAAAAACGCACGAAAAAACCTCCTTCTCACTTTGCTACAGTGTCTCACCTAAAACCTCAAAACTCCACACATGTCAAAAGACAAAATTGCCCCTCCTCCCGTCATAATTTCTTTCCTGCCCTTAAGTCATAACTATATCATCCAGAATTATAATCAATTGTCAAACAGAGGATTCGTCTTTATTTTTCCAGTTTGACATTTTCCAGCCTACGACTTTATTTTGCTTCTCATTCACAAACCGGCATCTAGTAAGACTCTCCAACCGAAGTCTTTATTTGAGGGATTTGAACGGCCACTCTATTTCCAAAATACTCTTTCTCATCCTCTGGATTTCTTCGTCCAATTTTGACCGGCAGCCGCTCATACATAAAGATAGAATGAAGTCTCGGTTGGAAAATGTCAAATAAAGAAGACCAAACCTCTGTTTGACATTTTAACTCTGAAGTAACTCGGTTGCCTACATCCGTTTTATTACGGTCGTCAAATGTAAAGATTATCTAATTCGTCGTTTCTACTGCTACTCTTCCGGTTTTATGGAAGATTCGATCGTGCTGGCCCAGTGTGACTCAAGTTGGGTGGATCCCACTAAATATCTACTTGAGTACTACCACTAAATATCGCCATCATTTATATGCATCCGAATTTCATTGCCAGTGCCAAGATTCGATTCACTATTTTTTCTTTAATCCTGCATGGCGCGCATGGAGTTTCTCGTCGCCGTCTTAACTCTGTTCCTCATTGTTAAAACATTCTCATCAATTTTTTTATTACTATATCTAAAATTTAAGATAAATAACTCATTTTATTAAATTTAAATAATCATTTTTTATTACACACTATATCAAATACCCTAAAATTTCCATCATCCTTAATTTTTTATTATTTTCTTCTCTTTCTAATATTTTTTATTATTATATTTATGGAATGAGTGGAAGAAGAGAGATTGAGTAGAAGAAGAGAGATTAAAAAGAAATATTATTTTATTTTTAGGGTAGAAGTTTCATTATCTAAATTTAGAGAATCATTATTCATCAAATCTAAATTTAGGGAATGGATAAGGTAACTGATGTAGAGGATTTTTAGTTAACTTATTCAAAATTTAAGGTAAAATCTTTGAATAGGGTAACTGATGTGGATGCTCTTACTCTCTAAGCTGCAGTCGACACACTAACTCCTCAATAACCTCTCCTCGACGACGACGACGACGACGGCGGCGCCTTCGACTTGATCTCCGCAGGCGGAAAGTTCCAGCTAGGCTTCTTCAGCCCCTCCAGCTCCATCAATCGGTACGTTGGCATATGGTTCCACAACATCTCCGTCCAATCCGTCGTGTGGGTAGCCAACCGCGACCATCCCATCACCAGCCGAGCCGGCCGGCTCTCGCTCACCCCCAACGGAACGCTTGTCATCTCCGACGACGAGTCGACCATCTATTGGTCCTCCGCGAACTTATTCACAGTTGGCCGTTCGGTGGCGCAGCTCCTGGACGACGCGAACTTCGTCGTCCGATAGGCCGGCAGCTACGATCCCACCGTCGATCCCAACAGCTACTCAGCGTGGCAAAGCTTCGATTTTCTGACGAACACCCTGCTTCCAGGGATGAAGCTTGGGTGGAACCTTACGAGCCGGCTTGATCGGAAGCTGACGTCGTCAGTGAGTACTGACGACCCGACGACGGGGAACTACACGCTTGGCGTCGAGTTGGAGGGAGACACATAGGAATTCTTGCGGCAGGGGACTAAGGCGCAGTGGCGGTCGGGGCCGTGGAACGGCCTCTACTTCAGCGGCGTGCCTCGGAGTCTGACGGAGAGCTTCGTGGGTTACTATATGCTGGTAAGCTCCGAAGAAGTGGCGCACTCGTACTTCCTCCACAACCCGTCAGTGATCATGATGCAGGTTCTGACGCCGTCAGGGTTGATGAGCGGCGAGTTGTGGAGTGAGTCGGCCCAGTCATGGATCGTGCAGTCGTGCATGCCGATGGATCGCTGCGACAGAGTGTCCCCCTGCGGACCCAACGCCGTGTGCTACCCCAACACGTGGCCGTAGTGCAAATGCCTGTCGGGGTTCCACCCCAAGAACCCCATCAATTGGGAGGTCATCCAGGACACCTCCGACGGTTGCGTGCGCACCACGGCGTTGGATTGCAGTAACGACACCGACGGGTTCTTCAGGAAGAACAGCGTGAAGTTGCCGGACACGTCGTCGTCGTCGTCGTCGGTGAACCGGAGCATGAGTCTGGAAGAGTGCCAAACCTGGTGCTTGAAGAATTGCTCCTGCACAGGCTACACCGCTTCCAACATTAGCAGCAGCGGCACCGGCCGTGGCCGTGGCTGCATCATTTGGACATCCGACCTGGCCGATATCAGATACTTCGACGACACCTCGTATCAAGACATGTACGTCAGGCTAGCGGCCGCCGACCTCGCTGCAGGTCAGTGAATTATGTCATTCCCGTTCATTTCTTCGGTCAGTTTGTGGCTTTTTCAACTAATTCCTCCCGCAGCCACGGAACCCAACGCTCACAACGGTCGAAGTCGAGTGACTGTGATCGTCCTCGCCGTCTCTTTCGTGTCAACTTTTCTCCTGGCAGGTGTTGTTGGTTCTGTATGGCTATCAAAGAAAAGAAGTAGTACGCATACTCCGCATTAATAACTTCTCCTCTCACTTGTGCAATGCCTCTGTCACTTATTTTAGCTATCCTTTCTCTTCTCAGAGAGCGACACCGATGAAGCATCACAAGCGACAGGTGAAGACTTCGATCTGCCATTATTTGACTTATCTACAATCGCAGAGGCCACTGCCAACTTTTCAGTTGGTAACAAGCTTGGAGAGGGTGGATTTGGTCCGGTTTACATGGTACGTCGATCGTTTAATTTTCACTTCAATATGATTGCAGTGTTGGAAACAGAAATTATGGGAGAAGAAAAAAGAATTATATAAGGAAAAAAATATGGAAGAGGAGAAATAATTCTATGTGAAAAAGGAGTAGAAGAAAAATAAAAAACTCAACTTGTTTCATTCAGTGAAAAGAAGTACATATTTATAAGCTTATTGGATAAGCACTAATATGAGATAATCATGACATTTTTTATTTTTTATTTTTAAATTCTATCTCCACGAACTATTATCAATTCATCAAGTTCTATCTCTATCCTATCTCTAGTAAAGACTTGTCACCTCACCATTCTATCTCCATAAAATTTATCATCATCTAAAATCAAGTTTAATTTTCAACACCCCCTCTTAAACTTGATTTTGTAACTCCAAGCAAATATCGCATCTTGATGTAGTCTTCAAATTTGAGTGGCTTGGTAAAAATATCAGTAACTTGATCTTGAGACTTTATGTATTCCACTTGCACATCTTTTCTTGTAATACATTCTCTGATATAGTGAAAGCGCGTATCGATGTGCTTACTTCTATCATGGAAGACTGGATTTTTTGCTAGTGCTATTGTAGACTTGTTATCAACTCGTATCTTGATTGCCTCTTCTTGTGGTAAACTTAACTCATTCAATAAATTTCTGAGCCAAACAGCATGACAAACACATGAAGTCGCAGCCACATACTCTGCTTCACAAGTAGAAAGTGTGACAATAGGCTGCTTTTTCGACATCCAAGTGAAAGCTATATCTCCCATAAAGAACACAAATCCTGTAGTGCTCTTTCTATCATCTATATCTCCACCACAATCACTGTCACTATATCCTTCAAGTTTGAAGTGGTTAGATGTTGAATAAAGTAATCCAAAATCTATCGTACCTTTGATATAGCGCAAAATTCTCTTAGCGATCTTAAGGTGGGTAGTAGTTGGATCTTCCATGTAATGACTAACAAGTCCAACAGCATAAAGAATATCAGGCCTTGTGCACGTCAAGTATCGTAAACTTCCAACCAAACTCTTAAAAAATGTTGGATCAACTTTTTCTTCTTCAACATGCTTTGATAGCTTGACTCCACATTCTACTGGGGTATTTATAGACTTACTATTATCCATCCTGAACTTCTTTAATATCTCTCTTGCATAACTTGCTTGTGAGATGAAGCTTCCATCTTCCCTTTGGTTCACTTCAATGCCCAAATAGTATGCCATGAGCCCAATATCAGTCATTTCAAACTCTTTAGTCATCACTTCTTTAAATTCTCCAAACATACTTGGATTGCTTCCTGTGAAGATCAAGTCATCGACATATATGTTGGTGCAACCTTGGGTCAAGGTTGACCTGGTTGACCCGACTCGAGTTGACCTGACTCGAGTTGTATTTTGATGTTTGACGAGAATAGAAAAGTTGTATCTTGATGTTTGACAAGAATATAAACTTGGGAGATTGTGGGTGCAACCTTCGGTCAAGGTTGACCTGGTTGACCCGACTTGAGTTGACTTGATTCGGTAAAGTCCAAGTATGGAGACTTGGCACGGGAAAAGTCCAAGTATGGAGACTTGGCACGGAAAAGTCCAAGCAGGGAGCTTGGCACGGGGAAAAATCCAAGTATGGAGACTTGGCACGGAAAAGTCCAAGCAGGGAGCTTGGCACTGGAGAAGTCCAAGTATGGAAGCTTGGCATGGGAAGTCGGAGAGGGCTCGGCAGCTCGTTCTCCGGACTAGGTCAGAGAGGGTCAGCTCGCTGGACCGGACATGGAAGTCGGAGAGGGCTCGTAGCTCGTTCTCCGCATGAGGTCGAGAGGGCTCGGTAGCTCGTTCTGGACCGGACGTGGAAGTCGGAGAGGGCTCGGTGGCTCGTTCTCCGGCCAGGTCGAGAGGGCTCGAGCTCATTCTCCGGACCGGACATGGAAGTCGGAGAGGGCTCGGTAGCTCGCTTCCGGACTATGTCGAGAGGGCTCGAGAGCTCGTTCTCTAGACCGGGAAGTTAGGATTTAGGGTCGGAAGCTCTAAGGCATTGGATCGGTCGGTGACCGATCGGTAACCAAACAATGGTTCGTCAGGTTATCGATCGGTCCACGTATCGATCGAAAACGATCGAAGTTATCGATCGTTGCCCGATCGGTCCACGCATCGATCAGCTTTAAAGCCAACCCTCACAGAGATGGCCGACCGGTCCGGGGACCGATCAGCCTAGGCCTGATCGGTCCACGCATCGATCGAGATGGCTCGATCGTGGTGGAGCCGATCGGTCAAGCCGCCATGCACAACGGCCAGATTTCGTTGCTCTTTGTCTTCTTCACAGGTGCAGCAGGTGCAGGATATATATCGAGGTCGAGGGCCTCTACAGGAACAGTTCTTGCTCTTCCTCCTTACTGCGATTTGAGCTTTCTGAGCTCCTCTTTGCTGAAGCTTTGGTTGATCAGCTGCTGTTGGCATCATCCGTGAAGTTGCTGCTTCATCAACGGACTCCAGTCGACGAGAAGAAGGCAAGCAAACTTGGTAGAGTATATTTACATTCATATTATCCATTGTTTCTTGCTTTATTTCTTGTACTCCTTTATTACTGTTGCAAAAGAGATTGTGGCGAGGTTTCTCCACCCAGAAGGAATTCTTATTAGTTGGTTTTCCGGGGTCTCATCTACCGACGGATTGATAGGATTCGTCCACCTTACGGACACGCCGAGGAGTAGGAGTATCATCTCCGAACCTCGTTATATCGTTGCGTTTGAGGTTTGATCTTCTCCATTTTCGTTTCTACTCTTTATTTCCGCTGCGCTAACTCAAATTGTAGGAAGAAACGAGAATTTGGGGTCGTCTATTCACACCCCCCTTCTCTAGCCGCCATCCGAATGTCCTAACAAGTGGTATCAGAGCAAGGTTGCTCTTCGACGGATTAACACCCGGGGGAGCACAAGCTAGAGAATGGATAGACTTGGAGAAGACATCACGATTCCACCCTTCTACGATCGCGACGACTTCGCGTATTGGAAGGTAAGAATGAAGTATTTTCTTATGACTAACCTAGTAAATTGGAATTGTGTACAAGTAGGTTTTATTTCTCCGGTGGATAAAGAAGGAGAACCTCTTGAGAAGAAGAAGTGGACGAAGGAACAAATCCACCGATCCATGAACAACGACGAGGTAACGAAAATCTTTGAATTTTCATTACCTAATGATGTCTTGCATAAGATAGGTGGATACAACTGTTGGTGCAACCTTAGGTCAAGGTTGACCTGGTTGACCCGACTCGAGTTGACCTGACTCGAGTTGTATTTTGATGTTTGACGATAATAGAAAAGTTGTATCTTGATGTTTGACAAGAATAGGAACTTAGGAGTGTGGGTGCAACCTTTGGTCAAGGTTGACCTGGTTGACCCGACTTGAGTTGACCTGATTCGGGAAAAGTCCAAGTATGGAGACTTGGCACGGAAAAGTCCAAGTATGGAGACTTGGCACGGAAAAGTCCAAGCAGGGAGCTTGGCACGGGAAAAGCCCAAGTATGGAGACTTGGCACGGAAAAGTCTAAGTATGGAGACTTGGCACGGAAAAGTCCAAGCAGGGAGCTTGGCACGGAAAAAGACCAAGGAGGGAGCTTGGCACGGGGAAAAGTCCAAGTATGGAAGCTTGGCATGGGAAGTCAGAGAGGGCTCGGTAGCTCGTTCTCTGAACTGGATGGCGTCGGAGAGGGCTCGGTAGCTCGTTCTCCGGACTAGGTCAGAGAGGGCTCGGGAGCTCGTTCTCTGAAGCGGACGAAGTCGGAGAGGGCTCGGTAGCTCATTCTCCGGACTAGGTCAGAGAGGGCTCGGGAGCTCGTTCTCTGGACCGGATGAGGAAGTCGGAGAGGGCTCGGTAGCTCGTTCTCCGGACTAGATCAGAGAGGGCTCGGGAGCTCGTTCTCTGGACTGGACGAAGTCGGAGAGGGCTCGGTAGCTCGTTCTCCGAACTAGGTCAGAGAGGGCTCGGGAGCTCATTCTCTGGACCGGACGTGGAAGTCAGAGAGGGCTCGGTAGCTCGTTCTCCGGACTAGGTCAGAGAGGGCTCGGGAGCTCGTTCTCTTGACCGGACGAAGTCGGAGAGGGCTCGGTAGCTCGTTCTCCGGACTAGGTCAGAGAGGGCTCGGGAGCTCGTTCTCTGGACCAGACAGAGTTGGAGAGGGCTCGATAGCTCGTTCTCCGGACTAGGTCAGAGAGGGCTCGGTAGCTCGTTCTCTGGACCGGATGAGGAAGTCGGAGAGGGCTCGGTAGCTCGTTCTCCGGACTAGATCAGAGAGGCCTCGGTAGCTCGTTCTCTAGACCGGGAAGGCTTTAGGTTTAAGGCTGGGAAATTGGATCAGTCTGCATACCGATCCAGTGATACTATGGGTTATCTGATCGGTCTGGTGACCGATCAGTAACTAAACAGTGGCTCACTGTAAGGTATCTGATCGGTCACCAGACCGATCAGGAAACGATCAGGAAGCGATCAGAAACGAGAAAAGATAGGGGGATCGGTCTGTGGGCCGATCCACCTATAGCCTGATCGGTCCACAGACCGATCAGGCTTCGAAGCCAACTCTCACAGAGAGTTGGTTGATCGGTCTTGGGACCGATCAACTTAGGGCCTTATCGGTCCACAGACCGATTAGGAGACTCCTAGACTGATCAGGTTGGAGCCTGATCGGTCCAGGCCTAGCCGTTGCGACACAACGGCTAGATTTCTGTGTCGCTCTTTGTCTTCTTCACAGGTGCAGCAAGTGCAGGATATATATCGAGGTCGAGGGCCTCTACAGTAACACTTCTTCTTGTTCCTCACTCTTGCGATCTGAGCTTTGCTGAGCTCTGTGTTTCTGAAGCTTCGTGTGAGCTTCCCTCGACTGGTTTGCTGATCAGTTGCTGCTGGCATCGTGAAGTTGTTGCTTCATCGAACTCCAGTCGACAAGAAGGCAAGCAAAGTGTTTTTACATTTATATTGTTCTTGTTTTCTTTCTCTATTGGTTGTACTCCATTCTTGCTGTTGCAAGAGAGATTGTGGCGAGGTTTCTCCACCCAGAAGGAGTTCATATTAGCCGGTTATCCGGGGTCTCATCCACCGACGGATTGATAGGCTTCGTCCACCTTATGGACACGCCGAGGAGTAGGAGTATCATCTCTGAATCTCGTTACATCATAGTGTTTGAGGTTTGATTTTCTCCACTTTCGTTTCTACATTATATTTCCGCTGCGCTAATTCAAATTGTAGGAAGAAACGAGAATTTGAGGTCGACTATTCACACCCCCCTCTCTAGCCGCTATCCGAAGGACCTAACAAGTGGTATCAGAGCGAGGTCGCTCTTCATCGGATTAACACTCGGGGGAGCACGAGCTAGAGAATGGATCAACTTGGAGAAGACATCACGATTCCACCCTTCTACGATCGCGACGACTTCGCGTATTGGAAGGTAAGAATGAAGTATTTTCTTATGGCTAACCTAGAAAATTGGAATTGTGTACAAATAGGTTTTATTCCTCCGATGGATAAAGGAGGAGAACCTCTCGAGAAGAAGAAGTGGACGAAGGAACAAATCCACCAATCCATAATCAACGACGAGGTAACGAAAATCTTTGAATTTTCATTACCTAATGATATATTGTGTAAGATAGGTGGATACAACGATGCCAAGGAGTTGTGGAACAACTTGGCTAAGTTCCATGAGGAGAGCTCCAATTCAAGTCAAGAAGAGGAGTCAAGTGAGCCAAGTAGCTCACATCATGGAGGTATGGAATTAGAAGTTGAGGGCTACTCAATATCTAAGGAAGAAGAGGAGAAGAGTTCTTCTTCAAGATTGGAGCAAGAAGAAGAAGTCTCTACCTCCGGAAGGGATGAAGAAGAGAGCTTATATCCATCCTCAACCCTAGGTAACTCAAGCAACTTAATTTCAAGTAAATTACATATAATGTGCTTTGAGTGTAGGGAATATGGGCATTACAAGAGTAAATGTCCAAAGAGGATTAGGAAGACTCCACCGACGCCAAAGGTCAAGGAAGCCGGAGTCCCGATATGCAAGGGCAAGGAGCACGTGGTGTGCTTCCAATGCAAGCAAAGGAGACATTATAGGAGCCAATGTCCGAGGGGGAGGCAACCTCACAAGGACAAGAGACCAAGCACATCTATGGGGGGAGCTAAGGCAAACCCTAAGGTATCTTTTAAGGCATATCCTTGCAATTCTAATAAGACACATGCTAGTAGCTTTATTGCATTTGTCAATAATGATAAGCATGATAACTATAAAAACCGATACATGTGCTTAGGTGTCAAACATGTTAGTCTAGATAAGGACAATACTAGAAGTACCAACCCTAGAATTAATTCATCTAAGGTTAAGGAAAACCTAGATAGGAATCCCAAAACAACTAGACATATGCCTAGGAATACCTCAAAGAAAAATGACAAATTAAAACTTGAGGTATTAGAGAAGGAAAATCAAGTCTTAAGGTCAAGACTTGACACTTTAGAAAAGGCCCTTAAGAATTTGGAGAAGTCAACTCTAGGGTCTAAGGGTCAAAAACAAAAGCCCAAGGACATGAGAGGGTTGAGTCACAAACCTAAGTCTCAAGTGGTCAAGTCCACTTATCATAATGTTCCATTCGATTATGGAACAAGATCTAGGGCTAGGAAGACCATCACCAAGGTCACAAGGGGAGTCACCCCTAGAGTTGATCTTGATGAGTCCCAAATGACCAAGGCTTTAAAGCCTAGGAGGGTTGCTAGGGAAGTCATCCCTAGTGAATATTTAGTGAACCCAATGAGCTCAAATAGGTATTGGGTTCCTAGGAGCGTGATTCCTTCACGCTAGATGGTTTAGGGTGTGCCAATCTTAATTGGATAGGTAGTTAACCTACTCATGGCAAAAGGTGGCATTTTAGGAATATTCAAGGTGTAATCAAGCCTTGAAAATGAAATTAAGAACTATTCCTAAGGTGATTAGGATGTGCCAACCACATTTGAGGAGTTTTCTAAGATCAATCTAATTGGCACATAGTGATCTAAAAGTCTTTAGTATATGATTTTAGGTCCATTACACTTAGGAATATAGAATTTATGGTAAAATGATCAAAACTATCAAAAATGGCAACTAAGGCTAGAATTAGGTATTTTCTATACCTTTATATGTTACTTGTCATACATTGTTTGTCATATGCCATGTCTTGACATCATATTTATTTTATTATCATTTGAAATGTCATGATAATGCTTAGGTTAGTTATATGTCATGCCTTATTTAAGTTTCATACTTGATGACATGACATCATGACATTGGCACATGTTTCCACTTATGATATTATTTTATGCCATGTCATCATCTCTTGCATTTATGATCAATTAATTTGATTTAAGGATAAAAACATAATTTGATATGGAGATCAAATTGTTGTTTAGAAAATGCATGAGAACTTAGCTTAAGATGACCTAAACCCTTATCTCACATCAAAATTGACTTGGATGTGTTTGATACACTTTAGATGTGTGTGAGATATTAGGATTATGAGTTAGGATCAAGGTGCATAGTTCTTGTACCTAGATGAGCCTAATTCGTAATTGAGGATCATAGGGAAAGCTTGTGTACAAGTCATGTACATTTAGCCCTAAGATTGTGGTCCTAAATTGAATGGTTTAAGATCATTTCAAAATTGATTTGAAAAACCTTGATGAAGCTTTTCTAGTGATAGCATTCATCATTGAGCAAGTTGATACAAAGATGGATTAACCTTGAGCTATTTCAAAGTTTTTCAAACTTCGTATCAAGATTTGAAAATGGAAGTTATTTTCATAGAAAACTATTTTTCCATGATAATATATGTTATGAGGAATGTATCCTCAAAATTTTACAATTTTTGGAATTTTCTGTGAATTTTTAGGGGTTTCTGAATTTCGTGGACCGATCAGAGGGGATGCTGATCGGTCCAGGGAGGTCTGGATCGGTCACTGGACCGATCCAGGGAAGTGTGGATCGGTCTGGTGACCGATCCAGTAAAGGGTTGAGCGTGCCAAAATGCTGATTTTCGACTGATTGTCTGAAATTTCAGCTGGAAGTTGGTATTTTAGATTTCTAAAGGATTAAAACTCTCCAAGACATTGTTGGTGCAATGGTCAAGGGGGAGTTGACCTTTAGGGGGAGTTTTATCTATTGGTCAAGCAAAAGTTGACTTTTAGGGGGAGTTTTTACTCGTCAAGATGAGTGATATGGGATGGTCACTATGTTGATTGTTGTATTTAGTATCAAGGGGGAAATTAAGGGTTTCAATGAAAGGTATGTGACTTTCATTAGGAAGAAACTCTTGACCTTGATTCACTCTTTTTGATGTGTGCCAAAAAGGGGGAGAATGTTTAGAAAATGTTCAAGGAAGAACATTGGAGTTTGGGGAGAATGTTCAAGGAAGAACATTGATTGAAGAACTATTGGAAAACCTAAGTTAGGTTATCGGGTTAACCTAACTTGATTATGGTTTTTGTCAAACATCAAAAATGGGGAGATTGTTGGTGCAACCTTAGGTCAAGGTTGACCTGGTTGACCCGACTCGAGTTGACCTGACTCAAGTTGTATTTTGATGTTTGACGAGAATAGAAAAGTTGTATCTTGATGTTTGACAAGAATAGGAACTTGGGAGTGTGGGTGCAACCTTTGGTCAAGGTTGACCTGGTTGACCCAACTTGAGTTGACTTGATTCGGGAAAAGTCCAAGTATGGAGACTTGGCACGGGAAAAGTCCAAGTATGGAGACTTGGCACGGGAAAAGTCCAAGTATGGAGACTTGGCACGGAAAAGTCCAAGTATGGAGACTTGGAACGGAAAAGTCCAAGCAGGGAGCTTGGCACGGGAAAAGCCCAAGTATGGAGACTTGGCACGGAAAAGTCCAAGTATGGAGACTTGGCACGGAAAAGTCCAAGCAGGGAACTTGGCACGGGAAAAGACCAAGCAGGGAGCTTGGCACGGGGAAAAGTCCAAGTATGGAAGCTTGGCATGGGAAGTCAGAGAGGGCTCGGTAGCTCGTTCTCTGAACTGGATGGAGTCGGAGAGGGCTCGGTAGCTCGTTCTCCGGACTAGGTCAGAGAGGGCTCGGGAGCTTGTTCTCTGGACCGGACGAAGTCGGAGAGGGCTTGGTAGCTCGTTCTCCGGACTAGGTCAGAGAGGGCTCGGGAGCTCGTTCTCTGGACCGGATGAGGAAGTCGGAGAGGGCTCGGTAGCTCGTTCTCCGGACTATATCAGAGAGGGCTCGGGAGCTCGTTCTCTGGACCGGACGAAGTCGGAGAGGGCTCGGTAGCTCGTTCTCCGGACTAGGTCAGAGAGGGCTTGGGAGCTCGTTCTCTGGACCGGACGTGGAAGTCAGAGAGGGCTTGGTAGCTCGTTCTCCGGACTAGGTCAGAGAGGGCTCGGGAGCTCTTTCTCTGAACCGGACGAAGTCGGAGAGGGCTCGGTAGCTCGTTCTTCGGACTAGGTCAGAGAGGGCTCGGGAGCTCGTTCTCTGGACCAGACAGAGTTGGAGAGGGCTCGATAGCTCGTTCTCCGGACTAGGTCAGAGAGGGCTCGGTAGCTCGTTCTCTGGACCGGATGAGGAAGTCGGAGAGGGCTCGGTAGCTCGTTCTCCGGACTAGATCAGAGAGGGCTCGGTAGCAGTCGACAAGAAGGCAAGCAAAGTGTTTTTACATTTATATTGTTCTTGTTTTCTTTCTCTATTGGTTGTACTCCATTCTTGCTGTTGCAAGAGAGATTGTGGCGAGGTTTCTCCACCCAGAAGGAGTTCATATTAGCCGATTATCCGGGGTCTCATCCACCGACGGATTGATAGGCTTCGTCCACCTTACGGACACGCCGAGGAGTAGGAGTATCATCTCCGAACCTCGTTACATCATCGTGTTTGAGGTATGATCTTCTCCATTTTCGTTTCTACATTGTATTTCCGCTGCGCTAACTCAAATTGTAGGAAGAAACGAGAATTTGAGGTCGGCTATTCACACCCCCCCTCTCTAGCCGCTATCCGAAGGTCCTAACAACAACGATGCCAAGGAGTTGTGAAACAACTTGGCTAAGTTCCATGAGGAGAGCTCCAATTCAAGTCAAGAAGAGGAGTCAAGTGAGCCAAGTAGCTCACATCATGGAGGTATGGAATTAGAAGTTGAGGGCTACTCAATATCTAAGGAAGAAGAGGAGAAGAGTTCTTCTTCAAGATTGGAGCAAGAAGAAGAAGTCTCTACCTCCGGAAGGGATGAAGAAGAGAGCTTATATCCATCCTCAACCCTAGGTAACTCAAGCAACTTAATTTCAAGTAAATTACATATAATGTGCTTTGAGTGTAGGGAATATGGGCATTACAAGAGTAAATGTCCAAAGAGGATTAGGAAGACTCCACCGACGCCAAAGGTCAAGGAAGTCGGAGTCCCGATATGCAAGGGCAAGGAGCACGTGGTGTGCTTCCAATGCAAGCAAAGGAGACATTATAGGAGCCAATGTCCGAGGGGGAGGCAACCTCACAAGGACAAGAGACCAAGCACATCTATGGGGGAAGCTAAGGCAAACCCTAAGGTACCCTTTAAGGCATATCCTTGCAATTCTAATAAGACACATACTAGTAGCTTTATTGCATTTGTCAATAATTATAAGCATGATAACTATAGAAACCGATACATGTGCTTAGGTGCCAAACATGTTAGTCTAGATAAGGACATTACTAGAAGTACCAACCCTAGAATTAATTCATCTAAGGTTAAGGAAAACCTAGATAGGAATCTCAAAACAACTAGACATATGCCTAGGAATACCTCAAAGAAAAATGACAAATTAAAACTTAAGGTATTAGAGAAGAAAAATCAAATCTTAAGGTCAAGACTTGACACTTTAGAAAAGACCCTTAAGAATTTGGAGAAGTCAACTCTAGGGTCTAAGTGTCAAAAATAAAAGCCCAAGGACATGAGAGGTTTGAGTCACAAACCTAAGTCTCAAGTGGTCAAGTCCACTTATCATAATGTTCTATTCGATTATAGAACAAGACCTAGGGCTAGGAAGACCATCACCAAAGTCACAAGGGGAGTCACCCCTAGAGTTGATCTTGATGAGTCCCAAATGACCAAGGCTTTAAAGCCTAGGAGGGTTGCTAGGGAAGTCATCCCTAGTGAATATTTAGTGAACCCAATGTCAAATAGGTTTTGGGTTCCTAGGAGCGTGATTCCATCACGCTAGATGGGTTAGGGTGTGCCAACCTTAATTGGATAGGTAGTTAACCTAATCATGGCAAAAGGTGACATTTTAGGAATTTTCAAGGTGTAATCAAGCCTTGAAAATGAAATTTAAAATTTTACTCATTCCTAAGGTGATTAGGATGTGCCAACCACACTTGAGGAATTTTCTAGGGTCAATCTAATTGGCACATAGTGATCTAAAAACCTTTAGTATATGATTTTAGATCTATTACACTTAGGAATATAGAATTTATGGCAAATTGATCATAATTATCAAAAATGACAACTAAAGCTAGAATTAGGTATTTTCTATACCTTTATATGTTATTTTCCATATATTGTTTGTCATATGCCATGTCATGACATCATATCTAATTTACTATCATTTGAAATGTCATGATAATGCTTAGGTTAGTTATATGTCATGCCTTATTTAAGTTTCATACTTTATGTCATGATATCATGACATTGGCACATGTTTCCACTTATGATATTATTTTATTCCATGTCATCATCTCTTGCATGTATGATCAATTAAATTGATTTAAGGATAAAAACACAATTTGATATGGAGATCAAATTGTTGTTTAGAAAATGCATGAGAACTTAGCTTAAGATGACCTAAACTCATATCTCACATCAAAATTGACTTGGATGTGTTTGATACACCTTAGATGTGTGTGAGATATTAGGATTATGAGTTAGGATCAAGGTGCATAGTTCTTGTACCTAGATGAGCCTAATTCGAAATTGAGGATCATAGGGAAAGCTTGCGTACAAGTCATGTACACTTAGCCCTAAGATTGTGGTCCTAAATTAAATGGTTTAAAATCATTTCAAAATTGATTTGAAAAACCTTGATGAAGCTTTTCTAATGATAGCATTCATCATTGAGCAAGTTGACACAAAGATGGATTAACCTTGAGCTATTTCAAAGTCTTTCGAACTTTGTATCAAGATTAAAAAATGGAAGTTATTTTCGTAGAAAACTATTTTTCCCTGATAATATGTGTTATGAGGAATGTATCCTCAAAATTTTACAATTTTTGGAATTTTCTGTGATTTTTTAGGGGTTTCTGAATTTCGGGAGAAAAATCAGAAATCCCTATCAGAGATTTGTGGACCGATCAGAGGGGATCCTGATCGGTCCAGGGAAGTCTGGATCGGTCACTGGAGAAGTGTGGATCGGTCTGGTGACCGATCCAGTGAGGTTCTGATCGGTCTGGTAACCGATCAGAGCGTGCCAAAATGCTGATTTTCGATTATTGTCTGAAATTTCAGCTTTGGAAGTTGGTGTTTTTTTATTTCTAAAGGGTTGAAACTCTCCAAGACATTGTTGGTGCAATGGTCAAGGGGGAGTTGACCTTTAGGGGGAGTTTTACCTATTGGTCAAAGGGGAGTTGACTTTTAGGGGGAGTTGTTACTCGATTTTTGAGGATGAGTGATATGGGATTATCACTAAGTTGATTATTGTCTTTAGTATCAAGGGGGAAATTAAGGGTTTCAATGAAAGGTATGAGACTTTCATTAGGAAGAAACTCTTAACCTTGATTCACTCTTTTTGATGTGTGTCAAAAAGGGGGAGAAATGTCTAGAGAATGTTCAAGGAAGAACATTGAAGTTTGGGGAGAATGTTCAAGGAAGAACATTGATTGGAGAACTATTGGAAAACCTAAGTTAGGTTATCGGGTTAACCTAACTTGATTATGGTTTTTGCCAAACATCAAAAAGGGGGAGATTGTTGGTGCAACCTTGGGTCAATGTTGACCTGGTTGACCCGACTTGAGTTGACCTGACTCGAGTTGTATTTTGATGTTTGATGAGAATAGAAAAGTTGTATCTTGATGTTTGACAAGAATACAAACTTTGGAGATTGTGGGTGCGGTGCAACCTTCGGTCAAGGTTGACCTGGTTGACCCGACTTGAGTTGACTTAATTCGGTAAAGTCCAAGTATGGAGACTTGGCACGGGAAAAGTCCAAGTATGGAGACTTGGCACGGAAAAGTCCAAGCAGGGAGCTTGGTGTTGGAACCCCAAGGTGTTTTGATGTGATCAAACAAGCTAAGTTAGGTCCTGCGTTTGTTTAACCCTTGTGTCTAAGTGTGCAGGAGCTTAGGAACACAGGAAGTCGAGCGGAAGACGCGGCTAGCGAGAAGGACGGCACGGGGAGAGAGCCGACGGGCTCGGTGCGTCCGAGGGACGAGGTGTCCGCGGAAGAGTACACCGGTGGACGAGAAGAGCGTGCGCGGCACTCGAGGGACGAGAACCCGGGAAGGAAGGCTGCTCGAGGAGAAGGCCAGAACATGGGTTCGGGTGAGCCCTATTCCGAAAGGCCGAGATCACCCAAGCTAGCGGAGCCGGAGCGAACAGACCCGGACCAAGACGAGCCGAACTGAGACGAGTTGAACCGGAGTCGAAAAGTCAACTTATGTTGACCTTGTTGGTGCAACATCCCTCAGGTTAAGGTTGACCTAGTTGACCAAGCTGAGTCTTGGTTTGGGTTTAGATGTTTGACAATAAGATATTGATTGAAGAAGAGTCAAGTAGGTCAAGGATGACCGGATACTTGACTGGGAAGTCCTAACTGGGATGTTAGGCAGGAGGAAAATCCTGGTGAGTGAAGCCAGGTGAAAGACCTAGTGAGTGAAGCTAGGCAATTGGGAAGTCCTAGTGAGTGAAGCTAGGCAGGAGAAAAATCCTGGTGAGTGAAGCCAGGTGAAAGACCTAGTGAGTGAATCTAGGCAATTGGGAAAGTCCTGGTGAGTGAAGCCAGGCAAGAGAAATCCAGATGGGTCAAGGTTGACCAGACATCTGGTGAGAGTCCAAGTAGGTCAAAGGGATTGACCGGATACTTGGCACGAGGAAGAAAAGTCCAAGTAGGTCTTAGGGAGTGACCGGATACTTGGCAAGAAGAGAAAAGTCCAAGTGGGTCAAAGGGATTGACCAGACACTTGGTGAGAGAGTCCTAGCTGGCCAAGGGTGACCGGATGCTAGGTCTTATGTACCAACAAGTCATGGTTGACTAGATGTTGGTTTAGGGGGCTTTGGGCTTGGTTTTGGGCAAAAACCAAGGTTTGGATTGATCCGTGGATTGATCCAGCAGGTTTGGATTGATCCGTGGATTGATCCAGCAGGTTTGGATCGATCAGTGGATTGATCCAGAATATCTGGATCGATCCGTGGATCGATCCGGTGAGTCCCCACGAACAGAACCTCTCTGGATCGATCCGTGGATCGATCCAGAGGTCCCAATCGATCAGTGGATCGATTGGGACGCTGCTGCTTCGCGCGATAAGTGCTGGATCGATCCGTGGATCGATCCAGAAGTTTTTCCAGAGCACAGAGGCGCTCTGGATCGATCCGTGGATCGATTCAAAGCCTCCCCAATCGATTGGGAGCAATCCAATCGATTGGGATTCGACCGTTGGCGTCGTTTATAGCTGTTGGCGTGCGATTTCTTCAGTAGAACTTCACCGATTCATTCCAGATTCAACACAGCTCCTCCCCAGCACTCTCTAAGCTCCTCACCGCCAGTTCTTGAAGGTTCTTGGAGGTTCATCCAAGTCAAGAGGCGAGTTGCAACGAGAAGAAGAAGAAGCTAGGGTTTTTACTGCATTTCTTGTAAGCTTTTGCTTATTCTTTACTACCCTTTCTTCTTCTTGTACTGAGAGTCTTGTAGGGCTTCTCCGCCCTCGGTAGTTACCGAAAAGGAGTGTTTTCATAGTGGAGGGTGCGTGCGTGGTGTGGATCCTTGGATTAGTCATCTCCGTTGGAGGTGGATACCAAGTAAACTCCTAGTGTTAGCGTGTTTGTGTTTGTTTATGTATTTTCCGCTGCGCATTCTTGAAGAAACAAGCAACACCGAGCAACGAGCACGCGACGAGCTATTCACCCCCCCTCTAGCTACTTTTGGTCCTAACAAGTGGTATCAGAGCAAGGCCGCTCTTCACCGGAATCATCGCCGGAAGGGTCAAGCATATCAAGAAAAGCTAGAGGGTGAAGAAGTTGGAGCAAATTCTTCAAGTTCAAGACTTTATCAAGCTCAACTTCAAGATGCAATTCCAAGATGGGCTTGGATTTGACACAAGGGTGGCTCCACCATACACTTCTACGAGTTTCGATTCTTGGAAATCAAGAATCGAAAATTTTCTTATGATGGAGATAGAGCAATGGTTTGCTTTAATGGAAGGCTTCAAGGCTCCAAGAAATTCAAAGGGCAAAGTTCTAAAGAAAAGCAAATAGAGCACGGAGCAAGTCCAAAGGTGCGAGGCAAATGACAAAGTGACCAAGCTTTTGGTCAATTTATTGCCAAGCACCATCCTTTGCAAAATTGGAGAGTTTGAAGATGCAAAGGAGCTATGGAGCAAATTGGCCAAGCTTCATGAAGAGATCCCCTCCACTGTACAAGATCATGAAGAATCCAGAGAGGGTGACTCTTTGGAGCAAGACCAAGAGGAGGACTCCGAGGTTGAGAGATGCTCAACCTCCGAAGAAGAGGAAATCCAAGAAGCTTCATCCTCAAGGGAATGCAACGAAGGGAACAAGGAGGGAGCATACTCCTTGTTTCATATTCAAGATGATGAAGCCTCCACCTCTAGGATTGAGGGGGAGCAATCCTTGGTGACGCCGGATCAAGAAGAAGGAGAAGCTTCTACATCCGGGTCAAGTAAAGAAGAAGAAGATGGTGCCACCTCCGAAATTCAAGAAATAGCAAATGGAGGAGCAAGTGCCATCCCTACACAAGAAGGTATAAATGTTTCAATTAAAAATAAAAATCATATAATATGTTTTGAGTGTAGGGAAAGTGGGCACTACAAGAGCAAGTGTCCCAACTTGGCCAAGAAGAAGGGTCAAGTGACGCAAAAGGGCAAGGAGAAGCCCGAGGAGACCATTCCCGGAACAAAGAAGAGCAAGGAGCATATCATATGCTTCTCTTGCAATCAAAAGGGGCATTACCGGAGTCAATGCCTCAAGGGGAAGAAGATGGTCAAGGCTCAAGGAGGCATTAGTCAAGGGGGAGCCTCCAAGGTAAAGAAGAAGGAAATATTTATTGAGCCTACTCCTTTACATTATGGTAAAAAGCATGATAGTTCTAATTTTTATCATTTTAATGCGATTTACCATAAGAATAGGAAGCATGAGGGCTTTAAGGAAAAGCATGTGGCCCTACATGCCAAAACTACTAGACCTAAGGCTAGGAATGTAGGTAAAAGTCTAGGCAAGAACTCTAAGGATTGTAGCTACAAGCCTAGAAACAAAAATGCTCATGGACTTAATGGAAAACCAAAAACTAAGGACTTAGTGATGGAAAATCAAGTCTTGAGGTCAAGACTTGATAAAATGGAAAAGACCCTAAGAAGGATGGAAAATATCTTATTAGGCCAAAATGAGCATAGCCTAGGTCTAGGAGCACAAAGGTCATCCAATGGTCATAGAGGTTTGGGATACAAACCCAAAGCTAAAAAGGATGTGCCTAGTTATCATAGGGTTCCATATAGCTATGGAACAAACCCTAAGTCTAGAGGTCAAGTCCAAGATACAAGGGAAGATATCCATAGAAGTATATTTTCAACCAAGTGACTAAGACTTCTAAGAAGTCTAAGAAAGTCACTAACAAGGTCACAAGAGAGGCTATCCCTAGAGTTGACCTAGAAAATGTGACCAAGGCTTCTAAGAAGCTCAACAAGGTTACTAGGAAGGTATCTAGGGAAGTTATCCCTAGTGAGTACCTAGAGCATCCAAGGAGCACCAATAGGTGTTGGGTTCCTAGGAGCATCTTCTCTACCCCATAGATGGGTTAGAGAGTGTCAACTCCGATTAGAAGGGTAGTTAACCCAACTTTGAGGAAATTGACACTCAAGGAGCATTTTCAAGGTTTTTGTTAACCTTTGAAAATGAAATGGAATTATTATTTACTCCTTGAAAGAGTAAAATGTGCCTAATGGTGGAAAATTGATTTTATCTTAAAAAGGCATAAATTGGGAAAACCTAGAGAAATACCAAGTTGGGATTTTGGTATTCTCTTATAAATTTTAAGGCACTCCGGGCCTTGATTTATGTGATTACTCTTGAGGAAAAATGGAATATGCCAACATTTGAGGATAAGCTTAATTTCAATTGGCATAAATTAATCAAGAGAATTAGAAATGCCCATTTAGGTTTTGGCACTCTCTTGAAGCACTTTGGGCAATCTAGGGTTTAAGTTTTAGGATTAGCTAAGATTAACGATACTTAGATAGGTAATCTAGGTATATTTTATTTATGCTAAACCTTGCCATGATTGTTTGCTCATAATATGCCATGACATCATATTTTATCTTATTTGTATTTTGCATTCATGACTTATCATGAAAAATACAAAAATACCATGTCATGCCATACATACATCATGTAGTTATAGGAATCGTTCTTTTGAAAGCTATTTTATTTTGATGTATGCCATAACATTATCATGCATTATGTTTATTTTCTTAAAAATTAAGGACATATGACATTAGTTAAACAAGTGGCATTTGTTTACAACAAGTGGAATAAACAAGTGACATTTGTTTAACAAGTAAATCAACAAGTAACATCCTTTGTGGATGTCTACCTCTCAAAATGCCTAGATAGATATGCATGATCCCTAGAATAGGGCAAAACCAAAATCTTACATCTCACAAAGACCTATAAGATGACTTGTATGTGTTTCAGTGCACATTAGATACAAGTGAGATGTTAGGATGATGAACAAAACTCAAGATGTTGATTTAGTGCATTCTTTTGAGTTTTAAGTTCATCAAAACACATAGTTATGTGTTTTCCCATCATTGGGAAAGCTAATGTACAAGTCATGTGCATTATGCCCAAGGAACATGATGGGATATTGGTTTTGAAAATGTTTTTAAAATGTTTTTGGAAAACTTTAGTGAAGGCTATCTTTTGATAGTAATCACCATTGAATAGTTAGACACAAACTTGAAGAAAACGCTAAAGTTTTTGCAAGTTTTCAAGTTTGTGTCAATCTTTGAAAATATAAAGTATTTTCATAGAAAGCTATTTTTCCATGATTAAGTATGCCCTAAATAATGTCTACACGAAATTTCATGATTTTTGTAGAATCTTCTAGGGGTTTCTGAAGTTGATTGAAATGGAATTTCAGCAACTATCAGAACTCCGATCGATCCATGGATCGATTGGAGTTCCTGAATCGATCCGTGGATCGATTCAGAAGGTAAATCTTGCGAGCAGAAGCTCGCTGGATCGATCAGTGGATCGATCCACACATACTGAATCGATCAGTGGATCGATTCGGTTGGTTCAATCGATTGGATCCCAACTCCAATCGATCCAAGTTGCTGATTTTGGCTGGGAAGGCCTGACTTCAGCATCTTTGAACCATGGTTAGTCTATGTAACCATTCCAAACCCTTAAAATACATTTGTATACATAAAAAGGGTGTTTTCGTGTTGAAAACAAGGATGGAATGGTTAAGGAAGACTTCATTGAAGTTTAGGTTGAGGTTTGTTTCAAATTTTGAACATTTGAACCTCAAAACTTCTAAATCTGGGTTTCCTAAAGGTTTAGGGATTCCAAGTCATTGTTGGTGCAATGACAGAAGTTACCACCATGTCTTTAGGGGGAGGGACTCTTTAAAGGCATGAAAATTATTTTTCATGAACCTTGGAAGGTGGTTAACCTTCTTTAAAGAAAATGCTCATGGATGAGCTTTTGAACTTGAAATGGGGAGTGGATATCCTCATTATTTCAAGTGGGAACTCAAGATGTTAGAAAATGCTCAAGGTTGGGTATTTGTCTACATTGAGGAAGAAGTTAAGGATAAATGAAGGGTATGAGACCTTCATTATCATGTTGGTTCAACGAGTGAAGTTGTAACCAATGATGAGCAACTCTTGAGGGGAGAGTTTTCAACAAATGGATTTGTTGAAGTGTGCCCAAAGAGGGGGCATAGGTTGATGTGTGCCAATAGGGGGAGAATGAAAGGACGTGTGAAAGGGAGTAAGTTAGGCTTTCATTATCTAAGAGGGAGTTTTCCCTCTTAGGGGGAGAATGAAAAGCTTAACTTATGCTTTCATTACCTAGTGGCATGAAGAATGAGGCTATGGGATTAGCCTAACTTACATGTGGCATTGTAAGTGTTATTGTGGTATTGTCAAACATCAAAAAGGGGGAGATTGTTGGTGCAACATCCCTCAGGTCAAGGTTGACCTGGTTGACCAAGCTGAGTCTTGGTTTGGGTTTAGATGTTTGACAATAAGATATTGATTGAAGAAGAGTCAAGTAGGTCAAGGATGACCGGATACTTGACTGGGATGTTAGGCAGGAGGAAAATCCTGGTGAGTGAAGCCAGGTGAAAGACCTAGTGAGTGAAGCTAGGCAATTGGGAAGTCCTAGTGAGTGAAGCTAGGCAGGAGAAAAATCCTGGTGAGTGAAGCCAGGTGAAAGACCTAGTGAGTGAATCTAGGCAATTGGGAAAGTCCTGGTGAGTGAAGCCAGGCAAGAGAAATCCAGATGGGTCAAGGTTGACCAGACATCTGGTGAGAGTCCAAGTAGGTCAAAGGGATTGACCGGATACTTGGCACGAGGAAGAAAAGTCCAAGTAGGTCTTAGGGAGTGACCGGATACTTGGCAAGAAGAGAAAAGTCCAAGTGGGTCAAAGGGATTGACCAGACACTTGGTGAGAGAGTCCTAGCTGGCCAAGGGTGACCGGATGCTAGGTCTTATGTACCAACAAGTCATGGTTGACTAGATGTTGGTTTAGGGGGCTTTGGGCTTGGTTTTGGGCAAAAACCAAGGTTTGGATTGATCCGTGGATTGATCCAGCAGGTTTGGATTGATCCGTGGATTGATCCAGCAGGTTTGGATCGATCAGTGGATCGATCCAGAATACCTGGATCGATCCGTGGATCGATCCGGTGAGTCCCCACGAACAGAACCTCTCTGGATCGATCCGTGGATCGATCAGTGGATCGATTGGGACGCTGCTGCTTCGCACGATAAGTGCTGGATCGATCCGTGGATCGATCCAGAAGTTTTTCCAGAGCACAGAGGCGCTCTGGATCGATCCGTGGATCGATCCAAAGCCTCCCCAATCGATTGGGAGCAATCCAATCGATTGGGATTCGACCGTTGGCGTCGTTTATAGCTGTTGGCGTCCTTCAGCATTTCTTCACCGATTCATTCAGATTCACCAGCTCCTCCCAGCCTCTCTAAGCTCCTCACCGCCAGTTCTTGAAGGTTCTTGGAGGTTCATCCAAGTCAAGAGGCGAGTTGCAACGAGAAGAAGAAGAAGCTAGGGTTTTTACTGCATTTCTTGTAAGCTTTTGCTTATTCTTTACTACCCTTTCTTCTTCTTGTACTGAGAGTCTTGTAGGGCTTCTCCGCCCTCGGTAGTTACCGAAAAGGAGTGTTTTCATAGTGGAGGGTGCGTGCGTGGTGTGGATCCTTGGATTAGTCATCTCCGTTGGAGGTGGATACCAAGTAAACTCCTAGTGTTAGCGTGTTTGTGTTTGTTTATGTATTTTCCGCTGCGCATTCTTGAAGAAACAAGCAACACCGAGCAACGAGCACGCGACGAGCTATTCACCCCCCCCTCTAGCTACTTTTGGTCCTAACAGACCTTAGGGCTCCGGGCGCCCGGAACCGACCGGGGCGCCCGGAATCGACTTTTCAACAGGATCGAGTTTTGACTCGATCTGATCGTTGGGGGATAAAATTTATCCCCCCAGGGCGCCAGGAACCCTTCCAGGCGCCCGGACCAAGACTATAAATATAGCCTTGGTCCAGAAGCTTACAACGAACTACTTGTAATCCAGTGCTTTCATTTGTGTTATTTCTTTCTGTGCTTTCAACGCTATAAGAGGCTACTCCGCACAGAGGAGAATCAATTAGTGTGTCTTCTTTGCCTTGGATTAGCAATCCTCTGATTGCAAACCAAGTAATTCCTCTGTGTCTACTTTCTGTTTTAATTAGTCTCTGCCTTTTTAATTACAAGTTCTTTTAAGTTAGTTGAATATCCGAGAAGGGTTGTTGGTTTTATGTTGTAGGGCAATTCACCCCTCCCCTCTTGCCGGCCTCCAAAGGGACCTACAAGTGGTATCAGAGCCGAGTGCGCTTCAGGAGGACTAACCGCCGATCGAAGCAACAAAGATGGCCGGACCATGCATCGTCCCACCAAAATTTGAGGGGAACTTCGCAGACTGGAAGCGTCGTATGGAGGTATTTCTAAAAACAGATTTTGAAATTCGGTTTATTATGAAATATGGTTTTGTAGCTCCAATAGATAAAGATGGAAAAGAAAAAGAAGAGAGCGATTGGACAAAGAAGGGGCAGAATGAGTCGGTAGCAAACAGCCGTGCGGAACATCACCTGCTGAGCGTGTTACCGCCTCAAGAGGTCAACCGCATCGGAAACTATGCATCTGCTAAAGAACTTTAGGAGAAGTTCTTGGAACTCCACGAAGGAACATCCTCCGCAACAAACTGATGAACATCCGTCTGGAGAAAGGTGAGAAAGTAGCCGGTCTACATGCAAAGGTAAAAGAACTAGTTACTGATCTCGAAAACCTTGGTGAAACGGTAACAAACCGGGACACTATACGCTACGCGCTCAACGCGTTTCCAAGAACTCCGGAGTGGATATCAATCGTCGATGCTTACTACATCTCAAAAGACCTGGAGGTAAGTACTTTAGAAGAGTTGTTTTCTACCCTTGAATTACACGAAGCTAGATGTGCAGAGATATCAAAGGACACAACCCATACTATGGCGCTGAACGCAACCAATAAGGATGAACCCGAGTCAGACTCTGAAGACGATCAAGAAGCGTACATGGTAAGAAACTTTAAAAAGTTTTTTAGATCTAATAAATTTAAAATGAAGAATAAAAAGAATCAAAAAGGTAGAAGAAAGGTGCGGTGCTACCAGTGTCAGAAGGAGGGACACCTAAGGGAAGACTGCCCAGAACTCAAGAAGGTCAAAATGAAGACACCCAAGAAACACAACCTAAAAGCAACTTGGGATGACACTTCTTCATCTGAATCAGAAGCTCAAGAATATGCGGGGATTGCACTGATGGCAAGCCACGAAGGACAAAGTACATCAGAACCCAGCATTGATGAAGGGGGAGCGACCTCAGATGGAAGTAGTGAAGCAGGGGGAGATTCAGGCTTCAAGTCTGATATGGTAAGTGAGGTATGTCTCTTACCCCCTGATGAACTTTACTTTGGTATCAAAGCTATGACTAAATCCATGTATAAATTAGAAAATAAAAATGTCAAATTAGAAAATGAAATTTTAGAAACAAAGAGAATTTTGACAAAATCATGTCTTATAGAGGATTTTGAAAAATTGAAAATTGAAAATGAAAAACTAAAAGAAGAGATAGAAAGATTGAAAAAATCCAATGGTTCAAATATTTCTACTTTTAGAAATTATAGAGGTTTAAATTGGTATTATAGATTTCATCAAAGTCAAATTAGAAATATATCAAAAATCTATATACCTAGGAAATACTTGGTCAATCTTGTAGGTAGGAACCTCTATTGGGTTCCAAAAACCTATTTAATTTAAAATTAAAATTAGACTTAGCATTTTCAGCAAGGAAATTAAACAACTAATTTCTTTATAAGGCTTTGTCTAAGGAAGTGGTTGTTGCTCCAATAACCAAGAAGGCCTAGTGCCTCGCCACGACCTGGAAGCCAAGTATCGAAATGAAAAGTTTAATTGACTAACTGAAAAAGTATTAATTACTTAATGCTTTAAAAGAGTTATTCAATTTGTGTTAGAAACATTTTAACTTGACTTAGAAATTTTTTATTATCTTAGAAATTTTTATGAAAATTGACTTAGATGTTTTTTATATAAAAGTTAAATTAGAATTTTTTTTATGATAATATTGCCTTATCATTTTTAATTGACTTAGAATTGTTTCTTATGAATATTAACTTAGATTTTTTTTAAAATTTTTTTTGAATGTTGAGATAAGTTTCAAAACTTAAAATTTTTTTTAACACTTATGACTGTTATATCTGAAAAATTCTGAAGAGTGTCTTGAAATTGAATTTTACTTAGACATTATTAAATATTTTACACTTAAAGTTTTTTTTAATTTACCTTAGACTTATTTATATCCTCAATTTTTATGTGATCAAAGGGGGAGAAGTATGTTAAGTCTAGGGGGAGGTAATATAATTTTTTAATTGAAAAATATTTGGACTTAACTGAATATAAATTGTATTACATATGGTTACCCTAACTTAACTTGGGTTGCTCACATCAAAAAGGGGGAGATTGTTGGAACCCCAAGGTGTTTTGATGTGATCAAACAAGCTAAGTTAGGTCCTGCGTTTGTTTAACCCTTGTGTCTAAGTGTGCAGGAGCTTAGGAACACAGGAAGTCGAGCGGAAGACGCGGCTAGCGAGAAAGACGGCACGGGGAGAGAGCCGACCGGCTCGGTGCGTCCGAGGGACGAGGTGTCCGCGGAAGAGTACACCGGTGGACGAGAAGAGCGTGCGCGGCGCTCGAGGGACGAGAAACCGGGAAGGAAGGCTGCTCGAGGAGAAGGCCGGAACATGGGTTCGGGTGAGTCCTATTCCGGAAGGTCGAGATCACCCAAGCTAGCGGAGCCGGAGTGAACAGACCCGGACCAAGACGAGCCGAACTGAGACGAGTTGAACCAGAGTCGAAAAGTCAACTTATGTTGACCTTAGGGCTCCGGGCGCCCGGAACCGACCAGGGCGCCCGGAACCCTTCCGGGCGCCCGGAATCGACTTTTCAACAGGATCGAGTTTTGACTCAATCCGACCGTTGGGGGATAAAATTTATCCCCCAGGGCGCTCGGAACCCTTCCAGGCGCCCGGACCAAGACTATAAATATAGCCTTGGTCCAGAAGCTTACAACGAACTACTTGTAATCCAGTGCTTTCATTTGTGTTATTTCTTTCTGTGCTTTCAACGCTGTAAGAGGCTACTCCGCCCAGAGGAGAATCAATTAGTGCGCCTTCTTTGCCTTGGATTAGCAATCCTCTGATTGCAAACCAAGTAATTCCTCTGTGTCTACTTTCTGTTTTAATTAGTCTCTGCCTTTTTAATTACAAGTTCTTTTAAGTTAGTTGAATATCCGAGAAGGGTTGTTGGTTTTATGTTGTAGGGCAATTCACCCCTCCCCTCTTGCCGGCCTCCAAAGGGACCTACACTTGGCACGGGGAAAAGTCCAAGTATGGAGACTTGGCACGGAAAAGTCCAAGCAGGGAGCTTGGCACGGGAAAAGTCCAAGTATGGAGACTTGGCACGGAAAAGTCCAAGCAGGGAGCTTGGCACGGGAGAAGTCCAAGTATGGAAGCTTGGCATGGGAAGTCGGAGAGGGCTCGGCAGCTCGTTCTCCGGACTAGGTCAGAGAGGGCTCGGTAGCTCGTTCTCTGGACGGGACATGGAATTCGGAGAGGGCTCGGTAGCTCGTTCTCCAGACTAGGTCAAAGAGGGCTCGGTACCTCGTTCTCTGGACCGGACGTGGAAGTCGGAGAGGGCTCGGTAGCTCGTTCTCCGGACTAGGTCATAGAGGGCTTGGTAGCTCGTTCTCTGGACCGGACGTGGAAGTCGGAGAGGGCTCGGTAGCTCGTTCTCCGGACTAGGTCAGAGAGGGCTCGGTAGCTCGTTCTCTGGACCGGACATGGAAGTCGGAGAGGGCTCGGTAGCTCGTTTCTCCAGACTAGGTCAGAGAGGGCTCGGTAGCTCGTTCTCTAGACCGGGAAGGCTTTAGGATTTAGGGCTGGGAAGCTCTAAGGCAATGGATCGGTTTGGTGACCGATCAGTAACCAAACAGTGGTTCGCTGTAGGTTATCAGATCGGTCCACAGACCGATCAGAAAACGATCAGGAAGCTACTGATCGTTGCCTGATCGGTCCACAGACCGATCAGGCTTTAAAGCCAGCCCTCACAGAGATGGCTGACCGGTCTAGGGACCGATCAGCCTAGGGCCTGATCGGTCCATAGACCGATCAGATGGCTCCCAGACCGATCAGGGTGGAGCCTGATCGGTCCAGGCCTAGTCGTTGCGACACAACGGCTAGATTTCTGTGTTGCTCTTTGTCTTCTTCACAGGTGCAGCAGGTGCAGGATATATATCGAGGTCGAGGGCCTCTACAGGAACAGTTCTTGCTCTTCCTCCTTACTGCGATTTGAGCTTTGCTGAGCTCCTCTTTGCTGAAGCTTCGTGTGAGCTTCCCTCGACTGGTTGATCAGCTGTTGTTGGCATCATCCGTGAAGTTGCTGCTTCATCAACGGACTCCAGTCGACGAGAAGAAGGCAAGCAAACTTGGTAGAGTGTATTTACATTCATATTATCCATTGTTTCTTGCTTTATTTCTTGTACTCCTTTATTGCTGTTGCAAAAAAGATTGTGGCGAGGTTTTTCCACCCAGAAGGAGTTCTTATTAGTCGATTTTCCGAGGTCTCATCCACCGACGGATTGATAGGATTCGTCCACCTTACGGACACGCCGAGGAGTAGGAGTATCATCTCCGAACCTCGTTATATCATTGCGTTTGAGGTTTGATCTTCTCCATTTTCATTTCTACTCTTTATTTCCGCTGCGCTAACTCAAATTGTAGGAAGAAACGAGAATTTGGGGTCGGCTATTCACACCCCCCCTCTCTAGCCGCCATCCGAAGGTCCTAACAATATAGGCATACAATTAAAACATCTTTATCCTTACTCTAAATGTATAATGCATGTTCATAAGGACATTTGATGAAGCCTTTCTCTTGCAGGTGCTTGTCTATTCGGCTATTCCATGCCCTTGGTGCTTGCTTCAGCCCGTAGAGAGCCTTCTTCAATTTTAGAACTCTGTCTACTTGTCCTTTAACTTCATAACCTGATGGTTGCTGAATATAGACTTCTTCTTCAAGAACTCCATTTAAAAAAGAAGATTTTATATCCATTTGATGTATTTTCCACTTATTTTGAGCTGCTAAAGCAATGATTAGTCTGATAGTTTCTAATCGAGCAACGAGAGCGAATACCTCATCATAATCAATGCCAGATCTTTTATTGTAGCCTTTTGCCACCAATCTTACTTTATATCTTTCAACTTCTCCTTTGGCATTCTTCTTTATTTTGTACACCCACTTCACACCAATCGCCTTATGTCCTTTAGGAAGTGCCGTTAACTCCCATGTGTCATTCTTCTCTATCGCCTTGATTTCTTCATCCATTGCATCTTTCCACCTTTTGCTTTTTATAGCTTCTTGGAAATCTATAGGCTCGCAATCCACAAAGAGACAAAATAGAGTAAGATTATCTTGATTTTCAGTTACCTCATAAATTTCCCGTAAGCTTCTAAAGCGTGGTACTCTTTCACTTGAAGTTGATGCAGATAAATTCTCTTGAGTACTTCATGTTGGTGTTACTAGTGGAGTAGTAGGCTCCTCTCTTGTTTGCTCTACCCTTGGTTGCTCCACATTTTCTTCTTCAAAGTATGGGAAGAAGTTGTAATCATTATTTTGAGATTCCCAATTCCATTCTTCTTCTTCATTAAATATGACATCTCGGCTGATGATTGTCTTCCCAATATCTGGATTGTATAGCTTATACCCTTTTGAGTTAGTATCATAACCAATAAAAATAAACTTCTTACTTTTATCATCCAATTTGCTTCTTGATTGATCAGGCACATGAACGTGAGCTATACTTCCAAAAACTTTTAGATGAGAAATCCCAGGCTTCCTTCCGCTCCATGCTTCTTGTGGTGTCTTGCCCCACACACTCCTTGTTGGTGATCGGTTGGATAAATATACTGCACATGCAACCGCTTCTGCCCAAAGTTCCTTTGGTAGCCGCTTGCTTTTGAGAATGCTCCTTGCCATGTCAAGGATGGTTCGATTCTTTCTTTCCGCCACTCCATTTTGTTGAGGGGATCTTGGAACTATCAAGGGTCGTCGTATTCCGTTGGCTTCACAAAATTCTTGAAACTCCTTTGAGGTAAATTCTCCTCCTCGATCAGAACGCATAGCTTTGACCTCGAGACCGCTCTCCTTTTCTATGGTAGCTTTAAATTTCTTGAATATGGCGAAGGCCTCCGATTTTTGCTTCAAGAAGTATACCTAAGTTTTCCGAGAAAAATCATCTATGAAAAGAATGAAATAATTACTCTTACTAAGTGAACTTGGCTTTATCAGACCGTAAACATCTGTATGTATAAGTTCAAGAGACTTTTGAGCTCTGGAACTTGACTCCTTTGGAAAACCTCTTCTAAATTGCTTCCCACGTAGGCATGCTTCACATACTTGATCAGGATGTTTGATGTAAGGTAGTCCTCTCACCATCTCCTTCTATGAAAGCAGTTCTAGTCCTCCGAAATTCAGATGTCCAAATCGAAGATGCCATAGCCAAGTGATGTCTTTGTAACAAGCTTTGAGACAGTTGACGACATCATTTTGAATATTAAGTAAGAACATTCTATTTTTTGACATAGGCACCTTAGCAATTAAGCAACCAATATGATCTTTCAAGATGAGCATACCATCTTTTAGATGAATATCATACCCTTTTGCCAAAAGTTGTCCTAAGCTTAGGATGTTGCTCTTCATATTTGGTACAAAGAAAACATTTGAGATAAATTCATGTTTTCCATTCTTCAAACGGATGAGAATGTTACCTTTGCCTTTTACCTCAATCTTTGATTCATCTCCGAAGGATACATTACCACCAACTGATTCATCAAGCTCTACGAACATGTTTCTTTTCCCACACATATGATTGCTTGCACCAGTGTCGAGATACCAAATTGTATCTTCTTCTCTTTCATTATCTTTATATGCTAGCAGTAGGGTGCCATCTTCTTTTTTCCTTTCTTCCATATAATTTACTCTTTCATATACTTTATTCTTGGGTGATCTACATTCTTTTGCATAATATCCAAATTTGTCACAATTGTAGCACTTAACTTGAGATTTATCGTACCTCGAGTTTGTATACCCTCTTCCGCGTCCTCTTGTTGAATGTTCTCCTCTTTCATTGTTGTTGTTAGAGACCCATCCTTGCTCATTAGAACGGCCTCGTCCATATCCACGACCTCTTCCCCGTTGACTTCTATTATTAATGGAGCTTTCATCTTTCTTTGTCGATTGAAGAGTCGTCTTTAGGAGTTGTTGAGTAATTTCTTCATTTATCTTCTTCTTTTCTTCATGGGCTTGTAATGAACCCAGCAGTTGCTCAATCGTCATGACTTGTAGATCCTTGGTCTCTTCGATGATGGTTGTAATGCTATCAAATTTTGAATCCAATGATCGAAGAATTTTCTCAATGATAGTTACTTCTTCTAGTTTCTCACCATTTCTTTTTAGTTGATTGGAAATGGTAGAGACTCTAGAAAAATAATCTGATACTAACTCACCTTCTTTCATACGAAGAGCATCAAATTGACTTCTTAATGTCTGAAGTCGTACCTTTTTTACCTTTTCTTCTCCTTGATATGAGACTTGGAGCTTTTCCCATGCTTGCTTGGCTGAAGTAGCACTTGAAATCTTCTCAAAACCATCCTCATCTAAAGCTTGATAAATGAGGAAGAGAGCCTTCTTGTCTCTCTTTCTTAAATCTCTCAGACTTTCTTTTTCAGTTGAAGATAACGTCGAGTCGTCACGAGGCTCAACATAGCCTTTTTCTATAACTTCCCAAACATCATGAGCTCCAAGAAGCGCCTTCATCTTGATACTCCAATTGTCATAATTACTCGCTTTGAGTACTGGAACTTGGAAGGGAATCATACCTCCATTAGCCATAGCTCTGATACCACTTTGTTGGAAACAGAAATTATGGGAGAAGAAAAAAGAATTATAGAAGGAAAAAATATGGAAGAGGAGAAATAACTCTATGTGGAAAAGGAGTAGAAGAAAATAGACAACTCTACTTGTTTCATTCAGTGAAAAGAAGTACATATTTATAAGCTTATTGGATAAGCACTAATATGAGATAATCATGACATTTTTTATTTTTTATTTTTAAATTCTATCTCCACGAACTATTATCAATTCATCAAGTTCTATCTCTATCCTATCTCTAGTAAAGACTTGTCACCTCATCATTCTATCTCCATAAAATTTATCAACATCTAAAATCAAATTTAATTTTCAACATGCAGTTAGGCGAAGAGGTAACTCCAGATCTGGACATGCAAAAACTAAACGTACGTGTTGGCATATGCACAGGGGAGGCTAAGGGAGGGAGAAGAAATAGCTGTGAAAAGACTATCAAAGACATCTACACAAGGTGCTCTAGAGTTTAAGAATGAGGTAACGCTCATCGCTAAGTTACAACATCGGAATCTTGTTCGACTTCTTGGTTGTTGCATTCAACGCGGAGAAAGAATACTTATCTACGAGTACATGCCAAATGGAAGTTTAGACACTTTCTTATTTGGTTAGTTTTCTTTCTAGTTTTATTTGCATCTCTAGTATTTGAATAATACTAAATATGCAAGGTGCCTAGCTAACTTCTCTTTGGATCTTTGCTTAGCAGATAAAGATAAATGTGCATTATTGGATTGGACGACAAGATACAGTATTATAGTCGGTGTTGCTAAGGGTCTTCTTTATCTTCACCATGATTCTAGATATAGGATCATACATAGAGATTTGAAGACTAGCAATATCCTTCTTGATAAGGATATATATGAATCCTAAAATATCTGACTTTGGCATAGCAAAATTATTTAGTTGCGACGAAACAATAGGAAATACTAAGAGAATTGCAAGAACATAATAAATGAATTTATTTTAACCTTTAGTTATTTTGATTTTCTTTCTCAAAATTAATATTTAATGTTTTTTCTCGATGCAGTGGAGCTTGTGGAGAGAAAATAGAGCTTTGGAATTAGTTGATGACTCTTTTGGTCACTCTTGTGCTTATGACGAGGTGTTAAAATGTATAAAGGTTGGACTTCTATGCCTTCAAGAGAGACCCGAAGACAGACCGATAATATCTTCCATATTACAAATGCTGGATAGTAATAATTCTCTACTACCAGAACCCAAACAACCTGCTTATATTATTTCTATTGATTCATCGACGAGTAAAGCACTATCTTTAAATCCGACTTCTATTACAATATTAGAAGGTCGATAATGTAACATAAGCTCATTTGTAAAATTACAATATTAGAAGGTCGATCATGTAAATAGGTTTTGAGATACAAGTTGTTAGGACGTTGAATGTAATTAGATTGGACATCTAGTTGATGACTCTTTGTGAGATACAAAGTTTAGAAGAATTGATGATTCAACATTGAATTTTCAGTATGAACAATAATTTGAAAAGGTCTTGAACGGAAGTCATTATTTGCAGGTGGAATACTTATTGGTCATGGACCAAAGTACTACATAATAATCAATATCGATTACATTGTAGATGTACATCATAAGTATCTATCTAGGTCATCATCCAAGCTTTGACAATGTTGAAAAACATAGTTGATGGGGAATTTTGAAGGCTTCAGCATCAAACTTCATTAGTTGGAGAGGAGGCATAATTAGATGGCAACGAATTTGACTATCAACTACTAGCCAAGAATACCGACCACGCACTTGGAAATAATAAAAACAATTTGTTGTATTTGGACTCGATTGGATTGAATCCTTGGCAACGTTCAAGTTGTCTCAAATGGAATGCTAGGTTATTTCCCTAGGCTTCTTGTGCTACCAATATGATTTGGCAATATAATATTAGGTTCAATAAGTCTATATATTACGTCTCAAATACCAAATCAATCCTACTATATGTATATATTTTTGGATGGTTGTCAATATAATATAATATTATATAGTGATATGGATTAGGTTTCATGGGTCTCCAATAAGGAAGGGAAAGGAGATAATCAAATGGAGAAGATAGGTCAATATTGGTCGGGATATGCTTCCAATGAGGCAGACCCATACCGATCAGCATATACCTCAAAGGAGGTAGGCTAATATCGGACGGGATATACCTCAAAGGAGGCAGACCAATATCGATCGAGACATATTTCCAAGTGATTAGATCATTGTCGACCGGGATTTACCTCTAAGAAGGTAGGCCAATATCGGCCGAGATATACCTCAAAAGGAGGTAGGTTTGTATCGACCGAAATATGCTTTCAAGGAGGAAGACCCATATCAATTGGCATATACCTCAAAGGAGGTAGGCTAATATTGGCCGGAATATACCTCAAAAGGAGGTAGATTTGTATCGACCGAAATATGCTTCCAAGGAGGAAGACCCATATCAATTGGCATATACCTCAAAGGAGGTAGGTCAATATCGGCCGGGATATACCTCAAAAGGAGGTAGGTTTATATCGACCGAAATATGCTTCCAAGGAGGAAGACCCATATCAATTGGCATATACCTCAAAGGAGGTAGGATAATATCGGTCGGGATATACTTCAAAAGGAGGTAGGTTTGTATCGACCGAAATATGCCTCCAAGGAGGAAGACCCATATCAATTGGCATATACCTCAAAGGAGGTAGGCTAATATCGGTCGGGATATACCTCAAAAGGAGGTAGGTTTGTATCGACCGAAATATGCCTCCAAGGAGGAAGACCCATATCAATTGGCATATACCTCAAAGGAGGTAGGCTAATATCGGCCGGGATATACCTCAAAAGGAGGTAGGTTTATATTGACCGAAATATGCCTCCCAGGAGGAAGACCCATATCAATTGGCATATACCTCAAAGAAGGTAGGCTAATATCGGCCGGGATATACCTCAAAAGGAGGTAGGTTTATATTGACCGAAAAATGCTTCCAAGGAGGAAGACCCATATCAATTGGCATATACCTCAAAGGAGGTAAGCCAATATCGGCCGGGATATACCTCAAAAGGAGGTAGGTTTGTATCGACCGAAATATGCTTCCAAGGAGGAAGACCCATATTAGCCAGGTTCACTAATATTTTGAAAAGATATTTGATAAAATATAGCCCAATGTTAGTTAAAATAATAAATAAAGGAGCTCGGACAAACACTTCCTCAGGAACCTCACAAGAGGTAATAATAATTAGTCAAACCTAGCCAGACCTAGTTCCGACTGAGACAAGAAACATTAGTACATTAAACTATCTCTGATGTAGCAAAAACAGGAGAGGTGAATAGGAAGGATAGGAACACTTTGAAAGCAAACTAGTAGGATAAAAGAGAAGTGATATTACAAATAAAGTAGTTCCTAAATATGTTTGCAATATACGATTACATAACCAGTGTTATATATTTTGGAGGGAAATGTGTTTTCAGATCGTTTTGCAGGTGCTAGACGACAAAGAAGGTACATCTGGAGTACGAAGAAGATTCCTTAAAAAGTCATTCACCATAAGTACACAACTTACGTCATCTCATGACAAACTCTAACAAACCGGGGTTCACTTCATGACTACGGAGGTTATATGAAGTGGTATAAAAAGGGGAATCCTCTCCGTTGGCTAGGTAAGTTGACATCATTGCGCACATTCATAACCCTAATTTTTCAACTACTGTTCATCTTCTTCCTCTTTCTTCCACACCAAGAGAGATTACTGACTTGAGCGTCGGAGGGCCTAGCCAGGGATTCCCACCCCGGTCTTAGGTCACTGACGGTAGTGTTGGTTGGTCTCTTGTGCGCAGGGAGCCTTGGGAGTTCCGAAGTTGGTGTTCTTCGATTGGATCTCCTCATCACCCTTGGTGTTTTGCCTCGAGAGGATATTTGGGGGCTTCATCTCCTTGGATCCGTTTTGAGTTTCTCGGATCGGCATTCTCTAGGCATTATTCTTCGGCAACGGTGGGTTTCTTTCTACCGGATCTCTGTCTTGTCCAGCTTCTCAGACAGGATCATATATTAATATTAAAGTTGGAGTAGCAAATTTCTCACTAAGAGACATTCCAAAAAAATAGAAAATAAAAAAAATAATTTAAGTCATTGTAGGGATATTTGGAGGTTGTAGAAAACCGAAAGACTTATTCATAATATAATTTTCAGAAGTGACCTTTCTCTATTGAATTTGGAAGAGGAGTCTAGAAAAAAGAATCTTTTATATTTTTCTAATTTTTATTATACTTTTGTTCTTGTATGTTAGGATTCTCCCTATGGAAGTAGGAATAGATTGGGCATATTAAATTAGTTTTATATATTCCTATGTTTGTTTTTGTGCCACCAAAGAATATGAAGATTTCACCCCTTAGATTTATGATCGAGGTTATTCCATATTTTGGAGTCAACAATTTTGGAACTATAAATGTGTAGTTTGAGTTGATGATCATTCTATCAAATGGTGAGCTCTATACACACTTTGATCCAAATAAGTGCTATATATTAATGCCAGGGTTACGAGCGATGCATCCAGAGATTCATAGTGGGTGGGGCAATCTATATATTTGTGAACTTCGGTGAGTATCAAAGGGTTCATTGTTACAAATTTGATGGAAGGCCAATCCTTATGGTGATTGAGGTCGTCAAATTTATAGATGTCGTAGAATCTATGGGGGCAGTTTATTTAGCAAAAAGAAGGATAGATCAAACGATATAAGAGAGTGGTTAGAGATGCCAAAGGCAAAAGAAATCACTACCATCATAAAATGCTTTGTTAATAAAGTAGTTTATGTGAGACCAGATCATAGAGTGTTACATAGATATTCAGATATATGGCAAACAATATAATTTAACTAAATTCACTTTAGGATGTAATTGTACTTTTTTAAATCCAGTATTCAGTTCTTACATTCCAACTAATTTTAAAGGTGACTTATTTGACCCTATAGAAATTTTCTATCAACTACTAAGGTAAATTAAAAAGTATAGATCGGTCTTGACAAATGACCCAACGTCACAAGTTTTTTAAACTTCCCAAGTATGATATGACATAGGTGAGATTTGAATCTTTATTGCCTAGGGAGCCTGCTCTATCTCTTGGCATCACACCATAGCCTCTAGAGACAATTGTACATTAGTGGGAAAAGGTGAAGCTGTCACCTTAGCGGCCCCTCCAAGATAGTCTCACATATTTTACAACAACAACAATCAATCCTTATCCTACTAGGTGGGGTCGGCTATGTGGATCCTTTTAACCTATTAAGCTATATCTTCTATTATATCATCATCTATATTTAAATAAATTTTATCTTATTTTATTATTGCTAGCCAAGTCTTTTTTGGTTGTCCTCTTCCTCATTTGATATGCGTATTTATCATACTTTCACATCGCCTAACTAGAGTATTTATTGGTCATCCAAGTATATGCCCATACCATCTTAAACGTGTCTTTTAGAGTTTTTTCTCAATAAATACAACTTTGACTTTCTCTCTAATGCTCTCATTTCTTATTCTGTCCATCCTCGTATGTCCACACATCAATCTTAATATTCTCATCTCTGCAACTATCATCTTATTGATGTGCGTAGATCTTATAATTTTTTATACATGTTTCGACGCACAATCAAGTATTTTATTCATGATGGATTTATGCATTCTTACACTCCTTATCATGTTTACAACATAATTACTCTTCTATTTCGGAGATCCGCTCTTTGTGTGCATTTGTGTTGGCAGGGATAACTTTTAGAGCAAAAAAATGGTGATCGTCGACGTACTGGGGAGCAAAGTAGAAGGCTAACAGACACTAGGCTTATGACCCTACACGGCTGTGCAACACATCTAGAGGAGAAGGAGAACACGGTCGTGTGACCCTACACAGTCGTACAACACATCCAGAGAAGGAGAACACAGTCGTGTGACCCTACACGACCGTGTGAAGCATCCAGAGCTAGAGAAGAACATGACCGTGTGGATCTCACACGGCCGTGTCACTTAACCTACAACCAAGAAGGAATTGGTCGTGCGATCCCGCATGGCCGTGGCACGGGCCGTGTTGCGCCCATGCCCTACCCTATAAAAGGGGTTCTAAACTTCTTCTAGGGGGAGGAGGCGACCGTTCGAAGAAAGATCACCTTGGTGCCATTCCACACCATCCTGGACCTCCTTCGACGATCCGAGGGTATCTTCATAATCACATCAATTTTGGAAGCAAAGGGTTGGATCCAAGGATCACTCGATACCATTGGATAAGCGTTTCTCTTTCTTCCTTCTCTTAATTTGGAATTGAATGTTGTATATCATGATATCTTTCGGTTCTCCTCTTTCGTCTATGGAGTAGATTCATTGTTTTAGGATTAGGGAGTAGTTGTGGTTAAGGGTACGATGTAACAACTCATGTTTATGCCTTTTAACTATTATGTGATATTGACTTGCTCTTGTATCTATTCTATTTGACATGCATGAGAATTGCTTGCGTTTGATTGCCATGTAGATTGAATATTTATGTAGGGATTGTGAATCTCTTAGGGAGAGTACTTTAGATCGTATACCCGAGGGTCCCTAGTGACAGGGGTAACCCGTTCACGGACATCTAGAATATTCTCTTGAAAGGAGAAGCAACTCCATAAGGAAGTAGGAAACCGAACTGAACTTATATCTTTATCTTTATTGTTATTAACTAGTCATGTATTCTTGTGATCTATATCCGAGGTGCCCTCGTAACAAGGGTTAACTATTTCCGGATTTCACAGGAATCATCTCTATTCAATACTTAGAAATAATGACTTTAACTTCCTATAAGGGCACGTTAATTAAAGATAGGAAAATGGTAGATCGTGACATATTAGTACACACCATAACAAAACCGAACTCCTAGAATATTTCCCAAACCGAGATAAACAACTTTACCTCTAACTCTTTCATCTTCCTTCTAGGTTTAATCTTTCCTTTTCAATAGATAACTTTAGACCATTGATAGTTTAGCTGATTCTACATGAGCGATTGCTAGTGCTTATAATCAGTCCTTGTGGGTTCAATATCTTTTGTATTACTGATGATGTAACCGTGCATTTGCGGTACGTAACCAGTTTTTGGCGCCATTGCCGGGGTCTGCGCTTATAACATTAGCGATAATCATATTGAGTTAGACTAAATCTTATTTTCTTTATTTTTCTCTGCATTTTACTTTTTGTTTCTTTTTCATTTCTGTAATTTTATTTATGCATTTTACTACCTATTTTGAAGGGAAAAAACCCTTCATTTTCTTATTGCACATAGAATATTCAATACCTTGTTCTTGAATGCGAAGAGCTAATCTTTCCAGAGAACTTTTGTCATTCGACCGAGAGATCGATAGAACTTTCCTGAAAAGAAGAAACTTGCAAAGACTCTAAGCAGAACAAGAAGCAGCTGAGATGGCCGACAAACCTTTGAAAGACTACGCAACACCCTATGCATGCGGGCTTCGATCTAGCATAACCAGAACACCAATTGAAGCTAACAACTTTGAGACAAAGCATGCAACAATCCACATGGTTCAGTAAAGTTAATTTGGAGGAGGACCACATGATGACCTGAACCAACACTTGAAACACTTTTATGAGATTTGTAGCACGATGAAGGTGAATGGAGTTCCACTAGAAATAGTGAGACTACTTCTTTTTAGATTTTCTCTGAGGGACAGAGCCAAGCAGTGACTTAATTCCTTGCTAATGAACAGTATTTCATCCTGGGAACAGTGTGAGCAGCTATTTCTGGATAAATTTTATCCACCAAGCAAAACAGCTTACATGAGGAACTTAATAGAGAGTTTCAGACAGACAGACTCAGAGTCGTTATTTGAAGCATGAGACAAATTCAAGAGTATGTTCCGATAGTGTCCCCAATCATGGGCTTTAGAAGTGGTTGGTGCTACATACATTTTATAATGACATCAACTATTATATGAAGGTGTCCCTCGATTCCGTAGTAGGAGGGGCGTTAATGAACAAAAGCTTAGATGAAACCGAAGACATAATAGAAAATGTAGCCCAGAACCATCATCAGTGGGCATCTGAAAGATCTGGAGGCCCATTCCCTGGAAATCTAATCAAGGCATTAGAAAAATTTGATGTAGATGCAGTCACAGTCATGTCTACAAAGTTAGATGCTCTAACCAAAAAGTTTGAGACCATGGGGAACAACACAACCAATGCAATTGTATGTGTGTACGAGACCTGCGGAAGTTTGGACCATGCTCAAAAAACTTGCCCCCTAGGGACATTGTCTACACAAATAAATCAACTTGAGCAATGCGATGCAATAGTCAATTACAACCAAAGGCAGAACAATCCGTACTCCAAGACATACAACCCTGTGTGTAGGAATCATCCGAATTTTTCTTACTGGGGTAATCAAGACCAAGAAACATCTAAGGGGCAAAGCCAACCTACCAACCTGGGCATCAAACCTATCAACAACAATAGCCTTCACAAGGCTATAATTGTCTAGGATAGAAAAGGATGCTTGAGGAAGTTCTCGCTAAACAAAAGGAAATTAAAAATGATCTCAAGCAATTGAATTAAAGAATGGAGAATTCTGAGAAGCACCAAAAGATACAAGATAGTCAAATTGCTCAGATAGTCTAGTCCCCTTTTCAAGAGCACCAGGAGCATTGCTAGGAAAGCCTTATATAAACTCAGTAGAGCATTGCAACCTCATTGAGCTAAGCAGCGGACGGACTTTATGAGATCACTACAAGAAAAACTCTCATAGACATCGGTGGAACAACATCGGTTTTAAGCAAAAACCGATGTCTTTGAGTATTTTACATCGTTTTTTCCAAAAATCGGTGTCTATAAGCGCAGATTTTCGCTCATAGACATAGGTTTTTTAAGCTGATGTATATGAGCGCCTTTTTTTTGTTAATAGATACCGATTTTAACAGCGATTTTTAAAACCCGGTGTTAATAGACATCGGTTTTTTAAGCTGATGTATATGAGCGCCTTTTTTTTTTGTTAATAGATACTGATTTTAACAGCGGTTTTTAAAACCCGGTGTCTATGATAAAATAAAATAATTTAATTTTCCCATCAATACTTAGCCGAAATTTGCAACACTTCAATCTTTCCTCCAAACCTAAACCTATATCGCGCCGTCCACCATCTCTCTCAGCCTCATCTCCCTCTTCCCCTTCCTAGATCGACGCCCCTTCCTCTCTCGATTAGGATCAACACACGATGCCCTTGCTTCTCCATCCAACCACACCGCATCTCTTCCATCTCCTCCTTTGGGTAAGAAGAGGCTGCCTGTGTGGCTTGGAGTCATCGCCGAGTCGCTAGAAGTCGCCCTCCTCCACTCTTTCTCGATCCCATATCTGGTAACCTCGATTCCTCATCTCCTTTTTCCGATTTGATCCCTCCTTGTCGATCCTCGTGTGGCCAGGACTGATCAGAGCTCCTTGCTCGCTGATTTTGCTACTCGCGGTAGGATTCGGCGCTGCCTCCGGGTGTGTTATCGACTAATCGATCGACATGGTGAGGGGGAAGACGCAGATGAGGAGGATAGAGAACCTGGCCAGTCGGCAGGTGACCTTTTTCGAGCACCGGAGAGGCCTTCTGAAGAAGGCCTTTGAGCTCTCCGTGCTGGATTAAAAGGGGTGTTGTGTCCTGGGAACCCTAAAGATACTCCCGCTATGGGTTTAGGGCTGCTGCACTTATGGTCGCGTCGTCGACGACGATGGACGACCCCTGCTGGAATCCGACGATGGCGAGGAGCTGATTCATGTTGAGCCTGGCGTCGCCGTCACCCTCGGTTCCCGGCCCATGGAGTCTCCTGGAACTCTCTACGTCACCTCAAGGTATCAGTGCCACGCTCACTCAGTTTCTTGCTTCTTGTCTTCTCTCAGATGTGAGTGGATCCTGCAGGAGGGTGATTTGGCTGAGCGACGCCGACAAAGGGAAAGGGTATGCGGTGGATTTCTTGTCGTTGTCCCTCCACGCTGTGTCGAGGGACCCGTAGACCTACCCCTTTCCTTGCATCTATACTCAGGTTTAGCGCCACCGAAACAGCCACCACGGTTCTTCCTTTTCTACAATCATCCAAATTAAAGCAAAGAATCCTTTACCTCTCCCTCTCGGCACAGCTCGCATCTTGAAACTCCCTCTTCCTGATGGCGGTGGTCGCTGCTCCCTCTTCCGATCTCCGACGAAGGGGATGTCTGCTCCTCCGCATTACGCAGCAGCGAGAACCGCCTGAAAGACATGCCTTCCGTGCCATGTAAGTCATTTTTTTTTGTTCCCATCTTATTCCTCTCTGGAAACAAGCACGCGATCCAGATCCCCTTTCTTGCATCATAGAAACGTAGGAAAGTTGCTTCTGGTTTTGTCGACTGATTTCTTTCTTAAAACAAGCAAAGCGATGTGGGTTCTCCTCTTTTTCCTCATTATAAATTGTTCTTTTTTTGCCGATGAACTTTTCGCCCTTTTGGTGATACTCGTAGTTGGAAATTGTAGGAAGGATGAGCGTGCAATGTCTTCTGGCGCCATGAATAAGGCAGGCATTTCTGGCGATCTTAGTTCCATTCCTAAATTTCCTCAGATTGAGGTGTCTTCTAGTGATCAACCCTCGTCCAGTCGATCAATTCGACGCTTCGAGCCAACTAGTCAATTGGAGGACAAACTAGAATGCGTGCACAGGAAGGTCTTCGTCCGTTTTACTGCTCGCGAGGCTCTTCTTGACGAAGAATTTTGGGTGAGCTTAAACTTATGTTGCTGGATACAAGTTCCATTTAGCTGATGATTGATGCTTCTATTTGTTGTTTGTTTTCTGACAATTAGTTTTGTCCTATCTTGAACATTAGAAAGCTTTCTGTGTTTTTTTGGAGAATTCATTGTGGTGCTCGATAATGCGCTATTTTCCCTCACTGATTGGTAGACTTGAACTTTTGTGAATTTTCTAAGCATGAATTAAGGGGCTACCGGTAAGCTCTTTCTTGGATATCTACATGTTGGTGCTTGAGGTTACCTATTTGAGTTGGTGATTACTAGCTGAGAATGGTTCTTTATAGTAATAATGTCCTAAAGGATTTGAATTATTTGAGGGGCAAATTTGAGTTACACCATTGAGGATAGTCAGATTGGTTGATGGCTCCTGTGCTGTTTTTTACTTTATTGCTTATGTACTGTTTGCTAGATTCTTCATCAGATCGAGATAGGCGACGAAGATGAAGAGTCTGAAAGCTCAGATTCAGAAAGTAATGATGATTTGGAATTGTCAAAAGTCACTGAAATGAGACTTCTTCCTTCAGGTGCTGGAAAGTGTATCCTTGCTATCATGCATGCCTCATATTGTTAGTGCATTTTAACATTGTAATGGGTGTTTTGAAACTTCACAGGTTCTTTCTTGTTTTTATAGATGACACACCAATATCAATTGAAGACGTTCGTAGAGAGGTCAAAATCCTCAAAGCCTTGTCCAACCATAATAATCTTGTCAAATTTTATGATGCATGTGAGGATGCACTTAACGTCTACATAGTCATGGAGTATGTCTTACTTAACTCTAGTTAGCTTAACAATGAGTAATAGCGTTTCTACATCTGATATTTGTTCCATGTCACAAGATAGAGTTGATATATCCAAAACTTTTTGCATGCAGTATCCTACTAATATGCCTCTTTGCTTTCCACTTTGTATCCTGCACTAAGGAAATATGATAATACTTTTCCATACAAATTTTAAAATGAACACTTCTAAGATGATGGGCAGCAATTTTTTTTAAAAAAAATTATGTAGTACTTATGTCAATTTGGAACTCAACAATATGCTTTTCTCTTTTCCAGATTATGTGAAGGTGGAGAATTATTAGAAAGAATTTTATCCATGTAAAAAAGTGATTTTATTGGCCATAATTTATATCTATTTGATTATTTGAATTTGAAAATTAATAACTTTTGATTGCTTTTTTTCCCTTGTGTTCTCAAGAGGTGGAAGGTACTCAGAGGAGGATGCAAAAGCTATAGTTATTCAAATACTGAGTGTAATCGCCTTTTGTCATCTTCAAGGTGTTGTGCATCGTGATTTAAAGCCAGAGGTTTGTATCATAGAGAACTTTGATTCAATTTATGTAGACATGATATTACTTTAGATCTCTTATTTTACAGGAGCAACTTAGGGTATTCTGCTGTTCATTTCTTTTTCAACATATATTTTTCAGCGCTGTTAATATTTCTTCCTTGTATTTAACAACAGAATTTTCTTTTCACCACCAGAGATGAAAATGCTCAGATGAAGTTGATTGATTTTGGCCTTTCCGATTTTGTTAAACCAGGTTAGCATTGTTTAGTGGCATGGTCTAGTTGATTGCTTTTTTGGTGATGTTAAACATGAAAATGTTATCCTATTTTGTTATGGGTTCCTTTTGTTGTTTTCTCTAGTACCATTTGTTGTGAGTTTCCTTTGCCACTGAAGTTTTTTAATGTGTCATTCAACCTATCATATTCTGCATTATATTTTAGGTACTTTACAGATTTTTGCTGTAATGGAATAGAGTCCTCTTTTTTCAGCTTTTATTTTTTATGAAAGCATCATGTAAGAATTGTTGCATTAGCATAAATCTATCAAAGTACAGCAGCAAATGATGAGAAGTAATAATAATCTTGAGTAGGATATAAGTAATATTAGATTGGAAAGAGAAAAGTGGGAAGGGTTACAAACTAATAATTGTCAACATCGCGTGGCACTCATATTTAACTTGGCTACTTGGAAGACATTTTTGAGTTTGATCACCTCAAGATGCCAATTGAAATTGTTTCATATTTTTCTAGCAGGTCTTTTCAATTATTCTTTAGTTGGCTTTGGTTTTGTAGAATTTTATACAGTAGTTACTTGTTTGTTCACATCATTCTTGAATCATATGTCAAATTGTTTTGTGACAACTTATAACATCCACTTTTACTAAGAAACTATTTCGACCTGATAATTGCTCTCAATTATCCATACATTGATAACCCAAATATCCTCAGTTGATATGGGTTAGTGCATGAGATGGAATTTCCACAACAAACTTAAGCAATGCTAATGTAGAATGGGGAAGGATTAAATACCAGGTTTAACATGAAAACAAGATAGAAGTATTTAACAATATTAGAAGGCAAAATTTCAACTCAATGAATAATGCAGGCAAGTGTTAGATCTATGTGTCTTGAACGTTAAGGGATCTACAATGTATGGTGCCTTTAAACTAACAATTAAAGGTTCAAAAATTTATATAGCAATAGATGACTTAGAAGGCAAACCCAATATGGATATCTTAGAGCTACTACTCTACAAACCCGGTAAATGTGTGCTTAAATTTCAAATCTTGTAGACTTGGTATTCTTGATAAATCATTATCATGATTAAGCTGTGTTGGTCTTTACTACTTGAGGCTTTCTCCAACCTAATAATTTTAAAAAAATAAAAATCATTTAAAATTTGATTGCTCATTTGCTGAACCTATTCTTATTATATCTTAAGGCAGTAGTACAACAAATATACAAACAGCGGTTCCCAGGCAAACAATTTTGCACCCATCATATTTAATTCATCAAAACCTCGAAGTCTGTCTTACAGCAACATGCAGAACTTATACAATGGTTGTATACTCTATCTTACTTGTTTAATATTTTTTTATTGCATCGCACTTTTCAGGTGCTATCCAAAGCCCTAACAGAGGATCAGTTGTTTTATCTAAGATCACAGTTTAAGCTAGTAGCACCAAACGGAGAAGGTCACATATCGTTCGACAACTTTCGAATGGTCAGTCTAGTCGAATTTGTTTGCCAATATCCAAAATGTGATTGTTCAGTTGCATACTTTCCTCTATCATTTACTTCTATGTCTATCCTTGTGCAGACCCTATTGCAAAATGCAACCGAGTCAATGAAGGAGAGTAAGGTTATTGATATCTTAAATGTGGCGAGGCATCCATTCCTGCTGCCATTTTTTTTGCAGTTGCTAAGTTTCTTTTGTATGCCTCCACCATTACCATTACTACAGAATTTATATGCTACAGTTTTGACCTATTTGAGTACTCATATAAGCTTAAAGTAATTTTTTTATGACAAGAAAACACTTCTTCACCTTCTCATATCAAAAACTATTAATGAATTGAATTTGAAAGATTAAAATTGTTGTTTATGTAGTTAGATTAAAATTTTTGGTTTGGATTATATTAAGTCCCCAGGAATGATAGATCTATCACTATATGATGTGGTTGAGATAATTGATGAATGTTTTGTTGGGTTCTTCGAGCCACGAAAACCACTTTTTGGCGTCGCGGAAACCCCGAAGGACCCAAAGCCGTAGATCCGTGCAAAGATTCGTATACAAAATTCGAAAAACTATTTCTTGTACGAGTTCAAAAACTGATCTACTACTTAGATCTACGAGGAAAAAGTGTTTACCCTTGATGCGCGCCCTACGCGAATCCCGCTCTTCCAAGGTGTTGCCGGATCTCAAGACCGTCAAACGCCGGTCCTCTAGAAGTATCCACACGGACAACTTAGGTGGAGAAAACCTCACACAAAGGTGTGCTAGCACCTTGGTAAGGTTCGGCCAAGTAAGGAGGAGAGGGAGAGGGAGAGCTTGAGAGGAAGGAGGAAGAAGATGCAACACTTGAATGAAAAATCAAATTCTCATTCACACCCAAAGTGGCCGGCCACTCTCCATGGTAAAACCACCAAATTAATTACATTAATTGCAATTAATATGAAACCATTAAGAGTTGTAACCCCCATGAGGTGGCACTCTAGGATGATGTGGATCAACACTATTGGTCCACATATTGCCACCTCACTAAATAACATGGCAACATGTGTAACCTCCTCATTTAATGTGGGCCGGCCACATTAAATGCTATGGAGGCTTGTAACCTCCAGGAGGTGGCACACATTGATGATGTGGAGCAATCCTATTGGTCCACATCTTGCCAACTCACTAGTGATGTGGCAAAAAGTCAAGTCAAACATGACTTTTTCTCTTCCTCTCAAATCAAGTCAAACTTGATCAAATCTCTCTCATGGTTGATCTAATCCAACCATATGATTCAAGCCAACTTAATATAATGAATCTAATTCATTAAATTAAGTTGATTTAAACATGAATCAACTTGAGTCCAACTCAATTAGCCCAATTTGGATTACTCTTAATCCAATATGATTCATCAAATGAATCTAATCCTCTTGGTTCATCATATGAACCAAATCTCCATCTAATTGTCCTAAGTGTGTGACCCTATAGGTTCTTGTAACGTTGGCAATGCCCTAAACCCATTTAGGAGCATAAGTAATGAGCGGTATCTAGCAACACATCATTACTACCCAAGTTACAAGAATGTTGAGATCCAACATCACCTTGTGACTACTAATTGTGACTCCTCACAAAATATGTGACAAATGTCCTTCTATCCTAGACATCTAGATTGATCAATTTGAGGCATAGACCGTGTCATCCTCTAATCAATCTAAATCTTGAACTCCAAGTAGACGCACTCGATCAAATGAGCTCAACATCTAATGTTGACTCATTTGGGCATGGCCATGCACTTAGTGGTCTCACTCTATCAAGAATAGCGATGTCGCTCCCGTCATATGGGAGGGATAGATCCCATCTACATCACTCACATCCCTCTGCATAATTCGTTACATACCCAGTAATCGCCTTTATAGTCCACCCAGTTACGGGTGACGTTTGACGAAACTAAAGTACATAACTCCTTATGTAGGGATCCATGGTGACTTCAGGTCTAAGGACTAATAGTCATACTAATAGCCACATGAGAAAGTATATGACACTCATATAACGATCCATGATACTTTCTCATGGAGGGTCATTCAGTATACATTCTCCAATGCATACCCATGTGTCAACTTGATATCTCCATATCCATGACTTGTGAGATCAAGTCATCGAGCTGACCTACATGCTAGTCTTATTGCATTAACATTGTCCCTGAATGTTAATACTCGACTAGGAATGATTTAGAGTAGTGTTCCCTATATCATCTCACTATCGATTCAACTAATCGATTGATATAGGTATGAACCTTCTACTCAAGGACGCTATTATACTTAGTCTATTTGACACTAATACAATTAAGTATAATAACCAAACAAATACCTTTATTAATATACAAGAATATGATATACATGAGTCCATACAATCATCAAATGATTGGCTCTAGGGCTCTAACTAACATGTTTCTCTTTTTAAGAATTCCAATTAGTCATCTTGTTACCTAGTGCTCTTATTGCTTTTTTCAACTATGATTTTTTTGTCTTAGTTTACTAATATATTATTTATGTGTTTTTACAGTTTACAAATCTCAAGTACTCCAGAGTTGAAATTGATGAAGTGCGGTTCAAGTGGGCTGATTGCATGCTAGATTACATTTGAGTAGGAAAGGTATTTGATTTTTGAAAATTTTGGATGATGCATGCATTTACATGGAATGTAAATTGCGTATATTGTCCCATGTCAATTTTTTCTGATGGTAATATTCTAGGACTTCTGCAGCATGTATAATTCTTCTATTTTTGTTCTTTGCTGTAGTTAAGTAGACCAAATGATAATTTTGTTTGATAGATTAGAAAAGTGGATGTTTTAACTCAGAAAACTAGGCATTTGAAGGTGAAAAGTGGTGAGATTAGGGAAATGAAAGGCGCAAGAAGAATGGAGCAGTATATCAAGTTGAATAGATTCTGATTCTCATAATTTAATGTAGCCTCACTTGATTTTTGACTCACGATGTTCTACCTTGATGTGTACAATATCTATTAGCTTTTGATGTAAAAAGAATGTTTGTGTATTTTATGGATACTGTTGTAAGAAGATTATTTATGTAATTTGTGAATATTTGTGTATTTTATGGATACTGTTGAATGAAGAATATTTATGTAATTTGTGAATATTTGTGTATTTTTTTTTTGTTACTGTCGGTTTTTCATTGTTTTCGAAATCAAATTTGTGCTGTTAAAAAATACAGATATTACATCGGTTTTTCACCGCTACAAAACCGGTGTTATTAACTAATATTACATCGGTCGTATACCGCTGCCAAAACTGGTGTTATTAACATATAATATTACATCGATTTTACACCGTTGATGAAACGATGTCGTTAAGTGATACTACACCGGTTAATAACCGATTTGAACACCGGTGTCGTTAAGTGATACTACACCGGTTTTAACCCGATGTCTAAAATGGTAGACCTTTTACATCGACTTCATAGACATCAGTCGAAAATATAATAGACACTGGTGGAAAACCGATGTCTATGAGGGTTTTTGTTGTAGTGGATCCTCAAATGACTGCTCAGATGGGAATCAACTCAAAGGAAGAGCCCTCTCATTTCACACTGAACTTGGTCCAGACCAAAAACAAAGAAGAGATCACCAAGAAGGGTAAAGGGACTCTTCCGCTTCCACCACAAAGTCAAAGAATTCCTTTCCCCCAAAGGCTAATAATGACCCAAAAGGACGAGGAGTTTCACAGGTTCCTAAAAAGGTTAAGGAGATTTGCATTGAGGTACCTCTTATAAACACCCTTCACTAAATGCCAAAGTTCGCTAAATTTTTTAAGGGAATTCTGTCCAACAGAAGATAGAAGGGCGATTTTGAAACCATAGCATTGACAGGGAAATGCAGCGCACTGCTCATGGTAGTCATTCCCCCCAAACTCTAGGATCCAGGAAGTTTTTCTATACTTTGTAAATTATGATTAAAATATATAGATAAGGCTTTTTGTAATATGGGGGCGAGTGTCAGCCTTATTCCATATTCTATTTGTAACAAGCTAGGCCTTAGGAACATTAAACTGACTACTATGACACTGCAGTTAGCTGACCATTCATGCAGATACCTTATGGGGATAGTAGAAGACGTGCTAGTGGAGGTGGGTGAATGCATCATACCTAGAGACTTTGTTGTTTTAAACATGGAGGAGGATCCCCAAATCCCAATCATCCTTGAAAGACCATTCCTTGCGACTGCTGGAACCATCATTGATGTGAAGAACCACAAGTTATCCATGGAGATTGGTAAGGAAAGACTAGAATTCGATTTATCTGATTCTCGTAATAGTGTCTCTTCTTTTTAGGAAAATATTAGCAAGTTGGATGTTCACAAAATTGAGGAATGTCATTTCCATGGGAGGCCACCTGATGCAATGCAGGATTCGACAAGATTGGAGAGATCGTCCCCGACTAATTACGACAAGTACATATGTCCTGCACGAGCAAGAATGAAGGAGCAAACTGAAGTATTAACCCTAGGAGGGGAACCACTATGTTTCCATGGGTTTAGTCCACATTAACCGAGACGGGGTCGAGCTAAAGATCTAAAACAGGCACTTCTTAGGAGGCAACCCAAGGGTTTCTGTTTAATTAGTTTTCGGATTGTTATCTTGTTTTCTTAGTTAAGTTCATTTGAAAGATTTGTTTCTAATTCTTTGTTTTCAGGATGTGCATAGCTTCCATGAGCTGACCATGATTATTTCATGGGCGTGAAGGCATCGGAGGAGTCAAAGAGGAGAAAATCCAACAGCCACTACGCAAGTTAAGAGGTCGGCCGTGTGACCCTACATGGCCGTGTGATGCTGGTAGAAATGGAAATGCCATAGGTCGTGTGAACTAACACGGTCATGTGGTTTTGGCAGAGCAGAGAATGGAGTCGGCCGTGTTAATTAACACAGTCGTGCGAGACCACTCGAGAGGAAGAAGACACGGGCCGTGTTGATTGACACGACCGTGTGATCGAGGCCGAGAAGAAAAAAAAGAGGTCGTGCCAAATGGCACGGCCATGTGGCGATACCCTCAACCGAGTCGTGCCCTAAAGACATGGCCGTGCCACACTCTTGTGCACCGCCAAACACCTCCACCTACCCAAATTTCCATAACCTTTTGTTCCAAATCCTTTTTTCCCTCATCCCACTTCATCAACCTCAAATACCTAGATCTAAGCTTCATCTCTTTCAAGATCTAGATCTAGGATTCAATCAAAAATCCCAAATTCAAGAAAAGAAGAAACCATCTCCCTACTTTCCTTCTTCTTCCTCCTCCTATTTCTTCAAGACCCACCTCCACCCATAAACACTTCCTCCAACTCACCTTGAAAATCATGTCTCACCTCTTGTAAAGGCTCCGACGAGGGAGTGGCGGATCTAGCAGAGGAGATGCACTGGGAGGAGATAAGGGCAAAGGAAAGACTACTTCATCAAAGGGCAAAGGCAAAAGGGTGGCGCACGACAAAGGTAACGACAATGAGTTTCATATTATTTTTAGAAATTAAGATTAAAAAGCTAGATATGATTTACTTGTCGTTAGAAAAATTATGTGTACTAGATATATGGATCCAATTACTATGGAGATGTTAGGTATTAGGGACGATATAGATTGGATGATTAGTTCTTTTGATTGAAATGACATTATATACACACGCCTTCTGACCTATCCTCGCCTAGTACTTGCATTTTTAAGCTCAATTGATGTCAAATTTTCTTCTGAGGATGATTACATTGGAAACATAAATTTTAGATTGATGAATAGGGAATTCCAACGGACATTTAGTAATTTTAACATTTGTTTTGGTTTACCTATTGGTGGTGCCCATATATTTGATCCATCTATTAACTGGAATGAGTTTTGGACTTCAATCACTGGATCAAGGAACTCTTATGATCCCTCTAGAGCTAAGGCATTCCGAATGCAAAACCCTGTCTTTAAATACCTTCATCGTGTCATGAGTAAAACAATCTTTGGTAGAGGTGATAGTGATGAGGTAGTTAGAAAGGTGGAACTTTATTCTCTTTGGGCTATGCTTAATAAAGTTGATTTTGATTCTGGGTTTCACTTTTTACAAAACCTTTGGAGAGCAGGAAGGGCATCTTTGGGAATGATAGTCTTTGGCAGTTTAATCACCAAAATTGTGACCTTGATGGGTTAGAGGTTGTTCATGGTAATGACAAGATCAATATTGATTCTTGTCTAGCTATGAAGATGATACGTAGGGACAAGAATGAGTTTGTCTTTCCTAGAAATGATGGTTGTCTATTACCCCCTCCCTGCCCCAAGCGCATTTCATTTCGCAACCTTGCTAATTGGGTTATCATTGATTTAGTACTCGAGTTCGTTTTCCCCCTCTTAGGAGATACTGAACACCACCAAGAGCCCTCGTCGTCTAGACCCCCGCAATTATCCAGACATTTGGAACCTACTAGACACTCTTTTGCCTATGGTACGAATCCTTCCAGATTTGACTTTTTTGATTTCTGTACCTCTTTGGACTTGCTTCATGAAAAGAAAACTACCCAACAACAATTGTTGGAGGGCCACTTCAAGTTGTCTGATGACCAGTTCAAAGGGGTCCAAGACCATTTTCAATTTACTAGAGATTTTCACAACTAAGTGACCAGATTTGTGCGAGATTATGAGGTTGACCAGGAGAGAATGAGGAATTTTATGAATGATATGGATTCTCTTTTCCAATACCATCAACATATTGGACATCTCCCTGGTATGCCTCGATTCCCCTCCTACACACGACGAAGACCCCCTTTTCCCCCTCCCCCACCCCCATAATAGTTTCATCAGGACGATGAAAAGTTCAAGTCTGGGGGGTGTTGTGTATGTACAACCTGAGTCGTGTCTTTTCATTTTTCTTTCTTTTCACTTTCTGTAGTTTTAGTTTGTTTCACTTGCATCTTTAGTTTGTTTTCTTTCCAATTGCATTTCTATTCTGATTTCTAGTTTTCAGTTTGTTTATTTTTAAGGCATTATTGAGAGCATCAAACTGACCACTTTATCTGTTAACTTGTCCGATAGTAAAATAACTAGCATGTGTATTTCTTAATTCATGTTGTTGCAGAGATAGTAATATTAGTATGTTTAGTGTACCTCTTTTCTCTATCTCTAGTAGCATGAAATGAGCTAAGTATTGTACGGAGATAAGTATGAGTTTTGGCATAATCTTAAGGATCTTACTTTCACTTCACTTAAACTTGAATAGTGGATGCATTTTGGAATAGTTATGATTCATCCAAATTGCTTAGTACTTTTATTACCATGGTGATTTCTTATTTACATTTCGGTTACTGGACTACCTCGAATCATGGAAGCTCATTTAGAAAAAATCTAAATCCTAAACATTTGCATTTATCTTACTTGCATTTGTGATTAATGCCACACTTCTAAAAAAAATCATTTGAATAAAGGATTAAAAAATAGTTGTCGTGAGTAGAAACTAACAATTTACCCATTTGAGACCAAGTTAGGTTACTGGGAAAATAAATGTATGTTTCTCTTGATTTTGAGTAGTCCTTTAAGACCTTGTGTAATTTAAGGAAAATGAACCAAGTGTGTGGCAGGTAAGTACCTATCACCGAGAACATTAGAAACTAAATTTTATGATGACTTGACTAGGATAGAAAATTGAAACTTGAAAAGCATAAATCACTTATTACATTGAGTACAAAGAACTTATGCTTAGGCTATACTTATGTTACTCCACAATCATGCTTATCAATGAAACTATTTGATAGAGTTAGGCTAGTGCACTAGGGATTATGAAATACTATGAGGACTCATGAATTTAGATTGCAGCATTTTGCTTGAAGACAAGCAAAAGTTCAAGTCTAGGGGTGTGATGTGCGTAGATCTTATAATCTTTTATGCATGTTTCGACGCACAATCACGTATTTTATTTATGATGGATTTATGCATTCTTACACTTCTTATCATGTTTACAATATAATTACTCTTCTATTTCAGAGATCTGCTATTTGTGTGCATTTGTGTTGACAGAGATAACTTTTGGAGCAAAAAAATAGTGATCAACGACGTATCGAGGAGCAAAGCAAAAGGCTAACAGACACTGGTCGTGTGACCCTACACGGTCGTACAACACATCCAGAGGAGAAGGAGAACACGTTCGTGTATACACGATCGTGCAACACATCTAGAGGAGAAGGAGAACACGACCGTGTGACCTTACACGATCGTGTGAAGCATCCAGAGACAGAGAAGAACACAGCCGTGTGGATCTCACACGGCCGTATCACTTAACCCGTAGTCAAGAAGGAGTTGTCTATGCGATCCCACAAGGCCATGGCACGGGTCGTGTCACGCCCATGCCCTACCCTATAAAAGAGGTTCTTAACTTCTTCTAGGGGGAGGAGGCGACCATTTGAAGAAAGATCACCTTGGTGTCATTTCATGTCATCTCGGACCTCCGTTCCACGATCCGAGGGTGTCTTCATAATCACATCAACTCCGGAAGCAAAGGGTTGGATCCAAGGATTACTCAACACCATTGGATAAGCATTTCTCTTCCTTGCTTCTCTTAATTTAGAATTAAATGTTGTATATCATGATGTCTTTAGGTTCTCCTCTTTCGTTTATTGAGTAGATTCATTGTTCTAGGATTAGGGAGTAGTTGTGGCTAAGGGTATGATGTAACAACTCATGTTTATGCCTTTTACCTATTATGTGATATTGACTTGCTCTTGTATCTATTCTATTTGACATGCATGAGAATTGCTCACGTTTGATTGCCATGTAGATTGACTATTTGTGTAGGGATTGTGAATCTCTTAGGGAGAGTACTTTATAGACGAGTTTACGGGGATAAAACGGGGGGAAAGCCTGTTTAGGCTACCCTGTTTTAACGAGGAAAAGTTTATTTCCTTTTTCTTTTCCCTTGTTTTTCTCCCGCGTGCTTCCCTCTTTCTCCCCCTGCCAAACCCGATGTCGTGCCCTAACCTCCTCGCGGCTTTCCTTCTTCTCCTCTCACACGACGGTTCCTTCTTATCTTTGTGCTGCAGCCGACGTCGGTTCACAGCCCAAGCGCCGGCGACGCTCGAGCCACCGTCGGTTAAGCCCTTCGCCCTCTTCTGATTTGCTGTGTGCCGACACCACTGTGCGCTGCTCACCGCCGACTATTGGGTTTTTCGGGCCGCGAAAACCGCATTTTCGCGTCGCGGAAACCCCGAATCACCCTAGCCAACGGATCTCGTGCGAAGAAAAATTCGAAAACATACGAGTACGAGTTACAAAACTTCTAGATCTACATGATGAAGATCTTTACCCTTGTTGCGTGCCCTTTTGCGTATCCCGCTCGTCCTCGGTACGCCGGATCTCCAAGTTGTCAACGTAGACAACTCTCTACACGTATCCACACGAACACACTAGGTGGAGGTGACCAAAAACCAAGGTGTGCTAGCACCTATGTGGTTCGGCCAAGGAAGGAGGAGAGAGAGAGCTTGAGAGGAAGAAGATGCAATAATACCACTTGAATGAAAAATGAATCCATTTCATTCAAAAATGTGGCCGGCCACTTCTCCATGTCTAACCCCAAATTAATTGCATTAATTGCAATTAATGTGAAGCCATTAAAGAGAATGTCTTTGTAACTTCCATGAGGTGGCACCCATGATGATGTGGAGTAACATCATTGGTCCACATCAATGCCAACTCACCAATGAGGTGGCATAAAGTCAAGTCAAACTTGACTTTTAATCTTTCTCTCAAGTCAAGTCAAACTTGACCAAATCTCTTCCATGGTTGATCTAATCTAACCATTTGATTCAAGCCAACTTAATATAATGAATCTAATTCATTAAATTAAGTTGATTTAATGAGTCATAATCTAAATTAGACTCATTGAATACATGAATCCACTTGAGTCCAACTCAAGTTAGCCCAATTAGGATTACTCTTAATCCAATTTGATTCATCAAATGAATCTAATCCTCTTGGTTCATCATATGAACCTAATCTCCATCTAATTGTCCTTAGTGTGTGACCCTATAGGTTCTTGTAACGTTGGCAATGCCCTAAACCCATTTAGGAGCATAAGTAATGAGCGGTATCTAGCAACACATCATTATTACCCAAGTTACAAGAATGTCGAGATCCGACATCACCTTGTGACTACTAATTATGACTCCTCACAAAATATGACAAGTGCCCTTCTATCCTAGACATCTAGATTGATCAATGTGAGGCATAGACCGTGTCATCCTCTGACCAATCTAAATCTTGAACTCCAAGTAGACTCACTAAATCAAATGAGCTCAATATCCTATATTGACTCATTTGGGCATGACCATGCACTTCATGGTCTCACTCTATCAAGAATACCGATGTCTCTCCCGTCATATAGGAGGGATAGATCTCATCTACATCACTCACATCCCTCTGCATAATTTGTTATATACCCAGTAATCGCCTTTATAGGCCACCTAGTTACGGGTGACGTTTGACGAAACCAAAGTACATAACTCCTTATGTAGGGATCTATGGTGACTTCAGGTCTAAGGACTAGTAGTCATACTAATAGCCACATGAGAAAGTATATGACACTCATATAACGATCCATGATACTTTCTCATGGCGGGTCATTCAGTATACATTCTCTAATGTATACTCATGTGTCAACTTGATATCTCTATATCCATGACTTGTGAGATCAAGTCATCGAGTTGACCTACATGCTAGTCTTATTGCATTAACATTGTCCCTGAATGTTAATACTCGACTAGGAATGATTAAGAGTAGTGTTCCCTATATCATCTCACTATCGGTTCAACTAACCGATTGATATAGGTGAGAACCATCTACTCAAGGACATTATTATACTTAGTTTATTTGGCACCAATACAAGTAAGTATAATAATCAAAATCCAAATGTCTTTATTTATATATAGAATATGATACAATAAGTCCAAAATACAATCATCAAATGATTGGCTCTAGGGCTCTAGCTAACAATCTCCCACTAACACTAGTGCCAATCAGTGTAGGCTCTAAGCCCAAATGACCTAGTGTGACCATCATGCTTCTTCTGTGCCAAAGCCTTGGTCAAGGGATTTGCGATGTTAACCTCTGTAGGTACTCTGCAAATCTTCACATCTCCTCTCTCGATGATCTCTCGAATGAGATGGAAGCGCCGTAGTATGTATTTGGTCCGCTGGTGTGAGCGAAGTTCCTTCGCCTGTGCTATAGTTCCATTGTTGTCACAATAGAGCTCAATGGGGTCAGCAATGCTAGGAACCACCCCAAGTTTAGTGATGAACTTGCAGATCCAAACTGCCTCCTTTGCTGCCTCTGATGCAGCAATGTACTCGGCTTCTATTGTAGAATCAGCTACTGTATCCTGTTTCGAACTCTTCCAGCTGACAGCACCACCATTAATGCAAAATACGAACCCCGACTGCGATCTATAATCATCCTGGTCGGTCTGGAAGCTAGCATCACTGTAACCCTTTACAGCTAGCTCATCATTGCCTCCATATATCAAGAAATATTCTTTAGTCCTTCTTAAGTACTTAAGAATATTCTTGACCGCTATCCAGTGACTTTCACCTGGATCTGACTAGTATATGCTCGTCATTCTCAAAGCATACGAGACATCAGGTCGAGTACATAGCATGGCGTACATGATCGATCCTATGGCTGAAGCATAAGGGATCTGATCCATGCGGTCTCTCTCCTCTCTAGAAGAGGGACCTTGAGTCTTTGAAAGACTCACGCTATGTGACATCGGCAGAAATCCCTTCTTGGAGTTCTGCATGGCAAACCGAAGGAGTACCTTGTCAATGTATGTACTCTGACTTAGGCCAAGCAATCTCTTAGATCTATCTCTATAGATCTGTATCCCTAGAATACGGGATGCCTCACCTAAGTCCTTCATTGAGAAGCAACTCCCTAGCCAGGTCTTAACAGACTGAAGCATAGGGATGTCCTTCCCAATGAGCAGTATGTCATCTACATACAATATGAGGAAGACAACTATGTCCCCTACAACCTTCTTGTAGACACAAGGTTCATCTTCGTTCTTGATGAAACCAAACTGTTTGATTGCATCATCGAATCGAAGATTCCAGCTCCGAGAAGCTTGCTTTAGTCCATAAATGGACCTATGCAGCTTGCATACTCTGCTAGTATGCTGTGGATCTACAAAACCCTCAGGTTGTGTCATGTACACATCCTCGAGTAGGTTTCCATTCAAAAACGCAGTTTTGACATCCATCTGCCATATCTCATAGTCATGGTAGGCTGCAATAGCAAGCATGATCCGAATGGACTTAAACATCGCTACTGGAGAAAAGGTTTCATCATAGTCAATACCATGAATCTGCTTGAAACCTTTAGCTACCAAGCGACCCTTATAGATAAGTCCATCCATGTCAGTCTTTCTCTTAAAGACCCACTTGCACCCAATGGGTTTTACCCCTTTAAGTGGATCAACCAAAGTCCATACTTGGTTGGTGTACATGGATTCCATTTCGGATCTCATGGCCTCTAGCCATTTCTCGGAATCTGGTCTTATCACAGCTTCCTGATAGGTGGTAGGCTCATCTTCTATGAGCACAATGTCATCATGGTCAGACAAGAGAAATGAGTATCTCTCAGGCTGACGACGTACCCTATCAGACCTGCGAAGAGGTATGTCTACTTGAACTGGTTGTTGTTCCTCAACTCCTTGTGGAACAACATCATCCACAACACTTTGTGGTTCCAGTTCAATTTTCATCGAGGCATCAGTGCTATTGTTCGCATCTTGAACTTCTTCAAGATCGAACGCGCTCCCACTAGCCTTTCTAGAAACAAAGTCCCTTTCTAGAAAGACCCCAGTCTTTTCCACAACTACCTTGTGCTGACTGGGAATGTAGAAGTAATATCCCTTAGTTTCCTTGGGATATCCAATAAAGTAGCACTTGTCAGATTTGGGTCCTAACTTGTCTGAGACTTGACATCGAACGTAAGCCTCACAACCCCAAATCCTCATGAAAGACACCTGGGCATCTCTCCCAGTCCATATCCTATATGGTGTCTTTATCACATCCTTGGATGGAACTCGGTTGAGAATGAAAACTGCCGTGTCTAGAGCATATCCCCATAGATATATCGGAAGATCTGTGTGACTCATCATAGATCGTACCATATCTAATAAGGTACGATTCCTCCGTTTGTATACACCATTCCACTATGGTGTTCCAGGAGGTGTGAGTTGGGATAGAATCCCACACTCAGCTAGGTAGTCACGAAACTCATGGCTAAGGTATTCTCCACCTCGATCGGATCGAAGTATCTTAATACTCTTGCCAAGCTGGTTCTGTACTTCATTCTTGAATTCTTTAAACTTTTCAAAGGATTCAGACTTATGTGTCATCAAGTACACATAACCATATCTACTGAAGTCATCAGTAAATGTGATGAAGTATCTATAACCGCCTCTAGCAGCAACATCGAAAGGGCCACATACATCACTATGTATGAGTCCTAACAAATCAGTCGCCCTTTCGCTGTGCCCACTAAAGGGAGTCTTGGTCATCTTGCCTCGCAGGCATGACTCGCATATCTCATATGATTCTAAATCAAATGAGTCCAGCAAACCATCCTTATGGAGCTGGGATAAGCGCTTGTCATTTATATGACCTAAGCGACAGTGCCAGAGATATGTTTGGTTCAGGTCATTTGACTTGAACCTCTTGGTATTTATGTTATAGATAGAGCTCTCAAGGTCTAGAATATAGAGTCCGTTTATCAGAGGTGCACTACAATAGAACATATCGTTTAAATAGACGGAACAACATTTGTTCTTTATTATAAACGAGAATCCTTTCTTGTCCAAACAAGAAACTGAAATTATGTTCTTAGTCAAGGCAGGCACATAACAACAATCATCTAATTCTAGTACTAGCCCAGAGGGGCAGAGATAGATGGTAAGTTCCTACAGCAATAGCAGCAACCCGTGCTCCATTGCCTACTCGTAGGTCTATCTCACCCTTCGTCAATACCCTGCTATTTCTCAACGCTTGTACATTAGTACAAATGTGCGAAGCACATCCGGTATCTAATACCCACGATGAAGAAATAGAGAGGTTGACTTCTATAACATGTATACCTGAAGTAGAAATCTTATTTCTCTTCTTCTTAAGATCTTCCAAGTATTCTTTGGATTTCCTCTTCCAGTGCCTTGCTTGTCCTTGATATAGGTGACAAAGATGTTCAACCATATCGTAAGCGCTCATCAACTCATGTTGCTTCTGAAGCTCAGAGTTCATAGTCGCGAGCATAAGACATGACACATCTAATGCGTCATCTTGATGCTTCTTGTAAGCATCTCGGTCTGCTCGTGTGGCAGTTGTCACGCCCCCAGAAGAGTCCCTGTCCGAGAAAATTTCGGCAGCATCTCCCCTGTACGGCGGACAATCAAAATTTTCTACAAGCACTAAATACTCAGCCACAGGCGGCTGGAATAATAACAGTAATGAAAATCAATCACCACGCAGTTTATAATACTCTGACTCGAAATCAACCCTACTCAACTACACTCGTAAAGCCCAAATCCGATTTTTTTCTTACCTCTTCTGCCGTTCAGGCAGGCATGTAGTAGAGTAAATCCAAATCATACGAAAAGTTCATCCAACGGAAAGATTCCATACAATATCCATATGTAAGTCCAAAACAAAACTAAAATAATGTCTGATAGCGAAAAGCTAAAATGAAACAACTCAAAAACCAGCAGCGAAGTAGCACTACGTGCAGTGGGGACTAGCGACTGGAACTCCTCGACAACATCAACCCGAAAATAACAACAATGGGGCGGGGTGAGTCCAACACTCAGTGCAGTTGATATGCAAAGTAAAGAAATAACACCTAACACTAATCATGCGTACAGTCTCCTGATATAAGAAAGATATGAATGCATCTGAAATAAACAGGAGAATACTGTACTAACCAGGTCCTGAGTATAAGGTCAAACAGTCCGAGGGATAAGGAAATCCTGTATGCATGTCAAACATAGGTATCCAAACAATATGCAGCATATAAATGCAGCAACCACAAACACAAACAATAAATGCATCATGCATATGATGCCAATGATGCGTCCTGGTCACCCCTGACGCCAGTCGATCATCTCATACAAACGTGAGGCCGAGTGAGTAGGGCTGTGACAACCGTGCACTCTGTCGTCACTACTCCTGATGAGTGACCGAGTGGACGGGATCTTGTCGAGTACACCTATCCTCCTACCCCAAATCATAGATGGGGGCGCTAATGCTCTCAACTCCCGGTACTCAAAGACGGGGAGGAATCCCTGCCGGATAACACGTTGTGTCACACTACCCATGAGCGGACCAACGGTGCCTAACAGAGTCCCTGCTGCAACACACTCAGCCTGAATCGACCACTAACCCATGAGTGGTGGTGTGTGCAGATCCATGTAACTGGCGATGTGCTCAGCAATAATGGAGCGGACTATCGCACAGCATGCAATCATGCAAATGATGCATGGCAATAACCATATAAACATCCTGACCTAATCCTTATATATAGAAATGTGCACCCTAGGTCAAAGAATCATATCAAATCAAGGTACACAGAAGGTATAAAAACCTAGGTCCTGAACATGGTCAAGCATGGCATATCACTACCCCTATAAGCATATATAAACAGGTAAAATATACCTGAGATGCAAAACCAATCAATCAATCAAGCATGTAAGATTTGGGTAGTGATTAACCGAAAACAGATAAGAAACACAATTAATGCAGCATGTTAATTTAATTACTAAGCATATCAAATGACATAAGTCAAAAGTACCCGCCTCCGAAAATAGAAAGGTCCAATCCGATATCGAGATGCTCGTCTTGCGACCAGTCCTGTAATAACCACATTTAATTTAGCTACATATATATCACATAGCTAAAGAAAATTCCTTATTTACCGGAACCCTAATTCGTTCCACTATAAAATTTGATTTAGGTCTAAACCTAAATCAACTTAAACTCTCCCAAATACGAACCTGATACCAGAACAAATTTATACACCTTACCTCTAAACAAACCATTAGATAGAAATCCAAAAACCTAAATCCAAGTACTCATGAACATAATTACTACACCTTACCTCTTCCTCACAGCCCCTCTTCTGATGATCCTCTGCCAAGCTCATTGCTACTGGCAACCAGGTGAATCGCTGGACCAAAGCACACCACAAGCAAACCAGATCAAAAATAAAAATCCTTGCACCTACTAAATTTCCAACCAAACAAAACCTCACCGTGGACTTGATCAAAGGCAAAGAGCACTAGGGCACAAGGTGAGGTCGTGGTCAACACTGTGCAGTGGAGAAGGCTGAGGAAAAACTGTGGCCGACGGTGCTGAATGAATCAAGGGCAGAGGAAATGCAAATTTGTGGTCGGCGGCTGTAAACTCCACAGCAAAGGGCAGAGGAAAGGAAATGCAAAGCTGTGGCCCAAACCTAGGGCAGTGGCGTCGGGAAGAAGTCGGCTAGGGCACAAGGTGGTCGTCGACTCTAGGGCTCGGGTGCCGGCACAGAGGAGTCGGGATCACCGTACGCAGCGGGGAGGAGCGGTGCTCGGCGTCAGCGCCGGTGGCGGGTGGCTAGGGCACCGAGGGGTGAAGGCTTCGGCGGCGGAGAGGGCAGCGGTTAGGGCTTGGAGTAGTCGGCGGCGTCGGGGAAGAGATGAGGTGCGGATCGGGGCTGAGGGATTCGGCGATATAAGAGAGAATAAAGAAATAAGAAATATTTAATAAAAGAATTTATTAAAGGAACAATTCCTCACTTAAATCGGGTAGCCCAAACAGGCTTTTCTGGGCCCCGTTTTTATCCCCGTGAACTTATCCGTACGAGCTCCGAAAAATTCCCGAAAAATTTCCAAAAATTCCGAAAAAATCCCTTAATCATATTCGCCTATTTCCGGTATTTTACATTCTCCCCCACTTATAAAAATTTGGTCCCCAAATTTCAGTATCTACCATCAGCAAGTACTAATAACAGATAATAATAATAAATGCTGAACGGTAAATAAACACACATACCTCAAGTGAAAAGATGGGGATATCTAGCTCGGATAGTGTCCTCGAGCTCCCAAGTAGCCTCCTCGTCCGAATGATGCTGCCATCCGACTTTAACCAGCCGGATGGTCTTATTCCGCAACTGACGCTCCTTCCGGTCGAGAATCCGTACCGGAACCTCCTCATAAGTAATGTCAGGCTGAACTGGAACTGGAATATCAGCCAGTACATGCGTCGGGTCGGGTACATATCTCCTCAGCATGGATACATGAAATACATCGTGCACGCCTGACAGGGACGGTGGTAGTGCCAGTCGGTAAGCTACTGCTCCGATCCTCTCCAAGATCTCGAAAGGACCAATATACCGCGGAGCTAGCTTACCTCTGAGGCCAAATCTCTTCACCCCTTTCGTGGGTGAAACTCGCAGAAATACATGGTCACCAACAGAGAACTCTAATGGTCTGCGTCTCCGATCAGCATAACTCTTCTGGCGATCCTGCGCCTCTGACATCCTCCGTCTGATAGTACGGACCAACTCTGCATCCTGCTGAACTCTATGAGGTCCCAACAACTGGGCCTCTCCAACCTCATCCCAAAGGACGGGTGTCCGACAAGGTCTACCATACAACGCCTCAAACGGTGCCATCTGGATAGCCGAATGGAAGCTGTTGTTGTAGGCAAACTCTACCAACGGCAGATGGTCCTCCCAACTGCCTCCGAAATCCATAACACATGACCTCAGCAGGTCCTCTAAAGTCTGAATGGTCCGCTCTGACTGTCCATCTGTCTGTGGATGGAAAGCTGTACTGAAACGGAGCTGTGTGCCTAAGGCCTGCTGCAGACTCTGCCAGAAACGAGACGTAAACCGTGGATCTCTATCCGAAATGATACTCAACGGAACACCATGTAGTCTGATGATCTCTCGACAATACAAATCTGCTAATCGATCAAGGGGATCAGTCCTCCGAATCGCTAAAAAGTGCGCGGATTTGGTTAATCGATCAACGATTACCCAAATCGCGTCATGGCCTCGTCGTGTCCTCGGCAACCCTACCACAAAGTCCATGGTAATGTGATCCCACTTCCACTCAGGAATAGGAATCCGCTGAAGTAATCCTGCAGGTCTCTGGTGTTCAGCCTTCACCTGCTGACAAACAAGACATCTAGCTACGAAATCCGCGATGTCTTTCTTCATACCGTTCCACCAATAGGAACGCCTCAAGTCTCGATACATACGGGTCCCGCCTGGATGGATCGCAAATCGAGAACGGTGTGCCTCCTGAAGTAGCTCCTGTAAGACCGGATGAGACTGAGGTACGCATAATCTGCCTCGGAAGTATATGATACCCTCCTCGTCTCGTGTAAACTCGGTCTGCTGCCCGGAAGCTATCTGACTGCTAATAAACTGCAAATGCTGATCACCAGCCTGGGCCTCTCGGATCCTCGTCCTGATCGACGACTGAGCAACCATGGTAACAAGAATACCCTGCTCTGCCGGCCCCTGCTCCTCAAGATCTGAACCAAGTCAGTAACTGAAGTCCGGTGGCAAGCCAAAGTCCCTCTGGACTTCCTGCTGAGCGCATCTGCAACCACATTAGCTTTCCCCGGGTGGTAGCTAATGGTACAATCGTAGTCCTTCAGGAACTCCATCCATCTCCTCTGTCGGAGATTAAGCTCCTTCTGAGTGAAAATATATTTGAGACTCTTATGATCAGTGAGAATCTCAAATGTGATACCGTATAAATGATGACGCCAAAGCTTAAGAGCAAAGATGATGGCAGCTAACTCCAAGTCATGAACTGGGTAGTTCTTCTCATGCTCCTTCAGCTGTCGAGAAGCATAAGAGACTACTCTGCCGTGCTGCATCAGAACAGCGCCCAAACCCTGTAGAGACGCGTCGGTGTAAAGTACAAACCCATCCTCTCCAGAAGGTAGAACCAAAACTGGAGCCGACACTAATCTCCGCTTCAGCTCCTGAAAGCTGGTCTCGCAATCCTCGGACCATATGAACTTCACGCCTTTCCTGGTAAGACGTGTCAGCGGCATAGCAATACGCGAGAATCCCTCGACAAAACGTCGATAATATCCGCCAATCGAACTGCGGATCTCTCGAATCGACTTGTGCTCCCAACGGTGGCGACCTCGATCTTCGAGGATCAATGAAATACCCTGCTAGAAACCACGTGTCGAAACCCAACGAGGATAGCGAATGCACACTTGAACTTCGTCGGTGATGTCGTCGAAGAATCTCCAAGATCGTGCGAAGATGCATGCTCCTCCTCTGAACGAGTAGACCAATATGTCATCAATGAAAGCGATAACAAACTGATCCAGATACTCCAGAAAATGCGGTTCATCAAGTCCATAAACACTGGAGCATTGGTAAGCCAAATGGCATTACCAAAACTCATAATGACCGTATATGGTACGGAATGCTGTCTTCTGAATATCTCGACTCTCAATCGATGATATCCGGATCGCGGATCAATCTTAGAATACACTGATGTACCCTGAGTGATCAAACAAATCCTCGATCCATGGTAATGGATATTTATTTCGATGGTAGCGCATTCACCGTAGTCAATACACAACCTCATAGTACCATCCTTTTCTTGACAAATAAGAACCCATGGTGAAACACTAGGCGAATAAATCTCCTGTCTAAAAGCTCACGGAGTTGAACCTTCAGCTCGTTCAACTCTTTTGGTGCCATACGATACGGAGCTTTCGATGTCGGCCTTCGGAATCACTCAATAGCGAACTCCACCGGCCTTCGGGAGGCAAACTGCAGCTCCTCGGAAATACATCCGGTATTCCGGACAACAGAACATCAAGAGTCTGCGAACTACTCATCCTCGATCGATCAACGATAACGAAAACCATAACAGTGAGATGCGCTGAATCGCGAAATAATCGAGATGTAATGCGTCTCGATGCCGTGAAACTCCACGAGGGTTGGTTCGGAGGAAGGTGACCACCCTCGTCTGGCAATCAACGGTAGCATGATATATTGACAGCCAATCCATGCCAAGAATGATATCAAACTCGACCATCTCCAATACTAGAAGATCTACTGTAAGTATCATGTTGCCAAAGTCTAACGGGCAACCTCTGATCTCCTGGGTGACTTCTAAAGTATCACCGGACGGTAGGGAGGCAGTCAATCGCCGCAACCTAACAGTAGGTAATCTACTAATCTCCCGCATAAAAGTACGGGATATAAAAGAGTGCGAACTACCAGTATCAATCAAAATATCAGCAGTAAATGCATAAATGGAAATCGTACCGCGGAAAACGGATCCGTCGGCCCGCTGAGCATCCTCTCTGGTAATAGCATGAACACGACCAGTCTCTGGCGGAGGAGGAGGTGGTATTGCCGGGCCGGGTGAAGCACCCAGGCTTGGACTATGTGCGAGATAAGACGAGAGGATGGTAATCTTGTCTGTTGGTACCGGGGACCGAGTCTCGACACGCCGAGTCGGATAATAAGGTCCTGAAGCAAAACTCCGGGGTGCTACAGAGTACTCCTGTCCAAGCATGCCAAATCTTGCTGCGGAGGGAGCTGCTCCTTGCTGACGTTGTGATATGCCCCTGAATGACTAGACTGTCCCCTCTGCCGACCCTCCGGAAGGCGTGTGCTGAGCCTACCTGACAATCTCGGCTCTGGTGCCCGGGCAGTTATAAACTGACTGTCCCAGAGAGCAAGCCGGGGTGAGGTGATCTCGGATCCACATCTCAAACAATGAGTATCACCGGAAGGTGGTTGCCGGTTCTGCTGAGAAAACCGGGAACGTCCTGAAGAAGACCGCCGATTTACGAGGCCTACGTGACGCCCCAGAAGTACTCTGACCTGACTGTCTGCGACAACTCTGCTGACCAGTATGCTTTCTTTTCCTGTCCGGATATGCTGTCTGCCGAGCTAACTCTATCATCAAAGCTCGATTCAAAGCATCGAGTATGACGTAATCCCTAATCCGGCAAGCTGTACATGCAGATAACCATCCAATCCTGTATAAAGCGCATCATCGAGTTCGTCCTCATGACTAACTCGACAAAACGAGCCAACCGGAGGAATTCGATATATACTCGGTCCTCGGCGATTATTACGCCTCGGACTCATAAAATCACGAGCCATCGATAGGGGCGGTGGAAAAGCGGCTCTCAAAAGCCTCTCGAACTGGTCCATGTGACGCTCACCAATGATAGAACCGAGGCATTTGCTTCATCCCGTAAATGATAAGCAGCCAGCTCTGCTTTCTCCCACTCGGAGCAAGCCATATAGAAGAAAGTCTGCTCCATAGTCTCTATCCACGACAAAGCCATACTCGGATCGAGATCCCCGCGGAAAAGAGTGAAACGAGTCTTCATCGACTCGGCCAGTGCTGGAATCCTAGCTCGTGCAGCGACAATATCAGTGAGCTGTGTCGGGACGGCTGCAGGAACTGGCGGAAACACTGGAGCTGATACTACAGGTGGTACCGCGGAATAAACCGGAGGAGGAACTCCCGATGCTGCTGTATATACCGGAGCATAAGCCGTCGGTGGTACTGCCTGGGGAACAAAAGTGGTGGCAACTGGAGGTACGGTAGGAAAAGGTACCGGATGTGGAGCAGCTGCTGCTACTGTAGGCACTGGGGGTACAGGTGCCACTGGTATAGGATACACTGTAGATCCAAGTGGTGGTGGCACTGAAAACGTCGTAGGCTGCACTGGAGCAGATGTCGGGTACACCAATGGTACTCCTGATGGTACTGTAAACAGGGTAGGCGTGGATACCGTCGGTGTGGCCAAAGTAGGTATCTCTACAGGAGCTATCGGGATTTGAGAGCCCGATGCTCCCGCTGCATCCTGAGTCTGTCCCTGACTGACAGGCTCACTAACAATGGGCATCTCTGGCATATCCAGAGATCCCGTGGTCCTCCCACGTGGTCGTCCAGCACCACGTCTCGCAGCAATACGAGTAGATCGTCTCATATCTGTTAAATTAAATTACAGATATCAATACCAATATAACAACATAAAATAACAACATACCTATTTGCTGTCTGGAGATGTTCCGTCGCTGTCCAGTCCCCAATTTGACCTCAAAATTCCGAACGTACATATCGCCGGAAATCCAAATAAATCCGAAGCGGAAATCCGAAACATAACCATATCGAAAATCCGATAATGCCCAGTTTGACTCGCAAACCTGGCTAACCCAAATATCCAGAATACCAACAACAGGTATCCGATAAATCTCCAGAACACCAAAAGCAGGTATCATAACCCGCTCTGATACCAAATAAATTGGTATCAGATAAATCCCGAAAATCCAAAATACGAAACAAAAGATCGTAAAACTGTGCTCTGATACCACTAAATTGTCACGCCCCCAGAAGAGTCCCTGTCCGAGAAAATTTCGGCAGCATCTCCCCTGTACGGCGGACAATCAAAATTTTCTACAAGCACTAAATACTCAGCCACAGGCGGCTGGAATAATAACAGTAATGAAAATCAATCACCACGCAGTTTATATATATATATTCAGCCTCTGGCTGACACAACCACGCAGTAATAATACTCTGACTCGAAATCAACCCTACTCAACTACACTCGTAAAGCCCAAATCCGATTTTTTTCTTACCTCTTCTGCCGTTCAGGCAGGCATGTAGTAGAGTAAATCCAAATCATACGAAAAGTTCATCCAACGGAAAGATTCCATACAATATCCATATGTAAGTCCAAAACAAAACTAAAATAATGTCTGATAGCGAAAAGCTAAAATGAAACAACTCAAAAACCAGCAGCGGAGTAGCACTACGTGCAGTGGGGACTAGCGACTGGAACTCCCTCCTGACAGCATCAACCTGAAAATAACAACAATGGAGGCGGGGTGAGTCCAACACTCAGCAGGTACAGTTGATATGCAAAGTAAAGAAATAACACCTAACACTAATCATGCGTACAGTCTCCTGATATAAGAAAGATATGAATGCATCTGAAATAAACAGGAGAATACTGTACTAACCAGGTCCTGAGTATAAGGTCAAACAAGAAATCCTGTATGCATGTCAAACATAGGTATCCAAACAATATGCAGCATATAAATGCAGCAACCACAAACACAAACAATAAATGCATCATGCATATGATGCCAATGATGCGTCTGGTCACCCCGACGCTCGATCATCTCATACAAACGTGAGGCCGAGTGGGTAGGGTTGTGACAGCCGTGCACTCTGTCGTCACTACTCCCGATGAGTGAGTGGACGGGATCTTTGTCGAGTACACCTATCCTCCTACCCCAAATCATAGATGGGGGCGCAATGCTCTCAACTCCGGTACTCAAAGACGGGAGGAATCCCTGCCGGATAACACGTTGTGTCACACTACCCATGAGCGGACCAGCGGTGCCTAACAGAGTCCCTACTGCAACACACACTGGCTGAATCGACCACTAACCCGTGAGTGGTGGTGTGTGCAGATCCATGTAACTGGCGATGTGCTCAGCAATAATGGAGCGGACTATCGCACAGCATGCAATCATGCAAATGATGCATGGCAATAACCATATAAACATCCTGACCTAATCCTTATATATAGAAATGTGCACCCTAGGTCAAAGAATCATATCAAATCAAGGTACACAGAAGGTATAAAAACCTAGGTCCTGAACATGGTCAAGCCATATCACTACCCCTATAAGCATATATAAACAGGTAAAATATACCTGAGATGCAAAACCAATCAATCAATCAAGCATGTAAGATTTGGGTAGTGATTAACCGAAAACAGATAAGAAACACAATTAATGCAGCATGTTAATTTAATTACTAAGCATATCAAATGACATAAGTCAAAAGTACCCGCCTCCGAAAATAGAAAGGTCCAATCCGATATCGAGATGCTCGTCTTGCGACCAGTCCTGTAATAACCACATTTAATTTAGCTACATATATATCACATAGCTAAAGAAAATTCCTTATTTACCGGAACCCTAATTCGTTCCACTATAAAATTTGATTTAGGTCTAAACCTAAATCAACTTAAACTCTCCCAAATACGAACCTGATACCAGAACAAATTTATACACCTTACCTCTAAACAAACCATTAGATAGAAATCCAAAAACCTAAATCCAAGTACTCATGAACATAATTACTACACCTTACCTCTTCCTCATAGCCCCTCTTCTGATGATCCTCTGCCAAGCTCGTTGCTACTGGCAACCAGGTGAATCGCTGGACCAAAGCACACCACAAGCAAACCAGATCAAAAATAAAAATCCTTGCACCTACTAAATTTCCAACCAAACAAAACCTCACCGTGGACTTGATCAAAGGCAAAGAGCACTAGGGCACAAGGTGAGGTCGTGGTCAGCACTGTGCAGTGGAGAAGGCTGAGGAAAAACTGTGGCCGACGGTGCTGAATGAATCAAGGGCAGAGGAAATGCAAATTTGTGGTCGGCGGCTGTAAACTCCACAGCAAAGGGCAGAGGAAAGGAAATGCAAAGCTGTGGCCCAAACCTAGGGCAGTGGCGTCGGGAAGGAGTCGGCTAGGGCACAAGGTGGTCGTCGGCTCTAGGGCTCGGGTGCCGGCACAGAGGAGTCGGGATCACCGTACGCAGCGGGGAGGAGCGGTGCTCGGCGTCAGCGCCGGTGGGCAGAAAGCAGGCGGTCGGGTGGCGCCGGGTGGCTAGGGCACCGAGGGGTGAAGGCTTCGGCGGCGGAGAGGGCAGCGGTTAGGGCTTGGAGTAGTCGGCGGCGTCGGGGAAGAGATGAGGTGCGGATCGGGGCTGAGGGATTCGGCGATATAAGAGAGAATAAAGAAATAAGAAATATTTAATAAAAGAATTTATTAAAGGAACAATTCCTCACTTAAATCGGGTAGCCCAAACAGGCTTTTCTGGGCCCCGTTTTTATCCCCGTGAACTTATCCGTACGAGCTCCGAAAAATTCTCGAAAAATTTCCAAAAATTCCGAAAAAATCCCTTAATCATATTTGCCTATTTCCGGTATTTTACAGCAGTGGCAGGAGGAGCCTCCGGAATGGGCTGCTCCAGAATGTACAGTTTACGTTCTTGGGTGAGAACTATTCTCAAGTTCCTGTACCAGTCCAGGAAGTTGGCTTCGTTGAGCTTGTCCTTCTCAAGGACAGATCGCAGGGGGAAAGTATTCGTATTTGACGTCATGGCAATTCTACAACAGAAATAAATGCAGAAATAAGTATCATATTCTTAATCATTTAATTAGGCCTTTAACTAAATGATGCTCCCACTGAATTCTATAATTCATGTGGGACAAGATCCACATCATACTAACCCTTGAGTTAGCTTTGGCTAATACACCCAAGACTTAGTATGATTGGTAGGTAACGATTACCAATTACATCTCTATGCAACTCTTGTTTATAGGATGAAATCCGCATTTATATTAAAACTCGAGTTAGCTTTGGCTAATACGCCCGAGAATTAATATAAACGTGATTTTGTCCTACCTTTCCAACCATTGGAAGAATGCCTATAGTTGTACTCGATCCAACCGAGTAAACTAGGAATACTCAATCTAATTGAGTTTGTACTCACCCATGCGTTGATAGGCGGGACCAAGATTGTCCCTCCGTACCCTACCAAGATAGTATGTGTTGCTCTGCTTTGGCAGATTCAACAACATCATGCGATCGAGGTAGTGGTAGGTATCACGGCATGGTAGGCATTTTGAGTTGTCGTGATTTAGATCTAATCTAAATGATGTTGTATCATATACACGAAATAGATCTAATCTAATCGATAGAGTGTATCTTGTACACGATGTAGATCTAATCTAATCGTAAGGGTGCATCTTGTGCACGATTTAGATCTAATCTTAATCGCTAGGCACTAATTAATTACTTAATTAAACATGCATCATATACACAAGTAATTAACTAAGTTTTGTGATTAGTCATGGCCCTACTACGATCTTCTCAAGCCAATGAGAAGACCGGATGGTCAACCTAAGGTCAACTTCTCAAGCGCCTTCCTTTTGACCACCTTGTGTTGCTCGCGCCTTCCTCGTAACTCCGTCTCGAGTGGACCTTCCACAGCTCCAATTTTTGTACATTACAATTTTGAAACTCGAGTTACATTCAAGTCTAAATCTAATTTACAACCAGAATAAAAGAAAGGCACGACGCGCAGGTCGCGAAAAATAAAATACAAGCACGCACATCACATAACGGCACGCAGGCCGTATTATGAATTACAATACAATTGTCCAATCGAATTGGGTCTTTGGGCCATGACTATCACAAAATTAATATATAATTCAAAATTATATATTTCTGTAATTTTTCTATAATTTTTCATAATTTTACAGATTTTATGAGTAAATTTTTTCCGGCGGTCCCGATTAGCGATTTTGGGCGCAATCGCGGAGCAAATCCCCTTGCGAGGTTAGGGGCAGTACCCCTACCCGCGATCTAACCATCGCGAGTTGCTCCTAAGCGATCCAAGAGCACCTTATCCCGCTGTCCCAAAAGGATTTGGGTCGAAACGATGTAATTTCAGGAAAAACTTCTCGGTAGTCGAAGCCTACAAGTGTATAAACACTTGTGCTTCGCTTCTACGAGAAAAATTACTCTTAAAACTATAAAAACCATAAATTTACAGAAATGTACAGAAGCTTTAATTTTTCATAAAAATCAAATTAAACTCGTACAAGCTTCGCACGTGGTTCTGATACCACTGTTGGGTTTTTCGGGCCGCGAAAACCGCTTTTTCGCGTCGCGGAAACCCCGAATCACCCTAGCCAACGGATCTCGTGCGAAGAAAAATTCGAAAACATACGAGTACGAGTTACAAAACTTCTAGATCTACATGATGAAGATCTTTACCCTTGTTGCGTGCCCTTTTGCGTATCCCGCTCGTCCTCGGTACGTCGGATCTCGAAGTTGTCAACGTAGACAACTCTCTACACGTATTCACACGAACACACTAGGTGGAGGTGACCAAAAACCAAGGTGTGCTAGCACCTATGTGGTTCGGCCAAGGAAGGAGGAGAGAGAGAGCTTGAGAGGAAGAAGATGCAATAATACCACTTGAATGAAAAATGAATCCATTTCATTCAAAAATGTGGCCGGCCACTTCTCCATGTGTAACCCCAAATTAATTGCATTAATTGTAATTAATGTGAAACCATTAAAGAGAATGACTTTGTAACTTCCATGAGGTGGCACCCATGATGATGTGGAGTAACATCATTGGTCCACATCAATGCCAACTCACCAATGAGGTGGCATAAAGTCAAGTCAAACTTGACTTTTAATCTTTCTCTCAAGTCAAGTCAAACTTGACCAAATATCTTCCATGGTTGATCTAATCTAACCATTTGATTCAAGCCAACTTAATATAATGAATCTAATTCATTAAATTAAGTTGATTTAATGAGTCATAATCTAAATTAGACTCATTGAATACATGAATCCACTTGAGTCCAACTCAAGTTAGCCCAATTAGGATTACTTTTAATCCAATTTGATTCATCAAATGAATCTAATCCTCTTGGTTCATCATATGAACCTAATCTCCATCTAATTGTCCTTAGTGTGTGACCCTATAGGTTCTTGTAACGTTGGCAATGCCCTAAACCCATTTAGGAGCATAAGTAATGAGCGGTATCTAGCAACACATCATTACTACCCAAGTTACAAGAATGTCGAGATCCGACATCACCTTGTGACTACTAATTGTGACTCCTCACAAAATATGACAAGTGTCCTTCTATCCTAGACATCTAGATTGATCAATGTGAGGCATAGACCGTGTCATCCTCTGACCAATCTAAATCTTGAACTCCAAGTAGACTCACTAAATCAAATGAGCTCAATATCTTATATTGACTCATTTGGGCATGGCCATGCACTTTGTGGTCTCACTCTATCAAGAATACCGATGTCTCTCCCGTCATATAGGAGGGATAGATCCCATCTACATCACTCACATCCCTCTGCATACTTTGTTATATACCCAGTAATCGCCTTTATAGTCCACCTAGTTACGAGTGACGTTTGACGAAACCAAAGTACATAACTCCTTATGTAGGGATCTATGGTGACTTCAGGTCTAAGGACTAGTAGTCATACTAATAGCCACATGAGAAAGTATATGACACTCATATAATGATCCATGATACTTTCTCATGGCGGGTCATTCAGTATACATTCTCTAATGTATACCCATGTGTCAACTTGATATCTCTATATCCATGACTTGTGAGATCAAGTCATCGAGTTGACCCACATGCTAGTCTTATTGCATTAACATTGTCCCTGAATGTTAATACTCGACTAGGAATGATTAAGAGTAGTGTTCCCTATATCATCTCACTATCGGTTCAACTAACCGATTGATATAGGTGAGAACCATCTACTCAAGGACATTATTATACTTATTTTATTTGGCACCAATACAAGTAAGTATAATAACCAAAATCCAAATGCCTTTATTTATATATAGAATATGATACAATAAGTCCAAAATACAATCATCAAATGATTGGCTCTAGGGCTCTAGCTAACACCGACATCTTCTCGCCAACACTCAAGCACCGTCGACATCTACTAGTGCCGACCTTCCCTTTTGCCCTAGCGCCGGCCGCCACCCTGAGCCCTAGATCCGTCTCCTTCTTCCCAACCGGCGTCACAACAACTGCCACAAGCCACGGTTTAAACCTTCTCCTATCTATTTGCTTCTTCCCCTTTCCTCACCGAGCCCTAGCTGTCCTTACGTTGTCTCTGCCCAACACCGGTGGACACTGCCTTATGCTGTGCCGCTGTTGATCAGTGTCATGGGTGCCGGGAGAAGGAGCATCGACAAAGGGTTTTGGCCAACTTGTTCCCTTTGCTTGTGGAGTCGGGCAGAGAGGTGGATCTTGCATCGGAAGGGTCCATGATCTCTTCCTCTTCACCGATTTGGATTGGGGTAAGTATGTGCAGAATTGGTTTGATGTCGAAATTAGTATACTCTTGTTATGATTCATTGGAGCAATACCACATCAAGGAATTGGAATGGCAGTTAGTGTTAATCCTAGATTTGATTCTTGGTTTTTTTTTAATAAGGCTTAAAATGGTATTGTGTATTTGTTATCTAGATATATTGCAGAATGTGAGAAGGTTGATCTGTTGTGGCTATGTTTCTTCAGCGGAGGAGGGAAAGAAGGAGATTATTATGGTTAGTTCTTATTGTAAGCACTGATCCAATCAATAAGTATGTTAATATCAGTGTGTTAATATCAGTTTAGGAATGTCCTATTTTGTGGTGGGATAATTAATTGAGGATAGGGTTGGAGTTACTATCCAATTGACACTGTGGATGAATTAAGGGTGCATTGATTTTAGAAAATTACCATGATTGGTTATGCTTATTGCAAGTCTTAATTCGAATGGATTAGTTTAAGTCGATTAAGGAGTTAGATGATCCAATTAGGGTTTATAATTGGATCTGGATTTATGTTAGTTTTCTCGAGAATTTGATTTAGCTAATTTATTTATATGTAATTAGCTAAATCTGCATATATCATGTATTACAAGATTCGGATTCGGGACGAGCACATCGACATAGAGGTTGATTAGCTCGATCTACATTGGAGGCGGGTACCTTGACTTATCTTTGATAATGTCATGTTGATATATTTAGGAGGTTATAGCCTTTAGTAATAATTATGTTTGTCCTTGTTTCGATATGTCGCTACAGGATACCTGTTATATGCTTGTTAGCTCACCTATTATGCATTTTATGTTAGTACTCACATGATTATATATTTGTTCATAGAGGTAGTGACATACCCTGCCTTATGATTTTTAGGTCCTAGGTTTTTATTTATACCATAGCGGACCTGTATACCCTAGATTTGTGGATTTGATTTATTGATACCAGGGTACACATTTTTACATATATGGATTGGTTCAGGATATTGCCATGCTTAGTGTCATGCACCATTCGCATGATTGCATGCTGCGCGATAGTCTACTCTATTGTTGTTGAGCACATCACCAGTTTCATCACTGTCGATGCTCCGTTGGTCCGCTCATGGGTAGCGTGACGCAGCGTGGTAGCACGTTAGTTTCCTCGGTGGTGCTTCGTTGGGACGCTCATGGGTGGTGTACTGCAGCGTGGTAGCACACCGGGATCCCTCCCCGTCATTGTGCACCGGGAGATGAGAACATTGCGCTCCCCCATTTATGATTTGGGGTAGGAGGATAGGTGTACTCCGACAACATCCCATCCACTCGGTCACTCATCAGGAGTAGTGACATCAGAGTGCATGGTTCTCACAGCCCTACCCACTCGGTCTCACCATTGTGTGTGAGATGGTTGACTGACGTCAGGGGTGACCATGACATTGGCATCATATGCATGATGCATTTATTGCTTGTGTTTACTGCATTTACTTGCTGCATTTATATGGATGCATATGATTGACATGCATACAGGATTTATGATACTCTCGGTCTGATGACCTGACTATTCTGATAGGAGAACCTGGTGAGTACAGATCTCTTCAGCCCCTTTTCTATTGAGTATTCCAACTTTTGTTCAGGAGACTGTACTCCATAGTTATTATGTCTGTTATAGCTTGCTATACATGTCAACTGGTATTTGTTGAGTTGTTGAACTCACCCCCATGGACACTATCTTTTTCAAGTACCAGGTTGTTTATGGAGTCGCTTGGAGCATCCTACCTGCCGGTCCCCACGTCACATTAGAAGACTAGTCTCCGTATTTTTGTTTATTTTTATCTTGGTATATGATATGTGTGTATTTGGCTTTGTGTTCCGATTTTATTTCCGGAGTGTTGTGTTGTTGTGTGGTGTAAGCCTAGCCGGCTAGCAGTCTTCGTTTATAGTTGTATGTGTTGTCTATTGGATTTCCGCTGTGATTGATTTTGGTACAACCGAGTGGGCTGTTAGATTTACATATAACTGCGTGGTTGTATTTTTGTGGTATCGGCCGAGTATGTTGCATATAAACTGCGTGGTTGTGTGTATGTTCCAGCCGCCTGTGGCTGATGTATATTGTGTCTGTAGAAATGTTTCATATTGTCACCCGTACAGGGGAGGTGCTGCCGAAATTTCTTCGGACAGGGACTTTCCCGGGGCGTGACACTTTAGATCGTATACCTGAGGGGCCCTAATGACAAAGATAACTCGTTCATGGACATCTAGGATATTCTCTTAAAAGGAGAAGCAACTCCTTCATAAAGAAGTAGGAAATCGTACTGAACTTATATCTTTATCTTTATTATTATTAATTAGTCATGTATTCTTGTGATCTATGACCGAGGTTCCCTCGTGATAAGGGTTAACCATTTCCGGATTTCACAGGGATCATCTCTATTTAATACTTAGAGATAATGATTCTAACTTCCTAGAAGGGCACGTTAATTGAATATAGGAAAATGGTAGATCGTGACACATTAGTACACACCACTAAACTCCTAGAATACTCCCCAAATTGAGATAAACAACTTTACCTCTAACTCTTTCATCTTCCTTCTAGGTTTCATCTTTCCTTCTTAATATATAACTTCAGACTATTAATAGTTTAGCTAATTCTACGTGAGCGATAGCTAGTGCTTATAACCAGTCCCTATGGGTTCTATATCTTTTGTATTACTAACGACGTAACTGTGCACTTGCGATATGTAACACTTATACTTATATGCTTGAGTCATAACCCAACATTTAGCTCTATATAACTTAGCATAGCTAATTACGATTTTAAAAAAATTTATTTTAAATTTTAGAGGTATTTTATGATCACATAAAACACCCGATGCTCTCCTCCATTTCAACCATCTTGCTTATATTCTATATAAGACATCTCTCTTAATCTCTCCATTGTTTTGCAAAAATGATCCTAAATATTTAAAACTCTCAGTTCTACATAACTAGTCATCTTCTTTCTTAACAATTGTCTCATTACGTCTAATATTGCTAAACTTAAATTTCATATATTATGTTTTTATTCTATTAAGCCTAAAACCTTTCTCTTTTAGTGTTTCCAGTCAATATTTTAGTTTGACATTATTTACTCCTTCACGTTTCTCATCTATTAAAATAATATCATCTGCAAACAACATGCACCATAGTACTGTGTCTTAAATGCGTGTAGTAAGTTCATCCATAATTAGTGTAAAAAGATAGGGACTTAGAGTTGATCCTTGATGTAACCCTATCTTTATTGGAAATGCTTTAATTACTCCACCTTAAGTCTTTACTCTGGTCGTTACATTCTCATACATATCCTTAATTAGTTCAATTAGGTTACGCTAGCACATATCTTTTCTGGAATTCTTCATATAATTTCTCTTGGAACTCTATCATAAACTTTTTCTAAGCCAATTAATACCATATGTAGATCTTATTTTTACTCTCGATATTTTTTAATTAATTGTCTAAGAAAATGTATAACTTCTATTGTTGTCCATCCAAGTATGAAACCAAATCGATTTTCGGTCTTGGGAGGCAACCCAAGTTCTTTCTTGTTCTCATTTCTCTTTTTAATAACTCAAATCCTCTACTTAGTTTTTCTTGTCTATTATAGAGGATTCAAAGATTGGGAGAAGTGCAACCACTAGAAGGAGGAGTTAATTACTTAGGCGTTTGGCACACATCACTTGGTAACCTCTCTAAACTTTCCACCATAATATATTTTGCAATTATTGAAGACTTTGAAAAGTTTAGATCTGGTGGATTTGTACATACTTTGAGTTGTTAGATAGTTTTGTCATATTTCTCATTGCATAATAAAATTCTCTTCTAGCTTGCATCATATCATGTGTATCTCTTATTGATGTTTTGGATTCAAATAGAAGCACTCATGGATACTTTGTCCATTAAGTAATATTTTGACGTGTTTAATATTAGTGTTATCATGTGGATGCAATTCTCTTGAGTTGATTTTTGTTTCGCCATATGCCTACTTGGTAGTTTGACCATTATACTACACTTTTAATGTGTTTCTGAAAGGTTGATTTATTACAACATAGTCATGATTTATTTTGTTGGACTAGTATCATGGTGACCATAGGTAATCTTCTCTAATATTTTAGTTACTAGATCATGCTTGGTTTGTAAAAGCCCATTTGGAAAAATCAAAATCCCAAGTGAGAAGAAAAGAAAAAAATATTCAAAATGGAATAAAAATATTTGAGTAAAATAAAATTAAAAATGAAATATTCTAAGTGACAATAATGGGATAAAAAATAGTTGTCATGGGTGAAAATGATAAGATACCCCATTGAGACCAAGTTATGTTACTGAGGAAACATTTATCCATTTCTCTCAATACCAAGCATACCTTTGAGACTTTGTGTTGGGAAGAGGGGACAAACCTTGCATATAACAGGTAAGTGCCTAACGTTGGAAATTATGGGAACACAATGGAAGGATGACTTAACTTAGGGATGCACTTGAAATCTTAGGAACAAATTATGCACTGTGCACCTAAGCTAGCTCGTTAGGCTTAGTGAAACTAATTGAATATTTTACTTAAAGATGATACTACTTGATAAGACTAGATGAACTTATTGAAATTTGGGATATATGAATTCACATGCATTCTTAATATTAATGTTTACTTTAGGACAAGCAAGGGTTTGGTTTGGGATAATTTGATAAGTGTGAAGTATATAGGGTTTTCATCATATTTTTGCACTACATTCGACCCACTTTTTCATGCATAATTTAAAATAACTTGATTTTATGTTTCATTTTTATGTTTTCTTGTTCCTAGAAACTTCTCTTATATATTTTGGATGACATGAATGAAGATTGGAGTGAAACGGGGATCAAAAAGACCAAACCAAAGAGCCCTGCCCTGCTACAGGTGGTCGTGACAAGCTCTACCGCATTACCACGGGCGGTTGTAGCCAACGCCATTACCCATGATGGGCTCTGCCTCCTTGCCATGGTGTGCTCGTGGCCAATGCCACAAGCTGTGGTAAGCCTCGTGCGAAGAGCACAATGCTCCAAAATCAATCAGCCGATTGATTGAGATACTCCAATTGATCGGTCGATTGATTGGGGTTGATTGTCTCGCGATGGATATGAAGAAGGTAAAATCGATTGGTCAATCAATTATGGGGTTTTCTGTAAGAACATAGAAGGTTGCTGGATCGATCAACTGATCGATCTAGTTGCTCCCAATTGATCAGCCAATCGATTGGGATATGACTGTTGCACAAGTTGCAACTTTTGTACGGCTGGGATTGCTCGGATCTTAAGTGGCAATCGATTGGGAGTAAGCTCAATTGATTGGGTGCACTTTCATATCTGACTCTCTGCGTCTTAGTTTTCTACGGATCGGAGGATCGGGTTCTCCTTTCAATTCATCCCCAAACTCTCGTAGAATACGAATCTCGTGCTATTGGCATCGAGATCATGTTAATACAGTAAACACACATTTCTTCAAACAAGAAACATGAAACATGCAAACATATAGATTAACTGAAAAGATGTTCACATAACAAAAGGGCTACTCCCTACATCCTAGAATCATGAGAACTACTCCATAAATAAGAATTTACAATCCGAAGACACAAATGAAAACATTCATATAGATGAATTTATATTTGGTTTCCTATCCTCAATGGGTATTTATATAGGTAAACCATCTTATGGTATCTGATGTGATTTTTTACTTTTATAACAGTGTATCAAACCTAATCATGGTCTACAATGAATTAGGTTTGATCCATTAAGTTTTATGACAGCATAGGGTTCTTTGCGGCAAATCGGGTTGCACTTTCATATTCGACTCTTTGCGTTTCAGTTTTCTATGGGTCGAAGGGTTGAGTTCTCCTTTCAGTTCATCCCAAAACTCTCATGGAATACGAATCTCATTCTATTGACATCGAGATCATGTTAATACAGTAGATCTGAACCATAAACATACATTTCTTCAAACAAGAAATATGCAAACATATAGATTAACTTAAAAGATGTTCATATAACAAAAGGGTTACTCCCTACATCCTAGAATCATGAGAACTACTCCATAAATAAGAATTTACAGTCCAAAGACACAAATGAAAACATTCATATGGATGAAAATAATGAATAAAGATAGAGAGATACTTAGGGAGTAGATCTTCGGTATCTTCGAAGTAGTTCCTTGCACCAGAGGTGGATGAACCGCTGGAGTGTATGAAGATGATGCCAGTAGAATTTCCCCAAGAGGGGAACCCCTCTCCCAAGGAAGGGGATGAAGTCCTTCTATTCCGACCCTGGATTAATGGGGGTAGATCCCCTTTTATAGGGGATGAAGTCTATCTCGTGACACGACTCATGCCGCTGGGCAAGCACGGATGGTCATGTCTTTAGGCATGGGTGGCCGTGTCGCATGAAAGATCCTAGATCTAGTGGTCATGACCCCATGGCGCTCGCCATGGCCCCATGGCACTGGCCATGGGTGCCCGTGACGTAGCGGTTGTGCTTGCCATGACCCTTGGCGCTGGCCACTAACGAGCCGTGGAATGGCAGCTGAAGCTACCATAGCCAGTGGCGCTGGCCATGAGCACGTCGTGGCGAGGAAGAAGAACCCACCACGGGCTATGGCACTAGCCACAGCCGCCCTTGGCAAGGTAGCAGAGCCTGCCACAGGCCTGACGCTAGCCACGACTACCCGTGGCAAAGCTCTTTGGTTTGGTCTTTTCACTTCCTATTTCAATTCAATCTTCATTCTTGTGATCCAAAATACACAATAGAAGTATTTAAGAACAATAAAACATAAAAATGAAGCATAAAATTAAGTTATCTCAAATCATGCATGCAAAAATAGGTTAAATGTAGTGCGAAGATATGATGAAACCCTATATACTTCACACTTATCAATAGTGCTACTACATTTTCGAACCATCAAAAAATATTTCCAAGTTACAAGAAATCAAGCAAGAAATTATTTCTTTCATATTCATTTGTGTTTTGTATTGCTTGTCCTTGTTCTTGTAAGAATGCATTGTAAGAGACTTCTCTACTTTTGGAAATTTTTTCGAGAAGGAGATATTTCTTAGTAAATGTGATTTCTAGGAGTGGACTCTTGGATTAGTCACCTCAAGGAGGTGTACACCAAGAAAATCCCAGAGTTGTGCATTTGGAGTCGAGATTGAAGCAAGGTTTCCGTTGCACATTTAATGACAAGCACAAGTCATCAAAGAAAAGCAATTAAAGCTATTTAACCCCTCTAGCTCATACGAGTCATAACAAAATGCACCAACACTTCACTTTCGAATCTCTAAGAACCAACACTTTGAAATATCCACAAAATCTCCCTTCTAGGGTTTTAATTGTGCTGAAATACTCCTTTCAATCGACTGGTCTTACTCTCAATAGATTGCCACATTAGATCGTACAGTTCAAACCTATAAAATGACTCTTTTTTACCTGACCAATCGATTGGTAAGTCATACCAATCAATTTTTGGTTTTCAATCGATTACCTCAATTGATTCTGAAGCCTTCTATTTACTGATGAAAGTTGGTCAATCAATTACTTTAGACCAATTGATTACACCAATTGATTCAGTAACTTTCTATTCACTGGTCATCTTTTGCCATTCGATTGGTGAATTGGCCATACAACAAACCCAAAATTCTAGGTTTAGGGTTGTCAATCGATATCTACCTTTCACCAATTGATTGATAACCCTAATTTTGACCTTTCCAAGGATAAATTTGTGTCTTACCTGGTATTCAATTGACCTCAATTTATTAGGACTCCCTTTGCTCAACATTTAGTCACCCTTAACATATTGAGACTTCTCATTGCCCAATACTTGATCAACTTTTGACCTATTGGGACTTCATTGTTTCCTAACATTTAGCCAACCTTGAGATGCTAGGACTTCTGGTATTAAGTGTTCGGTCACCCTTTGACCCACTTGGACTTTCATCTTGCCAACTTTTTGTTGAACTTCTAGTCACCAAGTGTCTGGTCCTCCTTAAGCTTCTTGGACTTTTCTTTTGTCAACTTTCCGTTCGACTTTCAATCACCAAGTGATCAGTCCTCCATGACCCACTTAGACTTTTTTCTTGTCAACTTCCCATTGAACTTTCGATTGCCTTGTCAACTAGCTAGTAAAAATTGACTTACTTAACTTCTTACTAATATATTGATCAAGCATCGAAACTCAAACTTGAATTAACCCGAACTTGGTCAACTTGGTCAACCTTGACCTAAGATTAATTGCACTAACACTATATACTTCTTCAACATTAATATTTTTGCCTACTGCTTGAATTTAACTTTTCCAATACATGTTTAAACTATGATAGAAATATTTTAAAATTTTAACATAAGTGTGGTTAAGACCTTGGGTCTAACTAGAGGTGGAAACACAATACATCCTACAATCAAACTTAATTGAGCACAATACATTTTGGAGCAAGTAGACTTTGTCTAGATGAAGAAGAAAAATTTATTTTCCCTCAACCAAATAGATTAAGAGGGTATCACTATATGTAGATAGTGAAGCTAGGATGATTCAAGGTAGATGGGGTTGATGCAATCGACCTTAGGTCAAGGTGGATCAGGCTGACCAAGCTCAGGTTGACTTGAGTTTGGATTTTGATGTTTGATGAATATATTAGTTAGATGTCAAGTAAGTCAAGATTGACTGGATACTTAATGATGTAAGAAGTCTAATAGGGAGTTGTCATGAAAAGTCAAATAAGTTAAGGTTGCTAGATACTTGACTAGAATTCAGAAGTCTAATTGGAAGTTGGCAAGAAAAAAAATCCCAAATGGGTCATAAAGGAATGGATACTTGGTGATCGAAATTCCAATGAGAAGTTGGCAAGAAAAAATTCGAAGTGGGTCACAGAGGACCAAACACTTGGTGATCAAAAGTCCAACTGAAAGTTAATAAGGAAAAAGTACAAGTAAGTCACAAATGACCAGACATTTGATGATTCAAAGTCCAAAGGAAAGTTGGAAAGAGAAAAATCTAACTGGGTTAAGGTTGACTAGATACTTGGTGATTAGAAGTCTAACGTAAAGTTGATAAGAGGAAAGTTTAAGTGGGTCAAGGTTTATTGGACACTTGGTGATCGAAAGTCTAACAAGAAGTTGGCAAAAAAAAAGTCCAGGGGGATCATGAAGTATCAAACACTTGGCACAAGATGGAAACTTCAAGTGGATTATAGAAGACCATGTAGGACCCTTAGTGGCCAGTTAGAGGGGATGAATAGTCCTGCAAGAAATGAACACCCTTTCTCAATCTTTATAAACACTTGCATAAAAAAGAAAATAATTAACAAACAAGAAGGAATAGGCTGATCGTTTACTTGGTTTTCAATTAGAGGATTACTAATCTAAGGCAAGTAAAGCTCACAATCAAATCTCCTTCAGGCGGAGAAGCCTCTTATAGCAATTGACACACTGAATTATAAAGCTAAACTCAAATAGAATTGATTGCAAGTGATGATTTTAGCTTCTGGGATCAGGGTTATATTTATAGCCCTGATTGGGGGCACCTAGAAGGGTTCCAAGTGCCTCGAGGGGGATAAAATTTTAACCCTATCACAATGGATAGCGATAGTTGACATTTATATAACTTTTTTGGTCTGGGCGCCCGGATCTAGTCCGGGCACCCGGATCCAGTCCGGGCACCCGAATCTAGTCCAGGTGCTCGGATCAAGTCCAGGCGCCCGGACCGGGTTGGTTCAGGCTACGACCAGGGCACTCGCGGGGCGCCTAGGTCTAAGCGATCCTGGCACCTGGAGCATAGTCAACTTCTAGTTGACTTTTTCTCTGGGTCTTCCGCTCTAGCCCCGCTCGCTTGGGTGATTTTGGCCATCCGGAATAGGGCTCACCCGAATCTATTTTCCAGCCTTCTCGAGTAAACTTCCGCTTCGGCTTCTCATCCCTCAGAAACGTCATGCGCCTCCTTCTCGTTTGCCAGCGTACTCTTCTGTAGCACCTCGTCTCTCAAATGCACTGAGCCCATCAACTCTCTCCTATGTCGCCCTTCTCACTAGTTGTGTCTTTCGCTCGACTTCTTGTGCTCCTAAGTTCCTACACATTTAGACACAAGGTATCAAAACATAACATGACCTAACTTGACTTGGTTGATCACATCAAAACTACCATGGGATACTTACAATCTTTCCCTTTTTGATGTGAGCAATTCAAGTTAAGTTAAGGTAAATCAAGAAATAAATAACAGTAAGGTAATCAATTTTGCAAGTACAAAATGTGCAAAAAATTAGATAATTACCCTCTCCGTAGACTTAATCTCCACTTCTCCCCTTTGATCACATTAAAAATAGGGGGTTTTCAATAAAAATAACTTGAAATGAAATAGAGTCTAAGGGTTAAAAAAACTGACTATTATCCAAGACCAGAAAGTTTAAGTTTTGCTAATATGGATTTTGTAATTTATAAACTATATTTGGAAAATTTTAAAAAAATAGATTTGGAAAATAATTTTTTTTTATAACAGTTGAACAATCATATATATATATATATTAAAAAAATTATATTATTTTAAGCAGAAATAAATTCTTTTCTACATAAAGACACATTTTCTAAAAAAATATTTAAAAATAGTTATTAACCTTAAAAATCTTGAAATATTTTCTATAAATGTATCAGAGCAAGCATTTTTACAAAAAAAAAATTAAGAATTACAATTTTAAAAAAATTTAATATTAAAAATTTATATTTAGATAAATAATTCATAGAAAATTTACCAACAGTCAAAACATTTCATGAAAATTTTATTATATAGAGAAAAGGATAAAGTTTCACAGAAAAATAAATTTTATAAAAAACAGCACTGCAAGATATTTTTAAATCGAAGAATATGAAATTTGTTTAAAAAAATTCATAGAAAAATAATACAATAGTGAAAAAATTTAAAATTTTTTCTATTGATGAGTAATGAAATTTGCTTTCTTAGAAAATTAAGATCAAATTTATTTCAAGCAGAAGTTATATGAGACAATTAAAAAAACAATTCTTAGAAAAATGTTAAATCGGGAAAAAGTAAGATATGTATAAAAATTTACTTTAGGCATGATTTGGAACCCAATATAGGTTTTTTTCCTATCGGATTTATCAAAAATTTTCTCGGAATATATTTTTATGATATTTTTCTAATTTGGTTCTTATGATATCTAAAGTGCCAATTTAGTCCATTATATTTCCTAACTTGTTGAACCTGTGAGCCTGCACAAATTTTCAAATCTTCTATTTCTAATTTCAATTTTTCATTTTCCATTTTTATCTTGTCAAATCTTCTAATCAACAAGTTGTTGATAATGTTCCTTTTAATTCATTATTTTCTTTTAATAACTTCTTATTCTCTAATTCTAATTGACAAGAATTCTTTGATAAAATTTTAATAAATTTAAATAACTGGTCAGGAGGTAGAGACCGTATTTGACTTACCTCTCCTTTGTTTGAAGCTCCCCCTATAGTGTTGTTCCTTCTGATGTTGCTCCCCCTTCATCGATGCTCTCAATGCTCATTTCGGATGAGCTTGCTTCATCTTCTTCTTCTTAGTGACTTGCTACTAGCGCAAGTCCGGCGAAGGCTTTGATCTCCGACTCGAATGACATTTTGTCCCACATTACATTTAGATTTCGATGCTTTGTCTGGACTGACTTCTTGTTCTTCTCTTTCTTCTTCAACTTTGGGCAGTTATCTTTGACGTTCCCTTCTTCGTCACAGTGGTAGCATTTTATCTTTTTTTTCTTTCTTCTACTCTGCACTTGATTAAATTTATTAGTTTTAAAGGACTTTTTAAATTTCCTTACCATGAATGCTATTTCATCAATGTTGAGGGATGTTTTAAAATTTGGTTCATCAATTTTTACCTTTAGGGTAATGTTACACTTGGGCTCCTTCTTCAGATCTTCATATCTAGTTTCATGAACTTTAAATGTAGAAAATAACTCTTCTAAAGTACTTATCTCTAGATTCTTAAAGATGTAATACGCATCTACTAAGGATATATATTTATAAGTCCGAGAAAATGCGTTAAGTGCATACCTTAGTAAATCTCGATTAGTTACCTTTTCCCCAAGATTCATGAGTCCGGTGATGAGTTCCTTGATCCTTGAGTGAAGGTGTGCAATGGATTCACCTTCTTCTAATCGGAGGTTGTTGATATGGTTCTAGAGCATATCCCGTCTCGCTAGTTTTGCCTCCGATGTCCCTTCGTGTAGTTCCAGGAATTTCTCCCAGAGCTCCTTGACTGACTCATAGGTTTCGATCTGGTTGACTTCCTGAGGTGGTAGGATGCTAAGTAGATGAAACTCTGCTTTACCGTTTACCATGAAGTCGGCTTGCTCCTTTTTCGTCCATTGGTATTATTCTTTACCTTTTGGTGCTACAAAACCAAATTTCATAATTAGTAATAACTCAAAATCTATCTTAAATAATACCTCCATCTTTTTCTTATAGTTTGCGAATTTCCTCTCGAATTTCGGTGGATAGATGCTCGATTTGACCATCTCTTGTGCTTCGATTGGCGGTTAGTCCTCTTAAAGCATCCTGACTCTGATACTATTTGTAGGACCATTGGCGGCCGGCTAGAGCTGGGTGAATAGCCCTACAAGAAATGAACACCCTTTCTCGATCTTTATAAGCTTTTATTAAGAAACACTTGCACAAAAAAGAAACTAATTAACAAACAAGAAGAAAAAGGCAGATCGTTTACTTAGTTTGCAATCAGATGATTGCTAATCCAATGTAAGTAAAGCTATTGTTGAATGTTAAGTTAGAGGTTTGATAGTATGGCTAACATTGATTAAAACTACTTAAACTTAAATAATTGTTTGTTTGGATGTGAAAATACTATGATTAGCTTTATGCCCAATCTAATAATTTTTCCCCTAATATAGAATGACTTTTACCCTTAGTTCAAATGATCTTATAGTTGTTAGCTTCCGAAACTAGGATAATTTTTTTTCTCATAGGACCTTTATGCTCACAGTCGAACCTTTGATCATAACATGTCTTAGAAGTGTTAAATTTTCTTTTCCAAATAAGTTTGGGGAACTTTCGAAGATAGTGTAGTAATTGTAGGAATTTTCGATGTGGAGTAATATCTGACATGGATATTAAGGTTGCATGCTACTGTTTAGATATTAGGGGTTGAAGTGTTAATAGGATGGTTAGGTGCGAGATATGTTTATTATAAACTCTAGCATGCACTGATTATATGTTTTCAAACAATCATGATTATTAATGCCTTGTATGATGAGAGTTCATTTACATTATAAAATGTTATTTGCATGCATGAATGAGACTTGTGAAATATTCAATGAAAAATACAATTTAATGGTAGACAATTTAGGCTCATGTATGGGTTAAGTTCAGCCTTGCTTAATTGGGTTCTCATGCTAGGAATTTTGTTGTATAAAAATATCATGTGTACCTATCTGTATAAGTGTAGGAAATTGATGTTAAGTTAAGTGATGATGAATATGGATAACCATTTTTTAGGTTCGTCTTCACGTTTATGCTCAAGATCATGTTTAAGTTTATGTTCATGCCTATGCCCATGACCATGTTTAAATGTATGTTTTTCGGAATTTGGTCTAGTAGGTTTGTGTTTATTCTTGCTTCACATCATGATAATTTAGTAGGCTAGGTGTACGTTTTTTTGTTAGAAATTTGGTCTAGTAGGTTTGTGTTTACTCTTGTTTCATACCATGGCAATTTAGTGGGCTATGTGTATTTCTTTTCAGAAATTTAGCTTAGTATGTTGTGTTAGACTTACTCCTTAACATGATAACTTTATGGACTCTAGGAGATTTTGGATTTTTAGTTTAGGTAGGACTATGTCTTCTCCTTGTTTGACATCATGAGAACCATACATGCTATATGCACATTCAGATTTCTAGTTTAGGTAGACTCATGTTTTCTTCTTGCTTGCCATCATGATAACTATACATGCTATATCTAAATTTCGGATTTATAGTTAGGTGGTCAAATTGCACCTTGGAAGAAACTACTTGGGAGACCTAGGAAGACATAAGAAGCCGTTACCTAGGATTATTTGGTAAGTATTAATTTCGAGGATGAAATTTTATTAAAGAGGGATGAATTGTAGTGTTCAAAATCACTTATTTAATTAAGGTGAGTTATTAGATTAAATTGTAATTTAATTAGAATCCAGATTTATTTAATTAAATAGATTTATTAGATTAATTACAATTTAATTAGATTTCAAATTTATTTAAGGAGGGATATTCATGGGGTAATTGTAGTTATTCATTTGACTAAGAATTTATTCATATAAATAGATTTAATTGGCCTAGAAATTTAGATCAATGAATTATATTAAGAAAATAGTAAGATACCAATATATAAAGACTTAGCATTTATATAATTTATGTATATAAATTATCCTTCTAAAAGTAAAATATAAATATATATAGAGCACACAAAATTAAATAAAAGATTAATAATCAATCATTATACTAATTATATATAACATACGAATATATGATATATATATATGGATATATAATTATGAAATTTAATGCAATGATAAAATTATATGTATATTACCATGTATATATATAGTATATAGAATTAAATAAGTAAAATATATATGAAAATTTTATAATCATGGAAATATGTTTCTATTTAAACTTGATATTAAGTTTTATAGAAATAAACTAAATTACTTAGAAAATTTTATGTGTTACGAATTTTCATATGTAGGTAGATATGAAAATTTTATAATCATGTAAATATGTTTCTATTTAAACTTGATATTAAGTTTAAAAAATGGTAAGAACGTGTAAATATTATGTATAATATAAAATATGTAATTTAAGAAATATTATGTATAATACAGAACATATAATCTCTATATATATATATATAAATTGTAAGAACGTGCAACAAAGAAATATTATGTAAAATATAAAATAATATGTTACATAATATATAAGGTATAATATAAATTACAAAGAATAAATATAATTAAATAAGAAAAATATAGGATTAATAGATGTTGAACACGCAATTAGTAACCAATTAAGAAATTATAGTAATATACTTTATATAAAATATATATGGAATTAAATAATCATGGATATGAATTTCTATCTAGACTTAGTAAAATATTTTATAAAAATAATATATATGACTTAGCATTTATAAAATTTATAAAAAAAATTAAAAACCTAGACCAAGTTCTAAGCCTCTCTTCTATTTAAACCCTCACCTAGAACTTCTCCCTACCTTCTTATTTCTGTTGGGACCGAAAATGGAGCTAGAGGAGGGGAGGTGGGTGAATAGCTCAGCATGATCTCGTGCTCGTCGTTGCTTGTTTCTTCAAAGATATACAGCGGAAAATACAAAGAAACAAACACACAACGCTAACTTTAGGATTTACTTGGTATCCACCTCAACAAGAGGTGACTAATCTAAGGATCCACACACTCACGCACCCTCCACTATGAAAACACTCCTTTACGGTAACTACCGAAGGTGGAGAAGCCTTACAATACTCTCAATACAAGAAGTAAGGAAAGGGAAAACAAAATACAAGCAAAAACTTACAAGATATGCACTGAAAACCCTAACCCTAACTTCTTGTTGTAGCCCGCCTCTTGATCTTGGATCACCAGCAAACCTTGCTCCAAGAACCCCTCAAGAACTGGCGGTAGAGTGGAGAAGAAACTGTGGAGAGCTACTGTGTCGCTAGAGAAGAATCAAGAAAGAACTCTTGAAGACGATCGCACGCCAACAGCTAAAAACGACGCCAACGGTCGAATCCCAATCGATTGGATCGCTCCCAATCGATTGGGGAGGCTTTGGATCGATCGGCCGATCGATCCAGAGTAGTACCTCTGTGCTCCTGGGAATTGCCTGGATCGATTGCCCAATTGATCCAGCACGTCTCGTGTGTTTTCCAGTGCTGTCACGCACATTCCCAGTCTCTCAATCGATTGCCCGATCGATTGGAGGTTTCAATCAATCAACGGATCGATTCAAAAGCTCACTATTCTCTCAAAAACTCTCCCAATCGATTGACCAATCGATTGGGAAAGTTTCAATCGATTAACCAATCAATTCAGCCCATTTCTGCACGAATTCGTGTCACCCAATCGATTGACCAATCAATTGAACCCCCCCAATCAATTGGAAAGTAGAAAACTGGATAGTGCTTGAAATTAGCTTCGTTTCGCATCCGAGATCATCTCATTCTGATATCCGAGTCAAAAGTTATGGCCTTCGGAAGCTCACTACGTCTGAACTTCCTAGTTCCATGACAACTCCCTATTGGACTTACGACCGCTAAGAGTTCGGTCAACTTTTGACCCATCTAGACTTTCTTCTTGTGCCAAGTGTTCAGTCAACCTTAACCCACTTGCACTTATCATCTCGTGCCAAGTGTCCGGTCCTCCATGACCCGCTTGAACTTCCTTCTACCAGACGTCTGGTCACCCTTGACCCATCTGAATTTCCTCGTGTCTGGCTTCACTCACCAGGTCTTTCCATTGCCCGACTTCACTCACCGGGACTTTCCCCTGTCTGGCTTCACTCACCAGGACTTTCACTTGTCTGGCTTCACTCACCAGGACTTCTATCTGCCTGGCTTCACTCACCAGGACTTTCCCAACTGCCCGGCTTTACTCATTGGGACTTTGACCTAGCTTCACTCACTAGGACTTCTCAACTGCCCGACTTCACTCACCGGGACTTTTCACCTAGCTTCACTCACTAGGATTTTCATCTGCCTGGCTTTACTCACTAGGACTTCCCACACGGACGATTGCACCTGCAATCTCCACGACCTGTCAGTCTCCATGTATTGTCTCAATGTATTGTCAAACATTGAAACCCAAACATCAAGACTCAAGCTTGAGCCAACTCAAGCTTAGTCAACCAGGTCAACCTTGACCTAAGGAATATTACACCAATAATCTCCCCCTTCTTGATATTTGACAATACCTTAAGTTAGGCTAATCCCATGCCAATGTATGAATGAGGGTTCTCTTCATTCTTCCCCTTTCCTAGAGGGTAAAAACTTCCTCTTTAGGTAATGAAGGCCTAACTTAACCACACATTGATGGTTCCCTTCATTCTTCTCCTTTCCTAGAGGGCACAAACTTCCTCTTTAGGTAATGAAGGCCTAACTTAACCACACATTCTCCCCCTTCTGGCATACATCAAAAACTCTCCCCCTGAAGAGTTACCCAACGTTGTTCACAACTCAATAACGAAGGTCTCATACCCTTCATTATTCTTAATGCTCATCCTTGAGCATATACCACTTGGTATGTTCACACATGATTCAAATAAAGGTCTCTTACCCTTCATTTTCATCAGATGCTCATCCTTGAGCATATACCACTTGAACAATGAAGATATCCACTCTCCATTGTATTTAAATGCCCAACCTTGAGCATTTCCACGAAAGAAGGTTAACCACCTTCCAAGGTGTATGAAAAATAAATTTTCATGTCCTTAAAGAGTAACTCCCCCTAAAGACATGACCGTAACTTCTGTCATTGCACCAATAATGACTTGGAACTCCTAAATTTTTAGGAAACCCAAATTTAGAAGTTTTTAGATTCAAAAATTCAATATTTAAACCAAACTTCAACCTCAACTTCTACTTAGTCTTCCTCAACCAATCCATCCTAGTTTTTATCATAAAAACTCCCCCTAAATGAGTGCAAATGTGTTCCAAGGGGTTAGGAATGGTTACCTAGACCACAAATGGTTTAAATCACTGAAAACAAGTTTTCCCAGCTGAAATCAGTGATTCAATCGATCAATGGATCAATTCAAACCATGCGGATCGATCAGTGGATCGATCCAGCAAGCTTCTGTTTGCGAGAAACACACCCTCAATCGATCGCCCGATCGATTGAGACCCTTCAATCGATCGAGCGATCGATTGAAGGTCTGAAGTTGCTGAAAGTTCATTTCAGTCAACTTCAGAAACCCCTAGAAAATTCTAAAAATCATGAAAATCATTGTAGACATTATTTAGGGTATATATTATCATGGGGAAATAGTTTTATAAGAAAATACTTCATATTTTCAAAGATTGACATAGACTTGACACTTGTAAAAATTTTAATGTTTTCTTCCAAGTTTGTGTCTAACTATTCAATGATGATTACTATCAAAATATAGCCTTCACAAAGGCTTTCCAAAAGTATTTTAAAATCATTTTTAAAATTAATATCCAACCATGTTCCTTGGGCTTAATGCACATGACTTGTACATTAGCTTTCCCAATGATTGGAAAACACATAACTATGTGTTTTGATGAACTTAAAACTCAAAAGAATGCACTAAACCAACATCTTGAGTTTTGTTCATCATCCTAACATCTCACTTGTACTTAATGTGTATGAAACCACATACAAGTCACCTTATAGTTCTTTGGTGAGATGTAAAATCTTGGTTTTGCCCTAAACTAGGGATCGTGCATATCTACCTAGGTATTTTTGAAACTATGAACATCCACCCAGGATGTTACTTGTTAGTGAATGTCATTAGTCTTTAATTGCAAGAAATAAACTGATGCATGAAAATATTATGGCATACATCAAAGATAAATAATTTTTCATAAGAAAATTTCCTATAACTACATGATGTATGTATGACGTGACATGGTATTTTTGTATTTTTCATAATAAAACATGAATGCAAAAACAAATAAATAAATATGATGTCATGACATATGATGGGCAAACAAGACATGACAAATTAGCACACATACAATACCTAGATTACATATCTAAGTATCCTTAACCTTAGCTAACTTTAACAAATTTGAACCCTAGATTGCCCACTATTTCCCAAGAGAATGTCAAAGTCTAATTTTGACATTTATTTTTCTTTTATTAATTTGTGCCAATTCAAATTAAGCATATTCCTCAAATTTTGGCACAATTTTCTCCTTCAAGGAGTAATCATCGAGATCAAGTTCTAAATTTTTGCCCTTACTCCTTAAGAACATATCAAAATCCCAACTTGGTAGTTCTTTATGATTTTCCCAATTGTGCCGATTTAATTTAAAATTGAACTTTCAAATTATGGCACATTTTACTCTTCCAAAGAGTAAATGAAACTCCACTTCATTTTCAAAGGTTGATAATAACCTTGAAAATGCTCTTCATGTCAACTTCATCAAAGTTGGGTTAACTACCCTCCCAATTTGAGTTGACACTCTCTAACTCATCTAAGGGGTAGAGAAAATGCTCCTAGGAACTCAAAATCTATTGGCGCTCCTTGGATGCTGTAGGTACTCACTAGGGATAACTTCTCTAAACACCTTCTTAGTGACCTTGTTTGGCTTCTTAGAAGCCTTGGTCACCTTTTCTAGGTTAACTCTAGGGATTTCTTCCCTTGTGACATTCTTAGTGACTTTCTTAGACTTCTTAGAAGTCTTAGTCACATTTGTTGCAAAAATACTCTTAGGGATAACTTTTCTTGTATTTTTGACTTGACCACTAGGCCTAGGGTTAGTTCCATAGTTATATGGAACCCTATGGTAAGAAGGCACATCCTTTTTGATTTTAGGTTTGTATCCCAAACCTCTATTACCCTTGGATGACCCTTGTTGTCCTAAACCTAGATTTTGCTCATTTTGCCCTTTTAGGATATTTTCCATCCTTTTTAGGGTCTTTTCTAATTTATCAAGTCTTGACCTCAAGACTTGATTTTCTCTCATTAAATCCTTAGTTTTTAGTTTTTCATTTAATCCTTGAGCATTTTTATTTTTAGGCTTGTAACTAAAATCTTTAGAATTCTTGTCTAAATTTTTATCTACCTTCCTAGACCTAGGTGTGGTAGTTTTAGCATGAAGAGCTACATGTTTTTTCTTAATGCTATCATGCTTCCTATTTTTATGGTAAATAACATTAAAATGATAAAATTGGAATTAGCATGCTTTTTACCATTATTTAAGGGGATAGGATCAATAAATGATACCTTTCATTTTACCTTGGAGGCTCTCCCTTGATCCATGCTTCCTCCTTTAGCTTTGACCGCTTTCTTCCCCTTAGGACATTGGCTCCGGTAATGTCCTTTTTGATTGCAAGAGAAGTACACAATGTGCTCCTTGCTCTTCTTTGTTGTGGGGACGATCTCCTTAGGCTTCACCTTGCCCTTTAGTGCCACTTGGCCCTTCTTCTTGGCCAATTTGGGGCACTTGCTCTTGTAGTGCCCATGTTCCCTACACTCAAAATATATAATATAATTTTTATTCTTAATTGAAACATTTATACCTTTATGTGTAGGGATGACATCTTCTCCTTTTGATCCGGATGTAGAGGCTTCTTCTTGATCCGGCAATGATGATCCACGCTCCCCCTCAATCCTAGAGGTGGAGGCTTCTTCCTCTTCATCCTCGGATGTTGAACATCTCTCAACTTTTGAATCATCATGCACATGAAATAAGGAGTAAACTCCTTTGGCTTTACCTTCGTGCTCTATTGAGGATGGACTTTCTTCTTCTTCCTCCGGTGTTGAGCACCTCTCAACCTCGGAGTCCTCTTCTTCTTCTTTCTGGTCTTGATTCAATGAATCACCCTCATTTGATTTTTCTTGGATTAGTACAGTGGAGGGTTCTTCATGAAGTTTTGCCAATTTGCTCCATAATTCTTTGGCATATTCAAATTCTCCAATTTTCTCCAAGATGTTGCTCGGCAATAGTTTGACCAAAAGCTTGGTCATTTTGTTATTAGCCTCACACCTTTGGATTTGTTCTTGGCTCCACTTACTCCTCTTAAGAATTTTGCCCTTTGAATTCTTTGGAGCTTCGAAGTCTTCCATTAGAGCAAACCATTGCTCTATCTCCATCATAAGAAAATTTTCAATTCTTGATTTCCAAGAATCGAAACTCATGGATACATATGGTGGAGGCACCCTTGTGTCGAATTTGAGTCCATCTCGGAATTCCATCTTGAAGTTGAGCCTTTTTGATGAAGTCTTCTACTTGTAGAATTGCTCCAACCTCTTCACCCTCTAGCTTTTTGCCCCTTCCGGCGATGATTCCGGTGAAGAGCGACCTCGCTCTGATACCACTTGTTGGGACCGAAAATGGAGCTAGAGGGGGGTGAATAGCTCAGCGCGATCCCGTGCTCGTCGTTGCTTGTTTCTTCAAAGATATGCAGCGAAAAATACAAAGAAACAAACACACAACGCTAACTCTAGGATTTACTTGGTATCCACCTCAACAAGAGGTGATTAATCCAAGGATCCACACACTCACGCACCCTCCACTATGAAAACACTCCTTTACGGTAACTACCGAAGGCAAAGAAGCCTTACGACACTGTCAATACAAGAAGTAAGGAAAGGGAAAACAAAATACAAGCAAAAACTTACAAGATATGCACTAAAAACCCTAACCCTAACTTCTTATTGTAGCCCGCCTCTTGATCTTGGATCACCAGCAAACCTTGCTCCAAGAACCCCTCAAGAACTGGTGGTAGAGTGGAGAAGAAACTGTGGAGAGCTGCTGTGTCGCTAGAGAAGAATCGAGAAAGAACTCTCAAAGATGAACGCACGCCAACAGCTAAAAACGACACCAACGGTCGAATCTCAATCGATTGGATTGCTCCCAATCAATTGGGGAGGCTTTGGATCGATCGGCCGATCGATCTAGAGTGGCTCTGTGCTCCTGGGAATTGCCTGGATCGATTGCCCAATCGATCCAGCATGTCTCGCGTGTTTTCCAGTGCTGTCGCGCACATTCCCAGCCTCTCAATCGATTGCCTGATCAATTGGAGGTTTCAATCGATCAACGGATCGATTCAGAAGCTCACTGTTCACTCAAAAACTCTCCCAATCAATTGACCAATCGATTGGGGAAGTTTCAATCGATTAACCAATCAATTCAGCTCATTTCTGCACGAATTCGCATCACCCAATCGATTGACCAATCGATTGAACACCTCAATTGATTGGCCAATCGATTGGAAAGCAGAAAACTGGATAGATCTTGAAATTAGCTTCGTTTCGCATCCGAGGTCACCTCATTCCGATATCCGAGTCAAAAGTTATGGCCTTCGGAAGCTCACTACGTCCGAACTTCCTAGTTCCATGCCAACTCCCTATTGGACTTACTGTTGGAACCCTAAGGTTGTTTTGATGTGATCAACAAGTTAAGTTAGGTCCTGTGTTGTTTTAACCTTGTGTCTAAGTGTACAGGAGCTTAGGAGCACAGGTACTCGAGCGGAAGACGCAGCTAGCGAGAAGGCCAGCACGCGGTGCGTCTGAGGGACGAGGTGCTGCGGAAGAGTACCCCGGTGGACGAGAAGGAAGCGTGCGGTCGAAAGCCAGAGCGGAAGATTGCTCGGGGAGCAAGAGACAACAATCATAGCGGAAGACCCACCTACAGATGAAGAAAACTCAACCGAGACAAGCATCGATGAAGGGGGAGAGTCTTCGGAAGAAAGTAATTCAACAGGGGGAGAACCAACGACCGACGAGGTAAGTAAGGTATGACCTCTACCCTCTAAACAACTGGTTCAATTAATCGAAAAATTACCTGAAGATTTTTGCGAATTAAAAATTGAATCATCGAAAGAGTTTTTCGGATTAGAAAATCAACTGCCGAACACTTCTTGCAAATTAAGAATATTATCGAAAGAATTTTTCGAATTACAAAATATTTTGACGAAAGATTCTTGTGAATTACAAATTATTGTGTCAAAAGAATTTTGCAAATCAGAAATATTACCAAAAGATTCTTGCAAGCTACAAAATATTTTGTCGAATGAATCTTGCAAATTAGAAAAATTGTCAAATGAAATTTTACCAATTATTTTGTCAATACAATTTCCTGCATGTTTAATATTTGTTACTTTAAAGCTGAAAGAAATAGCATGTCGATTAAAGTATCTCGACAAACTATTAACAGATATTAACATGATACAGTTCTTCACATGTTCAAATTTTCTTACTTCAAATTTGAGAAATTGTAATAAGTTAAAATGGAAATTCAAAAATTTCTAATAAAAACATAAGAAAAAATAATAAAATTAAATTAAAAATAAATGCATAGAAATTTTTTTAAATTATTTCTACATGTTCCAAAAAAAATTTTATGCATAAAGTTTTCTACTGAGAAAACTCTTAATTTTCATGACGAAAATTTAGAAAATTTTCAAAAGTTATTTTTAACTTAGAAATTTTCTCTGATTTTTTTAGATTGCTTTTGTGAAAATTATTACAAAATTTTCAAGTTCTCAAAATTTTCTAAAAGTTCTTAATAACTTAGAAATTTTTCTTGACTTAGAAATTTTCCTTGACTTAGAAATATTTTCCAGAAAATCATTGAAATAGACTTCTATAATTTTTCTAAGTGTCAACTCTTAGATTTTTCTTGCAACCTCAATTTTTTATGTGATCAAAGGGGGAGAAGAAAAAGTATAAGTTTAGGGGGAGGTAGAAAATTGAATTATTTTTTGAAATTTAATTTTTTTTATCTTGTTGCATGTTATTGCAATATAAATTATTTCATTTTCATGTCTATTTTTTACCCTAGCTTAACTTGGGTTGATCACATCAAAATGGGGGAGATTGTTAGAACCCCAAGGTTGTTTTGGTGTGATCAATAAGTTAAGTTAGGTCTTGTGTTGTTTTAACCTTGTGTCTAAGTGTGTAGGAGCTTAGGAGCACATGTACTCGAGTGGAAGACGCAGCTAGAGAGAAGGACGACACGCGGTGCGTCCGAGGGACGAGGTGCTGCGGAAGAGTACCCCGGTGGACGAGAAGGAAGCGTGCGGTGTTTCCGAGGGACGAAAGCCGGAGCGGAAGATTGCTCGGGGAGCAAGAGACACAGCCAGCGAGAAGGTCGGCACGAGGTGCGACCGAGCGACGAAAACTGCGGATGAGTACGCTGGTGGACGAGAAGGAAACACGCAGCGATTCCGAGGGACGAGAAGCCGGAGCGGAAGGCTGCTCGAGAACACCGGAAGTTGGGTTCGGGTGAGCCCTTTTCCGGATTGCAGAAATCACCAAAGCGAGCGGATCCGGAGTAGAAGACTCGGACCGAGCCGAACCGAACCAGAGCAGTGGTCCCGGATGAAAAAGTCAACACGGGTTGACTTTACTGGTCCGGGGTGCTTGGACCAGCATCTTTGACCAGAACGCGTCTAATGCGTTCTGAACGTTGGAGGATAAATGTTTATCTCCTCTAGGGCGCCCGGAACCCTTCCAGACGCCCCGACCAAGGCTATAAATATAGCCTTGGTCCAGAAGCTTTTAAAACGAACTCCAGTAATTCATTTCCAATGCTTGTGTGCTTTAGAGTTGTATTTAAAGCTTCTGTTTTCTACGCTTCAACGTTGTAAGAGGCTTCTTCACCTGAAGGAGTATTCTAGTGCACTTAACCTTCCTTGGATTAACAACCACATCGGTTGTAACCAAGTAAACACTCATGCCTCTTCCTTTATGTTTTATTTATCTGCTTTGTTTATTTTACAAGTGTTAGCTTAAAGAGTTCGAGAAAGGGTTGGTTTGTTTTTGATTTTGCAGGATATCCAACAACCCCCCTTCTAGCCGGCCGCAACGATCCTACACTTACGACCGCTAAGAGTTCGGTCAACTTTTGACCCATCTAGACTTTCTCCTTGTGCCAAGTGTTCGGTCAACCTTGACCCACTTGGACTTATCATCTCGTGCCAAGTGTCCAGTCCTCCATGACCCACTTGGACTTCCTTCTACCATATGTCCGGTCACCCTTAACCCATCTGGATTTCCTCATGCCTGGCTTCACTCACCAGGTCTTTCCATTGCCCGGCTTCACTCACCGGGACTTTCCCCTGCCTGGCTTCACTCACCAGGACTTCTACTTGCCTGGCTTCACTCACCAGGACTTTCCCAACTGCCCGACTTTACTCATCGGGACTTTCACCTAGCTTCACTCACTAGGACTTCTCAACTGCCCGGCTTCACTCACCGAGACTTTCACCTAGCTTCACTCACTAGGATTTTCATCTGCCTGGCTTCACTCACTAGGACTTCCCACACGGACAATTGCACCTACAATCTCCATGACCTGTCAGCCTCCATGTATTGTCTCAATGTATTGTCAAACATCGAAACCCAAATATCAAGACTCAAGCTTGAGCCAACTCAAGCTTAGTCAACCAGGTCAACCTTGACTTAGGGAATATTGCACCAATAATTTCCAGTGACCCTAGTAAGATCTTCTCACCCTCTTGTTCTCCACCGGTGCTAGGATTTCCAAGGAAGACAAGGAGTGGGTGGCTAAGCACATAAGGCATGTTCTTAACCATGTTTGTGTTTTAGTTTAGTTTTTATAGTCTCGTGTATTTTGGGTACCATAAATTTAGGCGTGATGCTTTAGTTTAAGTTTTTTCTTTCCTCAAAGCTTTAAAAGGTTGTATAAATGGAGGATTCTGGGATTCTACAGATTTCTATGTTCTTTTCGATTTTAGGAAGTTGATGCCATGGTTTATTCTTTCTTCATCTCTTTTTTTGAAATTAGACAATTGTTTATGCTCCTAATGGATTTTAAGACTTATAAGTTTTCGATTATTTTTTTTGAAGAAGATGAAATCATATTGTATATTTTCTCTATTATGATTCTGCAACATTGATATGCTGTCAAGCCACTACATATCATGACCTATATGCATCATGCATATGGGAAAGGAAGCTCATGCGCTATTCACGATTAAACCACTTGAAATTTAATTTAATTTTTAAAGGCATGATCTAACACTCAATTTTGCATGTCAATGCCATCTCTCTCTTTCATTGATTATTATGGCCAATGAATAATTATTATAATAGATTTATGAAAATGTTGTTGATACGAGATTAGGAAAAGGATTTTTCTTTTGAGGAATGTAATTTGCTGGTGTTTATATTTTCTACACATTTTCTAATCAAGATAACCTTATGTCCTATGAAGGTTTTGGATTCTAGATGTGATTGAACTTTCAAATTTGAGTTTAATTGTGCTTGTGCTTGTGCTTTTTCTTATGTCCTAGCATGATATATATATTGTTTCCCCTAGGTGACATGTTAGCATTCGGAAATCTAATTTAGCATGTTCTATGCTATGATATGCTTTAATTAGATCTCTTAAATTCATGTATTTGCTGGATACCATGGTAGGTTAGGTGATAACTTCGGAGTTTGTGTAGCGTACATATGATTTTCTCACTCCCTACTATGTTCACCTAAACTCTTGGGTCTTGGTTCCTTTAATTATAACCTCTAACATGTATGTATTTTTATTCATGATAACCTTACATGCTACATGTATTCTCGGGTTTCTAGTTTAGATAAGCTTATGTTTTCCTCATGCTTGTCATCGTGATAACTATATGTGCTATATGTATTTTCGGATTTCCAATTTAGGAAGACTTATGTTTTCGTCTTACTCGATATCATGGTAATTTACATGCTACATGTATTTTTAGAAATTCTAAATTAGGAAAGCTTATGTTTTCTTCTTATTTGATGTCACGCCCCGAGGAAGTTCCTGTCCGAAGAAATTTCGGCAGCACCTCCCCTGTACGGGTGACAATCTGAAGCATTTCTACATACACAATATACATCAGTCACATGCGGCTGGAATATATACACAACCACACAGTTATATATATTTTAAACAGCCCACTCGGATGAAATCAAAACCAATACAGCGGAAAAACATAAAATACTAGCCCATACAAAACCAAATAAATCACTGCTAGCCGGCTAGGCTTACAACACACAACAACACAACACAACAATATAACAATTCCAGAAATAAAATCGGAACACAAAGCTAAATACACCAATTATAAATACCGAAGTAAAAGTACACAAACGCGTAGACATGTCTTCTAATGTGATGTGGGGACCGACAGCCAGGATACTCCAAGCGACTCCATAAACAACCTGCTACCTGAAAAAGATAGTGTCCACGGGGTGAGTTCAACAACTCAGCGAATACCTAGTGGACATGTATAGTAAACTATAACAAATAGCAATAACTATGGAGTACAGTCTCCTGAACAAAAGAAGATAATGCATAATAGTAAAGGCTAAAGAGTACTGTACTCACCAGGGCCACCTATCAGAATAATCAGGTCGTCAGATCGGAAGTGTCATAAATCATGTATGCATGTCAAACATATGCATCCATCCAAATACAGCATATAAGTGCAGCAAACACAAACAGTAAATGCATAAATGCGTATGATGTCAATGATGCGTCCTGGTCACCCCTGACGCCAGTCAGTCATCTCACACACAATAGTGAGGCCGAGTGGGTAGGGCTGTGACAACCGTGCACTCTACCATCACTACACCTAATGAGTGAGTGAGTGGACGGGATGCTGTCGGAGTACTCCTGTCCTCTGACCCCAAATCATAAATGGGGGAGCTCAATGCTCTCATCTCCCGGTATACGATAACGGGGAGGTATCTTTGCCGGCTACTACGCTGAGTCACCTGACCAACGGAGCCAAACAGAGTCCACCGTCTGCCGGCTATTACGCTGCTACACTAAATGCCAGCGGAGCCAAACAGAGCGGAACTGTCTGCCGGCTACCACGCTGAGTCACCTGACCAACGGAGCCAAACAGCAGAACCGCCACACACCTGCCTGTTATACCACTAATCCATGAGTGGTGGTGTGTGCAGTATATGTAACTGGCGATGTGCTCTACCATAGTGGAGCCAACAAACGCGCAGCATGCAATCATGATGCATGACACTAAGCATAGCAATAAATTGATCAGCATAACCATATCCATATATATAACATGAGTATCGTAGTATCGATGGTCAAATACAAAGAACTAAAGTACACAGGTCAGATAGGATATCAAAAACCTAAGTCCTGAACATAACAAGCATGGTATGTCACTACCTCACTGAGTATATATATAATCATATGGATACTAGCATAAAATGCATAACAGGTGAGCAAACAAGCATGTAACGAGTATCCGGTAGTGACGTACCGAAATAAGGACGAACATAATTATTACTAAAGGTTATAACCTACTAGACATATCAACAAGACATATCAAAAAGATAAGTCAAGGTACCCGCCTCCGAAAAGAGGATTGTATCCGGTCCAATCCGATGTCAAGATGCTCGTCTCGTAACAAAGTCCTGAGATCACATACCGTATTTAGTTAATTACTTATACAGTAAATAACTAAATAGACTCCCCAATCAAATTAGGGAAAACCCTAATCGCAATAATTAACCTAATTTCTTAATCTTATTAGGTTTAACTAAATCCACAATCCTTCACTTCAATCCAATCAACCTATCAACCATATCATCAATCACAAACTCTACCATCCTTTAGAAACTTAATTTAGCAACATACTAATAAAATACCCAAGGTACATCACTAGAAAAGCACTGACCTTGAGGTATAACCGAAACTCCAGTAGCTCAGCAACCCTACCAATCACTGCCAAGAAGTTCAATCCATAAATCCGATTATATAGTAAAAGATTTGCTGAAACCTTAATTCAAAATACCAAAGCTCACCTCAACAGAATCTTACCTCAATTCACAGTCGAACGAGACGCTGGAGCTAAGTGGATGCTGCTCCTGGAAGGGATGCTACTGGAACAAGATTACCCCACAGTATAGAATAGGACCTCTCTTCACCGCACTACCCTAATAAAGCAGCTGTCCTCCAGGAACACCACACAACATACACAATTCCATATCAAAGATCAACAAGAATGGAGAATTCTAATCCAGAAATACATGATTCCAACCAGAACTCGCCTCCAACCGGGACCTCAGTCAGTAGCAAGGATGAGGAAATCCACTGATCAAGCACAGCTCCTCTGGTTTCTGCCCGCCAGCCCAAGCACAACTCAATGATCCCAACCTCTCCAAAATCTGTAACCTAAATCTGCAGCCAAGAATTAGGAGAATCAAGAACAATAAAGAAGAATCGGACACTGCGCTAGGGCATAGCGGAGAAAAATCCAGAGAAGAGGAAAGGACTTGGAGTCGATCGCTTACCCTCGAAACCCTAAGGCACCTTCACGTCGGCGACCGATAGACCTTGGATCGATCCAATGGCGTCGGCTAGGGCAAATTCACCGTAAGGGCTCGGGTGGTGTCATCGGGCAGAGACGAAAGGAAGGGAGACGACGCTAGAGCAGAGAGAAGGGCTCTGCTCGGCGATCGAAGGAAGGGCTCGGCCGGCGGTGCTCGCGCGTCACCTGCGCTTAGGCAGGGAAGAAGAAGAGAAGCGGCGTCGGCACTCAAGAGGAGAAGAGAAGATGGTTAGGGCACAAGAAATAGGCTCGGGTTTCCTCTCAGCCGACAGCTTAAAACCACAAGGGGGCAGCAACCGCCGCGTGAGAGGAGAAGAAGGAAGGGCGTCGGCGCGAGGAGGGTAGGGCTTGGGTTCGGCGGGGGAAGAAAAGAGTAGGCGCGAGGGGGGAATTGGGGAACGGCGACGGAAGAGAGAAAATAAAGAAAAAGAAAAAGAAAAGAAAAAGGGAAAGAAAATAAAACTTTTCCTCATTAAAACAGGGTAGCCTAAACAGGCTTTCCCGGGCCCCATTTTTATCCCCGTTAACTCGTCCGTATGAGCTCCGAAAAATTCCCGAAAAATCTCCAAAAATCCCGGAAAATTCCCTTATTAATATTCACCTATTTTCGGTATTTTACATTTGATATCATGGTAATTTTACATGCTACATGTATTTTTGGATTTCTAATATAGGAAAGCTTATGTTTCTTCTTGCTTGTCATCAATTTTATATGTTACATGTGACTTTCGGATTCTAGTTTAGAAAAAGAGTTGAATTTTGTATAGTTAGGCTAATGTTTCCTCTTCCCATCATGATAATTTAAGTGCTCATGAAATGAACCTGCTTACGTTTATGTACAAAAATATATTTATGTTCCATGCTTGAGTTGTAATCATGGCTATGCTTATGCGCATGTTCAAGTGTATTAAGTTATGATCCGGGGACCTAAGCCCAGGGAGCTTACCAAGTTATGATCCGGGGACCTAAGCCTGGGGAGCTTACCGAGTTATGATCCGGGGACCTAAGCCCGGGGAACTTACCAAGTTATGATCCGGGGACCTAAGCCCGGGGAGCTTGTCAAACCTTATCATGGGTTAAGTTATGAATTGGGGACCTAAGCCTGGGGAGCTCACACAATTTACGTGGCCGAGTGTGACCAGTGTCCTTAGCCCGGGAACTCACCAAATCTACGTGGGCGAGTGTTACCGTTGTCCTTAGCTTGGGAGCTCGCCAACCTTATGTGGTAGAGTGTGACCGGTGTCCTTAGCCCAGGAGCTTGCCAATCTTATGTGGTAGAGTGTGACCGGTGTCCTTAGCCCGGGAACTCACCAAATCTATGTGGTCGAGTGTGACCGGTGTCCTTAGCCCGGGAGCTCACCAATCTTATGTCGTAGAGTGTGACCGGTGTCCTTAGCTCGGGAGCTCACCAAACTATGTAGTTGAGTGTGATCGGTGCCCTTAGCCCGGGAGCTCACTAACTCTATGTGATTATGATCTTTTCCATGTTTAGCTTATTTACATGCTTATGCTTCTGTTCATCCATAGTATGTACGTTTATGCCAGCTAGTATGCTTATGTCTATGTTTATATACATGCTCATGCTTATATCTATTTCATGCTTAGTTTAATTACATGCTTATGTTTATGCTATTGTTCACCCATAGTATGTATGTTTATGCCAACTAGCATACTTATGCCTATGTTTATTTACATGCTCCTGGTTGTGTCTATTGTATATTTAGCTTACGTACATGCTTAGTCTTATGTTTATGCTTGTATGCATAAGTAGACGTCTAAGCTCATGTCCATGATGTGCCAGTAAGTAAGACCTAAGTTACCTTTGATGTGGTTTCCCTTGGTACACTAGATTATAGACGCTAACTAATACATAACACTGTTTTGAACATGCTAAGTCTCTTGCTCACAGTTTATAACTTTTTTTTTCAGACAATGAGGCGAACGAGATATGAGGCATTGACCAGTGAGCCAACTCGGAACAGGGGCAGTACAACCCGAAGATCATCCATTTTAAATTTCGCATTTAGTTATGTTTTCTTTCGAATTGTCTATGTAATTTTATTGAAGTATGGAACCATTATGGAAGTATGAGTAAGTGACGTCCGCAGGTTATGTATTATATATATGTAAAAAAAACTAGGGGCGTTACAGTTGGTATCGGAGCCCGACCCATTTGGCGGCCCATTTGGCAACCCTCGGGTCGTCGATCGTCGACCATCGGCCGTGTCGTTACTCACTAGGACTTTCCACCCCTGGCCAGTGGATTTTTGCCTCCCCCAGGATTCAAACTCTAGAGCGCTCACTTGGCTACCAGGATTCATAAACTCTAGTACTTAAGCCTGGAGGTCTAGAGTTCGAATCCTGGGGGAGGCAAAAATCCACTGGCCAGGGGTGGAAAGTCCTAGTGAGTAACGGCACGACCGACGGTCGACGGTCGACGACCCGAGGGTCGCCAAATGGGTCACAAAATGGGTCGGGTCGTTACAATCACTTGGCTACCAGGATTCAAAAACTCTAGTACTTAAACCTGAAGGTCTAGAGTTCGAATCCTGGGGAGGTAAAAATCCACTGGCCAGGGGTGGAAAGTCCTAGTGAGTAACGACACGATCGACAACCCGAGGGTCGCCAAATGGGTCAGGTTATTACAATAAAAAGACACCTTTTTATTGTAATGACTAGTGGGTTCCGACTGACCGTCTGTATTGTACTTCGTCCTTCTCTTCATATGCTAGAACGGTGGCTTTCCTTGGATGACGCTGACCTCCATCCTTTGGATTTTCTAGCGCGCTCACTTGGCTACCAGGATTCATAAACTCTAGTACTTAAGTCTGGAGGTCTAGAATTCGAATCCTAGGGGAGGCAAAAATCCACTGGCCAGGGGTGGAAAGTCCTAGTGAGTAACGACACGGTCGATGACCCGAGGGTCGCCAAATGGGCCGCCAAATGGACCGGGTCGTTACAATAAAAATCTCCTTCAGGTAGAGAAGCCTCTTACAGCAGTTGACGCACTAAATTACAAAGCTAAACTCAAATAGAATTGATTACAAGTGATGATTTTAGCTTTGGGGATTAGGCAGTATTTATAGCTTTGATCGGGGCGCCTGTAAGGGTTCCAAGCACCTGGAAGGGGACAGAATTTTATCCCCATCATAATGGATCGTGATAGTTGGCATTTTGATAACTTTTCTAGTCCGAGCGCTTAGATTGGGTTGGTTCAGCCTGCGATTAGGGCGCTTTGGGTCCGAGCGGTTCGGGCGCCTAGAGTCCGAGCACCCAAATTAGCTCTAGCCGCTTGGAGCACAGTCAACTTTCACTTGACTTTTTCTTCGAGTCTTTCGCTCCAGCTCCATTCGCTTGGGTGATTTCGGCCATACGGAATAGGGCTCACCTGAACCCATTTTTTAGCATTCTCGAGCAAACTTCCGCTCCAGCTTCTCATCCCTTCGAAACGCTGCGCGCCTTCTTCTCATCCGCCAGCGTACTGTTTCGCAGCACCTCATCACTCTAATGCACTGAGCCCGTTAACTCTCTCCCGTGCCATCCTTCTCGTTAGCTGCGTCTTTCGCTCGACTTCATGTGCTCCTAAGTTCCTACACACTTAGAAATAAGGCGTCAAAATATAACAGGACCTAACTTGACTTGAATGATCACATCAAAAATACCACGGGGTACTTACAGACTAGACACTTGGCATGAGATAAAAAGTCTAAGTGAACCAAGGGTAATCGAACACTTAGCAATGAGGTGTGAAGAAATAGGTTAACAGGTTGATCGAATGCTAAGCAATGAGGAAGTTCTAACATAGCAAGTTTCTGAAGGTTATAACTTTTGACTCTCATATTAGAATGAGATGATTTTAATTGTGAAACAGTGCTCGTTCAAAGATCTATATTTGACAAACTCAAGTATCAGTCGATTGATGGATTTGATTAGTCAAATAATGGCTTTAGAATCTGAACAGAAGCAAATCAATTCAACTAATTTGGGAAATCCATTGACCGATATGGAAATCAGTCAACTAATATGGAAATAAGTCGAATTAATTTGATTCAGAAGCAAACATAAGCAAATTAGTTCAATTGATTTGAGAAATTAGTTAATTGATATGGTCAAACAAGTCAAAAATAAGTCATTCTGTAGGTTTCAATGGTTGAATTCATCAGATCAATCAACTGATTGGTAAAATTAGTCGATTGATATGTAGAAATCAACCTGAGCAGTAGCCTTTAAAAGATTATTTTTAAGAGGTTTGAACGTACCGATTCTTGAAGATTTTGAAGTGAAGTGTTGGTACATTTTTTAGTCAACAAGAGAAATTTGCAAGCAACAAAAGATCAAGCAAGCAAAGTTTTTATTATAAAGTTATTTTTGATTGTATATGTGTTTGTTTTCTTGTTTATTATTGTGTTCTTGTAAGAATGAGTTTGTAGAGGCGTCTCTGCCTTCAGAAAGTTTCCAAGAAAGAAAGAGTTCATAGTGGAAGAAAAATATTAGCGCAGACCCTTGGATTAGTTAGCTTAAGGAGATGGATAGTGAGTAAACCAAGGTGTTGTGTATGTAGAGCTGAGTTTGAAGCAAGGTTTCCGCTACACATTCAACGACGAGCACAGAACAACGATGAGAAACGATCAAAGCTATTCACCCCTTTTTGGCTCGTAGGAGTCCTAATAATGTGGGTAGAGTTGTATAACAATGTTGACGAGTGACTCATATTTGGATGAAGGCCAATGCGATAGATGTCATGGAAGAAAATTTTCTTAAGATTTTTTGTAATAAAATTTTATTACGATTTTATATAATAGAATTCTGTTATAGTTTTTCATAACATAATTCTATTGGGATTTTTCCTAATAAAATTCTGTAATGATTTTACCGGGTTTGGGATTTATGCACTATTTATAGGGATTATTGTTAACCTATTATATAATTATGAGAATTATTGAATGTGATTATCTTGAATAGAGAGAATTCTAATAAAGCTTCAACCGTTTTGTGGAGTATGCACGTCACCGAACCACGGTAACTCTTCTTCCTCTTCTTCCTCATGTTTGCTCCTTTCTTGTGCGTCTTTGCCTCATTGCACTGTGCCATCTCTTTCTCTCTTCTTCTGCTTCCATATTAGAGGTTGAGAGGTGTTGCCCCCTCTTTACGCAACAATTGGTATCAGAGTTACGGGTTTTGGTGGATTTCTTCAACATGTCGGTGAAGGCTTTTGCGAAGTTTGATATGGTGAAGTTTGATGGAACCGAAAACTTTGGATTATGGCAAAGAAGGGTTAAGGACTTGTTGGTGCAACAAGGCATGGTGAAGGCGCTAGGAGAAAGGAAACCAAAAAACATGGAGAGATTAGATTGGGAAGAACTTCAGGCAAAGACAGTGGCAACAATCAGGCTTTGTCTTATGGATGATGTGATATACCATGCCATGGACGAGGAGTCACCGATGATATTTTGGTAAAAGTTGGAAAATTGGTACATGTCAAAGTCATTGACAAACAAGTTGTATCTTAAGCAGAAATTATTTGGGCTAAAGATGATAGATGAAATTGATCTAAGCCAGCACATCAACGTATTTAACCATATTATAAGTGACCTGAAGTGGGTTGATGTGAAGATTGAAGATGAAGACAAGGTGTTGATGTTGTGGAATTCTCTACCTTCATCTCCTACATACAAGAACTTGGTTACTACTTTGATGTGAGTAAGGAAACTCTCAAATTAGAAGAGATCACAAGTACATTTCTAAGTTTTCACCAAAGGAAGGAAATAAGCGATGAAGTTTCTTAAGGAAAAGGAGTTGTGTAAATAATAACCAAGAGGGTGGTAGGAGCAAATCTCAACATGGATCGAGTAACAATAACAAGGCCCGTTTTAAGTCGAGATGGAAGAAGATGATCACGTGCTATAAATGTGGAGGCAAAGGTCATATCAAGAGAGATTATCCAGAGATAAAGAAATATATTGTAGAGAATAAGGTAGTTTGGAAAGTCTGCAAATATAGTTGAAGAGAAAAATTCAAAGAGTGGTGATGGAAGTATGCTATTAGTTATGTTAAGTTCGGAGCAGTTGACGGATGCATGGATCTTAAATTCTGCATGTTCATATCACATGACTCCAAACAAGGAGTGGTTTGATACCTATAGGGCAGTGCATTCTGATTCAATGTTGATGGAAAATGATGCACCATATAGAGTTATCAATATAGGGAATATCAGAATCAAGATGTTTGATGGTGTGATCAAAACCCTATGTGATGTCAGATATATACCAGAGCTAAGGAAGAACTTAATCTCGCTAGGCACACTAGATGGTATTGGTTATAGTTACAAATCAGTGAGCAGAGTGATAAAAGTCAGCAAGGGAGCTCTGACGGTAATAAAAGGATAAAAGTCAGCAGGGAACATCTATAAGTTGATAGGGACTACAGTTGTAGGTGGAGTCGTCTCGGTAGAGTTTTAATCAGATAGCACTATCTTGTGGCATATGCAGTTAGGGCATATGGGTGAAAGTGGAATGCTAGAACTTCACAGAAGAGATTTGTTGAAGGGTGTCAAGATGTGCAAACTTGAATTCTGTAAATTTTGTATTCTTGGGAAACAGAGTAAAGTGCAATTCAAGACAGCAACAAACAAGATGGAGGGGATTATAGACTACGTACATACGGATCTTTAGGGACCAGCCAATATAGCATCACGTGGAGGGCACTTGTATTTTATAAGTTTTACTGATGATTACTCACGAAAGGTCTGGATATACTTTATGTGTCACAAGTTGAAAACTTTTACAAAGTTTAAATTGTGGAAAATTGAAGTAGAGAACCAGACTAGAAGGAAGATCAAATGTCTTAGATCAGATAATGAGACTGAGTACATAAATTTAAAGTTTCAAGAATTTTGTGAACACTATGGGATAATAAGGCATTTCTCAGTTCGCAGAATACCTTAGTAGAACAGGGTAGCAAAAAGGTTGAACAGGACAATCATTGAGAAGGCAAGATGTCTCAGGCTGAATGTAGGGCTAACAAAGAATTTTTGGGTGGAAGTAGTTAACATGACAAGTTATCTCATTAATATCAACAAGGGCAGTACTAGAAGGCAAAATATCAGAGGAAGTATGGATAGAAAATTAAATAGATACTCTCATCTTCGAGTTTTTGGATGTCCAACTTATATGCACATATCTAGTGAAGAAAGATCAAAGCTGGATGCGAAGTCAAAACAATGCATTTTTCTGGGGTATTAGAAAAGAGTTAAAGACTTCAAGCTTTGAGATCCTAAGGCAAACAAGGTGGTGATCAACAGAGATGTGATGTTTGACGAGAAGGTTATGCTACAACGTACTCAGGAAGAAGGAAAGGAAATACCTCAGAGCAACATGAAGAAAGATGTTGTGCAGGTGGAGCTAAAGACTCATGACTCTAATGATTCTAGCTTAGAGCACATGGAGTATCGCACTATAGCTAATGGCAGAACGAGACGAGTCATAAAACCATCCACCATATATGGATTTAAAGACTTGGTATCTTATGCACTTATCACTAGTAGCAGAGACTCTACGTCTTTTCAGGAGGTGATACACAGCTCTAAGAAGGACAAATGGATGGGTGCTATAGTAGAGGAGATGGAGTCATTACATAAGAACCAAACGTGGGATCTAGTGGAACTTCCTGAAGGAAAGAAAGTTATAGGGTGCAAGTGGATATTCAAGAAGATAGAAGCAATGTCAGATGGAGAATAAGTGAAATTCAATGCTCGGTTGGTAGCAAGGGGTATTCACAGAGAAAGGGGATTGACTATGAAAAAATTTTCTCTCCAAACGTAAGACATACGTCAATTAGAACAGTGTTGGCTTTGGTGGCACATCACGATTTACAGCTGGAGCAAATGGATGTGAAGATAACATTTCTTCATGGAAATTTGGAGGAGCAGATTTTTATATCACAACCTGAGAGATTTAGTTAGACCAGACAAGAGCAGTTGGTTTATAATTTGAAGAAATCGTTCTATAGATTGAAACAATTTTCTAGACAATGACACAAACTGTTGGTGCGGGAAGCATCCGACGATCGAACCTGAGTTTTGATAATGGCAAAGGATTCAAAGTTAAGGTGTGTGATGATCTAACAGTCTGAATGAGATTGCAGGAAAATCCTAAGTGTACTTAGGCAAAAGCCCTAACTGTGGTTAGGCAAGGTAAAAACCCTAGGGGGTGGTAACCCTAGGTCATAGGGGGTGGTAACCCTATGCGGAAAGTCTTGGCGGGTCGAGAGCTTCAGACAAAAGTCCTAGGGGGGTAACCCTAGGTGGAAAGTCCTGGTGTCGCGAACCAGGTGAAAGACTGGACCAGCCGGGAAGCGGAAGTCCAGCAGAAAGTCCGGAAGCTTCGAACGCTGAGCAAAAGTCCAGTCGATCTGGAGAATCGTACTGGCAACAGGTAAATCTCCTGAGTGGAGTAGGTGAGGACGCGTTCCCCGCAGAGGGAACAGTAGGCGTCGGGTCGACCTAGGGTTTCCGGTAGGAAATCTGAAGTCAGACCCGGACAGTCCGGAGACTGTCATCATATTCTATTATCATATCTTGTTTTGTGCTGACTTTATTTTGCAGGGTATGTGTTTGAGACTAACACTTCTTGCAGGACCAAAGAAGCACAACTTAGCCTCGGATGAACAGTGTCCGAGGCCCCTCCATGGAGCTTGGAGGCGCCTCGGATGCAAAGCTGAGCTATCCACGAAGTAAGCTTGGAGGCGCCTTGAAGGAAGCTCAAGGCGCCTTGGACTGGTGGATGAAGGCGCCTTGGAGAGCACAGAAGGCGCCTTGAAGAGATAAGTCACGACCAGTTCAGGCTTGATCCACGCGGGCGACTCGGCTAGTTTAAGGCGCCTTGAATGGGCTTTAGGGCACCTTGAGCACTGTTTAAAAGGGAGTTTCGAGCAGCACCTTCACACAATGAATTCCAAGCGATCCCTTTGCAACTAGCTGCTAACAAGATGACCCGGAAGTGCTGTGACTTGACACCGACGACCTGGAGCTCCGAATCTTCAGATTACTATACTGTTGTCGGTATAACTGTCTTTTTCAATTGTACTTAATTGTAATATTTGTACTCTATTCGAGCTTATAGTTGTTTCCCACAGAAAGCGATCAAGGATCGCGGGCCTTCAAGTAGGAGTCGTCACATGCTCCGAACGAAGTAAATTCCTTCATGTCTGTGTGCTTGTTCTTATTTTCCGCTGCTTATTACTCTGTTAATTTTTCGTACGATTTACGGATTCGAAAAGTGAAAGCCGCGAGTGCTATTCACCCTCCCCCTCTAGCCCTTCTCGATCCAACACAAACATTTTGATTCATACATGATTCAAAACGGATATAGGAGATGTGAGTATGATTGCTACATATATGTGAAGAGCATTGAAGATGAATCACTAGTTTTCTTACTACTATATGTAGATGGCATGTTGATTGTTATGAAGAAGATGAAAGAGGTTGACAAATTGAAGAGTCTACTGAGCAAAGAATTTGATATGAAAGATTTGGGAGAATCTAAGAAGATTCTTCGGATGGAGATTCATAGGGATAGAACAACAAGAAGATTATAGTTGTCTCAATGTAGCTATGTGGAGAAGGTGTTAGATATGTTCAATATGAAGAATGCAAAGTCGGTGAGCACACCCTTGGCACATCACTTCAAGTTATTCAGTAGTCGAAAGATGGATGACGAGATCCAAGAGATGTCAAAGGTTTCATATGCCAGTGCAGTTGGTTGTCTAATATATGTCATAGTTTGCACGAGACCAGATTTGACGCAAGCAGTTAGTATGGTGAGCAATTTTCTCTCAAATCTTGGTCGACCATATTAGGATGTAGTGAAGTGGATTTTCAAATACTTGAGAAATACAACGGATTATGACATCATATTTAGTAGACAACTGAAAGATCCTTCAATTGTTGGGTACGTAGATGCAGATTATGCAGGAGATTTAGATTATACAAGGTTTACTATAGGATACATGTCCACTGTGGCAAGAGGACCTATTTGTTAGAAATCTATGATACAATCTATTGTTGCATTGTCTATTACAGAGTCAGAGTACATGACAGCAGGTAAAGCAACAAAGGAAGTTATATGGCTTACAGGGTTGGTCAGAGAACTAGGTGTTCAACAAGGTGGAGTCAAGTTATTATGCGATAGTCAGAGTGCTATCTATTTGGTGAAAAATTAGGTGTATCATGCAAGAACCAAGCACATTGATGTGAGGTTTCACAAGATCATAAAGTTGATTGCTTCCGGAAAAATTCAACTTGAGAAGTTTTACACCGTAGATAATGCTATAGACATGCTGATAAAGTCAGTGACAACATAAAAGTTCAAGCATTGCTTGAACTTGAACCATATCTCTAGATGCTAGAGGAAGGAAGCCAGACCAAGAGATATAGGTGGAGTTTTGTTCAGATACTCGTGTTTTTCAAAGGGGTGAATATTTGCCAAGGTGGAGATTGTTGACGGGTGACTCATTTGGATAAAGGTCAATGCGATGAATGTCATGGAAGAAAAATATGTTAAAATTTTTCGTAATAAATTTTTGTTACGATTTTATATAATAGAATTCTATTACGAGTTTTCATAACAGAATTCTGTTGTGATTTTTCATAATAAAATTTTGTTACTATATTACCGGGTCTGGGGGTTATGCACTATTTATAGGGATCATTGTAAACTTATTGTATAATCATGAGAATTATTGAATGTGATTCTCTTGAGTAGAGAGAATTATAATTAAACTTCGACCATTTTATAAAGTAGGCACGTCGCCGAATCACGATATCTCTTCTTCCTCTTCTTCCTTGTGTTTGCTCTTTTCTTGTGTGTCTTTGTCTCATTGCTCCGTACTATCTCTTTCTCTTCTTCCATATTGGAGGTTGAGAGGTGTTGCTCCCCTCTTTGGGTAATAAAACAAGGTAATGACCTCTAGGTCTATTCCATTTCTTTTTATTTGTAATATATTTTAGATATCTCAATTGTTGATTTGTGTCTTTCTACGAATACTCCAAAACCTACTTTTAAGTCTCGAATCAAATTAGGAGAATAAAAAACTTACATTGATTCTTTTGAAATAAAATCTCATGGCCCTAAAATTACTATAAAAAAAACTCATACACTACACTGAAAAGACAATATTTTTTTATCAAAAGCATGGTCTATTTTGCAACAACATTAAGTATTGTCTATACTTTTAAAAACGTGTTCTCTTTTAAAATCTTTTACACCAACTTAGTTTTTGCAACATATTATTTTTTATAACAAATATATAATTTCTCTTCCCTTCCCCCCAACCCTTCGAAGCCGCCTCTTTGGATCGAGGATTTCCATGGCGATTACTCCCTGAGCAAAGGAGTACTTGCCTCCTAGCATGTCGAAGCCTCAGCGCCTCTGATGCTTCCACACTAGTCTCGCGTGCCGGGAGCAAAGGAGATGCCTTCCCCTCCCGATCTACGTCCTCGCCCATGTTGTTGTTGTGCCCGCTCCCCCTTCCCGTCGTCTCGGTGCATCGAGATTCAGCCTTGGACTGGGGGTTGGGATCCTCTCTGGTGATTTCTGTAGGACGTCCTCTTCCTTCGCCGTTGGAAACTTTGTGCAGGGCGGAAGGGGATCAAGGGAATGGTAAGGTCGCCGAGCCCTTGGCCCTTGAATCCGTTGCTAGAAGGTATGAATTTATTTTTTGTTGTTGTTGTTGAGTGTAATATCTGCGCTCGATACGTGTGTTGTGAGATCCTTGGGGCTCCATTTTGCCTCTTTACCTTTCATATTATTTATGTTTGTATGGAATTTGAGTTTGATAAGATCCTTTAATGGATCTTTTCAAATAAATCCATTAATTTTATTTCCTTTTTAAAATAAGTTTTAGACTTTTTCTTTTTTATTTTAGATAAGTTTTAATCTGCCATTTTCTCATGAAAATGTATTTTTATTTTATTTTTCTTTTACACTTTTTCTTTTGAAAAGGTAGTTTTATTTTATTTTTCTTTTAGACCTTTTCTTTTTGAAAATGTAGTTTAGGTCTCTATTTAAAGAGACATTATGTAACTTTGGAAGATAAGTAATTTCCCTTTTAATTAATCAATTTCGTTTGATTATTGGAGGCCGATCCCCTCGAAGCGATCACCCTATCCCCTTTTCCCTTTCTCTTTCGATTTTTTCACGTGATAAGCCCCCAGGTTCCTATCAACTTGGTATCAGAGCGAGTTCATTTCATCTTCGTCTTATAGTATCTCGCAGCAACTTCAACAAGCGCATGGTCTTAACCCAACTTCAAGAAAAGAAAATTCACTCTGTCATGACGACCGGAGGATCTCATCCTGACGCCAAATGGGCTCTGGAATTTGAAGCTAAGCACGAGACAAGGATGGATAAACTCGAAAAAACTATGACATCGTTGGTCACAATAGTACAAGAATTGAAAGATCGTTTAGAAGCAGATTCCAGCTCAAGCATACTAATCAAAAAGGGAATAAATCAACAATCTCGACAACAACATTATGACCAAGAAGCACCAACAATTTTCTAGACTCAACCTTAGCAAGAAGGCTTAAACAAAAAATAGAGCGAGCATGGACATTTGATGTTAAGGTGGCGGATGGAAGATCACTTACAAGTCCAGGAAAATGCGAAGGTATTAAAATTATCTTACCAAATTATGAATTAATCACAGATCTTTTTCTTCTATCCCTGGATGGATGCGATGTTGTACTTGGAGCACAATGGTTGAGAACATTAGGAGACATAATATGGAATTTCTCTCAACTAACAATGCGCTTCCAAGATTAAGGAAAAGAAGTTTGCATCAGAGGCAAGAGACAAGATACTATCACATCAATCAGTAGTTATCAGGCAGAGCGGCTATTAAAGAAAGATTGCTCCATTTTTCTCATGCAACTCTCCATCAAAAAGGATCCTAAAGGTACCTCATATACCCCTCCAGAATTAGAGACACTTCTTTCTAAATTTTCTATGATATTTGCTGAGCCAAAGGGACTTCCTCCATCACGTTCACATGATCATCGTATACCTCTAATACCGGGGAGTGCACCAGCAAATGTTAGACCTTATCGCTACCCTTACATACAGAAGGAGGTAATTGAGAAGATTGTACAAGAGATGCTTCAAGCTGGTATTGTTCGCCCAAGTGTAAGCCCATATTCATCTCCAGTACTGCTTGTGCGAAAGAAAGACGGAAGTTGGCGAATGTGTGTAGATTATCGGGCACTCAATAAAATTACGGTGAAAGATAAGTATCCCATCCCCATCATTGATGAATTACTTGATGAATTAGGAGGTTCCTCATTCTTCTCAAAATTGGATCTTCGCTCAGGCTTCCATCAGATAAGGATCTATCAGCCGGACATTCCAAAAACAGCCTTTCGGACTCATGAAGGTCATTATGAATTTTTAGTCATACCTTTCGGTTTAACTAATGCACCTTCTACATTCCAAAGTTTGATGAACGATATTTTCAGGCCTTATCTCCGCAAGTTTGTTTTGATTTTCTTTGATGATATCCTTGTTTATAGTTCATCATTCGAAGATCATTTGCATCACCTTTATAAAGTACTCACTCTTTTACGTGAGCATTCTCTTTTTGTGAAAAGATCTAAGTGCAGCTTTGGGACAACTAAGGTGGAATACCTTGGTCATATTGTAAGTAAAAAAGGAGTAGCTACTGATCCCTCAAAGGTGCTAGTTATGAAGGAGTGGCCCACCCCAAAGAATATCAAGGCACTACGTGGTTTTCTAGGTCTCACAGGTTATTATCGTAAATTTGTAAAAAATTATGGAAAGATTAGCGCTCCACTAACGGCTTTGTTAAAGAAAGATGCATTTAGATGGTGTCCTGAAGCAGAAAACGCATTTCAAAATTTAAAGGAGGCTATGACGACAACACCAGTTCTTGCACTACCTAATTTCAATAAGCAATTTGTCATTGAAGCCGATGCATCTGGAGTTGGAATCGGAGCAGTACTTATGCAAGAAGGACAACCATTAGCTTTTACTAGCAAGGCACTATCTCCTCTACATCAACAGATGTCAATTTATGACAAGGAAATGTTGGCTATCATACATGCCGTTACAAAATGGAGACCCTATCTTCTTGGCCGACGCTTTCAAATACGAACTGATCATAAGAGTCTTAAGTTCATCTTGGATCAACGTATCTCAAATATGGATCAACAAAAATGGATCAAGAGACTTTTAGGATATGATTATGAAATCGTTTACAAGAAGGGAACGGAAAATACAGTAGCTGATGCTTTATCTCGCCTTCCTAACCAAATAGAGTTCACTGCTATATCCTTAGTAACTTGCAAAAACTTGGAGAACATAAAAAAAGAGCAAAAGGAAAATTCAGCGGCACAGGCTCTCATCCAAAACATATTACAAAATTCATCGCCAGAACCCCACTATTCTTGGGATGGAGAAATTTTACGATATAAAAATAGAATCTTCCTTCCAGCAAACTCAGCTGAAAAGGAAGTAATACTGGAGGAATTTCATTGTTCACCAATTGCAGGGCATTCTGGCTTCCTACGCACGTATAAACGGATTTCAAGAGCTTTCTATTGGAAGGGAATGAAGAAGGATACCAAAAACTTTGTTGCTGAATGTGATATATGTCAAAGAAACAAAGGAGAAAATGTAGCAAGACCAGGTCTTCTTCAACCCCTTCCTATACCTGAACAAATTTGGACAGACATTTCCATGGATTTCATAGATGGGTTACCCACTTCACAAGGACAAAGTACTATCATGGTGGTCGTTGATCGTCTGACAAAGTATGCCCATTTTTGTACATTATCACATCCTTATACTGCTGCCCGTGTTGCTCAAGCATTTGTTGACCATATAATCAAACTACATGGTCTACCAAGATCTATTATCACTGATAGAGATCCGGTTTTCACAAGTAAATTTTGGAGAGAATTATTCCAATTGCAAGGTACTAAACTTAATTTTAGCACATCCTACCACCCACAGTCTGATGGACAAACAGAGGTTGTTAATCGATGTTTAGAGAATTATTTACGTTGCTTAACTGGTGATAGACCCAAGGAGTGGGTTCGTTGGCTTCCATGGGCAGAATGGTGGTACAATACGACCTACCACTCAGCTACTAAGATTACCCCATTGAGGCCGTTTATGGATGTATACCACCCTCAGTTAGCTCATACACACGTGGATCAACAAATGTGCATCAAGTCGACCAAAATCTACGCACAAGGGACCAAATATTGCAACTTTTGAAAAACAACTTATGCGATGCACAAGCAAGAATGAAGCAATTGGCCGACATGCATCGTTCGGAAAGAGAATTTGCAATAGGAGATTGAGTTTTTCTAAAACTACAACCATACAAACAAGTTTCAATTCGTCGTTCAAACTCTATGAAGTTGTCACCGAAATTTTATGGCCCTTATAAAGTGATGGAACGTATTGGACCTGTTGCTTATCGCTTGGAGCTTCCACAAGATTCTAAAATACACCCTGTATTTCACGTGTCTTGTTTAAAGAAGAAACTAGGCGATAAATTTACTCCTCAACAACATCTTCCTGAAGTGAATTTAGATGGTGAAGTTAAATTTCAACCTTATGCTATTTTAGAAAGGAGACTTGTGAAGAAGAACAATCAAGCAACGGTTGAGCTATTAATTCAATGGGACAATTTATCTATCGATGATGCAACATGGGAATTATATGATACCATTCAAGAAAAATTTCTAGAGTTTATTGATAAACAACCTTGAGGACAAGGTTGTTTTGAAGGGCGGTGGAATGATAAGATCCTTTAATGGATCTTTTCAAATAAATCCATTAATTTTATTTCCTTTTTAAAATAAGTTTTAGACTTTTTCTTTTTTATTTTAGATAAGTTTTAATCTGACATTTTCTCATGAAAATGTATTTTTATTTTATTTTTCTTTTATTTTTCTTTTACACCTTTTCTTTTGAAAAGGTAGTTTTATTTTATTTTTCTTTTAGACCTTTTCTTTTTGAAAAGGTAGTTTAGGTCTCTATTTAAAGAGACGTTATGTAACTTTGGAAGATAAGTAATTTCCCTTTTAATTAATCAATTTCGTTTGATTATTGGAGGTCGATCCCCTCGAAGCGATCACCCTATCCCCTTTTCCCTTTCTCTTTCGATTTTTTCACGTGATAGGCCCCCGGGTTCCGGGTTCCTATCAGAGTTTCTTTTCTTTGTAGTCCTGATGGTTCACCATGGAAAACATTTATGTGATTTTTTTTTGACAAAATTGAGGTTCTTAACATTGATATTAGATTGAATCTTGCTTCACATGATTCCTTCTTTCTTTTGGCGTAATATTTTAGCATACACCTAGGTCTTTCAATAACTGCCAGGTGTAGAAGATACGATGGTGGTGGTAATGTAGAAGTGCACCCACTTCCTCTTCCTCCTAGGGCTTCACCTGCTTTTACAACCAACTTTTTCTCATCAGAGTGCCGCAAAAGTAGAGTTGTCACACAAGACTAATCAATGGCAGAAAGGAAAACTACTTGGAAGCGGAACATTTGACAATGTTTATGAAGCTACTAACAGGTAAAATTATTTGTATTCTTCTATAGGTGGTATTGAGCTCCTTTTCTTTTTTTCCTTTCCTTATAATTTATACACTTCGACAGACACACTGGTGCTTTATGTGCAATGAAAGAAGTTAATATAATTCCTGATGATCCCAAATTAGCTGAATGCTTGAAGCAGTTAGAGCAGGTTAGTTCTTCATATCATAGTTGGTTAATATATTTACTTAAAATATTTTGCAAGCTATATTACCTTCTCATTGTTTTTTCCCACCTCTGTACAGCTCAATGCATAGACATTAATGGTTTAGTATCAAACTTTGCCATCTTCACTAAGCAGCTGATCCTTTCAATTTCTGATGTCAGTTGCTTGATATTTGCTTATTTGTGCTTTAGCTAATTTTGATTAACTTTTGTTCACTTTTCTGTAGGAGATAAAGTTTCTTAGTCAATTTAAGCACTCTAATATTGTTCAATACTATGGGATGGAAACAGTGAGCTTTGTTTGTGGTTATCCTGAATCTTTCATCTTTGCCCTATCACATCTTTATTTAGGATTTCAGTTTTGAATATGCAGATTGAGGATCACCTGTACATTTATTTAGAGCATGTCCACCCTGGATCAATTAATAAATATGTTCGCCAGTATTGTAGAGCCATGACAGAATCAGTGGTGCACAATTTTACCCATAATATATTGGGATGATTTACTTGCATAGTAAAAACATCATGCACAGGTCAGTGTTCTGATGTTAGTTAATCTCATTGCATATGTTTGGTTATTCCTTTAGTTTATCACCGGTGAACTTTGTTCCCCCTTAATTGCTTTCAAAAAATAATTTTTCTGTTATTCTGCCCAGAGATTGTATGACAACTCACAAGTTAGAATTAGTTAATTTAAAAGTTGTCAGAAAACAAACAAACTATATTCTAAATGTTGTCCAATTTTACATATTCATTAGGTTCTTATGGTTGATTTATTTTGTATGTTTTTTTTCACGATGCTTCGTTGCCATGATCATTGAAACTATTCTAATATATTCACTTCTTTCTTTTTACCTTCTCAATGAACATGGTATATGTTGAAAATTGGTGCTCAAAAATACATGTTGGATTTATCTCAAGGAGTTTATTCAAGCAATGAGTTAGATTCTTCAGCAAGTTCTGATGGATTGAATTAAGATGGAGGCCAATTTCATTGAGAGCAATGACAATCTCTGATACAGAGAAAATAAGATTAAGGAGATTGATTTTCACGTTATAATTCGATTTCTGGACTTGGAGAACATCCAAAAGGAGTGTCTGAAATTTTTTTTTCATTGCGAGGATCTTGGGAGTTGAATTAGCATGTAACATAGAATGAGGCCAGGGAAAAGGATATACAAAGTTGTGCGGTTCAGTTTTACTTTATTTGTTGTTTAATTGGTTTGTTGTTTGATTGGGTTTATGTGGTAAATGGAAATAATAAATAACATATTACTATAGGAGTTTTGTTGATTCTTTAAAAATATGAACTCAAATTTTCCCCTGTTTCAATTATGTTTCATATACTGTTATTTACTTGAGTTATGCTTGTGTTGTAGAGTGGTAGATCCTTGTATCTCAGAGAAGGAAAATGTTTGTTTAACAAACTCTATATCTGAATGTATAAATTTGGATGTTTCTCATAGTGATTTAATAAATGCAATTGTGCTTCAATCCTAATCTCATGGGCAATTTGAGTAGAATTTTCATTTCCATTTCCATAATTTTAGTAATCATGTTCTTCTCTATTTCGTTTCTTGTACTAGTGCGGTAGGAACCTCAAGCATGCTGAGAAGAAACTCTCCATCGAATTCGGTGACCCCTAACACCTTCAGCCTGACAACAACAAACACAGCAAATGAAACTTTATAGGTTTTTTGTTTTTATATAGACTTAACATAGATATAAAATTTGTGAATTATGTCTATATATTTTTTGTTTCAATTGTATGATACATTTCTTGGTCTAATAGTAAGAAGATTAATTAGTTAAACTTTTATAGTATTTTAATTGATGTTTTTTATTAGGATTTAATTAAGTAATTCACGGTGTAAATGTTGGTATAATTTATATTAACGGTCTAACTCAGGTTTTGATAAATAACAAGTGAGTTAAGTTAGGTGTTATCTTGATCTAACGCATTTATCGAGTGCACAGGTTTTGGGATGTTTGATTCTCGATTGACAGTTGGGATGTTTGATTTCTGACTGAAAGAAAGTCCAGTCGGGATGTTCGATTCTCGATTGGTAGTCAAGATGTTCGATTCTCGATGGGAGAAGATTGAATGTGCGATTCCGGTAGATCGGGATGTGTAATTCTTGATTGAAGAAGATTGGATGTGCGATTTCGGTAGATTAGGATGTGCGATTCTCAAAGTCTGGATGTGTGATTTTGGAGGTAATTCTACAACTGGTAAGTAGAGGTAAGTCACTGGAGAGAGTGACCAAGTGAGGACGCACCCTCGTTCAAAGGTACAGTATGCGTCGGTCTGATTTATGTCCATTTCGGAAAGCTAAATCGAGACCTTTGACTAGATCCTGGTCTCGGGGAGACAGGATCTAATTACTATTCTTTATTGCTAACTTTGTTTTGCAGGGTACACTTTGTATTATTCGACTAACATGTTTTGTAGGGTATAAGGAGCACTAAGGCCTCAGGTGAACAGTGTTCGAGACGCCTTCTTACTGTTCATGGAAGACGTCTTCAGTGTTGTTGAAGGTCTTTGAAGGTGCCATCCACATCCCTTATAAGGGTTTCTCGACCCAAGCTTCAACAACAACTGACATACGAGCTTCTGCGCGTCCAAATGACTTTCTGACTGCTCCGACTTTCTACTGCTGCTCTGTTACGATTTTGCTATGCCCGATTGTCGCCAAAAAGCTGACCAAACACCGAGCTTGAGCCGACAAACTTTAGACATTGTTTGGTAACTAAAGTTTTGTATACTATTTAATCTCTGCAAACGGGAAGTGTAGCGTGTTACACTTCTCCGATCTTTTTGTACTCGATCTCTTCTTCTAGCGGTCCAAAAGAGACATTTAGTGAATTACCCGTCAATAGGTTTACGGGACCTACGCCTTGGAGTAGGAGTCACCGAAGACTCCGAACCAAGTAAAAACCACTTGCGTTCGTGTCTTTTACTTGCTTTTCACTTTCATTTTTTTCACTATGTCTTTGCTTTGATTTCAAATCCAAAAAAAAATAATTAAGTTTTTAAAAACCACATGATTCACCCTTCTCTCTCACGTGCGACTCGATCTAACAAGTGGTATCAGAGGAAGGTTCTACTCTAAATTGGTGCAACCACCAATCAAGTCAGGGGGAAATTGCTTTATTTTCTTTTTGAATATCAGTTTTTCATACTTTATTTGAATGGGTAAATTTTGTCTCTTCAAATAACCTTTTCTTGTTCAATTTTTACTCAAAGTTGGTGCAACACCACTCGAGTCATTAATTTTTTCACTTCAAGTACTACTAATCCAAGATCAAGTCTTGATATCTCTCTTTAGTTTTATTTTTCAGGAAATAAATGGCCCAACTTGAGGGATTCAACACCGCTCGCCCTTCTCTTTTCAATGGAAATGACTTTCCATATTAGAAGAAAAGAATGGAGGTTTATCTGAAGATGGACATAGAACAATGGTTCACCATCCGACGAGGGTACCGTGAATCTGTAGACGAAGTAACAAAAGTACCGCTTGATCCTGAAAGATGGAGTCCAGAAGATAAAAAGAAAGCTCAAACTGACTCCAAAGCTTTAACACCATCCAGTGTAGACTCACAAAGGAAGAGCTCAATCGAGTCGACCCGTACGAGAACGCAAAAGCGCTTTAGGACAAGCTTATCGAGCTACATGAAGGAACTCTCGATTCAAAGGTAACGAAACGCGACCTACTCCTTAATTATTCATTTAATGTTAAAATGCAGGACAATGAGACCGCAAACGAATCAAGGATATCCTTAACGGACTCCACCTAATCGGACACCAGATCGAAAACCGAGACATAATAAGGTACGGACTTAACTCATTTTCCCGAAACATACTATGAGCATCAATCATAGATGCCTATAAGGTATCAAGGAACCTCTTTAAGTTAAAATTAGATGAATTGTTTTGCAAGCTTGAATTACACGAACAAAGTAACGACCCAAAGGTCGAGAAAGGAATTGCTTTTCTTGTAGGTACCTCAAAGGGAACTAAACCTGAAGCAGAAATTGAATCTGAATCAGGATCAGATGAAGAAGAGCAACTAGTAAACATGATAAGGAAAATGTTCACCAGACGCAAGAAAAGCTTCATCAAACGCGACATGAAGAAGATGTCCAAGTTGGCATCCAACAACCCAAGGGCAAACATCACGTGCTATGGCTGCAACATAAAGGGGCACTTCAAGCATGAGTGCCCAAATGAAGACCAACCGAAGAAAATGTTGATACAATCGACCTATGATTAATTGGACGATCATTATTTTTGATGTGTGTGTCAAAGAGTTTAAGTTAGGTTTTTATATTGGTTCTAATATGTACTTAAGTTGTGCAGGACTTGGTAAATTGCACAAGCTTGGAAAGTTTCATGGCTCAGGTTCTTGAAGATTGGTGAAGGATGGTGCATCCGAGGGACCACAGACAAGAAGCAACGGAGTGAAGGGAAGTGAACCTCAAGGCGACGTGAATGATGGCACGAAGAAGAGCTGCAGGCTTGAGTGCATATGAGGGACAAAGGCTGAGGAGGAAGACTTCAAGGGTAACTCCGGACACCAGTCAATTGGTGCAGTCGACTGAGAGCGAACACAATGTTTCTGTTCGCTCAGCTCGCAAACACCAGTCGACTGCATGTTTTAGCAGTCGACTGATATAATACCGTTGGGATGATGACGTACAGGATCTCCACATATTTGAACAGAACAGTAGTCGTTGTGTGCTACCAGTCGACTGCATGTTTCAACAGTCGACTGGTATCGGGAATTCTAGCAACCTGTATATAAGGTTGGAAGCTTGGAGAGAACAACTCAATTGATTCGAAATTATTGTTTAACCTCTCCAAGTGACCTTGAAGACTTAATACTCTCATTCTCTCCTCCCTAAGCTCATTAAAAATCTTGTGAAAGGAAGAGATCATCTTGTAAAGGCACCTTCGTTCTTGGATCAAAAAGGAGAAGATCATAGTGAAGCCTGATTGGGTGTGTGCGTGCCTTGGATTAGTCACCTCAAGGAGGTGGAGACCAAGTAAATCGAGGAGTTAGCCTTGTTCTCTTATTGTTTTTCAATTTCATTTCCTTTTGTGCTTCCGCTAACAAATTGTAGGAAACAAATCAAAGAAAGGTTATTCACCCCCCCCCCCCCCCTTTAGCCATACGCAAAGGTTCTATCAATTAGTATCAGAGCAAGGAACGCATCGGAAGAACTCATCGTCAACCGAAGCATCAAGATAGTGTTTCAAGAGGGATATAGCACCGCTAGACCACCCTTCTTTGATGGCAATGACTTTGCATATTGGAAAGGTAGGATGGAATACTATTTAATGAATGATATTGAAAATTGGTTTAGTGTTGTAGATGGATTTGATAAGCCAAAAGATGGGTCGGGAGCACCTCTTCCAACCAAGGAGTGGACAAAGGAGATGACAAAGAAGGCCCAAGCAAATGCAAAGGCCACAACAATCCTACAATGTGGACTCTCAAAGGAGCAACTAAGCAAAGTAGGACCATTCGATTCCGCCAAGGAGCTTTGGGAGAAACTCATTGAGTTAAATGAAGGATCAACCGAATCAAGGAGGGCCAAGAGAGATCTCTTGTTGGGGCAACTTCAAACTTTCACTATGAAGACCAATGAGACCGTGAGTCAAATGCACGGTAGATTCAAGGAGATAGTAAATGATCTTCATGTAATAGGTGACAAAATTGACAATTGGGACCTAGTAAGGTATGTTCTTCAATCTTTTCCTAGAACCACCTTATGGGCATCAATGGTTGATGTGTATAAGGTTTCTAGAGATCTTTCCTTAGTTAAGCTTGATGAATTATTTTGTGAATTTGAACTTCATGAACAAGCTAATGTGGTTTCAAAAGAGAAAGGTATGACTCTTATTGTAGAAAAGAAGGAAAAGAAAAAGAAGAAAGAAAAGAATGTGGAATCCTCATAATCCGAATCCGAGCAAGAATCATCGGATAGTGATGATGAAATGTCGGCAAGTGAAGTGACTCACTATGTCAAAAAGATGATGGGAAGATCAAGAAAATTTACAAGAAAGGATGTGAAGAAAATGTTTCATCCCTCAAAAGGTAAAAGTAGTCAAAGTTCAAGTTTTAACACTAATGTCACTTATTATGGATGTAACAAGAAAGGACACATCAAGCCAAATTGCCCGGAATTAAAGAAGAAACAAGAAAAGGAGAAGAACAAGAAGGAGAAAAAGAAGAAGGAAGCCATGGTGGCCCAAGCTACATGGGATACACCAAACATTGACTCATCAGATGAAGATGAACTATGTCATGTTTCTCGACATATGACATTTATGGCTTTTGAAGATGACAAAGAAGAATCAAGTCAAGAGGAAGTGTCAAGTGAAGAGGATTCATCAAATAAAGAGAAATCAAGTGATGAATCATCATCAAGTGATGATGATGAGGTAAAAGAATCTCTCAAAGTAGAATTTCTTTACAAAACTATTACTCACCTCAAAAATACTTTTGTCAAATCACAATTTAAGATGAAGACCTTGAAGGGAAAGCTTATGACCATTAAAATTGATGCATGCATGTCTAGTGAATCAAATATGCTTAAGGAAGAAAATGAAAAATTGAAAAATGATGTGATTGAATTAAGAGCATGTTTAGAAAAATTCACAAATGGATCCAAGTATCTAGATATGATCATTAGAGATCAAAGAGCCGTTTACAACAAAACCGGAATAGGATATAGACCTAAGGAAAAGGAAGTTGCATATATGTCTCTAATCAATGGGAACAAAGTTAAGAAAAATCTTAAAGGGAAGGTAAAACAAGCTTGGATGCCTAAGAAATATTTGAATGATATTTCCGAATCAAGTGCATGGGTACCAAAGTGTTGTGTGTTTTATGTTTCTTAGGTAGAGGAGAAGAAGGATGCAAGTATGTGGATTGTGGATAGCGGTTGCTCAAGACATATGACCGGTGATGTGAGCAAGTTCTCCATAATAAATTATATAAAGAAGGGAACGGTATCATTTGGGAATAGTGGAAAGCTCAAGATTATAGGTAAAGGTGCAATTGAGGTATCATCTAAAATTACCATTCATAAAGTCCTATTGGTTAAAAATATGGGGTTTAATTTACTTAGTGTTAGCCAATTATGTGATGCCGGATATAATGTAGAGTTTCATCCCGATAAGTGTTTAGTTAAGCACAAAAATCTTGAAAATGTTGTGCTAAAAGGATTTAGAAAAGTAAATCTTTATTATGTTGATCTTTCATATGCTTTTAACCCTCCTATTAAGTGTTTGATATCAAAAGAAGAGGAAGGATAATTATGACATAGAAGACTTGGACATATCAACATGAGGAACATAGCCAAGGTAGCCAAGATGGAGCTAGCAAAGGGACTACCAAAGATCAAGTACATCAAGGACAAATTGTGTGATGCATGTCAAGAGGGTAAGCAATCAAGGTCATCACACAAAGGTAAAACTTTAACTAGCACTTCATTACCATTAGAGTTATTGCATTTGGATCTTTTTGATTGTCATAGAACACATTCTTTGATAGGCAACAAATATTGTTTGGTGATAGTTGATGATTACTCTAGATATACTTGGGTGTATTTCTTGAAACATAAGGGCGAAACTTTGGAAACAATCATAAGATTTACCAAGAGGGTAGAAAATAAGAAAAACCTAAAAATTGATAGAATTTGAAGTGATCATGGTGAAGAGTTTGAAAATTTGAACTTTTCTAAATTTTGTTTGGAAAATGGCTATAAGCATGAATTTTCTTGTCCAAGAACACCTCAACAAAATAGTGTAGTGTAAAGGAAAAATAGAGTCTTACAAGAGGCGGCTATGACCATGCTTAATGCATATTCTTTACCTAGCTATTTATGGGCCGAAGCGGTTAATACCGCTTGTTATATTCAAAATCGTGTCTTGATTCATAAGTTTTTAGGGAAAACACCTTTTGAATTATGGAATGACACAATCCCTACAATTCACTATTTTAGAGTCTTTGGTTGTAAGGTCTATATTCTTAATACCAAAAATGACTTAGGAAAATTTGAGGCAAAGTCAAATGAGGGAATTCTAGTTGGATACTCATCTACTAGTAGAGGATATATAGTATACAACAAAAAGACTCAAATGGTTGAGGAATCATCCAATGTTGAGTTTGATAAGTCTACTAGTACTTACCCTAGGAAATCATCTATTGATAAGGATATAATTGAACAAAATCAAGCCATTACTCAAGAAATACAAAATCTACATTTAGGGGGTATTGATCAAGAGGGAGGAAGAGATGGCTCGGATGATGAAAGAAACAATGTAAACAATGATCCTCCCAAAGATGATGATTCCATAACTTCGAGGACCTTAAGGCATCATCAAGATCATCTTATTAATCAAGTGGTTGGAGATGTTGCACAAGGGGTAAGGACTAGATCCTACTTTAGAGATCAGACTAGTCAAATTGCTTTAATATCACAACTTGAACCAAAAACAATTGATGATGCTTTACTTGATACAGATTGCATTCTAGCAATGCAAGAAGAGTTGAATCAATTTGAAAGAAGTGATGTATGAGAGTTGGTTCGAAGGCCTAATGATAGTACAATCATTACAACAAAATGAGTTTTTAGAAACAAGTTGGATGATCAAGGGAGAGTCACTAAGAATAAGGCTAGGTTGGTAGCTAGGGGTTTCAATCAAGTAGAAGGACTTGATTATGATGAAACATATGCTCCGGTAGCTCGATTAGAGTCCATTCGGATGCTATTAGGATATCCCACCTATATGGGGTTTAAACTTCATCAAATGGATGTAAAATCGGCCTTACTAAATGGGTTCATTAAGGAAGAAGTTTATGTAGAGCAACCACCCGGATTTGAAAATATAGATTATCCGAACCATGTTTATAAACTTAAGAAAGCATTATATGGGTTAAAACAAGCTCTCCGAGCTTGGTATGAGAGACTTTCATCTTTTTTAATCTCTAAGGCCTTTAGAAGGGGAACGATTGATCCAACATTGTTTTTAAAGTCTAAGGATGGAGACATTTTTATTGCCTAAGTCTATGTTGATGACATCATTTTTGGCTCAACAAATAATAAACTTCTTCTTGACTTTATCAAACACATGGAAAGTGAGTTTGAAATGAATCTAGTTAGAGAATTGAGTTTCTTTTTGGGATTACAAGTCAAACAAACTAGTGAAGGAACTCATGTTTACCAAACCAAATTCACTAAAGAACTTATCAAGAAATTTGGGTTGGAAAATGCTAAAGAAACATTTACCCCTATGGGGACTAATACCAAGATAGATAGTGATCAAGAAGGAAAATTAGTAGATCCAAAGCAATATAGGAGCATGATTGGTAGTTTGCTATACCTAACCGTTAGTAGATCAGACATACTATTTGCGGTAGGAATGTGTGCAAGATATCAATCATGTGCTAAAGAGTCGCATTTAGTAGCGGTAAAAAGAATTTTGAGATACATCAAGAGCACTCTTAATGTGGGTCTTTGGTACCCTAGAACTAGAAATTTTGATTTAATTGGGTATACTGATTCCGATTATGCGGGTTGCAAATTGGATAGAAAGAGTACTAGCGGTGGATGTCAATTTCTTGGACCTTCCCTTGTAAGTTGGAGTAGTAGAAAACAACCTTGTGTGACATTTGTCCACAACCAAGGCCGAGTATGTGGCAATGGGTGGTTGTGTAGCCCAATTGCTTTGGATGATGCATACCTTAGAGGATTATGAGCTACACTACTCCAAGGTCAAGGTATTGTGTGATAATGTGAGCACCATTAATTTGACCAAAAATCCGGTGCATCACTCAAAAACAAAGCACATTGAGGTAAAACACCACTTCATTAAAGATCATGTGGCAAGAGGAGATATTGAACTAATTTATGTTGACTCTAAATCTAATCTTGTCCATATTTTTACCAAACCTTTACCCGAAGCAGAGTTCATCTCTATTAGAAGAGAGCTTGGTATGTGTCTTGTAGAATAGTGGATTTAGCTTCTCATGATCTCATGAATTAAAAGGTAAATAAATACTTGAATGTATCTCACAAATGACCTAGGATGACTTGCTTGTACTTAGACATCATGTGAGATATTAGGAAGATGTATTTGGTTCATCATGATAGTTATGATGCATTATCATGAGCCAAAATGACATCTAGAGAGATCAATCCTTCATTGGACCAATCATTGGGAAGGCTTGTGCACGATTAATGTGCTCTTTGCTCCTAGAATATGGTTGGAAATTTTAAATAATAATTGTTTTTATTATGCAATATGGTCATAAGGACATTAACTTATGAATTCAATGCACAATTATCATATAAATGGCTACTTGAGATATACTTGGATTTGACTAGGGCAAACATTTTAAGGAGAAACCCAAACTAGCACTTTGAATCACGGTTATCTCTTTGTAATCTTGATAGTTATAGGGTTTGTATCTATTTTATAATTCAAAGTGCGTCCACTTGTATACCTATTTTTCCCAAGTAGATACTGACATAACAGATCTGTCCATGAAATTTGAGTATTTTTGAGGGTCTAGAGAATATTTGGTGCATTTCCGAAACTCGATTCCTAAATAATTAACCTGCGTGCCAGTCACCTGATACAGATATCAGTCGACTGCGTCAGTCGACTGATGCAATCGACTGATAGCACTGTTCGACCATACATAATGGTTCTGTATGATTTTTTCAGATTGCAGACGACTGCATGTTTTAGCAGTCGACTGGTGCTCTCGATTTTATATAAGGAGCGCACGATCGGGCGGCGACAGAAACCCTAGTTTTTCGCCGCCGCCCATGGTTCTTCACCATATACTCTTGTTTCCCGGCTCCTCCAACTTTCTTTTGTCTCCTACGCCTCTCCAAACCCTCGGATCTACTCTCCTTTTCACTCTTTCTCTCCTCTGTCACCTGGAACAAGGTCCAACCGCCACTCGGAGGTTAGGGTTGAGAATCCCACCTTTCCACCTTCAACCGGTCAATCCGTGGCACAATGGCTTAGAATTAGGCAAAAACAACAAGCTGGAGAGGGCACCTCTCGGCAACCCCCTCAGCAGCCCCCTTCAGCGCCTTTTGGCGGTCGGTTTCCCTCCAAGGCTAGCCGACTTCATTTTGAGAATACCGACTTCCAAATGATGAGTTGTTGGTATCTCAATCGTTCCTATTTCACCAGAATTGCCCTTGAAATCATTGAGATTTGTGTGCATTATGGGTTAGTACAATTATTTCATTGCATGACTACCATCAATTTAGATCTGTGCAAGGAATTTTATAATAATCTGCGTCCATGTAGTACTGAGGGTCATGCATATGTCACTATGGTCGGCGGAAGATCCATTGATTTCACCCCTGATATACTGAGGTCCTTCTTAGGGTGTAGGCGGTCTACTAGCACCTTTACATGTTTTCCTCAGGTTGAGGAGCCTCTCTCTGATTCGCTTTCCCATGTCGCCATTGATCTGCTTCACCAGCATTATTTTCATGTTCCCAAGGCTTCACTAAAATGTATTTTTGATGTCACCCGCATGTCAGCCCCCAGTTACATCTTCTATAAGGTTGTCATTGTCTGTCTCCTGCCCATAGTGACCAAAGGGCAAGCCAAGATTCGACTTCCTCATTTAGTTATGATGTATACCCTAGAGCAGTGTCTTGATATCGATATCTCTCTTTAGGTCTACGAGTCTATCATCCATTTTTCTAGACCAGTTCAAGGGAAGTTATACATGCCCTTCTGTCATGTCTTGACATCATTTTTCATTACTAAAGGATAGATGTCACTAGGGGTGTCTTGCATCAGTTGTCTAAGGCTTTGATCAGTTAAGGCCTCGCTAGATCTCTTTAACCCAGATTGAGCAGCGTGACGGTGTTATGGTGTGGCGTCGCCACCCTGGCCAGGATGATTCTGATTCCGATGATGATGCGAAGGAGGTCCCTGCCCCTGCTGCGGAGCCAGCGCATGCCTCCCTGCGGGAGCGTGTCTTTCACTTGGAGGAGTTTGTTCGCGAGGAGTTTCGGAGCGTTCGCCAGCAGCAGACAGAGATGTTTGCTATGATGCAGCACTAGGATCTTGCCTACCAGGGCCCTCCTCCTCCTCCTCCTTCCCATGATGATGCTTCGGCATAGTATTTCAGCTCTGTTACTTGGTGTCGGGTGTATTCTATTTTTCTTTGACATGCTTATTATGTATCACCTCGAACACCTTGGTTGTTGTTGTTGTTGTTAACTATGTTTCTTGTGGACTTTGCATATTTATCTATGCATGACTCTTATGCTTCTCTATATGACTTGTAGTACTCTTTCTTATATGCTATTAGTATATATTCGTATGCATATGTGTTTTTCTAGTTTTTATGACTCTTCTGTACGGGGGTTATATATTTCCTAGTATATATTTAGGGAGTATCCTGTGTCTTTCAGCCATGTTTTCACTTACCTAGTCTTTTTGGATTTACGAGCATGATGGTATTGTTGCTTCCTCTATTCTTTTTGATGTTTGTCAAAGGAGGAGGATGAGACTAGTTTAAGTTAGTAAGTTTTCTTTTTGAAAATTATGTGATAAAGCATGTGTTAAGGGGGAGTTTGGATATTATGTTTCATGATTAGGTGATAGAGCATATGTTAAGGGGAGCTTGGATTTCATGATTTATAATTCATAATTTATGTTTCATGATTTCAATTCTTAAAGTTATGAATGTTATCTTATGCCTAACTTAAACATATTGCCACACATCAAAAAAGGGGGAGATTGTTGATACAATCGACCTATGATTAATTAGACGATCATTGTTTTTGATGTGTGTGTCAAAGAGCTTAAGTTAGGTTTTTATATTGGTTCTAATATGTACTTAAGTTGTGCAGGACTTGGTAAATTGCACAAGCTTGGAAAGTTTCATGGCTCAGGTCCTTGAAGATTGGTGAAGGATGGTCCATCCGAGGGACCACAAACAAGAAGCAACGGAGTGAAGGGAAGTGAAACTCAAGGCGACGTGAAGGATGACACGAAGAAGAGCTGCAGGCTTGAGTGCATCTGAGGGACAAAGGTTGAGGAGGAAGACTTCAAGGGCAACTCCAGACACCAGTCAGCTGGTGCAGTCGACTAGGAGCGAACATAATATTTCTGTTCGCTCAGCTCGTAGACACCAGTCGACTGGTATAATACCGTTGGGATGATGACACACAGGATCTCCATATATTTGAACAAAACAGTAGCCGTTGTGTGCTACCAGTCGACTACATGTTTCAGCAGTCGACTGGTATCGAGAATTCCAGCAACCTGTATATAAGGTTGGAAGCTTGGATAGAACAACTCAACTGATTCGAAATTATTGGTTAAGCTCTCCAAGTGACCTCCAAGACTTAATACTCTCATTCTCTCCTCCCTAAGCTCATTAAAAATCTTGTGAAAGGAAGAGATCATCTTGTAAAGGTTTCTCCACCTTCGTTCTTGGATCGAAAAGGAGAAGATCATAGTGAAGCCTGATTGGGTGTATGCGTGACTTGGATTAGTTACCTCAAGGAGGTGGAGACCAAGTAAATCAAGGAGTTAGCCTTGTTCTCTTATTGTTTTTCAATTTCATTTCTTTTTGTGCTTCCACTAACAAATTGTAGGAAATAAATCAAAGAAAGGCTATTCATCCCCCCTCTAGCCATACACAAATGTCCTATCATAAAAAGCATAAGAAAGTACTAAAGATGACTTGGGACGAGTCTTCTTCGGACAAATCAGAAGCTGACAAACTAAAACAAGCAAGCTACCTCTCACTAATGGCAACCGGAGGAGAAACAGATTAAGATGACGAGTCCAAAAATGAGTCGAGCCACGAATCTTCATCCAGGTCAGATTGACCCGAGGTAAACTCTCTTATTAGTGTAAATTCATTTAAAATAATTGCTTGTTTGAATAAAAAACTAGTTTAAACCGAGGAACACACTAAACAACTCCTAAAGGAAGACAATATGCTTAAGGAATGACTGAACATGAACTCGGTGACTAATCAAGTTCAGGACAAAGATTCAATTCAAGTTGCAAAACTTAAGGAAGAAAACTATGTCCTGAAAAGTCAAGTCAACGAGCTCAAAGTACAATTTGAAAAATTTACTTCGAGAACCAAGTACCTAAACATGATGCTCAGATCCCAAAGAGTAGTGTACAACAAATCTGGACTCAGATACAAACCCAATATAAAATACAAATCATTTTTGACTTTAACTCAAAATTCAAAATCAATTAAAACTTTGGTTCTGAAAGCGTGCTTAACCATGCAAATAGAACTCAATCAATACTATATATCAAAAGATAAAATTCACTACATAAATCAAATTAAATCAAATAACTCTTCCTTAATTTCAAAAATTAAACTTTCAAAAATAAATGCAAACCAAAAGAATAAAATCAATAAACCTAAGTTAAATAAATACAATCTAAACACAAGCTATAACCAAGTATACTGCAACTATAAAACAAGTCAACACAAATCCAAAACTTAAATCCAAACGTTTAATAATTCAGGGGAACCTCCAAATTAGTTGACACCTCCAAAAATAATAATTTATCCGGTTGGGTAATTAGGATTAGAATAAATAGGAACAAAAGTTTAACTTGATAAACGATACTGGTAAAATTTTTGGATGATAGTAGGTTAGGAAAATTCTGTCTATGCATGTCTAGGAAGATATGTCTTCGGCCTGGTGTATTTGGCTTAGTAGAACTAACTGAAGCTTCTTCTTATGAATCCTAACTGGTTAGATCAGAATTTTGTATTAAGTTCAGTGGATAGGACTATTTAGAAAATTTTGAAGGCGTGGTTACTCTAATGATGTCCAGGTGACTCACCACAATTTAGAAGTTTATCCAAAGAATGTTTGTTTATTGAACCCAAAGCTAAACTTGAATCCAATATAAAGTTAAACAAAATTCTAAAATTTAACTGAATTCATCTCACAAAATCATAGGATTCCCTGATTAAAAATATAGATCGGGTGAGATAATTAAGGATCTAAAATGAAACTTAAAACTTAAATTAAAATTAAAACTTAAATTAAAATTAAAACTTAAATTAAAATTAAAACTTAAATTAAAATTACAACTTAAACTAAGATTAAAAACTAAAATTAAACTAAAATTAAAATTTAAATTAAACTTAAAACTTAAATTAAGAATTAAATTTAAACTAGAATTAAAAATAAAACTTAAATTAAAACAAAAAAACTGTGCCACCGAAGGCGCCTCCGAGTCAATCAGAGGCGCCCTCGCAATGGCCAGATATTTCCCGTCTCAACCGACTTAAGGCGTCTTCAGTCGGTTGAAGGCGCCTTCCATAACACCTTGAAGGCGCCTTCGATGAGGCTGAAGGCGCCTTCAATACCAATTTTTCCAATGAACAAAGTGGTGCTCTGTTTGCAACTTTAACCGCGAGAAGGCGCCTTCTACTGCCAATCTTCACTACTTCATCTTTTTTCCTCCAAAACTTTGATTATGCCTCTTCGTACACCCTAACTCAACTACTAGCTATTTTTTTTGTTATTTATTTGTTGTTATATGAATGATATGCAAATATAAATTATTTTAGGAAACGACGACATGTTAACCCTAACCCTAGCAATGCCCCATCTACTGATACTAGGTTTACCTCTGAACAGTTTAGGTTATAGTTCCTTAAACATATATGTTGCATTAAAATCTAGATTCCTGAGTAAGACTTTCTTTATCCAGTACTGCACACCTATCATAGAGATTATTGATTACTACCAATTAGATAGGCTAGTTTACTGCAGCCATGCAGTAAATCTAGACTTGTGTGCACAGTTTTACAAAATCTGGTTAAGGTTGATGACCTGACCTATTCCACTAGAGTTGGTGGGAAGGACTTTCAGTGCTCCCCCGCTTTATTGTATGATAGTTTAGGACTTAGGATATCTTCTTATTCATTTTTGTGCTACCCTAGTAGGGATTTGCCATTTGACGAACCCTACTCCCATATTACATTAGATACTATCTACATGCATTTTTTAGGGGAGGAGAGACTACCTACAGTGACTGACTTTAGGTCACTCTTATATAGGGTCTAGGATTATATCCTATATCGAGTCTTGACTACCTATATTTTGCCGATCACATCTTGCGATGTTACGATGATGCGACTATCTCATTTATTTTTCCTGTATGCACTATGCCAGCGCCTTGACATCGACATTGCATTGCACATATTCCATAATGTCATTCATGCATCCAGTCTCATTACTAGGCTGCGGGTTCACATGCCATACTGTCATATTTTGGCATATATATTCTCAGCCATAGGGGTAAATATGACGCAGGGTACACCCACTCCCCTTAGCACATATGACGAGATTAGCCAGCGTTAGTTTGCATTAGTGCATATAGACATTACTGCTTAGGAGGACTAGCCTGGAGAGCGGGACCACAGCAAGATATACCAAGCGAGGTCGAGGATGATTTTCCATCTATCATTCCCAGCGAGAGAGAGAAGATGCCAGCATTCACGCTTGAGGAGCTCTTCGGATATCCTCTGACTTGGACCCAACCCTCGACCTCGACATAGCCCTCGACTTCGACACATCCCTCCACATAACTATCCATGAGGACCGACTAGCACGACTTGAGGAGTCTTCCGCACAGCTCCGGTAGTCAGTCTCAAACGGATTCAACACTCTTTGGGGAGAGATGACCACCGGATTATCCTTACTCCGGGAGGAGATGACCACCAGACTTCAACAGATTCTTCGAGCCTTGCGAGTTCCTGAGCGGTCCCCATCCCCTCCAACTGATGAGGATCAGACTTGATCATATTAGTATACTATCATATGTTGTATACTTGGTTGACTGGATCTATATAGTTGTCCACTTTTTGCCATATTATTTAGATAATCTAGGATTATGTTTCATAGACTAGGCCTGCTATTTTCAAAATATTTTCCAAATAATTTGCAACTTTTAGGGAAAAATTCTTTACTTATATTTTCTAAAAATTCCCATTTTCTTAGATTTTAAAAATTATTTTAGCCTTAATCTAGATCAAATATATAGAAAGCATGATTCTATAGATCTAGGACTTGAGCATCTCACAAACATACTAGAACTCTTTTGATTGTGTATTCAGAAATCTAGAACGGCGTGAGATGTATAGGCAGATTGCCTGACTTAAGATGCTTATATTAGTGTATCAACACAAATCTGGGCATGAAATACCAAACATTATAGTGATCAGGTTAAGTAATCTATTTTTAGTCAAACACTAACTGGATGCACTTACTTAACTTAACTAACCAAGTAAACACTACTATCTTTTGGTAGTTAGTTAGTAACTAATGATTAGACATTTAAGGAAAATTTTCTAGATGAATATTTTTAAATACATACCAGGTCCAGGGGAGGTAATTTGGAACCAACTTTTAATACTTTCCTTAAAGCAACTTAAAACAAAAAAAATATTCATGTTGAAAAGTTTTTTTAAGAGATGTTTTTGAGTATCTTATTTATATCCCACAAATTAATGTTTATTTTGCGAACAATGTTTTAATGTTTTGACAATTGTGTTTGTAAAACATTTCTCTAAGTTAAAAACATCTCTTAGCATTGACATTTTAAAAATATTTATAAATTCCTAACATTTTGAAAATAACTTTCAAGTTCGTGTTAAAATACTTAAAACTTATGATTTTAAAAAAGATTATTCCTTACCAAAATAAATGTTATTTTTGATAAAATTATGCTATACCTTTACCATAAATGTTTTTTTTGAAAAATAATTTATAATCTATTAGAAAATTTTATTTTGTAAAATCTAGCGTTGTGAAATTTAGCGCCTTTAGTTCATGGAAGACGCCTTTCATATTGTTGAAGGCGCCTTCCATAGGATAGATCTTGGACCTCATCGCAGATAAGGCAAACAAGTTCATGATCAGATTTCTTAGGTTAGAGGCACCTTCAAGGTCCTTGAAGGCGCCTTCCACAACCCTTATAAGGGCTTCTCGACCCAAGCTTCAATAACAACTGACATACGAGCTTCTGCACATTTAAACAGCTTTCTGGCTACTCCGGTTTTCTGTTGCTGCTCTGTTACGACTTTGCTACACTCGACTGTCACCGAGAAGCTGACCAAACATCGAGCTTGAGCCGACAAACATTGTTTGATAACTAAAGTTTTCTTCTCCGATCTTTTTGTACTCGATCTTCTCTTCTGATGGTTCTGGAAGAGACATTTAGTGGATTACCCATTAATAGGTCCCTGGGACCTGGGCCTTGGTGTAGGAGTCGCTGAAGTATCCGAATCAAGTAAAAACCGCTTGCATATGTGTCTTTTACTTGCTTTTCACTTTCATTTTTTCCGCCGTGTCTTTGCTTTGATTTCAAATCCAAAAATAAATTAAATAGGTTTTTGAAAACCACATGATTCACCCCTCCTCTCACGTGTGACTCGATCCAACAATAAATATAATAGACAACGATTTTGTAAATACAAAAAATAATACTTTTTTATGTGTTGCAAAAGCGTTGTCTTTGTAAAAAACGATAAAACTTTTTAAGTGTTACAAAAACCATTGTCTTTTTAAAAACGACAACGCTTTTTAAGCATTGCAAAAGTATTGTCTTTGTAGAAAACAACAATATTTTTTACGTGTTGTCTTTGAATGAACTTTTAACAACAGTACTTTTAACAATACTTTTTCAGTAACATAGACAACGCATAAAAAACGTTGTCTTTTATCTTTTTTCTATTAGTAAATGATGCCACATGGCAATAGTGTTGTAAAGACAATTGCTTATGATTACTTTCATAGCCAAATTTATAGGCAACATTTGTACTTAGCAAAATGCAAGTCTCAATTTGACCAAACACTTCTAATACTCTATTAACAAACCTCAAAGACTACAAAATTTCAACATTACATTTTGTATCACTATGCTTGTATATTTGTTGCTAACTATCGAGCTTCCAAGATTGTGATTGATGCTTCGTTTGAACAAGCGCATTTCATGATACTTGTTGAATTTCCTTCCTGTAGATCTCTTGAAACAAAACCTGGTTGTCTTGGTTCAGGTAACAATGTATTTTCACTTCCTAACATTAACAATATTGATGTCATGGTTGGTCTATCCTCACACCTTTCCTCAACACATAAGAGTCCAATATTTATGCATCTAATGACTTGTTCCATAGAAAATGAAGGACAAATTGTTTCATCTAGTAATTCCAATGCTTTATCATGTCTCCACAATCTCCATACCTGTAATTAATTGATACAATTAGGATTACAACAACAATGACGATCAATAAATATTTACTTTGTTTTTTATGATACTCACATAATCTAGTAGATTTAGGTGCTGGTCAAAAGCAATAAACTCTGTATTCTTCTTGCCGCTTATAATTTCAAGTATCAATACTCCGAAACTAAAAATATCAGATTTAATAGAGAACTTTCCATTCTTAATATATTCAGGAGACATATATCCACTGTAATAAAAAATAAAGATGATGAGTATCAAAGTTAGTTGAATTACCTATGCAATAAGATAGTGATGAAAGATAAAGTTACGTACTATGTTCCAACAATTCTCTTTGTTTTTGTTGCATTTTCATCACCGTCAAATATTCTTGCCATGCCAAAATCTGATATTTTGGGATTCATATCTTTATCAAGAAGAATGTTACTTGCCTTGAGATCTCTATGAATAATTATAAATCTAGAATCATGATGAAGATAGAGAAGACCCCGAGCAATTCCAACAATAATATTGTAACGCAACTTCCAATTCAATTGCCCACTTTTAACTTCATCTGAAAATATGAATAAATGTGTCATTTTAACAATTTTAGTATAACAATTCTTAAATAATTTACTTCATAAATTTGACATTAATGACTACTTTATTTTTACCCGCCCAGAAAATTAAAATTAGTTAGGAGAATGGCAAGGAGAGAAGAGGAAGGGGAAACAACAACACTCCTCTATATTAAAGAAGAAGACGAAGTTTGTAGATGAGTCAACCCTCATCCCATCAATTGTATAGCTTTCCAATTCGACGCCCACGCCCTTTAATGCTGAACCCATTATTCAGCTGCTCAATCACTTTACCTCCATTCGCATCACATAACTTAAGGGGTAAATGAGAATTTGCCACCCTTTGATTATTTTTTTGTTAATCAAGGTATCCAGATTTTTAAAGACTCAATTAATTTTGAAGGTAAACGGTCTTTCCCTTAGTTTGTTCACCGGCTAAATCCGAAAGTGCTCGCGACAATTGGCTCATCAGCTAACCTTCACAGTCAACAATCCACTATAAAACTTACCCTTACCTAGTTGAATTTTGAACCATGGTACTGTATGAATCTACCAAATTTCTTGCCGCTACGCCATGAGAGGGGAGTATGTTTGCCACCCCTTTGATGCATGGCTATATATAGTGTCGTATCATCAGCTCAATGTGGGTAAAAAAATTAACAGCCAGCACATTGGAGAAATTGCTCCTCTCCGTTTGGATTTGAGGTTTGTAAATGAGGAGAGGGACTTGAAATTGGTGCTCTCCTCATCTCTTCCTGGGGGGTAAACGGGGCCTAAGATTATGTGTAAAGAATACTGATAGATCACTTACCGAATAGAAACTTATCTAAGCTTCCATTGGACAAGTACTCATAGATCAACATCCTTTCTCCTGCCTCAACGCAGCAACCAAGAAGTCGAACGAGATTTCGATGTTGCAGTTTAGCAATCAACTGCACCTCATTCTTGAACTCGTTCACACCCTGAGATGATGTTGTCGATAGTCTCTTAACAGCTATCTCCTGTCCCTCGGACAATCTTCCCTGTAATTAATTGGCTTTTACTTGTAGCTACAAAACGATTTAGTCTTGAGATCCATCAAACTTACAGTGGTGACATATACCTCATAAACTGGACCGAATCCACCCTCTCCACGCTTGTTGCCAATGGAGAAGTTGTCGGTGGCATTCACAATTGTATCCAACTCAAATAAGGGCAGGTCCAAGTTTTTTTCTTCAGTTTCTTCACCAACGAAGCTCTCTGCAAAGAAAGTGACAGTATTACTCAAAACAATTACAAAGTCAATTATTGGATTAATTAAGCGCCACAAGATGGTACTTTTAGTCTTCCATCTCCAAATGGATGCAGCAGCACAAGACAGCAGAAACGATGACGCCAAAGTAACGGCTACGATCACCCCTATGCGCCTTCGATTAGATGGCCTTGATTCTGCGTACGTTAATTACAAATTACAAATTATAATTGATGGCCAATGTGTAATTAATTGATTTAATTACCTGCAATTAGATCAGCAGCAGCGAGCCTGACGTAGAGATCCTGCCCCATCCCGTCAAAGAAGAATCTAATATCTGTGAGGTCGGAGGTCCAGAGAATGCACCCGCTCCCGTTCACATTGGCGCTGGCGTAGGCCGTGCAGTTGCAGTCGTTTAAGCACAACCTACTGCACTCTGCCAGAGTCAAACTCGCGCGCATCACCGCGCTTGACGTTTGCGGCAGCTTCAGGTTGCTCTGATTAAAGAACCCATCGGTCCTGTTACGGCAGTCCAAGTGCGTCTTCCTCACGCAACCGCCGGACCAGTCCCTGAGGATGTCCCAATTGGTAGAATTCTTGGGCTTGAACCCCGTCAGGCACTTGCACATCGGCGACCCGTTGAGAATGCAGATCGCGTTGAGGCCGCATGCCGATATGAATTCGCAGGAATCCATGGGATCTCGCCGGCCTGTCCACTGCTGGCTGTCCTCCACCCAGATCCGAAGCTGGATTTCGCCGGAGGGAATCAAGGTGAGTTTTGCGAGCAAGGAGTTGTCGCGGATGGTGTAGGTGTAGATGAACTGTTGGGACGCCACCGTGAAGTTGTACCTCACCAGGTTCTCAGACACCATCTCCGGCGAGCCGCTGAGGTAGAGCCCGTTCCACGGCCCCGATCGCCACCGCGGCCTCTTCCCCTGCCATATGAACTCCTCCGGCACGCCGTCCATGTTGATGCCCATCACGTAGTCCCCCGGCGTCGGATCGCTGAGGCTCGTCCACGCCGTGAGGTTGAGATTGAGTCCGCTGGTCATGCTCCGGCCAAATCTCATCCCTGGGAGGATCGTGTCCGTCGGGTGGTCATAGCTCTGCCACGCCACATATCCGTTCGGCTCGGCCTCCTCCCCGACGACGAAATTACCGTTGTCAAGGAGCCGGGCCACGGGGTTCCTCAAGGGGGCAGAGCCGTCGCTGGAGGACCAGAAGACCGTCGTCGAGTTGTCACTGGTGAGGAGGAGCGTTCCATTGGTGATTAGAGAGAGTCGTCCGGAGAGATCAGGTAGAGGGCTCCGGCGGTTGGCGACCCAAACGACGGTTCGAGGTAAGATGTTGTAGAACCATATGCCGACGTAACGGTAAGAAGAGTCGTTGGAGGTGAAGAAACCCAACTCGAATCTATTGCCGGCGTCTAGCAGCGTGGTTCCATCGGCGTCGAGGAGAGGTTGTTGAGGGGTTAATGTGTCGTCTGCTAAGCAAACGGAATTTACAAGAACAACTACTAAAATAACGAGGAAGAAGAAGGGAATCTCACTCATCATGATCTATCGGAATTTTGGAAGGATAACTAAAGACAAAATTTATCAGTAGATTGGGTTGTTTATCATAAACTAATGTTATGCATGAATATCTACTAGTCGATGCCTGAATCGGCAAGGCAAGCCAAGAACAGGTATGCAGTGTCTTTCAACACATAGGTAAACGGAGTCAAAATAATGTAGAGCAGTGGTCAGATCGATACCTGAATCAACGAACTGACCATTGACCCAGTCAAATAGGTCGGTTAATCTAATTTTAATAGTGAACGGGCAGTGATACGGCGATGAGGAGCCGATATGGCACGGGATAATTATCACGGTATAGGTCAAAATTAAGACGGTCAACATCAGAACTTAAGCAAGACTCATCCGCATGACCCGAGCGAGAAGTGGCTACATCAGTCGATCGAAGGAACCATTGTCCGACCGGCCGTCTGGATGAACTAGTGTCTGGACAGCCCAGTCGGTAGGAGATTCGGCCAAGTGGGCCACCCGTCCGGCTCAGGGAATGGCATGGCAGTGACATTGTCCATATTATATAATAATGATCCGATAAAATAATAAAAGAGGAAAAAGATTGAGACACTTAATACGGGGGAAGAGAAAGCGAAAGAAAACACTCCATCTATCATTGAATGCAAAGAAGCCATCTATCATTGAATGCAAAGAAGTCAAAACAAAGATGTCTTCTGTCGGTAATTAATGATCATTAAACAGGGAAAGATGGAAGGTCACTAAGAAAGATATAAAAGAGTATGCTAGGTATGGAGAAAGACAAGATTCATCTCTGTCTTTACTATTTTCGATTTCTCTTCTTACTTCTATTTCTAACTTGAGCATCGGAGGGTCAACGTCAGGGACCCCTTCCCTACTTCGATTTGTTAATTTTGCAAAGAGGAGCGAGATCTTTATCTAGCCGGCGAAATTACCACATCCCTGACTTTCTAGCTTCACGCTTTCAGACAAGATCATTTTGGCGTCGTCTGTTGAAACGTAACCTGCATCCGAACGAGAAGATGGAAGACGTTGGACGATTAACAGTGACGCTAACGCAAGAGGATCTTGACATGCTGATATAGGCTAGAGCGGCAAAGATAGTGGAGCAACAGTAACAATAAGCGTGTTGGTTGCTACTCGGAATACGTACTGGTTCTCCTGTACAAAAATTTGTATAATGTCTGAACCTTTCCTAGATACCATGTGTTCTTTAAAAGTTAAACTTGAATCGTAAACGGAACTTAACATTATTGATTTAAGTTCAACTTATCTGTTCTTAGATGTTAGACTTGGATTGCAAGCGGAACTTAACACTATTAATCCAAGTTTGACCCATGTTACAAAGTAGATTAAATATTAATTTCAAGGATCGGCTTCCAGGTTATATATGGCGAGGCACTAGGCCTTCTTAGGTATGAGATCATCAACCACATCCTAGACAAAGTCTTTTAAAGAAATTCAATATTCAATCTCCTTATAGTAAGCTTAGGTTTAAGCACTAAGAACAATCGAATCACAAGATCGAAAAATGAAAGAACACAAAATCGAAACATAAAATTGATTCCTAAAACGATAGCAAAGAACATGAACTAACTAACATGATGCGGAAACAATTAGTTAATTATACCTTTCTTTGTAGCTAATGACCTCTTGATCTTCTATTGTATTCCTCTCCTCTTGGATGTCGTGTGGGTGACGATCTACCAAGATGAATTCCACCGGAACCACTTCTTCTTCTCCAAGACTCTTGAGCCACCATGGGATGCCAAAATAAGAAATTTCCTTCTTATTCTTCTCCTCCAAGCAACCGACACCAAGTGCTTCTCTTCTTCTTCTTCTTCCTCTCCAAGAAACCGGCCACAAGGATTTAGCAATCCTTGATGCCACCGGCCCTAAGGAAGTAAAAGAAAGAGAGACAAGAAGGAAGGTGCCACCGGCCACAAGGAGGAAGAAAGGGAGAAGTACCCAAGGGAAAAGAGAAGGAATAAGAATAGGTTGTATATCTCATGAGGCACCCTCTCCCTCTCTTTTATAATCCTTGATCTTGGCAAAAAAAAGAAAGTTTAATTAAAACTTCCTTTTATTCTTTTTATGGCCGACCACATCAAGGATACTAAAAAGGAAAAATTTTTACAACAAAAATTAAAACTTCCTTTTAATCCATGATGTCTACAAAAAGAAAAGTTTTAAACATAATTAAAACTTCCTTATTTGTGACCTCCCTTTAAAAGAGGAGATTTTAATAACAATTAAAATCTCTCTTTTTAAATTTCCTATTGTACATGGCAATAAAGGAAAGTTTTAAAATTAATCTCTCTCTTTTAAAGACAACTAGAAAAAAGGAAAGATTAATTAAAACTTCCTCTTTTAAATCATGGTTACAAAAAGGAAAGTTTTATCAAAAATTAAAATATTTCTTTTAAATATTATAGACAACTACAAATAAGGAAAGATTTAATAAAATTAAAATCTCTCTTTAATCTTTTGTAGATAGCTATAAAAGGAAAGATTTTTAAAATTTAAAACTATCTTTTAAAAACATGAGGATGACTATAAAAGAAAAGTTTAAAATTAAAATTTCTATTTTAAATTTCTTTCATGAATGGCTACAAAAGGAAAGATTTTTACAAAAAATAAAATCTCCCTTTAATCCTATGTGGTCGACCCCATGCTTGGACACCAAGCATGGCTTGGCCGGCCACTACTTGGGCTCCAAGTCAATGCTTGGCTGACCCCGTTGCATAAGAGGCTACAATAGAGACCGAGAGGAGGAATTGATTTTTGTCTCCCGATGAACTTGAGCTTCCCGTGTTCGCCCCGAACACCCAACTCAAGTTCATCAATAATAACTCATACCACTAAAGAGTTATTATTGAACTATTGCACCAATCTCATATTACATTATGAACTCCTTCTTATCATGAGTGCATTAATCTCCCTGTGTTTAATATATCGAATGTCCACTAATTAAATGAGTTACTGACAACTCACTTAATTAATATCTAGCTCCAAGAGTAGTACCACTCAATCTTATTGTCATGTAGGACTAAGTCCACCTACAAGGTTTACATGACAAACCTTATGAGCTCCTCTTGGGGACATCATCAACCTAGATCACTAGGACACAGTTTCCTTCTATAATTAACAACACACCATATAAATAATATTATTTCCCAACTTATCGGGCCTATTGATTTAACGAACTAATTCTCACCCTTTGATAAGTCAAATAAATAAATACTAAGTATATGTGCTTGCTATTATATCGAGATTAAGAATATGCACTTCCATAATAACTGAGGTTTGTTCTTTTATGTAGTCAATATAAAAAGAAACTACCTCAAAATGTTCCTACTCAATACACACATAGTGCACTTGTGTAATTTTATAGTTAAGATAAACTAATACTAACTACACTACGACCATTCCAATGGTTTGTCCTTAACCATCTTAGCCATGAGCAACTATTTATAATTTATAAGGAATTGATAACAAGATCTTCTGTGTGTGACACCACACACCATGTTATCTATAATATAAATTAAATGAACAACTACATTTAACATAAATGTAGGCATTTGACCAATGTGATTTTTATTTCAAACTAAATATTCATACCAAAAGCTAGGCTTTTAGTATACATCCTAACAATCTCCCACTTATACTAAAATATTATGCTGCCATATATACTGTCATACATCTTATTCCCATCCCCTCAACATGCCCATCAAAATCTCTCGCTGGAAGGGCCTTAGTGAAAGGATCTGCCAGGTCATCTATTGATGTAATCTTAGCGGCAACAACTTCACCTCTTTTTACGATGTCTCGTATCAGGTGGTACTTGTGCTTAATGTATTTACTTGCCTTATGGACTCGTGGTTCGTTCGAGTTTTCTACTGCACCACTATTATCACAATAAATTGTGATAATTTTGGGCAAACTAGGAATCACATCTAAGTCCATCTTGAAGTTTCTGAGTCATACAACTTTTTTTCTTCCTCAGAGGTTGCTACATACTCAGCTTCCATAGTGGAGTCCGAAATGCATTTCTGCTTAACACTCCTCCATGATATAACTCCACCTTCTAAAGTAAACACATAACCCGAGGTAGACTTACTATTGCCCCTATCTTATTGGAAGTCTGAATCCGTGTAACCCACAGGGAGCAAATCGTTTGCCTGGTAAACCAGCATATAATCTCAAGTCCTTCTCAAGTACTTCAATATATGCTTTTACCGTAGTCCAATGTCCCTGAACTGGATTACTTTGATATCTTCTAATCATGCCCACGACAAAACAGATATCTGGTCTCATACATAGCATCGCATACGTTAGGCTTCCTACAGCCAAAGCATAAGGAACTGCCTTCATCTCCATTATATCCTTTGATGTCTTTGGAGACATCTCTTTTAGATAAAGGTACTCTGTGCCGAAAAGTCAAGAAACCTTTCTTGGAGATTTTAATGCTAAAACGAGTTAGGATTCAATCGATGTATGAAGCTTAGGATAAGCACAACATCTTTTTCTTACGATCCCTTATCACTTTGATCCCAAGAATATGTCCCCACTGACGATCGGGGAATATAATGGAGAGACCAACCCCAACGACCACTTGGCCAAGTTTGATAACGAGACCACACTTCACCAGTACATGGATGGGGTGAAATGTCGAGTCTTCCTCACCAGACTATCTGGATCGGCGCAACGTTGGTTCAAACGGTTGCCGAGCAGTTTGAATCACAGCTTCAAAGACTTCCTGACGGCCTTTCTACATCATTTCACTAGCAGTTGCCGCCACCAGAAGACAAGTGTGAATCTATTCTTGTTGAAGCAAGGGCCCCAAGAGGCATTAAGGGCCTATATCTAGCGTTTCAATTAGGTGACGATGGACAGCCCGGCGGTCTCCTCGGATATGTTGGTAAACGCCTTCACCCAAGGGCTCACCATAGGAGAGTTCTTCCGGTCGCTCATTCGGAAGTCTCCGAAGAACTTTGACCACTTACAAAAGAAGGCTAATGAATACATCAACGTGGAAGAAGCCCAGGCGGTAAGGAAGAAGGAGACGCCCGTTGAGCCCATAGGAGCATCTGAACGGCAACAACCGAGCAGTCATTAACCCCCAAGGGTCCTCGATCTGGAGCCCCGTCACATGAGCTCAAGACACATATCGTTCAGTATATGGTGGTCGCTCGTCCAAAAGCTGCAAAAGGCAAGATGTGGACATCGATGTTCTGCTTCTTCCACCAGTCGGCGACGCACAACACCCAGGACTGCTACGACCTGGCAGCTAGCAGGTCAACCCCGCGGGGATATCACCGTCGATCCCCATCACCTGATTGGCGATAAAGGCGCTAATCAACTGCCCAAAGGGAGGAAGAAAGGACAACAGTCGAACCACGCTACCATCGGCCTCAGCATGGGAGCAACCCAAGTCTCGCTTAAGTCTTTACCGAGCGGAACAAATCGTCGGCACGTGAGGAAGAGAATAGGAGTAATGCTGCTCGGGGAGAGATAAGAATGATCATCGGTGGTGTTGGTGCGGGAAGCATCCGACGATCAAACCTGTGTTTTGATTATGTCAAAGGATTTAAAGTTAAGTTGTTTTGTTATCTAATATGTCTGATTGAGCTTGCAGGAAAGTCCTAAGTGTACTTAGGCAAAAGTCCTAGCTGCGGTCAGGCAGGTGGAAAACCCTAGGGGGTGGTAACCCTAGGTCATAGGGGGTGATAACCCTATGCGGAAAGTCTTGGCGGGGTCGAGGGCTTCTGGCAAAAAGTCCTAGAGGGTGGTAATCCTAGGTGAAAAGTCCTGGTGTCGCGAACCAGGTGAAAGACTAGACGGGTCAGGAAACGGACGTCCAACAGAAAGTCCGGAAACATCGAGCGCCGAGCAAAAGTCCAGTCGATCTGGAGGATCGTGCTGACATCAGGTAAATCTCCTGAGAGGAGTAGGTGAGGACGTGTTCCCCGCAAAGGGAACAGTAGGCGTCGGGTCGACCTAGGATTTCTGGTTGGAAATCCGAAGTCAGACTCGGACAGTTCAGAGACTGTCAAACACTATTCTTATCATATTTATGTGTGCTAATTTTGTCTTGTAGGGTAGATGTGTATTTTGTGGACTAACACATTGTGCAGGGACAAAAGAGCACACTTGGCCTCGGATGAACAGTGTCTGAGGTGCCTCCATGGAGCTTGGAGGCACCTCGGGTGCAAGCCAGAAGAATCCAGTGCAGCAGAGCTTGAGGCGCCTTGGACTAGGCTGGAGGCGCCTTGAACTAGGCTTCGGAGGCGCCTTGGACCAGCCTTGAAGGCGCCTTCAAGTGGATGAGGTGCGACCGGATCAGTCTGATCCACGCGGCTGACTCGGCGGGTTGGAGGCGCCTTAGGGCTTGATGGAGGCGCCTTGAACACCCTATATAAGAGAGTCTCGACCAGCAGCTAGAGATAACACCTTCCGAGCAATCCTTATGCTACAAGCTGCTAACGAGACGATCCCGAAGTGCTGCAACATCATCCCGACAACCCGGAGCTTCAGTTTTCAATATTTTGTTGTCGGTATAAAGTTTCTTTATTGCTTTCTTTACAGTTCAAAGTGTAATTAGTTTGTAATAATCTTTTGAGCTTATAGTTGTTCCCACCGGAAGCGATCAACGATCGCGGGCCTTGGAGTAGGAGTTGCCACAGGCTCCGAACCAAGTAACCAACCTGTGTTAGCGTGTGTTTGTGTTTAATTTTCGCTGCGTTTATTTACTCGATACGTTTTAAATCGAACGAAATAGTCACGAGCGCTATTCACCCCCCTCTAGCGCTTCTCGATCCAACAATTGGTATCAGAGCGGGGTTGCTTTGAATTGGTACAACTACCGTTCGAGCATTTTTTTCATCGCTTTCTCGTTCGTTTAGGGTAAAAATAAAACCTTACGCCTTTCATTTTTTTCCCTCCAAAACTGTTTTCAAAAAATTTATTTTCATCTTTTCACCATTGGTTGGAATTAGCGAAATATCGCGTTTTCAAAAATTTGTGGTAATATTTTTTTTAATATTATTTTAATAATATTTTAATAATATTTTATTATTTTTTCTCAAAATTCCTGAATTACTATTTTTATTTCTCTCCCGCACTACTAATCCAAGACTAAGTTTTGGAACAAGTTTTATTGTGTTTATTTTGTGAGATTGTCTTTCTAAAATGGCCCATCAAGAAGGCTACAACACTGCTCGCCCCACTGCTCTTCTCCGGAGATGATTTCGGATACTGGAAGGGTCGGATGGAGGCGTATCTCCAGACTCACTTTAAAGTCTGGATGATCGTCAAAATCGGGCTTCAACTGCCAACTGACGGCGCCGGCAAGCCACTACAGTACGAGAACTGGGACGCGAATCTTATCAAAAAGGTAGAAGCAAACGCAAAAGCAACATATACACTTCAGTGCGGCTTAACGAATAAGGAGCTGAATCGCGCCGGCCCATTCTCAAGTGCCAGGGAGCTGTGGGAGAATCTGATTCAGTTACACGAAGGTACCCAAGTAAGTAAGCATAATTTAATAGACGATTTATTTGAATTAGATGAACAGTATGATACTACTTCGGCCGAGGAAGGTATTACATTAGTTGCAGGTACAAGCAAGACAGAGGAAGCTAGAAAGAAACAGATGATGAAGGCAACATAGTCCGAGTCTTCAGACGAATCCGAGACTGACGAAAAAGAACCGTCAAGCTTCCTCGCACTACCAGTACTAGCATCTGTGGCGGAAACTGAGTCCGAATACGAGACAGATATCGAGAGCGAATCCGGATCCTAGTTTGAGAAAAGCCACAGATCCGTATCTGTTTTCAAGGGACCCAAACCCATTGTAAGTTCTTTAATTTCTAGTATTAACTTAGATGATACAGAAAACTTAATTCCTTTATTATTAAAGAAATTGGCTAAATCCAACGTCCGGGTCAAGTCACTCCAAAAGGAGGTAATAGCCCTTAAGGAAGCGACTGACTTGAGTTCTTTAAATGAGCTAGTTCAAATTGGAAGTTCAACTCAAGTTCAACAACTTGAGGAAGAAAATTTCAATTTGAAAACTCAAGTTAAAGAACTTAAAGACATATTGGAACGGTTCACGTTTTGGTTGCACTCAGTTGAGTTTGTCTTGTATTGATGGGGACATACAATGAATGATCTATATTTGTAAGAGTTGTTGTGCCTCATACTAAGCTGGACTGCTGGCATGAGCATATAAATAGTTTGTAGTGAAACCATTTGGACATGCACTTCCCTGTTTGGTTGCGACACGTGACTTTGGAATTTTGGTCCATATTTGCATCAAGTATCGTCCATGAGTCATGGACCTGTAAAAATTACTAACCACTACCTCTATTTCTACCATGTAAATTACTCATAATCCATCTTCTGTTTAGTTGGCTCTTGGAAATATGTTATTTGACACATTGACTTTCCTATTAAAGATATTTTGATTTTTGTGTATGGGATTCTAATCCAATTTTATCAGCAGATTATTGTGATTTAGTCTCTTTTACTCTGACATCCCTGTTGGTTTCTAGATATGCCTAGCTTATTTGATAAATAGAAGCAACTATACTTTATATTTTAATCATGAATATGTTATTATTTAAATGAAGATTGTTTTTCTTCATGTTGCTCATTTCAATGATGTTATTTTTCTTTCAAATACTTTCCTTTTCTTATACTCACTATTTTAACTAAGTGGATTGCATTAGATAGCAGTGGAGAACACTAATCATAGCTATTCAACACTCTTAGCAATGGTTGTTGGCATATCACAGAAAAAAAAATGTGGATGACACTGTTCGTAGAGTAAGCATCCAATGCAGGACATTTTTGTTTAATCTAAAAGAGGAATGTAATAGAATGCTTTGTTTTTTGATTGATACAACTCTAGTATTATTTTTGAATGTTTTATTTCTCAGTTTTTACTAGGAATTGCTCCATAATACTCTTCCACTATGATGGAAATACGGAGGGTTGGTGTGATCTTCAGTGGAATGACAAAGCATTACACATAGTCGCTCGTAACCAGACAAAATGGTATGAATTGTTCTTTTTTCTTTGTTATGAAAAATGCAACTAAGAAACAATGGCTTTTGTGTGTTGTGTAGTTTATCTGAAACATAGTTCCTCTCTAATTTGTAGTTTCTTTTCTTTTCCATGTTTATTTTAGAAAAAATTACTTTTTCCCCCCTAAATGATGGGATTCGTATCAATTTTGTTAGCAACTTTGAGTTGTATTAATACCAAAGTTTAAAAGTATCATTCCTTTGTTCCCTTCTCATTCTTCTTCTTCACTTGTTTACCTTCAATCCCTATATTATGCTTTCTTTTGGCTGCAAAGGTTTATACTTGATATGGTTATGAGGTGGAGAAACTACCTACATTCTATAAACCATCGAGCATTCAAATTGATCCGTATAAATACCTTTGTGATTTATACTAAATGTGTGCTTTCTCTCAAAATCTCAAATTAATACTATCCATTCTGTTAGGCTGCACACGGTGCTGGCAGTGAACGTCTACAGCGACAAGATCAAGCACCTACTCGATGCGGCGGAGGGGCAAGAAGTCGGCGCTGCCCTTGCGATGGTCGGATCTAGTTCCACCGCTGGCCTCAATATCAAGCCCAACTCCAGGCTCGAGGGCCTCATCAAGATGTCTGATTTGGTTAGTTCCCTTGTCCTGTGGAACAGATCTAACCCTGGATCTCTTCTTGCATTTTTTTTCAGTGTGATCTGTGCGGTTCTGCATTTTTTTACTGTCGCTTTACTTCTCAGCATCTTTTCCTTGGTCATGATCGTTTGAGCGAATCTTTTTTTTCGTCATCGTTGCAAGGGATCCTAATGTATATGCAATACAACTTTTTGTTTTCTTTGTAGTCGATTAATCTGGCGGCAATCTGCACTCTTACTGATTATCACACCCGCCCACTAGACACCATCTTCAGTAATTTCATTGATGCTCTCCCAATTGTGAGTTTTGAGACCCCTGGGCTTGTTTATTTCCAGTTGGATTTTTTTGTACTCTTCTTTGGTATTGATTTAGCTTATTGTGCCATGTGCAAGTTAGGTATTGCTCAAAAAACAACAAGCGCGTCATTCACTTCTCAACATGTGAAGTGTATGGGAAAACGATAGGAAGCTTCCTACCCAATGATCATCCTCTTAGAAAGGTATCATTGGCATTTCTACATTTGAGATGCAAAAAATTAATGAAACCATTTTGTTGATGATACTTTTAATTCTCCATTTCTTAATAACATTGCTTCTCGATGGTAATGACCTTCTTTTTGACCTGGAAATGAGTGTTTATTGCAGGTACTATTCAAGTTGTGTCAATAGTCATGTAATGAGTTGAGGTTTACCTAGAAACAAGAGAAATATCAAAAAAGATTCTAGAAAGAAAAACTAAAAAAAAATCTGATGATATATTTTTATTTATTGTTTTAAGTACTAGTTTTTTGCTCTGACATTATGTTGGACCCCGTGGTAGTTTTGATGTGATCAACCAAGTTGGTTAGGTCCTGCGTTTTGTCTGAACCCTGTGTCTGAGTGTGCAGGAATTTAGGAGCACAGGAAGTCGAGCGGAAGACGCAGCTAGCGAGAAGGATGACACGGGAAGGGAGCCGACGGGCTTGGTGCGTCCGAAGGATGAGAGAGCTGCGGAAGAGTACTCCGGTGGAGCGAAAAGAACGTGCGCGGCGTTTGAGGGATGAGAAGCTGGATGGAAGCCTGCTCGAGGAGAAGGCCGGGAATTGAGTTTGGGTGAGCCCTATTCCGGTAGGCCGCAATCACCCAAGGAGTCGAACCGAAGCAAGTCAACAAAAAGTTGACTTGTCAACAGTTCGGTCGACCGAACCCCTTGATCGGTCGACTGAACCCCACTTTATCAGAAGCCAACTTCAGCAGACACGTCAGATGCCACGTCAGAGGCTGAACGTTGGTGGAGCTTATCGGTCGACCGAACATGCTGATCGGTCGACCGAACCCAAGTTTATTCAGAGACCAAGTCGAGCAGTTTGATCGGGCCAACTCAGCTGGAGACCGTTGGCCGATCGGTCGACCGAACAAAAGGATCGGTCGACCGAACCTAAGGTCGATCCACAGAGACTGTACCTGGACGGAAGAATAGGCAGATACAGCAGGTTCGGTCGACCGAACCTGGGGATCGGTCGACAAATCCCTCTCGAGTCAAACCTGATCCCGAAGGATCAGGTGATCTGATAAGCTCGAGAACCCCTATATAAAGAGGGTCTCGGGCAGCTTTAAAGAACAATGAATTGATACGAAAAAGCAACTCTGTAATTATTGTTTAAGCAACCTCTGTCCTCTCAAAGTGTAAAAGGCTTCTCCGCCTTCAAAGAAAGAGTTTCTTACTGCGCTTTCCATCGCCCTGGATTAACAACCCTCTTGGTTGTAACCAGGTTAAGATTCTGTCTTCACTTCTTTTTCTTTTATTAAGTGTTGCTTTATTTTAGAGTTGAAACGCTTTGAGGAGGGTAACTTTTATTTGCAGGCAATTCACCCCCCTCTTGCCGGTCCTCGCTGCACCAACAATTGGTATCAGAGCCTGACAGCCTCAGAAGGACTAACCGCCGTCTGAAGCACTAAGATCAAGACAATGCCCGGTGCGAACATTCATCCCCCGAAGTTCGACGGAGATTTCGCCACATAAAAGTGAAAAATGGAGGTATTCTTTAAAACAGACTTTGATATTTTAATTACTATGAAATATGATTTTGCAGCTCCTAAAGATAAAGATGAAAACACGTAGAGCAAGAAGGAGCAAGCTGATTTCGTCGCCAACGAAAAAGTTGAATTCCACCTCCTCAGCGTTCTGCCACCTCAGGAGGTAAGTCGGATCGGAAGCTACGTCTCAACGAAAGATCTCTGGGAGAAATTCCTGGAGCTTCACAAAGGTACCTCTGAAGCGAAGCTGGCGCGACGCGACATCCTCCGGACACAACTAACAAACCTCCGGATGAACAACGGCGAGAAGGTAGCGCAACTCCAAGCGAGAATCAAGGAGCTGATAACGCAACTAACAAAGCGTCAATGCCGGGATTCCATCCGAAGCGTCAAGTTCGGAGAAGAAGTAACCAACCGGGATTCCATCCGATACGCGCTCAATGCCTTCCCGAGGACTTTAGAATGAGCCTCCTTAGTAGATACTTACTACATCTCTAAGGACTTTGAGGTAAGTAGTTTAGAAAACTTGTTTTCAACTTTCGAACTTCATGAGTCTCGACTTGCAGAAAAACTAGTAGAGAAGTCGAACCTCAACGTTGCCCTATGAGCTGAAAAGGGCGATCCCGACTCTGAAGCGTCAATCGACGAAAACGAAGCTGCGTTAATGGTAAGATGTTTTAATAAGTTTTTTAAATCTAACAAGTTTAGATCGCAGTCAAGTAAACGTCATCAAAAAGGAAGGACAGTCCGGTGCTACAATTGCAACGAAGAAGGGCACATCAAGGATGATTGCCCAAAATTGAAGAGCAAACAGAAAGATAAGGAAAGAAGCAAGAAGCCAGCTCGACCCAAGCACAAAAATCTGAAGGCGACATGGGACGACTCTTCATCCTCCGAGTCAGAAGTCGAAGAATTCTCAAGATTAGCTCTACTAGCTAACCATCAGCCAAAAGAAGAGTCAAGCTCAGAGATGAGCATCGATGAAGGGGGAGGAACATCAGAAGAGGAAAGCTGTAGTGAAGGGGGAGCCTCACCAAATCAGGTAAGTCAGGTACGCAATCTTACCCTACTCAGTCCTTTCGTTTTATTAAAGCACTTTCTAAAGAGTTAGATAAATTTGAAAAGAAAAATGAAAATTTGAAATTAGAAAATGCAAAGTTAAAAAATGAAATTCAAGAACTGAAATCTGATGCATGTTTAAAAGTAAATATTTTTCCAAAATCAAAAATAAAGTTATATGGAAAATTAAACTGGTATGTTAAACATCATTAGGGTCAAATTAGGAAAATACAAAGAAACTATGTGTTGGAGGATCGGTGGCCGGCTTGAAGGGGGGTTGGATAGCTCGGTCACCCCCTAATCGAGTTCTTCTCTATAAGAGGGTTAGTGCATAGCGAAATATACTAAAACTAAAGCAATGAAAAATAAACAAGAATACAAACGCTAATAAGCTCGATGTAACGTGGTTCAGAGATGATGCTCCTACTCCACGACGTGTCCTTGAGGTTGACGAGCCCTTGATCCTTCGGTGGATCAGTCCCCGGCAATCTCCGGCTAAAGCTTCTCCTTCTCGGTGGAGCAAACCTCTCACAAAATGATCTCTTCCTCTTTACAAGATGAAGTTTAGATTAGGAGGAAGAGGATTGAACTTGGGAGCTTTGGGCACAGAATAAGAAGGTTTACAATTAGCACAGTAACCTTCTTCAAGCCCCAAGTCTCTCCTTAAATAAGAGGAGAGAGTTGATCAAACAATCAACTCAACTCGGCACCAGTCGACTGGCAAAACCATCAATCGACTGGTGTTACCATTAGAGGTAGCCAACGGCTACTTTCCAGCACCAACGGTCATTTACAGTCGACTGCTAAAACTAGCAGTTGACTGGTAGTTGTTTGCTGAGTGAACAGAATGCTTCTATTTGCTGCCAGTCGACTGCTAAAACATGCAGTCGACTGGTGCAGTCGACTGCTAAAAGTTGCAACCGACTGGACTGCACCTTGTTACACACTCACAGTCATCCTCTCCGGAGTCGCCCTTGAAGTCCTCTTCCTCGGCCTTCGTCCCTCAAATGCACCCGAGCCCGCGTCTCCTCTTCGTGTCATCCTTCACGTTGCCTTGAAGTCTACTTCCCTTGGCTCCACTCCGTTGCTCCTCGTCCGGCGGTCCCTCGGATGCCTTCCACACCATCCTTCACCGACTCAAGGATCCGAGCCCTAGGATGAGCTTCCCAAGCTTAGTTGCACTAAGCTCCTCATGTGTGTTTCACCAAGTTCTGCAAGACTCAAACACACATATCAAACACATATGAAAGCCTAACTTAAACTCTTTGACACACACATCAAAACCATGATCGTACCGATCAAACTTAGGTCGATTGCACCAACAATCTCCCTCTTTTTGATGTGTGGCAATATGTTTAAGTTAGGCATTAATAACAATATGAAAATTAAAAGCAATATGTAAACATGAAGCATAATTCCCAAGCTCCCCCTTAACATATGCTCTTCAACCTTAATTTTCAAGTTTTGCACACAATTAGGTTTCTAACTTAAACCTTTCTCATTTCTCCCCCTTTGACACCATCAAAAATTGTACCAAACATGTACACATACCTAGGTATCAATGGGGACTTAAAATTTCCCAAAACCAACTTTTGACAGTGCTAGAAAATAGGTACCAGTCGACTGCTAACTGTCGCAGTCGACTGGCACATTACTAAGCTGAATTTCAGCCTTCCGAAGTCAACTTCAGAAATGCATAAAAAATTATAGAAAATTTGAAAAATCATGAAATTTTGAAAACATATTTATTTTAATGTCCTTTAATAAGGAAAAATATGTTTTCATGAAAATTAATCATATTATTGAAGTTTTGATAAAAACTCAAACACCTTGAAAAACACTCAAGTTTGTATCAAATTAAACCCTTGTTTTGAATTCATATGTTTTAAAACAACTATCCACTGTAAATAAAACATAGAATTATTTTCAAAACATTTGAAATATCCAACTATGATATATGGGCAAGATGCCCATTAATTAAACATTTGCTTTCCCCATAGTTGGCCTATGATCACTAAAAATTGATACATCACATAACTCATCAAAATGTCATAAGCATAAGTGAATTATTTGTATCATCCTAATATCTCACATTTATGGTTATAAAATAATGCAAATCATTGTGAGATAGAGGTAACCTCTACTTACCCCTTTTGATCATGATTTTCTATCAAGGCTAAGTGCTTCCCCTTAAGGTCTCAAGTCAACCATTTTTCAAGAATTTGAATTATGATTATCATGGTTGACTTGATCCAAAATCCTCTAACCCTTGAGCATTGATTTTGGTACCCAATAGAGGTTCTTCTTAATTGGGTTTACCAAATACTCCTTAGGAATCCATTTCCTATCTATGGTCTTTGTCTTGGGTTGCCCCTAGCAATTAAACAATGAAAGGCTTTTTCATTGTTGGATTCCTTATACCCTAAACCCTTTTTGTTGAAACTTGCCCTTTGACTCCCAATAATCATGTTTAGGGTATTTGAGCCAATTTCAAATTTTCTCAGGGCATTGGTAAGATATTCTACCTTTTCCCTTAATTTCCTATTTTCCTCTTCTAAACATGAATCAGATGAACTTGTAGAAGAAGCATACATATCATTGTCCTTAGAACACATGGATTCTAATTTTTCTTCAAGACAAATAATATCATGTTTCAAAGATTTATTTTTCCTTTTTGCCTTGAATAAATCCTCATTTGTGCTTTTAATAATCTTAACCAAAACCTGGGGAGGAAGATTGTGTACCTCACTTACCGAGAAGTCCGAATTCGAGGTTTGACCTCCCCCTTCACTTGAGCTCCCCTCTTCATCTTCACTTGAGCTCCTTCCTTCTTCTCTTTCGGATGAGGTGGAGACTACATCATCAATTCCCATTAGAGGAAAATTGACTACATGGTGCTCTTCTTCCTCCGATGATGATGATGGATCATCCCATGTTGCTTTTAGGTTGTGAGCCTTCTTTCCCTTTCCTTTTGTCTTTTTCTTCTCCTCCTTCTTCTTTCCTTCTTTCTTTTTCAAGAGAGGGCAATCATCCCTCATGTGTCCTTTTCCTTGGCAATTATAACAAATGACTCTTCTTTTCCTACTCTTGCTTCTTGAACTCCTTCTAGCATGAGACTTGTTAGTAGAAAAGGTTTTAAATGCTTTTCTCATCTTCCTTACCATATATGCCTCTTGATCGCTATCAATTGAGGCGCTTGAATCCTCGGAGTTGGAGGATAATGGGGATGAAGTTTTCTTCTTCTTCCTTTTTACGACAAGAGCTATTCCCTTCTCTTTTGAAGGCTCATTAGCTTGTTCATGAAGTTCAAATTCGGAAAATAATTCATCAAGCTTAATCAAGGAAAGATCCCTAGATACCTTATACGTATCAACCATTGATGCCCATAAGGTGGTTCTAGGAAAAGATTGGAGCACATACCTTACTAGATCTCGATTGTCAATCTTCTCACCTATTACATGAAGTTCATTTACTATATTGTTGAATCTACCATGCATTTGACTCACGGTCTCATTGGTCTTCATGGCAAAGGTTTGAAGTTGCCCCAACAAAAGATCTCTCTTGGCCCTCCTAGATTCACTTGATCCCTCATTTAATTCAATGAGTTTTTCCCAAAGCTCTTTAGCAGAGTTGAATGGTCCTACTTTGCTTAATTGCTCCTTAGAGAGTCCACATTGTAGAGTTGTTGTGGCTTTTGCATTTGCTTGAGCCTTCCTTGCCATCTCTTTTGTTCAATCCTTGGTTGGAAGAGGCGCTCCCGACCCATCTTTTGGTTTCTCAAATCCATCTACAACACTAAACCAATTTTCAATATCATTCATTAAGTAATATTCCATCCTACCTTTCCAATATGCGAAGTCGTTGCCGTCAAAGAAAGGTGGTCGAGCGGTGCTATATCCCTCTTGAAGCGCCATCTTGATGCTTCGGTCGATGGTTAGTTCTTCCGATGCTAACCTCGCTCTGATACCACTTGTTGGAGGATCGGTGGCTGGCTTGAAGGGGGGTTGGATAGCTCGGTCACCCCCTAATCGATTTCTTCTCTATAAGAGGGTTAGTGCACAACGAAATATACTAAAACTAAAGCAATGAAAAATAAACAAGAATACAAACGCTAACAAGCTCGATGTAACGTGGTTCAGAGATGATGCTCCTACTCCACGACGTGTCCTTGAGGTGGACAAGCCCTTGATCCTTTGGTGGATTAGTCCCCGGCAATCTCTGACTAAAGCTTCTCCTTCTCGGTGGAGCAAACCTCTCACAAAATGATCTCTTCCTCTTTACAAGATGAAGTTTAGATTAGGAGGAAGAGGATTGACATTGGGAGCTTTGGGCACAGAATAAGAAGGTTTACAATTAGCACAGTAACCTTCTTCAAGCCCCAAGTCTCTCCATAAATAAGAGGAGAGAGTTGATCAAACAATCAACTCAACTCGGCACCAGTCGACTGGCAAAACCATCAGTCGACTGGTGTTACCGTTAGAGGTAGCCAACGGCTACTTTCTAGCACCAACGGCTACTTTCCAGCACCAATGGTCATTTACCAGTCGACTGCTAAAACTAGCAGTCGACTGGTAGCTGTTTGCTGAGCGAACAGAATGCTTCTATTCGCTGCCAGTCAACTGCTAAAACATGCAGTCGACTGGTGCAGTCGACTGCTAAAACATGCAGTCGACTGGTGCAGTCGACTGCTAAAAGTTGCAATCGACTGGACTGCACCTTGTTACACACTCACACTCATCCTCTCCGGAGTCTCCCTTGAAGTCCTCTTCCTCGGCCTTCGTCCCTCAGATGCACCCGAGCCCGCAGCTCCTCTTCGTGCCATCCTTCACGTTGCCTTGAAGTCTACTTCCCTTGGCTCTATTCCGTTGCTCCTCGTCCGGCGGTCCCTCGGATGCCTTCCACACCATCCTTCACCGACTCAAGGATCCGAGCCCTAGGATGAGCTTCCCAAGCTTAGTTGCACCAAGCTCCTCATGTGTGTTTCACCAAGTTCTGTAAGACTCAAACACACATATCAAACACATATGAAAGCCTAACTTAAACTCTTTGACACGCACATCAAAACCATGATCGTACCGATCCAACTTAGGTCGATTGCACCAACACTATGTACCACCTAAATTTCTGATTAATTCAGTAGGAAGGAACCTCTATTGGGTTCCAAAATCTGTGCTAAACTAATCTCTTAAAATTAAAAGCTTTATAGAGAGAAAATTAAACATTTTCTTTATGAAGGCTTTGTCTAAGGAAGTGGTTGTTGCTCCAATAACCAAGAAGGCCTAGTACCTCGCCACGACTTGGAAGCTGAAATATTGAAACAAAAATGTTTAGTTAATTTTCTGAAAAAGCATTAAAAGTAGAATTAAAATGCTTTGAAAGTGTACAAATATTTTTTTTTGCTTTACTAAGTTTTGGAGTTTTGGAAATTTTTAACTTAGAAAATATATTTTAACTTAAAAAAAAAATTCTCATAACACTTGAATAATGCTTTGAAAAATTATTCAAATAATGTTTCTTCATTTTTACTTAGAAATTCCTTTTGAAAATTCTAAGAAATTATTTTTCTTAGAAATTTTTTTATCTTAAGAACTTACTTCCCCGTTTTTGCTGTGATTAAAGGGGGAGAGAAAAGTACAAGTTTAGGGGGAGTTAGGAAAAATATATCTGTTGTCTCTCTAAATTATGTTGCAATTTTATTTATTTGAAATTTATTCTATACTTGTTAGTTTAGTAATTTTCTTAAAATTACGTTTGTCTATTTTTAACCATAACTTGAACTTGGGTTGATGCACATCAAAAAGGGGGAGATTGTTGGACCCCGTGGTAGTTTTGATGTGATCAACCAAGTTGGTTAGGTCCTGCGTTTTGTCTGAACCATGTGTCTGAGTGTGCAGACACTTAGGAGCGCAGGAAGTCGAGCGTAAGACACAACTAGCGAGAAGGACTGCACGGGAAGGGAGCCGACGGGCTCGATGCGTCCGAAGGACGAGAGAGCTGCGGAAGAGTACTCCGGTGGAGCGAGGAGAACGTGCGCGGCGTTCGAGGGACGAGAAGCTGGACGGAAGCCTGCTCGAGGAGAAGGCCGGGAATTGGGTTCGGATGAGCCCTGTTCCGGTAGGTCGCAATCACCCAAGAAGCCGAACCGAAACAAGTCAACAGGAAGTTGACTTGTCAACGGTTCAGTCAACCAAACCCCTTGATCGGTCGACCGAACCCCACTTTATCAGAAGCCAACTTCAGCAGACACGTCAGATGCCACGTCAGAGGCTGAACGTTGGTGGAGCTTATCGGTCGACCGAACATGCTGATCGGTCTACCGAACCCAAGTTTATCCAGAGACCAAGTCGAGCAGTTTGATCGGGCCAACTCAGCTGGAGACCGTTGGCCGATCGGTCAACCGAACAAAAGGATCGGTCGACCGAACCTAAGCTCGATCCACAGAGACTGTACCTAGACGGAAGAATAGGCAGATACAGCAGGTTCGGTCGACCGAACCTGGGGATCGGTCGACCGATCCCTCTCGAGTCAAACCTGATCCCGAAGGATCAGGTGATCTGATAAGCTCGAGAACCCCTATATAAAGAGGGTCTCGGGCATCTTTAAAGAACAACGAATTGATACGAAAAAGCAACTCTATAATTACTGTTTAAGCAACCTCTGTGCTCTCAAAGTGTAAAAGACTTCTCCGCCTTCAAAAAAGGAGTTTCTTACTGCGCTTTCCATCGCCTTGGATTAACAACCCTCTTGGTTGTAACCAGGTTAAGATTCTGTCTTCACTTCTTTTTCTTTTATTAAGTGTTGCTTTATTTTAGAGTTGAAACGCTTTGAGGAGGGTAACTTTTATTTGCAGGCAATTCACCCCCCTCTTACCGGTCCCCGCTGCACCAACACATTAAACCGCCACAAATAATCATGTTGGTTATTTCTCATCATGTTTTGTTCTAAGGCTCAAATTTCTGTTAATTAATATTATAACTTTATCAGATGAGTTTAATATCTTGTCGTACATGGTTATTCGGACTTAGTATGCATGTAGATTTATATGTACATATCTATATGTGATTTCTCTATGGTTGAGTTCTCTCTCGACTTTGTCATTTTGTTTCATTTCACTTTATATTAGTGTGGACTGTGATAAATAGTCATCTTTTAAATCCTATGATTGTGTTTATTTTTCTAACCTTAACATATTTTCTATGATAGAACAAGAAAGAAAGGAAGAAAGTGTGTGAGGTTGACATCTTGAAAAAGAATCCTGAGGCTATTCGAGAGAAAGAGGAAAAAATGTGACAAATTGAGAAGTTGCTCACATTTATTGAGGTATCCTATTAGTGTAGGGAGAATTTCATTTTACTTTCTAAGACTAACATAGAGCTTTATTGTTGCATTCTCAAAGTTTGCTTTCGAAGAATGTCTTTGCAAAGTGATTAGTACTTGGTTTTACTAATATATTATTTATGTATTTTTACAGTTTACAAATCTCAAGTACTCTACAATTGAAATTGATAAAGTATGGTTCGAGTGGACTGAATACATGCTAGATTACATTTGATTAGAGAAGGTATTCGATTTTTGAAAGCTTTGGAGGATGCATGCATTTTTATGGAATGTAATTTGTGGATATGGACTTGATGTGTACAATATATGTTACCTTTTGATGTTGTAAGAAGAATAGTTATGTGTAATTTGTGGATAGTGACTTGATGTGCACAATATCTATTATCTTTTTATGTTGTAAGAAGAATATTTATGTGTTGGTTATATGGATATTGACTTGGTGTGTTTAGATACATCGGTGCATTTTTATTTGTGATTTGCTTGGTGAATTAATAATATTAACTTAATTTTGTGATTTGTTTGGTGATAATATTGGTTTTTCACTATTTCGGAAATCAAATCTGTGTCGTTAAACAATACTGATATTACATCAGTTTTCCACCGCTGCTAAAACCGATGTCATTAACTAATATTACATCGGTCGTATATCGCTACAAAACTGGTGTTATTAACATATATTACATCGATTTTACACCGTTGCTGAAACGGTGTCATTAAGTGATACTACATCGGTTCATAACCGATTTGAAAATCGGTGTCGTTAAGTGATACTACACCGGTTATAACCCGATGTCTAAAATGGCAGACCTTTTACATCGCCTTCATAGACATCGGTAAATTTTGTAATAGACATCGGTGGAAAACCGATGTCTATGAGGGTTTTTCTTATAGTGTCCCTACATCCTAGATATGGAGATCTACTTCATTGCAAGGGAATTACAACCAAAGATGATAAGTAAAACAATCTACAACTCAACACAAAGAGATAGAGAGAAGAGAATGCTTATCTTCGAAGCGTAGCGTCCTTGGATGTGCTCCCTTGCTCCGGAGGAGGACAGATCTGCGGTGAAGATGGAAGATGTAGGGTTCCTCCAAGGGGGAGAACCCTTCCCCAAGCAATGGGGAAGAACCCCAAGCCAAAGATCACCCAAAATAAGAGACAAGGGAAAGAAAACCCCTTTTATAGGCTAGGCACAGGCACCACACGAATCGTGACACGGTCATGTGGCCTTCACACGACCGTGTGCACTTTCTTCTCTGGAGGTGTGACACGGTCGTGTGGCCCACACGACCATGTCTTATTTCTTTCTGCTAAAACCACACAGCCATGTGGACTCACACGGCCTGAAACATCTTGCTCTCTGGAAACATTGCACGACCATGTGGCTCACACGACCATGGGCCATGTGCCTCACACGACCGTGTGGAGCTCACACCAATTGTCTCATTGCAACATCTTTTACACCATCAAGATGGGGTTTTCTCTGGTTGAAGTCTAATCAAAGTTCTAGATCTTGAAGTTATATACAAATCGGTATAAAGAACAGCCCAAAACTCAAACCGAGCACAAAGTTATGGTCATTTTACTTTTGGTCTGCAGTGCTAAAAATTCCACACGGCCATGTGACATTCACACGGCTTCAACACGCACCCCACACGGCCTCCACATGGTCAGAACTTGGTTTCCGCATGCCCATGACACTCTGGAAGCTCTAGACTTCATTTAAGCTCCGTTTTTGCTTCAAATCACGTCTTATCAATCAAAACAAGCAAAGAGTAGATATCTGAATAGAATATAATGGAAGTATGATATTATAATGAAATAGGGTGCAATAAACATAGATTATGTTAATGAAGTACAAGTAGATGTGCATCAAAGTATGCATAAAAGTGTATATAATCTACGCATATCACAAACTTGTGAATCCAACTTATTACAAGAGTCTTGTCGGCTACCTCCAGTATATACAAGACCTGATATATTATTTGGAGTTGGTTTAGTAAGCAAGTATATGGAAACACCAAAAACTTCTCACTTATATGTAGCTAACAGAATTCTTAAATATATCAAAGGGATAATTGATTATAGGCTTCTTTATTTATCAATGAAAGATATGGAGTTTTTTTGTTTTAGTGATAGTGATTGGGTTGGAAGTTATGACGATCACAAGAGTACTACTAGATATGTGTTTATGTAAAATACCGGAAATAGGCGAATATTAATAAGGGAATTTTTCAGAATTTTTGGAAATTTTTCTGGAATTTTTCGGAGCTCGTACAGATGAGTTAACGGGGGATAAAAACGGGGGCCAGAAAAGCCTGTTTAGGTTACCCCGTTTAAGTGAGGAAATGTTTATATTTACATTTCCTTTTTCTTTATTTTCTTTTCTTTCTTTTGTTTTCCCCGCGTGCCCGAGTTCTTTTTCCCCCGATCCCGATTCTCTTCTTCCTTTCTTCTTTTTCCCTCACGCGAGCCCTAACCGGCGCCGCAAATCGCCGGTTCCTCCCTCTCCTCTGCCGACGCCGACGACGCCAAGGACCAGAGAGCTGGCGGCTGAGTTTCGCCTTTCCTCTCCCTCTTCCTTCTCGGTGCCCTAATCTTTGCTTCGCTGCCCAGTCGAGCCACCGGCCGCCAACACTGTGCCTTGCTGACGCCGTCACACTCGCCGGGGAGATCCCAGTGGCCGACCCTCCCCTGTGCCCTAGCACCACAGTAGTGCCACTGCCGAGCCTCTCCCTCTTCGTGAGTTGCGACCGCACCATCAAAGGATCTCAGCGTAGATCACCGGCGTAGATGCATTCCGAGCACCCGTTGCCAATGTCGAGCCCTCAGCCCTAGCACCTCCTCTTCCTCACTGTGCTTCAACAGGACCGTGCCACTCACCTTTGTATTGGCAGTGAGCTTGACCCCGTTTCCTGCCTCGATTTGGTTCTCTGGTTGTCATGAAATGGCTCCATCAGGTCATTGAGGAGGTATAAGCATACGATTATTACTCTTTTGTTGGTTTGATTTTCCTCTCTAGATTATCCTCTTTAGTCTCATGTTGGATTGTTCTGTTAAAGGGGGCTTGGATTTAAAATTCACTGGCAGGTGGAATGTGAAGATTTTAGATCGGTATTGGGAATATTGATTTAGGTAGGAATTGATGCATACATAATTGCTTATGTGTTGGAATTGGTGATATGTGGTAAATTGTGAAGGAGATGTGGATCTATTGGATTGATTCACCATGATTTATTCCTAATAGGTTTAGGATTTGGTCATTTTGATTTAATGATATAATTAATTGTAAAATGTGATTACAGGAGGTTGATTCGAGACGAGTATCTCGACGTCAAATTTGGATCGGATTGGACCTTACCGATTGGAGGCTGGTACCTCTTGACTTATCTTTTATGATATTGTCATTGGATATGTATAGTATTTTATAACTACATGCAATGAACATGTTTGCCTTTGATATGTCACTGTTTGATATCCATAGCATGTTAGGTTTGTCACCTGTTATGTATCCGTGATTATATCTCGTGATTTGTTGCCATGATTATCTTGTTACCATGAGTATCTTAGTTTCTAGAGTGACATACCATGCTTACTGAGGTTAGGACTAGGATTTGGATTGTTGTTTCTGGCCTGTGTATCTAGATTATCTGATACTTAGGTTTTTGTGCCATATCAGATTTGTGTACCTCTATTTGTATATCATATATGATTCGGGTGTTTAGACCCTGATTCTTTGATCTGTGTATATTGTTGGTACATATGCTATGGAAGAGGGATATGATTTGGATCTAGGTTGTTATACCTTAGAGGACTTGTATACCCTAGATCCGTGGATTTGACTTACTGATACTGTGGTACCCATATTATGTATATATGGATTTTTCTATGCTGATCAGGATATTCCATACTTATTATGTTCAGGACATAGGATTTTTGATATTCTATCTGACCTGTGTACTCTAGATCTTGGTATGTGACCATCGCTTTTACAGTACCCATTTTGTATGTATGGATATGGTTATGTTGATCAGTTTTTGCCATGCTTAGTGTCATGCATCATAATTGCATGCTGTGCGATAGTCGACTCCATTGTTGTTGAGCACATCGCCAGTTACATGGATCTGCACACACCACCACTCATGGGTTAGTGGTCGATTCAGGCAGTGTGTGTTGCAGCAAGGACTTTGTTTGGCTACGTTGGTCCACTCATGGGTAGTGTGACACAACGTGTTAGCCGGCAGGGATTCCTCCCCGTCATCGTGTACCGGGAGTTGAGAGCATTGAGCTCCCCCATTTATGATTTGGGGTCACAGGACAGGAGTACTCAGACAGCATCCCGTCCACTCGGTCACTCATCAGGAGCAGTGACGACAGAGTGCACGGTTGTCACAGCCCTACCCACTCGGTCTCGCCATTTGTGTGCGAGATGACTGACTGGCGTCAGGGGTGACCAGGACGCATCATTGACATCATATACATTGATGCATTTATTTCTTGTGATTGTGTTTGCTGCATTTATTTGCTGCATTTGGTTGGATGCATATGTTTGACATGCATACAGGATTTAGGGCACTTTCGGTTTGACGACCCTTTTGTTTGGATAGGAGTTCCTGGTGAGTACAGCTTCCTTAGTTACCTTTCAGTTTTGCATCTTTCCTAGATATATGATTAGGAAGCTGTATTCCATGTTTATTACTGTTAGATATATCTTACTAGGCATGTCTATTGGTATTCGCTGAGTTGTTGAACTCACCCCCGTGGACTCTATATTTTTCAGGTACCAGGTTATTTATGGTGTCGCTTGGAGCATCCTGTCTGCTGGTCCCCACGTCACATCAGAGGACTTATCGGTTTCACGTATGTTTGCTTGTTTTTATGTATCAGTTTGTTTAGCTCGGTACTCTGGTTTTATTTTTGGAGAGTTGATGTTGTTATGTGGTGTTTTGTATTTGTTATTGGTTGTGTAAGCCTAGCCGGCTAGCAGTTTTGTGTTTTGGTTTTGGCTTTTTATCTGCGTGGTTGTGTCAGCCAGAGGCTGAATTTGATATTAACTGCGTGGTGTTTGTTTTCTTTTATTGTTATTATTCCAGCCGCATGTGGCTGAGGTATATAGTGCTTGTAGAAAAGTTTCAGATTGTCCGCCGTACAGGGGAGATGCTGCCGAAATTTCTTCGGACAGAGACTCCTCTGGGGCGTGACAGTTTATCTTAGTAATACTGCATTCACTTAATCTTCAAAGAAATAATCAATTATTGTTCTATCAACTTGTGAAATTGAATATATTGCTATAGCATCTTGTGTTTGTCATACTATTTAGCTAAAGAGATTACTCCAGGATCTTAGATTGCAACAAGAAGCTACAACTAAAATCTATGTGAATAACAAATCAGTAATTGTTTTAGCCAAAAACCTAGTTCATCATGAAAGATCTAAGCATATCGATACTCACTTTCATTTCATAAGGGAGTATGTTAAGACAAAAGAAATATAATTGCTCCATGTGAAGTCAAGTGATCAAGTAGCTAATATATTTACAAAGCCTCTAAAAGCATAAGCTTTCCAATATCTAAGAAATTTGTTGGGAGTTCAAGGAAGAATAAGTTTAAGGGGGACAGATGTTAGCATGCAAACTTATTCCAAAGACAAATTGACTTCTCTTCAACTATGCAAGAACAATGCCAACAACAACTTGACTTCATCAACCTTGCAAGGAAGTTGTCAAAATCTATTTAACTTCATGTGATTCTTCATCAATTAAGCAAAGTTCAATTATTTTACTAAGTTCAAACTCTTTATAACAAGAGCTATTAGTATAGAAAAGAATAAAATTTAATTGTCTTGTGTTTAATGATATCATGTAATTATAGAAGAATGTAGAAGCATGAATCTAAGTATATAAATAAGTACCTTGTATGATGATGAAAATATGTAGTAAATAATTCTCTTCATAGAGTTTTTTTTTCGTCCTCATACTTTGTTACAAAGTCTCTCCTACATTCTTATTTCTTCATCCTAATTCCACCAAAATTCTAACAAACTGGACATGGGATAATGTGTTGACATATGTAAGGGGAGTCTAACGGAGGGACAAGAAATAGCTGTGAAAAGACTATCAAAGACACCTACACAAGGTGCTCTAGAGTTTAAGAATTAGGTAATGCTTATATTTAAGTTGCAACATCGGAATCTTGTTCGACTCCTTGGTTGTTTGCATTCAACGCCGAGAAAGAATAACTATCGACAAGTACATGCCCAATGGAAGTTTATACACTTTCTTATTTTGTTAGTTTTCTTTCTAGTTTTATTTGCATCTCAAGTTTTTGACAAGTGCCTAATTTCTCTGTCTCTTTTTGGCAGATAAAGACAAATGCACATTATTGGATTGGACAAGATACAATATTAATTATAGTCGTTGTTGCTAAGTGTCTTCTCTATATTCACCGTGAATCATACATAGGGATTTAAAAACTAGCCATATATAAGGATATCAACCCTAAAAGATATCTGACTAGCAAAATTATTTAGTAGTGACATAAGCTCATTTGTAAAATTACAATATTAGAAGGTCGATCATGTAAATTGGTTTTGAGATACAGGTTGTTAGGACGTTAAATGTAAATAGATTGGACATCTATGATGTGACTTGTTTGTAAGATACAAAGTTATTGAAGAATTGATGATTCAGCATTGAATTTTCAATATGATCAGTGACTTTAATTGGTCTTGAACGGAAGTCATTATCTTGCAGGTGGAATAGTCATCGGTCATGGACAAAAGCAGTACGTGTTATAATCAATATCAATTACATTGTAGATGAACGTCATAAGTATCTAGGTCATCATCCTAGCTTTGACAATGCTGAACAACCAAGCTGATAGGGAATTTAGAAGGCTCAGCATCAAAATTCATTAGTTGGAGAGGAGGCATAATTAGCGGAGCAATAAATTTGATTATGAACTACTAGCCAAGAATAACTACCACTCGGAAATAATCAAAAACAATATGTTGTACTTGGACTCTGTTGGATTGAATCCTTGGGAATGTTCAAGTTGTCCAAATATTTTGTTTGTGGAACCAAAGTTCTCTCAAATGGATTGCTAGGTTATTTCCCTAGGCTTCTTGGGCTGCCAACATGATTTGGCAATATAATATTAGGTCAATGAGTCTATCTATTATGTCTCAAATATCAAATCAATCCTATTTTTGAATTTTTCTTCTTCTTCTTTGGATGGTTGTCAATATAATATTATATAATAATATTAATGATTGGGAGTTGCAAATTTCTCACTAAGAGACAATATTCCAAATAAAAAAAATTAAAAGTCATTGTAGGGTGGGTTTGGAGATTGTGGGAAATCCGAAGACTTATTAATAATATAATTTTCTTTTCAAATGAGATTCTTTTGCATATCCATAGACTAGTGAAAGTGACCTTTCTTTATTGGACTTGGAAGAGGTATCTAGAAGATAAAATAATCTTTTATATTTTTTCTAATTTTTATTGTACTTTTGTTCTCATGTTTTGTAGATTAGGATTCTCCCCATGGAAGTAGGCACACATTGGGCTGTATTAAATTATTTTTATATTTTCTTATGTGTTTATTTTTGTTCCACCAAAGAATACGAAGATTTCATCCCTTGATTTATGATATAGGTTACTCAATATACATTTTCGTGTCAACAATTTTGGAACTATAAATGTGTAGTTTGAGTTGATGAATTCTAGAAAATGGTAAGGTCTATACACACTTTGATCCAAATAAGTGCTATTAATGTCAAGGTTACGGGTCATGCATCTAGAGATGAAAACAATAGTGATATATTGAAAATAAACTAAAGGATGTATATATAGGATCTAGCTATCATCAATATTAGCACCTGTGCGAGCTAGGGGGGAGAATAGCCTTAATCGCTTCTTGTCATTGTTTTGTGCTCGTCATTGAATGTGCAGCAGAAACTTTAATCAACTTCGACTCTATGTGCATAATTTTGAGATTTTACTTAGTATCTACCTTCTTGAGTTGACTAATCTAAAGATCCATACCAGTACTCACATCCACTATAAACACTCTTTTTCTCGAAAACTTTCTAGAGGTGGAAAAGTCTTGTACAAGCTTGTTCATCCAAGAACACAACAAGAAAAGCCACCGAGATTACAACGGAAATTGAAAATAACTTTACAATGAAGAACCTTGCTTCGCACTTTTCTTGCTTTGGATGGCTATTTGGTGGTAGGAAATTTAATAACACTTTCTTTCTAAACTCTCAAGAACCAGGGGCTTCTAATCTCCACGAAACCCTCTTTTCTAAGGTTGCTTTCGGGTTGTAAAATGTCTCCCAATTGATTGGTCTTACCCTCAATCAATTACGATGTCAGATTCAACTGTTTAAATTTGTAAAACAGTTCTTTTTACCCAACCAATCAATTGGTGAGTCACATCAATCTATTGTCATCTTCCAATTAATTTACTCAATATATTCTAAAGCCTTCTTTCTGTAGAGAAATCAATTGGCAATGCTAAATTGATTTAGCAAGTTTTGATTAGCTTAAGAGACTCAAGCCGATTGATTGACTCTTAGGCCCAATAGATTGCTTCAATATATTATGAACCCTTCTATGCTTCTCGAAATAAGATCTCAATCGATTGCCTCAGTCGATTGCTTTGGGTCTATCGATTGGCTCAGGCAACAATCGATTAGTAACCCTAAATTCAATCTTTCCAAGGCTGAATTCGCATCTTGCCTAATATCCAGTTGACTTCAACCTACCAAGACTTCCCTTACTCAACATCCAGTCATTCGTGACCTGTTGAGACTTCCTAGCATCCGGTCATCTGTGACCTACCAGGGCTTTCTTGCCAAGTGTCCGATCAACTTTTTACCTACTTGGACTCTTTCACCAAATGTCTAGTCCTCCTTGACCCACTTGGACTTTTCCTTTGCTAACGTCTCGTTGGACTTTTGATCACTAAGTGTCTAGTCCTCCTTGACCCACTTGGACATTTCCATTGTCAACTTCTTATTGGACTTCTGATCACTAAGGATTCGGTCCTTCTTGACCCATTTGGAGTTGTCCCTTGCCAACTTCCCTTTGGACTTCCCGATCATTAAGTGTCCGGTCCTTCTTGACCCACTTAGACTTTTTCCTTGTTAACTTTCCCATTAGACTTCTAATCACCAAGTGTTCGGTCAACCTTTGACCCACTTGGACTTTCCTCTTACCAATCTTCCCATTGAACTTTCAATCACCAATTGTCTTATAAACCTTTGACTCACTTAGATTTTTCTCTTGGCTAAGTGCTCAGTCCTCCACAATCCACTTAGACTTCTCGTCTGTGCCAAGTAACCAGTCCTCTGTGACCCACTTTGACTTCTATCATACATGTTGATCAAACATTGAAACTCAATCTCAAGTCAATCTAAGTTTAGTCAGCCTAGTCAATCTTGACCCTAGGTCAATTGCACCAATAATCTCCCCTTTTTTTATATTTGACAATATATTTAAGTTAGGCTAATTCATTATCGTAACTTCCTTCTGCATCCCATGTCAAAACAAGAATGAGAGTTTCCTAACTTAAGTCCTACATTCTCCTTCTTTGATATGCATAAAAAATTTCTTCCAAAATTTCATTCATCATAGCCTTCCAACATCCCAATAGAGGCTCTCTACCAACCATTGTTTCTAATGCTCCATCTTGAGCATTCAACCATTATCCTTCAAAATTTCTCCTTTCTCATCCAAATCATGCCTTTAAGGTGAATCTCCCCCTCGAAGTATTCTCTAACTTCTATTATTGCACCAATAATAATTTGGAGTTCCTAAGCCCTTAGGAAATCCCAAAGTCCAAGTCATGAGGTTGAGAATTCAATTTTAAATATAAACCTCCTCCCCAATTCAACATTATTCTCTTTTAACCATTCCTTTATCATTTTCAAGAAGAAAATTATCCTTTAATACATATCCAAGCATTTCAGAGGGTTAGAGATAGTTAAATTATCTAAACATGGCTTAGTCGACTGAAATAAACTCATTTCAGTCGAAATTAGTAGCTACCAATCGATTGGTATCAGTTACCAATCGATTACTGCTTAAGTCAATCTATTGATATTAGTTATCAATCAATTATCAAATGTACCAATTGATTGGTGTGTCTAATTTTTTAGATTTAATTTCAAAAATTCATAAGTAATTCTATGATTTAAAAAAAATCATTAAATTTTATGAAAACATTACTTTATCAAATGATATCAGGGGAAAAAAAATTATATGAAAATACATCTTACTTTCAAAGAGTTAAACAAAATTAGAAACCATTAAAAATTTTAATATTTCACTCTAACTTTGTATTGAACTAATCAATGATGATTTTTATCAATAAATAGACTTCACTATGTTTTTCAAAAATATTTTTAAAATTATTTTCAAAATTAATTTCTAACCATGATCCATAGGTTAAATACACATGACTTACATATTAGCTTTCTCCATGATTGGCCTTCACAAAATCTATATATTTTGATAAAACTAAAACTTAAATAGATGCACTAAATCAACATATTGAGTTTTGTTTATCCTCCTAACATCTCACTTGTATCTAATATATCTCAATACACATACAAGTTAACTTTATAGTTTCTATAAGATATATAAATTTGTTTTCCCTAAATTAAGAAATGATGCATATCTATCTAAGAATATTAAACTTGATCATCCTACCTAGGATGTCAACAAATGTTATATTATCCTTAATTATAGTGAAATAACATATGTATGTTAATGAATATGACATACATCCGATGCATATTTTCAGAAGAAAACTATCATAACCTAATGATGCATATATAACATGACATGTAATATTTTTCATAACAATATTAATGTATGACATGATGTCATGATATGTGATAGGACACACAAGTATGATAGTGTAAATGATCCGCAAGTGTACGGATACGTCGTCAGTAATAAAGAAAGATATCGTATCCATAGGGACTGGTATAATCACTAAAGATATCTCAACACGAATTAGCTAAACAACTGATCAATTGATTTATAGAAACTAAGTGCAACAATGAAAAACAAAACATAGAAATAACAGAATAAGAACAAGAATAAGAGCTATGATAAAGGATGTTCTAGGAGTTTTGGTTTCTTTGTAATGTCATTTGATATGGGTAAGGTTTTGTGGGTCCCTGATAAGGAAAAGGGGGTAAGGAAATGAAGAAGATAGGCCAATATCGACCGGGATATATCTCCAAGCGGAGTTAAGTTTATGTCGGCCGGAATATACCTCCCAGGGGGAGTTAGGTTTATCTCAGCCAGGATATACCTCCCAGGGGAAGTTAGGTTTATCTCGGCTGTGACATACCTCCCAGGGGGAGTTAGGTTTATATCGGCCGGGACATGCCTCCCAGGAGGAGTTAGAGTTATATTGGCCGAAACATACTTCCCAAGAGTAAGATTCGCATTAATTAACATATACCTCAAAGGAGGTAGGCCAATATCGGCCGGGATATACCTCCCAGGGGGAGTTAGGTTTATCTCGGCCGGGACATACCTCGGAGGGGGAGTTAGGTTTATGTCGGCCGAAAAATACGCTTCCCAGGAGGAAGATCCATACACCTCAAAGGAGGTAGGCTAATATCGGCCGATACATAAGAAGTAAGTCTATATCGACCGAAATATACTTCCCAGGAGGAAGATCTATACACCTCAAAGGAGGTAGGCTAGTATCGGCTGATACATACGAAGTAAGTCTATGTCGGCCGAAAAATACGCTTCCCAGGAGGAAGATCCATACACCTCAAAGGAGGTAGGCTAATATCGACCGATACATAAGAAGTAAGTCTATATCGACCGAAATATACTTCCCAGGAGGAAGATCTATACACTTCAAAGGAGATAGGCTAATATCGGCCGGTGAATAAGAGGTAAGTTTATATCGACCGAAATATGTTTCCCAGGAGGAAAAGCTATACACCTTAAAGGAGGCAGGTTAATATTGACCGGGAGATACTTCTGAAGCATATAGAATAGTATTGATCGCGACATGCCCTGAAGAAGGAAGGTTAATATCAGCCAGATCGACCAACACCTTGGAAAAAATACTTGACAGAATATGGTCTATTACTAGATAGGATAAATAGCATAAAAGGGCGCGGGCAGAAGCCTCATGAGAAAAATAGAGATAAATGTTTCAAATAGGATGATTAATGAGGATATCTACAATATGTAACCACATGACAAGTATTATATTTTTTGGCGGGAAATGTGCTTTTAGATTATTTTGCAGGTGCTAAACGACAAAGGAGGTACATCTGGGGTATAAGAAAGATTCCTTAAAAGTCATTTACTACAAGTACACAGCTGACGTCATCTCATAACAAACTCTAACAAACCGGGGTCCACTTCATGACTACGGAGGTTATATGAAGTGGTATAAAAAGGGGAAACCTCTCCGTTGGTGGGGTAAGTTCACATCATTGTGCACATTCATAACCCTAATTTTTAACTACTGTTCATCTTCTTCTTCCTCCTTCTTCCACACCGAGAGAGATCGCTGACTTGAGCGTCGGAGGGCCTAGCCAGGGATTCCCACCCCGGTCTTAGATCACTGACGGTAGTGTTGGTTGGTCTCTTGTGCGCAGGAAGTCTTGGAAGCTTCGGATCTGGGTTTCTTCTCTTCAGATTTGGCTTTCTTCTTCGTCGTCGGGTCTTCATACAAGGAAAACCTACGGTGACTCTACTTTTTTTTGATCCGCTTTGGGTTTCTCGGATTGGTATTCGGCAGACATTATTCTTCATCAGCACGGTGGTTTTCTTTCTTCCGAATCTCCGTCGTGTCCAGCTTCTCAGACAGGATCAAATTTGGCGTCGTTTGTGGGAAGTTCACCTGAATCTGAGACTACAGGATGGAAGAAGCCGGAAAATCAAACCTACTCACTATCAGTCGTGAAGATTTGGATTTCCTCATCAATTCTCACGTTCAGAAAGCCTTACAACAGCAGCAACAACAACTGCAAACCCACACCGGAGCTAATATGGATTCACAGGCAACGAAGTACAACCGTTAGGCCAAATAAAGTTGGCCATATCTCTGGGAGAAGAGCCTCTGATGAGAACAAGAAGATCTTATTTCATGGTAGTAGATGCTCCATCCTCTTATAACGTGATACTGGGTCGACCTGCCTTAAACGAGTTCAGGGCGGTCGTTTCTACTTTTTGTCAGAAGATTAAATTTCCGGTGGATGACCAAGTCGGGGAGGTGCGGGGTGATCAGAAGACAACCCGAAAATGTTATATATAAATAATTCGAACTAAAGCTAACACTGCCCGAAAGATTCAAAGAATGGAGGTTAATGCCATTCGGGAGAAGCAGCCCATCCTGATTTATGAGGAGAAGGAAGAAGTTCAGATCCAGGCCGGTCCTGAAGCTACTACATATGTTGCGGCTGATCTTGATCCTGCTCTTAAAGCCGAATTGGTGCAATGCCTGAAGGAGAATAATAATGTATTTTCCTGGACTCCCAAAGAAGTCTCGGGCATTTCTCCTACAGTCATGGAGCATTCCTTACATGTCTTCCCAGATGCCCGCCCGGTCATGCAAAGAAAAAGGAGTTTTAGCGCGGAACAAAACCAGATCATCAAAGAAGAAATAACTAAACTTATGGAAGCCGGTTACATCAGGGAAGTACAATTTTCAAGCTGGCTAGCTAACGTGGTGTTAGTCTCTAAGCCTGGAAACAAATGACGACTATGCATTGATTTCCGGGACCTCAACAGAGCTTGCCCAAAAGACTATTATCCGTTTCCTAGAATCGATCAATTGGTAGACTCCACTGCGGGATGCGAATACATCTCTATGCTAGACGCTTATCAGGGCTATCATCAGGTTCCCTTAGCTAAAGAAGATCAAGAAAAGGTCAGTTTTATAACATCTGAAGGTACTTATTGTTATAATGTTATGCCTTTCGGACTAAAAAATGCAGGGGCAACCTATCAAAGGCTTATGAATAAGGTTTTCCAGAAGCAGATTGGTAGAAATATGGAAGTATATGTTGATGACATCTTAATTAAGTCTCTTCAAGCTGTTGATCTATGCAGGGATGTAGAAGAAACCTGCAAGACATTAAGGCAGTATGGGCTCAAATTAAATCCGAGCAAATGCTTATTCGGCGCGAAAGGGGGGAAGTTCCTGGGATATATGGTATCCGAACGAGGGATAGAAGCCAACCCGAGCAAGGTCAAAGCACTGTAGAACATGGAGCCACCACGCAACATGAGAGAAGCTCAGAGACTGACAGGCCGGATTACAGCCTTGTCTAGATTCATTTCTAGATCGGTCGATCGTAGTTTCCATTTCTTTAAAATACTTAGAAAAGCCAATAAATTTCAGTGGAATGAAGAATGTGATAAGGCTTTCCAAGAATTGAAAGATTATTTGTCTACTCTCCCTGTATTGGCTAAACCCATAGTAGGAGAAACTCTTTAGGTATATTTGTCTGCTAATGAAAACGCTGTGGGCTCGGTATTAGTCAGACAAGAAGGAAAGGAACAACAACCTGTATATTTTTCTAGCCATTTATTAAAAGGAGTTGAGTGTAGATACACCACACTAGAAAAATTAGCTTATGCTCTAGTATTGGCTGCTCGGAGGTTGCGCCCATACTTCTTAACACATGAGATTATTGTATTAACCAACAGTACTCTTGGACGGGTGTTACTCAACCCAGAGGCATCAGGTCGGCTGATCAAATGGACAACTGAACTTGGGGAGTATGACATTCAATATCAACCTCGCTCGGCTATAAAAGCACAAGCTCTAGCAGACTTCATCATAGAAGTTCAAAGCCCTGAGGAAGACAACATTTGGAAAGTTTATGTAGATGGTTCTTCAACTAGACAAGGCAGCGGAATTGATGTTCTTCTCATATCCCCAAGGGAAGACAGACTTCAACTCTCTATTAGATTGAATTACAGAGCTACCAACAATGAAGCAGAATATGAAGCCCTGATAGCAGGACTGCAAGCCGCTCGGCATATAGGAGCGGCTCGAGTCTTTATCTATTCCGATTCTCAATTAGCAGCTCAGCAACTGTCAGGTAATTTTGAAATTAATAATGATAGGCTTAAGTTATATGCTGAAGCATTTGATAAGTTGAAGTCCCAGTTTCAAGAAGTAAATATACAAAAGGTTCCTAGATCTGAAAATCAAGTGGCAGATGAATTGCTAAGTTGGCCTCTGCTATGGTGCCATGGAGTCTAGATCGGCCCGTAGAACAAACCCTGTTAATATCTTGTGTTGAAAGACAGGCCGAAGCAGAAATTCAAGGTGATTGGAGAGCTCAAATCATATTGTATTTACAGCAAGGTATTCTTCCCAGTGATATAGAACAGGCAAGGGTCTTCAAGAAAAGAGCTGCTCAATACACTATGGTAGGAGAGCAGTTATATAAAAGAGCTTTTTCTAGACCTTTGCTCAAGTGTATTGACACAGAAGATATACAGTTTATTTTACGAGAAGTCTATCAAGGTTCATGTGGTAGTCATATAGGAGGGAGATCTTTGGCTCGTAAAATTCTTCTAGTAGGATATTTCTGGCCTACTCTACATGAAGATGCTAACAAGTTGGTAAGAACTTGTATTTCTTGTCAAAAACACCAAAATATCTTACATCATCCTACACAGTTATTGAGAACCTCTATAGTTGCATGTCCCTTCGATCAGTGGGGCATGGACATAGTAGGTCTGTTTCCTATGACAGCTGCACAGAGAAGGTTCTTATTGGTAGCGGTGGATTATTTTTCTAAATGGGTGGAGGCAGAACCACTTGCTTGAATTACTGAAGATGCAGTTATTAAATTTTTATGGAAACATATAATCTGCAGATTTGGCATTCCTCATAAATTGGTCTCTGATAATGGAAGGAAATTCCAAGGGGATAGGATTTTAGACTGGTGCAACAGTTACGACATTACTCAGGCCTTCACCTCTGTGGCTTATCCGCAAAATAATGGTCAAGCAGAAGTAACTAATAAGGAAATCATAAGAGGTTTAAAGACCAAACTGGATCATGTCGGAGGTAGCTGGGTAGATGAATTACCCAGCGTTCTTTGGGCATATCGTACTACGCCTCGAGAGGCTACAGGAATCACTCCCTTTCAATTAGTTTATGGAGGAGAAGTAATAATTCCCATCGAGGTGGGAGTAGAATCTGACAAAAGACAATTATATGATGGGGACAATGAAGGTCGGCGACTCATGGAGCTAGATTTAATAGAGGAGGTTAGAGATAAAGCTGCTACTCGTCTGGACTCATATCGACAACGGATGAGACAAAACTATAACAAAAGAGTCATCCCCAGATTTTTCCAAGTAGGAGATTTGGTATGGAAGCAAATTAAACCTGTCGGAGATGTCAGTAAGTTGGCACCACAATGGGGAGGACCTTACAAAGTAATAGAAAAACTCACATCAGGTTCATATTATCTCCAAGATACTGAAGGAAGAATTCTAGAGCATCCCTGGAGTGCAAATCACTTACAGCCTTATCGAACTTAATTGCATCATACTACTCAAGAATGTGTCTGGAGAAACAAATCACAATTATTCGAGGTCCTCGGTGACTGAGGACAAGTATACCTACAGCTTATGTACTCTATTTCTTTTAATAAAAGTCAAGCAAGACAAATACCGCCATGGAAATAAGCGTGATTCATACAGATTGATAAATACCAAGGGAACTTTCATTATCTATTTCAAGCAATCTAAGGGGGGAACCCTAAAGATCTACGCAGCTCCCTTCAAGAACCTAGAAAATCTGAAAACTGTCACAAGGTTAGTACAAACCTCATATTTTTACGTAGAATGCAGTCGATCGAGAAATCCCATGAAGTAACTCGGACGGGTCTTCATGGGAGGAACCGAAGACTCTAAACCATCACAGAGCATAAGTCGATCGGGAAATCCCATGAAATAACTCGGGCGGGTCTTCATGGGAGGAACCGGAGACTCTAAACCATCACAGAACATAAGTCGATCGGGAAATCCCATGAAGTAACTCGGACGGGTCTTCATGGGAGGAACCGGAGACTCTAAACCATCACATAACATAAGTCGATCGGGAAATCCCATGAAATAACTCAAACGGGTCTTCATGGGAGGAACCGGAGACTCTAAACCATCACAGAACATAAGTCGATCGGGAAAGCCCATGAAGTTGTTGGTTGCTACTCGGAAAGCCTATAGGTTCCACTGTACAAAAATTTTGTACAAAGGTCTGAACCTTTTCCTAGCTACCATGTGTTCTTTTAAATTAAATTTTGGATCTCCTGCGGAACTTAACACGTTTGATCCAAAACTTAATCTATTTATTCTTTTAGGTTTTGACTTGGATCTCCTGCGGAACTTAACACGTTCGACCCAAGTCTCCTTAAGTTATTAATTCCATTAAATATCAATTTCCATAAAAGGTTCCCAGTACTGACGTGGCGAGGCACATGGCCTTCTTGGATATGGGAGCAACCACCACCGACTAGACAAAACCTTTAATAGAAAGCTAATATTTAATTTCCTAAAATAACTTTAGGTTAACCAAAGAGAATAATCAAATCACAAGGAAAAGAAAGAAACAAAAGAACACAACTTCGAAAAACCATATTCGAAATACTAGAACGTAAGCCTCTTGTATTTGGTATTATTTCCATAAATAACTAGCATGATGCGGAAATAGAAATTACTAGTTATACCTTGTAGAGAAACCTCTTGATCTTCTACCGTATTCCTCTTCTAACCTCGGACGTTGTGTGGGCAACGATCTACCAAGATGAGAAACCACCAACCACCTTCTTCTCCTCCAAGCAAGGTTCGGCCACAAAGGGAAACTTCACCAAGGAGGAAAACAAAATACTAACCAAGCTCCAAGAGATGCTAGCTTTCTCTCCTTCTTCTTCTTCTCCGAGTAGTATCCGGCCACCACAAGAACTCCAAGGGAGAGGGAGAGGTTCGGCCACCACAAGAGGAAGAGAAGGAGATGATGGCCGGCCACACCAAGGAGCAAAAGAGGGAGAGGAATAATAGATCTTGTGTCTTGTGAAGGCACCCTCACCCCTTCTTTTATATTCCTTGGCCTAGGTAAATTAGGAAATTTAATTACAACAAATTTTCCTTAATTTCCTTGACATGATTTAATTGAGAAAAATAAAATAATATTTCCCCAATTAAACAATGATGGCCGGCCACATCAAGAGGAAACAAATTGAACAAGTTTTAATCAACAATTAAAACTTTCCTTATTTGTTTCCAGAAATTTTAAAAAATAAAATTTCTCTTTAAAAATCTCTTCATGGTTAATAAAAGGAAATATCTATAATTTTAATTTTATTAACATGTGAATAATTTTAAAGAGAAAATAAAAACTCTCCAATCTACAAATAAGGAAAGAGATCTAATCTCTTTCTTTAATCTTTTGTAAAACTTTTACAAGAGAGATATTTTAATTTTAATTCTCTTTAAAATATATCTTCCACATAATAATAAAATCTAAAATTAAATTTCTTTTTAATTTAATTATGGCGGCCCTACTAGCTTGGGTTCAAGCTAGGGCCGGCCACCTTAAACAAGCTTAGGCCGGCCCTAGCTTGGTTCCCAAGCTAGCTTGGCCGGCCCCTTTAGGTGGGTATAGAAGGTGGGTATATGTGGGTATAGTACTCTATAAATAAGAGGCTACGATAGGGACCGAGAGGAGGAATTGGTTTTGGTCTCCGATAAAATTAACATCCCATGTTCGCCCAACACACAACTTAATTTTATCAATGATAATTCATTCCACTAGAGAACTATCATTGAACTACCGCACCAATCCCAAATTACATTTTGGGCTCCTTCTTATTATGAGTGTGTTAGTCTCCTGTGTTTAAGATATCGAATGTCCACTAATTAAGTGAGTTCGACAACTCATTTAATTAATATCTAAGTCCAAGAGTAGTACCACTCAACCTTATTATCATGTCGGACTAAGTCCACCGCAGGGTTTAACATGACAATCTTTATGAGCTCCTCTTGAGGACATTATCAACCTAGCATCACTAGGACACAGTTTCCTTCTATAATCAACAACACACACTATGAGTGATACCATTTCCCAACTTATCGGGTTTATTGATTCATCGAACTAAATCTCACCCATTGATAAATTAAAGAAATAAATATCAAACATATGTGCTTGTTATTATATTAGGATTAAGAGCACACACTTCCATAACAACTGAGGTCTTTGTTCCTTTACAAAGTCAGTATAAAAGAAACGACCTCAAATGGTCCTACTCAATACACTCTGAGTGTACTAGTGTAATTATATAGTCAAGATAAACTAATACCTAATTACACTACGACCTTCTAATGGTTTGTTCCTTTCCATTCTGGTCGTGAGCTACTGTTTATAATTTATAAGGTACTGATAACATCATCTTCTGTATGTGACACCACATACTATGTTATCTACAATATAAATTAAATGAACAACTACAAACAAATGTAGATAATTAGACCAAATGTGATTCTTTATTCATAATGAATGTTTACAAAGCTTAGGCTCTCAGTATACACTCCAACAGAAGTAACTTGGACGGGTCTTCATGGGAGGAACCGGAGACTCTAAACCATCACATAACATAAGTCGATCGGGAAAGCCCATGAAGTAACTCGGACGGGTCTTCATGGGAGGAACAGGAGACTCTAAACCATCACATAACATAAGTCGATTGGGAAATCCCATGAAGTAACTCGGACGGGTCTTCATGGGAGGAACCGGAGACTCTAAACCATCACAGAACATAAGTCGATCGGGAAATCCCATGAAGTAACTCGGACGGGTCTTCATGGGAGGAACCGAAGACTCTAAACCATCACAGAACATAAGTCGATCGGGAAATCCCATGAAATAACTTGGACGGGTCTTCATGGGAGGAACCGGAGACTCTAAACCATCACAGAGCATAAGTCGATCGGGAAATCCCATGAAGTAACTCGGACGGGTCTTCATGGGAGGAACCGGAGACTCTAAACCATCACAGAGTATAAGTCGATCGGGAAATCCCATGAAATAACTCGGACGAGTCTTCATGGGAGGAACCGGAGACTCTAAACCATCACAGAACACAATTAATCAAAAAACCTCATAATTCCAAAGCCTAATCGACCGAGGTTATGTAGACATGAAGTCTGAATTCAAAAGGGATTCTATGCATATGATACGTTATTCATTTGGAAGCCCATTCATCTGGAAGTCTTTACTTAAAATTCGCCTGAAGTAGGATACTCAACTTGGAACTCAGGAATTTATACAGCTCTTTATCTAGAAATCAATTGAAATTATGCATTCTTTTGGAATTATGAAGTACACCAGATGTTGTCTGCAGAAGGATTCATCAGGACAAGGCTTAACTTCACGAGATGAGCCAGGAATTCTCGAATAAAGTTTATACTTAATACTCAAAAGCATTTTAGAAGGGGTATTCTCAAACCAGCATATTAAAGAAGCAAGTAAGTATCAAAAATTTCTTATATACTACAAGTACTTAATTACCCAGCTTTAATTGCACTTCTTTTCATTATCAGTTCTTATAGTACAAGTCTTTTATGAATAATCTCCTTAAACATTCAGAAAAGGACCTTTTAAATCTACGGGCAGTTCTTCGTTAAGCCTGCGATGATTTATGAAAGAAAGGGGAGGTTCCTTGGGTAGGTAACCACCCTCTCTTAATTGTTGAAGAACTCCCGATACGGAATGGTTTAGAGCACCTACTATCCTACGAACGAATTCCCGAGCAAAGGCTGAAGACTTTAAATAAGTCTGACGCCACTCTTCCCACCGGTTCTTCTCTTGCTCCTTGTAACTTTGAAAATCAGCTTGTAGTTTTGCATTCTGATTTTTCAAAGCATCCTTCTCTGATTTAAGCTGCTCCAATTCCTTTTGAAGCAGTGACAATTCGACATCTTGAGTTTTCCTTTGTTCTTGTTCCTGTAGGATAGTGAAATCATGAGAGGCTAGGTCTTGAGCTTGGTCATAAAGACAGGTATTATGAAGCTTCTCTACTTTCTCTAAAATGAGACTTTTATGAGAAACGTCTGAGAGAGCATTCTCTTTTAAAGCCATCTCTAGTTGAAGACCAGAATGTAGCCTATCCACCTGTAATTCTAACGTCCTTCTGGCAAGCTCTTTATCTTTCAATAGTTGTTGACACTCCTCCAATTCTTGTTTCAAGGTCCCCAACTGTTGATTTTGTAAGGCCACATTCTCTTGCAACTGAGCCATATCACTATTAGAAGAAGGTGAAGTAGCCTTCAACGTCTCCAGTTGAGCTTTTAATTTACTTTTCTCATGATCCTTAGCCGTAAGTAGCTAGTCGATATGCAGAGTTGAGGCAAGAAACTAAACAAAAGGATAATGTAAGTTAAAAATGAAGGAACAAAGTCGATAACATACAACTAGAAGTACTTACAGCCACTGTCTGACGGCTATGGCGATCAGCCCGATGTGGAAGGCTAAGGCCTCTTAGTTGTTCGTAACCCTGCAGCCAAGATTCGGCTAATAAACCTTGTAATTACAGAGAACCATAGCTGGGTGGATTAGAGGGTTGTCTCAATTGAGAAGGTAAGCCCGCAGCCTGTTTAAATAAAGGAGGAGGAATGGAGGGAGAAGGAGGTAGAGAAGAAGAGGACGCAATAGAAGGAAAAAGAATAATAGAAACAAGAGAAACAGAGGAAGAACTAGATGGAATAGAATGTGACAGAGTAGGAGAAGCTGATGTAGTTGTAGGAACACTAACAGTCGAGGGAATAGCACCGGGAGAAGACCTCCGGCAAGGTGTCCGTTTTGCTCGAGGCCTAGAAGCCAAGGGAGGCAAGGCCAATGCCAAAGATGCAGAGGACACAGAAGGGATAACGACCGTCTCAAAAGCAGAAGCAGAGGGAGCTGAAATAATAGAAGAAGAAGGGATAAGTAGACCGGGTCTCATCATCCTAAGAGTAGGATTAGAGATGATATGGGTTGGAGTTATCGGTGCCTTACCTCTCTCGAAAGAAAGAGGCGCTGGGACAAGAGGAACTTGCACAAAAGTACCAAAGAAATCGCCAAAGGGAGAATCCTCAGAGAGATTTGGCTTTTTAACTAAAGCCACAAAAGGCTCTTCTTCTTCTTCTTCCATGGCTACAATAGCCTCTGCCTGTCGTTCTTGTTCAGATAGTAAACCCAAGGTAGAAAAATTAGGATTCGATCGGCGGTCGCGCAACCATTCTTCTCCAAGATTATTTACAAAAGACTTAGTTATGGCTGGATTCTTGTACATAAGGGCTGGTAGAAGAACATCAGCTGAAACACAGGAATTGAACACCGTTATAAAAGAGATGTATTATATTAGTAAATATGGATTCAAATGTTTTTACATACCAAAGGATCCCTCCAAAGGGGTGTCAATCTTGCTTATTCCGAAAGGAAACATTAAACCTTCCACAATTAGATGTGGCAAGCTGAATTTTGCTCCCCTCAGTTTAGGTAGAGCAGAAGCAACAGAGGGATCGTCAAGAAGATCATGGGTGCTAGGAAGTGGAGGTAAGTCATGTATCCATTGAATAGGAAATGGAGGGGGAGAAGGGAGACGCATATAGAAAAAATTATGATACCATTCCCCTTGAGGAGGAATGCGGTTGAACAAAATAGCCTTGGGACGAGATTGGAATTTAAAAGCACCAACATCCACTCGACGAGGAATGAAGAAGTGGTGAAAAAGACGTGGAGACAAGGGGAAATCTAACAGTTTAGATACCCCAATAAAACCCATGAGAATGGAAAAGGATTGGGGGACAAACTGGTTGAGTGGGATATTAAAATAACGGCTGACATTACAGAAAAAGGGGTGAAGAGGAAAGCAAAAACCTTGTAGGACCTGGTCTCGGAAGATAGATACACACCCTAAAGGAGGAAGATGCGGACCCTCATGAGGAGCAGGACGGATTATGTAAGACGGAAAACCATAGGTAGCCTGCAAGTCCACTTCTTCTGTGTCTATAAGGTTGGAAACACACGAGAGAATCCATGCGGGAGGAGAAGCCGCCATAGAGCGACGGTAAAATGAAAGAGGAATCAAGGAAGAGGGCAAGAGATGGAGGAAAGCGGAGGAAAACCTCGTAAACCCTTGTTTTTCTTCTGGCCCTGTACTAAAACCCCCAAACAGAAACAGCAGAAGGAAAAAGGAGAATAAAAGGTACTTAGAATTCCAATCGTCATAAATAATAATATTAAAGAATAAAATCAAAAGAAAGAGGTAAAGTTAAGTAATCTACCTTGAAAAACGTGTGAAGCTTCCCTAGAAGTAATTCTGAAGAGAGCCTGACAAGTATAGAGAAAAATTAGTCCAGTAATCATAAGTTTAGGATATGGGTATAATAAAATAAAAGTTGAGCACCCGATATTAGTTAATAGACGAAACTTGGTTAAAGGATACTGGATACGGTTTGTAAATACGAAACGGGCGGTCCTGATGGATCGGCCGAGACAAAGAGCAAGCTAGTATGTCGACCAAAAGCTTATCATAATGAGTCAAATAATATACACTATAATAAAACCCCATGAGACTCGATTAACACGTGAAAGGGACACATGAAGACTTAGGGGTAAATCGGTCGAGTAAAATAAATCGACCAATATTAAGGACATTATGATAGAGCTGTGTCAAATCGGGCGAGACATAACTACGCTATGAAATATCGGGTGATACTTATCAATCTTGATATATATCGTCCGGTCATAAGGAAACGATCTAAGACGTGACAACCTGTTGGGAAAGGCTGTATGGTGATAAACCAAGCAACATTGGACACATTCATATAAAACAGATAACTATCATGAGAAAGAGTAAAATTAATAACAAAAGGAGAATAAGCAGCGTTATGTGAGATCGTCATTACAGAGTTTTAGCCCGCCTCTTTACAAAAGTTTGAATTTAAGTCAAAGTCAGCTTAGGGTACAGATCAGGGGGTTTGTTCTCAATCAGTCTGCGTCAATTTAAGAAATTAGGAGGAAGGTCTCGAGATAAGTAGCTTTCTTCTCTTAATTGCTGAATTGCCCCTTGAGCTCCCGTAGTAAAAGCTGATAAGATGGAGTTCATGATCGGCCTATTGAATTCAGGAGACTCGATCATGGCAGTGGCCCGCTCCCTGTAACGGATATCTTCGCTACCCTTGTAAACCACCAAAGCCATTTGAGAAATCTTCAATTCAACTTCCTTTTCAGAAACCTCGGTCTTGACTGAGTTAAGGGAAGTGCTCAAGGAAGTTATTTCATCTTCCTTCAGCTGCAGGGCTTTGAGTTTTTCAGTTAATTCTGCTTCATAATTATCCTTTAGTTTGCCAAGTTTGGAAGTCAATTCTTGGTTAAGGTCCGTAACCGATTTAAATTTTGTCTGAAGACTTTCAATTTGTGCTTCGAGTTGTTCCTTGGCAGCAGCAGAAAATGCAGCAGAAGATAACTCAGCAACCTCTTGTTTTAGCTTATCATTTTCAGATTTCAACCTCTTGTTCTCAGTATATAAGTTGTGCAGTAGTCGAGAAAAACCCATATTTTCTATCCATCGCTGGAAGTATAATGAAAATCCATAAGATAACAGCTGAGAAATAGAAAGCAGGTGTTAGTAAGCACACCTGATTCTCCTTATGAGAGAAGAGATCAATTGCCTCAGGAATAGAGAGCTCTTCAAAAAGGGGACGAATTTCATCCCAATCGCCAGCAAAGGAACCTCCTAAAAGTATGGGGAGAACAGGAATAGTAGAAGAACCAGTAGAAAAGGAGGAAGTAGGAATAGATGGAGGAGCAAAGACTAAATAAGAAGAAGGTGAGGAAGGCAAAGACCCAGAAGTCGGAATAGATAGGGAAAAAGTGAAGGATACATCACCAGAAGCGTTGGCATTAGAAAAGGGGGAGGCAGGAAAACTAAGAGAAGGATAGAGTTCTGCCAATGTCGGCTCATCAGAAGGAAGGTCAGCCGAAGCAAAACCTTCCGAAACTGGCTCGTCAGCAGGGAGAAGGAGCCTCCTTTTTGACGGAGGAACTCTGGTAAGTTTGCGCCCTGGGCGTTTACCCTTAGAAAGTTCAATTATCGATTTACCAGAGCTACCGGGAGACGTGAGCTCAATGAGGGGAAGAGGGGCAGATGAGGAGACAACAACAGCCGCTGGAGAAGTAACAGCGGGTAAAGAACTAGCAGGGACCTTCAAGAGATTCAGGAGCTTCAAGAATGCCCAAAGAACTGGGTGCTTCAGCTAAAGAGGCTGGTTCTTCGATTGGAGGGGGAAGAACAATAACAGCCAGAAGTTCGGCTTCTTTGGCGCGAATAACATTCTCTTCCAGACATAGTTCCTCGTCAATCAAAGCATCATAAAAGCTATCCACTACATAGAGAAGAAAAACAGTTTAGTTAGTTAAAAATAAGAAGAAAGAAATAAGGTGTTACCTAAAGGAATTCGAGTATCAGGTCTGACAGGGCTTAAGCCAAGCAGGTATAAGAGATCAACCCGTAGCCACTTAAGAATAGAAAGTCGATGATTTAACAGTTTCTCATAATAGATAGGGAAAGAAGGATAAAGATGAAACTCCTTGATGTCAGGCAAGGGGGGGCAAGAAAGATTTCCAAGCATGAGACCAAGGAATGGGTCCTGGAAACTTTAAGAAGAAAAAATGAGATTTCTAAGCTTTGAGAGACGAAGGCATATCCTCAAAAAGAACCATTTTAGTCCGTGAATGAAACAGAAAAACACCCGGTTCTGAACATTTGGGATAAGAGAACATGAAGAAATTTTGAGGAGTAGGAGGAATATCCCGCAAACGAAACAGCATGTAAGTATCGCATAGGTAACGAAATGCGTTGGGGGCAAACTGTTGCAAAGGAATATCAAAATACTGGCTTATTTCAATTAAGAAAGGAGGAATAGGAAACCTTAAACCTCCTATCAACTGATCCTTAAAAAAGGTTACGCAATTATCAGGGGGACGATGAGGACGATCATATGGTGTGGGGATTATGATGTCATACTCTCGGGGAATTTCATACTGACGACGGATAGCTAGCCTTGCATTTTTATCAAAGGAAGAAGACATATGGACATACCAAAGAGCAATTGCTTCCTCAGCCATGGACAAAAGTATAGGCTAGTGAAACAATAGATTACTTACTGAAGGCAAGAAAGGAGATCGCCGAGAAACGGTGAGCACGGGGTTTGGTTGAAGACTGCGACAAGAAAAGAACTCTAGAGGAAAGAAAAGAAGGAACAAAGTTTAAAAGGAGACGAAGGGTTTAGGGTTTGGAAAGCACACAACCGTCGTCAGATCAAAACATTTTTTACAGCAGACGCGGAGGATCACAATAGAAAGACAAAAGACCCACGTGACGTGGCGGTCAGAAAAAGTATGTGTCATACCATCATAAAAACATTTATATCGGATGTGATAGGTCGGATCACGCTGGGGTTGGTAGTGTATCGGGGTACGCTTCTAATATTCTCTCACCTGAAGAAGAGCCAATCACCAGCTAGGAAGCTTCGAAAGAAGACGTGATTAACTGGACATGATAAAGTGAAAAGGACTGATTTTCTTGACTAAAGTCCAAGCTAAGGACAAAAACATTTAAGGATGGAGATTTAGGCGAATGACAGATTTTGAATTAACGTCCTTATGAAATACAAACTAATATTGATCAAAATAATTTTATATTAGCCGATATGACTTTGGTTATGCTAGGTAGGCATAATATTGACATCAATCGATGAAACAATGATTGGCTGGCATAATATTAGTCATGATATAGAAGTATGCCAACAATTAGGATAGCCTCAGGTATGATAAAGGACACACAAAGAGGTAATGAATACAACATCACATTTATTCTGGTAAATTACAGAAGGACTCCATAGAATCATTTAATTCAATACAAGAGTTGGTTATTACACTTAGAATCTGATCAAGTACATAACATTACATTTTCCCTCAGAACAGTAAGCTTCCGATAGATAACAAAGTTTACAAATACCAGCTCTTGAAACGCTTAGAAAATTTTAATCCCACTGGATTCAAACTTAGTCCCACTGGTAAGTATAATATTGACGTCAATCGACGAAACAATGTTGGCTGGCATAATATTAGTCATGATATAAGAAGTATACCAACAGTTAGGATAGCCTCAGTCATGATAAAGGACACGCAAAGAGGTAATGAATACAACATTACATTTATTCTTGTAAATTACAGAAGGACTCCATAGAATCATTTAATTCAATACAAGAGTCTGTTGTTACACTTAGAATCTGATCAAGTACATAACATTACATTTTCCCTCAGAACAGTAAGCCTCAGACAAATAACAAAGTTCACAAACACAAGCTCTTACAACGCTTAGAAAATTTTAATCCCCCTAGATTCAAACTTACCATGGAGTAGATATGGAAATATCTCACTTCGCCCAGGCTTGTAAAGGCACACAAGTGGCAATATTCTGCCCGGAATGAAGAAAACAACAAAGTAGAAAAACTCAAGGGCAGGGAGAAGGAGAAAGGTCTATACAGACCATGATGGAAAAGTAAATGTAAAAACCACTTCCCCTCTCAAGCCCTAGAGCTCGGCAAGTGGAGCAACCAGGTATAGCCCAAGGGTAACATGTGTTGTGCCCTTCACACAGCACCCCTGGGTCATTTGGCTACCCCTCTATGAGTAGCAAAAATCTCTCTGAAGTTTCTTGAGTCCTTTAGAGCATCAACATCTTTGGATGAAAAATTTGAATTGTGAAGCTTCATCTCTTAAGACAATCCCTTGAACCCCAGAGGTAGCCGGAGTAAAAATCCCAATAAACTCATATATAGATCTCACCTTGTCTGACAAAAGTCGCCCCCAAAGAGGAGGATCCGAGACCATAGCCTTAGCAATAAAAGGTGGCAAGGAAGAAAAAGAACTGAGATGGGTGGTGGATGAAGAGAAGGTTGTAGCCCTATTTAAAGGAACAAAAGGCTCATAGGAGCATTATACTTGACTTAGTGAGACAGTTGTACACAAAATCTGTGAGGTCATTTCAATATCTGGAGCAGAGTCACGGGTAGGAAAAGACAAAACCAGACTTATGTCTAGTCAGTCGTCTATACCTCCTTCGACTAGACTTGAAGGGAAGGCTAGTGATATGGGTAAGGTTTTGTGGGTCCTTGATAAGGAAAAGGGGGTAAAGAAATGAAGAAGATAGGCCAATATCGACCGGGATATATCTCCAAGCGGAGTTAAGTTTATGTCGAACGGAATATACCTCTCAGGGGGAGTTAGGTTTATCTCATCCAGGATATACCTCCCAGGGGAAGTTAGGTTTATCTCGGTCGTGACATACCTCCCAGGGGGAGTTAGGTTTATATCGGCCGGGACATGCCTCCCAGGAGGAGTTAGAGTTATATTGGCCGAAACATACTTCCCAAGAGTAAGATTCGCATTAATTAACATATACCTCAAAGGAGGTAGGCCTATATCGGCCGGGATATACCTCCCAGGGGGAGTTAGGTTTATCTCGGCCGGGACATACCTCGGAGGGGGAGTTAGGTTTATGTCGGCCGAAAAATACGCTTCCCAGGAGGAAGATCCATACACCTCAAAGGAGGTAGGTTAATATCGGCCGATACATAAGAAGTAAATCTATATCGACCGAAATATACTTCCCAGGAGGAAGATCTATACACCTCAAAGGAGGTAGGCTAGTATCGGCTGATACATACGAAGTAAGTCTATGTCGGCCGAAAAATACGCTTCCCAGGAGGAAGATCCATACACCTCAAAGGAGGTAGGCTAATATCGACCGATACATAAGAAGTAAGTCTATATCGACCGAAATATACTTCCCAGGAGGAAGATCTATACACTTTAAAGGAGATAGGCTAATATCGACCGGTGAATAAGAGGTAAGTCTATATCGACCGAAATATGTTTCCCAGGAGGAAAAGCTATACACCTTAAAGGAGGCAGGTTAATATTGACCGGGAGATACTTTTGAAGCATATAGAATAGTATTGATCGCGACATGCCCTGAAGAAGGAAGGTTAATATCAGCCAGATCGACCAACACCTTGGAAAAAATACTTGACAGAATATGGTCTATTACTAGATAGGATAAATAGCATAAAAGGGCGCGGGCAGAAGCCTCATGAGAAAAATAGAGATAAATGTTTCAAATAGGATGATTAATGAGGATATCTACAATATGTAACCACATGATAAGTATTATATTTTTTAGCAGGAAATGTGCTTTTAGATTATTTTGCAGGTGCTAAACGACAAAGGAGGTATATCTGGGGTATAAGAAATATTCCTTAAAAGTCATTTACTACAAGTACACAAATGACGTCATCTCATAACAAACTCTAACAAACCGGGGTCCACTTCATGACTACGGAGGTTATATGAAGTGATATAAAAAGGGGAATCCTCTCCGTTGGTGGGGTAAGTTCACATCATTGTGCATATTCATAACCCTATTTTTCAACTATTGTTCATCTTCTTCTTCCTCCTTCTTCCACACCGAGAGAGATCGTTGACTTGAGCGTCGGAGGGCCTAGCCAGGGATTCCCACCCCGGTCTTAGGTCACTGACGGTAGTGTTAGTTGGTCTCTTGTGCGCAGGGAGTCTTGGAAGCTTCGGATCTGGGGTTCTTCTCTTCAGATTTGGCTTTCTTCTTCGTCGTCGGGTCTTCATACGAGGAAAACCTCCGGTGACTACTTTTTTTTTATCTGCTTTGGGTTTCTCAGATTAGAATTCGACAGACATTATTCTTCATCAGCACGGTGGGTTTCTTTCTTCCGGATCTCCGTCGTGTCTAGCTTCTCAGACAGGATCATCATTCAATGTAAAGGATCTACTAAATCTTATTCCTAATTGTCCATCATTTGTAGAAGGTTGTCGGTTCTCTCTTGCAATAGACAACCGGGCCTAGGACTGAAACCTATATCTAAACGTTAGCAATTAGGAATGATACATATGTTGTCCTTACACGGGTTTGCCTATCACGTGCGTCCCTCGGATAATCAACATAGAAATTCATCACTTCTCAACCTCATCAAGATATAAAGATTAATGCATACAATTTATCCTACCCCTTTGAATGACCTTATTTCACCTTCAATCCCTCAAACGCCCTTACATGATCTTGTCTGTCATGTACGTCCCTCGGATAACCGAATGAGGAATCACCTCTACAAGATCCACAAAATACCCAAACATTTAATCAAGTATGGTAATTAAGCATAATCATAATAATCCATACAAGATCAAATAGATACAAACAGGACAAAATCATATAAATAGGAAATTGGCAAATCCATAAGAGTTTACATCAAATGACATTACAAATACTCCCTCCATCCTAGAACAAGGAGATCTAATCCATAGAACGAAGAGATAAACCCAAAGAAAAGAAAATCCCAATCATCTTGATCCCAAAACCCAAGAAGATAAGGGAAGAAAAGCTTATCTATGATGAAGAACGGTCTTCAGATCCAATCCTCGATCTCAAAGTCGATTCGTTGAAAATCTACCCTTAGATCGTCGGAAAATCCCTCCAAGAAGGTGGAGGAACACCCAAATCTTGTTTTCCCCCCAAAAGAGTGAAGTCCCCCTTTCAAATGAGGAAGAAACTCTTATATAGAGCTGGGGTTTGGGCGCCACACGACCCCGAGACATGGTCGTGTGAAGCTCACATGACCTGGTCCATTCCCTTCGTTGCCCAGGTGACACGGTCGTGTGAAACTCACACAGCCATGGCATGCTCTACCACTGCCTCCTTGCACGGTCGTGTAGATCTACACGCCCTGCTCTGCCTCTGGCTCTGGAACTCCTGCACGGCCGTATCTGGGACACGGGCAGGGCTTTCTTGCCTTCTGGAAATATTGCACGGTCGTGTGACACACACGGCCATGCACTTCTTTGACTTTGGAAGGCTTGCACAGACGTGATCTTCTTGTCTTCAAAACATGACACGGCCATGTGATACTCACACTGCCATACCCTTCTCTCATTCTACCAATGCTGCAAGGGTGAGGATCACCACACAACCTAGGCAACCCCCCCCCATGACAGGGTCGTGTGGCACTCAGGGATGATGCCTTCCTCCTTCATTCAATCATCAATTCTCCTCCAAAATCGACTCTTGCGTACAAAAAATGCACAAAAGCAGATCTTCGAACAGAAAGAGTAAATATGCTAAAAGTAAAGTTGGAAGTACAAAAATGCATAGATAAAGTATCTGCAAAATATGTGAATGTGCGTCAAAACATGCTAAACAAATGTATACAATCTACGCACATCACACCCCCAGACTTAAATTTTTGCTTATCCTCAAGCAAAATGTTGCAATCTAAATTCATATGTTCTACAATGCACTCATATCCCCAATGCATTTTCCTAATTCAATCAAAAAGTTTCATTAACAAGCATGATCATGGAAACAAGTCAAGAATGACTCAAGCATAAGTCTCTTGTGCACAGTGCAAAAAGTGACCCAAACTTTTCAAGCTTCAATCTATGTCCTAGTCAAGTCGTCATCTAGATTAGTTTCTAATGTTTCCGGTGATAGGCACGTAACCGGTGATAGACACTTACCTGCCACACACTTCGTTTATATTTCTTAATCAACCCAAGGTCTCAAAGGCGTGCTCAATCTCAAGAGAAGCTAAGCAGTCATTTCCCCAGTAATCTAACTCGGTCTCAAAGGGGTGACTTGCTAGATTCCACTCACGAAAACTGTTTTTCATATCCCTTATTCACTTTTTTTTCATAAGTATTTATATTATGCAAAACTTATTCACAAATGTACTTTTAGCACAAATATTGGGATATTTTGATTTTTCCAAATGAGCTTACATGATTTGAGCATTATCCAGTAACCAAAATGAAGTTTAAAAAATCACCATGGAAACCAAGTACTAAACAAACAAGATGAATCATGACTATTTCAATGATATCAACTATTCAAGTTCAAGTAAAGTGAAGTGAAGATAAGATCCTTAAGGTTAGGCCAACTCTTAAACTTATCTCCATATGATACTTAGCTTATTTCATACTACTCAAGATAGAGAAAAGAGGTACACTAAGCATACTACTAGTATCATTTAAAATATCATGAATCTAGATAATGAACGTGCTAACATTTTTACTAAAGGACAAGAAAGCATATAAGTGAAGTTTGATGTTCTCAAGATGTATGCCACAAGGTTTTCAAAAGACATTCAAGTGACTATCAAAAATAATCCAAACAAATGTAAGACAAAAACAAAAACAAAAACAAAAACAAAAACAAATACAAAGAAAATGCAAAAATTTACAGGTTTTCAAACCCCCCCCCCCAACTTAAACTTTTCATCATCCTGATGAAATCAATATGGTGGAGGAGGAGGTGGACAAGGGAAAGGAGGTCTATGAGATTGACCAATAGAAAACCTAGGAAAACCTGGAGCTTCACTCAGGACTCTATGATATTCATACAGAGCATCAACTTGTTGGCTAGTGATACTCATGCTCTGCATGAATTCCCTCATTCTTGTTTGATCGATATCATAGTCATGTACAAATTCAGCCACTTGACCTTGAAAGTTCCTCATGAACTGAAAGTAATCCTTTACTTCTAAACTGATTATCTAATAGAGAGAAGCGACCCTCCAATATTGTACATTAGCCATTTTGCTTCTCATGAAGTGATTCTAGAGATGCACAGAAATCAGAAAAATTAAATCTGGAGGAGCCCGTACCATAGGCAAAAGAGAGCCTAGCAGGTTCCGGATATCCGGAAGGCTGCGGGTATCCCGATGATGAGGGCTCAAGGTGTGGCTCTGTGTCTCTGGATATGGAAGGAACATTCTCAGGTTCTACATCAGTGATTACCCAATTAGCAGGGTTGCGAACAGAAGTTCTCTCGGGACAAGGAAGAGGTAAAGGAAAATCATTCCTCCTAGAAAATGCAAAACCATTCTCATCCCAACAAATCATTTTCATAGCAAGACATGGATCAATGTCTATCATGTCATTGCCATAGATGACTTCCAAGCCATCTAGATCAAGTTCTAAACCAATAACTATTTGAGTAATCAAACCACCAAAAATAATTGATCCCGAGGATGCCCTCCCGGCTCTCACCAAGGTTTGCAAAAAAATGAAATCCAGAATCAAAGTCAACCTTATGTAACATAGCCCATAGAGCATAAAGTTCTACTTTCTTAATGACTCCATCACTTTCCTCCCTACCAAAACTAGTTTTACTCATGACACGGTGTAAGTACCTAAAGATAGGGTTTTGCATATGAGAAGCTTTAGCTCTAGAGGGCTCATAAGGTTGATCTAATCCAGTAATCGAACTCCAAAAATGATTCTAATTAAACCTAGAATCAAACCTACGAGAGTTATCAGTAGATAATCCATAACAATTATTGAAGTCACTAAAGTGATAGGACCTTTACTATTGGCTAGAGGGGGTGAATAGCCTTTCTTCAATTTTTCCTACAATCTTGTTAGCGGAAGCAAATACAAATAAAGAAAATGCACGAAAACAAGAGAATAATGCTAACTCCTTACTTTACTTGGTCTCCACCTCCTTGAGGTGACTAATCCAAGGCACACACCCACACAATCAAGCTTCACTATAAACTTCTCCTTCACGAATCACAATCGAAGGTGGAGAAACCCTTGCATAATTTTCTCTTCCTCTTTACAAGAATGGAGAGTAGAGTTAGGAGGAATAGAGTGAATATCTGTAGACTTGAAGATCACTTGATGAGCACTTTTTCCAATTTTTGAACAGTTAGTTATCTCCAAGCTCTAACAGATTGCTTTTATAGTTTTCCTGACATCAGTCGACTGGTATACATATCAGTCGACTGATGGCTTCAGCGGCACTAAAGATTTGATGAGATTTTGAGCCGCCACTTCACAACGGTTATCTACCAGTCGACTGGTACTCACACCAGTCGATTGGTACTTGCCTCCAAACAGCCTTTCGACATTCTGTTCGTTCTGTGCCTTGGTATCAGTCGACTGGTGTGGGTACCAGTCGAATGGTACCTTATACCTTTGAGATTTACAGCAGTTTGTACAATTCCAATTTTACATTATTTACATACTTGAAATACTTCCTTAGCTTAGACTTCATGCCTCCAAGCACCTTCCCTCAGCCTTACGCCCTTAGGATGCTTCCGTCTCCATGACTCCTCATCCTTGCGCTTGCCTTCAAGGGCTACCATTGGCTTTGTCATGCTAAGTCTCTATTTTGCCTATAGATCGTACCTCCGGAACTTTCCTTGCCAAGTTTTCATACTTGGTCTTCTCTTCATATCTGCTTACTCAATACTTATGTTAGATCACAATTAATGCCTAAATTAAACTCATTTAATCAAACATCAACAATGAGTAATGTCTTGAGCAAGATTGCTCCAACAATCTCCCCCTTTTTGATGTTTGGCAAAATTTGTTTAAGTTAGGTCTTCAAATGTACCATAACTATAAGGCATGATAATATCCATGAAGCATATAACATGAAGCATATAACATGAAACATATAACATGAAGCATATATAATATCCAACTTAAACCATCCAAGTCTCCCCCTTTTTGATAGACAACAAAAAGATTTAGAATAACTCCCCCTAAATCCAGAATATCCTCGAAGAGCAAGAGATAGAGATGGACACATGACAAATAATAAGAGAAGACACAGCCGGACATAGAGGAACTCACAAAATAGCAATAGAGAAATAGAGAAGTATCAGCACATAATAAACGCTAGACAGATAATGTCATAACAGCATACACCCATCATAGTCTGACAACCAAGTGTTCGAGATAAACAAACGATATCGCTATCGAAACCAAAACATATCTCGACACTAACAAAAGAAGCAGCATCCTAGTGATCATCACTGGAAGGAGGAGGGGGAGGAGCCTGGTATGTCAGATCCCAGCGCTGCAGCATCGCATACACCTCTGTCTGACGCTGCTGAGACGCAGTCCAATCCTGCCGGAACCCACGAAACTCCTGAAACCCCTGGCGTACTGTCTCCTCCAGCTGAGTCAATCGAGCCTCGACAGTCATAGGAGCTGGATCCGGCGCCAGTGCAGGAGCAGGAACGTCTGCCTCCTCCTCATCGTCAGAATCATCCGCCACCTGAGCACGCCATACCATCTCCCCCTGGCATCTCTCAATACCTGCAAGAGATAGCTGGCGGGCCCCTATCTGATCATAGTCCTTAGATAAATGATGTTGTTGACCCCTCATGACATCGATACCCCGAGAGGCAAAGAAAGAAGTCAGGATGTGGCAGTAAGGCATGTACAACTTCTCATGGATAGGACTAGTGAAGTGCAGGATGGACTCAAAGACGTGAAGAGCGATGTTGATGTCGAGCCGGTGCTCCAAAGCATACATCATGACCAGATGGGGCAGCCGAATCTTGGCTTGCCCCCGAGTGACTATGGGTAAGATACACACAATAACAATATTATAAAGAATATTACTGCGGGCAGACATACGTGTGGCATCGAAGATGCGCCGCAAAGGAGCTCGGGGGGCATTGAAGTAATACTGATGTATTGCTTCAATAGACAACTGAGAGAGTGAATCGGTGAATGGCTCAACAACTGTAGGAAAACACGTAAAGGAGCTATTAGAATCCCTACACTCTAAGAAAGATTGGAAAATGCTGGGAGTGAACTCAATGTCGACACCACCTACCCGAGACATCCATGCAGAACCTCCGCTAGCACTAGGATGCAGATTGTTGTAGAATTCCTTACGCAAATCCAGATTGACCATATGCATGCAATGCACTAACTTATCCAATCCAAAGTACAGAATGGTGTCCATGATGTCTGGCACAATCGTAGTAAAATAGGTCTGATTCAAATACCGACAGGGTATCATAGCGAAATCAGTAGTCGCAAACTGTTGTCGTGCGGCTTCGGAGCAAAATCGATCCGCCGAGGGAACGACAGTAGATTGCCGGGAGGTCCCCTCACCAGCCCTGCGTTTTTGCCTAACCCTAAGTGTAGTAATGTAATGCATATGAATCAAATGCAACCCCAAGTGAAGCGAAAAGAAAAACAAGACAGAACACAGCAAGAAAACACATAGAACAACACACCATTAGGGTTTAGATCACATCTGAACTTGAAGAAAAGTGTGGGAGAAGAATTACCGTCGTTCCATAGCAACTGAGATGGAATGAAAAGGAATAGGATTTGACAGCCAAAAACCAAAACCCTAGTGCTGTGAGTGTCACTGTCGCTGAGAAGAAAAATGGGAACTAAGAACTTGACAAGAAGAGAGATACAAGGTAGATCAGAGAAGGAGACAACCTCTAGGTAGTCGGGGATGACTGGAAATGGTGAGAAGAAGACTTTGGGACGCAGGCGACACCAGACAGCTGAGGAACCTAGGGTTTTTGACGGGCCATCTGGCGCCCGTGAGAATATAACATCCTGACACCAGTCGACTGACACTAAAAGAAAATTGGGATTCTACAACACTTAAACGACAGCGCTTTTTATAAAAAACGTTGTCTATTTTTTTTTAACAACGCTTTTAGTGAAAATCGTTGTCTATTTCATTATTTTCTTATTAATAGACAACGCTTTTCTAAAAACCGTTGTCTATTAGTGATTTTTATTGGTCTAAGACAACGCTTCGTAAAAAACGTTGTCTATTAGTCTTTTTTTTTTAGTGTCTACGACAACGATTTTTAAAAAACGTTGTCTACTGTCAAGTTATCATCTCAATCTTAAGTGATCTAGACCGCTTATCTCAAGATCTGATGGCTGGATCTTCATCCATCTTCATCACAATATGGACAGCCCAGATTAAAGGAGGAGAAAACTTTGCTTCCTTTTACCCATGCGAAGACACAGTGCTGGTGATTCCTTTCTGTTCGTGACATCATCTCCTCGCGCGGCTAGGGCACGCGACCTCCCACCGCCGGCCGTCTCTTCTTCCTCACCACCGGCCGGCAGCTCTTTCTTAGCCGCACATACCCCTCTCAGGAATCCCCCCGCGGCCTACCTCTCCCTCAACATCTCGCTGCTCTTCATCGCGGACAACCCCAACAAGGTGGGAATCCGGTACGAGGCGGTGGCACTCGATGTGATGTACCACGGCGTGCCGCTCGGCGTGGCGACGGTGTCGGGCTTCGAGCAGCCCGCGCACAGCAGCCGCCTCGTCCAGACCCACGTCGCCGTCGACCGCTTCAACGTGCTCCAGGCAAACGCGCTCAACCTCGTCCGCGACGCCGCCATCAACGACCGCGTCGACCTTCGCCTCACCGGCGACGTCGCCGCCAAGATCCTTCTCCTCGGCATATCCACCCCTAGGGTTCAGGTGATCAAACTGTTCAGGAGCAAGTCAGCATAGAAATTCATTCTTGAAGGACAGATTACTAGAGGCATATGTGTTTTCATCAGGTCGAGATCAAAATTTTTATAATGCTTATAGGAATGAACAAATTTCGAAGTACATATAGGGCAGTTGGCTAGTTCCAAAAGAGTTGCTATTGTGAATGTATGATATCAGGAACTAATCTTAGAGACCTTTGCCATATCAAACATATTCATATCATGAACTTCCGAATTTAGCCCTAACAAAGTTCAATTGAGAGAACCTAATGTCTCTCAATGATTCTCTTTTTATTATTATTTTACCCATTATCATGTCGGAAAGAAGTTCAAGTTTAAAATTGCTTTCTTCAAGCATCTGGCATTAAGAACTAAAATTTGCAATAATTATCCAATTTATGATTCATCGAAACATAAAATTCTTAGGAATGGAATTGTCATATTGCTCACCGTTTGGGATACTAATGTTCACTTTGAATAGCTCATTTTACAGTCTAATGTTCTGAGATGATTGTAATTTGGCAATCAAAATGTGTTCTTCACTGCCATACGTTATACTTACCATAATAAACTTAGTAAAACAGAGTAACTATTATGTTGGGTTTACATTATCTTGTCTTGTAGATGCGAGTTCTTCAGGGGTCTAAAAACTATAATTATCTTGGCAGTCATAACAGTATATAAATGTATGAGTTTTAGTTGTTTAAAATTCTTAAGGTTGTGTCATCTTTAACAATTTCTTAATTATTCTATCAATCAAGTTCATTCCCGACAGTAAAAGATGTTTCTAAACAGGTTATATAGAGTGATGATGTCATAGTCAGTAAAACTAAAATGATCGTCAAGTAAGGATTGTTAATATTGTGAACTTTGTTAAGCCATATTTTTACTAGATTAACAGGTAGTTTGTCAGGAACTAATCTGATATTTAGTTTCGTTCTATGTTTTTCTTCGTGTTGTCTTTCATATTGAGTAATGTTTTATGTGAATGCTAAGTGCTTGTATTAATTTGACATCCTATGTTTCAATTTGCACACATTATGATTTCATTGACTCATGCCCATCAAGTGTTTGATTAAATGTCTCTTCCATTATATAGATTTTAGTTGATACATTTTCTTTAGTTTAATTCCATATAATGCTTGTTAGTTTAGTGATTTATGTTCCTATGATGTTTGTTCTTTATTTGAATGCAATTAGTTTAGGTTTTGTTACATACTCTAGTTTTTGTTTCACTAGATGTTTACTTGATGTGTTTTTACTTTCCATGCTCTAGGTTAGATTGGATCAAAAATCCAGACTACGAACAAGTGAGTTTCCTACTTTTCCTTGCAAATTGTTGATAGTTTGTCATTGGATGATTATCTCATCTGTAATAATTCTTTTAAGAATTCAGTATGCTCAAATTCTTCTTATCTTGAATCTGTTAGTTCTTTTATTTTTCTAGAAGTTGTGTAAGTATGCTGAATTGGTTTATATTTTGAATCTTATTTTTTCTCCTATTTCATATTTCATGTCTATTATCTGATACTTGAATTTTTTTTTTCATATATTCTTTGTTATCTTCTACTAAGAAAACAACATTTTTTTATGCATTGTAAGACCTTACCATATGTTTAGAACAATTTGTATTGATGGATGCCTGGTGAGCATGGCTGGTGAATGTACTAGAATGTGTTTTATGCTATATGATTTGCCAAACAAAGAATGATATGCAATGAATGACAAATAATATAGTCTGTAGATGTATCTTACTGTTGCTTTTTCAATAGACGAGGACTACTTATTATCTTGTCAAACATTTGACAATGAGAAGGAATTTCAGTAATGCGAGAAGAATATATCTATGTGATTTATAGCATTAATATGTCTGTTAAAGAAATATAGCAGTAAAATATAAAACCAATCCAAGATATCATTCTAGGTTCTATGTATAGAATCATGTGTGGCTTTGGTTGCCTTTTTTCTTGTGCACTAATTTACCTACCAAAGATCCATTTCTTTCTTCTGTCTTTCTCAATCCAAATTTTCTCATTGCTGTATGGTGTGAACTGTGACCTTTGTTTTCAACTTTAAGAGTGAAAATTTCTTTTGCATAATACTGATGGTATTATTTTCTATGGCAGATATACAGTGGTAGGTGTTTTATCCCAGTCTCAAGCCGACAATCCTTTTTGATCAGTATATCTAGTAGAAGTAAGCATGCAGATCGTTGTCTTCGAGGCCGACTAGCTATTTTGTGTTTTTTTTGTTTTAAATTCGAATGTCACTATCTACTTTGAAACAGAACTATTTAGTTTTTGTGTATAGTTGAATTCTCCTGTAAATACTAATACTTTGTAATTGAATTCTATTGTTTTTGTACGAGTTTAAAATCATTAGTTGAGCTAATTAATGTTATTTTATATGTCAAATTCAAATCTAGACATGGTAAAAGAAAATTAATAGTTTTGTAAATATAAAAAAAATGATTTTGTAAATAGATTTTTTTTATTTTTATTTTAAAAAGACAATGCTTTTAAAGCGTTGCACAAGTGTTGTCTTTGCCAAAAACAACAACGCTTTTAAAGTGTTGCAAAGATGATGTTTTTGCAAAAAAAATACACAACGCTTTTAAAGCGTTGTCTTTGCTACAAACGACAACGCTTTAAAAGCATTGTCGTTGAGCAGACTTTTAACAATAGTGCCTTTAACAATGCTTTTTCAGGCACAAAGATAATGCTTTAAAAGCGTTGTCTATTAGCTTTTTTCTTGTAATGTGATGTGTATATCAGTCGACTAGTACCGAAAATGAAAACACACAGAATGGTTCTGTTCAAAAAAATCACTGTTACGAGTCGACTGGTATCTGCACCAGTCGACTGATACCAATGTTTACCCAATTCTGACCCGAAGTTCAGAAACTCACAGATAATTTTACAGACCTCAAAAAAATCTCAAATTTTGTGGAGAGGTCTATTTGAATCATGTCTACTTGGGAAAAATATACATAAAAATATGTCTATCACAGATCCCAAGATTGACACAAACTTCAAAATTAGTTAGATTATGTAGTATATCCTTGAGTGAAAGTTCCAATTAGGACTTTCCTATGGTTGCTGTACCTATGTTAGAGCAAGGTTCCCTTCCTGTATGTGTTTATATGGTATTTTGCATACAATAGAGTATGATACTTGTATCTTGTAAGGAAATATCCAATCATGTTCAAGGGGCTATGTACACATTAATTTTGCACAAGCCTTCCCAATGATTGGTCCAATTAAGGATCAATGTGACTAGATGTCATAATGGCTCAACATCATGCATCATAACTAACATGATGAACCAAATGCATCTTCCTAATATCTCACATGATGTCTAAATACAAGCAAGGCATCCTAGGTCTTTGTGAGATACATTAAGGTATGTATTTAGCTTTTAGATTAATGTGATCATGAAAAGCTAAATCTATTATTCTACAAGGCACAAACCAAGCTCTCTTTTAATAGAGATAAACTCCGCTTCGGGTAATGGTTTGGTAAAAATATCGGCAAGATTAGATTTGGATTCAACATAAAGTAGTTCAATGTCTCCTCTTGCCACATGATCTCTAATGAAGTGGTGTTTTACCTCAATGTGCTTTGTTCTAGAGTGATGTACCAGATTTTTGGTTAAGTTAATGGTGCTCATATTATCACATAAAACCTTGACCTTGGAATAATGTAGCTCATAATCCTCTAAGGTATGCATCATCCAAAGTAATTGGGCTACACAACCACCCATTGCCACATACTCGGCCTCAGTTGTGGACAATGTCACACAAGGTTGTTTTCGACTACTCCAACTTACAAGAGAAGGTCCAAGAAATTGACATCCATCACTAGTACTCTTCCTATCCAATTTGCAACCCGCATAATCGGAATCGGTATACCCAATTAAGTCAAAATTTCTAGTTCTAAGGTACCAAAGCCCTACATTAAGAGTGCTCTTGATGTATCTCAAAATTCTTTTTACCGCTACTAAATGTGACTCTTTCGCACATGATTGGTATCTTGCACACATTTCTACCGCGAATAATATATCCCGTCTACTAGCTGTTAGATATAGCAAACTACCAATCATGCTCCTATATTGCTTTGGATCCACTAACTTTCCTTCTTGATCACTATCTATCTTGGTGTTAGTCCCCATAGGGGTAGTTGCTCCTTTAGCATTTTCCAACCCAAATTTCTTGATAAGTTCTTTAGCAAATTTGGATTGGTACACATAGGTTCCCTCATTAGTTTGTTTTACTTGTAATCCCAAAAAGAAACTCAATTCTCCAACTAGACTCATTTCAAACTCGTTTTCCATGTATTTAATAAAATCATGAAGAAGGTCATTATTTGTTGAGCCAAAGATGATGTCATCAACATAGACTTGGGCAATGAAAATGTCTCCACCTTTAGACTTTAAAAAACAATGTTGGATCAATTGTTCCTCTCTAAAGCCCTTGGAGATTAGAAAGGATGAAAGTCTTTCATACCAAGCCCGGGGTACTTGTTTTAACCCATATAATGCTTTCTTAAGCTTATAAACATGGTTTGGGCTATCTAAACTCTCAAATCCGGGTGGTTGCTCTACATACACTTCTTCCTTAATGAACCCATTTAAGAAAGCCGATTTTACATCCATTTGATGAAGTTTAAAACCCATGTAAGCGGCATATCCTAATAATATTCGGATGGACTCTAATCGGGCTACCGGAGCATATGTTTCATCATAATCAAGTCCTTCTACTTGATTGAAACCCCTAGCTACCAACCTAGCCTTATTTCTAGTGACTCTCCCTTGATCATCCAACTTGTTTCTAAAAACCCATTTCGTTGTGACGATTGTACTATCATTAGGTCTTGGAACCAACTCCCACACATCACTCCTTTCAAATTGATTCAATTCGTCTTGCATTGCTAAAATCCAATCCGTATCAAGTAAAGCATCATCAATTGTTTTTGGTTCAAGTTGTGATATTAGAGCAACTTGACTAGTATGATCCCTAAAGTAGGATCTAGTTCTTACCCCTTGTGCCACATCTCCAACTACTTGATTGATAGGATGATCTTGATGGTGCCTTAAGGTCCTTGAGATACTTGAATCATCATCTTTGGAAAGGTCATTGTTTACATTGTTTCTTTCATCATCCGAACCATCTCTTCCTCCCCCTTGATCAATACCCCTTAAATGTAGATTTTGTAATCCTTGAGTAACGTCTTGATTTGGTTCACTTATATCCTTATCAATAGGGGATTTCCTAGGGTAAGTACTAGTGGATTCATCAAACTCAACATTGGATGATTCCTCAATCATTTGAGTCCTTTTGTTGTATACTCTATATCCTCGACTAGTAGATGAGTATCCAACTAAAATTCCCTCATTGGACTTGGCCTCAAATTTTCCTAAGTCATCTTTAGTATTAAGAATATAAACCTTACAACCAAAGACTTTAAAATAGTGAATTGTAGGGATTTTTCCATTCCATAATTCAAAAGGTGTTTTACCTAAAAACTTATGGATCAAGACACGATTTTGAATATAACATGCGCTATTAACCGCTTCGGCCCACAAGTAGCTAGGTAAAGAGTATGCATTAAGCATGGTCCTAGCCGCCTCTTGTAAGGCCCTATTTTTTCTCTCCACTACACCATTTTGTTGAAGTGTTCTTGGACAAGAAAATTCGTGCTTATAGCCATTTTCCAAGCAAAATTTAGAAAAGTTCAAGTTCTCAAACTCTCCACCATGATCACTTCGAATTCTATCAATCTTGAGATTCTTTTCGTTTTCTACCCTCTTGGTAAACCCGATAATGGTTTCTAAAGTTTCTCCCTTTTGTTTCAAGAAGTAAACCCAAGTATATCTAGAGTAATCATCTACTATCACCAAACAATATTTGTTACCTACCAAAGAGGGTGTTTTATGACAATTAAAAAGATCCAAATGCAATAACTCTAATGGCAATGAAGTGCTAGTTAAAGTTTTACCTTTGTGTGATGACCTTGATTGCTTACCCTCTTGACATGCATCACACAATTTGTCCTTGATGTACTTGATCTTTGGTAGTCCCTTTACTAGCTCCATCTTGGCTACCTTGGCTATGTTTCTCATGTTGATATTGTTAGGATCTCTTCGTACGGCTAGAGAGGGGGGGTGTGAATAGCCGACCCCAATTGCTCACGTTTCTTTCTACAAACTAGGGTTAGCGCAGCGGAAACTAAATGCAGAAAGAAAACAGGAGAAGAAATCAAACCTCTACGCAAGGATGTAACGAGGTTCGGAGATGAAACTCCTACTCCTCGGCGTGTCCGTAAGGTGGACGAAGCCTATCAATCCGTCGGTGGATGAGTCCCCGGAAAACCGGCTAAATCAAACTCCTTGTGGGTGGAGAAACCTCGCCACAATCACTTGCAACAGCAAGCTAAGAGTACAAGAGAATAGCAAGAACAAAATACAACAGGAATGTAAACACAGTAGCTTGCCTTCTCGTCGACTGGGGTCCCGGATGAAGTAGCAACTTCACGGACAGATGCAACAAGCAACTCAACAGCAGATCCAATCGTGGAATGAAGCTCACGCGAAGCTTCGACAAGGAGGAGCTCAACAAAGCTCAAGCACAACAGACTTCGCAACAGGAAGGAAGAAGAAGAAGTAGAAGGAGAGCCTTCACCAAGTCCTGTAGCCCTCTTTTATACCGCGAAGAAGAAGAGAGAACTAGCCGCGCAGCCAGATTCTGATCGGTCACGCACCGATCGGGCTTGATCCTCGCCCGATCGGCGTCTCGATCGATCGTGGACCGATCAGGAACCTCTGATCGGCGTGGACCGATCAGGAACCTCCTGATCGGTCCATAGATCGATCAGCTTCATCCCAGACCAGTGGATCGGTCCGCCGACCGATCAGGGTATGGGTGGATCGGCCGACCGATCCACGGCTTTCTTCGTGAGGTTGCGTTGCCTCGATCGGTCTCCGGACGATCGATTACAATCGATGAGCCATCGATTCGATCGGTCACGACCGATCGTGGCAACGATATCACCGGATCGGTCACCGGACCGATCCAAACTTCTCAACCCTAAACCTAAGGCTTCCACACCAACATCCGGTCAACCTTGACTGTTGGTACATCATCCCTAGCATCCGGTCACTCCCTTGACCGCTAGCACTCCCGCTAAGTGTCCGGTCAATCCTTTGACCCACTTAGACTTTTCCACACCGGATGTCCGATCACCCTTGATCCATCTGGATTTTCCTGGCCTGCACCAGGACTTTCCACACCGCCTAACATCCCAGTTAGGACTTTCTCACTTGGCTTCACTCACGGGACTTTCCAACCGCCTAACATCCCGCTTAGGACTTTCCCATTGCCTAACATCCTAGTTAGGACTTTTCCACTGCTCGGCTTCACTCACGGGACTTTCCACACCGCCTAACATCCCAGTTAGGACTTTCCCTGTCAAGCTCCTGCTTGGACTTCTCCGTGCAAGTCTCCATACTTGGACTTTTCCAGTGCCAAGTCTCCATACTTGGACTTTTCCAGTGCCAAGTCTCCATACTTGGACTTTTCGCGTGCCAAGCTCCCTGCTTGGACTTTTCCAGTGCCAAGTCTCCATACTTGGACTTTTCCAGTGCCAAGCTCCCTGCTTGGACTTTTCCGTTGCCAAGTCTCCATACTTGGACTTTTTCCCGAATCAGGTCAACCAGGTCAACCTTGACCTACGGTTGCACCAATAATCTCCCAAACATCTATTCTTGTCCCATATCAAGAATACAACTCTTCCACGAGTGTCAAACATCAAAATACAACTCAACTAGGTCAACCTTGACCTAAGGTTGCACCAACAATCTTCCTAAGTCAAACATCAAAATACAACTCGAGTCAGGTCAACTCGAGTCAGATCAACCAGGTCAACCTTGACCTAAGGTTGCACCAACAGATATGTCCAAGTCTTCTATGCCATAGCCATCCTTCCTCTTCTTTTGATATTAAACACTTAATAGGAGGATTAGAAGCATATGAAAGATCAATATAATAAAGATTTGCTTTTCTAAATCCATTTAGCACAACATTCTCAAAATTTTTGTGCTTAACTAAACATTTATCGGGATGAAACTCAACATTATATCCGACATCACATAATTGGCTAACACTAAGCAAATTAAACCCCATACTTTTAACCAATAGGACTTTATGAATAGTAATTTTAGATGATACCTCAATTGTACCTTTACCTATAATCTTGAGCTTTCCACTATTCCCAAATGATACCGTTCCCTTCTTTATATAATTTATTGTGGAGAACTTGCTCACATCACCGGTCATATGTCTTGAGCAACCGCTATCCACAATCCACATACTTGCATCCTTTTTCTCTACCTAAGAAACATAAAACACACAACTCTTTGGTACCCATGCACTAGATTCGGAAATATCATTCAAATATTTCTTAGGCACCCAAGCTTGTTTTACCTTCCCTTTAAGATTTTTCGTAACTTTGTTCCTAAGTGCATCATTCCTAGTACCACTGATTAGAGACATATAAGCAACTTCCTTTTCCTTAGGTCTATATCCTATTCCGGCTTTATTGTAAACGGCTCTTTGATCTCTAATGATCATATCTAGATACTTGGATCCATTGGTGAATTTTTCTAAACATGCTCTTAATTCAATCACATCATTCTTCAATTTCTCATTTTCTTCCTTGAGCATATTTGACTCACTAGACATGCATGCATCAACTTTAATGGTCCTAAGCTTTCCCTTCAAGGTTTTTACCTTAGATTGTGATTTGACAAAAGCATTTTTGAGATGAGCAATAGTTTTATAGAGAAATTCTACTTTGGGAGATTCTTTTACCTCATCATCATCACTTGATGATGATTCCTCACTTGATGACTCTCCATTTGATGAATCCTCTTCACTTGACACTTCTTCTTGACTTGACTCTTCTTTGTCATCTTCAAAAGCCATAAATGTCATATGTCGAGTAACATGGCATAGCTCATCTTCATCCGATGAGTCAATGCTTGGTGTATCCCATGTAGCTTAAGCCACCATGGCTTCCTTCTTCTTTTTCTCCTTTTTCTTCTTTTCCTTTTCTTCTTTCTTCTTTAGTTCCGGGCAATTTGGCTTAATGTGTCCTTTCTTGTTACATCCATAACAAGTCACATTAGTATTAAAACTTGAACTTTGACTATTTTTACCTTTGGAGGGTTGAAACATTTTCTTCACATCCTTTCTTGTGAATTTTCTTGATCTTCCCATCATCTTTTTGACATAGTGAGCCACTTCACTCGCCGACATTTCATCATCACTATCCGATGACTCTTGTTCGGATTCGGATGATGAGGATTCTATCTTCATTTCTTTCTTCTTTTTCTTTTCCTTCTTTTCTACAATAAGAGCCATACTTTTCTCTTTTGAAACCATATTAGCTTGTTCATGAAGTCCAAATTCACAAAATAATTCATCAAGCTTAACTAAGGAAAGATCTCTAGAAACCTTATACGCATCAACCATTGATGCCCATAAGGTAGTTCTAGGAAAGGATTGTAAAACATACCTTACTAAGTCTCGATTGTCAATTTTCTCACCTATTACATGAAGACCATTCACTATCTCCTTGAATCTACCATGCATTTGACTCACGGTCTCATTTGTCTTCATAGTGAAAGTTTGAAGTTGCCCCAACAAGAGATCTCTTTTGGCTCTCCTTGATTCGCTTGATCCTTCATTCAACTCAATGAGTTTTTCCCAAAGCTCTTTGGTGGAGTTGAATGGTCCTACTTTGCTTAGTTGCTCCTTTGAGAGTCCACATTGTAGGGTTGTTGTAGCCTTTGCATTTGCTTGAGCCTTCTTTGCCATCTCTTTTGTCCAATCCTTGGTTGAAAGAGGAGCTCCCGACCCATCCTTTGGCATCTCGAATCCATCTACAACACTAAACCAATTTTCAATGTCATTCATTAAATAATACTCCATCCTACCTTTCCAATATGCAAAGTCGTTCCCATCGAAGAAGGGTGGCCTTGCGGTGCTATATCCCTCTTGAAATGTTATTTTGATGCTTCGGTTGACGGTGAGGTCTTCCGATGCGAACCTTGCTCTAATACCAATTGATAGGACCTTTACTATTTGTTAGAGGGGGGTGAATAGCCTTTCTTCAATTTTTCCTACAATCTTGTTAGCGGAAGCAAATACAAATAAAGAAAATGCACGAAAACAAGAGAACAATGCTAACTCCTTAGTTTACTTGGTCTCCACCTCCTTGAGGTGACTAATCCAAGGCACACACCCACACAATCAAGCTTCACTATAAACTTCTCCTTCACGAATCACAATCGAAGGTGGAGAAACCCTTGCACAATTTACTCTTCCTCTTTACAAGAATGGAGAGTAGAGTTAGGAGGAAGAGAGTGAATATCTGTAGACTTGAAGATCACTTGATGAGCACTTTTTCCAGTTTTTGAACAGTTAGTTCTCTCCAAGCTCTAACAGATTGCTTTTATAGTTTTCCCGACATCAGTCGACTGGTATACATATCAGTCGACTGATGGCTTCAACGGCACTAAAGATTTGATGAGATTTTGAGCCGCCACTTCACAACGGTTATCTACCAGTCGACTAGTACTCACACCAATCGACTGGTACTTGCCTCCAAACAGCCTGTCGACATTATGTTCGTTCTATGCCTTGGTATCAGTCGACTGGTGTGGGTACCAGTCGACTGGTACCTTATACCTTTGAGATTTACAGAAGTTTGTACAGTTCCAGTTTTACATTATTTACATACTTGAAATACTTCCTTAGCTTATACTTCATGCCTCCAAGCACCTTCCCTCAGCCTTGCGCCCTTAGGATGCTTCCGTCTTCATGACTCCTCATCCTTGCGCTTGCCTTCAAGGGCTACCATTGGCTTTGTCATGCTAAGTCTCTATTTTGCCAATAGATCGTACCTCCGGAACTTTCCTTGCCAAGTTTTCATACTTGGTCTTCTCTTCATATCTGCTTACTCCATACTTATGTTAGATCACAATTAATGCCTAACTTAAACTCATTTAATCAAACATCAACAATGAGTAATGTCTTGAGCAAGATTGCTCCAACATAAAGGTCCACTAAAATTCTTGATTCATAAGTCTAAAAGAAATTTTGTCAACATAATCATCTTCATTGGCAAAGTGGGCATCCAGTGAACTCAAAAACTCCAGAATAATGCGAGGACACGTAGGTAGATGTGTGTACATGATGTCACTCCAATCTAAAAACCCAATCATCCAATCTACATCTTCTCTAAGCCCTAACATATCTAAAACAATTGGGTCCATATAACGTGTACACACTATCTTTCTATTGACAAAAATTTCATACCTAGATTTATGATCTTCATTTCTAAAAATGATATTGAATTCGTTGTCATTACCTTCATCGTGTGCGGTCCGCTTCCCTTTGCCATTTGCTGATTGTTTTCCTTTTTCCTTTGTCGAATCCTTTCCTCCACTTGATCCACCACTTCCCTTGTGAAGTCTTTTCAAAATATTGGACATATTGTCAAGATTAAGTAGGGAAGGTGCTGTCTTTGGTTGGAGAAGTTAGATCTTGCAGGATAGATCTTGAGAAACAAGATATTTGGCTAAGAAGTTGTAGATCTCGGATATAGGAGAAGAGGAAAGTCTAGATCTTGATGAAGTTTGTGAGAAAGAAAGAGTTTGAGATCTAGATCTGAGAAGGTTTAGGAGAAAAGTTGAAGAAGAGGAGAGTTTGAGAGAGAAGAGTGTGTTGAAAAGGTGAGGGTGTGTGGCCGACACGGCCTAGACATGGTCGTGTATAGCAGACACGGCCAAAGCAATTACTCCACACGGGTCGTGTAGATCTACACGGCCCTAAGCTTCTTCACCTCGGGTCAGTCTACACGGTCGTGTCTAAGACACAACCTCGGCCATCTCCTTGTCGGGTGGAATCACACGGTTGTGCCAATTGGCACGGCCACAGGCTTCTTCTTCTCGGTTCTGCTTGTACAACCGTGTCTAGGGCACTGTCTCATCCTTCCTCTCCTCGGGAAGCCTTGCACGACCGTTCTTGATAGCACGGCCAGTGCAAATTTTGTCTCTGGATTTTCACACGACCGTGTCTGGTACATGGCCGAGAACCTTTCCTCCTCTGGAGTTGTCACACAACCGTGTCTAAGACACGGCCTGGCTCTTTTTCTTCTCGGAATGCCTTACATGGTCGTGTCATGTAGACACGGCCCTAGCATCCTTCTTCTCTACAAGATGTACTTGATCGTGTATGGCATATGCCCAAGCTCTGTTTTGCTCCAAATGATTGTTCTACTCCTTCCTTGCTTCTCTAATACTTCCATGCCCATGAAAAAGTCATGGCCAACTCATGGAAGCAAAATTTCAGCTTGAAAATAAAGCAAAAAACAAAGTAAAAATACTACTAATGAAGAATAGAAATATAAAATGGAACTAACTAAAAGAACCCTTGGGTTTCCTCCCAAGAAGCGCTTGTTTAAGGTATTTAGCTCGACTAATATGATCATTCTTCTCTTTTTCTTGCCCGTGGAGGGCAGATGTATTTTTCATTCTTGTTGGGAGGCCTTCTCCCAACATCTTTCACCAAGGTATACTCCTCATTTGGTGGCCTCCCATGAGGATGGAAAGTCCATTCCTCAAGTTTGTAGATGCTTGCCCTACTACAAGCATTTAAAAGAGAAGAGACATGGTTAGAAGCATTGGATAAATCATATTCCAACCTTTCCTTACCAATTACCAAAGAAAGTTTATGGTTTTTAACATCAATAATAGCTCCATCTGTAGTAAGGAATGGTCTTCCCAATATGATAGGAATAGGGTACCTGCAGGAATGATCAGCTAGTTACAGTGCCATAGTAGTAAGTTTAAAAATTTTTAGACCAAATTTATTACAAATAGAATAAGGAATGAGACTAACACTTGCTCCTAAATCACAAAAAGCTTTCTCAATAAATTCAGCTCTTATGTTGCAAGGAATATAAAAGCTTCTTGGATCCTTTAGCTTTTGGGAAATGTTCTTTTCAAAAAGATCACTACATTCCTCCGTAAGTGCTATGGTCTCTATATCTCCTCTTCTTCTCTTACTTGACATGATGTCCTTCAAGAATTTGGCAAACTTGGGCATTTGTAAGATTGCATCAATGACTTTGACTTTCTCCAAGAATTTGCCAAACTCTTCATCCTTCTTGAGTATAACAAGTCTTTGAGGAAAAGGGACTACTTGACTTTGTGAGCAAAGTGGAAGAGTCTTTTCAACCTTAGCGGTACTCTCCTCATCTTCTTGAACCTGAATAGGTTCTTGTGTTGAAGGAGAAAGCTCTTCTTCAAAATTTATCACTCTTTGAGTAGTCACTTGGGGATCTCCCTAGGTCCGTCCGATCCTAAGTTCAATTCGATTATAGTGATCTATAGGATTAACATCAGGTTTTCCAAGAAGTTGTCCTGGTGCTTTAGAAGATGAAGAAGCTAACTAGGTAATCTGGCTATCCTGAATCTTTTGATGTTTTTCATAATTATCCATTCTTTGAGTAAGCTTCAGAATATCTTGCTTCATTTCATTCTGATTTGAAATAATTTCTTCAAATATTTTTCTAATTTTAGACATTGGAAAGCCTTGAGAAGATTGTTGTTGAAAACTCTGCTGCCCAGACTGAAAATTAGGTCTTGGCCCCATAGATGGTCCTTTCTCTTGATTATTTCTATAAGAAAAATTAGGATGACTTTTCCACCCAGGGTTGTATGTATATGAGTATGGGTTGTTCTATCTTTGATTAAAACCCATGATTGCATCACATTACTCCAGTTGATTGATTGGTACAGAAATAGCTCCCAAAGGACATGAGTCACTAGAGTGATCAGAACTTCCACATACTTCACAAGTTGATACAATGGCATTGACCATATTTGAATTAGCTCTCATGCTTTCTAATTTCTTTGTAAGAGCATCTAGTTTTGTAGCAAATAAAGTAACTACATCAACATCAAACTTCCCTGATGCTTTTATTGGGTTTACACAAGAATAGCCACCACTTCTCTCATTTGCCCATTGATGATGATTTTGTGCTACACTTTCAATTATTTCCTCAGCTTCATCTAGGCTTTTGTTCATGAGTACCCCTTCAGCAGCTGAATCTAGGGACACCTTAGTATGATAATTAATGTCATTATAGAATGTGTGCAACACTAACCACTTCTCTAAGCCATGATGTGGCCATTGTCTGAGCAATTTATTATATCTATCCCAAGCTTCAAATAAAGATTTTGAGTCAGCTTGTTTGAAACTTATAATGAGATTCCTCATATGAGTCATTTAACTAGGAGGATAGAATTTGTCCAAAAATTATTGGTCGCATTGTTCCCATGTGGTGATGCTATTTGGAGCTAAAGAGTTTAACCATTTCTTAGCTCTGTCTCTTAATGAAAATCCAAATAATAATAAACACACCGCTTCAGAAGGAACACCATTCATTTTCATTGTTCCGCATATCTCATAGAAGACCTTCAAGTGTTGATTTGGGTCTTCATGTAGTCCTCCACCAAATTGATTCTGCTGCACCATAAAAATAATAGCAGGTTTGATCTCAAAATTATTTTCTTCAATAGAAGGTCTTGAAATGCTTGATCGAAACCCTCTAGCATAAGGTGTTGCATAATCCTTTAATGGTCTATTTGCCATGCTAAAATGTTCTTGTTCGGTTTGTTGTCTTTACAGAATTTTTCTTCTATGAAATGTTCTATCTATTTCTGGGTCTAGAGGAAGAAGTTCTCCTGCAAAGTTAGATCTTCGCATACACAAGAACAAGATATGTTTGCTCAAAAAGAAAAGAAGAAAGAAACTAAATTAAAAGAGAAAACAGAGAAAAGTTAGACTAGAATGTTAGAAATTAAAATGCATAATTAGAATTGCAAAAAAAAGAATTGACAAGAAGTAGAAAGATATACAAGAAAAAATAGAATTCTAAAGATTAGTTACAATTATGCTAATGAAAAGAAAATAAAAATTATGTTTAGTTTAACTTAATTGATAATCTCTAATGTTATAGCGCAGTCCCCGAGAACGGCACAAAAAATTATTAACAATCTGCAAGTGTACGGATATGTCGTCAGTAATAAAGAAAGATATCGTATCCACAGGGACTAGTATAATCACTAAAGATATCTCAACAAGAATTAGCTAAACAACTGATCAATTGATTTATAGAAACTAAGTGCAACTGTGAAAAACAAAACATAGAAATAAAAGAATAAGAACAAGAATAAGGGCTATGATAAAAGATGTTCTAGGAGTTTTGGTTTCTTTGTAATGTCATTCAATGTAAATGATCTACTATATCTTATTCTTCAATTGTCCATCATTTGTAGAAGGTTGTTGGTTCTCTCTTGCAATAGACAACCGAGCCTAGGACTGAAATCTATATATAAGCGTGGTCAATTAGGAATGATACCTATGTTGTCCTTACACGGGCTTGCCTGTCACGTGCGTCCCTCAGATAATCAACATAGAAATTCATCACTTCTCAACCCCATCAAGATATAAAGATTAATGCATACAATCAATCCTACCCCCTTGAATGACCTTATTTCACTTTCAAGATTATCCTTCAAACATCCTTACACGGGCTTATCTGTCACGTACGTCCCTCGGATAATCGAATGAGGAATCACCTCTAAAAGATCCACAAGATACCCAAATATTCAATCAAGTATGGTAATTAAGCACAATCACAACCATCCACACAAGATCAAATAGATACAAACAGGACAAAATCATAGAAATAGGAATTGGTAAATCCACAAGAGTTTACATCAAATCACATTACAAATACTCCCTCTATCCTAAAATAAGGATATTTAATCCAAAGAATGAAGAGAGAAACCCAAAGACAAGAAAATCCCAAGCATCTTGATCCCAAAACCCAAGAAGAGAAGGGAAGAAAAGCTTATTTACACTGAAGAACGGTCTTCAGATCCAATCCTGGATCTCGGAGTTGATTCATTAAAGATTTGCCCTTAGATCGCCTGAAAATCCCTCCAAGAAGATGGAGGAACGCCCAAATCTTGTTTTCCCCCCAAAAGGGAGAAGCCCCCCTTTCAAATGAGGAAGAAACCCTTATATAGAGATGGAGTTTGGGCGCCACACAACCCCGAGACATGGCCGTGTGAAGCTCACATAGCTTGGTCCATTCCCTTCACTGCCCAGGTGACACGGCTGTGTGAAGCTCACACGGCCGTGGCATGCTCTGCCACTGCCTCCTTGCACGGCCGTATAGATCTACACGGCCTGCTTTATCTCTGGCTCTGGAACTCCTGCACGGTCGTGTCTGGGACACGGCCAAGGCTTTCTTGGCTTCTAGAAATGTTACATGGCCGTGTGACACACACGACCATGCACTGCTTTGGCTCTGGAAGGCTTGCACGGCCGTGTAGATCTACACGGTCGTGATCTGCTTGTCTTCAAAACATGACACGACCATGTGATACTCACACAACCATGCCCTTCCCTCATTCTGCCAATGCTGCATGGGTGAGGATCACCACACGGCCTGGGCAACCCCCCATGACAGGGTCATGTGGCACTCAGGGACGGTGCCTTCCTCCTTCGTTTAATCATCAATTCTTCTCCAAAATCGACTCCTGCATACAAAAAATGCACAAAAGCATATCTCCGAACAGAAAGAGTAAATATGCTAAAAGTAAAGCTGGAAGTACAAAAATGCATAGATAAAGCATGCGCAAAATATGTGAATGTGCGTCAAAACATGCTAAATAAATGTATACAATCTACGCACATCAGATAGTTATAGAACAAAGAAAATACCTATGTTTTTAAATTCTAAGTGTCATCATCTAATTGCTATGCCAAATTAACTATTTGACATAAGCAACCCTATCTCTCTAGAGAGTACCAAAATCCCATCTTGCATACTTTTGACTTCTATCCTATATTACTAATTGGATTAATCTCAATACCTCAAATTTCTATTGGCACACTTTAAACTCTTCAAGAGCAAAAATCAACTCCTCATTTTCAAGATGTTACAATACCTTGAAAATACTCTGAGAATGCCAACTTCACCATGGTTAGATTAACTATCTTTCCAATTAGGGTTAGCATAACCTATACCCCATCTAGTGTGAAGATATCACACTCTTGGGTGTAATAGGTAATCACTAGGGATAACTTTTCTAGAAACCTTCTTAATGACTCTCCTAGACTTCTTAGAACCCTTAGTTATGCTAGTCTTTTCAAGTTCAACACTAGGGATAACCTTCCTTGTAACCTTGACTTGACTCCTAGACTTGGAATTAGTTCCATAACTATATAGAACTCTATGACATGAGATCATGCTTTCCTTAGACTTAGATTTGTATCTCAAACCCTTCTTGTCCATAGATGACTCTTGTCTTTCTAAACCAAGCTTTTACTTCTTGGACCCTTTGATATTATTCATCATTTTCTCTAGGGTAATTTTCAATTTATCAAGTCTTGATCTCATAACTTAATTTTCAATCCTTAAATCTGTAACTTTTGAGTTTTCATGATTTTCGTGGATATTTTTCTTTCTAGGCATATATCTAACTTGTTAGGATTCTTGCTCTAAATTATTTTCTACTTTCCTATCCTTAGATAAGGTTATTCTAGTATGATATGAATTATAATTTTTTTTAGAATTATCATACTTCCTATTTTCATGATTAGAAGCTCTAAATTCATAAAATATTCAATATTTTTTGAAACATAAAAAATAATTATCAAATTATTTTTGTCAAAATAGGTTTTTTAATCCCTAAAATTTGAATATTTGAAAAATAATTCTCTGAAAAATATTCTGACTTGTTTACTGGTTCATTCAACCTTAGGATATTTTCTTTCAAATTTTTTTACTAATTACTCCTGATTTTTATATGTGATCGAAGGGGGAGAAGAGATAAGTTAAGGGGAAGGTAATTACATTTATTTTAAATTTGTTTTATTTGCAAATGAATGACATATCTATATCTATTTTATTGCATTTTAAATTGTCAAAATTAATTATTACTTACTTGATTAACTCTAACTTAACTTGAGTTGATGTACAGCAAAAAAGAGGAGATTGTAGGTATCCCAGGTTGATTTTGATGTGATTAACCAAGTCAAACTAAGTCTTGTTGTATTTGATGTCTTGTGTCTAAGTGTATAGGAACTTAGGAGCACAAGAAGTCAAGCAGAAGACGTAGCTAGCGAGAAATATTACACACAGAGCTAATCGACAGACTCATTGCATCTGAGGGGTGAGGTACTGTGGAAGAGTACACTAGTGGACGAGAAGGACGTACATGACGTTCGAGGGACGAGAAGCTGGGGAGGAAGCTTGCTCAAGAAGGTCAGAATTGGGTTCGAGTGAGCTCAGCTCTAGACAGTCAGAGTATCACCCACGCAAAGAAAAGTCAACTCTGAGGTTGACATTAGAGTTTGCCAAAAGCTACTGGAGGCGCCTTCAAGGAAATGGAAGACGCCTTCAAAGCTTGATCATGGAAGACACTTTAACGATATAGAAGGTGACCTCGAGTCTTCTATATCTGTACTAGAGTATAGAGGGCTTTATGGTAGCGATACTATACCATAGCATAGCTATAAAATATTGAACTGGGTTACCAACTTGATATTTATTCATGCCTGTGTATTAGTGCTAACATATCGTAGTGTAGGATCCTCTTAGACCCTTAGTTGTTATTTACGTCCAGGCCTATACTTTAGTAAAATCATACCATAGTGTAGGATATCGAGTATCCTACTAGATCTTTATTTGTTATTTAGGCTCATGCATAAACGCAAGGTTTGACCCTCCTGCGTATCATTACATTGCTATACCCTATTGACCATTGTCTCCTATTCATGGTCGAGAGAGTCGTCAGCGACCGTTGTTATATTCTAACCACCATTGTCTCTCATTCATGGTTGAGAAAATCGTTAATGATCGTTGGTATATCTTGTCGACCATTGTATTCCTTTCATGGTTGAGAGTCATCAACAACCGTTGGTATATTCTGTCAACCATTATCTCCCATTTGTAGTTGAGAGAGTCGTCGATGATCATGATACATATGATTGCCCATGAGACATTTGTAGTAGCGAGTTCGCGTGTAGCCTATAGCTAGATAGCTACTACCTGTCTACCCATGAGACCATTCATAGTAGAGCGTTTCTCCCTCATATAGGGACCCTGACATTTCATATTACCTATGAGACCATTTATGGTAGAGTGTTTCTCCCACAGTCTCTAACTAGATAGCTAGATGTCTTGGTCATTTGTGCTTCTAGTGGTAGGGCATTTGCTCCTACGTATGATAACTTATTATGTTATTTACATTTGTACAGGCCTATGATATGAAGTATCCGTGTTGATCATTACCTATCATTTCTCATTGTATTATATACGGCTAAACAGGTTAGTATAGGGTTAGATTATTGTTATATTTTGTTAGTAGATGATTATATTGTTGCCCTTACTTTTATAGTAAGTATTATTGCCTAAGATTACATCCTTTGATCTCCTTATATATAATATCATGCACTATCTTCTTATACCCATTGAATTGTTATACTCACTACCCCTTACTTTTCCTTTGACTTTCAGGTTAGCAGATAAAGGATGCGTTGTGTCGCTCAAAGGTCTTGGCTGTCGGTTCCATTCGAGTTTAGATTTATGTTGAGTTACTTTGTTTAATTTTTCCCACTGCTTGTGTTTACAATTTTCTTTATGTATCGATTTTGAGCTTTGTTATAATAATATAACTTTTATTTTGTAATATAATCTTATGTGCATGCATGCATACACACATTGACATTGTATTAGGTCATTTTATATCACATTGGTGTTGTGCTAACTTGAAATAGTTTGATATTGATTATTTCTTATATTATTACTAAAGGGTACCGTTCGATTTGGAGGATAAGCATACCCTCGGGGCGTGTCAATTATCACCTAGCCAACTTGCTCTATAGCTCCTTAGCATCTTGGTATTCACCTATCTTATACAAAATATTATTAGGTACCAAATGAACTAGAATTTTGATTATCTTGTCATTTATCTCAGACTTTTGGAGTTGCACCTTGGTCCACTTCTTCTTTTGAGGAGTTTTCTTTTACTATCCATTGGGACTTCAACTCCCTCCATTAGAATGAACCATTATTCAATGTTCATCATGAACAAATTTTCAACATTAGCCTTCCATTAATCGAATCCTCCCAATCAAAAAGGTGGAGGTGCCCGGATGTCATATCCAAATCCATCCTGGGGTTCCATTGTGAAGTTGAGCTCCTTCAATGATGAGTCCTTTGACTTGTTGATATTTAAGGCTCAAACTTTCAACTTCTTCTTCTTCTTCTTCCTCTAACTCTTGCTTCTTTTAGTTGTTAGTCGGATGAAGAATGACTTCACTCTGATACCACTTGTTAACACCCGTAAGAGCTAGAGGGGGATGAATAGCATGATCACTTCTCATCATTGCTTTTTGCTCGTCCTTGAATGCATAGTGGAAACTTAAACCAACTTCAACTCCATATGTACAATTCTGAGATTTTACTTGGTATTCACCTTCTTGAGGTAACTAATTCAAGGATTCACACCAGCGATCATGTCCACTATGAACACTCTCATTTTAAAAAATTTTCGGAAGGTGGAGAAGTCTCGTATAAGCTTATTCTTCCAAGAATATAATAAGAAAAACCAACAAGATTACAAAAGAAATCAACGACTTTTCAATGAAGAACCTTGCTTTACTTGCTCCTTTTTTTTTTACTTTGGATTGTCTCTTGGTAGTAGGAAATGCAACAACACTTTCTCTCCAAACCCTCAAGAACCGACAACTTCTAATATCCACAAGACCCCCTTTTCTAGGGTTTCTTTCGGGCTAGAAAACACCTCTCAATCGATTGACCGTATGTCTAATTGATTGTCACATTAGATCCGACTGTTCAAACCACCTGTAGAATAACTTTTTTTATCTGACCAAACAATTGGTGAACTACATCAATCCATTGTCAGATTCCAATCGATTGACTCAATAGATTATGAAGTCTTCTGTTCATAAAGAAATCACTGTCAATCGATTGGCCCAATCAATTGGCAATGTTGAATCAATTTGTCAATCAATTCAACAAGTTGTTATTCTCTTGAGAGACTCAGGCTAATCAATTGTGTTAGGTCCAATCAATGGAAATGACTTCTGAATCTTTCTATGCTTCCTGAAATAAGCTCTCAATTGATTAACTTAGTCTATTGCTTTTAGCCAATCAATTACACTAATCAATTTTCCAACCCTAAATCATGAATTTGGCTTTAGGGTTTGCTAATCGATTGATAATCCTAAATTCAGTCTTTTCAAAGCTGAATTCACATCTTACATGGTATTTCGTTGATCTTAGCTTACTAGGACTTCCTTTGCTCAACATCCAGTCATCCATGACCTATTGAGACTTCTCATTACCTAATATTCAATCATCCGTGACCTACCAGGGCTTCTCGGTCAACTTTTAACTCACTTGGAATCTTTCACTAAGTGTCTAGTCGTCCTTTACCCATTTGGACTTTTCCTTTTCCAACTTCCCATTAGACTTTCAATCACTATGTGTCTAATCCTCCTTAACCCACATAGACTTTCGATCACCAAGTATCTAATCCTCCTTGATCCATTTAGCTTTTCCTTATTAATTTCCCATTGGACTTCTGATCACTAAGTTATTAATGTAGGGAGCTCCAGAATTGAATATATGTTTTGATGTTGTCAAAGGTTCAAAATTAAGTTCTATTTGATTTAATTGTTGATTAAGTGTGCAAACTAAAAGACTTGATGAGTCTAGAAGACCAGATACCAGACTAAAATCTAGTTAGGTTACGAGCACTAGATAATTAAAAGGAAGCCTAGATAGGCCAAAGAAAACCAGATATCTAGTAGGAAGTCCAATCGAGTCAGCAAGACCAGACAACTGCTGAAATCTAGATGAGTATCTGGTAGGGAGTCCAGGTGGGTTAAAAAAAATCAGAAGTCAAGGAGATAAATTTGCAAATGATAAGTGTATTGGTGTAGTTAATACTAATGGTCAAACCTGAGTTTTGATGAATGATAAATGGATTAAAGTTAGATGTGTTTGTGATTTTATACAGGGTTGACTAACTTGATAGGTTAAGAGAACTAGACACTAGGCAGGAAGTCCAGATGTGAAATTTTGATAGGAGGTCGGGATGTTGAATTCCCAATAGGTTGAAGCCCAGATGTGCAATTCTGACAGGAGGTCGGGATGTTTGATTCCCGATAGACGAAGTTCGGATGTGTGATTCCGGCAAGAAGTCCTAATGGGTCAGATTCGTCATTAAGAAGGTAACTTGACACTTGGTAAGTGGAGGTAAGTTACTGGAGGAGAGTAGACTCAGTGAGGATGTGTCCTGATTGAGGGGACAGTAGGTGTCTGTTCAATTTAGGTTCATTTTAGAAATCTAAATTGAGACCCTGACTAGATCCTGGTTTAGAGGATAAGATCTAAGTCATATATTAATCATATTATTATTGTGCTAATCTTGTTTTGTAAGTTAAATATTTTTGTGTTTGATTAACACATTTTGCATAATAAAGGGAGCATAAAAAGCCTCGGGTGAATAGTATCTGAGGCGCATTCTAGGTGATGAAAGGAGCCTTGAGTATTGTTCATGGAAGGCACCTTCGAGAGCTTGGAATGCGCCTTCATTCGGATAATGTAGAAGATTTTGGCGATGATAAGAAGCTGAAGTTATGGGATAAAGTTTTGGGGTTCAAGGTGTTGGATCATGAAATCGCTAGAGGGGGTGAATAGCAATCTAAAAATTATCGAGTCAAAATCGAGTGCACAATGGAAGAATAAAAGCAATGCTAACACGAATCAATTTACTTAGTTCGGAGCATTCGTCGACTCCTACTCCAAGGCCTGCACTCGTTGAGTGCTTTCGTTGGGCAATCACTAATAGTTCACAAAATCAAATTACAATATTGAGTACAAGAACTACTAAGAGAAAATACCGACAATAATTAAAGAAAGAAAACGTTAGCAAGTTGTCAGAGAAGTAGCGTCGCAGAAGCACAACCCAGTAGAGTAGTCATTGAAAGACGTTGTTATTCTTTAGCTCTAGAGGTTGCCTCTTTTATAGGAAGCTCCGGGCGTCCGGATCCCTTCCGGACACTTGGACTGTGATGTATCCCGGCCAACTAGTGAGCTCCACGTTGCGACGCTGTGATGGGATAGAATTTACACTCTAGGCTCCCGGACCCCTTTCGGGCGTCCGGATCCCTTCCGGGTGCTCGGACCTCCATTTTCCATCTCCCTACAAAAAAATGTTAGTCCGAGACAAATGCAATTTATATTATCCTGCAAAACAAAGTGTTAGCACAGTTATAGAAAAAGAATAGTAATTAGATTCTGTCTCACCGAGACTGGAATCTAGTCAAGATCTTAACTTAGATTTTTGAAATGGTTCTAATTAAGTTGGATCGGCACCTAAGTTCCCTTCCCAGGAACGCGTTTTCATAATCACTCCCCTCCAGGTACTTACCTTAACTTACCAGCCAGACGTCCGGTCAGCCCGTTGACTCGTCTGGACTTCGTGCCAGCTATCAGGTCAGCCCGTTAACCTGACTGGACTTCGTGCCAGACATCAGGTCAGCCCTCTGACCTGTCTGGACTTCGTGCCAGCTATCAGGTCAGCTCGTTAAGCTAGTTGGACTTTTCTTGTCAGGCATCAGGTCAGCCCATCAACCTGTCTGGGTTTGTGCTAGACATCCGATCAGCCCGTCGACCTGTCTGGCTTCGTACCAGCTATTAGGTCAGCCCGTCGACCTAGCTAGGCTTCGTGTTAGCTATCCGATCGACCCGTCAACCTAGTTGGACTTCTCCTTCACACTTAGTAAAAGTGTTAGATCGCAATGTAACTAACTTAACCTACTTTGTCATTCATCAAAACCTGAGTTAGACCATTAGTGCTAACCGCACCAGCAATCTCTCCCTTTTTGATACAATGACAACCTAGGTTAAGTTAGTGAAAACTATGCAAATAGTAAGCAATTATAAGCAAGGTTTTTAAGTTAGTCTTGTTTTATGTTTGATATTTTGTTTTGTTGCTAACTAACTTAAACCACCTTACCCTCCCCCTTTATTATTCATAAAAAAAAGCATAGACAAGATATAAATAAACGGCTAAATAAAAATAGAAATTCCAGACTAAAGTTAGATTGACTTTAGGAAGTTTAAATTAGAAAACATAGAAAAAATTTAAAAAAATTGCTTTAAACTTTATCTTTTAATCTTGTCAAAGTAGCTAAGTTTAGAAAAATAGCTAATTTAAAAAGATAACTTACTGACTTTGTGAGTTTGTAAAAATTAGAGTAATTTTCAACGACACATTTTCAAAATAAACTTGCAAACTTAAGGCAAAAACAATTTTCAAACATAAGCTAATTTTCAAATATACCAACTTTATAGAAGTCAGATAAAAGCCAAGTTTATACAATTCAATTTCCAAAAATAAGCTTATAAGATCTAAATTTCAAAGATTATATAAAAGCTAATTTTTAAGTTTATAGCAATTTTCAAGTATAAATTTGAAAGAGACAATTTTACTAAAGTAAATTTATAGAAAGGTAAACTTTCAAAAATAAGTTTGTATAAAATTCATCTTTAGATTATAAAAGGTAAGTTTACAAACTCTAATTTTCAAAATCAACAAAATCCAATTCTCAAAGTTTATATAAAAGCTAACTTTTAAACATGAGTTTATATACAAGCCAATTTTACAAAAAAATTCAAAAACTTAGTTTATAAAAGGTAGTTTTCAAAAATAGGTTTATTAAATTAGATTTACAAAAATAAGTTCAAAATATTTTAAGGAAACATTTTTCAAAAGTAATTTTAAAATATTTTTAGTTGAATTAATCTTCCCCCTGAAATCAACACTCCTCCTGAAGTTAACACTAGAGTTTGGGTATAATTTCAATGCCTAGGCACATTTTTATACCTAAGTATTTTTAAGAGATTTATTCTTATATTCACCAAGTGTATTATTTACATGAGTATTTCTATATACTTGTTTATTTAGATTTGATTAAAATAAGACTATTTAAGTTAATCAATAATAAATTATTCAAGGATTAAGTTAAGAATTAATTTATTTTTAACTCAATAAAAAGTCACTCAAAAATAAGTAGGATTACCTAAATCAGTATTAATTAAGAGTTAAATTTATTAAAGTTATTTAACTTAATCTTAAGATTTTTGAAGTTTAAAAGAATTTTTAAAAGTTTAAAAGAATTTGAAAGAATTTTTTAAATAATTTTCAAAGTTTTTCAAAGAATTTTTTAAAAAAAAAAACTAAATGGATTTTAAAAATAATATTTTAAAAGGATTTTAAAATAATTTTTTTCAAACGATTATTAAAAATAATTTTTAAATAAATTTAAAAGGATTTAAAATGATTTTTTTAATAATTTTAAAAGTATTTTAAAATGATTTTGAAAAGGATTTTTTTAATTTTTAAATAATTTAACAAGGATTTTCAAAATTAATTTTTCAAAAGGTTTTTTAATAACTTTTAAATAATTTTCAAAAGTATTTTTAAAATAAAAAGGGTTTTTTTAAATAAATAAGTTTAAAAGGATTTTTTAAAATAATTTTAAAGTTGAAATGATTTAAAAATTGAAATAATTTTTAAAGTTTTTAAAATAATTTTAAAATGATTTTTAAAGTTTTTTTTAAAATAGTTTTTAAAATAATTTTGAAAAGAAGTTTTAAAGTTTTTTTAATAATTTTTAAAAGAATTTTTAAAACAATTTTTTGAAGTATATAAAAAAAATATTAAAAGAATTTTTTATTTAAGTTTTTTATATAATTTTTAAAATAATTTTTAAAAATATTTTTAAAAGAATTTTTTAAAATGATTTTTAAATTTTTTAAAAGAATTTTTTTAAAAAAAAATCAGTTTTTAAAAGAATTTTTTAAAATGATTTTTAAAGTGCTTAAAAAAATTTTAATAAAATTTTTAAAATGATTTTTAAATTTTTTAAAATAATTTTTACAAGAAATTTCTAAAGTCTTATTTAATAATTTATAAAAGTATTTTTAAAATAATTTTTAAAATTATTTTTAAAATAATATTTTAAAAGAATTTTTAAAGTTATTTTTTAAAAGAATTTTTAAAAGAATTTTTAAAGTTATTTTATAAAATAATTTTTTAATAGAATTTTTAAAATAATTTTAAAAAAAATTAAAGGAATTTTTAAAGTAATTTTAAAAAAAATTAAAATAATTTTTAATTTAATTTTAAAAAGAATCTTTGAAATAATTTTTCAAGCAATTTTTAAAGGAATTTTTAAAGTAATTTTCAAAAAAAAATTAAATAATATTTTAAAGTTATTTTTAAAATAAATTTTAAAATAATTTTTTAAAGTTATTTTTTTTAAATGATTTTAAAATAATTTTTAAAGTTATTTTTAAAATAATTTTTAACATAATTTTTAAAGAAATTTTTAAAACAATTTTTAAAATAATTTATAAAGTTATTTTTAAAAGAATTTTTTAATTTATTTTTTAAAATAATTTGTTGAAAAATATAATATAATTTTTAAAATATTTTTAAAAGAATTTTTAAAGTAATTTTTAAAGGAATTTCTAAAATAACTTTTTAATGTTATTTTTGAAATAATTTTTTTAAAGCTATTTTTTTAAAATGATTTTGAAACGAATTTTGAAACCAATTTTTTAAAATGATTTTTTAAAGATTTAAAAATAATTTTTAAATGACTTTTTTTTTAAAGTTTCTTTAAAAAAAATTAAAATTAAGTTTAAATTAAGTTTTAAGATAAGTTAATTTTAGTTTAAGTTAAGTTTTTTTAAAATAAAAATATTTTTTAAAAAAAATTAAAGTTAAAATAATTGTTAACGTTAAAATAATTTAATTTTATTTAATAATTTAATTTTATTATTTTAGTTTAACTTAATTATTTTATTTTAATTTAATTATTTTATTTTAATTTAATTTAAATTAAATTTTAAATTTAATCTTTAATTATCTCACCCGATCTAAATTTTCAATCAGGGAATTCTATAATTTTGTGAGATGAATTAGGTTCAGTTTTAGAGTTTGGGTTAACTTTGTGTTAGATTCAGGTTTAGCTTTGAGCTCAACAAACATGCATTCTTCAGATAAACTTCTGGGTTATGCTGAGTCACTTGGACATCATTAGAGTAACCATGCCTTTGAGGTTTTTCAAATAATTCTATCCACTGAACTTAATACAAAACATTGGTCTAACTAGTTAGGATCTGTAAGGGGTAGCTTCGGTTAATTCCACTTAGCCAAATGCACCAGGTCGAAGTCATATCTTCCTAGACATGCATAGACTAAACTTCCCTAACCTATTATCATCCAAAATTTCACCAGTACTGTAGGTCAAGTTAAACTGTTGTCCCTATAAACTAGTCCTAATTACTATGTCAGGTAAGTTGTTATTTTGGAGGTACCAACTAATTTGGAGCCTCTTCCTAAATTATTGATTTTCCATTTAAGTTTGTATAATTCAAGTTAGTTTTAGCTAAGATTAATGTTTAATTTATAATTTAAATTTAAGTTTTTAATTTTGAATTAATTAAATTGGTCAAATTATCCTTCTTTAAAGGTTTATCTTTTAACCTTTTATTAATTGTTAATTTTAAATTTTCTAGATTATCTTTGTTTAATATGTTATCTTTAACATTTAATTTTAAGTTAATTAAATTATCTTGGGTTTGGATAGAATTTTTTAGATTGATATTGTCTAGATTATTAAATAATTTATTAAGAAATTTATTAATTTTATCTAGATCAATATTGACCTTATCATCATTATCATTTGAATTTTTAGGGTTATTAATTATTTTCATATTTTTTGAATTTTCTAAATTAATTAGATTTGTTCTATCAGATAATATCCTACGGGTATTTTTGCAAGTATTGTCAAATACACTATTTTCACATATATTTTCAGAAATATTCAAATTAACATGCATATTTTTTATACACCTACTAGGAGGGGTATTTTGGTAAATATTACTAACCTCGAGCGTAACCCCTAATTCAGTAGGTTTTTTCGTTGGATCTACTCGAGTCTGAATTCGATTTTGACTTGATCGTCTAACTCCAACGGCTCCTCGTGAAGCCTAATCAATTCGATCCAAAGATGATATGCATTCTTGTACTTTTCTAGTTTGACCGAACCGGAGGACCGGTCGACCGATCCAATCAGAATTAATTGCAGCATTAATGAAGATCTCGGTTGATTTTGACGAATAGGGAAATAGACTGTTCGGTCGACCGAAAAATAGGTCCGGTCGACCGAACCATTTATGAGCATTTACTAAAAAAGATCGAGCCAGCTTCTGTTTTCAAGCCAACTTCTGTTTTCAACGAGGAAGGAATGGAGCCGAGTTCGGTCGACCGAACAGAGGGATCGGTCGACCGAACGCTCAAGGAACTTATAAAAAGTGCTCGAAGTCAGAGGCTATGATAAGACTTTCTGATCAACTCAAGTTCTATTCTGCAAGCTGTTCATGCTTCATCAACTCTGCAAGTCATTCCGATAGTGTCGACCGAGCTTCGACTTTCAAATCTATTGTCGGTATCTTTTATTTCATATTGCACTTAAATTCATTTAAGATAGTAGGAGTGTTACTATCTTAAACATTTTTGTATCTGTACAATTTGCTTCTTTTCGAGGGTTTCAAAAAGAAGGGTTATAGTGCTTTGCCCATCGGTGCGGTCAAGGACCGCGAGCCTTCAAGTAGAAGTCGAGCTAGGCTCCGAACGAAGTAAATAACCTTGTCTCATTTATTATTCCCGCTGCACGATTCTAATTTAAAAGTAAAAGAAAAGTTTTAAAAGAGTACGATATTCACCCCCCCCCTCCTCTATCGTACTCATCCGATCTATCACTATGCTATGACCTTACTACACCAAACTCATGATTGAACGAACTTCTACAACAAGAACCATACTGACATTGAGCTCCAATCCTCAATTGTGATTATTTTCAGTAAAACAATTTCGTTATTTTTTATTATACTTGAATAGGAGAATGTAGTGTGTTACATTCTCTGCATCCTTGTATTTGATCTCTCTATCCAAAGGTTCTTTGGGAGAGAATCTTAGTGGATTGTTTGCTAGAAATGTCCTAAGGGGGTGTGGACCTTGGAGTAGTAGTCATTGGGGCTTGAACCAAGTAACCAATTGTGTGTTGTTTTTTTGTCTTGTCTTAGTTTATTTATCTTCCGCTACGCACTCGATTTTCAATAATTTTTTAAACTATAAAAGGGGTTTTAAAATTACACATAATTCATCCCCCCTAACCCTCCTCTCACGTGTAAACAATCTTACAAGTGGTATCAAAGCCAGACTCACTCAATTTTTGTGCAACCATAAACTTGAGTAAAATCTGTTGGATTGTGTGTTGTTTTTTGTCTTGTCTTGGTTTGTTTATCTTCTGCTACGCACTCGATTTTCAATAATTTTTTAAACTATAAAAGGGGTTTTTAAAATTACACATAATTCAGCCCCCCTAACCCTCCTCTCACGTGTAAACAATCTTACAAGTGGTATCAAAGCCAGACTCACTCAATTTTTGTGCAACCATAAACTTGAGTAAAATCTGTTGGATCGAGACTGTGCTAGAGGGGAGGTGAATAACGCTCGTGGCTTTCACGTATTTTGTATTTGGAAAACTATCGAGTAAAGCAACGGAATAATAAAGAGACACAATAGAACACCAAGATTTACTTGGTTCAGAGCCTTGGGCGACTCCTACTCCAAGGCCCGCGATCGTTGATCGCTTTCGGTGGGAAATCACTATCAATCCGTAAATCTTTTACAATTTGAAATACAAGTGTTGAATAAAGAAATACAATACTAACAATACAAAAGAAATGAAGAAAGGAGTCGTTAGTTGTCGGAGTAGCAGAGCATAGTTGGAGCGTTAAGAGCAGCGTACAAGAGCACAGGTTGTTCTATTCAAGTTGTTTTCGAAGCTGTTCCCCTGAGGCTCCTTTTATAGTCTCTGTAGAACTGATCCAGATCCTCGAAGCTCGGGATCAGGTCTGACCCGAAGTGGATCGATCGACCGATCCCCATGTTCGGTTGACCGATCAGATGATCTCCACCTCATCTGATCCGCTCGCTCCGCTTCGATCAGGTCAAATGTTATATCTTTAGTTCGGTTAACCGATCCCAAGGTTCGGTCGATCGATCAGATAACCTCCTCATCTGATCTGATCACCTCGGCTTCGAACTGGTCAAGCTGTTGGTTAGTCCTAAGAAAATCGTACCGGTTCCACTGTACAAAAATTTTTTGTACAAGTGTCGAACCTTTCCTTAAATAACCTATTGTGTTCTTTAAAAATTAAATTAGGAATCGTAGACGGAACTTAACATCATTGATTCCAAATTTAACTTATCTGTTCTTAATAGTTTAGATTTGAATCGCAAGCGGAAATTAACACTATTGATTCAAATCTACCAAGTTATTAATTTCATAAATATTAATTTCTAAAATTGGCTTCCAGGATTGCATGGCGAGGCACATGGCCTTCTTGGATATGGGAGCAACCACCACCGCCTAGGCAAAGTCTTTTAAGGAAAGCTAATATTTATTTCCTTAAATAACTCTAGGTTAACCAAAAAGAACAATCGAATCACAAATTCAAAAAAGAAGAAAACACAAACTCGAAAAACTATTTCGAAAACTCTAGAATCATATGCCTCTTGTGTTTGGTATTTCCAAAAATAATAATACAAAGAAAAACTAGTATGATGCGGAAAACAATTACTAGTTATACCTTTCTTTGTATGCAAAAATAACCTCTTGATCTTCTACCGTATTCCTCTTCTAACCTCGGATGTTGTGTGGGCAACGATCTTTCGAAACGAGAACCACCAAGCACCTTCTTCTTCCTTCTAGGTTTCGGCCACCACAATTCTCCAAGAGAAGTAGAGGTCCGGCCACCACCACCAAGCTCCAAGGGATGCAAAAGACAAAACCTCCTTTCTTTCCTTCTTCTCCTAGCTAGAACCGGCCACTATCAAGAGCTCCAAGAGGGGTTGCCGCAGGCCACAAGAAGAAGAGAAGAGGGAGAAGCTAGGGCCGGCCACCAAGGAGGAAAAGAGAGGAGAAGAATAATAGAGTCGTTCACCCATGAAGGCACCTCTACCCCCTCTTTTATAATCCTTGGTCTTGGCAAATAAGGAAATTTTAATAAAAACTTCCTTAATTCTTTTGCCATGAAAAATAAAAATTATTTTAATGAAAAACAATTTTCTTCTTTTAATAATAATGGCCGACCACCACAAGCTATAAACAAGGAGAGTTTTAATTAATTAAAACTTCATAATTTATCTCCAAAAATTTATAAAAAATTCTCCAATAATTTTAATCCCTTCATGATTGGTTAGTAAAAAGGAAATTTTATAAATTAAAATATTTTTTCTAAAGATGTGGATAAAAAGAAAGTTATCTCTAAAAATTAAAATCTCTTTTAATCTACAAATAAGGAAATATATCAAATCTTTTCTTAATCTTTTGTAGAAATGTATAAAAGAGAATATTTAATTTTTAAACTCTCTTTTAAATCATGAACATGGTTAAAAAGGAAAGTTTTCTCAAAATTAAAATATACCTTTCAATCTACAAATAAGGAAAGATTTCAAATCTTTTCTTAATCTTTTGTAGAAAGCTATAAAAGGAAAGATTTAAATTTTAAACTTTCTTTTAAAACCATGATATCCACATAAGAAATAATTTTAACAAAAATCCCTTTTTAATATGATGTGGCCGACCACCTAAGCTTGGGCTCCAAGCTATTGGCCGGCCACCTTAAGCCTCAACCTTTAGGCTTGGCCGGCCCTAAGCTTGAGCTTCAAACTTGGCTTGGCCGGCCCCTATTGGTTGGGTAAGAAGGTGGATATGTGGTGGGTATCAATCTCTATATACAAGAGGCTACGATAGGGACCGAGAGGAAGAATTGGTTTTGGTCTCCCGATGAAATTAAGCATCCCGTGTTCGCCCTGAACACATAACTTAATTTCATCAATAATAATTCATTCCACTAAAGAACTATTATTGAACTACCGCACCAATCCCAAATTACATTTTGGGCTCCTTCTTATTATGAGTGTGTTAGTCTCCTTGTGTTTAAGATATTGAATGTCCACTAATTAAATGAGTTACTGACAACTCACTTAATTAATATCTTAGTCCAAGAGTAGTATCACTCAACCTTATCGTCATGTCAGACTAAGTCCACCTGCAGGGTTTAACATGACAATCTTTATGAGCTCCTCTTGGGGACATTATCAACCTAGATCACTAGGACACAGTTTCCTTCTGTAATCAACAACACACACTATAAGTGATATCATTTCCCAACTTATCGGGCTTATTGATTTATCGAACTAAAACTCACCCATTGATAAATTAAAGAAATAAATATCAAATATATGTGCTTGTTATTATATTAGGATTAAGAGCACACACTTCCATAATAACTAAGGTCTAGTTCTTTTATCAAGTCAGTATAAAAAGAACTTACCTAAAATGATCCTACTCAATACACTTAGAGTGTACTAGTGTAATTTATTAATCAAGATAAACTAATACCTAATTACACTACGACTATTCCAATGGTTTGTTCCTTTCCATCTTAGTCGTGAACAACTGTTTATAATTTATAAAGAACCGATAACATGATCTTCTGTGTGTGACACCACACACCATGTTATCTACAATATAAATTAATTGAACAACTACATTTATTATAAATGTAAACATTTGACCAATGTGATTCTTATTTCTAGATAAATGTTTATACCAAAAGCTAGGCTTTTAGTATACATCCTAACACAAGCTTCCATCCTTGGTTAGGTCGACCGATCTCCGATTTCGGTCGGCTGATTCCCTGGTCGAACCCGGTCTGCAATCTGAAAATTTGATGTTGATGCTTGGAGGTTCGGTCGACCGATCCAGACGTTCGGTCGATCGATCTTAGTCAATTCCAACCCTGCACAAAAATGTTAGTCTCCTACAAAACAGAGTTAGAACATAGCAGATAATATGAGTAAACAAGTTGACAGTCTTCGGACTGTCCGGTTCTGACTTCGGATTTTCAACCTAAAACCCTAGGTCAAATCGACGCCTACTATTTCCTCCGCGGGGAACGTGTCATCACCTACTTCACTCAGGAGAGCATACCTGTTGCCAGTCCGGTCCTCCAGATCGACTGGACTTTCCGCCTAGGGTTACCACCCCCTAGGACCTAGGGTTACCACCCCCTAGGACCTAGGGTTACCACCCCCTAGGGTTTTTCGCCACCTAAGGTTACCTCCTCCTAGGACCTAAGGTTACCCTTCTCCTCCACCTAGGGTTATCACCCCGTAGGACCTAAGGTTGCCGCCCCTTAGGATTTCTCCTCCACCTAGGGTTACCACCTCTAGGACCTAAGGTTACCGCCCCTTAGGGTTTTTCACCACCTAGGGTTACCACCCCCTAGGACGTAGAGTTGCCACCCCTAAGGTTTTCTACCTACCTAACTGTAGTTAGGACTTTTGCTTGCAAAGCTCAATCAACATATCATATAACAAAATAACTTAACTTTAAACTCTTTGACATAATCAAAACATAGGTTCGATCATCAGATGCTTCCTGCACCAACAAAATCTATTTCATTGTTTGGAAAACCTTTTTCTAACTTCCTTTTCTTTCAATTACTTCTTTTATACTACATTACTTACCCTAAGACCAAGTTTTGAAAACTTCCTTTGAGTTTTTTTTCAACAAGAACTAAATAGCCCAAAGCTAGGGACATAACATTGCTCCCCCCCCCCCCCCCACTTTTCAACAGGGATGACTTATCATATTGGAAGAGAAGAATGGAGGTTTATCTGAAGACCAACATCAAACAATAGCTCAACATTCGACAAGGGTACACAGCTCCGACCGATGAATCCAGTACTACGCTCCTTGACTAAGAAAAATTAAACCCAGAAATGAAGAAGAAATCCCAAACTGACTTTATGGTATTAAACACCCTCCAATATGAGCTGAGCATTGAAGAAGTCAGTTGGGTCAGACCCTTTGACAATTCAATGGAGCTTTGGGATAAATTTATCAAGCTACACGAAGGCACAAATGACTCTAAGGTAACTAAATGAGACCTACTACTTAATAATTTGCTTAACATCAAAATGTAGGATGGAAAAATTACAAGTCAACTGCATGCGAGGATCAAAGATGTTCTCAATGAACTCCACTTTATTGGCCATCAATTAGAAAACAAAGATGTAATCATGTATGCCCTAAACTCTTTTTCTCGAAATACATTATGAGCATCTATAGTAGATGCCTATAAAGTTTTGAGGAATCTTTCAAAGTTAAAATTAGACAAGCTTTTTGTAGGATCGAAGAAAAGTGCTAAAGGGGGTGCATAAAGCTTGTCTCTTTTTTTATAGTTTTCAAAAACTATGCAATGAAATAAAATAATGACAAGCACATAAACACAAGTTTATTTTTACTTGGTTTACAGCTTAGCAACCGTTAATCCAAGGCTTATGATCGTTGATCGCTTTTAATGGGCAATCAACTATCAATTCATTGTTTACAAAATATTATGAGTGGTAACAAGTTTACCATCCTTATAAAACACATACAAAAAAGAAGAATGCAATAATAAAATTATCTTGAAATGAAGACAAGATATAAAGCAAAGCATTATTGTTGCATCTGTTCATTATCTTTCTGAGCCTGTATCTTATAGAGAAGTTGTTCGTAACCCACTTTAGAATAATTCTATGGCTGAGAAACTAACTACTCTGCATCAGACTCATACATGGGATTTTGTACTGTTGCAACTAGGAAAACACACCATTAGTTTTCGTTGGATATATAAGATAAAAACTAAATCTAATAGATCTATCAAATGATACAAAGCTTATCTTATTGCTAAAGGTTATTCTCAGGAGTATGACATAGATTATGAGAAAATATTTACTTCTGTTGTAAAAATGATAACTGTTCATACTCTGATTGTTATTACTTCTGTTTGTCAATGGAGAATTTCTCATATGGATGTCAAGAATACATTTCTAAATAGTGATCTTCATGAAGAAGTTTATATGACACCTCCTCTGGTATTTCACACCAACTTAATGAAGTATGCAGACTTCATAAAGCGTTTTATGATCTCAAACAAGCACCTCGTGCTTGGTTTGAGAAATTCTGTGTAGTGATTACTTTGCTTGGTTTTTATCTTAATAATCATGATTTAGCATTGTTTATCAGATGTACAAGTACATGTCATATTCTTTTATCATTATATATTCATGATATGATTATTACTAGTGATGATTCTGATAGAATTGCTTGTTTGAAGTCTGAGTTGGCTCGTTGTTTTGCGATAAAAGACTTGGGTATACTACGCTACTTTCTGGATATTGAGGTCGCATATTGATAATCATGATTTTACGGCATTATTATGATTCATTTATGCATGGTTTTGATGTTGGTTTCCTAGTTTAAATCATGGTTACATTACATTTTATGCATTGTGTGTATTTTTGGACCTAATTACAAATTATCTTATTTTTTGTATTATTTGATGCTAATATTTGATTCTTATTCTGCAGGCATCAAAGGATCTTAGATTTGGATCTATTTGGACTGAAATTGGGCTCGCATCGGAGTTTAAACAAGAAGATCAAGCTTTGGAGCATTATGGGCCGTTTATCAAGAATAGGACAGATCTGGATCATCCGTTGAAGATCTGGCCGATCCAAATTAATGGGGAGCAGATCTAAGACATTGATGAAGATCCAGAAGTTTGATCCAGATCTGAGTTCATCCATCCATTGATCCAGTTTAATTAATCTGGGTCGTTCATTGAAGACTGTGCAGATCCGGGCCATCCAGTGATGATCTGATCGATCTGACCTACGGGAGGGTAGATCCAGACCCTAGATCAACATCAGTACCTTCAGATCGGAATTTGGATGACTTTTCACTGTTGATTTAGCCCGGAATCATCTCAGCCGTCCATTTCAGATCCAGATCTGATTTAAATCTGAGAAGCTACAGTGAGCTTCTTCGTCGATCTCCTCACGCAGTTGCGTGTCCCACGGCGAGCTTTTGCCGGGATTTTGATCCCTTTCTCTTCTCCAATCAATCTCTCGAGCTTTAATCTCGGTGGAGAGCTTCTCGGCGGTATCATCCCGATCTTCTGGAGCCATTGGAGGGTGTTCTCTCCGGTGGAATTTGGCTCACGGCATCTTCTCTGTTCACCTCAGATTTGGAGGTGTTCCTCCAAATCTGAGCTCCGATTCCCATCAGCAACATTTGGAGGTGGTCTTCCGGTGTTCCTGAGCTCCACTCGACGTTCATCCGCGTTCCACAGCTTCCCATCAGATCCAGAGACCATATTTTCATATTTCGGCCATTCTTGGGATTTTGGGATGTTCTTAGCTTGCTAGGGGTGGTCCGTCGGTGTTCTTGAGCATTCCTTGAACTGATACGCCACTGAGATGCTCCACTGAGGTCCAAAGTTGGGTGGTCTTGACTTTGGCACTCTTGTGTGATGGCAAGAGTGTGAAGTTTGGTGATATTGGTTGTGAGTTGGATTGGTTAGGATTTATTTCGTTTTATTAGTGTTTTTACAGCTTAGAACATATTCCTTTTATGTTTGTTATGTTTTTATGCAAGTGATTTAGCATTTCATTACCTTGTCAAAGTTTAGTTTAGGTCTTATTGGATGCTCGGTTAATTGTTAGTTTGTTAAATTTAAGCTAGAGTTTTATTTGATGTTTAAGATTAGATTTAATTGTGTCTTGCTATTTTATTCTCAGTTTAAGTGTGTTGATAATTTAATCTAAACGTAGGGAGACAATACGTTTGGTTTGATTGTTGGCACATAGTTAGGTTTCACTCTTGCATTAGATTAGTTTCTTATTTGTTGTGCTTTTCATTTGTTAGATTTAAATTCAAGTTTAATTCCCCCCAATTCCATTTTTATATCGAAAACCCCAAAAATAGGAATAAAACATAATCCTAAAATTCATATGACCGTTAGTTCCTCGAGATCGATCCTGGGCTCGTTACTACAACGTTATTGTGAAATTTAGGGGTTCGGTGGAAAAATACATTTGTACAATTTGATTAGCGGATGTGACAGATATCGCTACATCAAATTTTGGCGTCGTTGCCGGGGAATTAAAAAAAAATGCAATGTTTGGTAATTTTAGGATTGTTTTTATTTTGGAAAACATTGTAGTAATTTTAGGATTGTTTTGATTGTTTTCATGATTATATATTCATGTGTTTGATTTTATATGTTCCTGAGTCTTCTGATTTAATTTGCTAGTTTTTCAGTGTAAGAACAGGAAATTCAGCAACCATGGATCCATAGTATCCGTATTTTGGAGATTGGAGTCAGAGTTATTATTATCAGCCTCAAACTCAGTATTTTCAGCCTCAGGTCTATCAGTCCTACCTACCTATGGAGCAACGGAATAGGTATGAGGATGCACAAGAACAAATTGAAGAATCAATGTGGAAATACAATGAAGTTATGCAACAAATGAGAGAGCATCAAGAGCAACAATTTGCAAGGATACAGAATATTCAGAGTCAGTTAGATCAGATTGCATCATCCATTAATCAATTACAAGCACAGAACTCCAGTGGAGAGATGGAGAGTAGTGATTTTGTCAGGCCTGACCCTATTCCCATTTATTCACAAGATTTATCTAATTTTATTTGTGGTGATGATGTAATTGTTCAAATTTATGATTCTACTGATAGTGTTGCTTTAGATGATGTTGAAGATGCAGGTATTGTTGCAGAAGATGATATAAGTGTAGGGGAGTGTTTACTGGAAGCATTACCTCAAGAATCACCAATGATAGAAGATGTAAGTGTAGGGACTTGTGCTATGGAGCCAAACACCCAAGAATCACTACATGAAGTTGTACACTCACCAGAACCAGAGTCTGAGCATTTACTAGGTGGAAAGGAGGTAACAATCACTACTCCAGGTACCTTTCAAGATGACAAGGTGAGTATTTTGTGTAATTTTTCAGAGAATTTTATAGAGGTACCAATTATTGATTTTATTAGATGTGATGCATTTCTTGATATATCTTTTACCCACACTAATTTTCTCCTATTTTCTTTTTATCCCATATGCGTATGGGAGGTGTTTTGCTTTATTGATTATGTAGGAGAAATTAAGCTTCCGGAGTGGGTGCTTAAACTGAACCGACTTAGACCTCCGGAGAGAATTTTGAAAGGAAAAAGGAAGAATAAGAAGAATTTGAGTGGAACCACGATTACTCTACTTCTGGGGTGGCTACTACTTCTAAACCTTCTTCAACCACCGGGAATGAAAGGGGAGTTGGTTCCAATTTTGCTTTCTTTTGCATTTTGATTCATGCTTTGAGTTTAGTTTTTCTTTAATAAATTCTTTATACGTTTCTTTGGTTTCATACTTTGCATTTGCACTTTGTTTTTACATTTTGCATTTTATTTTGCATTTTACTTTCATACACTGCATTTAGTTTAGTATACAAAGCATGTCATTTGAATAAAAGTCTCCTTGGGGATTTTCTAAGTAATATTTTTTTAAGTTTGTAAAAGTCTCTTAAATTTGATCATAAATTTTAGGTCATTTAACATGATTGAATGCTTTTCTTGCATGATATTAGTTAATTTGGTGGTGGATTCCAATGTGATCAATTGAGCTTGATTGCAATAAATACCTAGTGAGGTCCACTTTAAGCCTAAACACTATTATTTTCTTTGTGTGATATGCACTCATAGCAATTGAACTCTAGAACTTGCTTAGCTTCTTTTCAAAATCACAATAGCATTTGTATGCATGAAAAAGAAGGAAGTTTGCCATTCTTGTTTCATCATAAATTCTAATTTCTTTCTCCACAATTTTCTTGAAACATTCTCATCTCACATTTTAACCTTTGATTATCCTTGCTTGTCCTATTTCTTTTATTTCGTTGAGGGTTTTGGATTAATTACTTGATGAGTTAGAATACCCAAAATTCTAAGTGTGGGGGAAGGGATTGCTTATTGGAAGATTTTGAAATCTTGGGTGATGTTGTGATGTTTTAAATCTCTGATTTCTGAGCATATTTTGGGAGCTTGGTACATGCTATGTTATTGTGGAAAATTATAACAGAGAGCATTCCTTGGATGTATTAAAGCATTGCCTTGCTATTGTCACTTGATGTATTGTGAAGTTCAGTTTTAAATCAGTATGGCACAGCAGGGGCTACTGAACTTAGAATGTTATTACATCTTATGTATCAAGTTTGCACCGAAGGTCTGTTGGCAATAGTCAATTCAGTGAGAGATAAGTGAAGATTATTAGTTCTTTAAACTCTCTTAAGCTATACTCTTTAAGTCTTAACTAGAAGTTCTTTGAGAATGTGAGCAAGGCTGATGTAGGTGATGAAATGTCAAGTGTCTCAACAGTGCTTAATCCGGATGCCAACAGAAGTTGCAGAATATTGCTGTTCAATTCAGATGATCCAAATTCAAAGTTCCATGAATGGAAAGCTTAAGAAGTTGCAGAATATGAGGTGAGAAAGTAGTATTGTATCAACAATTGGAGTGAAATATTCAATGAGGGAAGCTTAATTGAAATCTAAGAGTAAGCTGAAAACAAATGGATGTTGAAGCATCAAGTTGCTGTCTGATTTCAAATTACTGAAAAGATGCAGTGGGCTGCAAGAATTGAAGTGCTGCTACTTAACTTGGAAAATATTCTGCTAAAAGTGGATTTTTGAATCTGAAAATTGAGTTATAAATTTCAGTGGTGCTGGAAATCAGGAGCAACCATTAAGCCAAGTTCAGTAATCAGTGAAGATTGAGTGAGGGAGATTAAAGATCAAGCTTGAACTGAAGCATCAAAGGTAGAACTAAATACATTCAAGGTTCTGAAATTGATTTGTTCAACTAGAATATCTGAAACTGAAATCAGAAAACTAGAGATGCAGTGCCAATAATCTGTACTTGATGTATCATCTTTGATGGTGTCGTGCCAAGTTTTTGTGCCAAGTTCCTGAAATGTGAAAACTCTTATCTTAAATGATGTGGCAAACTCAAGGAATTTCAGCTAAAGGATTAGATTGCAGTGCCGAGTTTTATGGTAATCATTGATGATCTTACCATTAATCCAGAAAGATTTTTATGGTGAAAAGATAACAGCGTGCACTGGTTGGTAAAAATGTCACTATCAATTGGTTTCAGATTACCATCAGAATCCATATTGCTTGATTCAGAATGGACACTTGCATCACATGTCAATAATCTCCCTTTCATAGACACTTAATTCTATGGCGAGCAGATTGTTGATTACAAGACCTGCAATTGTTTGGTGTTTTAGTTAGATTCAACAAAAATTATAAGGTTGTGGTTGATAACTTTAAAATTCCTTCAAACTGTGTTACCGCTGATGCTGCCATTTTCATACTTGAATGCATACGAAATGTTAACATTCCTGATGATCTCATCCGAAAGTTACCACAGACTAAATGGTTGAAGACCTAGCTTGACTAAATGAGCTCGAGGCCTTTGGTGTTGTAGTTGACTTCAAAGAGGGATCTAAAATTGTCATAGATAGTATCAACCTTCCCAGAGATCCTTCTGTCATTAATCCAGTTAGCATTATATCCTTATTTCAGTGCATTCACAATCTGAAGGAAAACACAGAGTCTCTTCCAATGGGGTTCAAGCAAAAGATGAATAATAGATGGATAAAAACAATTCTAGGTTACAGATTTCCAAAAGAGAGCCTTCTTTTTGATCCCAAGTGGATATTGCAAAGAAAAGACGGTCCGTTTATTGATGACATCTTTTATGGATCTGAGCTTGCTTCTTATAGAAGGAAGCTTAAAGAAATTGGTGTATCTGTGGATGACACTCAAGCATGCCTTTTACTGGCACTTCATATTAGGTGTCACTCTGATATTACTACAATCTCGAGAGTGTACCTATTCTTGAATGAACATAAATGGGAGCCTGATAATGAAGTTGCAGAGTGGATTTGGATCCCACGGGGTGGTGGGGAATGGGTGAGCCCCAACATGTGCATACTACATGATAACCTTGACCTGTTTGGTTCCCAACTTTTCATTTTGGATAAATACTATGACACAAAGCTTCATGAATTCTTTTCAAGGGTTTTTGGGGTTTGGCTTGGTCCATGCGTCAATGACTACTGCAAGCTCTGGTCCTCGTGGAAAGTTTCAGCGCACCACCTTACCGTGCTGCAATGCTCCGCTTTCTGGGTCTTCTTTGCGAAGCACTGGAATAGCAAATCAGAGAAACTTATGGTGGGAAGCATATCAAAAAAAAAAATTACCAGTTCAAAGTAATGATGAGGTCATTCTTTCCAGCAAACAAGATGTATTCTAAGCTTTAGAAGGCAGTGATGAAGATAAAGGTGATTATTTGGCACAAGAAAACAGTGGTAATTTTTAGTGCCAAATCTTGGTGATAAACTTCTAATTAGTAAGAGTTCCAAGTGTAATTGATGATTTTCTACTACTGTTAATATTGGGTGGTCTTATCATTTCAAACCTCTCATGTTTAACGCATGCAACCTGATGTGGGCTTTGAAATTGTCCAGGAGTAAGCTGCCCATCTACAACAAGCTATAGTGAGACCATGCCAATGAATTCAGGAAAATGAATTAGTAGGAAACAGAACCTGAATTCGTATTGCTGGAATTGATTTCTGATCTGCTGAAACTTAAGCTTTAAATCTGAATTTCTGATTTTGAATTTTGAATTCTGAAATTGGATTGATGGAATAGGAGCTGCAGTTTTCTTATTTGTGTGTGCTGGTTTTTGTATGAAGATCCAAACTTTTGGGAATTGGCAGATCACGCTACTTGCTGATCCTGATGGTATTTAAATTGCTTCGAACAGTTCATTTCTAACATCCAAAACCTTGTACTTTTCTGCTGAAATTGTTGCGGAAGTAAGGAAATTCTACAGAATGAAGTAAAATAAAACAGTGGCTAGAGGTATATTAACTTGGATTGAATGGAGATGCATTGTCCGAGACGGCCAAGTTTTAAGTGTGGGGGAGGGAGTTCTTTTCCATAAGGGGATTCTTATTGATTAATTGTTGTGAAATGGTTTTAGTTGAAGGGATAGAATTGAAGTGAAAAAAAAACAGTGGAAGGAAATATTGAAAAATGGTACATTCAAGAATGTATCAAAGGTGAAGATAGAGTATCAAGAATTTTGGTTTGCCATCAAATTGAAGAGGAGGTTAGCTTGATACTTTGAAGTGGTAATGACAAATGGTATTCATCTTTTATACATCAAAATGGTCAACTCATCAAGTATATTCCTCCAATACTCTCATCTTCTCATTTTCTTCATTAATGTCTTTTTCTTTTGCTACTTTATTCACTTTCATTGTTATTTTTGCTTCCATTTCAATTCTTCATGATAAAATCCTTTTGATTCATGTATGCTATGTTTTATAGTGATGGAGAATTAGAAAATAAGCAAGTCTATGGTAGTGAAATATTGTGAGTTGCATTGAGTGAGCTCCACATATATGCAATTTTGAGTGTGAGAGCTAGAATAGGTAAAAACCTTGTGAGCTTGCAACTTGCTTAATTTTTCAATTGGATTGAAACTACCATACCTACTGATTAGTGTTTGGATTGTATTCATGATTTTTTGTGATCTTTAAGATGATCTTAGTTAAATTCTTTTTACTATCTTCTAGGTATTGCTAGGGAATTTTCTATGGAGATGATTTTTAGTTTTCTTTACTTTCACGGGACGTTCAAGACTAAGTGTGGGGGATTTGATAACCATGATTTTACGACATTATTATGATTCATTTATGCATGGTTTTGATGTTGGTTTCCTAGTTTAAATCATGGTTACATTACATTTTGTGCATTGTGTGTATTTTTGGACCTAATTACAAATTATCTTATTTTTGGTATTATTTGATGCTAATATTTGATTCTTATTTTGCAGGCATCAAAGGATCTTAGATTTGGATCTATTTAGACCGAAATTGGGCTCGAATCGGAGTTCAAACAAGAAGATCAAGCTTTGGAGCATTATGGAACGTTCATCAAGAATAGGACAGATCTGGACCATCCGTTGAAGATCTGGCCGATCCAACTTAATGGGAAGCAGATCTAAGCCATTGATGAAGATCCAGAAGTTTTGATCCATATCTGAGTTCATCCAGCCATTGATCCAGTTTAATTAACCTGGGCCGTTCATTGAAGACTGTGCAGATCCGGGCCATCCAGTGATGATTTGATTGATCCGACCTACGGGAGGGTAGATCCAGACCCTAGATCAACATCAGTACCTTCAGATCGGAATTTGGATGACTTTTCACTGTTGATTTAGCCCGGAATCATCTCAGCCGTCCATTTCAGATCCAGATCTGATTTAAATCTGAGAAGCTACAGTGAGCTTCTTCGTCGATCTCCTCACGCAGCTGCGCGTCCCGCGGCGAGCTTTTGCCGGGATTTTGATCCCTTTCTCTTCTCCAATCAATCTCTCGAGCTTCAATCTTGGTGGAGAGCTTCTCGGCGGTATCATCCCGATCTTCTGGAGCCATTGGAGGGTGTTCTCTCCGGTGGAATTTGGCTCGCGGCATCTTCTCTGTTCACCTCATATTTGGAGGTGTTCCTCTAAATCTGAGCTCCGATTCCCATCAGCAACATTTGGAGGTGGTCTTCCGGTGTTCCTGAGCTCCACTCGACGTTCATCCGCGTTCCACAGCTTCCCATCAGATCCAGAGACCAAATTTTCATATTTCGGCCATTCTTGGGGTTTTGGGATGTTCTTAGCTCGCCGGGGGTGGTCCGTTGGTGTTCTTGAGCATTCCTTGAACTGATACGCCACTGAGATGCTCCACTGAGGTCCAAAGTTGGGTGGTCTCGACTTTGGCACTCTTGTGTGACGGCAAGAGTGTGAAGTTTGGTGATATTGGTTGTGAGTTGGATTGGTTAGGATTTATTTCATTTTATTAGTGTTTTTACAGCTTAGAACATATTCCTTTTATGTTTGTTATGTTTTTATGCAAGTGATTTAGCATTTCATTACCTTGTCAAAGTTTAGTTTAGGTCTTATTGGATGCTCGGTTAATTGTTAGTTTGTTAAATTTAAGCTAGAGTTTTATTTGATGCTTAAGATTAGATTTAATTGTGTCTTGCTATTTTATTCTCAGTTTAAGTGTGTTGATAATTTAATCAAAACGTAGGGAGACAATGCGTTTGGTTTGATTGTTGGCACATAGTTAGGTTTCACTCTTGCATTAGATTAGTTTCTTATTTGTTGTGCTTTTCATTTGTTAGATTTAAATTCAAGTTTAATTCCCCCCAATTCCATTTTTATATCGAAAACCCCAAAAATAGGAATAAAACATAATCCTAAAATTCATACGACCGTTAGTTCCTCGAGATCGATCCTGGGCTCGTTACTACAATGTTATTGTGAAATTAAGGGGTTCAGTGGAAAAATATATTTGTACAATTTGATTAGTGGATGTGACAGATTCGTATATCACATATTCCCCAAAAGATTATCTTTTATTCCAGTTAAAGTATATATCTAATTTGTTTGAGCATGCACGTCTTACTAATAATAGAATTGTTGATACTCCCATTGAGACTAATTCTCGATATTTTTCATCTAATGACTCACCCTTGCTGGATCCTAGTTTGTATCGAAGTATGGTTGGAAGCTTGGTTTATCCCACCATGACTAGTCCAAATATTGCGTATGTTGTTCATGTGTTTAGTCAATTTATTGTTGCACCAACTATAGTTCATTGAACTGTTGTTCTTCGTATTCTCATGTATCGTCAGAGAACTCAATTTCAAAGCCTTTTATTTCATTCTACTTCATCTCTAGAGCTGCATGCATACTCTGATGTTAATTGGGCTAATAATTCTACGGATTACAAATCTACTAGTGACTTCCGCGTTTTTCTTAGTGATTCCCTCATTTCTTGGAAGAGTGAGAAACAAGATGTTATTTCTAGATCTTCCATAGAAGCTGAGTACCGTGTCATGACCTCAACTACTTGTGAGATATTTTAGTTGTATTGGTTGCTTGCAAATATAAGTATTTTTCTTCATCAACCTACTCTATTATATTGTGATAATCAGAGTGCAATTCAAATTGAGAGCAATTCAGTTTTTCATGAGTGGACGAAATATATTGAAATTGATTATCACATTACTCATCATCATTTTCAAATTGACACCATCACATTGTTTTTCGTTTCTTGAAATTTATTGATTGCTGATAAGTTTATCAAGACATATTCCGCTTCACGCTTTCGTTTCTTATTTGACAAACTCTCAATGCTTCTAGCTATAGCATCGTGAGTTCAAGAAGATATTAGATTATATATATTTATTTATAGTTTTTAGGGTAATTTAGTCTTTTTTTCCTTTTCTATTTAGGATTTAAGATTTCTTAATTTAACTATATAAGACTTTATATTCTATATTTCTAATATTCTTTTTGGGTTCAATGATACGATTAACTTTTTTTCTCTGCTTAATTTCTACACCATCATCTTCAAACTTCAACTCTACTTCTATCTATAACACATTCACTATCTAAGACCTGCAAAGCCAAAAAAATAAATAAATAAAGAGAAGTCATCAACTCATTGGGAGTCGAGTCTGCCTCAACGGGGGAGAATGAGACAGATGAGGAAACAACTAATGCAAAAATAATAATAATAAATTGAAGATAAACTTTTGATTGGTCTTCATCAATTTCGTTCCATGTTCTTGGATGGTTCAATAATTTGATTTTGATGTCATGTTTATCATATTTTTGAGATTTTTCTAGTTATTCAGTGTGAATGAACAAGTTAATCTTTGCTACTGCACTTTTCCTTAATATTAAAATTTTCTGACTATTTTGTGTAAATATCAATGGGTTAATCTTTTGCTACTATATATTTTTGCAATTACATTAGTATTTTGTTTTACTATTCTGTATTAATCAAAATGTTAATTCTTTATTACCATAAGCTTCCGCTACATCACTTCATTAACAAGTTGACAAAAGTTGCAGTGACGATCTTAGAGAGTGATTTGATGCAAACATTTAACGTAATGTTATGTTATACTAGAGATGGTCAATGAGATTAATTAGAATTATTATTATTATTTTTAATTGTTAGGAGCGCCCATGCAAGTGATTATGCAAGAACAATGAAAAATTGCATATTTTGGTGAATGAAGGGGAAAAAACATCTTATCACATACCAAGAAAAGTGAACTACTTATTCAGAGAAGGGATTACAAGGGAAATTCACAAAGGCCAGGATTACAATAGCATAAATTTTAATCCAAACTCATAGCTTTAAAGGATAGTCAATGCTAAAAGTGGGGCTATATATATTGTCATATTAACAATCCAAGAAGAATGAAGACAGGCTAACAACAACATGGAGATAATCGAGACAAGAGTATACTTTGTCTAAAATAAGAACAAAAATTTATTTTCCCTCGGCCAAATAGATTAAGAAGGGTATCACTATATGTAGCTAGTGGAGCTAGGATGATTCGTGGTAGATGGTAGAGTTGTATAACAAGGTAGTGACATGTAGGCCTATTCCTTTCCTTTTTATTTGTAATAGATTTCAGATAACTCAATTGAACAAATTCAAATCTTTTTGTTTTGATTTTCTTCCTTTTGATGAATACTTCAAAACCTACATTTTTTTAGTCACGAATCAAATTATGAGAATAAAAAACTTACATTGATTCTTTTGAAATGAAATGTCATGGGCCCAAACAGATGCCACATGACAATAGTGTTTGTAAAGACAATTGCTTATGATTACTTTCATAACCAAATTTATAAACAACATTTGTACTTAGCAAAATACAAGTTTCAATTTGCCCAAACTCTTCTAATAATCATTAACAAACATTAAAGATTACAAAAATTTCAACATTACATTGGGCATCACAATGTTTGTATATTTATTACTAACTATCGAGCTTCCAAGATTGTGACTGACACTTGGTTCGAACATGTGTATTTCATGATACTCGATGAATTGCCTTCGTGTAGATCTCTTGAAACAAAACCTGGTTGTCTTGGTTCAGGTAACGATGTGTTGTCACTTCCTAATAACATTAACAATATTGATGTTACGATTGGTCTATCCTCACATCTTTCTTGAACACATAAGAGGCCAATATTTATGCATCTCATGACTTCTTCCATAGAAAATGGAGGGCAAATTGTTTCATCTATTAATTCCAAAGCTTTGTCATTTCTCCACAATCTCCATACCTATAATTGATTGATACAATTAGGATTACAACAACTATGAACAATAAAGATTTAATTTTTTTTTAAGATACTCACATAATCTAATAGATTTAGATGTTGGTCGGAAGTAAAAACCTCTGTATTCCTTTTGCCGCTTATAATTTCAAGTATCAATACTCCAAAACTAAAAATATCAGATTTGATAGAGAACCTTCCATTTTTAATATATTCAGGAGGCATATATCCACTAAAAAAAAATAAAGATGATCAATATCACAATTAGTTGAATGACATATGCAATGAGATAGTGATGAAAGATATAGTTACTTACTAAGTTCCAACAATTCTCTTTGTTTTTGCTGCATTTTCATCACCGTCCAATATTCTTGCCATGCCAAAATCTGATATTTTAGGATTCATATCTTGGTCAAGAAGAATATTACTTGCCTTGAGATCTCTATGAATGATTATAAATCTAGAATCATGATGAAGGTAGAGAAGACCCCGAGCAATTCCAACAATAATATTGTAACGCAACTTCCAATCTAATTGGCCACTTTTAACTTCATCTGAAAATATGAATAAATGTGTCAATTTAACAATATAGTCTAACAATTCTTAAATCAAAATAATGTAATTCACTTTATTCGTCAAAGTAATTGCATTATGATGCAGGATCCACCCAACATGACTCAAATTTCAAAGGGATCAAGTCCTGTCGACAGTAATGGATGCTAAATTCATATATTTATATTTGTTATAAAGGAACTCGTAATCACCAAGTTTTGTGCTCAAAAAGCAACGTTTAAGTCATTGTCGGAGCCTCCGAAGATTTTATTACTATTTTTAATATTTTTTTATTTTTATGGTATTTAGGGTATTTTTGATATTCATGGGTTATAGTTTATTTATATCAGCACCTTATTTTATTAATTTCAATTTTTATCAAAAATTTTCTTTTCGTAAAAAAATTCCCTTTTCACTACAAGATAAGAATTGAGGTCTATAAATTAAAAAAATTTTTCCTTTCTTTATCTTGAGGTTTAGAATCTATATAAATATTTGTTTAATCATATGAGCATTAATCCCTCAATCCCTTCTTCCCTTCTTGCCTACTCCTTATTATTATTTTTTTTGTTAGTATGTATGATAATCATTATTCTATCCCGTATCACTTAAGAGAAAAGAAGAAGATGGGAAAAAAAAACTCTCATCTACACAAAGATAAAGTTTGTAGATGAGTCAACCCTCATCCCAACAATATTGGATAGCTTCCCAATTCGACGCCCACCCCTTGAATGTTGAACCCGTTACTCTGCTGCTCAACCATCTTACCTCCATTCGCATCACATAACTTAAGGGGTAAATGAGAATTTGCCACCCCTTTGATTATTTATTTATTTATTTACGTTAATCATCTTTAGAGTTCCAATTAATTTTAAGGGTGGATGGTCTTTCCCTTAGTTCAGTTCGTTCATCGGATAAATCTGAAAATGCTCACAAACGATTCACTCATTGTACCACCCATCCTTGCCCAGTTGGATTTTGAACCATGGTACTATATAAATCTATCAAATTTCTTATCGTTGCACATGCACATCTACCCTTGCCCGGTTGGATTTTGAACCATGGTATTCTTTGAATCTATCAAATTTCTTGTAGTTGCAATGTGAGAGGAGTGTTTCCCACACCGTATCTTTGATGCATGTAGCAAAAGGTGATTCACTCACCTCTAATGTCTCCATCAACCGGTCCTTAGGCCAACCCGGATGAGATAAATCATGAGTAACTACTAGCCATTTGTGCAAATGGCCAAGACATGGGAAAGGACATGCTTGAATACACCGAGTTTCGATCCCAAGATCTCATATAGCAACACGCCATGCCTCAACTACCGTATCGCCCTGAGAGAACCCACACCTTTGATGCATGGTTCTATATAGTATTGTATTATCAACTCGATGTGGGTAAAAAAAATAAAAGCTAGCACATTGGAGATATTGTTCCTCTCCGTTTGGATTTGAGGTTTGCAAGGAGGAGAGACCTTGATATTGGTGCTCTCCTCACTTCTTCATGGGATTTAATGGTGTTGGTTATTATTTTTAATTAATGGATTTAATTGTAAATTATATATATATATATATATATATATATATGAGTATAAATTGAATATATTAAAGTGATATAACTTAAGTTTATTAGATTTTGGATTATGGTTGAATGTATAGAACCTTTTAGCACAATAAGTTATTATCTATGGGTTGATAACAAATTGATTGACTATATAAGGAAAGGTCTCCAAGGGGTTAGGGTATACCTAGTTTTTTGTTTCCCGTTGATAAAAAAAAATTTCAACGCCATTATCCATAAGTCCTTTAGAAGATTTTCTCCATTTACTTTTATTTTTTTTTCGAAGATCTTTTTGTTACAAAACCAAACAATCTGTTGCCCGAGATTCTAGGGGACTTAGTTGAATTTAAAACTTATACAGAATTTAAATTCAACTTACTGTTGAAATAACCTGAGCAGATAATCTTAGGCTGCCAGCATGGGCTGGTTTCCGTAACGCAGCAAAGCTGAGCGACAGGGCAGGTCTGCAGAGAGGTAGAGCAGGTCTGCAAAGCGGTAGAGCAGGTCTACAGAGCGGCAGACCAGAACGACAGGCCAACTCTGCAGAGCAGAAGAGCATGGCAGGTTTGCAGAGCAGCAGACCAGAACGGCAGGGCAGGTTTGTAGAGCGGCAGGGCAGGTCTACAAAGTGGCAGGGCAGGTCTGCAGAGCGACAGACCATAACAGCAGAACAGATCTGCAGAGTGACAGACCAGAGCAGCAGATCTGCAGAATGGAAGATCAAGTCTGCAGATCAGAATGACCAGCTCTGCAGAAAGGAAGACCAGGTCTGCAGAAAGGAAGACCAGGTCTGCAGAGCAGAATGACCAGGTCTGTTCGAGCAGGTCTGTAGAAAGGAAAACCAGGTCTGCAATGGGACAGACCAGACAGTAAGGTCGGGCGAAAATTCCGACCGGGCAAGCTGACCGAGGCCTGCGAGTAGTAGTTTCCTTGAAACAGATTCGCCCACCTCCGGCTGTGCTTCGAGGTTTACTCGGGTCATCTGTTTCCCAGGATACAATGATCGACCGTGAACTCCACCAAGCACTGGTGGTCACGGCGAACTGAGTGGCACCCGAATGCTACCACGGACACTTTGCCAAGCAAGAGTTGCACGATAGAGGAGGGGAATGTGGAGGAGAGCTTCTGCCTTCTTCATTGTGTTATCTGTGTAACCTTTTGCTTGTAGTCGCAGCCTCCTTATATAGGAGCTCAAGACCAAAGGACAGCATTAATGATCAATTAATGATCATTACTCAACGCCAGTGTTTCACTTGGCCATTTCAATTTTGCATTAATCTTTTTTTAATGCATCCGTTACACAAGCAGCAAAAAGATATATGTGGCAAAATGTTGGTTATTCCGCTTGGGCAAATTTTGTCCCGACCCGGTCTGGCATTCATGTGCGCAGGTCGCGCTTACGCACGAGTCAACTTGATTCAGTGCAATCCGAGTCCTGGATTTGCACCCCCCCCCCTACGCACCCACGCATGAGAGAGAGCCTCTCCCCATGTATTTGTTCACATCCTCAATGTATGTAAATCAATATAAACTAACAAAGATGCCAAGAAACTTCCAATGTGGGACTAAAGTCCCATGCACAATAGAGCTTCTTCTCTTCCTCCTCTTCTCAATTCACACTTATTCAACAATCCCCCCACATGAATGGAGATAGGGTATGTGATAGCATTCATCAGTTGAGTCAAGTATAGGATAAGTAGGTTTTATCCTTTGAACCTTCCCTTGTGAAGATCTAGTTGCTTACTGGCTAATAGTAGACACGATGTCCTTGAACTATACTGTCGTCTGTGTAAGCAGTAACAAATCTCACCCAAGACTCTCCCTGATACAACTCAGTTCTCATGAGTGTGTTCGTTCTTGGCCATGAACACGCCTGATTTTGTGAGATGTTCTAAGAATTGTGCCTCCAATTCTCTTCGAAGCGGCCCCACTTCTTTCTCACATAGGTGATCCCTCAAGAGTTACCATCTACTCTTTTTGGATCATTAAAAGTCCATCGGCTTATCCTGCTCTAGTCACTATTTCATTGGGCTACCCCCCACAGTGTGTCTAGTCAGTGCAGATTAGTTGTCCCTTTGAACCTAGTTCTTGGGATCTCCAGTCAGCATAGGTTGGATGTCCTCTGCACTGATCGCTGACAACGGCATCAAGCTCATTCCCTGTGATGAGCTTGCAACTAACTCTCGCTTTAACCCCTTAGTTAGCGGATCCGCTAAGTTATCCTTTGACTTCACATAGTCAACAGTGATAACTCTAGTTGAGAGTAGTTGTCTAATGGTATTATGTCTATGACGTATATGTCTAGACTTCCCATTATACATATGGCTTTGTGCCCGACCGATTGCTGATTGACTATCGCAATGTATGTAAATCACCGGCACAGGTTTCGACCATCGAGGAATATCTTCTAAGAATTGTCGTAGCCATTCAGCCTCTTCACCACATTTGTCAAGAGTTACAAACTCAAATTCCATCGTGGATCTGGTTATTACGGTTTGCTTAGAAGATTTCCAGGGAATGACTGCACCTACTAGAGTGAAGACATATCCATTCGTAGACTTAGAGTCTTTTATATCAGATATCCAACTCGCATCGCTGTATCCTTCGATCACATCAGGATATCTAGTATAGTGCAGTCCATATTCACGAGTATATCTCAAGTACCTCAGTACTCTTGTTATCCCTTTCTAGTGCTCAACACCGGGATTACTCGTGTATCTACTCAGTTTGCTTACTGCGTAGGCCAAGTCTGGTCGTGTACAACTCATCAAGTACATCAGACCTTCAATTACTCGAGAGTACTCTATCTGAAAGATACTTTCACCTCGATTTTTCAATAGATGTTGACTCATATCTATCGGCGTTCGTGCCAACGCAGTATCACCCTTGGTGAATTTCTCAAGAATCTTGTCCACGTAATGGGACTGACTAAGAACAAGTCCTTCTATCGTTCTAAGAATGTTGATTCCTAGAATCACATCAGCTAGGCTCATGTCTTTCATATCAAATCTTGAGTTCAACATATCTTTAGTGGATTTGATTATCTTATCATTGCTTCCAATGATAAGTATGTCATCTATATAGAGGCACAAGATGACATAGTCACTCTCTGTGGCTCTCATGTAGACACATTTATCACATTCATTGATCTTGAATCCACATTCCTTCATGACATTATCGAATTTCTCATGCCACTGCTTTGGTGCTTGTTTCAAGCCATATAATGACTTCACCAATCTACAGACCTTGTTTTTCTGTCCTAGCACAGAAAACCCCTCAGGTTGGTCCATGTAGATTTCCTCTTCTAAATCCCTACTTAGAAAGGTTGTCTTTACATCCATTTGATGTATTTCGTGATTCCATAGAGCAGCAATAGCTAACAATACTCTAATGGAAGTTATTCTCGATACCGGAGAGTATGTATCGAAGTAATCAAGGTCTTCTCATTGTCAGTATCCTTTAATTACCAATCTGGCCTTGTATTTATCGATTGTGCCATCTGATTTCATTTTCTTCTTGAATATTCACTTGCAACCTAGTGGTTTACTTCCCGGAGGAAGATCCACAAGTTCCCAAGTGTGATTTTGCAAGATAGATTCTATTTCAGATGCAATTGTCTCTTTCCAGTGAGGTCTATCAGAAGAGCCTACAGCTTCTGAGTAACTTCGGGGCTCACTCTCTAACATGAAAATGATAAAATCTGATCCATAGGATTTTTCTACCCGAACTCTTTTGCTCCGTCTAGGCTCAACCTCCACGGGTTCCTCATCATCATCTTCTTCTTCTTCGCCTTGTATTTCGGTTGCCCGTTTTGAGGAGCTAGCATCCTCACGAGTCTTATACGGAAACACATGCTCGAAGAACGAGACATTTCTCGATTCAATTATCGAGTTCTTGTGTATCTCCGGTAGGTGTGACTCATACACACAAAATCAATAAGCACTGCTGTTATGTGCATATCCAATAAATATGAAATCAACAGTCTTTGGTCCTATCTTAATCCTTTTGGGATCAGGCACCAACACTTTGGCAAGACACCCCCCACATTCGTAAATATTTGTAGGACGGTTGTCTTCCATTCCATAACTCATAAGGGCTCTTATCTATTTTCTTCCGGGGCACCTTATTTAAAAGGTAATTAGCTGTTAACACAGCTTCCCCCCGCATGGACTCTGGCAATCCAGAGCTCAATAGAAGAGCATTCATCATCTCCTTAAGAGTTTGATTCTTTCGCTCAGCAACTCCGTTTTGCTGAGGAGTATAAGGAGTTGTTATTTCATGTCTGATCCCATATTCAGCACACAACTCAGCGAACGGTGACACATATTCACCGCCTTGGCCACTTCGAACCACCTTAATCTTTCTATTAAGTTGGTTTTCAACCTCATTCTTATAGAGAGCGAATTTCTCTATAGCTTCATCCTTACTTTTGAGAAGATGCACATAACAATATCTTGTGTTATCATCTACAAAAGTGATGAAGTATTTATTCCCACCACGTGTTGGTGTACCTTTAAGGTCGCACACGTCGATGTAGATTAGGTCAAGTGGTTCGTTACCTCTTTCAATATGTTGAAAGGATGACCTTGTCATTTTCGCTTCAACACAAATCTCACACTTGTGTTTTGGGTCAAGGTGGAATGTAGGTATGCTTTGCATGTTTATTAACATGTCCTAGTCTACCATGTCACAAACACGAAGACTCAAGCATATAAGTGAAAGACCTTTTAGTTTTATTTATCTTAGGCTTAATTGCCATTACATTGAGCTTAAACAGCCCATCAAATACATAGCCCCTTCCTACAAACACTCCATTCTTGGGCAGTACAACTTTGTCCGACTCAAAGACAATGCGAAAGTCATGTTTGCTTAACAGTGATCCGGATACTAGATTCTTTCGAATCTCGGAACATACAGCACATTGTTCAAAGTGAGATCCTTGCCCGAGGTCATCTTCAGCACCACTTTTCCTTGGCCAATGATGTCCGAGGTTGCTGAGTTCCCCATGAACAGTTTGTCTCTAGTGACTTTCTCGAAGTTGTGGAGCAGCTCCTTATTGCAGCACACATGTCTGGTAGCTCCAGTATCGATCCACCATTGCCGCTGGTTTGAACCGATCAGGTTCAACTCAGAGACCACAGCGCAGAGGTCGTCCATTTCTGGTCTCTCGTTCAGGTTGGCCTCTTGCTTATTGTTCGACTTTCTGCACTCCGAAGATTTGTGACCCACTTTGTCACAGTTGAAGCACTTCCCAGAGAACCTCTTCTTGCCGATGCCTCCTCTAGGTCCCATCTTGGAAGATTTGGGGTTCTTTCGTTTCGAGCTTTAACCGTGCTCGACCACATTGGCTTTCACAGTAGCCGGAGAGAACAACTTTCTCTCTGAACTCTTGTTGTCTTCTTCGATGTGAAGTCGAACAATGAGTTCTTCCACATTCATCTCCTTCCGCTTGTTCTTCAGGTAGTTCTTAATGATAGCAGCCACCTGGAAGGTTTCACTCATAACCATCCCTTCTGAGTAGATCTCGTGCAAGATCACCTGAAACTCCTGGACTTGGCTGATCACCGTCTTAGAGTAAACCATCTTGTAGTCCAGGAATCGACCCACAATGAACTTATTTGCCCCTGCATCCTCCGTCTTGTATTTCTTGTCCAGGGACTCCCACAGCTCCTTAGCCATTCTTTTCATGCTATACACAGCGTACAACGAGTCGAGAAGGTAGTTGAGGATGTAGTTTCGGCAAAGGAACTCAGAATGAGTCCATGCCTTTACTGTATTGATGGAGCATCTTCTGCTGCCACCTCCTGAAGTTCAGTCCACTGAACTTCTCTGGCTTTTCCCCATGACTGATTGGCACAGTTCCAATCGGGGCGGAGGGGTCCTGCACTTGTTGAGTCTGTTGCACCTCAACATTCTGTTCAGTGGCCATCTTAACAGAATCGGATCTGTTTCAAGATTGTTACAAAATCAAACAATCTGTTGCCGGAGATTTTAGGGGACTTAGTTGAATTTAAAACTTACACAGAATTTAAATTCAACTTACTATCGAAATGACCTGAGGAAGCTGAGCGACAGACCAAGTCTGTAGAGCAGAAGAGCAGGGTAGGTCCGCTGCAGTGCGGAAGACCAGAGTGGCAGAGCAGGTCTGCAGAGTGGCAGACCAGAGCAGCATGTCTGCAGAATGGAAGACCAGGTCGATATATGTGGCAAAATGTTGGTTATTCCGCTTGGGCAAATTTTGCCTCAACCGGTCCAGTATTCGTGTGAGCAGGTCGCGCTCGTGCACGAGCCAACTTGGTTTAGTGGTTTAGTGCAATCTGGGCCCTGTTTCAAGATTGTTACAAAACCAAACAATCTGTTGCCAGAGATTTTAGGAGACTTAGTTGAATTTAAATTCTACTTACTATAGAAATGACCTGAGGAGATCGAGCCAACTTGGTTTAGTGGTTTAGTGCAATCTGGACCTTGAATTTGCACCCCCTCCTACGCACTCACACATGAGAGAGAGCATCTCCCCATGTATTTGTTCACATCCTCAATGTATGTGAATCAATATAAACCAACAAAGATGTCGAGAAACTCCCAATGTGGGACTAAAGTCTCATTCACAATAAAACTTCTGCTCTTCCTCCTCTTCTCCATTCACACTTATTCAACACTTTTCTAGACGACCTTAAAGGATAAGAGAAAACTCATACATCACTTACCGAATAGGAACGTATCTAAGCTTCCATTGGACAAGTACTCATAGATCAACATCCTTTCTCCTGCTTCAACGCAGCAACCAAGAAGTCGAACGAGACTTCGGTGTTGCAGCTTTGCAATCAACTGCACCTCATTTTTGAACTCGTTCACACCCTGAGATGATGTTTTGGATAGTCTCTTAACAGCTATCTCCTGTCCCTCGGACAATCTTCCCTGTAATTAATTGGCACAAGAAGTTAACTTTTACTTGAAGATGTTAAAAGACTTTGGTCTCGAGAACCATCTAACTCATAGAGACACACCTTATAAACCGGACCAAATCCACCCTCTCCGAGCTTGTTGCCAGTGGAGAAGTTGCCGGTGGCATTCACAATTGTATCTAAATCAAATAAGGGCAGGTCCAAGTCTTGTTCTTCCGTTTCTTCGCCAACGAAGCTCTCTGCAAAGAAAGTGAGAGTATTACTCAAAACAATTACAAAGTCAATTATTGGATTAATTAAGGCGCCATTAGATGGTACTTTTAGTCTTCCATCTCCAAATGCAGAATGCAGCACAAGAAAGCAGAAACGATGCCGCCAAAGTAACGGCTACGATCACCCCTACCCGCCTCTTATTAGACGGCCTTGATTCCGCATACGCTACACCAAGAATCACAGGGTCAACGAACGTAAATTACAAACTAGAATTGATCGCCATTGTGTAATCAATTACCTGCATTTAGATCGGCAGCAGCAAGCCTGACGTAGAGATCCTGCCCCATCCCCCCGAAGAAGAATCTAATATCTGTGAGGTGGGAGGTCCAGAGAATGCACCCGCTCCCGTTGACGTTGGCGCTGGCGTAGGCCGTGCAGTTGCAGTCATTTAAGCACAAATTACCGCACTCTGCCAGAGTCAAACTCGCGCGCATCACCGCACTTGACGTTTCCGGCAGCTTCAGGTTGCTCTGATTAAAGAATCCATCGGTCCTGTTACGGCAGTCCAACTCCGTGTTCCTCACGCAACCTCCGGACCAGTCCCTGAGTATGTTCCAATTGGTGGAATTCTTGGGCTTGAACCCCGTCAGGCAGTTGCACATCGGCGACCTGTTGGGGATGCAGATCGCGTTGAGGCCACACGCCGATAAGAAGTCGCAGGGATCCCTAGGAGAGTATCCCCGGACGCTCCACTCCTGGTTGTCCACCACCCAAATTAGAACCTGGAGCTCGCCGGAGGGGATCAAGGTGATTCTTGCGGGCAAGGAGTTATCGCGGATGGTGTAGGTGTAGATGAACTGTTGGGACGCCACCGTGAAGTGGTACTGCACCAGGTTCTCAGCCACCATCTCCGGCCCGCCACTGAGGTAAAGCCCGTTCCACGGCCCCGATCGCCACAGCGGTATCCTCCTCTGCCACAAAATTTGCTCCGGCAAGCCGTCCATGTCAATGCCCACCACGTAGTCCCCCGGCGTCGGATCGCTTAGGCTCGTCCACGCCGTGAGGTTGAGATTGAGTCCGCTGGTCATGTTCCGGCCAAATCTCATCCCTGGGAGGATCGTGTCCGTCGGGTGGTCGTAGCTCTGCCACGCGACATAACCGTTCTGTTCGGCCTCCTCCCCGACGACGAAATTACCGTTGTCGAGGAGCCGGGCCACCGGCTTCCTCAAGGGGGCAGAGCCGTCTCTGGAGGACCAGAAGACGATCGTCGAGTTGTCGCTGGTGAGGAGGAGCGTTCCGTTGGTGGTTAGAGAGAGGCGTCCGGAGAGATCAGGCAGAGGGCTCCGGCGGTTGGCGACCCAAACGACGGTTCGAGGTGAGATGTTGTAGAACCATATGCCGACGTAGCGGTAGGAAGAGTCGTTGGAGGTGAAGAAGCCCAGCTCGAATCTATTGCCGGCGTCGAGCAGCGTGGTTCCATGGGAGTCGAGGAGAGGTTGTTGAGGGGTTAATGTGTCGTCTGCCAAGGAAACGGAATTTAAAAGAACAACTGCAAAAGTAACGAGGAAGAAGATGGGAATCCCTCTCATCATGATCTACTCGGGAATTTGGAAGAACATCTAATGGCAAAATTTATCAGTAAATCGGATAGTTTACTTTGACTTTATCGTATGTCAATGCTTGCACCGAAAGGAAAGCCAAGAACAGCTGCAGTTTCTTCGAAATCTCTGTGTCCCTTGCCGATGAGATGAGCCAAATTATATTTTAAGGATGTCTTGCATATTACAAGAATACCGGAGTTTTAATTACGAAGCTACCGTTGAATAACGAATATTCAATTTATATATTAAGAGACTTTTATTACTTCACATATTTATCCATGAACCCCTGAGCACTTAATACCTCGTGAGCATTATCTAATCTTAGTTTATTTTTTAATTTCACTGTCTGTGAATTAAACCTTAAAAATTTTAAAAAAATTAACACGGATGCTCACGTACGAGTGTGCAGGATAATATTTTATTATGAGTTTTGTTATTTTGTACCTCCATCTTATGAGCACCTAGTATTAATTTTTTTTTTTTTTTGGCTTTCTTTAACGTAAATACTATACCATAAATCTTAAGTCTTAATAACTTACTATTTTATTAAAAATATGCTCCTTCTACTAACTAATTTTGGTAAAACTCAAAATAAAATTACATTAATATTCTTTTTTTTTCAAATCAAAAATAATTTTAATGTTTATTAGTAATTTTCACAAACGCATCAATTAGGAATCTAGAGTTCAAGACAAACTTTCGGTGTATTATTAGAAAATTTTCTCATTAATCAATCAATTATCTAGAGTTCGAAACTCAGTTGTAACGTATTATTAAAATCTTTTCTCATTAATTAATCAGGGATTTAGAGTTCGAGAGTCAACTGCGATGTATTATTGAGAAATTTTATCATTAATCAATTAGAAATTTAGAGTTCTCTTTAGTCTCATATCTTAAAATTGACAACACTACGAGCAAAGAAACTTCTATAAATGCTTTGGGCCGACAATGTTAGAAAACATATTTTTTTTCGATTTTTTGGCTAGGATTAAGTGTAATATTTATTTTTATCAGTTTAATATCTGATATAAAGAATTAATTATGGTATTAATAGTTATTTTTCAAACATTGCTTTTACTAGTGATGCTGATATTAATTATGAAGTTTGGCATACTAGACTATGAATTGATGAGCTAAAGAGGGTCTAGTAGGCGCTCATGCTAAGATTGACTTGTTTATATATGAGCATTGGAAAAGCAACTAGGAAACCATTTGGTAAAACTATTAGAGCAAAATTATCATTGTAATTTATTCATTCGGATATTTGTGGTCCGATAAATGTGAAGACTAGACACGGAGGTTCCTATTTCATTACATTTATTGATGGTTTCATACATTATAGCTATGTGTATTTGATTTCTCATAAATTTGAAACATTAGATTGCTTCGAACGTTATCTGAATGAAATTATGAATCAATTGAAATGTAAGGCTAAAATCTTACATATTGACCGTGGGGGTGAATATTTATCTAATCAGTTCAAGATAATATGTAATAACAAAAGGATTATTAGACATCTAACTATCCTTGGAACTCCATAGTAAAATGGAGTTGTTGAAAGAAAAATCAAAATCTTTTAGATATGGTTTGGTTTATAATGGCTCAAGCTAATTTGTCAATTTCCCATTGAGGAGATATATTATTTGCTACAACCTATATAATTAATCAAGCATCTTCTAAATATGTTCCATCTACTCCATATGAATATTGAAAAGGCAAAAAATCATATTTGAATAATCTAATACCTTGGGGGGCAGCTGCCTATGTTTATGATAAAAACTCACAAATATGGAAAATTAGGAGTCAAGGATAAGAAGTGTATCTTTGGAAGGTATTATGATACTTCTAAAGATTATGTTTTCATTAATGAGTAACAAGATGGAACCCTGGACCACTTTTTCGTGGTCCAGGATGTGCCACTCGTATTTGTAGCCAGATCGCGGTTGTTATCCGGCCGCAAATAATTGTGATTCCTTCTTGGGTTCATCGTCCCCACCAGGTTATAATTTTTGTTCGGAGCGGGCAGCAAGAGCCGGCCAAAGGCCTCCGGTAGTGGATAAGTGGCCAGGTTACTGAGTTCCAAGCGAGGATATCCTCCTGGCGGCCAGAGGCCGCCCGCTCCAAACAAAAACTATAATCTGATAGGGACGATGAACCCAGGAAGAGATCGCAACCATTTGCAGCCGGATCGCAGTCGCGATCCGACCGATTTGTGAAATAAAATCAAGAGATGATACTTTTCTTGAAATTCAATTCCCAACAATAGTTGAAATTGATAAGACAATTTCTTTATTTACAATAGAGGAGGAGAATAATGTTCCTTTATCAATGAATGAGATATCTAGAGAGATGCCCGAATCTAGTTAACCTAGTGGGAGTGATTTATCAATTAATAAGATGATTTTAGAAGTCGTCACAAGAGTTTTCCTCAAAGAATGTTTGATATTAAGAATGGGGCATTAATGATTCTCCAATTGACGATAAGGAACCTCGAACGGTTGAGGAAGTATTGAGATTCTTAGTTAGAGAAAAACGAAAAATTATAATGGATGAGGAAATAGAGTCTATGAGAAAGAATTAAGTTTGGGATTTAGTTGATATTCCTCCGGGTCGAAGGACTATTGGAAATAAGTGTATTATCAAAATAAAAAGGAAAGTAGATGGATCGATTAATCGATACAAAGCTCAACTGGTTGCAAAAGAATATATGCAAATGGAGGGTATTGATTTTGAAGAGATATTTTCTCCTATTATGAAGTTTGTGTCAATACATGTCATCTTAACTATAGTAGCAAATTTTGACCTAGAATTACATTAAATGGATGTAAAAACGGTTTTCCTTAATGGTAATTATAATGAGAAAATTTATATGACATATCCAGAAGGTTATATTACTAAAGGCCAAGAGAATAAAGTATATAGACTTAAAAAGTCTATACATGAGCTAAAGCAAAAGTCAATACAATGGAATATAAGATTTAATGAAGTCATTTTATCTTATAATTTTGAAATGATTAATGACAATCATTGTGTTTACCTAAAAAATGAGAAAGGAAAGTTGATCATCTTATCGTTATATGTTGATGTTATGTTAATAGTTGCAAATGATATAAAGTTTGTGATAGAAGTCAAATCATGACTTTCATCATAATTTGACATAATAGATATGGAAGAAACTGAGTACATTTTAGGAATAAAGATCATTAGAGATCGATCAAAAAGACTTTTGGATTTTTCTCAAAAGGTTTATATCAATACTTCAATATGTCAGATTGTAATATTAAACAAATACCTGCAGTAAGAGGTACAATTCGTAGCAAAAGTATGTATCCCAAGACTCTTGAAGAAATAGTTGAAATGAAGAAAAAATCATATGCTAGTGTCATTAGTAATTTGATGTACACTATGTTGTGTACTCATCCAAATATAAGCTATGTTGTTGGTTTAGTTAGCCATTTTCAATCAAATCCAGGATTGAGACATTGGAAAATAGTGAAGAGAATATTCAGATATCTCCAAGGGACAACATATTATCGTTTGTATTTCCAAGGATCAAATATGAGCTTGAAGGGCTATATAGATACAGATTGGGCAAGAGAACTTAATGACAAAAAATCCACATCTGTTATACCTTCTTATTGAATTATGGTATCATCTCATGGAACAACAAGAAGCAGGATTATGTAGTCTTGTCAACAATAGAATCTGAGTATGTGGCTTATACAATGACTATACAAGAAGTTGTATGGTTGAAAGGTTCCTGAAGTATCTGAGGATTGCTGAGGATAGTAGAAATCCTATTACAGTGTACTGTGACAGTCAATATGCTATAGATTTTTCCAAGGATCTCAAATATCACAGCAAAGGCAAGCATATAGAAATTAAATATAATTTTATAAGGATATTGTTGACAAGAAAAAGATAATTCTTGAGTATCTCCCTACACATACTATGCATGCAGATCCTTTTATTAAGCCATTGACTAAAAAGTTAGTTCAAGGATATGTGAAGTCTTTAGGACTTCATAAAATATAATACTTTTAAAGACAATTAGATATATAAATGACATGATCTATTCAGTGTAAATTTATTTGTTACATTTGGATAAAAATCTCGATAAGCATGTTGGCATGTTAAAATTAGTCTACTCACATGGACAATCATCTCTATTTGTTAAATATAAATAGTAGTAAGACTGTTACTTATGAGACAGCTTATGTAGCTGTGAATAAAGACATACCTATAAGTTAAGGTGGCCTTGATAATTATATCAAGATGAGATCATGTATGCATTAATAATGATTGAAGTAAATGTACCCATCATTTAATGAACCTATTAGAGGCCAGATTTGAATTCATGAGTTAAATTTAGGATTAGACATAAGGTATATCTAGATCAAAATCTGTCCAATGATAAATTTTGAGAAAAATATGTACTCTTTTTTGTAAAAAGAAAAAAAAATTTATAGCATGTGATTCATACAACATGTGTTATAGCGACAATAAGGGTAGTAAGAGAATGGATCTATGATTCTCTACTATATGACATCTTTAGAATTATAAATTAATCTCAGTTTTATCCTAAGTACTATTTAGCTATTTACTTGAAGTTCTAATCGGTGTCTATTATTTTAGCATGTATCCTATGATTATGGATGATTTGATCTATAGAACATAACTAGGCAGCGAGGATATTTAGTTTTGTGAAGGAGGGACCGTGGACAAGGCAACGAGGACAAGGGCCGAGGGAAGCGACTTCGAGGCATACGCGAAGGATGGCATTGGGGACGAGCCACGGGCTTGAAGGGAAGAGGTTAAAGTTGCAAAGGAAGCCTCAAATGAGTCATAAGGGTGAGGGTACGAGTGCATGAGAAATTGTACTTGGAGTAAAATCCTAGTTTTAGGATTTTACTGTAGTAGTACTATAGCTGTAACGACCCGCCTTCTACTGACTAGGCTGTGAGACCAATCGTTACATTAATCTGTGCTAACTATTCCATGACCATCATTAAAGCTAAGTGCGGAAGCTGGGCTAATTAAAATTTTACTAAACTATCATCATCTCTTGGTTCTACATGTGCTAAGGGGTGTAATCTAAACTATTCATGACATATATTACATCCCCTAATGGTCAAGGAACTTAACTAGGAGTTTCTTGCTGATGTCAGGCCTCCCAATCGATCCACGGATCGATTGAAATGGTCGGATCGATCCGTGGATCGATCCAGGTGGCTACTGTATGTGGGGCTTAGGTTGGATTGATCCAGTGATCGATCCAGCACGCTACTGTGCTCGGGCCATATTCTGGATCGATCGGCTGATCGATCCAGACTGGCCAATAGATCCAGTGATCGATCCCAGAGCCTTCTGTTCACGACAGAATTTGCTGGATCGATCGGCTGATCGATCCAGAGGCCTACTGTTCACGGTATGAACTTCTCAATCGATCGGCTAATCGATTGAGAAGCCTCCAATCGATCAGTCGATCGATTGGGGTTTCTGATTTCGTACTAGAAGTCTGATTTCAGCACTTGTTCTTGCCAAGACTTCCCCTGTCAACCCTAAACTAAATGTAAAACCTTCTAAACATGTACTAATAACTATTCTATCATACATTGGCAACATTCAAGACATAATATAATGCATGTCCACTAGTTCGTACCATTAACCATACTAGAATGCGAAGCATAAGGAAAAAAGAGAACAAGACTTTAATAACTAGGCTTGCTACAAGTTCTAATGCGTAGTAAAATAAAACTAGATCCCTAGGATCTTTATTCCAGTTCCTGCCACACACATCCTCATCTGCACTGACCTCCAGCCTCCACTGCTAGTCCATTTTCCTTTTACCTGTATCTGCAGTATAAGGAAAATAGTATCTGTAAGCTAAAAAGCTTAGTAAGAAACCATCTACCTCACTAAATCATGCATACGATGCAAATATGCTTTTAAATCATGCTGTTTGAAAAACATACTGAATATGCAAGCATGGCATGGCATGGTATCATACAAAGCATGACATAACATAAGCCGAGCATAAAATAAAACTGATCATAACATGTCTATAACTGTATATGAAGCTATCATATTTAACAATTGAAATAAGCTGAGTTGATACAAAAGTGAGCTAAGATGAAGCTGAGATAATACTGAATTCCATTATGTTTTAAAACTGATTTGGAAAAACTATTATAAATAATAGATGAAAATACTAAACATGCTGCTGTAGGGCCCTGGCAACTGTACTTGTTGTGCGCGCATCCCTATCTAAACCCGGGATTGCAAGTTCCGAATCTAGTAGGGTTTACTAGGTTAGCTGAATCTAGGGACGACTATGGGAGTCTAGCCCAGTGGATATCTAATCCGGTACAGTGCCACTGCTGAAAGTAAAATACTGAATGCTATATACTTATTTTGCTGAATCTAGGTTATCTGTACCTAGAACTAGGTTGTCTAAATCTAGAGGCTACTGTGGGAGCCCACCCATGGGACTGTAGTCCTACATAAGCTGATATAAAACTAATTTGCCGTTTTAAATGCTTCTAGTGCATTTACTAAGTTAATTAAACTGTCTATTACTGAGCTAGACCTTTAATCGAGCACCTAGGATGCTCTAACTCTTCTCCCTATTAGGGAGACCACCTCTAGGCACCCGACAACGTCTAACCTCCTATCTGAAGAGGGAAAACGCGTCCGGCCCATCTAGAGGTGCTCAACTAAATCCCTAATCTGCGAAGAGAGTTAAATACACCCTAGATATCGATAAAAATCTGCATACATCCTAACTAAGGCATAAAAACTCAAATGGAAGCTATTATACTGCAGGTGAGGGGTTTCTTACCTTGTGTGCTAGATTTCTTACAAATCTAATCACTAGAAATTCTAGTGGAGACGACTTCTCGACGATTCGCTCGCGTCCACGTGCTCTACTCGCGGAGGGGAACGTCCTTGTGCTGAAATCGTCGCCGGAAAGTGACCTTGGGACCCTAGGGATGGAACCCTAGTTGTTTGGGAGTTGGCGCCGAGAGAAGGAGAGGAAGGAGGGGTTGGCGTCGGTGAGGGTTTGGAGAAAGGAATTGGCGTGAGGTTTTGTGAGGAGAGGGCTGCCGAACCAAATTAAACCAAACCCACACTTAAGTTTTTTCCTATTTATATTAAGCGGATAACTAAGCCCAACTCAAATATAAATATATTTGATTCTCCTTTCCTTTGAGCATGGCCCTGCTGGGTTCACCAGTTACTAAGGCTAACTAAAGGTTTAGCGGACCCGAGAGGTCCCGGCTTCGATTCCCGCTTAAGTCTTTTTATTCTTCTAATTATTTTTGCTACTTCCGCTACTCGGAAAATTCCGGAAAAATATCTAAAAATTCCAGAAAAATCATAGAATAATTCTAATGCAAGTTTGAGAATTTTCGGGCGTTACAATCCCCCATACCTTATAAAAAGTTCGTCCTCGAACTTAAAACAATTCTGGGTACTTCTGTCTCATGCTGGCTTCTGTCTCCCAAGTTGCATCTTCTGCTGTGTGACTGTGCCAAATAACTTTAACTAATGGTACTTCCTTGTTCCGCAATTTATTAACTGCTCGGTCTATTATCTGAATAGGCCGACTATCATAGCTGAGGTCTTCGCGGATATGTACCGACTGGGGCTCAATCACCTGGGTGGCATCTGGGGTATGCTTCTTCAGCATAGAGACATGAAATACGTTGTGGACAGCTGACATTTCCTGGGGTAGCTCTAGCTCATATGCTACCTTGCCCACTCTTCTGCTGATAAGGTATGGTCCCACGTATCTAGGACTTAGTTTGTCCTTCTTCCCAAAACGCATTACTCCCTTCATGGGAGCTACTCCGAGGAACACTGAATCCCCAACTGAAAACTCTAAGGGTCTGCGCCGTATATCAGCATAGCTCTTCTGGCGGCTCTGAGCTGTCTCTATCCTCTGGCGGATCTGCTGTAAAGCTGCTGTGGTATCTGCTACTAGATCTGTCTGAAGCTCTAGTTCTTTCTGTTCACCACCCTCATACCAGCAGATTGGAGATCTACACCTCCGCCCGTAGAGAGCCTCGTAAGGTGCCATGCCGATAGTGGCCTGATAGCTGTTGTTGTATGCAAATTCTGCTAAACTCAGATATTTGCACCAACTTCCCTTGAAGTCTAGGGCACACGCTCGGAGCATATCTTCGAGTACTTGATTCACTCGCTCCGTCTGACCATCTGTCTGAGGATGGAATGCTGTGCTGAACTTTAACTTAATGCCCAACGCTGACTGTACACACTCCCAGAAGTGTGATGTGAATCTGCTGTCTCTGTCTGAAATGATGGTTCGTGGGACTCCATGAAGTCTGACGATCTCCTGAAGATACAACTGAGCTAGCTTCTCCATGGAGTAGGATATCTTGATAGCTAAGAAGTGAGCTGATCTAGTCAACCTGTCGACTATTACCCAGATGGCGTCAAAACCATTCGTGGTTCTGGGCAGTCCCACTATGAAATCCATAGAGATATCCGCCCACTTCCATTCTGGAATCTGTATAGGCTGCAGAACTCCTCCTGGTCGCTGGTGTTCTGCCTTGACCCTCTGACAGGTGAGGCAGATACTAACATATCTGGCGATGTCTCGCTTCATCCCGGGCCACCAAAAACGGTTCTTCAGGTCTTGGTACATTTTGGTGGAACCTGGATGCATCGCATAGGGAGTCTTGTGAGCCTCATCTAAAATTTGTCTCCGTAGCTCCTCCTGATCTGGAACACAGAGTCTGTCACCAAAATACAACACCCCGCTATCGGACACTCTGAATTCTCTACTTTCTGATTCTGCTAGCCCTTGCTTGATTTTCTAAATTTCAGGGTCCTGCTCCTGAGCTGACTGAATATCACCAAGCAAGGTAGACTCTAAGGTCATAGTAGAGAGCTGTCCAACGACGAGTTCGAGACCGAAATCTACGATCTCCTTCTGTAGGGGCGGTGACATGGCTGTAAGAGATAATAAGGTAGCACTGGATTTTCTGCTAAGTGCGTCGGCTACCTTATTGGCTTTCCCTGCATGGTAGAGGATGTCTATATCGTAGTCCTTGACCAGCTCAAGCCATCTGCGCTGTCGCATGTTCAGATCCTTCTGAGTGAAGAAGTACTTCAGACTCTGATGATCTGTATACACTCGGCACTGAGCTCCATATAAGTAATGTCTCCAAATTTTGAGAGCAAACACTACTGCTGCAAGCTCAAGGTCATGAGTAGGGTAATTCTTCTCATAATCCTTGAGTTGTCGGGAGGCATAGGCGATCACCTTGCCGTTTTGCATCAATACTGCTCCTAGTCCCAACTTAGAGGCATCACTATAGATGTCAAAGCTGCTGGTGTTGTCTGGTAGAGCCAAAATGGGAGCACTGGTCAATCTTCTTTTTAGCTCGCTGAAGCTGTTCTCACAATCCTCTGTCCACTGAAATTTCCTGTTCTTTCTGGTAAGAGCTGTCAGTGGGGAGGCTATCCTGGAGAAGTCCTCTACAAACTTTCTGTAATAACCTGCTAATCCCAGAAAGCTTCTGATTTCACTGGCGTTCCTCGGTCTTTTCCAGTTACTTACTGCTTCTATTTTGCTGGGGTCTACCATGACACCATCCTTTGAGATGATGTGACCTAGGAAAGACACCTGATCAAGCCAGAATTCACATTTCGTGAACTTGGCATATAGCTGATTCTGCTGAAGTGTCTGTAGTACTGTCTTCAGGTGCTCTGCATGTTCTTCCTGAGTTCCTGAGTAGATAAGAATGTCATCTATAAACACAATAACAAACTTATCTAAATACTCCCTGAATACTCTGTTCATAAGATCCATGAATGTAGCTGGAGCATTGGTCACGCCAAAGGGCATGACTACGAACTCGTAATGTCCGTATCTGGTCCTAAATGCTGTCTTCGGTATATCACCCTCCTTGACTCTGACTTGGTGATATCCTGATCTGAGGTCAATCTTAGAGAACACTGCTGCTCCCTTTAACTGGTCGAACAGGTCATCTATTCTGGGAAGAGGATACCTGTTCTTGATCGTGACCTGATTCAGTGCTCTGTAGTCTATGCATAGCCGCATGCTTCCATCCTTCTTCTTCACGAACAGTACAGGCGCTCCCCATGGTGAGTGACTAGGGCGTACGAAGCCCTTGTCAAGCAGCTCCTGTAGTTACTCCTGAAGTTCCTTCAGTTCTGCTGGAGCCATGCGATATAGCGCTTTGGAAATAGGATTGGTGCCGGGGAAGAGCTCTATCTCAAATTCAATCTCCCTGACTGGTGCTAGGCCTGGTAACTCCTCAGGGAAGACTGCTGGGTAGTCACATACAACTCGGACCCCTGCTAGCTGTTGGTCCTTGTCCTGGCTGGTATTGACTATATGTGCTAGGTACCCCGTACAACCCGAATCCATCAACTTCTGTGCCTTCATAGCTGAGAGAAATTTTCTGGCTTTTCTCTTTGGTTCTCCGATGTACTTGAACTGTGTTTCTGCTTCGGGTTGGAATACAACTTTCCATTTCACTCTATGGAAGCACCGTATCCGATCGGGAAGTCCATTCCAAGGATGACGTCGTCATCGATCATTTCTAGCGAGGATCGATTACAAACAGGTTCCCTGCCTTCTATAATGACCGCCTTGCGAGCCAAGGCGTGGATGCCATGATCTCTCCGAAGGTAGTGCCGTCAAACCACCGAGTACCTCCGAGGGTATTTCTAATTTTTCGGAGAACGCCAGGCTATATATGAATGGGTTGCCCCAAGATCAAATAGAAACGATCACTATACCGAAAATGCTAATCGACCTGTGACAACTGCCGAGGCATTGGCTACGTCCTCTCTCCGGTGAGTGAGTAGATCCTCGCATTCGCCGTGGTGGAGGGGCTTCTAATCTGCCTGGCCGATAAGTGGACCTTCTAGAGCGGCCTGCATGTGATATAACCGAGCTGGTTGGCCTGCATACTGAATCTGCGTGGCCGAGGAAGACCGGTCTTGTTCGGCCCTGCTTGGCCATGTGCCCTTCTTGTCCACATTCAAGCATCCTCGTGTGCCCTTGCGACAAACCCCGGTGGAATTTCCCACAAGTAGCACACTTTGGATAACGGGTCGCTTGCTAGATGGTCCTCCTTTGGGTCACTCCCGATTTGCGCTGCTTGGAGTTCCTTTCCGCTAAATTGTGGCCTTGCTTTGTTTTAGTGTGAGGTTTCCTTGGCCTTTGGACTCGAGGAGACACCGCTTTATCTTTGTTACGGTAATGCTCGTGGTCAAGGCACCGCTCACTAACTCCTCCGTGGTTTGTGGCCTATGTATGCCACCGACGTTCACCGCTATCTTTGGCCTCAAAGATCTTGAGCATCAACCGGATTCGTTCCTTCTCCGTGCTAACTAGCTCTAGACGAGCCAACCTGTTGAATTTCTTCACGGCTTCTCCAACTATCAGGTTGCCGAAACTCAGTGAACTCGTCGTAGTGGCGGTTTGTGACCCGTATGTGAAAGAACTCCTCGAAGAACTCCTTCTCGAAGTCAGCCCATAACATCTGGTTTACTGGGCGCTTCGTTCTGATTCTTTCCCACCACATGCGTGCGTCTCCTGTCAGGCAGAAGGAGGCACACTTCACCTTCTCGTGTTCTGGCCAGTCCAGAAGCTCCATCGTGCTCTCCAGTGTTTTGAACCAGGCTTGTGCATCCCATGGTTCACTAGTGCCTGAGAAGTTCTCTGGCTTGACTCGCTGCCACTGGATCAGATAGGCTTCCTTTCTTGGCTCAGCTGCTGGAACTGCTGGTGCTGGTACTGGTGCTGGCGCTGTAGGCTGGGCTGGTGGAACCTCTAAGACTTCTGGAGTCGTCAGATTCGGTTCCGGGGTGACTGTGGGGGTACTCTGCTGATTAGCCTTTAAGGTGGCTATCTCCTGTCGCTGCTGTAACTGAGCCACTAATGCTGTAAGGTCAGGAGGAGGCACTGAACTGCCTGCCTCTTGCTGGGGCTCAGTAGCTAGTGCCCTTCTAGCTGGGCGTCCTCGTGCCATTTCTAAAGACATAGAGAACATAACATAACTAATGTAATCACAGTTATATAACTTCTGATATCATGTTAAAAAAATTATCACATACTAACAAGCAATAGACATATAAACATGAACTGTAATAACAAAACAAGGAGCATAAATTAAGTAGAGGTATTCTTACTTGGAAGATGCAGGTTCAATGCTGATGTGTGTGTAGGAAGTATGGAACACGGCTCTGATACCACTCTGTAACAACCCGCCTTCTACTGACTAGGCTGTGAGACCAATCGTTACATTAATCTGTGCTAACTATTCCATGACCATCATTAAAGCTAAGTGCGGAAGCTGGGCTAATTGAAATTTTACTAAACTATCATCATCTCTTGGTTCTACATGTGCTAAGGGGTGTAATCTAAACTATTCATGACATATATTACATCCCCTAATGGTCAAGGAACTTAACTAGGAGTTTCTTGCTGATGTCAGGCCTCCCAATCGATCCACAGATCGATTGAAATGGTCGGATCGATCCGTGGATCGATCCAGGTGGCTACTGTATGTGGGGCTTAGGTTGGATCGATCCAGTGATCGATCCAGCACGCTACTGTGCTCGGGCCATATTCTGGATCGATCGGCTGATCGATCCAGACTGGCCAATAGATCCAGTGATCGATCCCAGAGCCTTCTGTTCACGACAGAATTTGCTGGATCGATCGGCTGATCGATCCAGAGGCCTACTGTTCGCGGTATGAACTTCTCAATCTATCGGCTAATCGATTGAGAAGCCTCCAATCGATCAGTCGATCGATTGGGGTTTCTGATTTCGTACCAGAAGTCTGATTTCAGCACTTGTTCGTGCCAAGACTTCCCCTGTCAACCCTAAACTAAATGTAAAACCTTCTAAACATGTACTAATAACTATTCTATCATACATTGGCAACATTCAAGACATAATATAATGCATGTCCACTAGTTCGTACCATTAACCATACTAGAATGCGAAGCATAAGGAAAAAGAGAACAAGACTTTAATAACTAGGCTTGCTACAAGTTCTAATGCGTAGTAAAATAAAACTAGATCCCTAGGATCTTTATTCCAGTTCCTGCCACACACATCCTCATCTGCACTGACCTCCAGCCTCCACTGCTAGTCTATTTTCCTTTTACCTGTATCTGCAGTATAAGGAAAATAGTATCTGTAAGCTAAAAAGCTTAGTAAGAAACCATCTACCTCACTAAATCATGCATACGATGCAAATATGCTTTTAAATCATGCTGTTTGAAAAACATACTGAATATGCAAGCATGGCATGGCATGGTATCATACAAAGCATGGCATAACATAAGCCGAGCATAAAATAAAACTGATCATAACATGTCTATAACTGTATAAGAAGTTATCATATTTAACAACTGAAATAAGCTGAGTTGATACAAAAGTGAGCTAAGATGAAGCTGAGCTAATACTGAATTCCATTATGTTTTAAAACTGATTTGGAAAAACTATTATAAATAATAGATGAAAATACTAAACATGCTGCTGTAGGGCCCTGGTAACTGTACTTGTTGTGCGCGCATCCCTATCTAAACCCGGGATTGCAAGTTCCGAATCTAGTAGGGTTTACTAGGTTAGCTGAACCTAGGGACGACTATGGGAGTCCAGCCCAGTGGATATCTAATCCGGTACAGTGCCACTGCTGAAAGTAAAATACTGAATGCTATATACTTATTTTGCTGAATCTAGGTTATCTGTACCTAGAACTAGGTTGTCTGAACCTAGAGGCTACTGTGGGAGCCCACCCATGGGACTGTAGTCCTACATAAGCTGATATAAAACTAATTTGCCGTTTTAAATGCTTCTAGTGCATTTACTAAGTTAATTAAACTGTCTATTACTGAGCTAGACCTTTAATCGAGCACCTAGGATGCTCTAACTCTTCTCCCTATTAGGGAGACCACCTCTAGGCACCCGACAACGTCTAACCTCCTATCTGAAGAGGGAAAACGCGTCCGGCCCATTTAGAGGTGCTCAACTAAATCCCTAATCTGCGAAGAGAGTTAAATACACCCTAGATATCGATAAAAATCTGCATACATCCTAACTAAGGCATAAAAACTCAAATGGAAGCTATTATACTGCAGGTGAGGGGTTTCTTACCTTGTGTGCTAGATTTCTTACAAATCTAATCGCTAGAAATTCTGGTGGAGACGACTTCTCGACGATTCGCTCGCGTCCACGTGCTCTACTCGCGGAGGGGAACGTCCTTGTGCTGAAATCGTCGCCGGAAAGTGACCTTGGGACCCTAGGGATGGAACCCTAGTTGTTTGGGAGTTGGCGCCAAGAGAAGGAGAGGAAGGAGGGGTTGGCGTCGGTGAGGGTTTGGAGAAAGGAATTGGCGTGAGGTTTTGTGAGGAGAGGGCTGCCGAACCAAATTAAACCAAACCCACACTTAAGTTTTTTCCTATTTATATTAAGCGGATAACTAAGCCCAACTCAAATATAAATATATTTGATTCTCCTTTCCTTTCAGCACGGCCCTGCTGGGTTCACCGGTTACTAAGGCTAACTAAAGGTTTAGCGGACCCGAGAGGTCCCGGGTTCGATTCCCGCTTAAGCCTTTTTATTCTTCTAATTATTTTTGCTACTTCCGCTACTCGGAAAATTCCGGAAAAATATCTAAAAATTCCAGAAAAATCATTGAATAATTCTAATGCAAGTTTGAGAATTTTCGGGCGTTACAATCCCCCATACCTTATAAAAAGTTCGTCCTCGAACTTAGAACAATTCTGGGTACTTCTGTCTCATGCTGGCTTCTGTCTCCCAAGTTGCATCTTCTGCTGTGTGACTGTGCCAAATAACTTTAACTAATGGTACTTCCTTGTTCCACAATTTATTAACTGCTCGGTCTATTATCTGAATAGGCCGACTATCATAGCTGAGGTCTTTGCGGATCTGTACCGACTGGGGCTCAATCACCTGGGTGGCATCTGGGGTATGCTTCTTCAGCATAGAGACATGAAATACGTTGTGGACAGCTGACATTTCCTGGGGTAGCTCTAGCTCATATGCTACCTTGCCCACTCTTCTGCTGATAAGGTATGGTCCCACGTATCTGGGACTTAGCTTGCCCTTCTTCCCAAAATGCATTACTCCCTTCATGGGAGCTACTCTGAGGAACACTGAATCCCCAACTGAAAACTCTAAAGGTCTGCGTCGTATATCAGCATAGCTTTTCTGACGGCTCTGAGCTGTCTCTATCCTCTGGCGGATCGCTATAAAGGCTGTGGTATCCGCTACTAGATGTCTGAGCTCTAGTTCTTTCTGCTCACCACCCTCATACCAGATTGGAGATCTACACCTCCGCTAGAGAGCCTCGTAAGGTGCCATGCCGATAGTGGCCCGATAGATATTGTTGTATGCAAATTCGCTAAACTCGGATATTTGCACCAACTTCCTCTGAAGTCTAGGGCACACGCTCGGAGCATATCTTCGAGTACTTGATTCACTCGCTCCGACCATCCGTCGAGGATGGAATCTTGTCTTGAACTTTAACTTAATACGCCGTACACACCCGGAAGTGTGATGTGAATCTGCTCTCTTCTGAAATGATGGTTCGTGGGACTCCATGAAGTCTGACGATCTCCTGAAGATACAACTGAGCTAGCTTCTCCATGGAGTAGGATATCTTGATAGCTAAGAAGTGAGCTGATCTAGTCAACCTGTCGACTATTACCCAGATGGCGTCAAAACCATTCGTGGTTCTAGGCAGTCCCACTATGAAATCCATAGAGATATCCGCCCACTTCCATTCTGGAATCTGTATAGGCTGCAGAACTCCTCCTGGTCGCTGGTGTTCTGCCTTGACCCTCTGACAGGTGAGGCAGATACTAACATATCTGGCGATGTCTCGCTTCATCCCGGGCCACCAAAAACGGTTCTTCAGGTCTTGGTACATTTTGGTGGAACCTGGATGCATCGCATAGGGAGTCTTGTGAGCCTCATCTAAAATTTGTCTCCGTAGCTCCTCCTGATCTGGAACACAGAGTCTGTCACCAAAATACAACACCCCGCTATCGGACACTCTGAATTCTCTACTTTCTGATTCTGCTAGCCCTTGCTTGATTTTCTAAATTTCAGGGTCCTGCTCCTGAGCTGATCGAATATCACCAAGCAAGGTAGACTCTAAGGTCATAGTAGAGAGCTGTCCAACGAGTTCGAGACTGAAATCTACAATCTCCTTCTGTAGGGGCGGTGACATGGCTGTAAGAGATAATAAGGTAGCACTAGATTTTCTGCTAAGTGCGTCGGCTACCTTATTGGCTTTCCCTGGATGGTAGAGGATGTCTATATCGTAGTCCTTGACCAGCTCGAGCCATCTGTGCTGTCGCATGTTCAGATCCTTCTGAGTGAAGAAGTACTTGACTCGATGATCTATATACACTCTACCGAGCTCCATATAAGTAATGTCTCCAAATTTTGAGAGCAAACACTATCTGCAAGCTCAAGGTCATGAGTAGGGTAATTCTTCTCATAATCCTTGAGTTGTCGGGAGGCATAGGCGATCACCTTGCTGTTTTATCAATTCGCTCCTAGTCCCAACTTAGAGGCATCACTATAGATGTCAAAGTTGCTGGTGTTGTCCGGTAGAGCCAAAATGGAGCACCGGTCAATCTTCTTTAGCTCATTTGTTCTCACAATCCTCGTCCACCGAAATTTCCTGCTCTTTCCGGTAAGAGCCGGTGGGAGACTATCCTGGAGAAGTCCTCTACAAACTTTCTGTAATAACCTGCTAATCCCAGAAAGCTTCTGATTTCACTGGCGTTCTTCGGTCTTTTCCAGTTACTTACTGCTTCTATTTTGCTGGGGTCTACCATGACACCATCCTTTAAGATGATGTGACCTAGGAAAGACACCTGATTAAGCCAGAATTCACATTTCGTGAACTTGGCATATAGTTGATTCTGCTGAAGTGTCTGTAATACTGTCTTCAGGTGCTCTGCATGTTCTTCCTGAGTTCCTGAGTAGATAAGAATGTCATCGATAAACACAATAACAAACTTATCTAAATACTCCCTGAATACTCTGTTCATGAGATCCATGAATGTAGCTGGAGCATTGGTCACGCCAAAGGGCATGACTACGAACTCGTAATGTCCGTATCTGGTCCTAAATGCTGTCTTCGGTATATCACCCTCCTTGACTCTGACTTGGTGATATCCTGATCTGAGGTCAATCTTAGAGAACACTGCTGCTCCCTTTAACTGGTCGAACAGGTCATCTATTCTGGGAAGAGGATACCTGTTCTTGATCGTGACCTGATTCAATGCTCTGTAGTCTATGCATAGCCGCATGCTTCCATCCTTCTTCTTCACGAACAGTACAGGCGCTCCCCATGGTGAGTGACTAGGGCGTACGAAGCTCTTGTCAAGCAGCTCCTGTAGTTACTCCTGAAGTTCCTTCAGTTCTGCTGGAGCCATGCGATATAGCGCTTTGGAAATAGGATTGGTGCCGGGGAAGAGCTCTATCTCAAATTCAATCTCCCTGACTGGTGCTAGGCCTGGTAACTCCTCAGGGAAGACTGCTGGGTAGTCACATACAACTCGGACCCCTACTAGCTGTTGGTCCTTGTCCTGGCTGGTATTGACTATATGTGCTAGGTACCCCGTACAACCCGAATCCATCAACTTCTGTGCCTTCATAGCTGAGAGAAATTTTCTGGCTTTTCTCTTTGGTTCTCCGATGTACTTGAACTGTGTTTCTGCTTCGGGTTGGAATACAACTTTCTGTTTACGGCACTCTATGGAAGCACCGTATCTGATCAGGAAGTCCATTCCAAGGATGACGTCGTAGTCAGTCATTTCTAGCAGGATCAGATCACAAACGAGTTCCCTGTCTTCTATAATGACCGGCACTGCTCTGAGCCAGTGCGTGGATGCCATGATCTCTCCTGAAGGTAGTGCCGTCAAAAACTGACCACTGAGTACCTCTGAGGGTATTTCTAATTTTTCGGAGAACGCCCTGGCTATATATGAATGGGTTGCCCCAGTATCAAATAGAACAGTATCACTATACTGAAAAATGCTAATCTGACCTGTGACAACTGTCGAGGCATTGGCTACGTCCTCTCTGGTGAGTGAGTAGATCCTCGCAGAGGGGCTTCTAATCTGCCCTGGCTGATAAGTGGACCTTCTAGAGCGGCCTGCATGTGATATAACTGAGCTGGCTGGCCTGCATACTGAATCTGCTGTGGCTGAGGAAGACCGGTCTTGTTCGGGCACTGCTTGGCCATGTGCCCTTCTTGTCCACATTCAAAGCATCCTCGTGTGCCCTTGCGACAAACCCCTGGGTGGAATTTCCCACAAGTAGCACACTTTGGATAACTGGGTCGCTTGCTAGATGGTCCTCCTTTTGGGTCACTCCCTGATTTGCGCTTGCTGTTGGAGTTCCCTTTCCAGTTAGAGCTGTGGCCTTGCTGTTTTTGAGTGTGAGAGTTTCCTTGGCCTTTGGACTCTGAGGAGACTTGCTTCAGCTGCTTTATGCTGTTCTGGTAATGCTCTGTGGTCAAGGCATTGCTCACTAACTCCTCTGTGGTTTGTGGCCTATGTATGCCACCGACCACATTCACTGCTACCTCTGGCCTCAACATCTTGAGCATCAACCGGATCCATTCCTTCTCTGTGTTGACTAGCTCTGGGCATAGACGAGCCAACCTGTTGAATTTCTTCACGGCTTCCTCAACTGAAAGGTTGCCCTGACGAAACTCAGTGAACTCGTCGTAGTGGCGGTTGGTAACCCGTATATGAAAGAACTCCTCGAAGAATTCCTTCTCGAAGTCAGCCCATAACATCCGGTTCACTGGGCGCTGATTCTTTCCCACCACATGCGTGTGTCTCCTGTCAGGCGAAGGAGGCACACTTCACCTTCTCGTGTTACGGCCGTCGAAGCTCCATCGTGCTCTCCAGTGTTTGAACCAGGCTTGTGCATCCCATGGTTCACTAGTGCTCGAGAAGTCTCTCTGCCACTGGATCGGATAGGCTTCCTTTCTTGGCTCAGTTGTGGGGCTACTGGTGTTACTGGGGCTTTGGTGCTGTAGGCTGGTGGTGGAACCTCTAAGACTTCGGAGTCGCTTGGTTTCGGGGTGACTGTGGGGGTACTCATCGATTAGCCTTTAAGGTGGCTATCTCTTGTTGTTAGTTGCTCCTGTAACTGAGCCACTAATGCTGTAAGGTCTGGAGGAGGCACTGAACTGCCTGCCTCTTGCTGGGGCTCAGTAGCTAGTGCCCTTCTAGCTGGGCGTCCTCGTGCCATTTCTAAAGACATAGAGAACATAACATAACTAATGTAATCACAGTTATATAACTACTGATATCATGTTAAAAAAATTATCACATACTAACAAGCAGTAGACATATAAACATGAACTGTAATAACAAAACAAGGAGCATAAATTAAGTAGAGGTATTCTTACTTGGAAGATGCAGGTTCAATGCTGATGTGTGTGTAGGAAGTATGGAACACGGCTCTGATACCACTCTGTAACGACCCGCCTTCTACTGACTAGGCTGTGAGACCAATCGTTACATTAATCTGTGCTAACTATTCCATGACCATCATTAAAGCTAAGTGCGGAAGCTGGGCTAATTGAAATTTTACTAAACTATCATCATCTCTTGGTTCTACATGTGCTAAGGGGTGTAATCTAAACTATTCATGACATATATTACATCCCCTAATGGTCAAGGAACTTAACTAGGAGTTTCTTGCTGATGTCAGGCCTCCCAATCGATCCACGGATCGATTGAAATGGTCGGATCGATCCGTGGATCGATCCAGGTGGCTACTGTATGTGGGGCTTAGGTTGGATCGATCCAGTGATCGATCCAGCACGCTACTGTGCTCGGGCCATATTCTGGATCGATCGGCTGATCGATCCAGACTGGCCAATAGATCCAGTGATCGATCCCAGAGCCTTCTGTTCACGACAGAATTTGCTGGATCGATCGGCTGATCGATCCAGAGGCCTACTGTTCGCGGTATGAACTTCTCAATCTATCGGCTAATCTATTGAGAAGCCTCCAATCGATCAGTCGATCGATTGGGGTTTCTGATTTCGTACCAGAAGTCTGATTTCAGCACTTGTTCGTGCCAAGACTTCCCCTGTCAACCCTAAACTAAATGTAAAACCTTCTAAACATGTACTAATAACTATTCTATCATACATTGGCAACATTCAAGACATAATATAATGCATGTCCACTAGTTCGTACCATTAACCATACTAGAATGCGAAGCATAAGGAAAAAGAGAACAAGACTTTAATAACTAGGCTTGCTACAAGTTCTAATGCGTAGTAAAATAAAACTAGATCCCTAGGATCTTTATTCCAGTTCCTGCCACACACATCCTCATCTGCACTGACCTCCAGCCTCCACTGCTAGTCTATTTTCCTTTTACCTGTATCTGCAGTATAAGGAAAATAGTATCTGTAAGCTAAAAAGCTTAGTAAGAAACCATCTACCTCACTAAATCATGCATACGATGCAAATATGCTTTTAAATCATGCTGTTTGAAAAACATACTGAATATGCAAGCATGGCATGGCATGGTATCATACAAAGCATGGCATAACATAAGCCGAGCATAAAATAAAACTGATCATAACATGTCTATAACTGTATAAGAAGCTATCATATTTAACAACTGAAATAAGTTGAGTTGATACAAAAGTGAGCTAAGATGAAGGTGAGCTAATACTGAATTCCATTATGTTTTAAAACTGATTTGGAAAAACTATTATAAATAATAGATGAAAATACTAAACATGCTGCTGTAGGGCCCTGGTAACTGTACTTGTTGTGCGCGCATCCCTATCTAAACCCGGGATTGCAAGTTCCGAATCTAGTAGGGTTTACTAGGTTAGCTGAACCTAGGGACGACTATGGGAGTCCAAGCCAATGGTGAAAGTAAAATACTGAATGCTATATACTTATTTTGCTGAATCTAGGTTATCTGTACCTAGAACTAGGTTGTCTGAACCTAGAGGCTACTGTGGGAGCCCACCCATGGGACTGTAGTCCTACATAAGCTGATATAAAACTAATTTGCCGTTTTAAATGCTTCTAGTGCATTTACTAAGTTAATTAAACTGTCTATTACTGAGCTAGACCTTTAATCGAGCACCTAGGATGCTCTAACTCTTCTCCCTATTAGGGAGACCACCTCTAGGCACCCGACAACGTCTAACCTCCTATCTGAAGAGGGAAAACGCGTCCGGCCCATCTAGAGGTGCTCAACTAAATCCCTAATCTGCGAAGAGAGTTAAATACACCCTAGATATCGATAAAAATCTGCATACATCCTAACTAAGGCATAAAAACTCAAATGGAAGCTATTATACTGCAGGTGAGGGGTTTCTTACCTTGTGTGCTAGATTTCTTACAAATCTAATCGCTAGAAATTCTGGTGGAGACGACTTCTCGACGATTCGCTCACGTCCACGTGCTCTACTCGCGGAGGGGAACGTCCTTGTGCTGAAATCGTCGCCGGAAAGTGACCTTGGGACCCTAGGGATGGAACCCTAGTTGTTTGGGAGTTGGCGCCAAGAGAAGGAGAGGAAGGAGGGGTTGGCGTCGGTGAGGGTTTGGAGAAAGGAATTGGCGTGAGGTTTTGTGAGGAGAGGGCTGCCGAACCAAATTAAACCAAATCCACACTTAAGTTTTTTCCTATTTATATTAAGCGGATAACTAAGCCCAACTCAAATATAAATATATTTGATTCTCCTTTCCTTTCAGCACGGCCCTGCTGGGTTCACCGGTTACTAAGTCTAACTAAAGGTTTAGCGGACCCGAGAGGTCCCGGGTTCGATTCCCGCTTAAGCCTTTTTATTCTTCTAATTATTTTTGCTACTTCCGCTACTCGGAAAATTCCGGAAAAATATCTAAAAATTCCAGAAAAATCATTGAATAATTCTAATGCAAGTTTGAGAATTTTCGGGCGTTACAATCCCCCATACCTTATAAAAAGTTCGTCCTCGAACTTAGAACAATTCTGGGTACTTCTGTCTCATGCTGGCTTCTGTCTCCCAAGTTGCATCTTCTGCTGTGTGACTGTGCCAAATAACTTTAACTAATGGTACTTCCTTGTTCCACAATTTATTAACTGCTCGGTCTATTATCTGAATAGGCCGACTATCATAGCTGAGGTCTTCGCGGATCTGTACCGACTGGGGCTCAATCACCTGGGTGGCATCTGGGGTATGCTTCTTCAGCATAGAGACATGAAATACGTTGTGGACAGCTGACATTTCCTGGGGTAGCTCTCGCTCATATGCTACCTTGCCCACTCTTCTGCTGATAAGGTATGGTCCCACGTATCTAGGACTTAGTTTGTCCTTCTTCCCAAAACGCATTACTCCCTTCATGGGAGCTACTCTGAGGAACACTGAATCCCCAACTGAAAACTCTAAGGGTCTGCGCCGTATATCAGCATAGCTCTTCTGGCGGCTCTGAGCTGTCTCTATCCTCTGGCGGATCTGCTGTATAGCTGTTGTGGTATCTGCTACTAGATCTGTCTGAAGCTCTAGTTCTTTCTGTTTTTTTT